>NC_037346.1:27483571-28740714 GCF_002263795.3 Bos taurus
TAAGGGGAAGAGCAGGGGCAAGAGAAAAGAGGAAGTTCTACAGGAATAAGAAAGAGGAGGAGGACACCTGGACTCAGGGCAACCTGAGACTAAAGAAGAGATGCCTGTCTGCCACAGACGCTGAGGACAATCGTATAGAGAACTGTGTACCAGGATGCGCTGTGGCAGAGACTAAGGCAGCCTCATTGCCACTGACGTATGGGGCAATGACCCGCCCTTGTGCACCTGGGCTATAATTTATGAGCTTTTGTAAAGAGCCCACCCTTTCCTACCCAGTCAAACAATGTGAGGGGAAGAGAGACTTCTCATAAGGATGACCTTGAATAAGCCCTAATTTTTTTTAATAAGCAAATCATTTGTAAAGCTTAGGTCCTTATTCATCCTGCCACACGTGGTACTCAGTAGAGACACCTTGCGGCATCAGAATTCTGGGTGTTTTTACTATTGAAGGAAAGACAAGGTTCTGACCAAGTATATCTGTAGGTGTCTCTCCTGTTCGAAGTGGAGAACTTGGCAGTGGCCTCCCCAGCCACTGTGTCTCGTTGCGGGATGGTGTACACTGATTACACAGACCTAGGCTGGAAGCCCTACGTTCAGTCATGGCTGGACAAGAGGCCAAAGGTATGAAGGAGATGGAGGAACAGGAAGTAACCAGTGGGGCCTGGGGGGGTGCACAGAATAATTCAGAGCCTCTGCTCATTCAATGCCAGGTGGAGGCTGAGCCCCTTCAGCGCATGTTCGAAAAGTTCATCAACAAGATGCTGACCTTCAAGAAGGACAACTGCAATGAGCTGGTGCCCCTCCCAGAATATAGCGGCATCATCTCCCTCTGCAAGCTGTACTCCGCCCTGGCCACTCCGGAGAATGGGGTGAGAGGGGGCTAGGGCAGGAAGGGCTCTCAGCCTCCCGGGAAAATGTCCGGGAAACGATGTGTCTGAGACACAATTGGAACATGAGGCTTGAGTGGAGCAGAGACTCCAAGAGGAGGCCTCACCAACTGTGGAGGCAGCAAGGGTGTGTGTATGCATGCGCACGTGTGTCCACGTGGGCACACCCGCTGCGAGGCCAAACTATGTATTTATATCCAAATCAGATAGACAGCACAATGGGCCTCACTATAATTTCCTGCCTGTATTTAAGAGCTGAGGATAGTTCATTTGGTTCCTCATTTCTCCATTCTTTCTGAAATTAAGTATTAAATCTTGGAATCTGTGAGCCTTTGGGATACTGTTTTTGCTGGGAGGAGCTCCCCAATTAGTCTGATGAGGGGCTTTAGAAATTTCCAGATTAACTGATATTGAATAACATTTTTGTTTAGTTTAGAATTATGGTGTAAGGACCAAAATTGGATATTTTTCTGCTGAGATTATATCACTGCCTAGAAATGGTTCATATTGTTTTTAAGGGCATTGCCAGCTCATTCAACTATTAATATACAGTTATATAACAATTAAGATCTATAACAGTATATGTCATTCCCGATATGATTAATATAAATTAAAACTATGTAGGTGAACTTGGAAGGTGACGTGTGGGAAAATGATAGTAATGTAGTATCAGTGGCACTCAACTGCTGAGGAGGACTGCTGGGAGAAGAAGGCTGAACAGAACAAAGAGAGGAGGGCAGTCTACGCAAACAGAATGACTTTTGCAGAAACACAGATAGGAAAGCCAGCCCCTCGCTGGGCAGGGTGGGCTGATGGGTGGTGTTGGCGTGTGGTACCTCTTAGCTGTAGCAGAGACCCTGAGAAGAGGATGGTGAGATGTGTACAGGTGTGAGCTGGAAGGATAGAACAAGGACTCTGGATTCAATACAGCAGACACTAGAGTCTCAGCACAACTTCCCGTGGTGCTTTTGTAGCTTAGAGAAGTGAAGTCGCTCAGTTGTGTCTGACTCTTTGTGACCCCATGCCCATGGACTGTAGCCTATCAGGCTCCTCCGTCCATGGGATTTTCCAGGCAAGAGTGCTGGAGTGGATTGCCATTTCCTTCTCCAGGGGATCTTCCTGACCCAGGAATCGAACCCGGGTCTCCCGCAATGCAGGCAGACGCTTTACCGTCTGAGCCACCAGGGAAGCTGTAGTAGGTTTGTAAGCTGTTGTAGCTTAGTAGGTTTATGTAAATGTTTTGATTTAGGTTTCTCTACAACTACATGGTTTTCCAAACAGAACCAGGAAGGGAGGGAAATTTTAAGTCTTTGTGATGAGTTGCCAAAATAGACCCCTCCATCTCTCTTTTAAAAAATATGTATTTATTTGGCTGTGTTGAGTCGCAGGGGCTCTCTAGTTGTGGCACTCAGGCTTAGTTACCCCACAGCATATGGGATCTTAGTTTCCCAACCAGGGATCGAACCCAAGTCCCCTGCATTGCAAAGCAGATTCTTAACCACAGGACCACCAGGGAAGTCTCTCTCTCTCTTTTCTATTTACCTTTATGTAGCTTAAAAAAAATTTTTTTTATTGAGGTATCATTGATTTACAGTGTTGCATTAGTTTCAGGTGTATGGCAAAATGAATCTGTTATACAAATACATACTTCTACTCTTTCTTGATTCTTTCCCCATATAGGCCATTACAGAGTATTGAGAAGAGAGATCCTGTGCTAGAGAGTAGAGCCTTGTTGCATAGCTATTTTATACATAGTCATGTGTATATGTTAATTCCAACTTCCCAATTTGTCCCTCTCCCCAACCTTTTCCCTTTGGTAACCATATGTTTGTTTTCTATGAATCTGTTTGTGTTTTATAAATAAGTTCATTTGTATCATTATTTTTTAGATTCTTCACATGAGTGATATTTGTTTTTCTTTGTCAGACTTACTTCACTTAGTATGATAATCTCCAGGTCCAACCATGTTGCTGCAAATGGGATTATTTCATTCTTTTTAAAGGCTGAGTGATACTCCATTGTATATCTGTATCACATCTTCTTTATCTAGTCCTCTGTTGATGGACATCTAGGTTGTTTCCACATCCTCGCTATTGTGAATAATGCTGCAATGAACACTGTGGTGCATGTATCTCTTCAAAGTATGGTCTCCATCTCTTCAATTAATAGATTTAAGACATTTCCTCTTCTCCTTTTCCATGCAGGTGAACCCAGCTGACAGTGAGAACTTCGCCTCCATGGTAGAGCTGACGTTTGTGTTCAGCATGATCTGGTCGGTGTGTGCCTCTGTGGATGAGGAGGGCCGCAAGAAGATCGACAGTTACCTCCGCGAGATCGAGGGCACTTTTCCCAACAAGGTCAGGGCCCTCCAGCCCAGCTGTCCTATTTTGCTATACTCTTGATCCTCAGACATCTTGAGCCTCAGCCTGCTACCCAGCTGTCTTTCGTCCTCCCAGTGATCTATGAGTGCTTTTTCTGGGCAGGGAAAGCCAAAGGCAGGCTTTGGTAATCTGACACACATTCCGTCCTCAGGACACAGTGTACGAGTATTTCGTGGACCCAAAGATCCGGAGCTGGACATCGTTTGAGGATAAGCTCCCTAAGAGTTGGCGCTACCCTCCAAAGTCAGAACCGGGCCTGGGGGGTGGGTCAGGCTTAGGATTGCGGTGGGGGGAGATGTGGCGAGAGAGTTGAGATGACTTTCCAGGACAGGAAGCAGAAGCTAGAGGAAATGGGACAGGGTCCCTGAAGAGAATGCCGGATCCCCAGGCTCCACAGGAGGTAGGGTGGGTGATCAGAGAGCAGTGATGCCGGAGGAAGAGTGGGGAGCAGAAGGAAGCAGGAGTTAGAAAAGAGTGGGCCATGATCTTGAGACACAGTCCCTTTCCCCATCCCCAGCTCCCCCTTCTATAAGATCGTGGTGCCCACCGTCGACACTGTCCGCTACAACTACCTGGTGAGCACCATGGTGGCCAGCCAGAACCCCGTCCTGCTGGTGGGTCCTGTGGGGACTGGAAAGACCTCCATTGCCCAGAGTGTCCTGCAGTCCTTGCCCTCCAGCCAGTGGTCAGTGCTCACAGTCAACATGTCTGCGCAGGTGTGTGGCAGGACCCACGGGCCAGGTCGCCAGCCCCTGCTCTCTCCCTGTCTCTGCTTCCCTTTGGGAGCCCAGTGCCCGCTGGACATGCCTCTCTAACCTCAGATTTCTCTCTTGGGACCCAAGCGTTCATTCTATACCTTTCCCACCAGACCACGTCTAATAATGTGCAGAGCATCATTGAGAGCAGGGTGGAGAAGCGAACCAAGGGTGTCTATGTGCCTTTCGGAGGCAAAAGCATGATCACCTTCATGGATGACCTCAATATGCCAGCCAAGGACACGTTTGGGTCCCAGCCCCCGCTGGAGCTGATTCGCCTCTGGATTGACTATGGCTTCTGGTATGATCGAACGAAGCAGACCATCAAGTACATTCGAGTAAGCATCCAGAGAATCTGTTCTTCAAGTCTCTGTTCTTCCCGTGATGGGTTCTGTCCCCGCTCCACTGGGACCCCAGGATAAAGTCCTGTAAGCCTGTGTTCCTCCCCACAGAGGAGGGTCCTGCCTTTCTTAGGACCCAGACATCTGGCTCCTCGGTCAATTCCTGTCACTAACTCTCTTCATTGACTGCCCTGTGCTTTGTGACCAAGGGAGCCTGTCCTCCAACTTCCACTCCTTTCCGATGCCTCTTACACCTCGCTTCCATGGCAACGCTGATGCCAACCAGAGCCGCCCACAACACCCCTCTCCAGGCCTCTCCGCCTCCCATTGTTTCAGGAACCTACCCCCTGGTACCAATTCTCCACTCCCCACCCAGGATCCAGGAATCTCCTGTCAGTCCTGGCTGTTCTCCCATGGGATCCTGAGCATCTTGTTTTTTTTTTTCCTGAATCAGTGGGCAGTCATTTCAGCCTGATTTCTGGGGCACTCATCTATCTGACACTCAGGGTTCAAAAGTCAACTAATAATAGATTCATATGTTTCAGAGAAAGAACATACATATACAGATACAAGTATATATTAATATATGTGTATATTAAAATAGAAAAAAATATCCAGAAGATGTTATCAAATGTTGTGTGTGTGTGTGTGTGTGTTTTAACTTTATTTTCCAAGTTGGGAACATGGATTATAATGATGAAATAAGAACAAATAGGGAATTCCCTGGCAGTGCAGTGGTTAGGACTCAGTGCTCCCACTGCCAAGGACCTAGGTTCAATCCCTGGTCAAGGAACTAAGATCTCACATGCTGAATGGCACGGCCAAAAAAAGAGAAAGAAATAAGAACAAATTAGTTGCCTTAGTAACTCTGTGGACATTATAAGTGCCCCAAACCCCTTGCTTTCCCTCACCTTTCCCTGTCCCCATTACTCCATGTTTCTTCCTGCTCTTCCCTCTTCCCGTTTGTCCCTCCATTCCCTCTCTTCCTCCTGGCTCCTCTCACATCCTCCCTATTTCTTTGCCCCTCCTCTTCCCCTCCTCCTGTCTGTCTTCCCCCAACCCCATCCGCCCTGTCTGGTCTTTGCTGTCTAGGACATGTTCCTGATGGCTGCCATGGGCCCTCCTGGGGGTGGACGGACCGTCATCTCCCCAAGGCTGCAGAGTCGATTTAATATCATCAACATGACCTTCCCCACGGTGAGGGCTTCCTGGGGGCTGCGGGAGGGGCTGTAGAAGGCAAAACTACCCGCGTCCTAGAGAACGAGGGCACAGATCACAAGCTGCATCCAGGGAGCTCTGATACTTGGAGGGGAGACTCTCTGCAGGCACCTTTGCTTCTGCTGAGCTGGCTCTGGTGTGTGAAGCCTGACAGTCCCAGTGGGCAGAGAGTGGGGCCCAAGCAGATGAAGGAAGGCACACCCTCCGAAGAGGCGACTATAGGAGCTAGGGGAGGCAAGGGAGGAACCCAGGGGTGTCCCCAAACCTCAGAAATCAAGACAATAATGCAATATTTTAAAAAATCAATACCAAAATTCAGGATGAACAAAACACCAACATTTTAAACAAATACAAGATCAGTATAGTGCCATGCTGAGCTACATGAGAGCCCAAGGCAAAAGGAAAAAACCAATAGTACAGATCCTGTCTTTATTTAAAATGTTCATATTTGTTCATCGTGGACAGTTTGCATTAATTCTGATTTTTAAATATTATACTAAAGCATGACTTCTCTTGATTTATGAGGGGTTTTTTGTGCCCCCCCCTCCCCACTCTGCTCCCAAGTACTTTGCTCCCCTGACCCGAGTCCCTGCCTTGGTTGAAAGGCCAGGAGCAGCGAGATTGAGTCTGAGGGCCTGTTTCTAGGAGTCCCAGATCATCCGGATATTCGGCACCATGATCAACCAGAAGCTCCAGGACTTTGAGGAAGAGGTGAAGCCCATTGGGAACGTGGTGACCGAGGCCACCTTGGACGTGTACAGCACTGTGGCGCAGCGCTTCCTGCCCACCCCCGCCAAGATCCACTACCTCTTCAACCTTCGAGACATCTCCAAGGTGAAGCTCCATCTGACCCTGCCCCCAGGCCAAGCACAGCCTCCTTGGAGGTATTCTCCCCTCCTCAAAGTGAGCCCTGGAGTGCGGGAGCATCCCACACCCCCCAAATCACCCCATCCCGGAATGCCACTTCAGCTAAAACTTCTGGATGGGACCCTCTTCCCTCCCTCCATCCCACCGGCCACGCCCCTCTCCCAGGTGTTCCAGGGCATGCTGAGGGCCAACAAGGACTTCCACGATACCAAGTCCAGCATCACCCGACTTTGGATCCATGAATGCTTCAGGTGAGGGTGCTGTGCTCCACCAGATCCAGGCCTCCCCAAGCCCAAGCCTCCACTCCCCCACCCCCACCTCCTGCTCCCCTCCCCAGGGCCACTCCTCTTCAATCCCAGATCTAACCCCAGCTCCCTCCCAACAGAGTCTTTTCTGACCGACTGGTTGACACCGCAGACATGGAAGCCTTCGTGAGCATCCTAAGTGACAAACTCGGCTCCTTCTTTGACCTGACGTTTCATAACCTTTGTCCCAACAAACGTTCTCCCATCTTTGGTGAGCCAGGAGCTGTGGCCCCTGTAGACTGGAGAGTCTTAGGAGATGGGTTAGAAGAAGAGGCGGGGCACTGGGGCCCAGGGAGGAAGGGCCCTCTGGGGAAGCCTGGGGAGGACCAGGCATTTGGAATCTGCCCCCTCTTGCCACGGCCCAGGGGACTTCCTGCGGGAGCCCAAGGTGTACGAGGACCTGACGGATCTGACGGTCCTGAAGACAGCCATGGAGACGGCACTCAACGAGTACAACCTGTCACCCGCTGTCGTGCCAATGCAGCTGGTGCTCTTCCGAGAGGCCATCGAACACAGTGAGCACTTCCTGTTCCTGGCCCTTCTCCAGCATCCAAGTGACAGAGTACTCCAAGGAAATGGGGATCTCTTCCCAGATCTTTCCCAAATTGAGCCCCAGAAGTTGCCCTCCTCCCTGACCCCAGATGCGCTTGTGTCCGTGGGTGGACATTTTCTTTGATGATGGTATTTAACAGACATGGTGAAGGTTGAATGTTGAATCGCTACCCAAGCTTGAGGCACTACCTCTTCCCACACTGGTGGGTCCCTCTACTGCACCTCAGGTGTCCCAGCCCCCAGCCTAGGGCCTGGAGGTCCCCTGAGCTTGCTCAGCCAACTCATTATCCTCCCACTTTCCCTCCAGTCACACGGATCGTGCGGGTCATTGGACAGCCTCGGGGCAACATGCTTTTGGTGGGCATTGGGGGCAGCGGGCGGCAGAGTCTGGCCCGCCTGGCCTCATCCATCTGCGAGTACATCACCTTCCAGATTGAGGTCACCAAACATTATCGGAGGCAGGAATTCCGAGAAGGTAAGGCTGGGTTTCTGAGACAGAAGTGAGTTTGGGGCTGAGAGTGAAATAGCAGGAGGGAGGGAAGCCAGGTAGGGAGGATGGTGTCCTGTATGTGTCCCTGGCTGGGGAGGGCTTTCTAATCAATAGAAGAGGAAAGACAGAAGGGTGAATCTGAAACATCTGTCTCCTCTGGCCCAGATATCAAGCGTCTGTATCGCCAGGCTGGGGTGGAGCTCAACGCCACGTCCTTCCTTTTCGTGGACACCCAGATTGCTGACGAATCATTCCTAGAGGACATCAACAACATCCTTAGCTCGGGCGAGGTCCCCAATCTCTATAAGGCGGATGAATTCGAGGAGGTGCGATGCTTCTACACCCACTACCAGTTGGTTCTGGCTTTCCTAAGTCCAGACGATGCCGCTGTCGCGCCCCCTCTCCAGCTCCTCCATTAGGTGGAAGAAGTGCTCCTCTTGGGCCTTCTTCCCTCCCCGGACCCTGGTGGGCAGAGCGGCCTTAAAACCCACACCCCGTGTCCCTCGCTGTTCCCTCCGCCCTGGGTGCTGTCCTGGAAACCTCCGCCCTCTGACTGTGGCGCCGGCGCTCACCAGATCCAGACGCTCATCATAGACCAGGCGCGCGCTGAGCAGGTGCCGGAGTCCTCGGACAGCCTCTTCACCTACCTCATCGAGCGCGTGCGGAACAACCTGCACATCGTCCTCTGCCTCAGCCCCGTGGGCGACCCCTTCAGGTGACTCCCGTGTCGGCCTTCTTCTCCCTCGGGAATTGGGGCGGGGCGGGGCGGGGGGCACTCCTCCCCGCTCCTGGTCTCCCTGCCTTCTGTCCCCAAGACTCCGGAGTAGCGCCGGCCTGTCCCGCTGCGCCACACGCATCTCCGCGTCTACTTGTCGCAGCCTGCGCCCGGGCGTGCTTCGGCCTGCGGGATCTTTAGTTGTGCCATTCGGGATCTAGTCCCCTCACCAGGGATCAAACCTGGGGCCCCCTGCGTTGGAGGCGCAGAGTCTTAGCCACTGGACCACCAGGGAAGTCCCAGCCTGTGCCTACTTTCAGCGAGTTCCTGTTGCTTACATGGGACTCATCCTCTCCTTTTTGGTAGATCAATTTTGTTTATTTTTCTGGAAGGTGAAGGCTGTTTTTTCTTTCTTTCGTTTTCAAGTTTTAAATTGTGGTTTAAAAAAAACTTAAAATTTTACCATTTTAACTGGTTTTAAGTACATTCACACTGCTATGCAGCAGATCCCCAGAGCATTCTTGTGCGAGGCTGTAACTCAATACCCAGTGGAAACTGCCCACTTCTCCCACCACCCCCAGGCCTTGGTAGCCACCCTTCTACTTTTGGTTTCTGTGAGTGACCACCCCTAGACACCTTATAGACGTGGAATCAGGAAGTACTTGTCATTTTGTGACTGGCTTATTTCACTTAGCATAACGTCTTCAGAGTTTATCCATGTAGCCAGCATCAGAATCCCCTTCCCCTTTAAGGCTGAATAATATTCCCTGTGTGTCTGCACCACATGGGATCCATTTTCCGTATTTTCAAGGGCATCAGAAAGGAGGGGAAGGACAGAGAACTTAGGCAGAGAGGCAGTTGGGGTCACCAATTTGTTTATCTTTGAATATTTTTGGCTTGTGTGTTCACCATGTACCAAGCTCTGGGCTAAGCATCCTGCATGTGTCATCCCATTGAATCCCCTAACAACTCTAGTTAGTATGCTTTGTTATTTGTTATTCGAGGTGAGGAAACTGATGTTCAAAAGGTTATGCCACTTGCCCAAGATCCATATTTGGTTGGTGTGAAACTGGCTCTTTCTGACCCCAGAAGCTGTTTCTAAATCATGCACCAAACCAGCTTTGAGGGGAGCACAATCTGGACAAGGCGACACAGGAGCACAAGGATGGGGCTTAGGGGTTCCTAGGGAATGAGTGAACCTGTGGCAAAGACCGTCGCTGCAGGCCGAGTCTGCAAATGTACTTAACTGCCTCTCACAACCCCTGCCAGGAACTGGATCCGCCAATACCCAGCCTTGGTGAACTGCACAACCATTAACTGGTTCTCAGAGTGGCCACGCGAGGCCCTGCTGGAGGTGGCTGAGAAGTACCTGATGGGAGCCGATCTGGGGACCCAGGAAAATGTGAGGCCCTCCTCCCCATCTCTCCTCACCCCCCCGCACCCCTGCCCATTTCCGTTCTCCGTTTGTCTCTACTCCTTCCCTGTCTCATAACCTCTATGCATCGATCTCAGATCCACAAGAAAGTGGCCCAGATCTTCGTCACCATGCACTGGTCAGTGGCCACATATTCCCAGAAGATGCTGTTGGAACTCCGAAGACACAACTATGTCACGCCCACTAACTACCTGGAACTTGTGTCTGGATATAAAAAGTATGATGGCAGAGTAAGGGGCACAGAGGGCCTGGGAACTTGGTGGATTTTTTGGTTTTGTTTTGGCCGCACCTTGTGGCACGTGGGATCTTAGGTCTCTGACTGGGAATGGAACCCCTGCTCTCTACAGTGAAAGCACTGAACCACTGGGGAATTCCCAGGAGCTTGGTGTCTTTTGAGGGCTATTGGTGAAACGATGTCTTAGAAAATATCCAGGAGCTGGCCAAGGGGACCAACTTGAGGACTGGGATCTGAATGGCAGAGAGGCGGGGGGCTTGTTTCTGTCCAGGAAGTTAAACCAAGAGAGGGGTTCCAGGGGATGTGGCCATCTCAGGGGCCCTCTGGCTGTGACCCCTTTATATACCTCTCTGTCCTTGTCTCCTGGAATAATGATGTCCTTGCTCATAACCACATTGCAACTGTGACATTATATCATGGGTATATTTGGCAATATATAGCCTCTTCTCTCTGCCTTTAATATCTTCTAGACTTTCCACCATTCCCAAGTTATTTATTCATTCATTAAGTTGTATTGACTGTCTTTTTATATGCACAACACAATAATTTGCTTTGAAGGTTATAAGAAAAAGGTAAAAAAAAAAAAAACCCTCTTGTTTATTGGATTTAGTATTTCAATCAAGGTGAAGAAAAAGCCATTTGTAATAATAATGATAGCCAACATTAATTCATTCATTTAACAAGTATTTTGAGCATGTACTCTGTGCCAGGCACTATTTTAGATACTTGTAATATGTATGTCAGTTAACAAAATGAAGTCCTTGCCTTCGCTGGGTCCATAGGTTTACATCCTGTTTATGATTCTGAGTCACTTTGTTAAGCAATTTACATGCATGTGCTTACGTGCTCAGTTAGCCATATCTGACTCCGACCCCATGGACTGTAGCCTGCAAAGGCTTCGTTGTCCATGGAATTTTCCAGGCAAAAATACTGGAGTGGATTACCATTTCCTACTCAAGCGAATCTTCCCAACCCAGGGATCAAACCCTCATCTCTTGTGTGTCCTGCACTGGCAGGAGGATTCTTTACCACTGCACGACCTGGGAAGCCCATATTTAGTATTTAATTCAGAAAACAATCTCTTAGACATTTTTTGGGGGACTGCACAACATTAAAACTTTGTGAATGAGTTGCCAGCATTTAAAACTTGAAGCCTTGGAAAACTCCAGATTTCCAATCTGTCTTGAAACATCAGAAATTGTGGCAATACAATTCCACATTCACTCTCAAATGGAAAAAACCAGGCTGAAGCCCAGGGCTTTGTCCACAAAGGTCCGTCTAGTCAAGGCTATGGTTTTTCCAGTAGTCAGGTATGGATGTGAGAGTTGGACTATAAAGAAAGCTGAGTGCTGAAGAATTGATGCTTTTGAACTGTGATGGTGGAGAAGACTCTTGAGAA
Source organism: Bos taurus (assembly GCF_002263795.3). Taxonomy (NCBI): domain Eukaryota; kingdom Metazoa; phylum Chordata; class Mammalia; order Artiodactyla; family Bovidae; genus Bos; species Bos taurus. Next base: position 27,495,152 of record NC_037346.1, read on the forward strand.
TCCCTTGGACTGCAAGGAGATCCAACCAGTTCATCCTAAAGGAGATCAGTCCTGGGTATTCATTGGAAGGACTGATGTTGAAGCTGAAACTCCAATACTTTGGCCACCTAATGCGAAGAGCTGACTCATTTGAAAAGACCCTGATGCTGGGAAAGATTGAGGGCAGGACAAGAAGGGGACGACAGAGGATGAGATGGCTGGATGGCATCACTGACTCAATGGACATGGGTTTGGGGGGACTCTGGCAGTTTGTGTTGGACATGGCGTGCTGCGGTCCATGGGGTCTCAAAGAGTCAGACACAACTGAGCTGAACTGAACTGAAGCCCAGGGATGGCCACCCCCTTGAGAGAAGTTTGTATTTTCTGGTTCACTGCAGCCCCACTGCCTGCTGCATGGTGGGGAATTGCTGCACAGTAGAAAGGCCTCAGGTAGGGAAGTGGTACAATGAAAACGGTAGCCAGCACGCCAACCCTGACAACGGTGTGTAGAATAAATGAGAGGGACAAGAGTCCGGAAACAGGAAGACCAGTCGGGAGGCTGTTGGCAATGATCCAGGCAAGGAAATGATACAGATCTGACTAGGGTGGTGGTGGTGGCAACAAGCAGAAAGTCAGGGACCAGAGCCATGCTGGGAAGGGAGACTACATGGGTCTCTCCTTTCTGGGGGCCCAGCCTCCTGGGGTTCCTGATCCTACTCTGTCCCCTAGGTTGCTGGCGGAGAAGCGGCAGGAGCTGCTGGACCAGGCCAATAAGCTGCGGACAGGGCTGTTTAAGATTGATGAAACTAGGGAAAAGGTGGAAGTGATGTCCTTAGAGCTGGAGGATGCCAAGAAAAAGGTGGCTGAGTTCCAGAAGCAGTGCGAGGAGTACCTGGTCATCATTGTGCAGCAGAAGCGGGAAGCGGATGAGCAGCAGAAGGTGCCTCTGCCCCCCTGGATCGCCCCTGCCCCTCGCGTCCCCTATTCCCTGTGCCCACTGGGCAGAGGGGCTTCCAGCTTCAATCAGTTATAGGGCAGGGGGTGCCAGTTCCACTCCTCAAGTCTTCTTTAGCTCTCTCTTGCATCATTACCACTAGCACCATCACCCCCACTTCTGCTCAAGGTGAAGGCAAAAACCCTCGTCTTCTCTTCATCCGTAGGCTGTCACAGCCAATAGCGAGAAGATTGCGATTGAGGAAGTCAAGTGCCAGGCACTGGCTGACAATGCCCAGAAGGATTTGGAAGAGGCATTACCAGCCCTGGAAGAGGCCATGCGGGTATCAGGACGGGAAGGCACAGGAAGGAGACTGGGCTGGCCTTCCTTGTTCTCAAAGTCCCCTTGGAAGGGAGGAGGAGGGGAACTGCAGCTAAGTCCTGTCTCCATAAAGGACCCGTCTTGCCACCTGAGTTGACTCTGGTCCTCAAGTTCATCCCTTTTCTCAGGCCCTGGAGTCTCTGAACAAGAAGGACATAGGAGAGATCAAGTCTTACGGACGCCCCCCGGCCCAGGTGGAGATGGTGTTGCAGGCAGTCATGATCCTTCGAGGCAACGATCCCACCTGGGCAGAGGCCAAGAGGCAGCTAGGTGAGCCAGGAAACCGGAAGGTAATTTATGCCAGTCCACCCAGCATTCCTCTGATCATCTACTGGACGTCAGGCACTCAGAGAGACAGAGATGAAGGATGCAGTGTGCCCACTCTCAAAGCACAGAGCCTGGTGGGGAAGATGAGGCATAACCATCAGTTAAGGTCTTCGGTTGTAGGTAACTCATCTTCATTTACGAAAGAAACGAAAGAAAAAAGAATGAGGGACTTCCCTGGTGGTCCATTGGTTAAGACTGCGCTTCCAGTAAAGGGGAGCGGGTTCAATCCTTCGTCAGAAGATCCCACATGCCCCATGACTCAGCCACACACACACACACACACACACACACACACACACACACACACAAAGGGAGAAGTTGTCGTAAGGATATTGGAACGTATTTCAGAATCTAAGGACAGGAGTGCCTTTGCTCCCCACCCCGCTAAAGGACAAGAATCAGAAAAGGGAACAAGGGTCTGTTTTACTCTTGTGATATTTTTCCTGCTCTGAGTTCTGTTGGTGGAATGTAGCCTGAAAGCAATAGTTTGGTGACCCCTGCCCTAGAAGAAAGTGCAAAGTATATAGACAGAATGGTGTGTGGGATGGGTGGTCAGGCTGAGAGGGTGGAGGATACGTGATGGGAGTAGAGGCTGAGGAGGTTGTGGAGGCTCTGGGAGCCTCGAGGGTCTAGATGAGGGAGCACGGCCAGTGGAGGGACTGTGGGTTGAGGTCAGGCCTTGGGAACTGAGCCCAGGAAGCACATGGCTATGCCTGAGCAGTGGAGGTGAGGCCCCCAATCTTCATCCCCCAGGGGAACAGAACTTCATCAAATCACTGATCCACTTCGATAAAGACAATATCTCAGACAAGGTCCTGAAGAAGATCGGAGCCTACTGTGCCCAGCCCGATTTCCAGCCTGACATCATCGGCCGTGTGTCACTGGCTGCCAAGTCCCTATGCATGTGGGTTCGGGCCATGGAGGTAGGCAGTGACAGGCAGGGTGGGAGCAGTGAGGCCGGATGGGAGGAGGGGGATGGAAGGCTCATGGCAGGTGAATGGGTAGCGAGTGAGAGGGTGCCCGCTGTCTCCCCGCAGCTCTACGGGCGGCTGTACCGGGTGGTGGAGCCCAAGCGGATCCGCATGAACACCGCATTGGCCCAGCTTCAGGAGAAGCAGGCGGCCCTGGCCGAGGCTCAGGAGAAGCTGCGTGAGGTGAGCCTCATACCTATGTTTTCCGTTTTCCGAGGTGGTAGCTCTCCCAGATTCCCGATTTCTAGGATGCTTCCTTTCTGTTTATTTCTCCCTGTCTAATTCTACCCCCTCCTCCTTATAGTCCTATCTGCCTCCCACTCTGCGCCTTGTTTAGACGGCTGCCTCTGGCTCAAAGCTAAGTCAGTGAGAGGGTTACAAAGGCACAGGGGCGCTGTCTCTGGGGAGCCCTTCCCACAACTGACCTGGAGCTGGCAGTGTTCGCCATCCTTTGTTGGGGCCCTTTGGAGAAGGTCCTTGAGACAGTAACTGATGAAGTCTGTGTGGCAGTGGGTCTTTGCTCGGGGGATAGGGCAGGGGTGTCACACTGCTGCTTGGACCTGGAGGAATACGAGGGTGTTGGAGCCTGGTGTTGTCGTCTGGAGGTAGAGAGGGTTATTTCCTGTGAGAAGGCTAGATAATCCAAAAGGTGCTGTCCTACCAGATACATGCACAAGTAACTCTCTTTCAGGCAGAATATAAGTGCTATTAGCAAGAGTTCAAAATTCTTTCAGTCTATCATTTAATTTTCTGTCATTGATTTAATAGGTAGTGTAAATATATCGACATGGTTTGAAATTCAAAAGGACAAAAGCATATCCAGTAAGAATTCTCCCTTTCACCTTCTGCTCTCTAATCACCAGTTCCCCTCACTTGAAAGTAACTTCTGCCTTCCAATGCAGGGGATACCGGTTTGATCCCAGATCAAGGAACTAAGATCCCACATGCCTCGGGGTAACTAAGCCCATGTGCTGTAACCAAGATCCAGTGTGCACACACATACACACAAAGAAGATTCCATTCTGACCCATTTCAGAGGCTTCTGGGCAGTTTCCAAACCAGGGGTCCCTAACCTTCGCTGTGTGTCAGAATCGGACCTAGGGAAAAAATATATTTTCAGGGATCCAAGCAAATGAGTAATGGTTAAAATTATTTACTCAAGATTTGGATTGAAATGTAATATAGCTGGACTCTGGGCCTCTTCCCAGACCTCTAGTGCTGTGTTCAGGGTTTCTCATCTCTGGGCGACCCTGATGGAGAAGAAGGCTTCAAACGGTTGATTTCAAGGCTCCCCAGAGATTCTTACTTAGTTGGCCTGGCAGGAGCCCAGGGTCAGCACAGTGCTAGCTGCAAGCAGGTGGCTCAGCATGTCTGATTCTGAAGTTCTACTGAAAGCTATATTTGCATCTTACACTTTCAGTAACAAAGGAGAAATTTCAGTTCCCTGTTTGCTTACGCTTACCAACTAGAGGTCCTCAAGACGCGGTGTGAGATCCCCCACCAGCAACCTAACACGAGGTGCCCTACAAATGCTTCTCCTGAGAATGACGCTGTTGGCAGCTGACCCTACAGGCCCACTTTTTTCCCACATGTGAAGGGGACAACCCCTAATTATCTGGCCCAGGATATGATTCATCCAGAGGTGAGAAACCTTTCCTAATGGATGGCCATACCTGTGAGTGTTTAGGCTTGAAAGAAAGAGTAAAAGAGTGAAGATTTCAAGAGAGGTTGAGAGGTCATGATGAACCGAGGTGGCGGGGGATTGAAATCAGGAGGTGGGGTTCTAGCCCCAGCACCGGCAGTAACCAGCAAGTCGCTTAATCCCACTAAATCTTGGGCATTGGAAGGCACATTCTTAACCTCTGGACCACCAGGAAGTCCCAGAACAGACTCTTCATCCACCACAGAACTCTTAATTAAGGCCACCCTTACAGACTACATCTCTCCCCTGTCCAAGCCCCATTTCCTAGAAATTGTCTTGCTTCAAACATCTGTCTCTATAGAGAAAGCCACTCATTCATAGACAAAGCTACAGCCATCTGCCAACGTCAGAATAACACAGGGTTGGCCTAAAGACTTTCACTGAAGTCATAGAAGTTAAAAGTTAACCACACAAGTGTAAAAACCCACTGGACCTGATATGAGCCTTACTCACCTTACTTACCTTACTCAGAACACCTGTTCACACGCTGCAGTCTGATCAGGAAACTCCCAGCACTGTCAAAAATGTTTTGGGGGATTTTCTGGTCTGCATATATGTATACTCTCTCTTTTTTTAAACCTGTGCCATTGTTTTTTTCATTTTCTCTTTTTTTCCATTTTTTCATTTTTTGGCCATGCCATGTGAGTTGTGGGATCTTAGTTCCCCAACCAGGGATCAAACCTACACACCCTGCATTGGAAGCATGGTGTCTTAACCACTGGACAGCCGGGAAAGTCCAAAATGTATACTCTTGAAGGGATCTGAGAACTAGTAGTCTTATTCTATGCCCGAGTTCTAAGCAAATTGAGAAATAAAAGGCATTTGGCCAAAATATAACCTATAAAGGCTAGGCTGGAGGATGTGGAAGATGTCTGTGAGCAAGTGGCCCTCCTAGTGGGGACCCGCATCTTCAGACAGACGTACCTGGTCTTGGGCGTTGTTGGGGGGGCAGAGTGGGACTTGTGCTCACCCCTAAAAAGAAAGGGCATGAGCTCAGTTGAGCATTCCCAGTTTACTCTTTCCAATTTTACCAGTCAGATCAGTCACCACCTCCCCTGGAGAAGGGTGAGAAAAAGTCCTGGAGGAAGTCTTCCAACACACAAGGGAATGACCAATACAAACAATTGTAACAAGCCATGACCCCAGAGGAAAAAATAAGCCCAGAGAAAATTCAGGTTATGAAGAAAACTTGAAAAAAGTAGACCTCTAATTAGTATCATCAGAGAGAGTGATTAAGAAAGAAATGACATCCACAGAACAAAAATAGGATGATGAAAGGCCAAACGAAAAGGAAGAATTCTGGGAAATTTAAAAATGATCAAAGTGTGACATTCGGTAGAAGGGTGGGAGGACAGCATCACAGAACGTACCACAAAACCAGAGGCAGAAAGCAGAAGAGAGACACGACCAACCTGTAAGAATTTCTGAAAGAAAAACACATCAGGGATAATAGAAAAAGTAGTTAACAACTGGTTCAGCCCACACAGTGACCTGTCTGAGTGGGTCTCACCACGAGGAGCCCAGCCTGGTTCACACTGGACACCAACCCGGATCATGATGACATTGACGCTGTTTGTTAGCATTTGACCTTTATAATCAGTCTAGAGATGGAGCACAGAAGACCCAGTGTGGCCTCTCTGAATGTCAACCTCAACGATATAAAAATAAAGGTACCGCCTAAAAATTGGGGAAGTGGACACAGCTGGGAAAAGACAGGGCAGTGCTTTTGCAGCAGATAAAATAGAACACAGTTTTAACGTGTTGGGACTTTCCAGTTGTTAAGTTTCTGCACTTCCACTGCAGGGGACACAGGTTCAATCCCTGATCCCTGGTTGGCAAACAGATCCCACATGCCTTGCACAGTGGCAACAAACAAAAAAATATGAATTTATTACTTATAACACTAGAATGTTATTTAACATTATAATAAAGGTAGCCAGTAAGAGAGATTAGGAACTATTAGGAAATTTGGAGAGATCGTGTGTGCTTGCTAAGTAGCTTCAGTCATGTCCAACTCTTTGCGACCCTATGAACTGTAGCCGGCCAGGCTCCTCTGTCCATGGGATTCTCCAGGCAAGAATACTGGAGTGAGTTGCTGTGGCCTCCTCCAGGGAATCTTCCCAACCCAGGGATCGAACCTGCTTCTTTATGTCTCCTGCATTGGCAGGTGTGTTCTTTACCACTAGCGCCACCTGGGAAGCCCTTGAGAGATTCTAAATGCCCTTGAAGTGGTCTTTGTGGGTGTGAAACAAATAGTGAGATTTTTAATTGGTCCCTCTTATTATAGTATTGAAATGAAGTCCACTTAATTTATCCAATCATGTTCATGTCCTGATTTTATAACTTGTATCTATCAATAAACATTGTGATATTTGGGGAAAAAAGAAAAAACTACTAGATGTAGAGAGAAAGGGATGAGGTGTGTTGGTATAAGGGAATCAGATCTTCATCTATCATAGCATTAAGTCCATAGAAATAGTCTAACGTTGATAAAGCAGGAAACAGCTGTATAAAATATACTTGTAGTATCCGTAGAGGATGAACTGGAAACAGGTCACATTGGCTACCTCAAGAAGGAAGCTGGGTAGATGGAGCAGAGGGTTGGGAGGAAGATTTTCATGCTTTCATGCCTCTTGAATTTTAAGTTATCTATTCACAAAGTAAACACAATTAAAATAGAAAAGGACTAGCAGCGTCAAGATGTGCTCATGCAAGTACAAGGGTACTCATTACAGCTTTGTTAATTATAGAAAACGTTGGGAAGACACAAATGTCCATCAGTAGGAAACTTGTCATATAAATTGTGATTCCATCATACACAAAATTAGCAGCTGTTAAAAACAATGAGACAGCTTGACAAGAATGGATTTGAAGACAGGTGAAAAATAGTAAAGTATGAAACAGTGATACTGAATGTTACCATTTATCTTTTTGAAAAAAAATCATCCATTCAAGAAATATTTATTGAGTGCTGGGCACTACCTGGGTCTGATTCAGTGGCGAACGTGGCACTCCCCTCATGATGCTCACATTTTCTTTACTGTTGATGGACTTGGTCTGGAAAGTTACACTAGAAACTGCTGACAGTGGCTCCCTCTCAGGCTGGGGCTGGGAGCTGGGGTCAGGAGTAGGAGGAGGACAAACCCCAGCACACTTTTCTTCCTTTGGAATGTTGATTTGTGTGAAACATATTCACCATTCAAAAAAAAAAAATACAAATGGGACAAGTTATTTTCAAAAAAAGTTAAAGATGTTAGGTGGGATGATGGTGTTATGACTATGTCCTTTTCTAAAAAGCAATGCATTATGAGGTATTTAAAGTTGAAATGTCATGAGTTTGCAACATTCTTTAAAATACTTTGGGGAAAAACAAGTAGATGGCGTAAATACAGCAAAATGTTAACAACTGTTAAATCTGGGTGATGGGTGTGTAGGTATTGCTTATATTAGTCTTTTTCTTAGGTTTGAAATTTCTCATAATTATTTTTAATTAAAAAGATTAAAGCTCCAAAAATTTAAAGCTGTATATAAATATAAATATATATATATATACACACACACACACACACACATACATCCAGTAGCTGCATATACACACACATACATCCAGTAGCTGCATAACCATAATAGTCAGAGATAGGGAGATAATTACTTGAAGAAATAAAAAGAGACATGGTTAAAAAATAATTTGCTACTGAAGAATGGAACTAAGTAGGAAAGTGGGCTAGAGGACCATTGCTTTTCCTTATAACCTCTTTTATTTTATTATTTAGGTCTTTAACCCTGTGCATATATTTCTTGTGTAGAAAATCAAAACAGTGAAAACATGCAAAATAAATAATGAAATATAGATCTATCACGTAGGTTGGCTGCCTCCCCAGAGCCCAGTCTCCACGGGAAGCCAAATTACAATCAGAGGTTGCTGATGAGTGTGGGCTCAGTGCATGGAGGTGGTTGCGTGAACCTGATGACAAGTGCCATGCAGTAGAGCCTGCCAGATAACCCAGCACGTGTGTGTGAGGGCCAGAGCACCCTTTCCCTGTGGGCCCCTAGCCTCTGAGTGGCCTATCTGATCCCTGAGCGACACCTTCTTTCTTTAGATGCTCAAGTCACTCAAGGGTGACATTTTGAATCTCCACTTTGCTTTAAAAAATGTTCCCTGGAGGGAATTCTCTGGTGGTCCAATAATTAGGGCTCCACATTTCCACTGCAGGGCCATGGGTTCAATTCCCGGTTGGGAAACTAAGACCCCCACGTGCCTCCTGGCACAGGCAAAAATAATAATGATAATTCCTTGGAGAGCTACTTATCTCATTCCCAAGTTCTTGGAAGTCAACCTCAATAGTTGGGAAAAAACGAAAATTTCCTTGTGATGAGAACTCAGGAGTCACTCTCTCAACAACATGGAATGGCGGTTATTTTTGTGCTATCTGGTCCTCTCTTGTCAAAACATCCTGTGTGGTTTATCCCTGTGCTACAAGAGGCCCATCTCTTCCTCAGCCTTGAGTCCATGACCAAGCAGTTTCCAGGCTCAAGGAAGGAGTGGTGGAGTGGTGGAGGCTCAGGAAAGAAAACTCACCTGATCACATATATTTGATATTGTTTTTTCCTTCACAACAACCCTGCAGGGGAGGTGTTAATTTTTGTACCTGAGGAAACTGAGGCGCCAAGAGATCATTTTTCCCAGAGGTCATAGAGCCACAACATAGCAGATGGGTAATCCGAAGCCAGAATCGTCTGGCCTCCAGCCTGTGTTAGATCCCCATACTCTGATCCCTCCCAGGTGGCTGAGAAACTGGAGATGCTGAAGAAACAGTATGATGAGAAGCTGGCACAGAAGGAGGAGCTTCGCAAGAGGTCTGAGGAGATGGAGATGAAGCTGGAGCGTGCTGGGATGCTGGTGTCCGGGCTGGCTGGCGAGAAGGCCCGATGGGAGGAGACAGTAAAGGTGAGGCCAGCTGCGCCCCCTGGCTCCCCTAGCTGTTGCCCACCACTGCGACCAGCTCCCAGCCCATTTAGGTGGAGGGACAGGAGGGGAAATGATGGCGATGCTTGGGTGTAGGGACACCCAAGAATGGGGCGTGGGCATTCTTCCTCTCCCATTTGGTGAGAATAGTGGGAGGAGAGGCTTTTGTGCCAGGAGGGATCTGCCCCCTTGTGTAGGTGGGGCTGGAAAACACTCACGAGGACCCTGATAGAGCCCACTGACCTGACTGAAGCCAACCTGGGGCATCTCATCTCTGATCTCAGTGAGCTCCTGGCTTCACAAGAGGGTTAGGCCTTATCACAAACTAACACTGCTGAATTCCCTGGTGGTCCAGTGATTAAGACTCCATGCTCTCACTGCCGAGGGCCTGGGATCTAAGATTCCACAAGCCATGTGGCACGACCAAGAAAAGAAAGAGAGAAGAAATAAACATTGCTGTTAAAGTTGGGGAACTCAAGGAAGTCCCCTCATGGTCTAGTGGTTAGGGTTTGGCACTACCACTGCCATGACCTGGATTTGATCCCTGGTCAGGGAACTGAGATCCTGCAAGTCACATGGAACGGCCAAAATATGAAAAAAATAAAACATGGGGAACTCAAAAGTTGTGAGGGTAGGGTTGAATTCTTGGGGCACAAGGATTTAGGAGAAGGAAAGACTCCCTCTGATCTGGACAGTGTCCAGAGTGGGGAGTGCCTTCAGACTTGTCCATGTGCCTCCAGTACTGGGGCCCAGGAAGACTTATACCTACCTCCCCTGCTGTCCTCCAGGGCCTGGAGGAGGATCTGGGCTACCTGGTGGGAGACTGTCTCCTGGCAGCTGCCTTCCTGTCCTATATGGGGCCCTTCCTGACCAACTACCGGGATGAGATAGTCAACCAAATCTGGATCAGGAAGGTAAGGCAGGGCTTGGGTGTGATGCATGAGTTCCTGGGCTCTAAGATCACAGCCTCTGGGAGTAACAGATGTTGGGAAGGGGCAGGGGTGCTGGGCTCTCATATCCAGGCTGAAGCTCCAGGCTTCTTCCATCCAGATTTCAGAGCTGCAGGTTCCTTGCTCACCCCGCTTCACATTCGACAACTTCCTGTCCAATCCTACCAAAGTTCGGGACTGGAACATTCAAGGGCTGCCCTCGGATGCCTTCTCCACTGAGAACGGCATCATTGTCACCCGCGGCAACAGGTGAGGATGTTGCTGGGAGCACAGGCCCAAGTGAAGGCTAAGCCTATCTTCTGACTCACACTTCCTCCTTCAGGTGGGCACTGATGATCGATCCGCAGGCCCAGGCTCTGAAATGGATCAAGAACATGGAAGGAAATCAGGTACAGGGCTGGGGATGGGGGAGGGCTGATTCGTCCCCTTAGATTCTCTTCCCAAGTCTGACTCTTTCTCAGATCCTACCCTTTGGTTATTACCCATCTTGTATCCCTCAGCATTTCTTCCATAGCTTCCCTTGCTTTCCAGGGCCTACAGATCATCGACCTGCAGATGAACGATTATCTCCGAATCCTAGAAAACGCCATCCAGTTTGGATATCCAGTTCTGCTCCAGAATGTGCAGGAATATCTGGATCCCACACTCAACCCTGTGCTCAACAAATCTGTAGCTCGAATTGGTCAGGGCCCAGGCTTATGGTGGGGTTGGGCTGAGACCAGCGAGGTCGGACCCATGGCAGGAAAGCGCTAGGTCTTTGGCTGTGTCTCCTACTACCTTGTCCCTGTATTCAGACACACCTGGGTTGGGGCCGTAGGCAGGCTGAGTCCCTGCTACTGGATTCCAGTTGGGGAACAATGGGTCAGCCCTGACCCACACTTGGTCCTGTGGAGTCCCTGCCCTTGACCCTCCTGTCAGTGCAGGTGGTCGGTTACTGATGCGCATTGGAGATAAGGAGGTGGAATACAATCCCAACTTCCGTTTCTACATCACCACCAAGCTCTCCAACCCCCACTACAGCCCAGAGACCTCAGCCAAGACCACCATTGTCAACTTCGCTGTCAAAGAACAGGTGGGTGGGGGCCGATGCCTAGACTGAACCAGGGTGAATCCAGAGGGCTGTAGAATTGGCCAGGACTGAGAAAAGGCTGAGATTGTGTCGGCAGCTGGGGATGTGGGGCTTGAGAGGTGTAAAGGGATGTAAAGGGTAAAGGTCACCAGAGTGGGGTTCTCACCACGGGTCCTGGCCATCTCAGGGCCTGGAGGCCCAGCTGCTGGGCATTGTGGTCCGGAAGGAGCGGCCGGAGCTGGAGGAGCAGAAGGACTCCCTGGTCATCAATATCGCCGCTGGCAAAAGGAAGCTCAAGGAGCTGGAGGACGAGATCCTTCGGTGAGACCCTGCCTCCCCCAGCCCACAGCCCGCGGGGTCTGCTCGAAGGCTTGACTACAGTCCCGGGGGCAGGGAGGGGGGCGCTGATGAGGGGTCGCCCATCCCCTGCTCCCGGCCAGGCTCAACACCCGCTGAAGCCCCTTTATCCACGCTCCTTTTGCCTTTTCTCCAGGCTGCTGAACGAGGCCACGGGCTCCTTGCTAGACGACGTGCAGCTGGTGAACACCCTGCGGACCTCCAAGATAACCGCCACTGAGGTGACCGAACAGCTAGAGACCAGCGAAACCACGGAGATCAACATCGACCTGGCCCGAGAGGTGAACCACAGCGACCTCCGGCCCCGCCCCCTCTCCGAGCCCCCGCCCCTCCGACCCTGACTCCGCCCCCTCCACAGGCTTACCGCCCCTGCGCCCAGCGGGCCTCTGTGCTGTTCTTCGTGCTCAACGATATGGGCCGCATCGACCCGATGTACCAGTTCTCCCTGGACGCCTACATCAGCCTCTTTATCCTCAGCATCGACAAGAGCCATCGCAGCAACAAGCTGGAGGACCGCATCGACTACCTGAACGAGTACCACACCTACGCTGTCTACAGGTCTGGGCGCCTCACCGCGTCCCGCACGCGCCCGGTGTGAGGCCCAGTGGCTCTGTGCCCACCATCCCCTCTGGTTTTGTGCTTTGGAGCTGCCCCTGCCACCGCCCCTGGTCCCCTGCTCTTCTCACCATACACCTCCCCTGGACAGTGTCCACCCTTTGGCTGACCATCACCATGGGCTGACCAGTCCCAGTCCCAGTGTCTCCCTTGAGCATTAAGCCTTGTGTGGAGGACCTACCCCTGTGCCAGCACTTCTCAAAAGGTTAATGTGTCCACGACGCAGGTTAATGTAGACTCCGACTCAGTAGGTCTGGGCTGGGACCTGGGAACCTGCATTTCTAACAAGCTCCCAGGTGAAGCTGCTGCTCGTGGTCTGTGGCTCTGACTTTGAGTAGTGAGGTTCCTAACCCCCCGCCTGGACATCCCACAGACCCCTCAAGGTCAACCTGTTTCACATCCAACTCGTCTCCCCTCTTTCTTCAGGGGCTGCACCCCTGAGTGGCACCAACAGCCACCTCCCAGGCACCTGAACTGGGAGAGATTCCTGGCTCTTCACTGCCCTTCACCTCTCAGATCAGTCCACAGGTTTTGCTCATGATTCTTTCTGCACACCGTTCCCCCTTCCCACCCAAGTCTGTCCACTGCCATGACTCACTTCAATTGAAGTCACCGTGATCTTTCTTTCTGAATTCCCCCGCGGGTTCCCAACAGGTCCTTCTGCCTCCAGCTCTGTCCCTCTCCAATCTGTCCTGCGGTCAGCAACGTGAGCCTTTCAAACACATGAATCTGGCCGTGCCACCCCAGCCCCAGCTTCCATTCTGTGGTGGTAGTTTTGTGTCCAATAGCCATAAAGTCCTCCATACCTTGGCTGCCACCTGCCCTGCAGCCTCACCTTCCCCCTCCTTACACTGGACCCTGAGCATCGCTGAAGCCCTGCACACCATGGTTTTCTCACCACCACTGCCTCCTTGGCCTGTATCTGAGCTCTCCCTGGCATCCTCCCCTCTCCTCTCTGCCACATCACGGTAACTCTGCTGCACCTCCGGCTCCGCTCCAGGCAGGAGAGTGCTGCCACTCATGTATAGGATTCATCTTGTCACATGGTAACCTCTCATGTCCTCTCATATGGTCCCTCATTTGTCCTCCCCACTCTGCCTGACTTCCTCCAGGACAGCAGGACAGAGACTGTATTCATTCACCTTTGTGTCTTCAGGACCTGGCAGTGTACCTGGCACATAGCCGGGGTCCAGTCAGTGTTGAGGAAATTCTGGGAGAACCACATCCTCTCTCTAGAGCCCTAAAGGCTAGGCTGTTTACAGGAGGTTTGGATTAGAGGTTGATGAAGGTCCTCCCTATAGGCAGGGCTCTGTGATTGTCGGGTCTTCACTCAGGAAGCCTCGATGCTGAGTATCGTGCCTCCCAAACCCCCACCCCCTGCCCCTCCCAGGTACACCTGCCGCACGCTTTTCGAGCGCCACAAGCTGCTATTCAGTTTTCAGATGTGTGCCAAAATTCTGGAGACTTCTGGGAAACTCAACATGGATGAATACAACTTCTTTCTACGCGGGGGCGTGGTGAGTTGGGTAGAGTATATCTGAGTGTGGGGTGGACAAGGTCGGGAATGGAGCCCAGATGCAGAGGGTAAGCCCAGGATCCAGCAAGTGAGCGGAGGAAAGCTGCCAGGAGCAGGTGTATGACAAGCTCCCGGGGGCCATGAGGAGTGGCTTGCCCGCATTACAGGTGGGGCTTTGAGCCCCTTCCCTGTGACCCACTGATTGGCATGATCTGGCCACTCTTGCACTGACTCTCAGGCCACTCCTTCCCCATCCTGGATTCCGTGGTCACTGTTACACTCTCTCCCTTCCAAACACCCTCAGCCCCTTTGCCTTCTCCCCACTCCAGCGGCACAGGCTTCTCACTGTCGCAGGCATGTCTCACCCCAGGGCCTTCACACCAGCTGTTCCTTCTGCCAGAAAATTGTTCCCACAGGTATACACTGTGCCCCTCCCTCTCCTCCTTTAAGGCTTGATTCAAATCTCACCTCACCGAGATTTCCTTGACTGTCTTAATATTTCCAGCTACCCTTAAGCACTTCCAGTCTCCCTTAATCTTCCTCAACTTATTCTCTTTTTCCATGGCACTGCCATCTTTAACCTACTAGATAACTATTTGCTGTGTTTTTGGTTCATTATCTGCTGTTCCATGTGGGAAAATAAGCTCCTCAAGGGCAGAGGTATTTGTCTTTTATGTTCAGTGGTGTGTCTAGAGTGCTTAAAACATAGTTGGTGAACACTAAATATTTGTTAAATTAATAAGTGACAGTGAACAGGTTGTGCTTCTTAAGGGTGCAGCTGCAATTGCCATCATTCAGGTAGAAGGCAGTATTGCCAGGATACCACAAGAGGGCGCCCGCTTCCTAACTTTGGACTGTGCCTTCACCCACATGGTGGCTCAGATACACAGGCTCCCCCTTTCCTTCCATTTATTTCCCCAATAAAGGTGGATTCCAATCCATCTCAGATTCCTTTCTTTCATGTCTTCATTTTGTTTCATGAAATACTTATCTTGGCTTTTTCACCTTGAAAAAAACAAAAAAACCTATTCTTTTGGGATCAGATCAAATCAGATGAGATCAGTTGCTCAGTCGTGTCCGACTCTTCGCGACCCCATGAATTGCAGCTCGCCAGGCCTCCCTGTCCATCACCAAGTCCCGGAGTTCACTCAGACTCACGTCCATCGAGTCAGTGATGCCATCCAGCCATCTCATGCTCTGTCGTCCCCTTCTCCTCTTGCCCCCAATCCCTCCCAGCATCAGAGTCTTTTCCAATGAGTCAACTCGTCGCATGAGGTGGCCAAAGTACTGGAGTTTCAGCTTTAGCATCATTCCTTCCAAAGAAATCCCAGGGCTGATCTCCTTCATAATGGACTAGTTGGATCTCCTTGCAGTCCAAGGGACTCTCAAGAGTCTTCTCCAACACCACAGTTCAAAAGCATCAATTCTTCTGCACTCAGCCTTCTTCACAGTCCAACTCTCACATCCATACATGACCACAGGAAAAACCATAGCCTCGACAAGATGAACCTTTGTTGGCAAAGTAATGTCTCTGTTTTTCAATATGCTGTCTAGGTTGGTCATAACTTCCCTTCCAAGGAGTAAGCGTCTTTTAATTTCATGGCTGCAGTCATCATCTGCAGTGATTTTGGAGCCCAGAAAAATAAAGTCTGACACTGTTTGCACTGTTTCCCCATCTATTTCCCATGAAGTGATGGGACCGGATGCCATGATCTTCGTTTTCTGAATGTTGAGCTTTAAGCCAACTTTTTCACTCTCCACTTTCACTTTCATCAAGAGGCTTTTGAGTTCCTCTTCACTTTCTGCCATAAGGGTGGTGTCATCTGCATATCTGAGGTTATTGATATTTCTCCCGGCAATCTTGATTCCAGCTTGTGTTTTTTCCAGTCCAGCGTTTCTCATGATGTGCTCTGCATATAAGTTAAATAGACAGGGCGACAATATACAGCCTTGACATACTCCTTTTCTTATTTGGAACCAGTCTGTTGTTCCATGTCCAGTTCTAACTGTTGCTTCCTGACCAGCATACAGATTTCTCAAGAGGCAGGTCAGGTGCTCTGGTATTCCCATCTCTTTCAGAATTTTCCACAGTTTATTGTGATCCACACAAAGGCTTTGGCATAGTCAATAAAGCAGAAATAGATGTTTTTCTGGAACTCTCTTGCTTTTTCCATGATCCAGCAGATGTTGGCAATTTGGTCTCTGGTTCCTCTGCCTTTTCTAAAACCAGCTTGAACATCAGGAAGTTCATGGTTCACATATTGCTGAAGCCTGGCTTGGAGAATTTTGAGCATTACTTTACTAGCCTGTGAGATGAGTGCAATTGTGTGGTAGTTTGAGCATTCTTTGGCATTGCCTTTCTTTGGGATTGGAATGAAAACTGACCTTTTCCAGTCCTGTGGCCACTGCTGAGTTTTCCAAATTTGCTGGCATATTGAGTGCAGCACTTTCACAGCATCATCTTTCAGGATTTGGAATTTCAGCTCAACTGGAATTCTATCACCTCCACTAGCTTTGTTCGTAGTGATGCTTTCTAAGGCCCACTTGACTTCACATTCCACGTTGTCTGGCTCTAGGTCAGTGATCACACCATCGTGATTATCTGGGTCATGAATATCTTTTTTGTACAGTTCTTCTGTGTATTCATGGAAAAGAAATGAAGAAAAGCAAAATGGCTGTCTGGGGAGGCCTTACAAATAGCTATGAAAAGAAGAGAAGCGAAAAGCAAAGGAGAAAAGGAAAGATATAAACATCTGAATGCAGAGTTCCAAAGAATAGCAAGAAGAGATAAGAGATAAGATCGCTGAAGCCTTCTTCAGCGATCAATGCAAAGAAATAGAGGAAAACAACAGAATGGGAAAGACTAGAGATCTCTTCAAGAAAATCAGATACCAAAGGAACATTTCATGCAAAGATGGGCTCAGTAAAGGACAGAAATGGTATGGACCTAACAGAAGCAGAAGATATTAAGAAGAGATGGCAAGAATACACAGAACTGTACAAAAAGATCTTTTGGGATAGTCTGGGTCAATGCTTTTCTCCTCTCTCGTCCCCCTGCCCCAGGTCTTGGATCGTGAGGGCCAAATGGATAACCCTTGTACCACCTGGCTCGCAGACGCCTACTGGGATAACATCACAGAGCTGGACAAACTGACCAACTTCCATGGGCTCATGAACTCCTTTGAGCAGTATCCTCGGGACTGGAACCTGTGGTATACCAACGCCACCCCCGAGAAGGCCATGCTGCCAGGTGCCTGGAGCCAGGCCTCCCTCTCCTTTCTCTTCCCTCCTTCAGCCTCACACCTGCTCTTTCCTCTAATTCCTTCCATGTCTCTCCCAAGTTCCCTCAGCACATCTGCCCCCTGGCCCAGTGTCCCCGAAGGCGTCTCTTTGTTCAGATTGCCTGCTCCTCCGGGCTCACTAACCTTAACCTTAACCTTGCCCCCAGGTGAGTGGGAAAATGCCTGCAATGAAATGCAACGAATGCTGATTGTTCGCTCCCTGCGCCAGGACCGTGTGGCCTTCTGTGTAACTTCTTTTATCGTCTCCAACCTTGGCTCCCGCTTCATTGAGCCGCCTGTGCTAAACATGAAGTTGGTCAGTGGCTCTTTTGCCTTCCCACCTGCTTCTCCCTGTCCCAGTCTGCCACCCGCACTTCTTCAGTCTCTCCCGAGACCTCACCTGGCCTTCTGCCTAAGGTCACACCCTGTGCTGCTGGCAGGTGATGGAGGACTCGGCCCCACGGACCCCACTGGTGTTCATCCTTTCCCCCGGCGTGGACCCCACCAGTGCCTTGCTCCAGCTGGCTGAGCATACAGGCATGGCCCAGCGCTTCCACGCTCTGTCTCTGGGCCAGGGCCAGGCCCCCATCGCGGCTCGGCTCCTCCGAGAGGGTGTGGTTCAGGGTCAGTGTCTACCCAGTTCTTCTGCCCCCAGCCATGGCCCTGGCCTGACTGTCCACCAGCTCCCTCCTGTCACCCTGCTGTCACTGCAGCTCCCTCTCCTCCAGAAGGCCTTGGGGTTGGCACCTGAGCACTTGGACCTTCCCCCTAAACTAGCCCCTCTACCAGAGGAACAGTGTGGGGACAGACGGGGCATAGGGAGTGGTTCCCACCACATCAGCACCCCCTTGCAGGACACTGGGTATTCCTCGCCAACTGCCACCTGTCGCTGTCCTGGATGCCAAACCTGGATAAACTGGTGGAGCAGCTGCAGGTGGAGGATCCGCACCCTTCTTTCCGCCTCTGGCTCAGCTCCAGCCCCCACCCAGACTTCCCCATCTCCATCTTGCAGGCCAGCATCAAGATGACCACAGAGCCACCAAAGGTATGGGCAACTGTAGACAGCAGCAGTGCCCATGCCAGCAGGCATACGTGTCCTCCTCCTGGCCTCAGAGAGAGGGTTTAACCTTAACAACAAGGCTGCTGTTCTGATTCTACTGTCCTCAGAAATTCCACTTCTGCGTGCCAAACTCTTAGAACATAGTAGTAATAGCTAACTTTTTTTGAGTGTTATTACATGCCAGGCATTGTTCTAAATGCTTACGTTTTTTAATTCATTTAACATACACACACACACTTGCCTATCAGGTAAGTACTATCAGCCCCATTTTACAGGTAGGAAACTGAGGCAAAGGAAGAGTATATAACTAGTGTGTGGACCTGTCAGCCCCTTCCTCCTCCGGACACTTCCTTATATTCTCTCCCTACTGTCACTTCCTGGCCTTTCTCCTTCCCTCCAGCTCTACTGAAATTTTTATCTCCAGTACTACAAGGTCACCTTGGAATGCAATCATACCAATCTTTTAAAATCTGATTATGTCACTACATCCTGCCCATTTACCTCTGCTTAAATTATTTTTGGAGGCAGTGGCACCCCACTCCAGCACTCTTGCCTGGAAAATCCCATGGATGGAGGAGCCTGGTAGGCTGCAGTCCATGGGGTCGCTAAGAATTGAACACGACTGAGTGACTTCACTTTCACTTTTCACTTTCATGTATTGGAGAAGGAAATGGCAACCCACTCCAGTGTTCTTGCCTGGAGAATCCCGGGGACGGGGGAGCCTGGTGGGCTGCCGTCTATGGGGTTGCACAGAGTCGGACATGACTGAAGCAACTTAGCAGCAGGAAACTATTTTAGTAGCTTCTTGTTGCTTTAATCAAGTTCACAGCCCTATTCACATGGCCTGTGTGCCCCTGCGAGCACCTCTCCTGCTTTGTTTGTCGCAACTTTCCCCTTCGCTTTCTTTACCTACACCATCAACTTTTAAAATTGTTTCGCTGTTCTTCCTTGACAGACTGTGTTCTCCAGCCTGGTGCTTTTTCATGAACTGTCCTCCCTATTTTCCTCCCCACCCCCTTCTTTGCCCCTTTAGGTCTCAGTCCCACCAGCACTTTCTCAGGAATCCTCTTGACTGTTCCCTCTGACCTTCCAATTCAAGAACTTTACACCTGTTAGTGTGATTCTGGTTAATACCTGACTTCTCTTCTAGACTGTAAGCTCAAGAGGGCAGAGACTGTGTCTTTTTCATCTCCCTCACCATTTTGCTCATCCTGTGACCAATGCAAGGACCTGTTTGTAGTAGGTGCTCAATAAATGAGAACTGATCAGATGCACAGGCATGCGGATGTCTTTCATCATTAAATCCTTCTTTGGCCACCTTGGGGAGGCTAGCACAGCTGACTGTCCCCCTAGTTTCCCTGATACACTCCTGGTCCTCCTTCTGTTTCTTGCGACATCATTGATTACTTCTGTGTTTCTTTCTCCTCCTGTCCTGTCCTCATTCTACATTTCCTCCCTTCACAAGTTGATGGAGAAACTGTCCTCTTCCTGATTTCAACCCCAATCCCCGTCTCTGGCTCCATTACTGAACTCAGTGCCAGGTGTGAATTCCATCTGGTTACAAAGTACTTCTTTTTGGCACTCCAGCATCATAAATTACTAGCTCTCAAAACAAGTCTTCAGCTCCTGCAGGCAGATTATCTCCTTGGCCCATTTTTGTTAATCAGTCAGTTCAGTTGCTCAGTTGTGTCTGACTCTTTGTGACCCCATGGACTGCAGCACTCCAGGCTTCCCTGTCCATCACCAACTCCTGGAGCCTACTCAAATTCATGTCCATTGTGTTGGTGATGCCATCCAACCACCTCATCCTCTGTCATCCCCTTTTCCTCCCACCTTCAATCTTTCCCAGCATCAGGGTCTTTTCCAGTGAGTTAGGGTTCTTCACATCAGGTAGCCAAAGTATTGGAGTTTCAGCTTCAGCATCAGTCCTACCAATGTACACCCAGGACTGATCTCCTTTAGGATGGACTGGTTGGATCTCCTTGCAGTCCAAGGGACTGTCAAGAATCTTCTCCAACACCACAGTTCAAAAGCATCAGTTCTTCAGTGCTCAGCTTCCTTTATAGTCCAACTCACATCCATACATGACTACTGGAAAAAACCATAGCCTTGACTAGACGGACCTTTGTTGACAAAGTAATATCTCTGCTTTTTTATATACCGTCTAGGTTTGTCATAGTTTTTCTTCCAAGGAGCAAGTGTCTTTAAATTTCATGGCTGCAATTACCATCTGCAGTGATTTTGCAGCCTAAGAAAATAAAGTCTCTCACTGTTTCCATTGTTTCCCCATCTATTTGCCATGAAGTGATGGGACCAGATGTCATGATCTTAGTTTTCTGCATGTTGAGTTTTAAGCCAACTTTTTCACTCTCCTCTTTCACTTTCATCAAGAGGCTCTTTAGTTTTTTTCTTCACTTTCTGCCATAAGGGTGGTGTCATCTGCGTATCTGAGGTTATTGATCTTTCTCCCGGCAATCTTGATTCCAGCTTGTGCTTCATCGAGCCTGGTATTTCGCATGATGTACTCTGCATATAAGTTAAATAATCAGGGTGACAATATACAGCCTTGATGTACTCCTTTCCCGATTTGGAACCAGTCTGTTGTTCCATGTTGTTAATGGCACCACTAATTTTTAAAAATCTATGTTTAAAGTTGATTTTTATTTACCTTTATTTTCTTCTGTCAACAAAAGTAGTCCGTCTTCCCATTAAAAAAATGTCAAACAGTTCAGATATGTGTTGTCAAAGAGATGCAACCCTTCTTTTTTAATTTGTTAAGAGCCTTTCTTATTGCCTTCTAAGAGAGGGCCCTCTGTTGTCTGAACTCCACCCTCTGTAATGGGTAGAGGTGTGTTGGCCCTGAGGTAGATGCTGTTTAGGTAGGTTTAATAAGCAGTAACCATGGAGGCTAGGAAAGTTATGACCAACCTAGATAGCGTATTCAAAAACAGAGACATTACTTTGCCTTGTACTTGGGTTCGATCCCTGGTTGGGAAACTAAGATCCCATATGCTGTGGGGTAACTAAGCCTGATATAAGCCTGATATAAGCGTCTGAATGCAGAGTTCCAAAGAATAGCAAGAAGAGATAAGAAAGCCTTCCTCAGCGATCAGTGCAAAGAAATAGAGGAAAACAACAGAATGGGAAAGACTAGAGGTCTCTTCAAGAAAATTAGAGATACAAGGGAACATTTCATGCAAAGATGGGCTCGATAAAGGACAGAAATGGTATGGACCTAGCAGAAGCAGAAGATATTAAGAAGAGGTGGCAAGAATACACAGAAGAACTGTACAAAAAAGATATTCATGACCCAGATAATCACGATGGTGTGATCACTGACCTAGAGCCAGACAACGTGGAATGTGAAGTCAAGTGGGCCTTAGAAAGCATCACTATGAATAAAGCTAGTGGAGGTGATAGAATTCCAGTTGAGCTATTCCAAATCCTGAAAGATGATGCTGTGAAAGTGCTGCACTCAATATGCCAGCAAATTTGGAAAACTCAGCAGTGGCCACAGGACTGGAAAAGGTCAGTTTTCATTCCAATCCCAAAGAAAGGCAATGCCAAAGAATGCTCAAACTACCACACAATTGCACTCATCTCACAGGCTAGTAAAGTAATGCTCAAAATTCTCCAAGCCAGGCTTCAGCAATATGTGAACCATGAACTTCCTGATGTTCAAGCTGGTTTTAGAAAAGGCAGAGGAACCAGAGACCAAATTGCCAACATCTGCTGGATCATGGAAAAAGCAAGAGAGTTCCAGAAAAACATCTATTTCTGCTTTATTGACTATGCCAAAGCCTTTGTGTGGATCACAATAAACTGTGGAAAATTCTGAAAGAGATGGGAATACCAGACCACCTGACCTGCCTCTTGAGAAATCTGTATGCTGGTCAGGAAGCAACAGTTAGAACTGTACATGGAACAACAGACTGGTTCCAAAGAGGAAAAGGAGTACATCAAGGCTGTATATTGTCGCCCTGTCTATTTAACTTATATGCAGAGTACATCATGAGAAATGCTGGGCTGGAAGAAGCACAAGCTGGAATCAAGATTGCTGGGAGAAATATCAATAACCTCAGATATGCAGATGACACCACCCTTATGGCAGAAAGTGAAGAGGAACTAAAAAGCTTCTTGATGAAGGTGAAAGAGGAGAGTGAAGAAGTTGGCTTAAAACTCAACATTTAGAAAACGAAAATCATGGCATCTGGTCCCATCACTTCATGGGAAATAGATGGGGAAACAGTGTCAGACTTTATTTTTCTTCAAAATCACTGCAGATGGTGACTGCAGCCATGAAATTAAAAGACGCTTACTCATTGGAAGAAAAGTTATGACCAACCTAGATAGCATATTGAAAAGCAGAGACATTCATTACTATGCCAACAAAGGTCTGTCTAGTCAAGGCTATGGTTTTTCCTGTGGTCATGTATGGATGTAAGAGTTGGACTGTGAATAAGGCTGAGCGCCAAAGAATTGATGCTTTTGAACTGTGGTGTCGGAAAAGACTCTTGAGAGTCCCTTGGACTGCCAGGAGATCCAACCAGTCCATTCTGAAGGAGATCAGCCCTGGGATTTCTTTGGAAGGACTGATGTTAAAGCTGAAACTCCAGTACTTTGGCCACCTCACGCGAAGAGTTGACTCATTGGAAAAGACTCTGATGCTGGGAGGAATTGGGGGCAGGAGGAGAAGGGGACAACAGAGGATGAGATGTCTGGATGGCATCACTGACTCGATGGATGTGAGTCTGAGTGAACTCCGGGACTTGGTGATGGACAGGGAGGCCTGGCGAGCTGCGATTCATGGGGTCGCAAAGAGTCGGACACGAACTGAAGTGAACTGAACTGAACTGAACCATGGAGGCAATGATGAATGGGAGCAAATATCAGGAGGAAAGAGGAACCAGACAGGATGGCTTTGTAGTGAGTGGGTCACCAGGGGAGGCAGTCCTGTTGGAGGTCAGCCCAGGAGAGTTGTCCATGACAGGCTGCCTGCTGGTGATGCAGAACCTTCCTGCAATCCACCGAGCCTTCTGAGAAAGGACATTCAGATGTGCTTGGTGCAACTGAATTCCTTTTAGAAGCTGACAAAGAGACCAATATTTTAAAAAAAATTTTGAAAAGAACTTTACATTTACAGAAAAGTTGTAAGGATAATAGTACAGAGAACCCCCTATACGTTACCCAAATCCATCTGTAGTTAACATTTTGTCCCACTTGCTTTATCATTTGATCTCTGTTTTTCTCTCTCTCCACTCACACTTCTGAAACATTTGAGAGTAAATTGTATATCCTGGCCCTTTACTGCCACATACTGTAGTGTATTTCAGTGGAAAGGACTCACTCCTAAGAATCAGGGTGTTCTCTTATATAACTGCAACATGGTTGCTGACTTCAGTAAATTGATACACTATTTTAATCTAAATGTATTATGTGTTCCGATTTTGTTAAGTGTTGCAGTCTTCATATACATACACAGATGGGTTTCTAGGCCCTTTATGCTGTTCATTGATCAAGTTGTTTATCCTGGGGTCAATATACACTGTGTTAATTACTCTCTAGCTCTATAATAATTCTTGATGGCTGGGGAAGGCAAATCTTCCTACCTTATTCTTCTCTAGGCTATTCCTGATCTTTTATTCTCTAACATAAATTTTGGAATTACCTTGTCAAGTTTCACCAAAAGAGTCCTATTGATCAATTTGGGGGAAATCAACATCTTTAGGATATTGAGCTTCTCAATCCATGAGTACAGTAGGTCTCTCCATTTATTCTTTCTTTTAATAAAATTTTGTAAATTTTCTAAAGTTATATACATTTATATTAGATTTATTCCTCAGTGCTTTACATGACTTGATGATGTTATAAATGATAGTTTTAAAAATCAAATTTTCTATTTGTTCCTGGTCTAACCAATGTTCTTACTTCTGTTTTCTCCCTGCTCCCTTTTGTCCATCATGTTGAATCTCCTTAGAACACTGTTTCAATGTATCACTGTCCTATTCAAAACAGAAATGGCTCCAGGGTTCCTAGTGAATCGGGTCCAGTCAGCTCAAAATGCCCTTCTTACTGTATTGCCATCTGCTCACAGTCCTTCTTACCCTATCTGAGCACTTCACTTGATTTCAGAAAGATCCTCTTCTCACTTTATCTCCCCTTTGTGCCTTTATTCCTTCAGTTCTTCCCATCTCTGGACAGCCCTCCTCTCAGCCTCGTTACATCCTTTCTATTTGTAAGACTTAGCCAAACCCCAACCTGCTCATGAAGCCTGATAAATCCAATCATATAGCTCATTCCTCTTTGATGATATGTCACTAGATCTTGTGTGACACAACTAAGACCCCACATGGCCGAATTAATAAGAAATTGTGTACATTTCTTATTAATTCGGCCATGTGGGGTCTTAGTTGTGTCACACAAGATCTTATATCGTGGCATGTGGATTCAGTAGTTGTGGTGCAAGGGCTTAGTCGCTTGGCAGCATGTGGGATCTTAGTTCCCTCACTGGGATCACACCCACATCCTCTGCATTGCAAGGCAGATTCTCAACCAATGGACCATGAAGGAAGTTCCCATGTTTATGTTTTTGTTCATATTTTTTGGCACTCACAAATTGAGTTGGCCTACCCACCACTGGGGAGAAGGCAGTGGCACCCCACTCCAGTACTGTTGCCCAGAAAATCCCATGGATGGAGGAGCCTGGTGGGCTGCAGTCCATGGGGTCGCACAGAGTCGGACACGACTGAAGCGACTTAGTAGTAGTAGTAGTACCCACCACTGAGAACATCACGGTTGAGGGGATCAAGGAGTGGGGGTGGAGATGAGAAGGCAGGGCTGCCACGAGTCCATACAGCGCCCGAGTGTGAGGAGGAGGACAGCAAGCCCTGTGGATGAGTGCATGTCTTGGCATGCAGCTCAAGGGCTGGATTTCAACCTTCACTCATTTCTTCAGCCAGTGCCCTTATGCAATGAGCAAGCTCCACAACTGAACATGATGGTGCTAGTGTTAGGGCCATGCAAGATGCATGTCATCCCATCTCTGTACGTCCTTGTCCCCAGGGCCTAAAGGCCAACATGACTCGTCTTTACCAACTGATGACAGAACCACAGTTTTCCCGCTGCTCCAAGCCCACCAAGTATAAGAAACTGCTGTTCGCACTGTGCTTCTTTCACTCTGTGTTACTTGAACGCAAAAAGTTCCTGCAACTTGGCTGGAACATCATCTACGGCTTCAATGACTCTGACTTTGAGGTTTGTGCTGACCAGGGTCCCTCACCCCACCCTCCCTCCTTACACTTTCTGCCCCGAGGCTGCCCTGCAGGAATCATCACTGACTGGAAGCCCCTGGAAGAATTCCTGCCATAACTGTGTGTGGGGCTGGGGGTGTGGGCTGGGGCCATGCACAGGTGTCAGAGAACTTGCTGAGCCTCTACCTGGACGAGTATGAGGAGACGCCCTGGGATGCACTCAAGTACCTCATCTCCGGGGTCAACTATGGTGGACACGTCACGGATGACTGGGACCGGCGCCTGCTGACCACCTACATCAATGACTATTTCTGTGACCAGGCTCTCTTGACCCCCTCCTACCGGTGAGGGGGGCACTGAATGGGGTGCCAGGTGGCAGGATTGGGGGTAGGGGCAGTGTTTGAGGAGTGAATGGGAGATGGGAGGTGAAGTAAGAGCAGAGAGTTGGATGGATAGGGCCTTGGCCTGGCATGGGAGCCCCAAGTCCCCACAGTGCGGTGATAATTCCGCACTGACTCCCCAGGTTGTCAGTGTTGGAGACCTATTTTATCCCCAAGGATGGGAGCCTGGCCTCGTACAAAGAGTACATCAGCATGTTGCCTGGCATGGACCCCCCAGAGGCTTTTGGCCAGCACCCCAATGCCGATGTGGCCTCCCAGATCACAGAGGCACGCACTCTGTTTGAGACTCTGCTTTCCCTGCAACCCCAGATTACACCCACCAGGGCCGGAGGCCAGAGTCGGGAGGAGAAGGTAAGGACAGACAGACAGTCACCTGGGGGAGGGAAACCAAGGAGGAAGAGAGGTCTACACTCAACACTCCTGCTTCGGCAGGTCCTTGAATTGGCTGCCGATGTGAAACAGAAGATCCCGGAAATGATCGACTATGAGGGGACCCGAAAACTACTGGCTATGGACCCCTCCCCACTCAATGTGGTCCTTTTGCAGGAGATTCAGAGATACAACAAGCTGATGGAGACCATCCTGTGAGATGGGGGGAGGTGGGGCTCTGTGTAACGCAGGGATGGGGCAAGAGGAAAGGCCTTCACGCCCTGCCTAGGATGTCTCTCCCAGGCCCATCCCATCTATGATCCTCCACCTTTCCCCATCCAGCTTCTCACTGACAGACCTAGAAAAAGGCATCCAGGGCCTCATCGTCATGTCTACCAGCCTGGAAGAGATTTTCAATTGCATTTTTGATGCCCATGTCCCTCCGCTCTGGGGAAAGGTAAGATTATCTCACTGTTGATCCTTCTCCAACAATGAACTCTACTTTTACTCCTGGACCTGCAGCCTCCTGGTCCTAGGGAAGCCTATAGCAGAAAGCAGTGAGCCTGGGCTTCGGAGTCAGACAGGTTCAAGGTTGAAATCTGACTCTGCCCTTCACTGACTGACTTTGCAAAGTTGTTAACATAGAAACTTACCCAGGGCAAGTCCCTAAGTTTCTCCAAGGATGTTTCAAGGGTTCCTAGTACTGTGCACCTTAAAAGGTGTTTCATTAATGGTAACTGGTTAGCATTGCTGGTGCTGTTGTTAATAGTTGTCGTTTTATGCTTCTTTCCTGGAAATTGGCTTTTGGAGAGCTTTGCTGAACTATGGTTTGGGGAACAGGGGCTGACACTATATATTCTTCTATCTGCTTCAAATGTTCACAGTAAGAATTTGAATGCATGAATAAGTGAATGAATAAACACACACTACCTCCTGCTTCAGGCCTACCCCTCACAGAAGCCATTGGCTTCATGGACCCGGGACTTGGCCATGCGTGTGGAGCAGTTTGAGATGTGGGCCAGCCGTGCACGGCCTCCTGTGATCTTCTGGCTGTCTGGCTTCACCTTTCCCACTGGCTTCCTCACTGCCGTGCTGCAGTCTTCAGCTCGCCAAAACAATGTGAGCCATGTGGACAGTGTGATGGGAATGGATACTGATGATATGTATTTGCTCTCCTCTGTGTGTGTGGGAGGATCCTCCCTTATTCTCACCTTCAATCTCCAGATTTCAGTGGACAGCCTCTCTTGGGAGTTTATTGTTTCCACTGTGGATGACAGCAACCTAGTGTATCCACCCAAGGTGGGTGCCACATGTGCTTAGGGTTCTGAGCAGAGGGGAGTCTGGTGGAGGAGGAGGGGCTGGGAGCAAAGGTGGGAAACGACTGGTTGAGAGGGAGGGGAGGAAAAAGGTGGCAGGACAGGGGTGGGGGCATTGGCAACTGAGGGTCTGGATTTACCCGCAACCTGTTCCCATGTCTCCCCAGGATGGTGTCTGGGTTCGGGGTCTATACCTGGAGGGTGCGGGCTGGGACCGGAAGAACTCCTGCTTGGTGGAGGCAGAACCCATGCAGCTTGTCTGCCTCATGCCCACCATCCACTTCCGGCCTACTGAGAGCCGCAAGAAGAGTGCCAAGGGTGGGACAGTTTGCCCCCTTCCTAGTTTGCCTGCCCCCTCCCTAGTTTGCATCCTAACCCAGCCTCCGCTCCCCAGCACCGCTCCCCCCGCCCCCCCCCCCCATCTGCTCCTGCCCTGCTTTCCCAGTGGCTCCAGGGTCTGACTCATTCTCCTGTCCTTTCCTGCAGGCATGTATTCCTGTCCCTGCTATTACTATCCCAACCGGGCAGGCAGCTCAGACCGTGCATCCTTCGTTATTGGCATCGACCTCCGCTCTGGGACCATGACCTCTGATCACTGGATCAAGAGAGGCACTGCTCTACTCATGAGCCTGGATAACTGAGAGGGCCTCTTCTTCTTTCCGTTTGGGGGGGGTGAGGGTCGAGGACTTAAGGAGCCAAGGCTGATAATGTACCTTGGACAGAGACCAGGCTTCACTCAGGCCTTTACCTCGGTTGAATTTGTCGTGTGATGAGGCCCTGGTAATACCTAGTCGTGTTAGAAGAATTGTATCGGAGCTCAGCTCAGTAAAACATCCCCGACCACAAGCCCCAAATCTCTCAATGGGATGGTTGGGGTTTGAGGGGCAGGGGGGTAGTCGGGAGGAAGCCCAGGCCTTACGGAGGATGAGCGCTCCTGTGGGCTGCTGCCGGATAGGGAAAGCAGCAAGGGAAGTGGGAGGTCTTGAGAGGGAGAGGAGGCGTGGCTTCGGCGAATGGGCAGGGCAGTGGGGCCTAAAGAAGGTGTGGCTAAATCTCTGGGCAGTACTCGAGCAGGTGGGGCGGGGCTTACTTTGGAAGGGCGCGTGATCCAAATGGAATAGGGGTTTGTCAGGCAGGGATCCGTGCTGGACCCCGTACCTTGCACCTTGAACCCTGCACCCCGCACTCGGCATCATTTTCGGCACCTGTGCAGAGGCGAGCGGGGCCGGCAGAAAGCGGGGCGGAGCCCGGGAAAGGGACTCCCGGCGCGAGAAGGGGCGGGACCATGAGAAGGGGCGGGGCTGGGGCGAGGGGGGTGGGGGGGCGGTGTTTGTGTTGGAAAATCCAACTGCGCCACGGGGCGGAGCGGCCCCCCCAGCCCCGGCCTGGGAGAAGGGGGGGCCGCTCGACCCCCTGGGCGACCTTGGGGAACCTGAACACCTGGGACACCCCAGAATCAGGTAACGGGGAGCCGCGAGGGTGTCTGGAAAGAGGGAAACCGTCTCGGCGCAGGGGGGGCGGGACGCCTGAGGCGCAGGATGGGTGAAGATGAGAATGGACGTTCGGGTCTCTGGAGAGGCACTGGGAAGAAAACTGGGTGCAGGACGTCTGGGTCCTTTAGAAAAGGGTAGGGCGGCGTGAGGGAAGAACTGGGCGGCAGATGTCTTGGGTTCCGGATGTTGAGGGGGGCCTGAAAGGACTCCCTGTCCTTCTTGGGCTGGGATTCCCCTTCCCGACACTAGGGCGGGGGTGCGGCGCTGCGGTCCCTCTCTGAAGGGCAGGACTAAAGGTCAGGGTTTGCAGTTGGACTCTTGAGGGCGGGTGTGGTCAGAAAGGGTTGTGTCTCAGGTCCTGGGGCCGCGTTAAGCCTCCCTTTGGTTCTTCCCACGGATGAGGTGTGTATCCTCAGCTGTGACTCTCACACCCGCAGCCCCGACGGCCTCCCAGCGGTAGCCTTCGCCCCATCCCTTCCGCGGCACCTCACCCCGCTGCACTCGGCCTCACCGCGCTAGTCTCCCCATCCCCAGTCCTGCCCCCACTCTGCCACCTCCGGTTACGAGCTCTCACCTAGCTCGGGCCCTTCTCCACTGAACCTTCGCGACTTAGCCGCGAGATGGCGAGAGCGAGACGCGCACAGCGCGACTCAGGGTTCTGGGGTGGGGGATGTGGCCTTGAAAACAGCCGAAGCCCCTTGCCCGGCCAGAGAGAAAGGTGGTCTGAGGTGCTTGTTTGACTTCCTGTCATCTCGGCCCCCTCACAGGAAACTGGGCGAGAGGGCGAAGGGCAGGGGCGGGAGAAGGGCTCGGGGCTCATTCTCCGCCTCCCCGATCTGCGTTAAATAGTGGGGAGGGGGCACGCGGGCAGGTTACTAAGCAACAGAAATTCGCTTCCTGTCGGCTGCGGCTTGTGGCTGACTTAGGATGGGAGTTGGCAGGGTGGGGGGCTGGGAGACCGCGGCGAAGGTCGAGGGCAGGTCGCCAGGTTCTCGAGACACAGAGAGCCCTAGGAGGAAGCCGGGGAGCAGCGAGCTGCGCTGCCACAGAAACGGACTCGGTGTGAGTCCGGAGGGAGGCGGGACCCAGGAGCGGTGATGAGCTCCGTTCCCCTTCCCTCTGGGGGGTTGCTTGCCCTGTTGCCAGAGTAACTGGAGAGCTAGACTCCGGGGCCAGATTCCCGAACTCGCGCGTCCGCCCAATCCGCTCCAGCGGCTGCCCCTGACATCAGGGCCTTGGCAGCCAATGTGGAGGAGGCATCTTAGAGCCAAAGGAAGAGAGAGAGGGGAGGGGAGGGGTGGAGGCGGGGAGCGGGGAGCTGCCCGGGACCCGCACGTGCACTCCCACACGCTCGCGCCCACCCCCCTCCCTCCGCCGCACGCGCCCGAGTACCCCACCCTGCGCTTGCGCGGCGAGTCAGCGCTCACCGCGCGCCCCCCTTTCTCCTTTCTAGAGAGTCGGTTCGCAAACGAGTACCGGGCTGCGCTTCTCAGCCTCTGGGGACCCAGACGTCTGGGTCCGCTAGCCTTCTTCCTAGGGGTCTAGAGCAGTTAATGCCTGGCGTGGGAGGAGCCAGCTACCTGTTCCCCACCCCAGCTGGAGCCCCACTTTCCCAGGTGGGCTGGGCGGAGCTGTGGTTTCCGGCCCCATCTGCTCCACCGCTGCCGTCCCGGGCTCTGGCTAAAGTTGCCTCCCCAAGAGGAACCGAACGGGTATCAGCGCCCCTTCCCGAGGCTTCACGCGCTCGGGCCCGGCTGCTGTTGGCAGCAGGGAAGGGCACTGCGGGGAAGCCCCGGACGCCCCAGGTGACTCTTCCCGGAGCATCACAACCCGTCTTCGCGTGAATTCTTCCCCTTTGATGTGCACCGAAATCTTTCCCATCCCTAACGTTTCTTCCCCACTCGCCCTGGTGCTCTTTGCACCTCCCTCGGCTCCTTTCGGGCTGTCTCTCCCGGTCCTCACTCGTCCTTCTCGGCTTCTCCCAGTTATATAACTCTTCCTCTCGCCGTGTCCTGATTTCAACTCCACAGACTCCGCCCTGGAACAGCGCGGGGAGGGGCAGGAGAGTTGGGACCCAGACAGATTCCGGCTGGCGGCCGGCTGGGCACAGGGGATCCCGCTGATGGGAGACGGAGCCCCGCGGGACCTGGTGCCCCCGTCCCCCACCTCCCGGCCCCCCCCCCCCACGCGAGATCTCGCCCAGGAGAGAGAAGGCACAGTATCTCAGAGGCGTGTCGGGACTCCGTCAGAAATGTGGGTTGGGAGGTCAGGGCTGGAGGCGGAGAGGAGGAGCCGAGAGGCCCGAGTCCCTGGGATTGGAGCCGCGTAGGGGGCAAAAGATAAGGGCGGGACGCCTGGGTTCCTTCCTTCCTCTCTTTTTTGGGTTCCCAGAATTCCTGAGGCTATTTCCCAGGAAGCTTAGCCCGCGGCTCCTCTCCGCCCCTCGGGGTCAAAGGTCTGTGTTAAAGGTGGCCTGGGATGATGTCACCCGTGCACGTGCCCTGGGATAGTTGCCAGGCGATGAGGCCTCCACCCCTTTCCATTCCAGCCCCCTCCCCCCACCACAACCTCCGCCCCGAGTCCAGCTGCAGCCCCGTGCCATCTTTCCCCCTCCTCCGTTCCCTTGGCCTTAGCGTCCTGCAGGTGGGAAACCCTGGCCTGGAGTTTTTGAGGGGGAGGGGCACGGGTGTGGTGGGGTGGACTTTGCCCGTTTGCTGGGCTAAGTGAACCTTGGGTCACGTTTCCCTAGATTGGCACAGAAGAACTTTCCCTCCAAGTCCCCTGTACCCCCTGGAAAGAGCCTCCCAGCAGTCTTTTTCCTTTCCCACCTGCTGCATTGCCAAGAGGCTTATGGCCCCCACCCCCATATTGAGTTGAAGTGGGAGTGGTTGCCAGCCCCCTGGAGAAGAGCTGTGTGGTATACATCTGGACGCCAGCTCAGCCCTGACCTTAATCAGTGGCACCCCACCCCCACCAGTGAGGAGACGGGTCAAGAAACTATATGAGACTGAAAAGTCAGGGTCTTCATTCTGTGTAGGTGTGTGGATCTCTCTCTTGAAGGAAGGGGACTCAGTTGATAGCTACTGCGGCCCTTCTCTATTGAGTTAAATCCTGGGGTTGCTTATGGTATTGGAAAAAATTGGTTTCTCTTTTCCTGTACCTTTAGGGCTTGGGTTGTCAGATCAGACCTGGATTCCATTCTCAGCTCTGCCACTTAGTGGCTACAGGAACTTGGAAAGGTCACAACCTCTCTGAGCCTCCTGTTCTTAGTCTGGAAAATTTAAATATCAATACTTACCTTGTAGGCAGTTGATAGGGAAAAAAATGAGATAATTTATGCAAAGCACTTAGCACAGTGCCTGGCACAGAATGAACACTGAATGCTTGTCATGAAATGCTTATTATTTTTAAATGCTGTTAGTTATTGTTTTTATTATTCTGGTTGTTAGGCCTGGTTCAAACTGGCCAAGACCTTAGGAGTAGGTCAGGGAGTGGAGAGTGTGTGCTAATGTGGTCGGTAGGGGGAAGGGGGCTGGGGATTAGCTTCCCCTGCATTGTGCACTTTATTTGATGAGGGCTTTCCTCAGATTTGTATTGCTTTCACTGGGATTATTTTTTTCCCTCTTTTTGGAGAAGAAACAGCTAAGACTATTTCTCTGGCTGTGGAAATAAAATAATTGTATTGTGGTTCTTGATTTTTGAGCAAGACCCCAGTCCCCTCCCATGTTCTCTGGAGCCTTTCAATTTTGCCAAGGGACTCTACAGTTTCCTTTGCGGGGACAGGGCTGGCTGAGGGGTGTGTAAAAGGTTCGGGTGGGTGGGCAGAGAGACTAGTGCAGGGGGCTGGGGGGGGGGGGCGAGTAGTTAAAGGAAGCGACCGGAAGGGAGGAGGAGGGAGCCTGCTGGTGGGGAGGGAGGGAGGGGAGGAGGAGGTGGAGGAGGAGGAGGAGGAGGAGGAGGAGGAGGGAGGGGGTTGGGGAGAGCCTGCTACAGTTCTTTGTTTGACTCCGGGACTCAGGGACGGGGAGGAGGAGGGAGGGAGGCCGAGGCTGCAAGCGCCGGGGCAGGCCCAGGAGGCAGAGGAGGGACCGTCTCCCCCGCCCCCCCAGCCCCCACTCCCCCCCCTGCTGCTCCCCCCCTCCCTACCCGGACTCCGGGGGCACCGCCGGGGGACAGACACCCAGCAGGTAACCCCGGCCTGGCTCGCCCTCCCCTCTCGGGTTTTCCTCCACACCCTCCCTGTGACCCCTTTCCCCGGTTCCGTCTCCCCGTTTCCCCTGGGCTTGCCTCTTTCCCCGTGGCCCTCGGTGTTCCATCTCCCCACTTGGGGTAGTCGCCCGCTGGCCGCGCGGCTGTCTCGTGCAGCCTGACTCCCTTCCCCTCGACCGACAGCTTGCGCACCCCAGGTCTGCCCGTGGCACCTTTCGGGGCTCTGTCTGGCCGCTTCTCCAGGCTTTGCTTTCCTTCCGACCTATCTATCCCCTGGGGCTCTGAGGAAGGAGGGAGTCCCTGTCTTTTTCTCGCTCTCCCAGTTCCCCGCCCCCCAACTCTGGCCCCTTTTCTCCTTCTAGCAGTCTCTAGGGGGTGGGGAGAGAACCGGAATTTGGGGGGCCCTCTGGAGGGGCAAGGGGCTGTATGTCTGCGGGCGAAAGGGGCTGTGAGTGTGTTGGGGTGGGGGCGGGGGCGCTTAGAGACCCGGCTGCCTGTCTGTTGTCCCTTTAAATGGCCCTCACATTTCTGGGGACTTGTAGGGGGGAGGTGGCCAGCCGCCTGCCTGGGGGGCAGGGCCCTCTGTTCGTCCACACAATCAGGGGTGGTAATGATTTAAAGGGACAGCCTTGGTGTGGCCGCTGCCACCCTTGGCCAGCTGGAGGGGGAGCCGGCAGGCCTTGTCTGGGGAGGCTTGGCTGGCAAGCAGGGCATTTGAGGCTGAATCCGTCTCAGGGCCTGCCAGGTCTGGGACAGTGCTTCGGCTGGGACCTGCACGGAGGGTGACAGCTTGCCTGGGGGGCACTCAACCTGGGCCTTCTCCAGGGCCCTGGTCTTTGGGTTCAGGGACTCCTTGGCTGAGAATCCTTGAGTCTAAACTACCGAGTCTGTCATCCACCAGGTGGGGGGCACTGGCAGGTCTGCAGGTGAGCTGCCGGCCAGGCACACTGGAGCTGGCCCTTCAGCTCCCCCTTTTGTTGTTTGGCTCTGTGCACAAGAAAGCTCCAGCCCCTCCCCCAGCTCCCCCTTCCCGTCCACATGCCCCCACCCCCCCACCACACACACACACACACACCCACCCCAGCTGTTGGACAGATGAATTACAGCCTCCGGCTTGGGGCCAGGACTGGTGAGGGATTAAAGCTCTGGGGCTGGCCCTTTAAATGGCTGTTGGCCCCTCCCCCACTCTAGTGTCCAGACACCCCATACACACCCTGCTGACCCCCTTGGACGCCCCTCACTTCTCCTCTTGGTCTGTCCTAAGGCCTGCCACTCCCCATTTTCTAGGCTGGACTCTCCCCAGCATTCCCTTCTCCCCCAACATAACCATATATACAAATGCCACAGACTGCACACACATGAACGAACACACACACTTACTCTCTGGTCTCACATTCTGAGAGTCCCTGTCCTGGAGGGTTCCAGCCTCAAGCTCCTTTCCCCAGCAGAAGGATCTTGCCTGCCTGGCCTCCCTAGCCTGCAGCTGACCACTACTCTGGCCAGGTGAGGGGCCTTGCATAGGTCAGAAATAGCACCTCCCTGGGGGCAGTGTCATCAGCAGCTGAAGCAGCTTGCAGCACATTGCATCATGGAGGCTGGGGGCTGGGGGCTGGTGGCCTGAGTCTCTGGGGCAGTGGGAAGAATGGGGGCTGGAAGGCCAGAGAGTGGAGAGGCTAAATGCTGAGCCCAAGTGTCTGGGTCCTTAAGGGCAAAGAACTGTGGCTAAGAGGGCAGAAAACAGGTCCCTGAGGAGTGAGTTTGAGGTGAGGGCAGACAGGTGTGACCCCTGGATGGATACCTGATTCTTGGTCCTGGACCTAGACACCTACCTTCTTGTCTCTGAGAGTTAGGAGGGGAGGGAGTGGGCCCCTATCGCCTTCTTGGGCCACAGAGAGGAAGGAGGTGATGGGGAAACAGGATATGGCCTTGATGGGTGGATGGAAGGAGGCTTGCAGCAGAGGCCACTTCCAGACCCAGGCCTAGAGTCACAGTCCTTGATGAGGAGGAAGGCTCCTCCCTGCTGGGCCCGTTCGTCTAGTCTGGCCACCTGTACTGCTCACCACGACCTGCCTGCACCTGCCTGGGGGAAGGCAAGGGGGCAGAGTCCAGAGGGTGGGGTTGACTGGTGTCTTGATAAGGTTAGGGAGGAGACTGCGCTGAAGGAAGAGTTTCTGCAAGCCTGAGGCCAGGACTGAAGCTGACTTGGGTGAGATGTCAGAAGTGGTTGGGACTTCTTTGGGGCCAGGGACTCTGAGCAGGAAGGTCCAGTCAGAAGAGGAGTCATGGGCTGGGTGTCCACTGTGGACTTAACACTGGTGCTGTGGCATGTGCCCTCACTCTCTGGTCCAGGCTGCTTCTTAAAGGGGAAGGCTCTTGGATTGGCTTTTTCTGGTTGCCATGGAAACAGATTCGGATTCTCCCATCCCATCTGACCACCAGAGCCAGGTTTCTCCTCAATAAGGGGATAGGGGGCACAGGAAAATTCTCCAGCCTGGGAAGTCCCACCTCTAACTGGCTTTTTTTCTTTTAGGTTCCCCCAGGCACCATGCCAGCCCCGTAGTACCACCCACCTCACCCACTGTGGTCTGCTGCACCCTACTGCTGGGACACTGGTTCCAATGAGACAGGGCACACCAAACTCCACCTGGTAAGTACTGCCCTGAGCAATGCAGTACCTCCCCGCAATAGTCCCAACTCTGCACCCCATGCAAGAAAGATTGGTATGATCTAGATCATGCCCATGCCTCAGAATGGTCCAGTCCAACTCTGAGCATCCCCCCACCATGTGGTGATTGAGTGGTTCAGTCTTCCTCATTTATGGTGCTCCCCTCTGTTGCCTATGAATGGTTCATCCCTGTACTTCACCAGCCTCTTAACTACCACCAAAAAAATCTATCCCCCTTCCCAAGCGCCTCAACTCAGTTACTTATTGAATTAACCTGGGGTTTGCAGGGCAGAAAGTAGAGATAAGATAGCTGGAGGGATTTTTTTTTTTTTCTTCTTCTTCTCTTTTTGGAATGAGGAGGGCTTTGCCCTGGTAAGAATTGTTGAACAGCTTGGCTTATGGAGGGTGATTGAAAACTGAATTAGAGAGATACTGGAGGCCACTGTCTTGAAAACCTGCCTCTTTTGCTTCCCTGTCTCCTCCTGCCAGTTCTCTGCCCAAGGCCCTGCTCCATCCCCTCCCCCATTTTACAGAAGAAATTATACCTAAGGTAGAGACCTAAGTTCTCTTAAGTGCGTGTTGTTCATCTCCACTACTCAGTAATACTGTTTTGAGTGGGACTTAGAGAGTTTTCTTCTATGTATCTCATTGTTTGGCAAGATGGTTGGCACAATTGGGGTGCCTCAGCGGAATTGCGTTGAATGTGTTAACTGAGTGAGCTTCATGGCCAAGAAACTGATGGCTTCTGAGAAACACTGCACAGCCTCCTACCTACATCTTCTCTAGAGGACATGAGACATTTGGGATGGTAACATGGGGGAAAGCTGAGGGACAGGCTGACCCCGGAAACATCCTGTGCGGATAAAACCAACAGGGAATAGTACAGAGGCATTATAGAAGAGTGGTAAGAAGGCGGCTCTGGAAAGAAGCCTAGCTCTTACTCAAGGACTTGACCAAGTTATATAACCTTGCTGAGCCTGTTTCCTCATCTGTAAAATGGGGTAGTACGACGTCAGGTTCTAGAGAGGAGTTTTTTAAAATGTCTATAAAGTGCTTAACACTGTACCTGGTACGTAGTAAGTATTCACTAAATGCTAGCAATTAACCATCACAATGGGAGGCACAGGGAGCTGTGAGGATAAGCAAAGTTGTTGAAGAATAGGACATAAATGAAGGCAGTGCCTGCGTCCTCAGTCATGTCTCACACTTTGCACCCCCAAGGACTGTAGCCTATGGAGTGGGTTGCCATTGCCTCCTCCAAGGGATCTTCCCCACCCAGGGATCGAACCCACATCTCCTGCACTGGCGGGCGGACTCTTTACCACTGAACCACCTGGGATGCTCCACAAATGAAGGCAGGCAAACCTCTAAATACTTGACTCAAACAGAAGGCTCACTGATCCAGCAAGATGCGGGGGATCAGGATGCGGGGGAGTGGGGCGAGGACTCAGCAGGGTCAGCCTGCTCCAGTGTCTCCCTGACTCTGTTCAGGAACATGAAGGCAAACACAGAAGGGCATGTGCAGAGAGACACACGTGATCACGCAAGTGATGCAGAGGCAGTCCCAGACAAAAGACCGAGACAGGAGCCAGGCAGACACACAGACCGTGTAGACAGGCGTAATGACAGGAACGCGTCAGACAAGGCACTGAAGGAGACAAGATGAGCAGATATGCAGGTGCGCACGGAGACAGACACCAGGACCCACACATTGCCGACCTTGTCAGACAGACTGGTGAACACAGCGGTCCAGTCAGAGGCAGACACAAGGCTCGCAGTGACACACAGCGGGCCGGGGCCGGCACTGTCACTTCTCGGTGAGGGGCGGGGAGGGGCCAGCAGCGGGGGAAGGCTGGGGAAGGGAATCCCGAGCGGGCTGCCTGCCCGGGGTGGCTGAGTCACAGCGGAGCCCCAGCCGGCGGCCCTCCCCTCGCCTCCCCCTCCCCCAGGTAAGAAGCGAGCTGTAACCCCTCGCTGCCACCAGGCAGAACGGGGCCTGACAGCGAGCGGGACGCGGCAGGGTTCCCGGGCCGGCTCCACCTCCGCGCGTGCCGCGTGCCTGCTGACGGCCTGCTCGGTAATACCCTATCTGCGGGGTCTTGTCTTTGGCCGGCACGTGAATCTGCGTGCTCACGTCTGGCTCCTCATCCCGCACGGCAGGAGCGGGGTGTGCTGCTCCTCCGGCCTCGCGCCCAGAGAGAGTTAAGTGGGTGTGATTGATAGAGTGGGTCTCTCTCGGGGCTCTAGGGGGAGGGGGGCCGGTTAAAGTCCCCGAGTCCAGAGCCCGGATGGAGGGGGCGGAGCTGGGCTTAGCCGGGAGTGCCCGGATGGAGGGGCGTGGCTTCGGCTGGAGAAGAGTTAACCCTTTCGGAGCGGCTGACTCCCAGGACTCTGGGTCCGACGGGAGAGGCTGGAATGCCTGCCAAGAAGTGTACTGTCCTCCCAGCCTGGCTTTGGCTGCGTGCGTTTGCCTCTCATCTGTGTTTGAAGAGCCTGTGGGTGTCTGTGCCTGCCGGTGATTGTCCCCTCCCCTGAGTTAGTACGGACACTGGGAGTCGGGGCGGGCTATTCCTGCCCCAAAGCGAGAGTGGTGAGAGTGGACCGCGCGCGGGCCGGCTGCCGGCCGCTGGGGAACAGGTGTGAGCGCAGCGTCGGGGCTGCCCGGCGCGGGGAGGGGCCGTCGTGGGGGAAGACGAGAGGGGAAATTCCGCGGGACCGGTGGGGAGCGGTGTGTGGGCTGAGTTGTGTCTGCCTCTGACTGTGTGTGTGTCTGTGTGTGTTCAGGGAGGCGGGGGCTGAGTCAGTGGGAATAAGGGGAAGGTTTTCTGGGTGACTCACGCTCCCCCACATCAAGCCTGAATCACACCGCGAGGGAGGGCTTTGTACAGGAGGCGGATGGGAAGTCAGGCGCCTGGGTCCCGGGTGGGGACAAGGACCCGAGGTGGTCGACGAGAGTGAGTGTGTGTTTAGTGTACAGGAAGTTTTTGTTCTCGAGAGAGAGAGGGCTGTTGTATTCCGAGTACCGGCGTAGGGGTTTGTGGACAGAGGTGGAAAGGAGCTGGAGGACGGGACTGGCTGTTTTAGGGAAAGCTGAGTCAGTTCCCCGTGGGAAAGGGGAAGTGGTAGAGGGGAAGTGTCATCATCGCAGAAGGGGAAGTTGCATTTCCTGGTAACTGGCAGCACCCTCGGCACCACTTCCCAGTCGGGGGTCTGTTCCTCAGATGTCCGGACCCTCGGTTCCCCGTTTTCCCTTGTCTGGTCCCTGAGTCCCAGGACTTAGGTCAGGGCAACTGGCCAGGGCTATGCTTGACCGCAGTTAAGCGCTGTACTTGATCCAGGGCTTGGTAACTGACATACAGGCTGTTTGGTGAGGAGATAGTTCTGACCGAAACTCCGCGTGAATCGCGGATAGGGTCCGCAGAGCCCCAGCGCCTACCAGGGCTCGCCGGGGACTTGTGGGGTCCAAGCGCTTGCGTGCAAACAGATGACCTTGCCCTGCGGAGGGTGGACTGTTTTCACCAGAAACCTGCCTGCTCTTGTGGGTTGGGTGGAAATTTCCCCACAGGGCAGACTTCTCTTGGTGAAGGCGAACTTTCCAGCCGCCCCCAGCCCCTCGTCGCGTCGCGCGTTCTCCCCCGGCTTCCTGCCCGGCGCTAGCTCCAGCTGGAGCGCTGGCCCCGCCCCCGCCGCTTTGTACTCTACACTCGCCTCTCGCAGCCCTTTGTACTCTAGACTCTGAATGGACCGATCCTGGAGCGGAGCCGGCTTCCTACCTGCCGGGACGCTGGGTAGGCGAGGAGGCGGCGAGGGGACCGTGATCCTGGGCTCAGAGAGCCGAGAAGGAAGAACTGGGGCTAAAGGGAAAGTGCTCAGGAATGGGAGCGCTGCTCCCTTCGTGGGTCTAGCCAGCACCGACGGGAAAGGGTTGGGGGGCGGGGTGAAGGAGGAAGTGAAACGGGTTCTGGGTTCTTTAAGGGAGTGGGCGGTGAGAGTGGGACAAGGGTGATGTCACCGCCTGGCGGGCCCCGCCCTCCTCCCTCCCGAAGGACCCCCCCCCCACTCTTACACACGCCGCTTCCGCTGCGCAAGTAGCCACGTCACGGGCAACCCCCGAAATCCCCCCTCCCTTGGGGGGCGGGGGCCACGTGGGCCGTGGGGAACCGCGTGGCCCTGGCGGGTAAGGGCATAGAGGATACGGGAGCCACGCGAGAGGGGCCACTCGGGACCGCATGCGCGACTTCTCAGAAGTTGGGGGCTTAGAGGGGGGTTTTGGTTTTGGGGGTCGGTTGGTATTGAAGATCTACAGAGCCAGGGGAAGTGGAGCTGGAGGAACTGGGTATGAAGCTGGGGATTTGACCATGTTTTGGGATGGGGGTCAGGGGTGGGGGGTGGAGCGCTCAGATCGCGGCGCGGGCGGGTTTGTGTGCCATAGAAGTTGCCCTGAGTGGCCAGCCCTAAGCAGTTCCTAGAGGGTGGGGAGGTCAGAAGCTGGGCGAGATGAAGTGAGGAGGGGTAGCGACGGCTATGTTGGTATTATGCATCCGTGTGCCAGCCTTTCGTCTTAGGCGGCGGGGCAGGGGGCGTTTCGGGCGGTCTAGCGCGGACCACTGGCGGCTCTGTGGGCGCGTGGGACTTACGGGTAGCTCCATGCTCCATGCCGGCCCGAGTGTGCGACCCGCCGCCTTCACCCGGATGGGTCTCAGGCTTCGCTTGCCTTGCCCGATCGAGTGTCAGCTTGGAGATGGAGACCCTAGGTGGGAGCCGCGGGGTCACGTCGGGGTCACCCCGGGCAGAGCCCGTCTGACCGGCTCCGCCGCCCCTCCTCCCCCGGCAGCGGCCGGGCTAACCTTGCGCCTATTGGTCCCAGCCAGGCTGTTACTGAGGCGGAGACACGGGTGATGATTGGCTTTCTGGGGAGAGAGGAAGTCCTGTGATTGGTCAGGTCTCCGGAGCTCGCCGACGCCGGGAGAGGACGCTCCCACGGAGGCCGGGTAAGCGGCCGCTGCGCTGCAGCTCGGCCCCCGGGGCTCCCGCCTGGAAACCTGGCAGCGCAGCCACCCCTTCACCCCGGCTTGCCCTCCCGCGTGCTCCACTCTTCTGGGCCTCCGAGGGTTCCTTAGGCCAGGTGGACCGCTCCTCGGGGACAGTCATCTCTGCGCAGATCAGAGACCTGTAGGGGCCACAGCCGGCGGCCCCGACTGTGTGCTGGCCAGCTCACCTCACTCCTTTTCCTCTCCTCTCTGTAGAATTGGCTGTGAAAAGCCCTGGGCGACTCTCTGGGAGCAGTGGGCACTCCTGTCAGAGCGGCTGGAGAGGGACCATCGCTCCAGGGAGCTGGGGCAGGGGGCCGTGCCCGATCTCCAGGGCTCCTGGGGCCACTGCTGACCTGGTAAGGGAAGACTGGGCCCGAGTCGGCTGTGTGTACCCTGACGGCTCAGTCTTTGTCCCCGGTAGGATCATCATCTCTTCTCTTTGATTTAGGCTGGATGCATCGGGCAGTGGACCCTCCAGGGGCCCGCGCTGCACGGGAAGCCTTTGCCCTTGGGGGCTTGAGCTGTGCTGGGGCCTGGAGCTCCTGCCCGCCCCATCCCCCTCCTCGGAGCGCATGGCTGCCTGGAGGCAGGTGAGAACTTGTTCAGTCTCTGCCTCCAGGCACTCCTTTTCCCATCTCTGCTCCTCAGCCTCTGTCATCCATCTGGTGCCATCCCTCTCTTCTGCTGTCCGTCTGGTGGGCCTCAGTGTAGCCCTCAGCTGCTTTCTCTGTTTTCCTCACAGCTTTCCTCTTCCCTAGGTAAAGAGAGACAGGGCTGTTCCACCTTGCTGTAGAGTAACAGAGTCCTTCTCTCTCCAGGTGCTCTGCCAGCCTCGGGCAGCCCCCACTCTCTGCTCCCCTACCCCCTTCACACGGCAGTAGCTCTGGGCACCCCAACAAACCGTATTATGCTCCAGGGTGAGTGAGGATTGAAAGGTGCTGGGGATGGGAAGTAAGGCTGGGCCTTGTTCCTCAAGCCTCACCACCTCCCCTCCCCTTCTGCTCTGTAGGACACCCACCCCAAGACCCCTCCATGGGAAGCTGGAGTCCCTGCATGGCTGTGTGCAGGCATTGCTCCGGGAGCCAGCCCAGCCAGGGCTGTGGGAGCAGCTTGGGCAGCTGTACGAGTCAGAGCATGACAGTGAGGAGGCTATTCGCTGCTACCACAGCGCCCTTCGATACGGAGGAAGCTTGGCTGAGTTGGGCCCCCGGGTCAGCCGACTCCAGCAGGTGGGATGAGGCAGGACACAGGGAGCTGGGGTTGTGAGTTCTGATTCACTGTTCTCATCTTCCATCTGCTTCTGCTCTGTCTTCTGCACTCTCCCCCCACCTTCTCAGGCCCAGCTCTGGAACTTTCATGCTGGGTCCTGCCAGCACCGACCCAAGGTCCTGCCCCCATTGGAGCAAGTGTGGAACTTGCTACACCTTGAGGTGAGGCTGGGGCTGGGTGGGCTAGGGACGAGGGCTGGGCCAGGTCTGCACCTGTGCCATTCTCTCTCTCTTTTTTGTCCTTAGCACAAACGGAACTACGGGGCCAAGCGGGGGGGTCCCCCAGTGAAACGAGCCGCTGAACCCCCAGTGGTGCAGCCTGTGCCTCCCGCAGCACTCTCAGGCCCCTCAGGGGAGGAGGGGCTCAGCCCTGGTGGCAAGCGCAGGAGAGGCTGCAGCTCTGAGCAGGTATGATGGCACCTGGGTGGTCAGCAGTGAGCAAGCAGGGCTGGGGTGAGGAGTGGGACTCTCACACTCTCTTTTCTTCCAGACGGGCCTTCCTCCAGGGCTGCCACTGCCTCCACCACCATTGCCGCCACCACCCCCCCCACCCCCACCACCACCCCCTCCCCCACCTCTGCCTGGCCTAGCCACCAGCCCTCCATTTCAGCTGACCAAGCCAGGGCTGTGGAGTACCCTTCATGGAGATGCCTGGGGCCCCGAGCGCAAGGGTTTAGCACCCCCAGAGCGCCAGGTGAGCTCCCCTCTGTGGCTGCTTGCCTCTCAGCTCGGTCCCCATGTCCTTCATTTCTCATGCGGTATCCTCATTTCTCACTGACAGGAGCAGCGGCACTCGCTGCCTCACTCATATCCATACCCGGCTCCTGCTTACCCTGCTCACCCCCCTGGCCACCGGCTGGTCCCGGCTGCTCCCCCAGGCCCAGGCCCCCGCCCCCCAGGAGCAGAGAGCCATGGCTGCCCGCCTGCCACCCGTCCCCCCGGAAGTGACCTTAGAGAGAGCAGAGTTCAGAGGTCGCGGATGGACTCCAGCGTTTCACCAGCAGCAACCACCGCCTGCGTGCCTTACGCCCCTTCCCGGCCCCCCGGCCTCCCCGGCACCACCAGCAGCAGCAGCAGCAACACTGGTCCCCGTGGCGTGGAGCCGAGCCCAGGCATTGTGAGTGACAGCCGCAGGTGGGGCGGGGGGGGGGGGGGGGGGGAGGCCGGGGTGTTGTGCCTGGAGCAGCACTCTGACCACGGTCCTGCTCCTTTTGCAGCCCGGCGCTGACCATTACCAGACACCCGCGCTGGAGGTCTCCTCTCACCAAGGCCGCCTGGGGCCCTCGGCACACAGTAGTCGGAAACCCTTCCTGGCGGCTCCTGCTGCCACTCCCCACCTGTCTCTGCCACCTGGCCCCACCTCACCTCCTCCACCCTCTTGTCCCCGCCTCATACGCCCCCCACCCCCTCCTGCCTGGCTGAAGGGCCCAGCCTGCCGGGCAGCTCGTGAAGATGGAGAGATCTTAGAGGAGCTCTTCTTCGGGGCTGAGGGACGCCCCCGCCCTCCCCCCCCTCCACTTCCCCACCGCGAGGGCTTCTTGGGGCCTCCGGCCCCCCGCTTTTCTGTGGGCACTCAGGATTCGCACACCCCTCCCACTCCCCCAACCACCAGCAGCAGCAGCAGCAACAATGGCAGCCACAGCAGCAGCCCTACTGGGCCTGTGTCCTTCCCCCCACCTCCTTATCTGGCCAGAAGTATGGACTCCCTTCCCCGGCCCCCCAGCCCCACACTGAGCCCCCAGGACCCACCCCTTGCACCCCTGACTCTTGCCCTGCCTTCAGCCCCTCCCTCCTCTT
Source organism: Bos taurus (assembly GCF_002263795.3). Classification (NCBI taxonomy): domain Eukaryota; kingdom Metazoa; phylum Chordata; class Mammalia; order Artiodactyla; family Bovidae; genus Bos; species Bos taurus. The sequence continues at coordinate 27,539,061 of NC_037346.1, forward strand.
GCCACCAAAATACCTCAGGAAGCTTCAGGCGCCCGGAGAGCCCTCGGCCCAGGGTCTCCTTCCCAAAGACCCCCGAGGTGGGGCCGGGGCCATCCCCAGGCCCCCTGAATAAAACCCCCCAGCCTGTGCCGCCCAGGGTCGGGGAGCTGCCTGCCCGAGGCCCTCGACTTTTTGATTTCCCTCCTACCCCTCTGGAGGATCAGTTTGAGGAGCCAGCTGAATTCAAGATCCTACCTGATGGGCTGGCTAATATCATGAAGATGCTGGATGAATCCATTCGCAAGGAGGAGGAGCAGCAACAACAGGAGGCAGGCGCGGTCCCCGTCCCCCCGCCTCCTCTGAAGGAGCCCTTTGCATCTCTGCAGCCTCCGTTCCCCACAGACACAGCCCCAGCCACCACTGCTGCCGCCGCCGCCACCGCCACCACCACCACCACCACCACCACAGCCACCCAGGAAGAGGAGAAGAAGCCACCAGCCCTGCCACCACCGCCGCCTCTAGCCAAGTTCCCCCCACCACCCCAGCCACAGCCACCGCCACCCCCGCTCCCCCCACCAGCCAGCCCGGCCAGCCTGCTCAAGTCCTTGGCCTCCGTGCTGGAGGGACAAAAGTACTGTTACCGAGGGACTGGAGCTGCTGTTCCCACCCGGCCTGGGTCCTTGCCCACCACTCAGTATTCCCCTGGTCCCTCATCAGGTGCTACCGCCCCGCCACCCACCTCAGTGGCCCCGAGCGCCCAGGGCTCCCCACAGCCCTCCGCTTCCTCGTCATCTCAGTTCTCTACCTCAGGCGGGCCCTGGGCCCGGGAGCGCAGGGCCAGCGAAGAGCCAGCCCCAGGCCCCATGGCCCCCGCCCCGCCGCCCCCACCCCTGCCTCTGCCCCCTGCTCGCTCTGAGTCTGAGGTGCTAGAAGAGATCAGTCGGGCTTGTGAGACCCTTGTGGAGCGGGTAGGCCGGAGTGCCACGGACCCGGCAGACCTGGTGGACACAGCAGATGCAGCGGACAGTGGAGCTGAGCGATTGCTGCCTCCAGCTCCGGCCAAGGAGGAGAGCGTTGGGGTGGCAGCTGCGGCAGGACCCGGGGGCAGCAAGCGGCGGCAGAAGGAGCACCAGAAAGAGCACCGGCGGCACAGGCGGGCCTGCAAGGACAGTGTGGGGCGGCGGCCCCGTGAGGGCAGGGCCAAGACCAAGGCCAAGGCCCCCAAAGAAAAGAGCCGCAGGGTGCTGGGGAACCTGGACTTGCAGAGCGAGGAGATCCAGGGTCGTGAGAAAGCCCGGCCAGATCTTGGTGGGGCCTCCAAGGCCAAGCCACCCACAGCTCCAGGCCCTCCACCTGCTCCTGCCCCCTCTGCCCAGCCCACACCCCCGGCAGCCCCTGCCCCTGGGAAGAAAGCTCGAGAGGAAGCTTCAGGGCCACCAGGGGTCAGCCGGGCTGACATGCTGAAGCTGCGCTCACTCAGCGAAGGGCCCCCCAAGGAGCTGAAGATCCGGCTCATCAAGGTAGAGAGCGGTGACAAGGAGACCTTCATCGCCTCCGAGGTGGAAGAGCGGCGGCTGCGGATGGCAGACCTTACCATCAGCCACTGTGCTGCTGACGTTGTGCGTGCCAGCAAGTGAGTTGGGGGCTGTCACCTGGGAGGCTGTTGGCCTGGCCTGGCCCAGCAGGATGGCCCCTTACCCAGCCTACTGATATTTCTGTTTTAATAATTTCGCTGTCCTTCTGCAGGAACGCCAAGGTGAAAGGGAAGTTTCGAGAGTCCTACCTGTCCCCTGCCCAGTCTGTGAAACCGAAGATCAACACTGAGGAAAAGCTGCCCCGGGAAAAACTCAACCCACCCACACCTAGCATCTATGTATGTGTGCCCTGTATGCTCAGAACCGCCCCCGCCTGTGGGTTTTAGGACAGGGTTGGGGCTGTTGGGCCCTGAGCCTAGGATAGGGCTCTGACCCCAGATCCGTCTCCTTGATTGTCCCTCAGCTGGAAAGCAAACGGGATGCCTTCTCGCCGGTGCTGTTACAGTTCTGTACAGACCCTCGAAATCCCATCACCGTGATCCGGGGCCTGGCAGGCTCCCTGCGGCTCAGTGAGTGTGTGGGCAGAAAGGTGTGGGGAGGGCTGCAAGGATCTGGGACTTGGGGGACCTCTGAGAGTCCGTCCTCTGGAAGACCGGACCACGGCTATAGTGAGCTCTCCTTAGTCATGTGTAAGCCATATTGGACAAGTGCTCTGAGTGGGGGGTTAGCTGACCTCAGGCTTCCCTTCCATCTGTTTGAACCCAGTTAGTAGGCAAGTGGAAAGGGAATGTATCTCAGGATCTGGTTAAGAGTCATTTCTCGTTTTCTTGGTGATGAAGAATGTGAAGAATATAGATGGTGAAAAACTTGAGAAGCCTCATGGTTTAGGGCTTTCTTCTTTTTCAACATTTTATTGTGCACAATTTCAAACAGATACAAAACTAAAGAAACCATACAGAATTATAAAATCAGTTTTGTTTCTTCTATACTTGTAGCTCTCTGTTACCCCATATCCTCCCCTTCCTTCACTTTTACTTGAAGCGCATTCTAGGCTTTTACTTGACAGAAAGAAACCTTTCATTGGATCCTGTGATAATGTAAAGAAACTCTTCTTCATTGAGTATATAGTGTGTCAAGTGTTCTGCACGTGCAGCCTCATGTATACATGAGGACTCTGGGGGAGGGGCTGGGACTCGAGCAGCAGCGGGAGAAAGGGGGTTGGCTCTCATCCAGGTAAAGGCCAGGTCAGGGAGGGCCTCCCAGCTTCATGAGGGGCTGGGGTTTTCACCTGTGCTTGCTGGGTCGAGCTCTGAGAAGCCTGTGTCCATCTCGTCAGAGGTGTGAGGAGCAAAGAGGGACAGTTGGGGCCTCACTCCCTGCTCGGCCCTCCCTTGCAGACTTGGGCCTCTTCTCCACCAAGACTCTGGTGGAGGCGAGTGGGGAGCACACAGTGGAGGTGCGCACCCAGGTGCAGCAGCCCTCGGATGAGAACTGGGATCTGACGGGCACACGACAGATCTGGCCCTGCGAGAGCTCCCGTTCCCATACCACCATTGCCAAGTACGCGCAGTACCAGGCCTCATCCTTCCAGGAATCCCTGCAGGTGAGAGCTGCCCACGCAGGCAGAGGCAGGGGTGTGGGGTCAGGGAACTTGGAGCCCTGGTTGTGGTGGGCAGACCCCAGGAAGGTGGCTGACCCAGGCCCGTCTACCCCTGTGGCTGAGCAGGAGGAGAAGGAGAGTGAGGACGAGGAGTCAGAGGAGCCGGACAGCACCACAGGAACCCCTCCTAGGTAGGACGCTTTGCCCCTGCTGTTCATGACTCCTTCCTTTCTCTCACTTCCCCACCAACCTTTGCGCTTCACTCCTGCAGCAGTGCACCAGACCCGAAGAACCATCACATCATCAAGTTTGGCACCAACATCGACCTGTCTGATGCTAAGCGGTCAGTGGGGCTGAGGCCAGGCAGCTGGGGCAGGAATGCCAACGGGTCAGCAAAGCCCAGGTAGTCGCTCACCTGGCTGCCCCACCCCCCACCCCCCGCCCCCGCAGGTGGAAGCCCCAGCTGCAGGAGCTACTGAAGCTGCCCGCCTTCATGCGTGTCACCTCCACGGGGAACATGCTGAGCCACGTGGGCCACACCATCCTGGGCATGAACACGGTGCAGCTGTACATGAAGGTGCCCGGCAGCCGAACGCCAGGTGCGCTCCTAGCAATGCTGCCGCTGGTGCTCCTCTGTCAACCAATGAGCGCCCAAGGGCTCATCGCGCAAAGCAGGTCGGCTCCCACTGACCGTGCAGTTCTCTGTCTCCTCCTGCAGGCCATCAAGAGAACAACAACTTCTGCTCGGTCAACATCAACATTGGCCCAGGAGACTGCGAGTGGTTCGCGGTGCACGAGCACTACTGGGAGACCATCAGCGCCTTCTGCGACCGGTGCGCGCCGCCTTCCGCCCTTCTTCCCCCTCCCCAACTAGATAAGCCCGCACGTCCCGTCCTTGGATCCCCAGATTTCCATCTGACCCTGTGGCTCTCCTCCAGGCACGGCGTGGACTACCTGACGGGTTCCTGGTGGCCAATCCTGGATGACCTCTATGCTTCCAACATCCCTGTGTACCGCTTCGTGCAGCGCCCCGGAGACCTGGTGTGGATTAATGCGGGCACCGTGCACTGGGTGCAGGCCACCGGCTGGTGTAACAACATCGCCTGGAACGTGGGGCCCCTCACCGGTGAGAGAGTGGGGCCAGGTGGTGGGGTGAACCACTCAGTGGTGAGGGGCTGGGTCCCTGGGGAGTGAGCCCTGTAGAGGGGTGGGCTTGGAGGGCGCCAGGCTGTGGCCCAAGTGGTCACCTGTCGTGACCCTTTCTGGCCTGCAGCCTATCAGTACCAGCTGGCCCTGGAACGATATGAGTGGAATGAGGTGAAGAATGTCAAATCCATTGTGCCCATGATTCACGTGTCCTGGAACGTGGCTCGCACGGTCAAAATCAGCGACCCCGACTTGTTCAAGATGATCAAGTGAGGGAGGGCCCTGTTTGGGAGGGAGCCCATCCTCATCCGACCTGGCCCGCAGAACAATTCCTGGTTCCACCCCTTCCTCCAGCCACCTCTCCGCCGGGTCAGTCCTGCGGGGCTGCTGTGCTGGGTCGGCTGACGAGGTCCCTGCCCCAGAAGCTTTGTTCTCTCGCAGTCTGAGTACATGAAATTTCTCCTGTGACAGGGATGTGTCGGGCGGTGACCGGGGAGGCCCGGCCCGCCCCACCATCCCCTCGCCCCGCCCGCAGGTTCTGCCTCCTGCAGTCCATGAAGCACTGCCAGGTGCAGCGGGAGAGCCTGGTGCGGGCCGGGAAGAAAATTGCCTACCAGGGCCGGGTCAAGGATGAGCCCGCCTACTACTGCAACGAGTGCGACGTGAGTGCCCCGTCCCCGCTTCCCTGAGGGCCGGCGCTGTCCTCGGGCCTGCCTCCCTGTGACCGCCGCCCCCTCCCCGCCGCAGGTGGAGGTGTTCAACATCCTGTTCGTGACGAGCGAGAACGGCAGCCGCAACACGTACCTGGTGCACTGCGAGGCGTGCGCGCGGCGCCGCAGCGCGGGCCTGCAGGGCGTGGTGGTGTTGGAGCAATACCGCACCGAAGAGCTGGCGCAGGCCTATGACGCCTTCACGCTGGTGAGGGCCCGGCGCGGCGGGGGTCGGGCAGGCGGGGACTGCGGGGGGGCGCCGGGGCGGGCCGGGGGTGGGCGACCGCGCCTCTGAGCCCCGCCCGCTCTCTCCCGCAGGCCCCCGCCAGCACGTCGCGATGAGGCCGGACGCCCCGCCCGCCCGCCCGCCCGCAGGGCGCCGCGGGGCCACCAGCACACGCCTGGGCTGGACCTAGGTCCCGCCTCTGGCCGGGAAGGGGGTCGGGCCCAGCCCTTCCACCCCATTGGCAGCTCCCCTCACTTAATTTATTAAGAAAAAATAATTTTTTTTAAACAAATATGAGGAAAAAAAGGAAAAAAAATGGGAGACGGGGGAGGGGGCTGGCAGCCCCTCGCCCACCAGCGCCTCCCCTCACCGACTTTGGCCTTTCTAGCAACAGACACAAGGACCAGGCTCCGGCTGCGGCGGGGGTCACATACGGGTTCCCTCACGCCTGCCAGCCGCCCGCCCGCCCGCCCGCCCGGCGCAGACGCACGCGGCTCGCGTATGTACATAGACGTTACGGCAGCCGAGGTTTTTAATGAGATTCTTTTTATGGGCTTTACCCCTCCCCAGAACCTCCTTTTTTACTTCCAATGCTAGCTGTGACCCCTGTACATGTCTCTTGTTTATTCACTTGGTTATGATTTGTATTTTATGGGTTTTTTTTTGTTTGTTTTTTGGTTTTTAATTTATAACAGTCCCACTCACCTCTATTTATTCATTTTTGGGAAAACCCAACCTCCCGCACCCCAAGCCATCCCGCCAGCCCCTCCAGGGACCGCCCGCTGCCGGTCTCTCCCTGCGCCCTAGTGTGTGTCCGGGCCCGGCCCGACCGTCTCCGCCTGTCCGCCCGCCCGCCCGCGGCTCCAGCCGGGTTCTCATGGTGCTCAAACCCGCTCCCCTCCCCCTACGTCCTGCACTTTCTCGGACCAGTCCCCCACTCCCGACCCGACCCTAACCACGCCTGAGGGTGAGCGACTCCTGTACTGTAGGGGAAGAAGTGGGAACTGAAATGGTATTTTGTAAAAAAAAAAAAAAAAAAAAAAAAAATTTAAAGTTTTAAAGAAAGAACTATGAGGAAAAGGAACCCCGTCCTTCCCAGCCCCGGCCAATTTTAAAAACACGGACCTTCCCCTCACCACCCCACCTTCCCCTCTTTTCTTTTTAAGCGTGAAACAGCCCAGGCCAGGGCCTCACTGGGGCAGGGACACCCCGGGATGAGTTTCTCTGGGGCTTTATTTTCGTTTTGTCGGTTGTTTTTTGTTTTCTCCTCCACGCTGGGGCTGCGGAGGGGTGGGGGATTTACAGTCCCGCCCCCTCGCACTGCACTGTCTTTCTGCCCCAGGGGCAGAGGGGTCTTCCCAACCCTACCCTTATTTTCGGTGATTTTTGTGTGAGAATATTAATATTAAAAATAAAATCAGAAAAAAAAAATCCTGTTTCGGTAACGTGCTAGTGGTAGCAAGGAGAGCCCTGGGAGGAGGGCAGTGAGACCTTGATTGATGGGGAGGGACTGCGCAGACCCCGGCTAGGGGAGCCCCTCCCCGGAGGCGCCTGTGGAATGTCCAGAGCTCCGGTCTCTCCTTGGTATGGGGGGGGTGCCTAATCCTGGAGTCGCATTCCAGGATAAGGGGGGGTGGGGTGGGGAGAGGCTGGGCCGGGGGAGGGGCAGGAAAGAGGGCTATAAGGGCCGCGGCCCAGGCGCGAGGAAGCCAGGCGGGCCATGGCGGATGTCCCCGGGGCTCAGCGACCGGTTCCCGGCGGCGGCCCAGAGCCCCGGGACCCCCTGGACTGCTGGGCCTGTGCTGTGCTGGTCACGGCCCAGAATCTCCTGGTGGCCGCCTTCAACCTTCTCCTGCTGGCGCTGGTGCTGGGGACCATCCTGCTGCCCGCTGTCACCATGCTAGGCTTTGGCTTTCTCTGCCACTCCCAGGTAAGCATGAGCCCGCGTTGTCGGGGAAGGGTGGCGGCGGGGTCTGTGGGCCGCAACGTCGCCGGGCCCGGGCTGTTTGGCTTGGGCCTCACGCTGCTTCTCCTACAGTTCCTTCGCTCCCAGGCACCCCCTTGCACCGCGCACCTGCGGGACCCGGGCTTCACAGCCCTGCTGGTCACCGGATTCCTGCTCCTCGTGCCGCTGCTCGTGCTTGCCCTGGCCAGCTACCGCCGCCTCTGCCTGCGCCTCCGCCTGGCCGATTGCCTCGTGCCTTACAGCCGAGCCCTCTACCGGCGCCGGCGCAACCCGCAGCCGCGGCCAGCCCGGTCCTCACCAGGGCCCCAGGTTGCTCCAACCTCAGGAAAGGTCTGGGTCTGAGGACCCTCGAGTCAAGAACAACCCTGAGGACTGCCCTCCCTCCCGGTCGGCCCAAGGACTTGAAGCTTACCCTGCCCTCACTCGTGCCTAAACCATGTCCAGCATCCCCTTAAGCAACTGAACATCTGTGGACCCAATTCTGGTGAAAATCCGCCACACCCTGAAAACCCACTTTCGTCTCACTACCCATATCTGAATCCTGAACATCTGGGCTGGACCCTGCATCCCCGCAGCCCCCTGTGAATAGACCTCACTGGTGCGCTGGTGCTCTCCTTTTCCGGTGCTGCTCCTAGTATTTACGGACTGGGGGGCGGGGGGAGGGGTGGCGAGGTTGGAGGGGAAGGAGTCATCCATCACACATCAATAAAGAATTATGAACTGAACGCAGTCCTGGGATCCTGTGAACAGAGGGACGGCACAAAGACTATCATTCCTGAAACGTGCCCAGGAGCAGGAAACAGCAAACGGGTGGGGGGCGGGGGTAGCTTTAGTTCGCAGGCCCAAGCATCCTTGAGTCTCCTGGCCTTCCCTTATCGCATTAGCCCGCTCTTCCTGGCCAGACCCCAGAGCTCTGTCCCTGACCCCAAAGGCACCTTCTCACCAATGGAGTGAAGGGGGCCCGGCCTCTGTCGCCTGCCCTGCTCCCCTTGGGGACCCAAGTCTTTTCTCTGACCCCAGCTTAAGAGGAACTCGGTGTTGCCAGGCCGGAGAGGGAAACAATGGGCCTTCCGGAGCAGGATGACACCCCGCCTCCTGCCACAATTCTGGAGCAGCTGCGTGGGAGGGAAGACAGAGGGGCCCATCCTAGGGCCTGTGGATCTGAGGTTCAGCCTGTTGCCCATCCTGACCTCGAATGTGAGAGAACCTTTGGCAGTTCTGGACATCCAGGTTGTGGAAGGAGGGCTGAGTGCTCCCGACCTCATATAAGCTTGCTCTAGGAATGGGATGTGCAATCCCTGCCCCAGCATCCCAGCTACACACACACACAGGTTACGGTCAGTTACAGGTTTAATGAGGACTGAAAGGCATGTTCGACAGGGCTCAGAGATAGGGAGGCCCCGCCAGGCTCTCTCTTTGCACCTCAATAGAAACGATGTGGTGTCCAGGTACCATGGCCAGACCCAAGACACGGGGTTCCCCGGCAGAGAAGGAATCTGGAAAGAAGAGAGAGCATTAGGGAGGCAGGACAGGGTCGGCCACGCCCCCTCTGAGCCACAACTTCTAGCCCCAGAAAATAGGGTGTGCAGCCAGGCACTTTAGGGGAAATGCCTCGCGTGAGGCTCCGCCGCATTCCCCGGTGGGTGTGCATTCCCTGAGCACTAACCCGACGGCTTGAGGAACTCCTGCGCCGAGCCCAGGATAACGTTGCAGTCACGGTCGGTGCAGAGGAAGCAACCGACCAGGGTCCGTCCATCTGTCATGCGAATGCGCATAGTCTTGTTGAGCAGCGCCTCCAGCTGCTGCCTAGCGCGCGCAGCCGGCGAGTCCTCCTCGCGCTCCCCGTCAGAGTCCTGTGCAGGGCGGGACATGCGCTCAGACCGCGCCGCCCAGCTGCAGCCTGTCTGCGGAACCACAGTTCCCGACAGCCTACGGGGCGCTCACACGAAGCCCAGAGGCTGCCGGGCCTGCAGTTCCCCTTCCGTTCCCCCATCTTGCTCCCCGACAGCCCCTCAATCCCAGAACCCGAGCTAACCCCGGCGCTGGAGCTGCTTTGACGCCGGCTGCAACAGCCATTTTCCTCTCGTAGCAGCATCGTTGGTCCAGCTCCGGCCATTCGTTCCCGGGCCTCCTCCAAGTCCGTCAACTTCCTAAGAACCTTTGAGTCCGGTGGTCTGAGATATCGCGAGCGCTCCCGACCTATTTTTTTTTCGCGAGATCACCTCTCCAGTTCTTCGTCTCTTCGGCAACTGCAGAGATCTCGCGAGCTTCTCCTACACCAATGCTGCGGCTCAAGGAGGCCAATTACGCCAGACGTATTAAGATATCGCGAGAATTTTTCAACTATCTAGCTTCTTACCGGTCTCACTGGAATTTAGCGACAATTTCATAATTACACTCCTCCCCTTCGTTTTTTTCCTCTGCCTCGCGAGATAGTCTGTCCTAAAGAGTCCCTGTAGCCCAGACCACTGAATAAGTTAAAACGGAGTGTGTTCTCTTTCTTCGGACATCCTGAGGACACAACTACTTGAACGCCGGGATCGGACTACGTTTCCCATGAGTACCCGCAGCCCACGCCCCTCTTTGCTTGTACAGCGTTTAATCTCAGAGGACGGTGGCCGGAAAGGAATAATGGTTTCCATGTCAGCGGATAAACGCACTCGCCTTAGCTACCGGACGAGGGAGGATGCAGTAGTGCGTGCGCGCTGAAAAGCAAGGAAGCAACTAAAGTCAGTGAGCAATAGAGCAAGAGCTATGCCAAGCCGGGGCCTAGTGGCCGGGCCAAACTTTGAGTATTTTCAACGTCGCTATTTCACGCCGGCCGAGGTGGCCCAACATAACCAGCCGGAAGACCTCTGGGTGTCTTACCTGGGAAACGTGTACAACCTAACCCCGTTGGCACAGGAGTACAAGGGTAAGGGCCACACTTTGGGCCAGCGTCGGGGGTGTGCTCGGGGGTGTTTGGTTCTTGGATGGCTAGCACTGACGGCGGCTGCTCCTTCCCAGGAGACTTGCTGTTGAAACCCATCGTGGAAGTGGCGGGCCAGGATATCAGCCACTGGTTTGATCCGAAAACCAGAGACGTGAGTTCTTCTGGAAACGGGCTGAAGGGAGGAGGCGCTGGAGGGTTGAAGAGGAAAAATAGAGGCCAACCAGAGCCCGAGATAGTGACTGCTCCCACCGTCCTCCTCTGCTTTAAAGATCCGCAAGCACATAGATCCGCTGACCGGTTCCCTGAGATACCGCACCCCCCGGGGCCGCTTTCTGCACGTGCCGCCTCAGCTACCCCGTTCGGACTGGGCCAATGATTTCGGGACGCCTTGGTGGCAAGGGTCGCGTTATGAGGTGGGGCGGCTGTCCTCCAAGACCCGGAATATCCGCATCATTAACACGCTCACGTCGCAAGAGCACACACTGGAGGTGAGAACTGGTGCCTGGGGGCAGGATAAAGGGAACTAAGAACCCCAGCAAAACTCCAAACAGCTCTGCAGGCCAGCAGCTCTCCACAGTCAATGGAAGCTGTGTTTTCTTCCCTTTTAGGGGTAACAGAGGAAAGGTTACCTGGGTCCTGGGGGCTGGGAATTTGAGCGCAGGGCGACAGTTTGTACATCTTAGTGATGGTGGTCCCCAGAAGCTCTTTCTTGCTGAGTTTTTGTACAGCAGTTCCAAGTGCACTCTTAATAGTCTACTTTATTGTGGGGATGAGGTCAGGGCAGTGACGTTTGGGCCATCTGTTTATTAGAAGTGGCTGCCACAAAGGCAGATAGGACTCGGGGGCCATTCATTGCATGCTGGAGCTTCAAGTTTATTTCTGGGACCCTGGAGTGCCTTAAGCTGCTGTATCTGCCAAGGGAAACACTCTAACCCCGGCTCTGTCGCCTTTTGGGCTTCTGGCCTTGTGTGTGTGTGTGTGTGTGTGTGTGTGTGTTCCACCCAGAATTCTGGGGTGGGGTGCTTTCGTGTTCTCCAGGTGGGGGCCCTGGAATCGATGTGGGAAATACTACACCGCTATCTCCCCTATAATGCACATGCTGCCAGCTACACGTGGAAATATGATGGCAAGAATCTGAACATGGATTATACTCTGGAGGAGAATGGGATCCAGGATCAGCAGGAAGAATTTGATTATCTCAATATGGACAGTACACTTTACACACCTGCAGTACTGCTGTACTTCAATGATGACCTCACAGAACTATAGGATGGGAGGTGTATGCTCCTGTAGACTCAAGACAGATTTGGAATTTAGCGCTTTCTGTGCCCTGGAGGAAAAGAGGTGGGGATGGGGAGGGGCCATGCCTGGACCTAGACCTTCTTTCCACTCTGGGAGCTGGCATGAGGTTCCCATGCCCTACTGAAGTGTAAAGATCCTGTTCCTCAGGTTCATTAGCATTTACTCTGAGAAAGCTAGGGAGAATGCTAGAAGTGGATTCATTTTTAGGAATGATACAAGAAAATAAAGTATCTTAGATCAGGGAGATGTAGAAGAAATAAAGTATCTTAGCTCAGGCAGAACTTTTCCATAGTAAGAGAAAGAGAAGTTCTACACAGGGATGAGGGATGGAAGAACTTTTCTGGCAATGATGGAAATGGCATGGCTGCAGAAAGATGGAATTTACAAAGACAGGAAGAGGAGATGTCTGCCACTGGCCACACAAAACTGGTTAGTCTTTCTTCTGAATAGTATTTGCAGCTGAAACCGAAGAGGAAGAGGGGAAGTGAATGGTCACCAGGTAATTCAGGCCAAATATTATGCTATATATGCTCATTTAATATAACTACCCATAAGACAGATATCATTCCCACCGTTCTACAGATAAATCTTCTGAAGCTTAGCAAGAAGCTTAATTGCACAGAAGGTACACTAGTTCGCAACCAGAATGTAAATGCAGGTCTTCCCAATTCCAAAGTCCATTTTCTTTTCAATAGGAAGAGAATATGTCAGTGTCCCAGCTTACTGCATAATGGGAACCTATAGGCCTATTGTGTAGTCAGCCATGGTGTGGTTTTTTTGTTTGTTGGAGTTATTACCTCTGGAAGGGAGTTAGCAGAGTTCTCCTGTGGCAGAGAGGACACAGGGAAGGCTAAGTGTCAGCTAAATAACAGCTGTTGAGGCTACTTCATGGTTAAACCCACAGCAAACCTTTCCTGACTCTTCTGAGGCACAGAGGTGGGTATACACTGACTCCAGGAAAACGAGAATGGGAAAGGGCCACTGGATAGGCCACTTTGGATGCGGTACAAAAAGGAAGCATCAGCATGTATATATTCATGATGGGTCTGTGCCTCTGACAGGAAGGTGAGGAAGATGGGGTTGGCCTTGCCAGATGGTGACTCTGCAAGAAGGGGCTTGACAGGGGTGATGCAAAGAGAGAAGCTAAGTCAACTAAGCTAAGTTCTCAAAAGAGAACCATGGAGGGCAGGGGCCAGATTTAGTCCGCTGTGACCTAAGCATGGAAGGGGAAATGAGAATAACAAGTGAATTTCTTGACAGTTTCAGGCAAAAAAGGAAGCAGGGAGATGTTAGTGCATCTTCCTGGAAGATGGCCCCCTAGGAGACAGTGGGTGGGCTACACAGGAGCATGCTGAGGGGCTGATTAAGAACAGCACGGATAGAGGTGGGGACATCTGTGTCCACCTTTGGCTTCAGCAGTGTCTGAATTCACTGTGAGACAGCTTCCATTCAGTCCCATGTAATGACAGAATCCATGAATTATCTGAATCATTTTGATGTTTCATCAGCTCTGCAGCTGTTTCATGTATATCTTGTTTGCTCAGTTCTATTTGAGAACCAAAACTATGCTGTTGCTCTAGCCTTGGCCTTAGGGCCTGTGCCTATGGGATCTGCCCAGACTTGCCCCTCTGCCCAAATTTCCTACTTCAGTACCTTTTGCCAGACACACATCTCTGTCCTCACACACAGTCACTCTCCAAGCAGATTATATCACCTAAATATCTCTGGGATCCATCTGCTTTTCTCAAAGCTGTCATTACTTCTGGTCTGGAATGCTTCCTAACCAGTCCTCCCATATCCACTTCTGTCCTCCCTGGTGGCTCAGTGGTAAAGAATCCACCTGCCAATGCAGGAGATGCAGATCGATTCCTGGATTAGGAAGATCCTCTGAAGAAGAAAATAGCATCCCACTCCAGTATTCTTGCCTGGAGAATCCCATGGACAGAGGAGCCTGACAGGCTGCAGTCCATGCGGTTGCAAAGAGTCGGACACGACTTAGTGACTAAACAACAGCCTCCACACAGAGCAGAGTGAGCTCTGGAAAACAAACCTAAACAAATCTAACTTTCCTCCTGCAGATATCTCAGGGGCTTCCAGTTACTTCTGGAATAAAATCCTAAATCCAAAGACCTTGCATAAATCAGCCTCTACCTGGCATCATCCCATCTTCATTCCCTACCTCCCAGTCACACTGGCTGGCTTTCTGTTTACTAAACGCCTTTCTGCCTCAGAGCCAGCACACAAGCTGTTCTCCCTGCTTGTGACACTCTTCCATTTCCCACCTTGCTAAAAGTGTTTCTTCCTCACAGCAACCTTGTCTGATTTCTCCATGTAGGTCAAGACTTTCTGTTAAATCTTCTCTTAGCACCAGGCCTATTTCAGAGTGCTTATTACAATAGTAATGTTAACATTATGGATGTAATTGGCTGGCTGGCTGCTAGATTGTAAGCTCACAAGAGCAGATAGCATGTCCATCTTGTTCACTACTGTATTCCCAGTGTTGGGCACACAGTTGCTGCGCAATAAATTTTGATGAATGAACTCAAATGTTAAGTGAATTCCTCTGCCTGTAATAACTAGTGGATGGATGCTGTGTCCTGCGGGGCAAGACGCAACCAAGAAATAGGATGTCTGGGTCCTGAACTATAATCTCTATCCACTGGTTTCTTTCCTTGCTCGCCATAGATCCAAGACCAAAAGTTACTCCATAGAAGTTCTTCGCCTCACAGAGATTTTTTGGGGCAATTGACCTGTCTTTTCTCTATATGGCCACCAGGTGGCTGTAGTCACCTATAGAGTGAAGGGAGAGGGGCCTGGATGAGGAAAAACACTTCCAACTTCTGAACAGGTTAGAATTAAAGGTGGCCCATGGAAATGCATAGGTGGAAGGAAAGGATCAGAAAAAAAGAGAAAACAACATGGCCACTATTCTGTTAGCATTAGGTTTGTTCCTGTTTTTAATTTTTTTCATAAGCACATGCCAGAAAAGGAGTGTAGTTTGAGAAATAAAACTCATGGGATAGGCCATGAAGGGGGTCTGATTACAGGAGTGGGTGTGTACAGGCACAGTGAGGCACAGAACTATGAAAGGGATAAAGATCACAAATTTTTCAGATAATAGAGTATGTTCATTTATTCTTAGTGGGTTTTGTTTTGTTTGTATACACCTTTCTACTGGGCACTACCTTGGTTCTCTAGATATCCAAGACTGGATATTTGCATGAAGAGTATGTAAATAATGCCTGTTCCTAAAACCTAGATTCTAAATAGAACATGAATGTAGGCTTCAGGTCCTTCTGTGAGGGTCTCTTGTTTTGGAGGGAGGTGGGGTGGGGGTGGTATATTGAAAGAACAGTTTCCTATCCTAAGTAGATCACTGCAGCTTCAAAGAATTCACCTGGCGAATATTTCCCACAAGCCTCAGTCACTAGATGCACATATCCTTTGCAGGAAGTTTGCTCACTTAATGGGCTACAACATGCACACATGAAAAAGATAAATGAATGGTAAAGGACAAAATTACGGCAAATCACAATTAGCCTGGGCCTGCAGAAATGATTTCTAAATATTGTGTGTATGTGTTTATGTCTGCATGTGCAGAGATGGAGATGTGTATTATTTTGGAGAAAAGTGTTGTAATTTCCATCGGAGTCTCAAAATGGCCCAGCCCCTGACCCTGAAATAGTACACACATAAGCACAATCATAAAGACCCCAAAAGTAAAATATCAAAGGTGACAATACGATGTGGTCCCAGGATTCCTGTCACCTGCCTCAATGCTCTACTTCAACCTGATACAAGACAGTCTTTGAAACAAGATAGTAATAGGCCACGCTGAGTGGCATCACCTTCCTGCATGACAAACATAGGCCACTGTTCCAGTCACCTGCTGTTGCTTAAAACTATGCCCAAACTTAAGTGGCTTCAAACAACCACCATCATTTATTTTGCTGAGTCTGTAACTTGGGCAGGGTTCAGTGGGGACAGCTCATTTTCACTCCATAAGGTGTCAACTGGTAGATGACTGGAAGCTGGATAATTCACTTTGAAAATCGCTTACTTGCAAACAGCTGTAAAGTTGATGCTATCTATGGGCTCTTCTCCATGAGGGCCCCTTCTCAGCTTGGGTGGGCTTCCTCAAGGCATGGTAGCTCGGTTCCAAGAGCAAGTCTCCCAAGAGAACCAGGAGGAAGCTCAAGCAGTTTTTATAACCTCACTTCAAATTCAAGGGGAAGGAACTAGGCCTCACTTCTCAGTGGGAAGAGTCAAAGTCACACTGTAATAAAAACATGTTGGATGTGAGTTATTATTGTGACCATTTTTGGAAAATACAGTTGACCACAGATGCCCTGGAGGCAAAAGGAGGGACATCCAGTCAGTCTTGGGTAGCAGTGGGGTGTTGAGTCTTTCTGAAAACCAAAGTTGGAATCCTGGTTCCAACATCCACTTCAATTCATTAACCCAATACTGAGCATCTGCTGATATATCAGGCACAATACTGGACTCTGTAAATACACTAAATAGTAAGATGTAACTTCTGCCCTCAAGGAGCTTACAGGATAGTGGGAGATTCATAGAAGTTTGTGAACCCCTTAACTGGTCATCTTGCTTCCACTTGTACAAAGCAGCCAAGGGAAGTATTTTGTTTGTTTATTTTTTACTGGCATATAACTGATGCTTTTGAACTGAGGTGTTGGAGAAGACTCTTGGAGAGTCCTTTGGACTGCAAGGAGATCCAACCAGTCCATCCTAAAGGAGATCAGTTCTAAATATTCATTGGAAGGACTGATGTTGAAGCTGAAACTCCAATACTTTGGCCACCTGATGTGAAGAGCTGACTCATTTGAAAAGACCCTGATGCTCGGAAAGATTGAAGGCGGGAGGAGAAGGGGACAACAGAGATGAGATGGTTGGATGGCATCACCGACTCAATGGGCATGAGTTGGAGTAAACTCCGGGAGTTGGTGATGGACAGGGAGGCCTTGCATGCTGCAGTCCATGGGGTCACAAAGAGTCAGACACGACTGAGAGACTGAACTGAACTGAACAAAATGTGTGTCAGTTTCAGGTGTACAGCCAAGTGGATCAGTTACACATATACATGTATCCACTCTACATTCTTTTCCCATATAGGTCATTACAGAATATTGAGTAGAGTTCCCTGTGCTACACAGCAGGTCCTTAGGGGGAAGCTTTTAAAGTTCCCCTGTTTAAAGTCTTCAAAGGCCTTTACTATTGTCTTCAAGGCCCTGCATGATCTGGCTCTTCCAGACTCTTCTTTTTAAAATTTTACATCTATGTTATTGAAGTTGATTTACAACATTGTGTTAATTTCTACTACATAGCAAGTGGTTCAGTTATATACACACGGAGATCCTATGGACTGTAGCCCCCCAGGTTCCTCTGTCCATGGGATTCTCTAGGCAAGAATACTGGAGTGGGTTGCCATACTCTCCTCCAGGAGATCTTCCTGAGGGACTGAACCCACGTCTCTTATGTCTCCTGCATTGGCAAGCAGGTTCTTTACCACTAGTGTCACTTGGGAAGCCCCATATACCTATCTATATATATGTGTGTATGTATATTCTTTTCATTTTTTCCATTACGGCTTATTACAGGGCACTGCACATAGTTCCCTGCACTATACAGTAGGACCCTGTTCTCTGTCCACCCCATATATAATAGTCTGCATCTGCTCATCTGAAACACCCACTCCCTCCCTCCCCTGCCCCACCTCCCCCAGGGTCCTCTTTTATCAGTTTCTGACACTCCAAGCTCCTTTCTGCCAGGGCCTTCTACCATGCTGTTTCTCTGCATGAACACCACCCTCCACTCATCACTTGGCCCTCTCTATGAACACCACCCTCCACTCATCACTTGGCCCTCTGTATGAACACCACCCTCCACTCATCACTTGGCCACCAGCTGCCCTTAAAGTCTTTGCTTAAATGTCACTTTTTCAGAGAAGTCTTCCCTGGTCCCTTCAATTATGTCAACTCTTTGATCACACCCACTCAGGATGCCATGAAACATCATAATTACAATAAAAATACCTAGGGTAATTTGTTCTTTAATGTCCATATTCCTCCCTTTTTAGAGTATAAGCCCCAGGGGAACAGAGACATGATCAATATCCAGCACCCAGCGCCATGCTCAACCCAGAGCAGTTATCCAACATTCATAAAGTGAACACATACAATGTTACAAATACTACAAAAGGGCTAAGTATGAAATGCTTTAGGAGTATCTAATCCCAGTCTGGGGAGATCACGAAAGGCTTTTTGGAGAGGCATCATCTCCAGGTGAGACTGGAAGGACAAGGAGGAAGTAGCCAAGTGAAGAGGTGAGAGGGTGGGAGGAAGAATAGACAGCAGAGAGTACATCGTTTAGAGGTGAGGTTGTGTGGAGAGCTCAGAGGCAGAAGGAAGTGCAGAACGGTAAACCAAGAGGAGACTGACAAGAGACGGGAGGCCTGAAGAGGGTGGGCAAGAGGCATTGAGGCCGGAACAGGTCCTGTGAGACTTTGTAAACCAGGTTTTTTGTTTTTGTTTTTCTTAATTGAGATATGGTTCACATACTATAAAATTCACCCTTTCAAGCATACAAGTTGGAGTTAAGGGTTTTATAAGGATACTGTCATGATCAGAATTGCATTTTTGAAAAGGTGACTTGACTACAATGTCAAGAGAGAATGGATGGGAGGGGAGAAAAAGAACAAAGTGGAGACAGGGAGACGATGCCGTTACGGCAGTCCAGGGAAGAGAGGGAAGGTGGCTGGCGTGAAGTTTGTGGCCGTGGAGGTCAGAGAAGATGAACTCAAGAGAGAATTGCACAACCCAGTATTTTATTGGGAAGGGTCTGAGGCAGGGGGAGGAGTCAAGGATGACACCCAAGTTTCTGGCCTGGGTGACCAAGAGGATCATGAGTCCACTGACAGAGGAGGGAAATGATTGGAAGGAGGGTTTCACGGGCAAGGAAGATCGTGTGTTTTTAGTTAGCTGTCTGAAGTAACTCTGGAGCATGGAAAAAACAGATATCCAGATCTTACCAGGTATGTGGTATGAGATCCTGAATAGAGTTAAATTATCAGCAGTAACTATTACCAAAGTCAAAGATGAAATCACTTCAAGAATAAAGTGTGATCTACATGGAAGGCCTGGGAGGAACAGTATCTAAGGGGGAGGATGAGAAGAAACTCAGAAGGATGAACCGAAGTGGTTAAGAGAGACCCTGGAAAATGGTGCTGGTGAAGCCAAAGACAGTATTTGAGAGGAGAGAACAGTCAACAGTGTGAAACGTCACACAGTCAAGTAAGGAGAACTTGAGCATCCACAGATTTAGCGACAGCAAAACAGTGGTGCCTTAGAGAAGATGGTAGATGGATGAGGCATGAATGAGGTCTTCACAGAATTCCAGCTGCAGAGGAAGGAGCTTTCTGGCTTCTTAACTACACACAGAATATCCTTCATTTAGGTTCCATTTCTTCAATCACAAAACATGAACCGAAGCAGTAGAGATGCACTAAGGACAACAGGCATAAACCAGGTTATGGTCCCTTAAAAAGAAGTTACCTTATACTGTTGTTTATACTGTTGTTGAGAAGATTGAATATGATAAGGTATGGGGAAACGCCTAGCAGTATAAAAGGTCCTTGGGACAGACACTCAAGATTTTTCGTTTTCTTTCCCTTTCCTTATGCGATCCATTCCTTATTTACTAATGAATGCTTTCCTTGGGATTTCCTGAGATTCGACATTATTTAGCATCCAGGTAACTTCTGTCATGATTGGAAAATTAGTAGACTATGTCTGTGACTAACTGGTTTCCAACCTAACAACAGTGTTTGTGCCTTCATTAGGAGAACTGCTGCTGCTAAGTCGCTTCAGTCGTGTCCGACTCTGTGCGACCCCAGAGACGGCAGCCCACCAGGCTTCCCCATCCCTGGGATTCTCCAGGCAAGAACACTGGAGTGGGTTGCCATTTCCTTCTCCAACGCATGAAAGTGAAAGTGAAGTCGCTCAGTCATGTCTGACTTCTAGTGACCCCATGGACTGCAGCCTACCAGGCTCCTCCGTCCATGGGATTTTCCAGGCAAGAGTACTGGAGTGGGGTGCCATTGCCTTCTCCGAGGAGAACTGAGCATAGTAAAATGTGGTTTGTTTCACATGACACCAGAACTGAGCTTATTTAAATAAAGCAGAGGAAAAGTGAGGAAATGGAGCCAACTGTTGGGAACAGGAATACTTAAAGTCAGCCCTTTGCTCCTTCAGTTTAAGGTGCTGTGTATAACCCAGGTCGTGAAACCACACACCTTACAAGCATCTTAAGTGGATCTCTCTGAAGTGAGAAATGGCTAATAGTACACGCGACTGTTTAGAACACTACCTACCTATTACCAAGTGCCTTACAGCCAGTGCCTTATGTAAGTTAGCTCACTGATCTTCGCTGCAGCCCGGTGAAGCAAGCACTTATATCCCTGCTTGACAGATAAGAGAGCTGAGATGCGTGGGATAAGCTGCTTCCCCAGGGTCACTGTTAGTAAGTGGCAGAACTTAATTTCAGATGCTACCTGAACCCAGAGCTCAAATTCTTCCTTACTTGGCTATGTAACACCTATTAGGAGTTATACAGTTTTGGAACATGGAATTTTTTAAAAATTAATTTTATTAATCACATCCAGTTTACTCTGAAATTAAAATTACTCTTCCTATCCAGAGAGCTAGGTGGTGAAAGGGCCTACGAGCAGGCAAAGGAGCAGGAGGACAGCTTGGGGCTCTGCAGGAAAGGTGTCAGGGCGGTTCTGCTCAAACAGCCAGGGCTTAACAACCGATGGAAAGTGAGGCATCCTGGCTGGCCAGTCAGTAAGAAACTATCGAGAAATTGTTAAACAGGCACTGTGAAAGAGGAAAAGATGTTTAGTTTTTGCTATTTTGTATAGAATTGTTATATTCAGTTTCCATCATAGTGATCAATCAAAGCAGGTCTAAAAGAAAATGGAAGGGAATTCCCTGGCAGTCCAGTGGTTGGAACTCTGTGCTTTCACTGCCGAGGAAGGAGGTTTGATCCCTTGATGAGGGACTAAGATCCTGCAAGTGGTGCAGCAAGGACAGAAACTGGGAGAAGACAAAGATAAGAGTTTGGCGATAAATCTTCCTTTTTTTTTTTTCTGCCGGGAGTGCAGAGTCCCAACCACTGGACTGCCAGGAAAGTCCCTTCCTTTTCTTCCAAGGTATCTCCTTTCTCAATGAAGAGCAAAGAAAAGGTTTTAGGTAAAAGGCAGCAATAGAAGGATGAGCAGATGCGGGATCCCAGACTCACACAGATCATAAAAGCTCTTTCAAGAAGCAGGTGTTCAAGTTAAGAACTCAGAAATGTCCTCTTAATTTAGTAACCAGGTTGTTGGTTATCTTATGAAAGAAGTTTTCAAAGAGAGGCTGGGCAGAGGGTTGGAAAATGAGCAGGCAAGTAAGGTAGACCATTTGAGTACAGAGAATTCTTTCAGGAAGTGTGGCTATGAGTGGGCATAGTAGTGAGGTAGGGTGGCAGCTAAAGGGGCCAGAGTGTCTCTTTTAAAGTTAGTTGAGATTTGAATACATTTAAATGTGGTTGGGGGGAACTTCTGTGGTGGTCCAGTGGCCCAGCCTCCGTATGCCCAATGCAGGGGGCTGCGTTTAATCCTTGTTCAGATAACTAGATCCCGCATGCCACAACTGAGACCTGGCACAGCCAAATAAATTAAATATTTTAAAAACCTATATTGTTAAGAGAAAGAAAATAAATATGGTTGGCAAGGAGCAAGTAGAATGGGAGACAAAGGAGAGTTAGGGGATCACTGTTAATCATTATAGCTGGGAAGGTGGCAAGGCTGGGAGCCCAAGTGTAGGTATTAGTTTTGGACAGAACAGGAAGGAGGAAAGGACGAATATGAATACAATTAAATATGTAGTTTTAGTGTCAGTATTTCAAGGGAGTTCTCATCTGATGATCTGTCTCCCAGAAGCATATGAGGACATGGTGGAGCTGATTAGGACAAAATGGAAGAATTCAGGTGTTACAGGGTCTCATAGGTCCAAGAATAGTGAGTAGAAGAGAGAGCTGGAAGGATAGAAAGCTGTAGCCAAAGTAAGAGGCTTGAATTTAATATTTCAGAAGAAGTACTATTTTTTTCAGAAGAGGTAAGAATTTACTAGTTCCTAGAGGTGGGAGAGAAAAGTGGAATGGTGAGAAAGATCTCTAGATAGGATATCAAGGGCAGGATGGAGCCAGGGGTCAGTCTTCAATAAAGGAGGAAAGCAGATGACAGCCAGGGAGAGAAGTGGAGGGGTCTAACAGTCAGACTACTGGAGCCTTAAAGAAATAGGGGCTTTTGCACAGAAGATGGGTGAATCTGGAAACAACCCTGGAGAAAAAGAATTAGATTCCTTCAGATATAAGGTCTGTGTTGCTGTTCAGTCACTAAGTCATGTCCAACTCTCCGTGACCCCAAGGATTGAAGCACACCAGGCTTCCCTGTCCTTCACTATCTCCTAGAGTTCGCTCAAACTCATGTCCATTGAGTCAGTGATGTACAACTTCTGAACCCAGGTTTATTTTTCATATTACTGTGTTTTAAACTAACTTTTTGGGACTACCAAACTTTATGAACGAATGTTTGATACTGTCTCCTATTCTCCTTCCATGTATTTTTAAAATTAATTTTTAAAACAAATTAAAAATTTTTTTTCTGTTAACACATATAGAATATGTGTTGTTTACAGAAAATTTCAGGTAGAAGAACATAAAAATATAAACCAAAAATCACTTATTCCTATCACTCAGTAGAAACGAGTATTAACATATTAACCACTTCCTTCCAATATTTTCCTACATAGTCATGACTATACTACATATATGACTTTATATTGTTTTATGCAATTAACATTAGATCATAAGCATTTGCTCATGTAATCCTGTCATTGTGGCAAAAGGTTAAAAATTAGTAAATCTAAAAGTGAAAAGTAAGTGGATATTCATTGTACTCCAACTTTTCTGTTGAAATTTTTCAAAATTAAGAAGTTCCAGGTGGGAGGAGGGATAAATTAGGAATTTGGGATTAACAGATACACAGTACTATATATAAAACAGATTAACAACAAGGAACTATTGTATATAGCACAGGGACCTATATTCAATATCTTATAATAATAACCTGTAATGGAAAATAATCTGAAAAGAATATATATATATTTATAACTGAATCACTTTGCTGTACACCTGAGTGTAGTAGGCTTTTTGTTTATATATTTTGTGGGATCTTAGTTCCCCATCCAAGGATCAAACTGGTGCTCCCAGCATTGGAAACTTGGAGTCTTAACTACTGGACTGCCAGCAAAGTTCTTATTGTATACCTGAAACACTGTAAATCAACTATACTTAAATTAAAAAGAAAAAAGTTACAGGTCGGAATGGAACTAATCATAGAGAAAAAGCAAGTGAATGATAACACAAAATTCAGGATCCTGGTAGGATAGGGTAGGAAAGGAAGACCACTATGAGGCTTTGAAGATATTTCTAACGTGGACTTCCCTGGTGGTTTGGTGGTTAAAAATCCACCTTCCAATGCAGGAGACCTGGGTTTGGTCAGGGAACTTAGATCCCCACATGCTGTGGGGCAGCTAAGCCTGTGAGCCTCAACTACTGAGCACATTCCCCACAGAAAGATCCCACATGCTGCAACTAAGACCCGACACAGCCAAATAAATAAATACACAAATATTTTAAAAATAAAGACATTACTAATGCTATATTTATTAAACTAATACTGGATACATGTGTTCATTTTAACATTTTCTGTGTTTGATATATGTGATACATACTCTTTTGAACCTGTGAAATAGTTCTCAATAATACATATATTTTTAAAATTAAAAACCTATCATGAACTTACTAGATAAATGAGGTCCACATACTACTTGCTAAATACTTTCCTACTCAACTTAAAACTGCTCTTCCTCCTCTCTACCACATAAATCTTAGTTATCTTTTGGGGCCTACTTCAAGTACAACTACATCTGAAAATCCTTGCCTCCCTAAGAGCTCTTTTCTCTGAACTTTATCTTTACTACGACATATCCTTAACTTTTTTGTATGTTTATGTCTGACCTCAAACGGTTCTCTTCCATCCTCCTAACTAATCCCTTGGTCACTAAAATTTTTCAAGTTGCTTTAAAAGATGCACAATGAAAAAATGTTTCCCTTCCCAGGGGTAATGACTAACTACAGTTTCTTGTGTATTCCTCTAGGAATATTCTATGAAAATTCACATTTTTCCCCCTTTCATCAAATATATGCTCTTCTATAACTTTCTTTTCTACCCTTAATATTTTAGTTAGTTTTAAAACTAGAACCTCACTGTTGTTCTCAAAAGTTTAACTATGTTACACACACTGATTATACTTTGTTTCTATACTTTTCTTTTTAAAGAGATGAGTGGGAAATTATTTCTTCAGAGAAATCACACTACTTTCTGTCCCATTTGGCTTCATTTGTTAATGTAATCATTGAAAGTGAAAGTGTTAATCTCTTAGTCATGAAGGATTCTGCAATCCCATGGACTGTAGCCCTCCAAGCTCCTTTATCCATAGAATTCTCCAGGCAAGAATACTGGAGTGTGTTGCCATTAGGCTACATAAATTTGTTTACACAAGTAATAAATAAATAAATAAATAAATTTTTACATTGTAAAAATTCAAAATTATCAATAAAGCTAAATAGCTTGACTATTATTTCCTAAAAGTAACCACTGAGACCAATTTCGTATGTACATGTCCAGAATTTTTTAAAGGAATTTATATACATGTAAATGTATCTCTTGAAATATATAGTATTGTTTTTAGTTTCTTTGAATATAAATTAAATGATATCATAATGTTTATATTGTTTTACAGCATGTTTTCCATTCAATAATACAGTAAGGAATCTTACTATGTAGATGTAACTCATTTTTCTTGATTGCTGTGTAGTTATTCATTACTGTTGGAGATTTAGAGTGTTTCTAATTGTTTGCTATTACAAACAGTGTTGTAATGAACATCTTTGTACATTTTACCTCATGCACAAATGTAATAATGGTTGTTTCTCTAGAGTAGATGATAAGAGGTGGAACTCTGTATCAGAAAACATGTAAATTTAGTAATGTACTTACAATTAAACTGACCATTGCCAGTTCTGTAGTAGAGCTGTTAAACAGATAGTAAGGTAATAATTGTGACCATTAATTCTACATATTACTTCCTTAAAAAAAACCCTAAAATATCCATTGATTTAGAAGTCATTTAGTAGACAAAAAAAAGAACAGCAGACTAGAAATTTTAAGATACAGATTCAAGTTCTGCTTCTGTCCCTAACAACTAATTTGGTCTTGGGCAATCCTTTCCTGGGCCCATTTCTGTACCTACGAAATTCAAGTGATGTTTCGTAAAACACAGTACTTATACCACTGGTAGCATGCAGGTTGCTTTTATTTTTATGGACTTTTTAATCATTATTTGTATTTTAAAATAAGTTGAGAAAATTATAATAACCCATCAAATCAAGGATTTATGGGATTATTTATTAATATAAAATTTACTTTTTAAAGACCATTTAAGTTAAAGAAAAGTGAATTGACTTAAAGAAAAACAGTATGCATATAACAGTATAGGTAGCATGTAAATACGGCAAGTCGTGACTATGATGTATGAAGGACTGAGATTTCTTTCTTCACAAAATCAAAAAGTTAGATTAAAGCAGTAGAACCCAGACTTTTAGATTACAGTGACCAGTAAAACATTAAAAAAAAAAGTTAGTGATCAACATGGAATTGTTTTTTATTATGCTAAATAATGACATTAAGAGCAACAAAACCCAAACCATTATCCATCCATATATATCCATCACCATTATCTCATAGAAAGATATTAAAAATATTTTGTAATTATAAAACAGTACCTGTATGTTGAAAAATTTTCAAGTTGTACAGAAAGCATAAAAAGTCATTTCCTTTCTCTTCCTCTCTCTCTGTAAAATCTATCATGGACATCCTTCCACACAGATCTACCTCATTTTTAGAAAACACATTTTAAATAAATATACTGTTAAATACATTAGCATGTATAGATATATATACATATATTACAGATGTTACATATAAATATAGCATATTACCTATTTTATATAAATATAATAAGTATATAATTGCAGAACAAAGGACAGGGCTTCCCAGGAAAGGACCAGTGGCAATCTTACTTGGCCATTTGGGAAACACTGGTTTGGATGACCTTCTATCTTTAAAATTCCATGGTTAAGCCTAGAAAATCCTCAGCATTTACATGCCTTTCATTATTACCACTAACTTTTATATTTCAAAAGACAACTAGGAATTGCTTTAACATCTCGTTTGGTAGAAAAATCATAAGACTGCAAAGTGCTTTTTCAGTCCTTTGATCTGCTTGCTGCATGAGTTCATGCCTCTGCTCTATCATTCTCATTGGTTTCCTACATCAGAGTTGTAACTGGGCTCCATAGGTTTTAGGATCATATATGCTGTATTTTGTGTAGATACTATTTTTCTGGGGAAAGGGTTTATAACTTTCTATGATACAAAAATGGTTAGCAACTATAGCTCTGGATGTTTCTAGCTTTTGCTTAATCTTATTATTGGCTTCAGAGTCCCTTACAATTTTTTTTTCTTGTTCTTTCTTTTTTTTGCACCAGTGGTGGGCGTGTAATTTCTGGTTTGCATTTGACAACTGCACTCCTAAGTTCCTTGTTCTCACCTTAATGGTCTTTTCATTAAAAAAAAAAAAAAAAAAAAAAACTCTCCTACCAATTAGTCATATGGTATTTTAATTTTTTATTTTCTTTTTATTTTTTGAAGTACAGAAAGATAGAAAAAGGCAGAAAGTGGTGCCCACTCTGGAACTGACAGGCAGGGAGACAAGCAGCTAGAGACAGCAAGACACACAGGCATAAACAAAAGGACTAAGGACAGACAGAATGGACAGATGAAAGACAATGGAGAGGAACCTGTAAACACAGAAGAGATATAAAAACCAAACAGACAGAGAAGAAGGATGGCAAAAAAAAACAGACAGGCTGGCAAGGAGAGAAAGGATTACTGACACAGGCAGGCAAAATCACCAAGAGGGATGCAGACAGACAAACAGAAAGGGGGAGAGAGAAAGAAGGAAAGCAGGCTGAGAAAGAAAAATAGTAAGTACAAAAAAGAGATAAATTGATAATAGCGTTTTATACCACACATTGCTTTATAATTTATAAAGTGCTATCACATATATTACTGCAAGCAGACAGGGAGAATCCAGCAGACAGATGGGGTGATGGAGGGATACAAGCCAATCAGACAGAAGAGAGGGAGGTGGCCAATCAGAAAGAGGCTAGAATGGAGACCAAGACAGTTAAGAGGAAAGAGAACCAAGAAAAGAGAAGTAAGAGAGAAAGAGGGAAAAAGAGGAGAGAAACAGGCTGAAACAGTTAAATTCAGGAATACAGGCAGTGAAAAAGCAGAAATGAAAGAATAGTGCACTGTGTGTAAAAATTTTAGCATCATTTTTCTGAAGAGACCTGGATACAGGCTGTTGTCTCTGCTTACCCCAGGGAGTTATAATATCTCTAAGGTGACATGTGAGAGGAGTCAGAAGCAAGGATGAAAAAGGGAGAAAGTTTTAACAAGAAGCAAAATCTTTTAGACTAGGAGGAAGACAAACTGCTTGAACAGGTCTAGATCTAACAGCCTAAGGGTGCTGCTGAGCCTAAAAGGATCTAGATTCATATTCTTTTACAGAATTCATATAGACTTGGGCAAAGGAGAACGGGACCCTGTCTACTCCATGTGCATGTGAGCTCAGCATACAAACCATCTGTACCTCTTAACTGTTCCTATATTTATAAGGTATTTTTCAGTACCACCAATGGTTTCACCAGCAATGCTGTGCAGTCATCAGGATAACTCATGACGCAGAGCGGAATAGGATATTAGGAGACAGCAGGCCCTTCCTAAGGACACCTCAGGTTCTGGTAGTAAAAGCATGTAACTAGCAAGCAGTCAATCAAAAAGACAAGTGCCATAAAACAGAATCAAAAAGATAAGAAGCAAGGAACGACAAGCCCAGTGAGGTAGGAGGGAGTACTGACAGACTGACAGGAAGAAGCAACCAGCAAAACTGGGAGAGAATAAGGAAGGAGTACAGCAAAAAGCAAGCAGACATATATGTATAGGTTCCTCTCTCAAATAAGATCAAAGGAATGCACACTGACTATCTCTGAGGAGAGGAAGAAGGGGTAGGAGGGAGGCTTATGCTTACTCTTACACAGAATACTTTAAGTTCTATAAAAAATTTGTACTGTGTGTGCATGTGTGTACACGCATATGCTCAGTTGTGTCTGACTCTTTGCGACCCCAGAGACTGAGCCTGCCAGGTTCCTCTCTGTTAATGGAATTTTCCAGGCAAGAATATTGGAGTCGGTTGCCATTACCTACTCCAGGGGCTCTTTCCCACTCAGGGATCGAACCCGCATCTCCTGTGCCTCCTGCATCGGCAGGCCGATTCTTTACCACAGCGGGATTCTTTACCACTGCTTCACTTGGGACACCCTATTGTGTGCACTATTTAAAAGTTGATAGAAAAAAAGAACGAAAAAAAGCAAGCAGAGATGTGGACAATGAGAGCCAGCTAAGTAGATAGAAAACAGAAAAACAAAAAGACAAGGAGAGACTGGGAAAATGGCAAAAAGATTGAGGCAGGCAGACTATGTGAGGAACCAGAAATATAAAAAGAAAAAGAAAGAACAAACAGAAGCAAGCACAAAAAGAAGGCAGGGTAAGGGCTATGGCAAGAAGGCAAGTTTTGGGGCAAGGGGGTCACTGACAGGTCTGTGGTAGTGAGACCATAAACACTGATGGGATATTGGGATAGGGGAAGCCTAGGGAGAAAAAGCTGATAAACAGACATATTGAAAAGATAAAAGCATTAAACAGTGGGAGAGCAGCAAACAAGTGGGGTAGACAAGCAAGAAGATAGACATGAAGGGAGGCAAGGAGATAGCGTGAACTAAACAGGCATAAAGAAGAGAAGGAACAAGTAGAAGGGCAAGATAAGAGGCAAACCAAGACAAGGAACCATGGTAGGGCCTGGAAAGTAGACAAACCAAGAGACGGAGACTAAAAAAGTGATAGAGACAGGCAGGCGGGGAGACAGATGGCTACAGAGAGAGTGGTGGGCAAACAGCCAGAGAAGCAGACAGACAACCAGAGAGAGAAAGAGGCTGCCAGCCAGTCAGGGAGGAGCAGACAGGCAGGCAGGCAGACACCATAATAGGAGCAAGCAGGTAGGGAGGCAGGGGGAAACAAGGAGAGAAAAGAAAAATCACGGGGTCAGTAGGGAGAGAAAAGAGAACAGGAGATGCAGGCAGGCAGAGGAGGAGTTGGACAAGAGGGAGAATCAGGCAAATGAACAGATCCATATGCAAAGCACACTCAATAGAATGATGAATGTGTGTACAGGGATGCACATGGCCACCTTTAGCCACCCACACCTGCAGCTCATGGTTCATGTGGCAGGCAGGCAGAGGCGCTCAGCACAGAGGGAGAGGGTGCACAGGCGGAGAGACTGCGGCGCACCATGATGTGCAGGGCTGCCCACATGCACGTGGGGACACTCTTCCCAGACACATGCAGAGGGGCCAGAAAGAGGGGGAGTCAGGCACACATGAGGAAGAGGCATATGCAGTCAAGAGCCAGGAAGACAGACGTAAACAGAAAGAAGACAGAGATGGAAAGTCACTTAGAGGTGACAGGGCCTGAGCGTCAAGGGATGAGAAAGTCTCGATGAAAAATAAAGACACACATACACGGACGCCCATATACAGAAAGGAGGGGATACCCAGATGGACTACTACAGAGGGTCTGAGAAAGGAGACTTAATGAAATCAAATGGAAGAGAAATAGAGGAGTTACACTCAGTACAGGAATGATATGGGAGCTGAGGCAGAATTCCAAAGTTCAGGTTAAGAAGAAGATGGAAATCAGTGCTCAATAAAGTGCATTAGCTGGGGCTGAAGAGTGGCACATCAATAAAGAATATTTAAGCCTTGTAAGTAAAAATATACCTGTCACTATTATTTTCTGGTTGCTGCCTACCCACCCCTTCCTCTTAAGGTGTTTCCAAACCCTGCAGGGGCTGCTGAATGGCTGGCAGCTATACTCAAGAGATAGAGAAACAACCCAGGAGAGAAATGATTCCACAGGCATGTGTTGGGAAGCAAGGGAAAGGTCAAAGTGAGATCAAAAATATGGGAGGAAACTGGAGTAGTAAGAAAAAGGATGACAAGAATGAAACAGCATTGAATTGAGCTATCTGCCCTCCTTCTTTTGCAAGCACTACTCAACTGGCAACGTTTATTTCATGACTACTATGACCAAATCTCTGGATGAGAAAGCTACTTTTGGACTCCTTTTCAATCTTCCATTTGATTCCTGGTATCACTTTAAAGATAAACATTGGCGTATAGTGGGAAACCGTAGGTCAGAAAGTCAAATGAAAAATGTGAATGTAATCCCCTACCTCTTTCTTTTTTTTCAGTCCCAGTTACTTTTCTGTTTCTTGGTACCTCAGTTTCTTCCACTTTATCAGTGTTGGAGATCATGGAGGAAGGGAAATATACTGAAATGGTAGAAAAGAGAAAATAATTTCACAATCTTCAGACTTAACTCTCCTTTATTCTAAAAATCTGTTCTATTTACTCCTAAATTAATTTCCCAAGTCCGATGAATTTTATATTCAAGTAATTGGGGGAGGGCAGGATGAGGTAAAGGAGAAAAGAGTGAAGATAAAATTTACATTATAAATCACTGAAAAGGCTGGGCAAAGGGGAGAATCAAACATGGACTCCTTTGAAAAAAACTCAATCATCGTATCTATTCATATCTCTCCCCCAAAAGTCACTAGGATTTCTATCACTTTTTTAAAAAAAGAAAAAAAAAATCCAGTACCGCTTCTCACTTAAAAGATACCTACACAATTAAATGCGTTTTGACTTTAATGAGATATGTAGAAACAGAGTTATATATAAACATATATTTCATCTTTTTCCTTTTCAATGCCTGAAGGGGAAAAAAACCTTCACATCAAACCACTCCCTTCTGAAGTATTCAGAAAAAAAAAAAAAAAAAAAAGCTTTTCTTTAAGAGAAGGGAGGTGGGGAGGAAGAGACTAGTAAAGAAAAGAAAAAAATTAAATCTAGTTGGACTAGTATCTAACTAGTTAACCTTTAACAATTTATGCTGATGTCAGACTGAGCATGAGTACTGATTAATGCCCCCCCCTCAAATATTTTTTATAAGGGGGGAGTTAGTCACAGCAGCCATTTTTGTTTTATGCAGAAATCCTTCATGCCCCCCCCAACACGCACACACACTCACTCACACACACACTCAGTACACAAGGAAAATATCTCTATTAATCTGTGCACTAATCAGTTATGAAAAAAGGGAGAAATTTGTGGGTTTCTGGGTAGAGGCTTGGAGATGGGGGTATAACAGGGAGGAGAATGGGGGGGTGAAAAATGAAATATTAAGCCAGCCATTTTGTTTTAAAAGGGGATTTTTCCCCCCTCTCCCTTTCTTCATGGAGGGGGTGGCGGTGCTGGAGGGGGGGTTGTTTTAAAAATAATTTCCAGGCGGCCATCTTAGTGCCTCAGCTCTGAGAAATATTTCTGAGCGCCCCCCTCAGAATTTAAATATATTTAAAGCCACGAAGAGGGGGGTAGAGAGAAGTCGAAAACTTTTATATATATATATATATTTTAATCCCGCTCTCTTGTTCTCTCGGGAGGAAGAGAGAAGGAAAAAAAAAGTCCTCAATTTTTTTCCAAGAAAAATTTTTAGGGTGGTTTTGGCCCCCCTCGTCAGACGGCGGCCCCGAGGGGGGGTTTCGGAGGGGGGTGGCCCGGGGGTTTGGGGGGCTGGGGGAGGCGGTGAGGAGGAGGACGAGGACGCCGCCGCCGAGGAGGAGGAGGAGGAGGAGGAGGAGGAGGTGGTAGCGGTGGGGGAGGCGGGCGGGCGGTGGGTGGGGGGGTGGTGGGGGGGCCAGAGCCACAGGATGGCTTCCCCTCTGAGGGACGAGGAGGAGGAGGAGGAGGAGATGGTGGTGTCGGAGGAGGAAGACGAGGAGGAAGAAGAGGGCGACGAGGAGGAGGAGGAGGTGGAGGCGGCCGACGAGGACTACGAGGAGGACGACGACGAGGGAGTACTCGGGCGCGGGCCGGGCCACGACCGGGGCCGCGACCGCCACAGCCCCCCCGGCTGCCACCTCTTCCCGCCGCCGCCGCCGCCGCCGCCGCCACTGCCCCCGCCGCCGCCGCCCCCGCCGCCAGGTAAGCGGCCGCCGACTCCCTCCCCCAGCCCGAGCCGGAGCCGCGGGCGCGCGAGGCCCGGGCGGGGGCGAGGCACCCACCGCGCGGCCGAGCCGAGGCGAATCCGGGGCGCGGGGCGCCGTCTCGGGCCCGTCGCCCGGCGGCGGTCCGAGCGGTCCGGGCGGGCGGCAGCGGCCGCCCGGCCAGGCCTCCTCCCCTCCCCCGCCGCACCCCTCCCCCGCCGCCGCCGCCGCCGCCGCCGCCGCTGCCGCCGCCCGGGCTGGAGAGCGCTGGGCGCGAGCTGCGCGCGCGGACCGGGCCACTCGGTCGCGGCTTTCGGGGGAGGAGGAGGAGGAGATTTTTTTTTTTTTTACCCTCGGCGGGGAGGGGGTAGGCAGGAAACGGCCGAGGCGAAGCCAGGGCCCCCTCCCTGGCCGCGCGAGGGACCGCGGAGACCCTGGCGGCCGGACGGCGGCGTGGGGGAGGGGCGCGTGGGGGAGGGGCGGCCGCGCGGGCGCCCCTGGGGCTCGGGCCCCGGTGGGGTTGGACCGTGGGGAAGTGGGGTTTGCCTGCGAAGAACGGACCACGGCCCTCACAACCCCCCGTCAGGAGTTGGGAAGGCTAGGGTGGGTGGCGGGTGTCCATCGGACCCCCACACCTGCGGGGACTTCGATGCCCGCCAACTCTGGAGCGTGCGGTGGCACGTGGGGGAGGGGTCGTGTGAATGTTTGCGGGCGGCTGACGACTAGGGGCAGGTGGTGGCCACACTTCATGCAGACCACTTCCTGGAATGAGACTGGCCCCGGCCCCCTCTCCCCTGCTCGTACTAGGGAGCGCAGCCACTCGAGATTGGGGACCGAGAGGAGAGTGTCTGGGATACCAGATGCCCCCAACCCCACCCCCTTTATCTCTCCTCTGCTCTAGGCTCTTTTGTGTCAAGTGCGCTCCCACCCCCGCCATGACCCCGTCAGTCTGGGGTGGCCGAGCTGCCCAGCTGTGACTCTCACGTGGCTGCCATTCACTGTCACTCTCCCGCTGAAACCACCCACACCCTGACCACGTTGGGGGGCGTGAACTGCCCACCCAGCTGTTGTGCAGCTTGACCGTCACTCAGCACCCCTCCCCGGGGATGACAAGTCATCCGCACTGTCTAGGTAGTTCTGCCCAGCGGTGAAGGGGCCTGACCGCTGCCTCGGGTCGGGGGCCCAATAGTGGCCCCCCTCTGGCCATCCTCTAGAGTGCTCTGCTAGTGTTTTTCAGGATAGAGCATCTTTCGGGTGGTCACACCCCCAGGCCTCTGGATGCCTTGCAGCAGAAATGCACCAAACTTCAAAACGTCTAACATCATACTCTTTGTAAAACTGTCATATTGATCTGTGTGGGTTCTGTGGGAAATGTTCCTGTCTAGTGGAGACAGCCTTTGAGGGACTGAAGCGCGGCGGGGGCGGGGGGAGGTACTTTCTTGGGGCGGAGGGGGGAGGGGGTATCTAATGGAAACAGGATAAAGTCCACTTCCCCCCTCCCGGGCTTGTCCGAAAACGGTAAAAGTTTTTAAAAAGTTATCCCGAGAGAGCCCACTGATTTTGCAGAACGGAAAAGGAATAAAGAACTGTGGGGAGGGGGTTACCTGGAAGACAGCAGAGGTGCTAAAGAGAAAGCAAGGATGTCAGGTTAAGTTAGGGGATGCGCAGTTCTCCCATTTGTCTATTCCAAACTTAGAATGGGGTATTTGGGGGCTTTTGATCCCGGATTTGGGTCTGTAAAGGGGAGTGGATGAAAGAATCTGAGGTCGAGGTGGGTCTTTGTGTCAGTACTCCCTCCCCTTTTCCCTCTGCTTTCTAAGCATCGTCAAATGTTTTAAAAATTGTATATCTGAAAAGAAAACCCACCTCCTCTCTCTGGCAGGGCAGTTTTATCTCCCTTTTAGCCCTCCAAGTCAACGGAGTGACCCAGATACACCCCCTCAGATGACTTTCTGAGGTAAAACTTTGGCAAAATATTTTTAGTCTGCCCATTATTTCTGTCTACATAAGTGTGGGCAAAATAATCCTCTGAGGCAATTTGTTTGGGCTGCCCCCCACCTCTTTCTCTTTAAGATGAACTGATAGCCGTTAGAGGTTCCTATTGTTTTTCATTCTGACGTCTTTGATTCTCACCATTTTGTTTTACATTCTTACCCAAGACCAATTTTTTCCCTTCCCCCCTCTCCAGTCTCCTTACATTGTTAAACGTTTAAAATAATAGCACTCGTGCTGATGGGGGAAGGGAGCAGGAAGCCCAAAACTCATTTCTTCGCCCTCCCTCTTCTGGCAAGTCTAGAGAAATAATATAACATAATGTATAGATGTGATTCCTTGGGGGTGGGGGTGGGGAATGATTGTGGGTGGTGCGGAAAATTCTGGTAGTTTCTTTGCAAAAGGTCTGAAAATACAAACCCACCCCCTGCATGCAATACGCATGTGCAGCAGACCTATTATGGTGGTTCGTTGTGGGGGAGGGAGGGGAATTTGAGAAAAAATAAATATATGTGTGAGAGATTGATGGTGAGATTAGAAGAAGAGAGGGGCGGGAGGCGAGGCTCTCGGCGAGGCCCCTCCCTCTCTCCGGCTCGCCAGGCCCCGCCCGGCCCCCTCGCCGCGCTCCTCCCTCGCCGTCTTCCGAGATCTGAGCTGGGATGTGGGAGAGTCTGGGCGCGCGGCCAGCATTGAGTGGCTGGTGAGGCAGAGGTTGGGACTTAGATTTGCTTTCCTGCCCTCCCTCTCCTTTCCTCGCCGTCTACTTTGCGTCCCCACAGCACCGCCGTCTTCCCAAGTTGGGGAACCTCCCGCTGTGTTGGGGAGTGGAGTTAACTGGCTGCGAGGTCCCAGGGCTGGTGTCCACCACTCCCCGCCC
Organism: Bos taurus; assembly: GCF_002263795.3. Lineage (NCBI taxonomy): Eukaryota > Metazoa > Chordata > Mammalia > Artiodactyla > Bovidae > Bos > Bos taurus. Next base: position 27,573,737 of record NC_037346.1, read on the forward strand.
CCCACCCCCAGCTGGCGAAGACCGAGGCCATTTTCCTGATCCTCAGCCAGTTGGCCTGCCCTTGCCACTGCCCCGGCAGCCTCCGTTTCCATGTTCGTATTAGCGGGAGTCCCTGGGGTGAGGGACCGCTGGCTGCGGGGCACGGCGACTTACTGACTTCCTATTACGGTCCCTGCTCTGTTTTCACACCCCCGGCTGCCTGCAGGCACCTCCCCCGCCCCCCCCCCCCCGCCACAGCCCCCCAATTTTAAAGTGCCGTCCCGCGCGACAGGGCACAGGATGCCGGAGCTGTGAGGAGAAGTAGCATTGAAGGAAGGAGGCGCCGCGATTCTGAGGCGCTGGAAACCGAGGCCTCCGGTGTAAATTGTGGCTAATTTTCCCTTGGCTGTGGTAGAGAAAAGGATTGTGTGTCTTAGAGCAAGGGGCTGGGCCCTGCCCAGGCTTTCCCCTCCAGCGCTGCTGCCTTTGCCTGAGCAGGACAGGTCTGGCTGGTTAGTCTAGTGCTTGCTGGGGGAGGGAGGCCTCACACCAGGGCCTCACTTCTGTGTGGCATCGGCTGTGTCTTCCTCCTGAAATAGTTACTCTCTGAACCCTAAGCCTCCACAGTGTGGCAGGGGTCATGGAGAATGGGAAGAGGGGGACATCTGGGAAGAACCAGCCCCAGCCTGTCTGACAGGGACATCTGGAGAGAAAGCCAGGGACCTAGCCCTGCTAAAAGCATGTACAGACTGTCCTCTGGGTTTGTGCTCATGAGTATGGGATGCTTGTGTGATGCTTGTGCATTTGAGAATGCATTTGAGGGGTGTGTCTATGCCTGTCCAGTGTCTTTGTGTGGGTCTCCCATACTGCTTAGATAGGAATGGGTTAGAATGCTTGAGACTACATTTGGAGGCAAGGGGTGAGACCCGGGGACAACGGGTAGGGTGCCTGAGTTCTCAAAGGGAACAGGGATGTGGATGTAGATTTGAAGGCACAATCGAGGCTGCTTGGGAGGAGGAGGGATGTTTAGGTAATTGTGGAGACCTTCTCCTGTGGGGCTAGGGAGTGACAAAGGAGCCAGACACCAAGATCCTGTGGGCCAGAAGTGAACATGGCTGACTGAGGGTTTCTTTTCCTCCAAGGCTATACTGGGGTGACAGGAGTCTGGGTGATTATCTGAGGAAGTGTAAATAGAGGCCTCACTCCTCACAGAAAGGATGTCAGGGCCCCAGGGTGTTAGTGTGAGAGCCCAGGTGTCCACCTTTGGCTCTGCCTTCTCAGCATCTGGCTTAGGGAGCTGCCAGCTTGTGTCTCCCCACTCCAAGTGCTGGGGTCAGGCCAGGCCAGCAGCTGGGCATGGCTTCCCCAGTTCCTGGGCAGGATGCCAGCTGGCTAAGTGAAGGGGAAGGCAGGAGGAGCCCTGGCGGCGACTAAAAGGACCTGCCACAGTCAGAGCCCATGGCCTAGAGCCTGGTCCCTTGTTAGTAGGAGGGGAGAGACAGGAGTGGTTTGGCTGCTCTCCTCTTCTGACCCCTGACCTCCCATTCAGAACCCAGGCATCCCAGAGTACTCGAAACACTCTCTGTTTGCGTCCAGCAAAGGGAGGCAAGGTTTGGAAGAGTTAATGCCGGATTTCCTAGAGAGCAGGAACCAAGGAGGTGAGGGAGGAAAAGGGCTGCAGAGGCTGGGAGCCTAGAGGCTTAGGTTTTCCGGTGCTGTCTGCTCCAAAGATAAGGATGACATTCGACTGCTGCCTTCAGCATTGGGCGTGAAGAAGAGAAAGCGAGGACCTAAGAAACAGAAGGAGAACAAGCCAGGAAAGCCCCGGAAACGCAAGAAGCTTGTAAGTGTTACGCACGCCTGTCTCTACAGTGAGGCTTGGAGACCCGTCCCAGAGACCTATGATTTCTCTGGGCCTGATTGCCATGGGAACCCTGAAGTCAGGGAGACCTGACTCGCTCTACCTGCCCCCACCCCCACCCCTGCTAGCCGGTATCTCCCATGTCTGGGACCTATCCTAGTGAAGAGCCCTTTTGTCGACTTTACTTGCCCTGCAGCACGAGAAGCTGTTGGAAGCACTGGAGGTAGACTGCATGAATTCACAGCCCAGCAGTCCTCTGTCTTCTTGGGCAGCTTACTTAGCTCTCTGTGCCTCAGTTTCTTCTACAAAAAAAAAGTGGATAAAAATAGATTAGTTGCTGTCTCATATGATTGTTGTGAAGTTTAAAAGAGACGATGATATTTTGTGCTAGGAGGAGTTCCTGGCACATGCTAGGGCTCAAAAAATAGTATTTTTATTTCTCTCCCTTAGGACAGCGAGGAGGAATTTGGCTCTGAGCGAGATGAGTACCGGGAGAAGTCAGAGAGTGGAGGTAGTGAATATGGAACCGGACCAGGTCGGAAACGGAGACGGAAGCACCGAGAAAAAAAGGAGAAGAAGACAAAGCGGCGGAAAAAAGGGGAGGGAGAGGGAGGGCAAAAGGTGAGTAGATTTGGGGAGTGAGGGGAGAAATCTGTATCAATGACAAGCCTGAAGAGTAAGGGAGGGAGAGCCCTGGGCGAGCAGGGTGACAAATGGAGAGGCTGTGGTTTATGAGGAGTGGGATTGGACTGGGAATGGAGCAGAAAACTGGAAGCCCAGAGAAGCTGGTGGGTGGGCAGAGAGGCATATCAGGGGCCAGGGGGAGTCCAGGACTGGAGCTGGGAGAGCACCTGCCTAACAGAAGCCTGGTATCCTAGCAAGTGGAACAGAAGTCATCAGCAACCCTGCTTCTGACCTGGGGCCTGGAGGACGTGGAACATGTGTTCTCCGAGGAAGATTACCACACACTCACCAACTACAAAGCCTTCAGCCAATTCATGAGGTATGGTAGGGCTGGGGAGCCTTCACGAGCCGACGCTTTTAATTTGGGGGAGGCCCTGGACCCCTCTGGGATCTGATGAAAGCTAAAAAATGGCTCTCCAGAGAAATTCACAGCACAGACACACAAAATTCCACATGTAATTTCAGAGAATTCCTGGACTCCCAGGATCCAAGCACTCTAGTCAGGAACTCTTCACTGGGGATCAGAGTTCCACGGCTAGGTTAGAAAACTCTGGTGACCGATGGCCCTCTCTGCTCTTAACAGTTCCAGTTTACCCTGCCTGACTTTTCTTCAGACTGGAGTGGAGAGGTGGCATCAGTGTTTCCCAGTTTCCTTTCCTCGGTTATCAAGTCTTCTCTGCCCTTCCCTTAGACAGCAGTAGTAATGGAGGATGCAGGCTGAGAGTGGGACTTGCGAGTCAATAGCTTCTAAAGTAGAGGAGAGAACAGTAGAGATGCCTTTGGGGAAGCAGGCACTTTAGCAGAGCCCTTCAGTGCTCTGGAGACAGCCTGCTAAAATTCAGGTCCTGGTGCTTCTTGGGCAACTCACTTCTTTGATCTTCAGTTTCTGCTTCTGTAAAATAGGCAAATAGTATGTACCTTGAGGAGGGACTGGCAACCCACTCCAGTATTCTTGCCTGGAGAATCCCATGGACAGAGGAGCCTGGGGGCCTGTAGTCCAAGGGGTCACAAAGAGTCAAGACACGACTGAAGGGACTAAGTGGGTATTTTGGTTGGGTTTTGATGGGGTGGTGGATGGAAAGCTCAGCCCATTCCATATTCTGGGGCCCGGCAGAGTTCAGTCCCTGGTAGTGGTCATTAGTCCTGGTGTCTTACAGCTTCTCTACCAAAGACAGTGCTTCTGTCAGCACTGGGGTCACCTGTGTCCTCACAAGAGCTTAATACCCACCTCAGAGCAGAACAAGTGTGACCCATCAGACTCCACCTAATGGGACCCTTCATTAGGTTCTACCAAGGCCTGTGGAACTCATGAGAAAAACACAGAGAACCGTAACAGCTCCTAGTAGTGTTGTGAGGATGGAATAAGATACCGTGTGTGAAAGTGTTTTAGGAACTGTAAAGTAGTTGTCAGAAGTAGAGCATTTTTGGTAATCTTGTATCTTTTGGCTTTATCGTATTTAATCTGCATTTAAATTTTATTTTGCCTATTTCTTTTTTGTTCTTTCATATGTTTTTCTTGTTCTGTTAAACTTCTAAAAACTTATTATTTGTTTACTTTAAAATTGATGTTACTCATGAGAGAACATGTTTACACTACCCAGGAACCCTAGCTTGTACATTGACTTTATTGCTGAGGGAAATGGCAGTATTCCCTGACCATCTATCTGTGAAGGGTCCGAGTCTCCTGCCTCTGTATTTACAGGCCCCTCATTGCTAAGAAGAATCCTAAGATCCCAATGTCTAAGATGATGACCATTCTCGGGGCCAAGTGGAGAGAGTTCAGCGCCAACAACCCCTTCAAGGGGTCGGCGGCTGCTGTGGCAGCGGCAGCGGCAGCGGCGGCGGCAGCTGTAGCTGAGCAGGTGTCAGCCGCTGTCTCCTCGGCCACCCCCATAGCACCCTCCGGACCCCCCACCCTTCCACCACCCCCTGCTGCTGATATCCAGCCCCCACCCATCCGAAGAGCCAAAACCAAAGAGGGCAAAGGTAAGAAATCTTCTAGGTCGAACAGCTGTCACCCCACCTTCCAGACTGCATGTTCTCAAATTGTAGTCCAGAATGCTTGTCTCCTTGGCCCTGGTGGTTGGAAAAGTACTTCCTAGGAAGGGTCTCAGTAAGACCATAGCCCACTAAGAGGCCCAGAGACCTTCATGGCCTCCCTTATTCCAGGATATCATGACCTCAGGCTTTTCTCCCTCACCTGCGTTCCTCACTCAGGTCCAGGCCACAAGCGGCGGAGTAAGAGCCCCCGAGTGCCCGACGGACGCAAGAAGCTTCGGGGAAAGAAGATGGCACCACTCAAAATCAAGCTAGGGCTTCTGGGTGGCAAGAGAAAGAAGGGCGGCTCGGTGAGAGGCCCCTCTGGTCTATTAAACTCCTGGGGGTGGTCAGGGACCCGGGGTCCAGACACATGGGTCCGTGAGGACAGCTGAAGCGGGAGCCCAAGGCCTGGGGAGGGGAGTGGAATCCAGCCAGCGCCCCTGACAGCCACGGGGCTATGGGCAGTATGTTTTGCAGAGTGACGAGGGCCCCGAACTGGAGGCCGAGGAATCAGACCTGGACAGCGGCAGTGTCCACAGTGCCTCAGGCCGCCCCGATGGCCCCATCCGCACCAAGAAATTAAAACGAGGCCGGCCCGGAAGGAAGAAGAAGAAGGGTGAGGGGCATCAGCTGTGTGTGGCCCTGACAGTTAACTTTCCTCTCATTCCTTTGCTGTCCTTATTTTCAGTTGTGACTTCTTTATTCAACCCTTTTCTCTTTCTCTCCCCTCCCCCATTCATTTCTCTTGGCTCCCTTGGCCTCCGCTCGGGTGTATGACAGTTCTAGGCTGTCCCGCTGTGGCTGGGGAGGAGGAGATTGACGGCTACGAGACAGATCACCAGGATTACTGTGAGGTGTGCCAGCAGGGTGGGGAGATCATTCTGTGTGACACCTGCCCTCGTGCCTACCACCTCGTCTGCCTTGATCCTGAGCTTGACCGGGCTCCTGAGGGCAAGTGGAGCTGCCCTCACTGTGTGAGTACTGGAGCCGCCTCTTCGCCCCTCAGCGACCGCCTCCCCCATCTCTTTCCTCCGTGATATCATTTGTCATCTTCCTACTCCCAGCTGTCTGGGCCTCTCAGCAACAGATGTTTAAGGGTCCAGGATCCTGTGTGTTCCTCTCCCTCATCCCCTTGGCCCCACCAAATCAGCATTGTTGAAAACTGAGGTGTCCTGTTTGTTTGTTCCCACCAATCTTCTCTGTACTTCTAGGATCTAGGCTTCCTGGTTGGTCTCTGTCTTCCATTCTCACTCCTTATCTTCTTTTTTGTGTCCTTGTCTGTCCTTGGCTTCCCAGGAAAAGGAGGGGGTCCAGTGGGAAGCCAAGGAGGAGGAGGAAGACTATGAAGAGGAGGGGGAGGAGGAAGGGGAGAAGGAGGAAGAAGATGACCACATGGAGTATTGCCGCGTGTGCAAGGACGGCGGGGAGCTGCTGTGCTGCGACGCCTGCATCTCCTCCTACCACATCCACTGTCTGAACCCCCCGCTGCCCGACATCCCCAACGGCGAATGGCTGTGTCCCCGATGCACCGTGAGTGGACCCGTCTCTCAGGGTTTCTTGTCAGCCCTGACTCCTCCTCCATCTTTGGGGCCCAAACGTCCGGCTCTTTCTCTTCTCTCCCCACACCAGACCTTTGATTCCCTTGTGGGACTCCCCCACCCTCCTACTCTAACGAGGGGCTCTTTACGCCTCTTTCTTTCCTGTTTGTATCCACCCTGAAGTGTCCTGTGCTCAAAGGCCGTGTGCAGAAGATCCTGCACTGGCGGTGGGGAGAGCCACCCGTGGCCATGCCAGCCCCCCAGCAGGCAGACGGGAATCCGGATGCCCCACCGCCACGACCTCTTCAAGGCAGATCCGAGCGAGAGTTCTTTGTCAAGTGGGTGGGCCTGTCCTACTGGCACTGCTCCTGGGCCAAGGAGCTGCAGGTACAAGGGTGTCTCTGTCCCGTCTCCTGTGGCCCCGTTCACCGCTGCTCTCCCTCTCTCACCCACCTCTTCTCCCGTCTTCTGTCCCTCATATTAGGTCTCTGGCCCCCAGACCCTACCAGCTCTCTTAGTTTCCATACTTGGGTCTCTTGGTCTCTGGCTGTCTTTCCCTCAGTCTCTGTTAGACTCCTCCCCTGAGGTGTAACGGAGCCTTCCTTAATTCCCATGTCTTACCCTTTATCTATCTTAACCATGTTTTACAGACACTCCTAGTCTTAATAACCTGTTCCTTCCTCGTTTTACTTATTACCTCCTCACTCAGGTCCTGTCTCAGACTCCGTTCTCTTGCATGTTACTCATTTTCTTGCTTTGACTTTAACTTCCTGTGTCCTTCATCCCACCACTCCCATGGCTCATTTTCCTGTACCATTCCCCCTGCCGGCCGCTGCCCCGGCTCCTTGTGTCCCCTCAGGATGTCGGGACTATCTCTTCCTTCCTCTGTACCCCACCAGCTGGAAATCTTCCACTTGGTGATGTACCGAAACTACCAACGGAAGAATGACATGGATGAGCCCCCACCCCTGGACTATGGCTCTGGTGAGGACGATGGCAAGAGTGACAAGCGCAAGGTGAAGGACCCACACTACGCCGAGATGGAGGAGAAGTACTATCGTTTTGGCATCAAGCCAGAGTGGATGACCGTCCACCGGATCATCAACCACAGGTAAGCCCTTGGTCCACGGGAAGGCCGACCTGGGTTTTGCCACTGTTCTTGTTGCATTATGGCCCCATGTTAGATAATTGACCTAACTGGGTAATTCCCACCACAGCCCCAGCCTCTCTGGCTTTGTTTCCGCTATGGAGGTGGGAGAAACCAGGAAAAAAGTCCAGCCCAGCACGAACACCTTTGTCCTTGCTTCCTCTAATCTCGAACAGCTTAAGAAATGACCCAGGAGTCTGGGGATTTGGATGTGATAAAAGCAAAACATGATTTATACAGACCAATGTTTCTAGTATTTCTGTCTTCATAGTACCTATCATTACCAATGTTTTACTGTCTTTTTATTTTTCTGTTTCATCACGGTCTTCTCCAGTAGCATGTGAGCTCCATGGGAATCAGTCATTTGTCTGCTTAGTTCTACTGAATCACCTATGCCTGGAACAGTGCCTGGCATGTAGTAGATGCTTAGTAAATATTGATTGGATGAACAAATGACATTAAAGCTGGGGATGTTTTGTGATAGTTGATTTTTAGGAAGTCATCTGGAAAAAGTTAGGATAGTCCTTCAGCCTTTCTAAACTCCCTTTCAGAGGCCCACCATTGAAGATTAGGTGACAAATTCTGTGTGTTAATTGATAATTGTGTTTATTATGACTCTTTTCTACTTGTGACACATTATTTTTCTCCTCCTGCCTCTTCTTCTGGCTTCCCTCTTCACAGTGTGGATAAAAAGGGGAATTACCACTATCTAGTGAAATGGAGGGACTTGCCCTATGACCAGTCCACATGGGAGGAAGATGAAATGAACATCCCTGAATATGAAGACCACAAGCAGAGCTACTGGAGACACCGGTGAGTGAACCAGATCGTGGGTTAGAGGGCGTCTGAGGGTGGGGGCATTAAATGAGGTGCAGTAGGGACAGACTCAGTCTAGAATTTAGGGTAATGGGAGCTGGGGCTGGGTTGTTTGCAGTGGGGTCCATAAAGAGGCAGTGTGAGGAACAGAGATAAGATCTAGCCTGACTCATGGGGAAGAGGATGCTGAGGAGTCGGGAGGGTGGTCTCTAGAGCTGAAATCCAAGGGGTGAGGCTAAAGAACCTGGGAGAAAGGAAATGTATAAAAATCCAGATTATGGAAAGTGGGAAGTAGGTCTGGAATTGCTTCAGAAGATGGGGGTCCCAAGGCCCCAGTCTCACTCAGACCCACTCTTTTCCCAGAGAACTAATTATGGGGGAGGACCCTGCTCAGCCCCGCAAGTATAAGAAGAAGAAGAAGGAGTTGCAGGGTGATGGGCCTCCCAGTTCTCCTACTAACGATGTAAGTCCTCCACTTGGCCTGTCTCTCATTTCTGGAGCCTCAGGGATCGAAGATTTCCTGGGAGCTTCTGACAGAACATCCCATAGGTTCCACAGCTTCTTTGAGCTCTTCCTTCAGTCAGCTTTGCCCTAGGTTTACTGGGGATTTGCACACAGGAATAAGAGTCTCCAGGGACAGCTGTACACAGGCCTCTTTTGCCGTTTCCTTCCCTGCAGTACTCCCAGGTCTTGATTCAAGGAACAAGGGGGAGGCACTGCAGACTAGAACTTTTCATAAGCTCAGGCTAGAGGAGAGGGACTCGCAATCCTACTTGATACCAATGCCAGGGACGGGGAGGACGAGACCAGGACCAGATGAGTGGCTGCTGGTTCCCTTGAGCTTTCTGACTTGATTCTACAGCCTACAGTGAAATATGAGACTCAGCCACGCTTCATCACAGCCACAGGAGGCACACTACACATGTATCAGCTGGAAGGATTGAACTGGCTACGCTTCTCATGGGCCCAGGGCACTGATACCATTTTGGCTGATGAAATGGGGCTGGGCAAGACCATACAAACCATCGTCTTCCTCTACTCACTCTATAAGGAGGTGCTGGCTCCTAGGGCCCTAGCCTGGACTGGGGAAGGTGGGAGTGGAGGGTGAGGGCAGAGGACTAGGGGAGGGGCGTGGCAGGCAGTGGAGTTGGGTATACAACCGCAGGCCTCAACTAATGGGGCTCCCTCTCCCCACCTTCCACTCCCAGGGCCACACAAAGGGTCCCTTCCTGGTGAGTGCCCCGCTGTCCACCATCATCAACTGGGAGCGGGAGTTCCAGATGTGGGCACCCAAGTTCTATGTAGTGACATACACGGGTGACAAGGACAGTCGAGCCATCATTCGTGAGAATGAGTTTTCCTTTGAAGACAACGCCATCAAAGGTGGCAAGAAAGCTTTTAAGATGAAGGTCAGACTCCCTATCTCATGTCCTCCAAAGTCCTCAGATCTGTCATTTCATTGCCCCAACCAGAACTTTCTTATATTCCTCATTCAGCTTTCTCCCTCCTTCCCCCACCTTCCCTCATGCCTCTGCACTCCAGTCCTGGAGATGTAGCAGGTTATTCCCGGGGGCATTCATGGATTGCTTCGAACTGGACAGGTGGGGGAAGCTTGGGGGCCACATCCTGTAGTCCCTGCGTGGAGTCAAGGTTGGAGGCCTGGACTACCAGCTGCCTTTGGGAGTCTCAGGACAGGGTGTCTGGGTAGAGAATGGGGGTGGGGGTCTAGATGCTCGGGTGCAGGCTGGCAGCCACAGGGACCATGGTTTTGTCAACAGAGGGAGGCACAGGTGAAGTTCCATGTTCTCCTGACATCATATGAGCTGATCACCATTGATCAGGCAGCTCTCGGCTCCATCCGCTGGGCCTGTCTCGTGGTGGATGAGGCCCATCGGCTCAAGAACAACCAGTCCAAGGTGAGTGAGGTACCCAGGCCTCAGAAACTTCAGGCTCTGGACTCCTACTTGCCCCTATCCTAAAACACAAAGCTTGGGGGACTTTCAGCAGCCCAGGAGGCAGTGCAGGGAGAAGTCCAGTTTGGAAGCAAGACAGGACTAGGGGTCCGAGGGCATCTGATCCTGAAGGAAGTAGGAGCTGGAGGCAGGGAGAGCCGAGGGCCAGCTGCTTGCCACTGATGGACCCTTTCTCCTGCTTTTCCTTGCCCCATTTTCTAGTTTTTCAGGGTCCTCAATGGCTACAAGATAGATCATAAGTTGCTGCTGACAGGGACTCCATTGCAGAATAATCTGGAGGAGCTCTTCCATCTGCTGAACTTCCTCACCCCAGAGAGGTTTAAGTAAGTGGTGGCTCAGGAGGGTGGTCTACAGAGAGGAGAGGTGGAGGGTCTGAGAAAATGAGAGCGTGCAGGAGTCATCTAAAGTGAAGACTAGAGCCTGAGGTCAGGGGCAAAGAACCAACGCCCATTCATGTTTTAATCTCCTGGCTACTAGCAACCTGGAGGGCTTCCTGGAGGAGTTTGCTGACATATCCAAAGAAGACCAGATTAAGAAACTTCATGACTTGCTGGGGCCACACATGCTGCGGAGGCTCAAGGCAGATGTCTTTAAGAACATGCCAGCCAAAACAGAGCTCATCGTTCGCGTGGAGCTGAGCCCCATGCAGAAGTGAGATGCCGAGCGGGTTCCCTGGACCAGGGTTGAGGATGTGGTAACAACTTTGCAAGCATCGGTGACCAAATGTAACCTCACAATTGCTTCCATTATTGTGTCTCTTCTGTGCACCTACCCTGGGCTTTAGGAAATACTACAAGTATATCCTGACCCGAAATTTTGAGGCCTTGAATTCACGAGGTGGTGGGAACCAGGTGTCACTGCTGAACATCATGATGGATCTTAAGAAGTGCTGCAACCATCCGTACCTCTTTCCTGTGGCTGCTATGGTAGATACGGGAGCTGGGACGGTGAAATGCCTGGCTGTCTGGAAACAGGAGCAGCCAAGAGTGCAGGGCTGGAGCTAAGCTGGGAGGCCAGGGACTAGTTTTCTGAGAGGAGTAGTAATTGCAAAGGTGTGGAGCCTGGATTTGGGCTTCCAGCTTTCTAGACGTCATCAGAATATGAGGGTGTGTTTCCTGACCCTCTCCTCCTCCTCTTTCCCTGCCTTTTTTTTTTCAGGAGTCCCCCAAACTTCCCAGTGGGGCTTATGAGGGTGGGGCACTTATTAAGGCGTCTGGGAAGCTCATGCTGCTGCAGAAGATGCTGCGAAAGCTGAAAGAGCAAGGACACAGAGTGCTCATCTTCTCGCAGGTGACCCGTGCCGGTAGTTCCTCCTCACCATCAGATAATCCCTTCCCTCGTTGCTATGGTTGCCCCGGGATGAAAGGTTAGGCAGTTACACCCTTAAGGGTTTCTGGAACAGCTCTGTTCATCTTGGCCTCCAATCCGTGTTCTTAATTCAAGCCATTGGAAGCTGTAGTCCAGTTTCTTTAAAGCCAAAAGGGGAGAAGGGGGAGGGCGAGCCATCTGCCTCCTAAAGGAGTCTCTGGGGCTGGGACTGTTTTTTAATCTTCCTAGGGAAGGAAGAGAGTGCAGACCTTTTGGAAATCTGATGAAAGCTGTGGGTCTGCTCTCCAGAAAACTGCACACATGATGAGACAATCTTGTACAGATTTTCAGGGGGTTCATAGATTTCCCTGCAACCGTGTTACGGGTGTCAGAGGAGAACCTCTGCTGTAGGAGAAATGGTCTTAAATCAAGAGAAAATGACAGGGTATCCCAGGAGGAGCTAGGGGTACATATGACAGGGCAGGGGTACAGGTGTAAGGACTGGGGTCGAGGGAGAGTAAAGGACAGGGCAAACAGTGCAGCCCACCGCCTCATTGTTCTAGACTCCTGCCTCTTCTCTTTCTCTAGATGACCAAAATGTTAGACTTACTGGAGGACTTCTTAGACTACGAGGGCTACAAGTATGAGCGCATTGATGGCGGCATCACTGGTGCCCTGAGGCAGGAGGCCATTGACCGCTTCAATGGTGAGGGGGCCTTGGTCCTGCTGGGTGTACACAGCCTGAGAGACCTGTGCCTGGGTCCCTGGGAGGGTGTGGACCTGCGAGGATGTCAGTTACCTTGGCTTTTTCTTTTTTTGAAATATTTATTTATGGCTGTGCTGAGTCTTCATTGCTTTGCTGGCTTTTTCTCTAGTTGTGGCGAGTGGGGGCTGCTCTCTGGTTGTAGTGCTCAGGCTTCCCATTGCGGTGGCTTCTTTTGTTGTGGAGCACAGGCTCTAGGCACTCAGGCTTTGGTAGCTGCGGCATGGGGTCTCAGTAGTTGTGACTCCAGGGCTCTAGAGCATAGGCTGAGTTAGTTGGGGGATCTTCCCAGACCAGGGACTGAACCTGTGTCTCCAGCATTGGCAGGCAGATTTTTTACCACTGAGCCACCAGGGAAGCCCCCACCTGGGCTTGTGAGTTGAAGGCATTGTTGTTTGTAGTCAGGGAATATCTGGGAGCAGGTAGCCGGAACTGCTGAGTACAAGAAAGGCCTGATCTCCTGATTCTTGCCTCCCAGCTCATGGGGCCCAACAATTCTGTTTCCTCCTCTCCACCCGGGCCGGAGGCCTGGGCATCAATCTGGCCACTGCTGACACTGTCATCATCTTCGATTCAGACTGGAACCCCCATAATGATATCCAGGTGAGAACTCCCCTCCTGGAGCCCCTTGGAGCAAGGAGACACGGGTATCTGTGCTAGGGTCAGAAATAAACCTCTTGAGGGGGAGAAGGCCCTTTCTTGTCAGCCTTTTTTCCACAGCATGTAGCGGGGGGCTCTCCCCCACCCCTCCCCTGGCCCATCCTTACTTTCCGACCCCTGTAGGCCTTCAGCCGTGCTCATCGGATCGGCCAGGCCAACAAAGTGATGATTTACCGGTTTGTGACTCGCGCCTCGGTGGAAGAGCGAATCACACAGGTGGCCAAGAGAAAGATGATGCTGACACATCTGGTGGTGCGGCCCGGGCTGGGCTCCAAGGCGGGCTCCATGTCCAAGCAGGAGCTGGACGACATCCTCAAATTTGGTACCGAGGAGCTATTTAAGGATGAAAATGAGGGTGAGAGCCTTTTCTGCAGCTCCCTGAAAACAGGTCTCTGCTGTCTGTGAGCACTGCTGAAACTTCCCAAACAAAACCTCTCCTCTGCATCCTTGGAGGACGGCTGGCTCCTTTCCTTACCTACAAGGTTGACATAATACACATCTCTGTAGACGCCCAGGGAAGAGGCCTCCTCCAGAGCTCCGTGGGAAGGAGGCAGAGGGAATGGCTTTTCCTGAGCTTTGTAAAGTTCTGCCTGAGGTTCTGGTTGGAGCTCAGAGTCCACTCTCGTTCCCTGACTCCACTAGGTGAGAACAAGGAGGAGGACAGCAGTGTGATTCACTACGACAACGAGGCCATTGCTCGGCTTTTGGACCGGAATCAGGATGCAACTGAGGACACTGACGTGCAGAACATGAACGAGTATCTCAGCTCCTTCAAGGTGGCCCAGTATGTGGTTCGGGAAGAAGACAAGGTGAGTGGCTTGGGGCCAGACACTGGCCACCTGGGGCCATCTCTGAAGGGTGGTAGCCAATGTCCAAATAGGAGGATCCCCCTTTGCTCTTGTTTTTTAATCTGATCTCTCACCCCAGTGTCTAGCAAAAAGCGGTCAGTTGTGGGACCTCAGACAACTTGGTCTGAAGGATGAGACTGGACACTGGAGAAAACATAGGCACAGCATGTAGTGATCAATTTGGAAGGCTGCCTTCTGAATAGAGTAGGAGGGAGGCATAGGGAACTGGAGGAGAGGCTTAGAAAAGAGAAGCAATGGGGAGGAGAAGCAAGTTGCAGGTAAGAGGTGAGGACAGCGTGCTACATGGAGGATTTATGTGTCTAGAGTAGACGAGGTCTGGGGCTGGGCTGCAGCAGGAGAGCAGGGGTTTGTGGTTGCTGGGGGCTGGGTAAAGGGGCACGGTCTTCAGTGTGGGTCCTGCTGCCCTTCAGATTGAGGAAATTGAACGAGAGATCATCAAGCAGGAAGAGAACGTTGACCCCGACTACTGGGAGAAGCTGCTGCGGCACCACTATGAGCAACAGCAGGAAGACCTGGCGCGGAACCTCGGCAAGGGCAAGCGGGTCCGCAAGCAGGTCAACTACAATGACGCTGCTCAGGAGGACCAAGGTGACGACTGTGCCCAACAGAGGAGAAGGGGAGCGTGCTGAGAAGGGGCTTGGAGGCTGGGGGCATTGAGAGGAAATGAGTGGCTGAGCAGTCAGGGCCTTCCCTTCTCAGGAGAAAGAGATTAGGACCCTAGGAAGGGTCACCAGGGGCTCCCCGGAGGCCAGGTGGATTTGCAGGGGACCTGAGCGCTCTCACAGTCGCAGAGGGCACCAATGGACACGCAGGGGCCTTTGTTTAGAGTGGGTTATGCAAGTGTCAGGCAGTGGGGGTGAGTGGACCTGCCTTGTGGCCCAGATTGTGGGCAGCCCTCCAGTATCTCTAGGAGGGCCGAGGCCAGAGTGAAGGTGCAAAAGTCTCTGAGGGGAGGTGTCCAGGCAGAAAGGGCCCCACGTGGGCTTATCCAGGTAGCCATCACTGACCGCTGAGCCCTTCTCCTCACAGATAACCAGTCAGAATACTCAGTGGGATCAGAGGAGGAGGATGAAGACTTTGATGAGCGTCCTGAAGGTGGCATCTATTTTCCTTTTTCCCACACCTCTTCCCATTTCACTTCCCATTGTCTTTTAAGCCTACTGTTTTTATACAGAGTGCTCACTTGTAGGAACAGTAAAGATTTCAGATAAGCAGAGAGGAGAAAATATCTATAATTTCGTTACTGCTAAAATTTGGAATATATAACCTTGTAGGCTTTGACACCTAGATGAGAGATCAAGAAAGGTTACATCATTTTACACTCCCAGCAGTAATCTTGGCTTGCATCAAATAGTTGCTACTGATTGTTTAGAATGACTTGATTCTTTTGGACCTACTGGGTTGGTAGTTCTGGGAAGAAAATTAGAAGCACCTCAGACACAACAGGCATTCCTTGTGTTGCATGTCCTATGGACGTGGAGAGCTAGGAAAGAATGAGGGGTGGAGGATATGGTGGTTTAGTAACGAGGGTCACCATCTCCCCACCAGGGCGTCGACAGTCAAAGAGGCAGCTTCGGAACGAAAAGGATAAGCCACTGCCTCCACTGCTGGCTCGAGTTGGGGGCAACATTGAGGTGAGAGCTGGCCTAGGCCCCTGCGGAGAGAATGAGGGGAGTTGAGGCTGAGTTACCGAGGGCAGAACAGACCAAGAAATGAGGCCCTGGACATTCATCATCCACTCCCTCCTTGCCCCCATCCTCAGGTGCTGGGATTCAACACCCGTCAGCGGAAGGCCTTCCTCAACGCAGTGATGCGCTGGGGCATGCCCCCGCAGGACGCCTTCACCACCCAGTGGCTGGTGCGGGACCTCAGGGGCAAGACTGAGAAAGAGTTCAAGTGAGTGTGGGTGACCCGGGGCTGAGCTGGGGGGAAGGGCAGGAGCTTTGGGTGTTATTTTCTTCCTTTCGGCCACCATATGATGTGACCTTACTCACCTGATCACCACGCTCCCTGCCAGACGTTTCCTGGCTTGGTTTCCTAGGGGGTGGGCTCAGCCTCTGCCACCTCCCCTCAGCTGAGCCTAGAGCAGAGAGGCCAGGCGCTCCCTACTGTGGGAGAGGCAGGTGAGACAGGAGCCTCGCCTGGGCTGTCCTTGCCTCACAGGCTTTGGCCACGATAACCCAGCCAGGGGAGCTGGTGGGAAGGATGAAGATCAGACTGATGGGGCCTAAGAGTGAAGTACCAAGGTTGGGGGGCCGTGGAAATGTGGTGGGGGGCAGATGGGGGAGTTAGGATTTGGGGGAGCCCATGATGGTGAAATTGAAAGACCCAGGGAGGAGCCCTGGAGGTACTCAGGAGCTCAGGTTCAGGGTTCAGTCATCCCTGTACCCCTTCACTGCCTTTTCCCCTCCTAAGGTCTCCTGACCCACCTCCCCCGCATGCTCCTTAGGGCCTATGTGTCTTTGTTTATGCGCCATCTCTGTGAGCCCGGGGCAGACGGCTCTGAAACCTTTGCGGACGGAGTCCCTCGGGAGGGGCTGAGTCGCCAGCAAGTGTTGACCCGCATTGGAGTCATGTCTCTCGTCAAGAAAAAGGTATTGGTCTTCCCCTCACCCAAAGAGTCAGGTCGGCTGCCTAGGCCCCATGCATCCTCAGCCTTCTATCCCTGGCTCCAGGAGCCAGAGTGGAACTGACCCCTGTCCTGCAACCCCCCGCACCCTGCAGGTACAGGAGTTCGAGCACATCAATGGGCGCTGGTCTATGCCGGAGCTGATGCCTGACCCCAGTGCTGACTCCAAGCGCTCCTCCAGAGCCTCCTCTCCTACCAAAACGTCTCCCACCACTCCTGAGGCCTCAGCTGCAAACAGCCCTTGCACCTCAAAACCTGGTAATCAGCTCAGGATGACAGGGGAGACCGACGGGGCCAGTTTCCATCAGATGCAGAGGGCATGGAACTGGGGTGGGGAGTTTCTGCCTTCTTCACTCTGCCTTACCCCTGCAGCTACTCCAGCTCCCAGCGAGAAAGGAGATGGCATAAGGACACCTCTGGAGAAGGATGAAGCAGAAAACCAGGAGGAGAAGCCAGAAAAGAATAGCAGGATTGGGGAGAAGATGGAGACAGAGGTGTGTGGCTACCTGGCTGCCTTGGAGGCAGTGGCAGGGTCTTGCAGGCAGGAGCCTGGAGCCCTCCAGGTCATCCTGACTCTGCTGTCCTTTTCCAGGCTGATACTCCTAGCCCAGCCCCATCCCTGGGAGAGCGGCTGGAGCCAAGGAAGATGCCTCTAGAGGATGAGGTGCCAGGGGTACCTGGAGAGATGGAGCCTGAACTTGGGTACCGGGGGGACAGAGAGAAGTCAGGTGGGTGCATGGCCTTAAGTGTGATGGGGCTTAGAATTTGGGGGCTCCCTCTTCTGGGGTCAGGGGATGAGGGTGACATCCTCCCTTCCTGTCCCCTGCCCCCTCCCACAGCCACGGAGTCGACGCCAGGAGAGAGGGGGGAGGAGAAGCCGATGGATGGACAGGAACACAGGGAGAGGCCGGAGGGGGAGACAGGGGATTTGGGCAAGAGAGGTAATGGGTGGAAGAATGGGACCCCTGGGTCCTTGAGGGATCAGGGGAGGTGGAATCTGGGGAACCAAACGCCTGGGTGGGTAGCTCTTCAAGGGCCCATACAGTACAGAGAGGAGTCCTGGGACCCGGGTGGAGACTGTCCCCCGAGATGTGAGCTCTGCCCCGTCTGCCACAGCAGAAGACGTGAAAGGGGACCGGGAGCTTCGGTCTGGGCCTCCTCGAGATGAGCCACGGTCCAATGGGCGACGTGAGGAAAAGGCAGAGAAACCGCGGTTCATGTTCAACATTGCAGATGGTGGCTTCACAGGTGGGGGGCTCTCATTGTCTCCCAATCCTAACTTGAACCTTGTTTGTAATTAGTTTGTTCCTGACCCCTCTCTTCACCTTCCTCTCGAAGAGCCTGTGGTCCTGTCACCTGTTCACTTCCTTCCTCTGTACCTGTCTGTGGGGCTGGGCATGGTTCTCAAACCCCTGATGCCACGTCTGTCCTCTCTCCTCTCTGCAGAGCTTCACACGCTGTGGCAGAATGAGGAGCGGGCGGCTATTTCCTCGGGGAAACTCAACGAGATCTGGCACCGAAGACACGACTATTGGCTCCTGGCTGGTATTGTCCTGTATCCTTTGTTACAAATACGAGGCAAGAGATGTTTTCTCTGCCTGGAGCGAGGAGAACCACAGAAGAGTCCATCTCTAGGGAGGGGAGCCTCATGCCACACTTTGGAGCAGTCAGGCCAAAAGGAAGGTGTGTGCACAGCCCCCACCAGCCCTGTTAAGTTCCTTGATGGTCCCCTTCCTTCGTCGGCAGCCATGGCTACGCACGGTGGCAGGACATCCAGAATGATGCTCAGTTTGCCATTATCAATGAGCCATTTAAAACTGAAGCCAATAAGGGGAACTTTCTGGAGATGAAAAATAAATTCTTGGCCCGGAGATTCAAGGTGAGGATGAGGGAGGAAAGGAACAGTGTTGAAGAGGGGTTTGAGTCAGAGGTAGGACCAGATCTGGTTGGAATGTAGGCAAGGTTGACCCCTTGAGAGCCAAGGCGATGCTTGAGGCCAAGACACCCGAGTGTCACCTTGTGTTTGGGCCCATGGGCTGGATCAGGGTGGAGCTGGGGTTGCTCTGGACCAGCGAGGGGGCGGGGGGGCAGTGTGGGTCTCTGCCCCTAGTACTCAGCCCCTGCCTGGGCCTCAGCTCCTGGAGCAGGCGCTGGTGATTGAGGAGCAGCTGCGGCGGGCGGCCTACCTGAACCTATCACAGGAGCCGGCGCACCCCGCCATGGCCCTCCACGCCCGCTTCGCCGAGGCCGAGTGCCTGGCCGAGAGCCACCAGCACCTCTCCAAGGAGTCGCTGGCGGGGAACAAGCCGGCCAACGCCGTCCTGCACAAGGGTAAGGGCCGCGGCGGCCCCGCGCGGGGGAGGGCCCACAGCGCTGCGTAAGTCTTCACCCCGCACCCCTCAAAATCTCCCCACCCCTCCGACCCCTTTACCCTCTGAACCACCCCCCCACCCCGACCTCTAACCCCACCCCAACCCGCCTGATACCCCTTTGGTTTTTAGCCTCTAGAAATTGTGCCGCCAGCCCTTATCCATGCCTAATAGCATTCACGTCAGTGCCCACAAGTGGGATCCCCCAACCCCTTGACCTCCCCCATCTCCATGAGACTGTGCCACATCCCCTCCATGGGGCAGAACTTCTTCACTGACCCACACACTGCCATACTGTTCATAGCACCCTGTCTGGGGCCTTGGCCTGTATATAGTCCACAAGAGTTCTTATCCTGGGTCCCAACAAATCACATTCCTCACATCTCACTCACCCCACGAGGCAGAAACCACTACCATCCCACCCTCTGACCCTACCCCATGAAATTTCCCTTTGATCTTCAACCCTTCCTCCCAAACCCTCATGCCTTGATAATAGTAGATTAAGTTCCAAAGCCCTCTAACCGTCTAATCCTGACTGACTCCTGGCCCCTTAGACTCCTGTTCTAATTCCTTGAACTTGTAATGCTGACCCTCTAACCTCCCCCCACCCCCACCCGACATATTAAAACCTTGATTCCTTAAGTCTTTGACATCATTTACCACCTCCCATGCCTCCTGACTATTTCCTCCCCATCATCCCCAACCCCCAAACTTCCCTCTTCCAATATGGGATGTTCTGACAACTCCCCGCCCCGTTTTCTCCAATGTCCTCCCTGTCTCCCTTTTCTCCATATTCCCTTTTCCTTCCTTCTCTTTCTCCATCTGTCTTTTGTGGTGATCTGGTCTCTTTGCCTCTTTACCTGACACTTCTTTTTCCCCGAGCTGCTCTCTTTTAATGTCTACTTCTGTCATATTCTTGGTCTCTGATTCTTTGGCATCTGTGTCCTCTCTCTCTCTCTGGCTGTATCTGTCTGCCTGACTCCACATCTTTTCCTGGCTCCATCTCTCTCTTTCCCTGTCTTTCTCTCGCCTTTCTTTCTCCGTGGCCCGGGCCCCAGTTCTGAACCAGCTGGAGGAGTTGCTGAGCGACATGAAGGCGGACGTGACCCGCCTGCCAGCCACGCTGTCCCGAATACCCCCCATCGCAGCCCGCCTTCAGATGTCCGAGCGCAGCATCCTCAGCCGGCTGGCCAGCAAGGGCACAGAGACTCACCCCACACCGGTAACCCTTCCCCCGACTCCACTTTCCCTGTTGGTACTCCTGCACACAGACAGATGCTTCCTTCAGAATCCTATACAGTGTGGAAAACGCCCACACACGCTCCTCAGTGTGGAGTCCCCCTGCCTCTGCCATACCCCCCAGTAGCTCTGGATTTCTCCCCTACAGCTTCTCCCTCTCAGGCTGTGGCCCCTCTAACTTGGGCTCGCTCTCTCTTCCAGGCCTTCCCCCCGGGTCCATACGCTACACCTCCGGGGTACGGGGCGGCCTTCAGCGCCGCACCCGTCGGGGCCCTGGCCGCCGCAGGCGCCAATTACAGCCAGATGCCAGCAGGGTCCTTCATCACAGGTCAGCTGCTGACTTCCCGCCTCCTCCTCGTTGCCCTCTTCCTTTCCCAAGCTTCACCCCTGCTCAGCTGCCCTTTACTTGTCCAGCCCATCTCACTTCCTTGGATGTGCCCAGGGTTTCATGGAATGGAGTGCTTCTAGACATTATTTTTCCCATCCCTAACTTCTCTTACATCCCCATCGTCAGAAACCCCATCCAGGGCTTTACTGGTTCTGTGGACTAGTACCTGAGCCACCTACTCCTGGGTTACTTCAGAGAAAGAGTGTGAAATCAGAAGGGGGTTATAGTGAATGCTGGAGCACGAGTCCCATCACACACACAGTGGGGCGTCTCAGGAGAGGGGTCCGCCCTGCTCTGCACACCCTAGAAAATTGGACCTGGCATGAGGTGACCTAGAAGTAAGAACATAACTGTGGTCAGGAAGCAGTGGACGATGGGTAGAGAAGTAGGGATTGACCCTTCCTTACCCCCTTCCCAAACAGCCGCCACCAACGGCCCTCCAGTGCTGGTGAAGAAGGAGAAGGAAATGGTGGGGGCACTGGTGGCAGACGGGCTGGATCGGAAGGAGCCCCGAACCGGGGAGGTGATCTGTATAGACGACTGACCGGATCCCAGGCCTGCCCTTCACCCAGGTCCCGGCCCCGAGGTCGACCCCCAGCTCAGGCTCTGGGGCCTGCTGCCAGTCCTCCACCTTCCCCACCCCTTGGGCCACCACTGGGCTAGGAGCCCCTCTGCCCCTCTCTATAGTTCTCTTCAAGAAGGGCCCTTGTTTTTTTCCACCCCATGCACCTTTCCCACCGCGCTTTGAAGACTGTGCTGGTGAGAAGGGGTCTGGGTGGAAGGTGGTGAGCAGGGTCTTCCGAGTACCTTTATCCCCCACTGCCAAACACACGCAGCTTCCCAATAAAATGGTTCTGGGGAGGAGAGAGGTGGAGCCTCCCCAGGTTTTAATCCTGCAACATCAACTCCATCTCTTGCAGAAGTGGGGGGTTAGCTTTGCCTGGCTTGTAGGAACTTTGGTGGGGAAGAGCTTTGAAGAGAGGCAGGTGACTTTAGAGAGGGGTGACAATGAGCCCTGGGAAGGTGGAAGAGAAGAGGAGGGGCAGCTCCATGTTTCCTTCCCCTCCCTCCCTGCAGATGGAGGGTGGAGCAGTTATCAGGGAGGGAGTCCATTGCTGTTCAGCCTCAGAATAAAGGAGCCATTCACTGGCTCAGTTACCTCCTGCGTACCGGCATCTTGTGTTGGCAATCTTCCCCCCTCCCTAGGGACCAATGACCACCCCTGCAAAGAGTAACATTTGGGTGATACTCCCTTAAGCCAAAGAGGAGCTCCCCAATCTGTTCTAGGGACCCAAGTAACCTAGAAAGGGTGGCAGAGAACACAATGGGCCAGACATGGGGGGAGCCCCCAGTTTGGGGGCTCAGGTTCTTGGAGGATTTCTACCTTCCCTCCTGAAGACCTGGATGTGGACTAGAGTGGGTCAGGCAGGGGGCCTAGTCAGGGGACTACCTTGCCTTCAAGACCAGAGCAGAATAGCAGAGGGCAGGCTGGGGAGATATGGGCACACCCTCCTCCCCAGGAGGGGCTGGGGAGAGTGGCAGTTTGCATGGCGAACCCCCCACTTCCTCTTTGCTCCCCTTCACTTTCTGGCTGCCCCTCTCCCAGTCTCTTCACACCCACTCCGGGCCTGTCCCAGTTCCCTCTTCTGTATCAGGTTTATTGGTTGTACATATAAATTATACTTTCCTTTCTGTGTGCTCTGTTATTTTTGAGTGGGGGAGTTCTTTGGTTGCAGGGAGGGGGAGGGATAGGAAAAGGAAGGGTGTTGATTTCTGCCATTTTCTATTCATTTCTCTCTAAAAAATCTTGTTGACTTTCCCTTTTCTTGTTTTTATTTCTTGGATCATCAACTAAAATTCCAAGGACCCTTTTCCAACCCTAACCCCGAGGTGATGAGCTCAGTGTGGAGGGTGACAGCAGGATACCTCACAGGCCCCAGGGTGGGGCCAGCGAGGCGGGGTTCACTGGACAGAAGTGGAATGGGAGGGGCACCTGACAAGGTCCACAGCTGCCTTCAGGCATCCTTTGGAGCATCCTTTCCACCTTCAGGTTGTTTAGTTCTGCCAAGAGTCAGCAGAGGTCACTACAGCTTCACAGGTTCAGTTCCCAGTTTGCAGAAGCACACTTATATTTTAAAGGAACTGGGGGGAGGGTGGTCAGACCTGCATAGCTTGCCAAAGATGTGAACTGCTAGACACTGCACCTTGACGTGTATTGTTCACTACCGGAGCTTCTTAGAAGCTGAGACCAGACACTTAAATTTTTGAGGCTATTATATTAAAAACTGCAATTCTAACAAGCAATCAGAAAACAGCAGGCTGAAGGCCGAGAAAGGGCACCCCAAAGAGGGAAAATTTAAACTGAGACAGCAGACTTAAGGACAGGAAAAAGGCAAAAACAGGGTTAGAAAAATTGAGGTTTATTAGTAAGTTCACATTTTTAAAACTCAGAGGAAAATTCAACACATTAAACTATGCACACAAAGTTTAAATTTCTTCAGTTAATAAGAGTGTCATTTTAGGAACCTTGAATAAAACTATATCATTTATATCAGTTGTGTTTTAAATATTCCAACCACAGATGGTGATATCCTAGATAGTCTAGAACCTGGACCAGTGCTTCTTAAATTTTTATTTAAATGGATCACCTGGGATTCCTGGTAAAATGCAGAGTCCAAGTCAGTCAGTCTAAACTGAAATCCTGAGATTCTGTTCTTCCACCAAGCTCCCAGTGATGCGGATGCTGTTGGTTCTTGACTCTAACTATATTATCATGAGAGAGTAACAGGATTTTTAACTAAAACTCACACCCTAAAAATTGGTGAAGTCCACCTATGGGACACAAGTTTAAAACTGTATTATGAGCATTTTTCGGTAGTAACTCTTTCCTTGGGATTGTAAAGATAACACAGATAGTATCAAAGGTTTACAATTCAATGTCTTTGCCAAATGGCACTCGCTTCTCTCCTTGATAAGCACTAATGAGCTGACTCAGATAAATGCCCTTTGGACCTTCTCATGCCTGCCCTAACTGGTTAAAGGGAGATTCTGAAATGAAGCAAGGCTCCTAATCTCATAGGTAGGGATGCATCTTGATAATTTTAGAAACAGTTCTGGGGATGGGGAAACAGTAGGCATACCAGTGGAGGAGGGTAGGGTGGATACAGTGTATTTTTCTCACTTCTCTTAAGTGCTAGAGAAGTGAGATTAACACGACATGAAAATCGGCCTCTTCTCTCCCGTTCCATCTTTAAAATCATTGACACAGAATTGCTAAAATGGGACCTGTTGCTCCCACACACCAGAGCTGCCCTGGAGAAAAGCCAAAGTCACAGCTAGGGAAACAGTCTGTTCTTCCCCCGAGAACGGAGACTGTTTCCATCATCCCTAAGCCACTCCATCCTAAATACGCAAGGCTGGCACAGTCAGTAGACGGGGGCGATTCGCCTAGGAGCCTCTGCAGCGCAGTATTAACACCTCCCAGGGTGTTCCCTCCTGCCCTTGGGTCACCTCCCTCATCCATGCCAATCCAGGATGTGACGGGTGGTAGTCTTGGCATCAGACTACCATCAGTACTACAGCGCGCCCCCGAGAACGCAGCTCCCACCTTTCTTCTGCCGTAGCTTCAGAGTTCCCCGGTCACGGCGTGTAGCGGGTCATGTGGGCCAAGTCCTTGACCTCTGGACAGTACAGCACTGGGGGAAAGGAGGAGGGTTAAGGTCAGTGGAAAGACGCTGCCGAACCCGGCGTTCCCTGGTGCTCTCCCTCCACGGCCTCTCGGGTGGCCCCTCACCGTTGCTAGGCAGCGGGCGCCGCCACCCGCGCACGGGCACCAGCAACCGGGCCCAGAGCCGTCGGAGCGCGCGCCACCCTGCGCTCCTAGGCCCCGCCCCTTTCTCGCTCTCCTTTTCCTCGTCATCGGTCTCTCGGTTCGCGTGGCCACCCGCCTCATCAGATTCGCGCCTGACTTTTGCCTCCAAGCGCGACCGTAAGTCCGGGTCGACAGAAATCTCCGCGACTCCGCCGCGCGGGAGCCGGGTGGGCGCGCGACAGAAAGGGCACGTGATGAGGCGGCGCAGGCGCACCGCGCGCGCCACCGCCCCGCCACCGTCGCCGCGCGCCGCCAGCTCGCGCAGGCACGCGGTGCAGAGCGTGTGGCCGCAGCGGGCGCGCGCCGTCCCGGGCAGGCGGCGGGGCGCGCGGTCCCCGAGGTTGAAAGGCCGGTAGCAGATGTTGCAGTCCAGCTCGCCGCGCTCTGGAAGAGACGGTATCCTCACCAGGAGCTGCATCTTGCCCGCCGCGGACTCGAGGGCGTCACTCACGAGACCAGCTCTGTGGACACACCTAGCGGGCCCGTCCTGGGGCCCGCCCCGCGGCCTCTCGCCTCTTTTAAATAATGAGACCCCGCCCCTTCGCGACGTCACGTCGCAGTCAGGCTCCTCCCCGTGGTAGCACGAGCGTGGGTGGTGGAGGTGCGAGGTTCGGAATGCATGCCTCGGCGAAGCTGGGGCAGGGAGGCCGCCTAAGTGGTGCCTGGACTGGGGACGGGGAGGTGCGGCACCTCCAACTCTAGGCACGCCTTCCTTAATGCCCCCACGCAGCGCCAGCGCTCCTTAATTGTACTGTGTGCAACCTCCCAGTTACTGAGCCTGAGCCCTCAATCACTGCACGGGTTTCTCAGGCTCTTTCACAACATACTTCCTAAGCCAGTGACACTGCCCGTTCTGCCCAATCTTTAGAAGGTCCCCGGGCGTTTGAGCAGACGCTGCGCTCCATTGCCCTTATATTCAACCTCCCTCTGTTCTTGTAAGGCTGGCTTCCCAAATTTTATTCTCCTCAAACTGTTGAACTCCCAGCCGACATCTCAACCTAAGGAAGGTCCTAGATACCAGGCCCAGGAATGCTGGGAATCTTCTCCTTCCTGAGTAGCTAGGCCTGGACACCCACGCACCATGATGGCTCCAGCAAAGCAACCCAGCCTAAGCTCTGACTCAGGGGTCCGACTTCCGCCACGGGTAAACAGGACATAGTATTCACAGCCCACATTCCCTCTTGGTGCTGCACCAACCCCCAGCTCCCGCCTCACCTGCCTCTCCTGGACCCACAGTCTAGGCACTGTTGTGGAGGTTCATAGGACAGGGCCTAAATCCAGTTTACCAGTTGTGACACTTTGAGCAAGTTACCTAACTCCGCTGGGCCTTGGCTTTCTCATCTATAAAATATGGATGATAATAGGATTGAATCAGCTTACATATGTAAGGTGCTTAGAATGATGCCTGGCACACAGTAAACACATATTAGCTGCTATTATTATTTTACGCCCTCTCCTATATTGTGTTCACTTTAACTTTCTGGCACCCAACATATTCTTTTCTTTTCCTTTTTTTTTTTTTTGGCATAACCGTGGGGCATTCAGGATTTTAGAGTCCTCAACCAGGGATAGAATCCTCACCCCATTCAGTGGAAGTGCACAGCTTAACCACTGATGGTCCAGGCACAATATTCTCAACCCCTATTTCTTTTGGTGAACACAAGATGGGATTCTCCACACTCATGGCATTTACTGACTGTAACAGGCAATATAAAACTGGTTTTTAAAAACTAGATTCTTTAAACCTTAGAGAGTAATCTTTTGTGAGAAGATATATCACTATTTTTAATTATTTTATATCTTTTCAGAACTAAGTATTATTGTCTTATGATTACTTGGAGGAAGCTATTTATTCCAATGATGCTGTCATAACTCACATTTGGGGGGAACTTCTCTTTGTAATGGTGCTTAGAGATCTCACATCTTTTAATATCTTTGGTTGGTGATTAAGTCTTTTAAGGTAAATTTGACTATATAAATGCTCCTAAAGTGGTAGCCAAAGCCTTCTAGCTCTAGACCTGGACTATCCAGTCACCTGCTCAGCTTCCTTTCTTGTTTATCAAGAATCCAAAATGATGATCTCCCCACCTAAAGCAGCATCTCTTCCAATTTTCTTATCTCTTTACCCAATACCAGAAACCTAGGTGTCAAACCTAGATCCCTTCCTTGAGTTCACGTTCCTTTACCTCCCTTATCACTAGGCCTGGTACATTTTGCCTCCTAAAACTAATTCATCTGCTTTTCTCTACCTCCAGTATACCACCCTGGTTCAAGCTGCCATTATCTCTTCTGTAAACAGAAGCCTCTTCACCAGTCTGTCCACAGTTATTCTGGCCTTCTGCAGACTTCTCTCCACACTGCTTACAGCAATCTTTCCAAAACTCAAGCCTAATTATGTCCTACCATATATCCCTTCCATTCCTGTTAAAATCTGCCTGCAATGCAGGAGACCCAGGTTCGATTCCTGGGTCGGGAAGATCCCTGGAGAAGGAAATAGCAACCCCCTCCAATATTCTTGCCTCCCATGGGAGAATCCCATGGACAGAAGAGCCTGGCAGGCTACAGTTCATGGGGTCATAAAAGTCAGACACAACTTAGCGACTAAACCACCACCACCACATATCCCTTCCATTCCTGTTAAAAACAAAAACTTTTACAGCAGGTGGTCCAGTGGCTAAGACTCTGAGCTCCCAGTGCACAGGGCCTGGGTTCAATCCGTGGTCAGGGAATTAGACCCCACAGGCCATAACTAAAGAAAGATCTTTGTGCAACTAAAGCTCACGCATGCCTCAACTAAGACCTGGTGCAGCCAAATAAATATATAAACATTCTTTAAACAACAAACTTTTAATGGAGTCATGGTTTAATACCCCCAAATTCCTAAGATATGTGACTTTGCTGCTTCTCCCATCAAGAATTGGGATCTGTTTCCTCTCCCTTGAACCTGGGTTCACCTCATGACTTGCTTTGACTAATAAAATGTGGCAAGAATGATGATGTGTGAGTTCTGGAGCATCATTCCTTCAGAGGCCTTATGGCTTCTGCCTTTGGAACACTGCCCTGAGACCACCATGTAAGGAAGTTTGCTGGTGGATGAAGCCACTTGGAGAAGGGAGGAGCCCCAGTCAACAGCCGGCACTAACGGCCAGGTGTACCAGTGAGGTCACTGGGTTTTCCTGTTCAGCTGCTCTATGGGCTGAATGCAGCCACGTGAACGAGCCCAGGTGAAAACAGCAGAAGACACTCC
Organism: Bos taurus; assembly: GCF_002263795.3. Lineage (NCBI taxonomy): Eukaryota > Metazoa > Chordata > Mammalia > Artiodactyla > Bovidae > Bos > Bos taurus. Next base: position 27,601,118 of record NC_037346.1, read on the forward strand.
CAGCCAATCCACAGAATCATGGAGTAAAAATAGTTTTAAAATGTTTCTTTAAGCCACTAAATTTGGGGGGTGATCTGTTGTGTATCAAGATAACGGATTTTTGAGGGTTTCCTGCTGTCCTTAGGATAAAGATAATATGCTGAAGTCCCTACAAGGCCAAACATGCTCTGAAACCACCAAGTCTCACATTCTGCTTGCCTTTCGTCTTTAGACATTCAGCCTTTGGAGACCTCTGACTTGTCTGTTTGTTTCCCCCACAAGGTTTTCCCGTGTGCTGTTCCCCTAACCTTGCTTTCACCTTAGCAACACCCACTCATCCTTCAGCTCTCTTTGCAGCCTCACCATGTCAGATACTCACTGTACACTCTGGTAACACCAGTGCTTTCCTCTGGACTTCGGACAACCAAAGTTTGTGTGTGTGTTTGGGGGTTACTTTGCCTTCCCCATCTGTAAACTCCACAAAGGTTGCTGAGCCAGGTTTTGTTCACCACTGTGTCCCTGTGCTGTACCACAGTAGGGCCCAATAGGTAAGTTCTCACTCAATTAATGAATGAGGTGAATGATAAATATGGTATGTGAGGGAATTCGCCAGCGGTCCAGTGGTTAGGACTTGGCGCTTTCACTGCCCAGGGGGGCCCCAGTCAGGGAACTAAAATCCCACACGAGGAGCAGCATGGCCTATATAACAAGGTGTGACAATAAAGGAAGCTTTCTTACAAGGGGTTTATAACTGCCTCTGAAGGTAATTTTAAGAGGACTTTTAAAAAATGTTTTGAGCAATGAAAGAGGCATTAAATGAAGGAGGTTCATGACCCTCCAAGGTAACTATTTAAGGAGAGTACCATTTTGAATTTATAAATTCTCCTATGTTCGTTACAGAATAACTAAGCTTAGTTTAGTCATACATTTTACCTCTTTGTTTCCTCCACAGTCTTCCCAAATGAGTGGGAGATGATAGTGGATGTAAGTGTTCATTAGTTGATCCGGTTGGTTGCTAATCCAGTAAATGGCATGCTGCTGACTTCTCTCTTCTGGAAATTGGTTTTACTCTGCTCTCCCAGCTTCAGGATCAAGGAAGGGTGAGGATGGGACGAAGGGAGATGGTAAGGTTATATTTTAAGGAAGGCAGAGCTCATCCTCCCCTGCCTTGTGATCATTAAAGGTTGTAACTTTCCACCCACTTTCTGTCCCAGGGAAATCAGAGTTCTTTAGGGAATAAGGGTAAGTATCTGACATAATCCCATTTGATTCTGCTTTTCTGCCACTCTCACACCTGATCTTTCACTTGTTTTCTTTTTATAACAGCTCTATTCTCTCCCTGTATCATTTCAACCATAGACCAGTTTTCATTTTACCTCTCCTTCCCCAAGTCCTCCATCTGAGAACAGTGCCTCCCACTCAGCTACAAGAAAACCACCCAGACAGTTTTTTGGATAGTGTGGGTATCAGGCTTCCTAGGTGGCACCAGTGGTAAAGAACCTGCCTGCCAATGTAGGAGACGTAAGAAACATGGGTTCGATCCCTGGGTCAGGAAGAACCCCTGGAGGAGGAAATGGCAATCCACTTCATTATTTTGCCTCGAAAACCCCATGGACAGAGGAGCCTGGCAGGCTATGGTCCAGAGGGTTCCAAAGAGTTGGCCATGGCTCAATCAACTTGGCATGCATTGGGTATCAGGAAAGAGGGAAATAAGACACTTGGCTAATATAACTTTTCAAAACAAAACAAGAGTAAGAGTGTCAGAAGGAGGAGCAACACAGCTATGAAGCCAGACCTCTGGGTTCCAAGGCATGTGGTGACTGAAAGAAGAAAACCTGGTCTTTGATGAGATCAGTGACTAGGACAAGATGCCTGGCTCACTAAGGTACATGAGCAGTGGAGAGGAAGAGTCCTGGAGTTTTCTACTGGCAGGGGGCAGGGGGTCAAACAGGTGAGACTGAGAGCCTAACGCTCAACCCCCAGCAATTTCAGACAAAGTAAGTAATGATCAAGCTGAGATTTTATTTACAGTTCCCTGGGAAGTCTTGCACAAGAGAGGCCATCATTATTGCTTTAAGATTATTGCCAGGAGGAAGACTACAGTCCTCCCCTGCCAGGTAGGAAGTCCTGCTCAAGGCTCAAAAGTTTATCTCCAGACCTTTTATGTTAGCCCCATTTCCCTGCGGTGACTAAAGGCTGTCACTGTTTTCTGCGAAGTGAGGCCCAGTGTGCTTTCCAAGGTCTTCCCTGGCCACTTCCGCCAGGACACTCTATACACTGACCATCAAGTTTCCCTCACTGATGCTTTGCTACTGCACTCCCCAGTCTACCCCTCTCCGCAAGAACAAAGCATCAATACGAATTCTAGTTTTATGCCTTTCTCCACGTCCTGGCTGAGGCAGGGTCCCGGTTTCCCAAAAGTCATCATTTACTTCCTGCCAGGACCAGCCTGGCTTCCTTTGTAACGAATTTAAGAGTCCCATTTCCTTTTTTCCAGGTGACACCACAACTCACTTCTTATTAGAACTCACAACTCCTTGATGACATTTCAAGGGCCACTTTCGAGGTACTCTGCATAGGTCTTGTATATGCCTTTTTGTTTTTCCCTGGACCTCGGCGATTACGGGAAGAGAAAAGGAGCGAGACCAAGTAGCAGAGAGGGGACGGCCCAGTAGCTCATGCCCAGGATTAGCAGGAAGGCCTAGGTGGACGTAGCAGGGGGCGGCGGACTACTTTCCCTCTCAGGCCCCACTGCGGGAGGATATGGCTTTGTTCATGCTATCGCTACTCAAAGCTGGAACTCGTTAGTGGGCGGGGTCGCCCTGTCTCGGCCGCTGCGTGGAGGGATCCGGAGCGGGAGGGAGGCAGAGGCGGAGACGCGTTTCTGTGAGTGCAGTGGAACCGGATCCGGGTTCGGGTTCGGGTTCGGGTTCCTGCGTCCCAGGTGGACTATTTCTTGGGATGAGGCTTGTTGCCCAGGAGCCCGTCTATCTCTATCACCGTCTGCGGGGTCAGCTGACTCAGCACCTGGAATTGAATGGGGTGATGGAGAGAATGGTGCATGCAGGGTCCTTGAAAGAGGGCAGGAGGTTCGAGGACCCGGGGAGCCTCACAGCGCGGCGAAGTCACAGCTGTGCTTCTGCTTTACCTTCTCGCCCTTGGACCACTCATTTGCAAAGTGAGGTGACTCACCTCAGGCCCATTCTGGGTTGGACATCAAGGTCTTGACTGCTGGGGAAGGGACAGAGATGAGCTCTGGCTCTGAGTCCCTCGCTCACCTGCAGGGCGCCCAGATGCTCCACCAGCTGCTCCGCACTGGACACCCCCAGCAAGACCGAGCTGACCCCTTCACTGCGGAGACACCACGCTGGGCCCGAGAAGGAAAAAGAGAGAGAGAACTGGTGGGAAACAGTGAACACCCAGACTTCAGAGGGGTCTCTGAGGAAGAAGGACCGCCCAGGAACAAACCAGTCTGTGGTTTGGTAGCTCTTAGGCGGAGACAAGGACCCTGCAGGGTCCAGGACTGGCAGTGTCTCACCAATAGCAAGCTGCGCCACAGTGCAGCCCAGCTGGTGAGCGATGGGGAGGAGGTCCATGACTTTGGCTTGTTGTTTCTTGCCATCCTCACTTTGCACTTTGTCTTTGTGCCACTGGTAGCCCTGGAGGCCAAGGAGATTCATCAAGAGACCACTTCTCACTCAGTCCACTCCTGCCATCCCAAGCCCCCAGGTCTCACCTTGATGGTGACCCTGCAGGTATCTGAGACTCGCCCATCATACTTGCTAGTGATGAGGCCACAGGCCAGAGGGGACCAGGTGACTGAGCCAACACCTAAGACGGAGAGGACCGGATGTGGGAAGGGGATCTCTGTGATGGTGAGGCCGAGGGAAAGGCAGGGATGAGGGGACTGCGAACCAATCTTGTGGTAGAGCTCTGGCAGCTGCATCTCCACCTTCTCTCTCTGAAACAGATGGTGCTCAGCTTGTTCACACACTGGAGGGATCAGATTGAACTGTCTGGCCATGGAGTAGGCCTCCTGGGTTGGGGCGGGGAAGAGATAGGGGTCAGAGCACTCCTTCCATTGTCTTCCACTCCCCCTCCTCCAGCAGAGTGGGGTTGGGAGTGGCCATGTGAAAGGTGGTAACAAGTTGTGAGACGGGGGCGGTAGGTGGCACACTCACCATGATTTCTGCAGCCCCCCATCGGGATGTCCCCCAGTATAGGGCCAGGCCCTGGTTGATGACGTAGGTCATGGCTCGCACAATCTCTAGGCACATAGGAGAAGGAAAGCTTCACTCTCAGACCCCTGGCCTCCTGAGTGCCAGATCTGCAGACCTCCACCTGCCCCACCAAGACCCCACTCATCCCTGTGAGAGGTTGGCATCTGCTCTTCACTTCCCTCCCTGTCCAAGTCCTGGGGTCTGAGCCTCCACTGTAGAACTTGGGAGACCTCCTGAGCAGAGCCTGGCTTCTGCTGAAGGTTTAAGAAGTGCTCAGTTTTGAAGGGCTGTCAAGGTTGGGGTGCTGCTTTACCCTCCATGGGACTGTTGGGATCTGAACGATTGGCAAAGACGATGTCCACATATCCCAACTGGAGGCGTTCCAGGGATCCTCGCAAGCCTGGGGTAAGCACAGGGAGAGGAAGGTAAGCTTTCCAGCTTTAGCTGCCTAAGAAATCAGACCTTACCCCTCTGCCATGGACACCTAAATCCCAGCTTCCCTATTCAGAGCCTCAGACTTATAGCTTCAGAGAATATTCCCAACTTCTCTAGCTTCCGTCCTCAGCCAGCTCAGGTTCCCAGTCCTCACCTTCAATGATGTGTTTGCGGCTCAAGCCTCGCTCGGTTTCTGCCCTGTAGGAAAAGATAAGTCAAAGATGAGGTGCGTCAAAGATAAGAGACCATGGCTGGCCTGGAGCCATGAGGAACCGAGGTGGTAGGGGTCCTCACAGGGAGGAGGCAGACCTGGGGGAGCAGGTGCATGGTCTGCTTTCCTCACCCCATCCCATGCACCTTCACACAGTCTGCAGATCTTCTCCCTAACCATAGTGACTATAGTGAGGCAGCCACTTACTGTCCTCCCCAAAAAATCTTGGTGGTGATGACATAGCTTGATCTCCTGGAGAAAAAGAGAAATGGGAGACCCAGCCAGAAAAGGATGTGGGGATAGTCCCCAGCAACTCCCCACACCCCCAAACATGTCTTACCTCCATCCTTTGCTCTTGAGGATGTTTCCTAGGGTTCTTTCAGCCCTGGAAGGAAAACAAGGCAGAAGTACTGACTCCTCCAAGATGGATCAGTTTCTTTCCTTCCTCCCACCTTTCCCTTCAACTAATTTCTCCCTTGTAAAATGGAACATAAATGAGAAGTCCATTGGGCCATCAGTCCCACTCTAAACTAAATAAAAGGGGCTCCTGGAAGTAGGGTTACAGTCGTACATTTTCATTCATTCATTCAACAAATGTCAGTTGTGCAACAGTGAACCTCTATTCTGGGTGCTGAAGGGATAGAATAGGATGAGAGAAGAGGGACAAACTACAGTGATGCTGGGGAGGATACTGTCTCATCTGTTTCCAACGATCTGTGTTGCCTTCTCCCTTCTTTTAGTCTCTGCAAAGTCCCACCCAGGTCTTCTCCCGCATTGCAGGCGGATCCTTCACCAACTGAACCACCAGGGAAGCCCAAGAATACTGGAGTGGTTAGTCTATCCCTTCTCCAGGGTATCTTCCTGACCTAGGAATCAAATTGGGGTCTCTTGCATTGCAGCTAGATTCTTTACCAGCTGAGCTACCAGGGAAGCCCGTGTAGGTACTTAGGTGACATGAGAAAGGACAAGTTCTATGGAGGGAGAACCCTCCTCGTTGAGCAGCAAATATGGCCTTGTAAACCAGTAATTGATGAACCGTGTGTCAGAGGGCAGTGTAAAGTGCTTTGGGAGCTGAGGAGGGTAGTGACCAACTTTGGGGAGTTGGGCAAAGGGTTCTTGGGAAAGCTGACATCTGGGACAAGTCTTAATGATAAGCAGAAGAGTTTGCCAGAAGAGACGGGGTAGGTCATCCAAAGTTTTTATTATTCCCAGTGTGAAGCCATATGTGCTGTGGTTATGGTATGTTTGAAAATTTAGCTTTGTCATCCTCACATAGTTGCACATAACTGATGTCCAAGAAATATTTGGTTTTATTTTGACTGCACAGTATGCCCTGTTGCCCTCAAAACTAGAGGGAGACAGATGTTGGGACTATAGTTCCCAACATGCTTTGGGGGCCCATTGGCTGAAAGGCTGGAACTTAGTGATGCTTTAATTCCCAGAGTTCTTTAGGGGGGAAACCAAAAAGCCCCGATGTTCTCTCAGCCTTCCAAGTATAACTTAGCTCTTTCACCCCAGTCCTTACTTTCCTGCAGCATACACTTCGGCGGTATCAAACAGGTTTACACCGTGCTCGTAGGCTACTGTCAGCACATCCTCTGCTGTCTAGGATGGTGAGAGAAAGAGTTAGAGATCAACCACCAGCCTCAGTTACCTTCCTCACTGCACTCTAACCCATCACACCTCAACCTTGGTTATCACATTCACTTCCCTTTCCCCGTTCTCCAGCCTCAAGTCCACCATTATCCATGCTTGTTGTCCAAACCCCTAGCCAAGTCTGTTTTCCCCCCTTTTGGGTTCCCTTATACCCCCTCCCCCTGCTTCTAGGTCCCATCACTTGTATCAGTACCTCATCTGAGATCTGAGAACCAAATGTGACCCAGGTACCTGCAAGAGAGAAGCCAGGCAAATGAGACCAGGGTAGGGGGAGGCGGGCAGCCATGAAAGAATGCCTGCCCCTTCCCTTAATTCCTCTTCTTTCTAACTCACCTAGGCCAAGGCAGGATACCCGAAGACCAGACTTTCCTAGGTTCCTGCAGGACACAGAAGCAGCAGGAAGGGGTGGAGCCTCCATTAGGGACATAGATTATCAGCCTCCAGCTCCTCTCATTCCAGACTGAGATGCCCTCAGGGTGTCTCAGTCCAAAGAAACTAGACTCAGTGGGCCCACTGAATCGGGCAGTGCCACGGCCATAGAATAAGTGAACAAATAAGAAGTGTTCCTCTGGAGCCATGGTCCAGTGCCTCTGTTCCCTCCTATCACACTGAAGATGTGCTGCCTGCTTAACGCTGCTTCTGGTGTGTCCTGGGTTCGTTTGAGTCATCTCTGGGATGTGTGGAGTTGGGGTAGAGGGTGGCTGGGAGGAATAGGACTGGCTAATGGTGATGAGTTTGTGAAAACAGATTCTCAATAGAGTGCTGTGCTAGAGGGCAGATACTGGGGTGGAAGGGGGTAAACCAAGTCAAGTTCAGGCATTCAGGCAGGCAAGGTCCTTGAATAGGCTAGGCAGACCGGCCTCTAACAAAGGCAGGTAGGACACCTGGGTGGGGAGTTTGAGAGGAAAGACCAGTTCTCCCCCTTCTTTCTACTTGCTCTGCTCCTGTTGGCTTGTGAAGTCTGTCTTCAAACCAGAGAGCCCCCTCCTCCCCGCCCCCCCATCCAGGTACTCCACTAAGCTTCCCAATCAGGGCTGCCATATGGAAGGGATCAAATTCCTCAAGTGACAAAGCCACTTCAGATCAGTGACCTCCACTCACTCCTGAGCAGGAGCCCCTCCCTTCTCCCCTACTGGTAGTCCTGAGAGCTCAGCGGTTCTCGGAGATCAAGTCGGTTACATTTCATTCCACCTTCCCCACCTGGTTCCTGGCCCTCGGCATGGGCTTGAGAGATGTGGTGCATCCTTCGGAGGGCCCCACTTCCCTCCCCACCAAGAAAGGGTGCAGGAGACCTTGGGGTTTGTGGGGGCGATATCTGGGTCAGGCACCCTGAGCAGGCCAGAGTGAGAAGCCGTTTCCTTCCCCTCTCTTCCCAGGACACGACCCAAGGACACTCCATCCAAGCTGGGTGGGGTGGTGTGCAGCCTGGAGATCTGCGTTTCCCTGGCCTTCCTGGGGGTAAAGAGGAGCATCCCTTGGGTCTGGACAGGCCTGGTCAACCTCAGTAAACTTGATTTTCTACTAGGCAGGGGAATGGACAGAGAGCAAAAAATAAATAAATAAAGGACCGTGTAAGGGAGTGCCAGCGATGGGAAGAAGAGATGGAAGTTTGAGGGGGGTCCTGGCAGCATCTTAGGAAGCCTCAGGGGTCAGGAAAGGGAAGCAGATGTGGCGGGCGGCCAGGCCACCCCCATACCTGTATTTCATGCCAGTGCCTCGGCCGGTGCTCTCTCGGAGGGCCCCAGCGGGCGCTGGGGGTCGGGGGACCACGGCGGCCCGGGCCTTGGGGCCCGACCCTCCTCCCCCTGGAGGGTTCCCATGCCCCCCGTCGACCAGCCCGCCGTTACCGCCCCCGGGGCCCGGCCGGGGTCCACACAGACGGTCCTCACTGCTCCGGCTGCGAAGGTTCTGTTCAGTACATGCGATAGACACCTGCATGCCTGCCGGCCAAGGCGGGGCAAGGGGGCTCCGAGGGGGCGGGAGGAAGAGGGAACCGGGAAGCTCGAGGGGAGACACCCGAGGGGGTAGTGGCGCGAGCCCTGGGAGAGCGGGAAGGCTGAGGAGGTTGCGGCGGGAGCCGCCAGGCAGGATCGGGCCCGCGCGGGCGGGCTGCTGGAGGTCGCGGGGTTTGCGGCGGAGAGGAGAAACGCGGGGGGGGTGCCACGAGTGGAGCGATTAGGATTCGGGGACACTGGCACGGAGAGGAGAGGGAGAGATGGACGAAGGTGAAGGTCGAGGGCGATTCTCGGAGGGTAGGAACTTAGGGGCAAGGAGGGGGCGGAAGAAAGATGCCACCTCTGCCCAAAACGCAGCGGGACCCGCTAGGCTCCCAGCCGCGTCGCCAGCCTGCCCAGCTAATCAACATGCAGGCACCGCCCCCTCATCTACATAAAGCCGCCCGCCTCCCAGACCAAACCTGCAGCTTATCTGCATAAACCCCACCTTCCGGAGTGCTGCAGCTTGAGTATTTCGTGGGCTCATAGCAACCAGAGAGCAGCACCCGGAGGGTGGTTCTATTCTCTGGACCTCGAGGCCGATCTGTCTTCCACCATCCCAGTGGTTTTCAATCCAGGAGCTATTTTGTCCCGTGGGGGACATTTGGCAAGGTCTGGAGACTTTTTTTTTTTTTTGCCTTGATGCATGTTGCACCTCAGTTCCCTGACTGGGGATTGAACCCATACCCCCTGCATCGGAAGCATGTAGTCTTAACCACTGGACCACCAGGGAAATCCCTGGAGACATTTTTTGACTGTCACGACCTGGGGGGACATTTGGCAAGGTCTGGAGACATTTTCTGACTGTCACGACTTGGACGCGGGCATGCTACCAGCATTTAGTGAGTGGCAGCACAGGAAATGTCAATCCACTCTGGTATTCTTGCCTGAGAAATCCCATGGAGGGGCTTGGTGGGCTGCAGTCCATGGGGTTGCAAAGAGTCAGACAAGACTGAGCAACTAACACTTTCACAGGCAGAACAGAGTACCTGACAGCCCTCCCCCCTCTCCCCCCAATCAAGGTATTACCCAGCCCCAAACATCAGTTGTGTTGTTGTTAACAAACCCATGGAAAAAGCCTCTTTTTTGGCTCAGAGGATGCAGACACCCTGATTCACGCCTCCATGAGAGGGGCAGGCCCTGGTAAACCACTCAAACTGACATGCTGAGGTCCCAGAGGGTGATAAAAAGTTTATTCTGTACTTCTCACAGAGTCAGGTAGGGGATCAAACTGTAGAGAGGACCTGGTTTGGAGGTGTAGGGACTCCAGTAGGCTGCCTTCCTGTGAAGGGCTTTAGGCTGTTCCCCTAGGAGGGCTACCGAGGGGCTTGATGAGGCTGGGGGACTGGGGTGGTAGGGCAGGTTAGGTTGGGCCCCAGGCAGACAGCGATTCTTCTGAGGGGTGAGGTAGAGTGCTTCCTTCAGCCAGCCCGGGCAGAGAAGAAGGGCAGAGAGCGGACGTAGGAGTCCAGTCGGGAGCGGAAGAGCTCACTTTGCACAGTCTGGCCAAGCGGGCACAGGGGATTCTTCACCACCAGCTCCACATACAGCTGTGAAGAGGGAGGGTGTTAGAGCCAGGCTTTGAACACGTCTTTTCAACCTCACAGGTGTGTGAATGCACAGGGATCAAGGGCTGGGATCAAGGGCTCCCCTTTGAGGAGAAACTGGAGGTGGGAGTGTATAAAGACATAAAGGTCCCGAGAAAACCCAGGGTGTAGGGCAGGGATGGAGTCTTGGGGCTCTGAGTGATCATGGCTGTTGAGGCTTTGGGAGCAGGGTCCAAGGGACTGGCACTGACCGCACTGTAGATGTGGTGCAGCACATCTCGGATGGGCCCCACGCCCAAGTCTGTATTCATGACAACCTTGATCCCAGTGGGCGTCTCGTAGTAATGGAGTTTGTAACGGCTAGTTTGGAAGGCCAGGAAGCCGTCCTTCCTGCAGGGATGGGGAGGAATGTTAAGGAATGGGAGCGGAATCTCTCCCAAAGAGATACTTCTGATCCCCTCTAGATAGACTCCCTCTTAGACACCTCGCATCTTCACTTTTCACTGTAGCCCCCATGCCCAACCTCTGTAACCTTCTCTTCCCCACGGCCGCTTCTGCCAGCTCCTGAATTCTCGCTCCTGACTCAGCCTTTCTCTCTGTCTCCTTACCCTCTCTGGGGACAAAAGCCCCTCCCACTCCAGAAAGTACCCCCTCCCCATCTCTTCCCTCCTTCCCTCAACAACCCCTCCGACTCCGCGTACATGTCTAGCGGGGACATCTTGCTGACAAAAGAGCGGATAGAGAAGAGCATCCCGTACATCAGCTTGTACTCCTGGAAGGAGAGGGGCAGAATTAGCTCTCTGTTGTAAAGGAGACGGGGTAGGGGTGGGAATGAGCCAGGGTTTGGAGAAAAGGGGCTGGACTGGGACTATGTGCATTTGGAGATGCGAGGTCACCCAAGTGGCGCGGGGCCCTCTCGTCACCTCCTCCTTAGGGATCCCTGCTTGCTTCTTGCGGTGCCACTCGCTGTAATGCAGACACACTCCATTTCGGTCAAACAGGTACAGGTTGTGGACAGTCATCTGCAAGGCAGAGAATGTGAGCCTCTCTCCGGGACCGCCCACACCCCGTCGGCTCCAGTTCTCAGTCACGGATCCCTCAAACCAGACGGCGGTCCCCTCCCCCGGACTCACCGGAACTGCTCCGAGTGCCCGTCACTCGACACTTCCGGTTTTCGCGGAGCCCCGCCCCATCGGGTCAAAGTGTCGCAGCAATAACTCCGCCCCATACCTGCTTCAGCCAATCCGTGGCGCTGGGTCTGGGCATGCGCGTGTAAGACTCTCCGCTCCAGAAGCTGGAAGCGGCTGAAAGCACTGTATCCTGGGCTGGTGACGTCATCTGAGCGAGCGAGGCGGAGCTGCGGAAGGTGGGCGGGAGACTGCCAACGGTTTTGTGTTGGGAAGGGCGCGAGAAGAGGGGTCTTTTGGGTGTGGGCCTACCGGGTCTCAGGGGGAGGGGGCATTCCCTAGTTCCCACCTTGGCAAACTGCGGGGCTGAGGACTGGAGGTGTGGGAAGTAGTCGGAACAGGGTGATCGAGGTAGGGGATCTCAGGCTAGGCTGGAGCGCCTTGAAGCGTATTTTTTAGGGCCATCAGAGGGCGTGACTTGAGTGTTCCCAAACTTTCTTTTGGGGTAGTAGGGAGGGAGGGATTCTAGGGAGCCGTGCTGCGGCTTTCTTGCCCGGAGGGATCGGAGGGGATATACCAGAGAGTTGATCTTGTATGGAACGGGTGCATGGGCGAAGATGAGAGGTGGGGAGCGTGAGGTTCCTGCCTCGCTGAGACCGGAGCCAGTTGAGGGGCACATAAGACAGCTGGGCGGAAATTAGGCCCCTGTTGGATTTGGGTCCTTTTCAGTTTGCGCATTCTGGGTGTGAGAACGTAAGAGCTCAGTGGACTATGAGAGCCTGGCCCAGAAGTTGAACTGCAGCTTTCAGCGCTCCAGAGGAACTGCAGTGGTGCGCCTGCCCCGCAGTAGGTCTTCCATCCCCACCTTCTCCTCGCTGCACCCGCCTTTTCCACTGTTCCCAGGAGCTGTGGAAAGAAATCCATTTGTCCTCTCCCATGGCCTCTGGAACTGTTGGAAACCTTTCCTTTAACCAGAAAGGCTCCATACCCTCATTCAACAAGAATCCTTCGCTAGGAGTCTTCCTCTTTTCTCCCAAATCTTCCTTCTCCCGGTACTTACTCCCCTGGGCTCTCCTAAAGCAGAACCAGGAGTTCCCACCTCTGCTGTCTCCAGTTGTCTCTTCCCTGTGGTCATGGCAGCATCAGCTGCCAGCCCCACTTCACCCCTACGGGCCAAGGACCTCCTGAGTGAGTCATCAGAAGCCCCTGGGCTGAACCAAGTGTCCTCTGAGGTGACCTCCCAGCTGTATACTTCTTTGCACCTCAGTCGTCAGGCAGAGAGCACAGCCCGAGCCCAGCTGTATTTACCTGCTGCCTCCCCACCTCCCCATGAGGTGTTGGATGGCTTGGCCCAAGAACTGAGTCACAGCTTGTCAGTGGGATTGGAGAACAACGTGAAGAAAAAGGTGAGGGAGGTCTGTCTTGGACACCTCTAGGGTCTTGGGATTGGGGATGGTTAAAAAAAAAAAAAATAAGAGCTTTACTGAGATTTGAGCTCCTGTTGTTGGATTCCATAATTTCTCTTAACTACACAGTCAGCCATGCTTGTTCCTGTGAGCAAATGTTGATGAGAGTACTGCACCCATAAGTTGGAAAATTGTGAGACTTCCTAACTTTTTTTTTTTCTTCAGAGACACCCATGGGGTAGGTTGCTGTGCTTTAACTGGGATGTGGGTACTGGAAATGAGGATAAGGGTTCTTCATCCCAAGAGGAAACTAGGGATTTAAGGAAAATATTCTAAGACCCTTTCATCTTGAAACTGTTTTGATTGTATGGTTCAAAATTTGGCATGTAAATCATTAAAACATAGTTTAATCAATTATACATGTTATAGAGAAGATAGTGTCAGATAGAACACATATCATAACCGATCTGCAGACTGGCTAGGCCTCCCAGAGTTTGAAGAACTGATAGCTTTGGACAGCAGAGTCTTTACACAGGGTATTTGCTCTCTAGTTGGAAGGAATCCTCACCACTCTTACCTTAAGATGCCCAGTTAATTCATTTGCATTACCTCTCTGGCTTCCATAGACAATTGAGTTTCTCCTTGAGTCAGTTATATCTTTCTTGCTTTCCAAGGTGTGAGAGTAAAAATGCTTGGGCCTTAGGGACCACTCAATGCCATCTGCCCTGGATGCAGTATGGATTATTGCATCTTATTTCTGCATTGTTTTTTTCTAGGATGGTTCCAAGCATATCTTTGAGATGGAGAGTGTTCGGGGTCAACTCCAGAGCATGCTCCAAACCTCACGTGATGCGGCTTATCGTGAGTGATTTTCTATAAAGGAGAACCTAGATTTAAGCAGTGGGAAAAAGTGGAGAAAGTTGCAGAATATATATGGGCTGGAGACCTAGACTCAGAGATAAGAGATTTCAGGAGAAAAGGCTCCCATTCTTAGGGAGAGAGGCAGGAGGAGTGGGTGAAGTAGAAAGGAAGGACCACTCCTCTTCTCCTTCAAGTGATCCCTGTTCCCATCCTTACCTGACCCTGGCTGTGGGTCCCTCTGGCTGTCTGCAGGGGATCCCCCGATTCCAGGTGCCGACTCTGAGAGACGGGAAGAGGACTCCTTTGACAGTGACAGCACAGCCACTTTGCTTAAGTGAGTTCTCCTTTGGGTTCTTCTAGCTGCCTTTCTCTCTTTCTTGGAAAGCCAAGTGTTCTATCGCTTAGTTCTCCCTTTGCTGCTTTTATACCTCTTAAGGACCTAAGCTGCTTGTCACTTAGCTTTCAGTTTTTACCCTTTCTTGCCTTTCTTCTATCCTGCTTACTCCTTTGGGAACATAGGCATCCACTGCTTAGTACCTGGCTTTCTAGGTCCTTCCTCCTCCAGAAGAATTAGCTCTTTTCTGCTGTGACTCGTGCTGCAGGGAGCATGGAGTAGAGGAAGGAGTAGTATAGAGTGACTCACAAAGCTTGTGTACTCTCCAGGGCTCTATCATTTCCCTATGTAACTTTGTGACTTTGGGCTTGGCTCGTGCCCTGAGTTGTAGTTTCCTTATTTGTAAAATGTCTGGAAATGGGACTCTGGGTCTCTAAAGCTTTCCCATCCCTACTGTTCTCTACCTAATCTGTTCAGCACCCGACCGCTGCAAGACTTGTCTCCATCCAGCTCAGCCCAGGCCTTTGAGGAGTTGTTCCCCCGCTACACCAGCCTTCGGCCAGGGCCCCCACTCAACCCCCCAGATTTTCAGGGACTGAGAGATGCACTGGATTCAGAACATACTCGTCGCAAGGTGAGATATAAAGGCTTCCTTTTGACAGAAGCAAAGATTATAATTAGGGCCAAGTGCTAAAAGATTAAGGTCTTGCAAGCTAGGATTTTACTCAAATGGCTCTCCTGTGAGGAAAGCCTTATTTGACTACCCTGTCTAGGATGGCACACCTCCCCTCCAGGCATTCCTTCAGATCATTCTGTTATTTCTTTCGTATAGTTTATCAAAGTCTGGTATGTCTTGTTTGTTTCCCCTCTTTAAAACCTAAACTCCACATGGGTCATACCTTATCTTGTTCAGCAGTGTCTTCCTAAAGTCTAGAACATACCCAACACAAACAAATACTCTACATGTTTGGTGAATGAACAACACGTTGTTGGCTTGTGCAAAGCTACTGGTATAATGATCTTTGTTTCTGGAGCCTCAGCCTATCTGACGGGGGCAGAGAGCAGGATGAGGCAGAGGAAAAGTCGGAATTATTGGTCGTGTTGTCATTTTTGGAACCTTCTCTTCCTCTATTTTAAACGGCCTGGGCATGAATGAAAGGCTTTCCCCTTTCCCCTTGCCACACTGAATCACTGTGTCCGGTATGCTTCTTAAGGCAGGAGTAACTTCCCACTCTTTGCAGCGTGGACTACTGCACCCCTGCCGAAAGGTTCATGGAAGTTTTTCTCAGGAGATCTAGGAAAGGGAAGAGGCTGGAAACCACACCCCTGCTTCCTGAGGTGGTAGAGGAAGGCGTTGGAGATCTCAGGCTCTGGAATTCCTGACTCTCCCTCTTCAAACCTGTTCTGTTCTTGGGACCCAAGCTCCCTGTCTCCAGCCCATTTCCCCCATAGAGAAGCTGGAAAGTTTGGAGCTTTGGTCAAACTAAGGGTGGCAACACCCAGACCCCCTCACCCTTTTTCCCAGCATTGTGAGCGCCATATTCAGAACCTGCAGACCCGTGTCCTTGAGCTTCAGCAACAGTTAGCTGTGGCTGTGACTGCTGACCGAAAGAAAGATATCATGATTGAACAACTGGACAAGGTGCCAGGGGAGCAGAATGTGGGTGGGTCTGTCCATGGGGGGCACCAAGGAATACAGGGGGAGGCCAACCAACATTTGTTTGTTCACATTAGGAGTTGGGGGTGGGTAAGTGCTGGGTCTGCTGACCACTGGAAGAAGGTGGCTGTTGGCCCTGTTCCGGTGGACACAAAGAGGGAAGAAAAATTATTTGAAATTCTATGTGACCTCCTTCCTTTCCTGAGACCCTGGCCCGCGTGGTGGAGGGCTGGAACCGGCATGAAGCTGAGCGGACAGAGGTGCTTCGGGGACTCCAGGAGGAACGGCAGGCAGCTGAACTCACTAGAAGCAAGCAGCAGGAGGTGGGCAACCAGGATCACGAGGCATTAGAACCTGGGTCACCAATGGCTGGATCGGGGAGGAACCAGGGTTCCTCGCAGGTTGACCTCCAGCTTGCCGTAGCTAGCCTGACAATTCTTCTTCTGTGTCCTCTCCCTTCAGTGTTTCTGCTGTCAGACTTGCATGTTTGGTGTCTGCTCATCTCCTCATTCTTCTGGCCCCCAAGTCATTTAGTTAATCCTTGCTTTTAAACTTTATGTTGTTAATGATTTTCGAAGGGTGGCATGCAGGGATTCTCCTCAGTTCCTCCATCCTGTGTTCTCTCCTTGAAAGACAGTAACCCGCCTGGAACAAAGCCTTTCTGAGGCCATGGAGGCCCTGAGTCGTGAGCAGGAAGGTGCCCGACTGCAGCAACGGGAAAAAGAGACACTGGTGAGAATGCTCGCCTGGGTTAATTCCAATAAAGGCTGGTCATTACTTCTAGAGGGATATGGATTTTTTGTTTGTTTGTTTGAACCCATGGCATGCAAGATCTTAGTTCCTCGACCAGGGATTGAACCTGAGCCCCCCAAAGTTGGGAGTAAGGAGCCTTAACCACTGGACTGCCAGGGAAGTCTGGGGATAAGGGCTTTTGGTGGATTGTGGGAGTTCATAATTTGAGTTGCACCAGAGCAAAGTGTGTTCATCAAAACACTAGTGCTGCTAGGTACTCTACAAAAAGTGAGCTCTGCCATCAAGCCAGTTTGAGAGACTCTGCAAATTGAATCCTCATTAGAATCATTTGGGAATTATTTTTAAATATAGATTTCTTGGGTCCTTTCCCTGAGGTTTTGATACATGAGGGGTTGGGGAATCTAAATATTTTCAGAAAGGTGTAGGGGTGAGACTTAGGTTTCTCATTGCTGAAATGATAAGATGATTACCCACATGAATTAGTAGCCAGGTTTAGAATTTCTTGCACGCATGACACATGCTTGCTAATGCATGCTGGGACTGACATTCCTAACAGTCCAAGAGTGCTGGTGGCAGCTGCTGGTTGGTAGTACATGTTTGTAAGGCTGAATTTTCTAGTCTTTGTGGAATTTCTTTTTGATGACAGTGGTGACAGCTATCATATATTGAGTACTTACTACAGGCCAGACATTGTGCTAAATGCTTTACATACCCTTTTAACTTTAATCCACATAAGGTGGACTGTAATGGGCCCACTTTACAAGTAAGGGTGGTGCCTCAGAACCCAAAATAAATGCAGAGCTGGGATTCAGACTGAGATTTGAGCCCAGGTCTACCTAATTCTGGTACAGAAACTCTTATTTACCATATTGACATCCCGTGGGCTTCTTAACTATTGCGTTTTCATGGATGTAATTCTCAGCCGGCACATTGTGTGGGGGTGAGGATGCAGGTTGCTGGTCTCCTGAGGGCATGCTAAAATCTTGGTTTTCTCCTGGGGCTGTAGGAGGAGGAGAGGCAGGCTCTGACCCTGAGCTTGGAACTAGAACAGCAGCGCTGCCAAGTCCTGCAGGAAGAACGGGATGAGGCCCGGGCCGGGCAACTCAGTGAGCGTCGACAGCTGGAGACACTGCAGGTGGCCCTCGAAGAAGAACGGCGGAGCTGGGCCCAGCAGGAGCACCAGCTGAAGGAGCGCTACCAGGCGCTGCAGGAGGAGAGCCAGGCTCAGCTGGAAAGGGAGAAGGTAAAAGGGGCAGTTGAGGAACAGATGAAGGACAAAATAATTGAATGAGATGGATGTCAGAATACACAGTGTAGTGGAGCAGGAAGGAGAGTGAAGGAGAGAAGACTGAGAGGGTAGGGCCTGCAGGAAGGGCCGGGGGCATCAAATATACGGAAAACTGAAGTGTGAGATTCAACAGAGATGAGGAAATAGGTCACAGGTGAAGAGGAAGGGAGCTTGGGTCTTAGGGTATGGGAGGGTGAATCAGGGAGTCAGGAAATGAGATACAAACTGAAGTCTGATTGCCCTTTCCTAGGGGAACACCCAGAGGGAGGCCCAGGCCACCCGGGAGGCCCAGCAGCAGCTGGCCTTGCTGCAGTCTGAGGTGCAGCGGTTGGAAGGAGAGCTGGATACAGCTCGGAGAGAGAGAGACGCCCTGCAGCTGGAGATGAGCCTGGTGCAGGTAGGAGGCTGAGGTTCTAGGGGAGTGTTCCTGCTGGGGAGACAGAGGTCTGAGGTGAAGCGGCTTCAAGAGTCAGGGCAGACACTCCCATTTCTAACTAAAATTTTGGCGTTTATGGGTAAAATGTATGTTAGGGGCAAATTAATGAGTTTCTGAGAGACTTCTTTCCTTATTAATAGTTGACTTAGGGAGACACCCAATTTCTGGGTTAGAGAGGCCAGTTTTGAGAGAACACACTTTTCACTTGGCCCATTGAATTGGAGGGCTGACCACATGGAAACTAATTTATCATGGAGGGCCAAAGCTAAAGACATTAGTAAACAATTCAGTAGTAATTTATAAGCCCCTAAACTGGTGCCAGCCACATGCGTGTATGTGTGCATTCAGTAAACCTACTGAACAACTCCTGTGTGTAAGCTCTGGGCAGGGATAATCCTAACACAGTCCCAGCAGTAGGGAGCCCACCAGTTACATGGGGAGCTTGTCTAGCACACACATTTTTGGAGTATGATTAATAATTTAGAAAAGTGTTAGTGCTCAGTCGTGTCCGACCCTTTACAACCCTATGGACTGTAGCCCGCCAGGCTCCTCCCTCCATGGGATTCTCCAGGCAAGAATACTGAAGTGGGTTGCCATTCCCTTCTTTAGGATTCCCGATCCAGGGATTGAACCCAGGCCTCCTGCATTGCAGGCAGATTCTTTACCACTGAGTCACCAGGGAAGCCCTAATAATTTAGAGTAAGAATAACTATTTTTAAAAATATTTGGCTGTACAGTGTCTTAGTTGCGGCATGTGGGATCTAGTTGTGTGACCAGGGATCAAACCCAGTCCCCCTGCAGTGGGAGCACAGAGTCTTAGCCACTGGACCACCGGGGAAGTCCCCTTTATATCTTATTTTGTCTTGCCTATTGGGTGTTTATTTTTCTTTCCTTTCTTGTCATCTTTTAGAGTCATTATTCTCATTTCACTTTTTTTTTCGGTCAGCTTATTTTAAAGTCTTAAACTCAGTTTCTGTTTAAATTCTCAAAGTTAATTTATCAGATGTAAATATCCAAGACAGAAAGGAGCCATCAATTCTATATGGATGGGTCAAGGTAGTCTTCCCAGAGAACTCTAAAAAATATTTTTAAGATATGAATAAAAGTGATCTGTAATACAAGTTCAAGTGTACAGAAGTACACAGTATTGGTTGCCTTCTCATATCATATCACTTTGTGTGTATCCTTTCAGAACTTTTTCATATGTGTTTATGGGCTGGTGCTTTTTTAAAAAAAATGTATATATATATATATATTCACTGCAACTTGTTTTTACCTTGTAATATATCATAGACATCTTTCCATGTCAACACATTCAGATGTACATCATTTTTTTTAAAGAATTATATTGCAATTAATGTATGAATCATCCTTTTGATGAGAAATTTACCCTGATGCCAATTTTTTTTTTCACTATTAAAAAGAACACTGGGGACTTCCCTGGTGGTCCAGTGGTTAAAAATCTACCTTCCAATGCAGGGGACGAGGGATGAATCCCTGGTCCAGGAACTAAGATCCCACACGCCACGGGGCAACTAAGCCCATGAGCTGCAACTAGAGAAGCCTGCACACTGCAATGGAGACTCAGCACAGCTTAAAAACAGACAAAAGTGCTGCATGGAATTCCCTGGCCGTCCAAAGGTTGGGACTCCACGCTTCCACTGCAGAGGGCACAGATTCAGTCCCTGAATTTGTAGGTCAGGGAACTAAGATTCTGTAAGCCGTAGCACGGCCAAAAATAAATAATGCTGCAGTGAACATCATTGTACATGACTCTTTGGCATTCCTTCTGAAGGATAGATTCCTTAAAGTGAAATTGCCAGCTCAGAGGGAGAGTATATATCATTAAGATTTTCCATTAAAAAATTTGGGGTGGGGATTAATTTATAATGTGTAATCACTAAGTCACTATGTTGTATACCTGAAACTTAAGAAGTTAGGTAATGAGATACCTAGAACAGATAAAATCATTTGTGGAAACAGAAAGTAGGGTGGGGATTGTTAGGGGCTGGGGAGGGAAAATGGGGAGGAGCTGTTCAGTGGGTATAGAGCTTCAGTTTTACAAAATGAAATTTCTAGAGATCTGTACCACAATGTGAGTATACGCAATGCTACACTTTAAAATGGTAAGTTTTGTATTACCTAAAAAGGTAAGCTTTGTATATGCTTCTTACCGTAATGTTTAAAAATTAAAAAGAATTTAGGTAATTGCAAGGAATTAAAAAATATTTTTTTAAAAAGCACGAAAAAAACATTTGTATTGTCCAAGATCATGGTTTTAAGGAAGAGAAACCGTTTTCACTCCTTGGGGCAAAATTCTCTTTCTTTTGTCCCCTCAGACATACGAGGGAATGTTGGTGCATGGATCTTTTTTTTTTTAATCTCAGTTTTATATATTTATTTTACTTTACAATATTGTATTGGTTTTGCCATACATGGACATGAATCCGCCATGGGTTCCCAATCCTGAACCCCCCTCCCACCTCCCTCCCCATCCCATCCCTCTGGGTCATCTCAGTGCACCAGCTCTGAGCATCCTTTTTTATTTATTTTTTTTATTTTTTATTTTTTTTAAACTTGGGAGCCGGAAAGAACTTTATTTTTTTTTTAGTTTTTTTTTTAATGAGCATCCTTTTTTAATCTACCTTACATCCTCCATACCCTTCTAAGCCCAAACAGAATGGAGCTGATGATGACCTCCCCCACCCACCCACTTGCTTCACTCCCAGGCCCGGTATGAAAGCCAGCGGATCCAGATGGAGTCGGAGCTGGCGGTGCAGCTGGAGCAGCGGGTGACCGAGCGGCTGGCTCAGGCACAGGAGAGCAGCCTTCGGCAGGCAGCCTCCCTGAGGGACCATCACAGGTGCTTGGAGCTCGCCGGCTGCGGCCTCTCCACAGCCGCAGCAGGTGGTGGGGGTGGACCACCCAGACCCTTTCAGATCCGTTTACCAGCTTCCAACACACGGCTCCTGTCTGTCTCTCTGGGGGAGACCTGCCTCGGGTTCATAGGCGAGCCAGACCTTCTTGGGGATTTTCCGCTTTCCCTCCATAGGAAGGAGCACTTAGCCAATAACTGATGGCTGCAGGAATACCAATTTCTAGCTCCCTAGCCCCTGGTGTGTACAGTGCTGAGCTGAGACCTGCAGCACGTGCAGACGTGCCCTTCTCCCTTCCTTCCCCTACTCTCCTACCAGCTTTTTTTTTTTCTGGAAACGCTTCTTAAATGAACCACCTTCACATAAATCCTCATTTAAGTGTCTGCTTCTAGGGAACCCATTCAGCCGTCCTGAACAACCCCGCCCCCCAACCCTGCCAGGGCAGGGCTAGCTGGCTGGCTTGCTCGCTCACTCTCCCATGCACACATGCTGACTTTTTCTTACTGGATGACTTCCTTCTCCATCTTCAGTCCTTTCTTCTCACCTGTGTTCTCTCAGGAAGCAGCTGCAGGAGCTGAATGGACAGCACCAGCAGGAATTGTCTACCCAGTTGGCTCAGTTCAAGGTGGAAATAGCAGAGCGGGAGGAGCGGCAGCAGCAGGTGGCTCAGGACTATGAGCTCAGGTACCAGACCCTGGAGTCTCCATGTCAGGCCTTGGTCCCTTCCCCTGCAGCCTTGGTCTCTTCTGCACTGGCCCCAACTCCTCTCACAATTTCCTGTGTCCCACCTTTCCTTGTGGCCCTTCCTGTTGTCCGAGTCTCTGCTTTCTCCAAGGCCCGACATCACCTCTCGCATGTTTCCTCTCAGACTGGCCCGGGAGCAGGCGCGAGTGCGGGAACTGCAGAGTGGGAACCAGCAGCTGGAGGAACAGCGGGTGGAGCTGGTGGAGCGGCTGCAGGCCATGCTGCAGGCCCACTGGGAAGAGGCCACCCGGCTGCTCAGCACCACCACCCTGCCGCCCCACCCCCCGGTAGGCCGTCTGGGTTCTGTTTAGACCCTTTCTTGGGACATCTAGCTCCCTCCCAAGGAGAGTCCGAGTTCAGCTCCTAGGACCTGCGTTAGGAAAATTCTGTGAGCTTTCCCAAAGAGTAACTATCTCATCAAAAGCCATCTTTTTGCCATGGCCGCCACTTCCCTAGACTGGCCCCACAGCACTGGGCACCAGCCTCTTCTCCCAGCCCAAGAGAGGGTAACACATGATGCTAGTTTTGCCAAAGGGCAGCTGAAGTAATTGTGATGGAAAGAGTCCGAAATTGTTGCTCAGTCCTGCCCTAGAGGAGTCCTGCCCTAGGGGTTCTCAACCCTTGCCCTCCTTCTGTTGGCATCTCCTACGTCGTCCTTTTACCAATTAAGTTTTTAATATTAGCTAAAATATTTTTGGGGATAGATAATAATATGCACATAGTAATTTTACAAAACAAAAGGGACATCCTCAGTGGTCCAGGGGTTAAAGCTCAGCCTTCCAGTGCAGGGGCACACGTTCAATCCCTGGTTGGAGAGCTAAGGTTCTCACATGCCATGCGTGCAGCCAAAAATTTTAAAGCATAATGAAATAAAATAAAAAAAAAACCAAATTGTTCAAAAAGGTATACGGTGAAAAGTAATCTCCATACTATGCCTGCACCTCAGTCTCCTGGTTCCTCCCCCAAGAAGCAGCAGCTGTTACTGGTGTCTTGAGTGTATCCCACCCCCAGCTCCACCCCGCCACCCCGCACAGAAACATTGCCCTCTATACACAGTTGTATGACTTATTTAACCAAGTGTTTGTTGGTGGATATTAAAGTTGTTTCCTGTGTTTTGCTTCTACAAATAGTGCTGCAGAAAATGTCATTAATATGTCTTGGTTCAGTATACCTATACAGTTTCTAGAAATGGAATTGTAGGATCAAAAATAAGCGTTTTAAAATTTGTCAGAAATTTGATAGATGTTCTCAAATCCCCTTCTAAGGACGTTCTACTAATCTGCTATCTTATTAAAGTGTCTGTGGCACGTCTCATCTGTTTAAGTGCATCCTCTCTTGTGCCCAGGTTCCCCCCGCCGGCCCCTCCAGCCCTGGGCCGCAGGAACCAGACAAGGGGGAGAGGAGGATCTGGACGGTGCCCACCATGGCAGTGGCCCTGAAGCCTGTGTTGCAGCAGAGCCGGGAGACGCGGGAGGAGCTGCCTGGGGTGCCACCGCCTGTTCTCTGCAGCCCCTCCCCAGATCTTAGTCTCCTGCTAGGCCCCACTTTCCAGAGCCAGCATTCCTTCCAGCCTCTGGAGCCAAAGCCGGACCTCACGTCATCTTCAGGTGCCTGGGGACAGAAGTCACCGGGTTCCCCTTCCCCGCACTGACTGTCTCTCTCTTAACCTAACTTCCTGTCTGCTGGGGGCCTGAGCATTCTATTTCCCAGATGTCTTAGTGACTGTCCATTACCAGGAGCAGAAATCCACTCTAGTTGGTTAAAATACAGGCAGTTAGACTCTAGGAAATGGGACATATCTGTGCTTAATGAGAACCAAAGTTGGCACCAGGGGCTGTTGGGAACAGCAGAGCTGTTCCTCCTTGCTCTGGGCCTACCTGGGCTCTTCCTCCGCTTCTTCCTCTTGAATGACCGGCCCTCTCTCCCCCTTGGGTTCTTGCTCTTGCTGCTTTGATTTGCACATGGCTTTGAGCAGCTGTGACACTGACTCTAGCAAGACTCTAGACAACCCGCCTTTGTTTCTTGGGTCCAAGTTTAAAGAGAGGCGGTCTGGTGGGTTGGTAACTTCCTCAGATCAGCCGATCTTGAGTTGTGACTTGGGTGCATGGGGTGCTCTGTGTGGTGAAAATGAGACAACCCAGGTTGAAGTAAGCATGAGGGCATGTTCTGGTGAAAGAGCCAGAACATGTCTGTTTATCTTAAAGCATTCTGTGCTGTGGCGGGATTTATCCATTCAGCATCCAGGGACCACAGCCTTCCCCTTCTGTCTACTTTTCTGTCTTAGAATTCAGCTGTGCCCAGCTCCCAGTTGCCTTCAGTCCTTCCCTCTCCAGCTGTTTTCAACTGTGATCACCTTCTTCTAGCCGCGAAGCCCCACTCATGTGTGACAGGCCCCCTCCTTCCAGGCCTTGAGCGAGCTGCCTGGTGGAGGACCCCTCCCCCTACAGCACACACCCCCTGTTTCACTGTACAGTGGAGGCCTTCTCTGCAGTTGGGACCTTCCATCCGGATCACCGGGCAGAGCGACCATTCCCTGAGGAAGACCCTGGGTCTGAGGGGGATGGCTTCCTGAAGGAAGGCCTGCCGCCCCCTTCCCAGCTGCAGGGCCTCAAGCATTTTTTGCACCAGGTGAGAGGGCCCACCTGTCCCATCTTGCTTTCTCTGTCCCTTCCTCATTTTCTCTTTCTACTCTGAGAGGTGAGGACTCTGGCCTTTTAGGACTAAGACTTCATCCCAGTTTCTGCCTCTCCCAGTCCCCCTTATTTCTGCTGCAGCAATTCCTTCTGGAACTTAGGAGACCAGCTCCTACCTCCCTGCTGCTTCCTGCAGACCCTGAGGTGTCTTTCTTCAGTGGTCCTCAGGGAGCCCTACTGTCTTATCCCCCCAGCTGCTGGAGACTGCACCCCAGAGCCACGAGAACCCCTCCGTCGATCAGCTTCCCCCTAAGCCAGGTGAGCGCCAACTCTGAAGAAGTTTGGGGCTGGGCCTGAAAGAGGCAGGAGATCCACTTACCAGGGCTAGGTCTTCAGGAGCTGGCAAAGGTTACAAAGCCCCATGAAGGCTAAGGCTGTTGGGATTCCTTGGCTTTTGCCCCATTTCCTCATCCTGAATCTCATTCCTTTGGCTAGGTCCTCTGACTGCGCCATCTTGGGAGGAAACCCCTCAGGTGCCACGCCTCCCGCCCCCTGTCCATAAAACTAAAGTTCCCTTAGCCATGGCGTCCAGTCTTTTCCGGGTCCATGAGCTTCCCTCGGCCCCTTCACAGAGCGGTGGTCCCAGTGGTGGCTCCCCAGAGAGAGGTAAGCAGGTCCTGGTTTACAGGTAGGTCTCAGGTGTGGAGCCGGTACCTGGAACTGAAGGCCCTTCTGGGCTCCGGGAGCTGGAATAAGGGCTGGGGCCAGCCCAGGATGATGATCATTCCTGATGTGTGTCTCAGGTGGAGATGGGCCCGCATCCTCAAGGCAGCTGATGGAAGTGTCTCAGCTGTTACGACTTTACCAAGCTCGGGGCTGGGAGGCACTACCTGCCGAGGATCTGCTGCTTTACCTGAAGAGGCTGGAACATGGCGGCGGCGGGTACCACCCTGGGAGGGAAGGGAGGAGGGACTGGGTGCAAGGCATCTGGACTGTGAACGGGAAGAGTGTGGAGTGTGTCTGTTGAGTAGTGTCTTCTGCCCTTTTCTGGGGAAGAAGTGAGGGTGCTTGGAATCTCCTCTTCCTCCATCTCTCACCCTTCCCCACCTTTTCTTTTGTCTCTTCTTTTCTTTTTGGTTTGTTTTTCACTTCTTAAAAAAATCTCTTCTGCATGTTTTTCTACTTTAATTTTTCCCTCTTTACCCTGCAGCTCAGAACTGAGAGTCCTAGGACTGTGATGACCTAGTATAACTCAGTATGTGACTCCACTCATGTTTCCTCTTATTGGATCCCCGGGTCTATCTTGTTTGTTATTATTCTTAAGAGACAGCACCGGGAAGTAGTTCTTCTCCCCGAGTGTTGGGGAGAGTGGGGAGCAGCTGCCCCTCCTCATCCCCTGATCTGTACGGCAGGACTGACAGCCGAGGGGAAAATGCCCCCAGAAGGAACACAGACTCCCGCTTGGGTGAGATCCCCCGGAAAGAGGTGAGGAAAGCAGGGCTGGGTGAAGGGATGGGGGGCTCTCACTGACTCATCCCTCGCCTTCCACATGATCGCCCCGACCCCACTGACCGGGCTCCCATTTTCTGTAGTGTGGTCCTTCCCCTTTGCTGTCTGACTCTGGCCTTCCCCACACACAACACCTTTCCTCAGGAGCAGGGTACTGGGAGGACATAACACTGAGTTTTTCTTCTCTCTCCCTTCAACTCTTAGGTTCCCTCCCAGGCTCTCCCTCGGCGCCTCGCTGTAGCCCCTAAGACTGACAAACCTCCAGCTCGAAAGAAAAGTGGGCATCCCGCCCCTGGTGGTGTGAGAAGTCGGGGGGGAATCTGGAGATAAGCCCTTCACCTTTCTCTTCCTTGGCCTCTTCTTATTTTTATTATTATTATTTTAATAAATCAGGTAGTCTGTATTAGAGTCTCTGACTCATAGGCACTCGGAAAAGGGAGGATTTCTAGGAAACCACTTTGTGAAGAAACCTCATTCTTCTCTTTGAGTATGTTTTTTATATGTTTCTATTTCATATTCTGTGGAAAAAGACATGACTGCTTTGAAACAAAACAGTCTGTGGCTAGATTTCCAAAGTGTAGGTGAGCGAAGGCTTGGTGTTTCCAGAGTAAAACCTACAGAGTGACTAGCTCTGGTCGGTTGTGGAATTATTTATTTTCTTTTATATATCTCTGTATTTTCCAACTGTTCTGAAACATATATGTGTTACTTAATAATCAGAAAAACACTTTTAATTAATAAGTTATTATATAAAGAGTTTGAGTAAAAATGTGATATTGGGAAGACAGTTTTCTCTTTCAGGAGCAGATAATTCTTTCAGTTGTGTTAGTAGGATCCTAACTGTTAGATTCTGCTCCAGCCAGCCCACATATTATGGCTTCACTCTTCTGGCATTGAAATATGTATAAAAGACTAGAGTGCTGGCAAGGGAAAACAAGGCCATGATTGTGAAAACTTTCATCCTCATACCAAAATGAACAAAGAGAAACAATATTAAAGAAGAAAATGAGATTAGTGTGAAACTATGAAAGGCTGTGAAGAAAGCTGAGTGCCGAAGAATTGGTGCTTTTGAACTGTGGTGTTGGAGGAGACTCTTGAGAGTCCCTTGGACTGCAAGGAGATCCAACCAGTCCATTCTAAAGGAGATCAGTCCTGGGTGTTCATTGGAACGACTGATGCTCCAATACTTTGGCCACCTCATGGGAAGAGCTGACTCATTGGAAAAGACTCTGATGCTGGGAGGGATTGGGGGCAGGAGGAGAAGGGGACAACAGAGGATGAGATGGCTGGATGGCATCACTGACTCGATGGACGTGAGTCTGAGTGAACTCCGGGAGTTGGTGATGGACAGGGAGGCCTGGCGTGCTGCGATTCATGGGGTCGCAAAGAGTTGGACACGACTGATCGACTGAACTGAACTGATGAAAGGCCCCAACTTCATAGTACAAACCCTGAAAAACCCATAGAACAATTTAGATGAAACTAAAGGATGGTGCCTTGGGATCTTCCAGCTTCAGAGCACAGTGCTGAGTTGGGGTGGTGGTAAATATGATTGCAAATGGCCCGGTCCTAGGTGGGCGTTTGAGGGACAGAGCTTACTGGATTCTGTGAGGAGGGTGGGGTTCTTCTATGTGTCCCTAAATTATTTGGTTAGCTCCAGGACAGACTTGACAGAATATAGATTCACATACTGTTTTATAGTAACAATAGTCAGCCCTCCATGCCCTTGGGTTCTCTATCTGCAGATTCAACAAACTTCGGATCAAAAATATTGGGGAAAAAAAATTACAGAAAGTTTCAAAACGCGAAACTTGCATATGCTGCACACCAGCAACTAACTTTTACATAGCAGAAACGCTGGACTTGAAGAAACACAAGCTGGAATCAAGATTGCCAGGAGAAATATCAATAACCTCAGATATGCAGATGACACCACCCTTATGGCAGAAAGTGAAGAGGAACTAAAAAGCCTCTTGATGAAAGTGAAAGTGGAGAGTGAAAAAGTTGGCTTAAAGCTCAACATTCAGAAAACAAAGATCATGACATCCTGTCCCATCACTTCATGGGAAATAGATGGGGAAACAGTGGAAACAGTGTCAGACTTTATTTTTCTGGGCTCCAAAATCACTGCAGATGGTGACTGCAGCCATGAAATTAAAAGACGCTTACTCCTTGGAAGGAAAGTTATGACCAACCTAGATAGCATATTCAAAAGCAGAGACATTACTTTGCCAACAAAGGTCCGTCTAGTCAAGGCTATGGTTTTTCCTGTGGTCATGTATGGATGTGAGAGTTGGACTGTGAAGAAGGCTGAGCGCCGAAGAATTGATGCTTTTGAACTGTGGTGTTGGAGAAGACTCTTGAGAGTCCCTTGGACTGCAAGGAGATCCAACCAGTCCATTCTGAAGGAGATCAGCCCTGGGATTTCTTTGGAAGGAATGATGCTAAAGCTGAAACTCCAGTACTTTGGCCACCTCATGGGAAGAGCTGACTCATTGGAAAAGACTCTGATGCTGGGAGGAATTGGGGGCAGGAGGAGAAGGGGACAACAGAGGATGAGATGGCTGGATGGCATCACTGACTCGATGGACGTGAGTCTGAGTGAACTCCAGGAGTTGGTGATGGACAGGGAGGCCTGGCGTGCTGCGATTCATGGGGTCGCAAAGAGTCGGACACGACAGAGCGACTGATCTGATCTGATCTGATATAGTATGAGATAAGTAATCTAGAGATGATTTAAAGTGTATGGGAAGGTGGGGACTTCCCTGGTGGTCCAGTGGCTAAGACTCCCAATGCTGGGGGCCCCAGTTCAATTCCTAGTCAGGGGGCTAGATACCACATGCTGCAACTAAGCATTCCATGTGCTAAAATGAAGACTGAAGATCTTGCACGCTGCAACCAAGACCTGGTACAGCCAAATACTTTTCAAAAATAATAAAGTGTCCAGGAGGATGTGCACAGATTATAATGCAAACCTTTCGTTGTTTTTTATGTAGGACTTGAGCATCTGTGGATGTTGGTATCTGCAGGGTGTCCTGCAACCTATGCCCTACTTTGGATATCAAGGGACCACTGTATTTTCTTCCACCTTAAAGTAACTTTCTAGCTCCCAGGGGAGGAAAGAGGAGAAGATGAAAAACCCACGAGCAGCAGGTGTGCTGGTTCTCCTGCTCCGGCTCAAGGGGACAGCTTGTCATCGGTCCTGCCTAGTATCCTGGCAGGGAAACAAGAGTTGCACCAGCTGGGGAACTTTTCAAGGCCAATCTCGACTCACTTTTGGAAATGTTTGCTTTTCTTTTTTACCTCAAGTGCCTAGAATTATTTGACCAAACTCTGTGATTGATGGCATAGTACCAGCATTGGGAGGAAATAGTTTTATACCATTTTTAAAAACTGGCAAAATGAACACCCAGTCGTACCTCATTATCTTTTGGATTCCAACCTGCCACCCTCAGTCAACATGCCCTACATTTTTCTTGACATGAAGGACGGTGTGGAGAACATTTCCCAGCTCTCCAGAACTAAATCAGAAAAGGGCACAGTGCTGACTTAACTATTTTGTAAGCTAGTTATAGTAAGACAACTTTGATTTTTTAAAAATATATTGTGCCCCCTTTAAAAGTCTGTTTCTTCACCAAAACACAGCAAGGAGGCTGAGGAGGAGGAGGAGAAAACCCAGTCAATCACTTTCTTCCTCCATAATCATCTTGAGAATGTTCTGAGAGGCGAAGAAACCAAAAGGAAAGATTTGGGGAGCTCCATAAAAGCACACATACAGAGAAGTTGGGGACAGTCTTTAAACTCTGGCCACCCTTGGTGCAGACATGTGGTGTGGGATTTTGTCTCCTGAGAACTCCCACAGCTGCTGGGGGTGGGGCTAGGGGTGGTTCCAGTGGAGTATGTGAGAGTGAAGGCGGAAGGCTAAGATGCTGTAAACAAGTCCAGTGGCTTTGGGCAAGGTTTATTTCCTGGGTAATGGTCCACAGCAGTGGGATAGTCCTGGTCCATGTGGCCGCCTGGGTCTCAGATGTTTTCCATCTTGTCACCCAGCTGTCCCCAGATCACTGTCACTGTGTGTGCTGTTGAAGCAAGAAATGGTGAAGTGTCCTGTTACCATGTAGGACTCTCAGCTGGCAAGAAGGAGAAAGAGCCACAGGCAATGTATTAAGACCCCCCCCCCATACTTGGAAATGCCATGCATCAATTTTGCTCATATTTCGTTGGTAAGACCTTGGTCACATGGCCATGTCTGATTGCAGGCAAGACTTGGAAAGATAGCCTAGCTGGCTACCATGTATACATGGATTGATTACTCCATTACCATGTAAGTGCTAAGCAGAAAGAGAGAATGGATTTTGGTGCTTGCAGACAGCTCTAGGGAGTGGGACCTCAGTGAAAGTAATTGCTGGGACAACCCAGGGTCATCAGTATTGACTGAGTGTGCAGATAATGAAAAAGCATGTTGGACATATGTAAATTAGTCCAAGCTGCACAATTGGTCAAAATAGCCCCTACAAAACAGAATCAAGGAAGGAAAAAGGAGAGAACTTAAATTCTAACCAGGATTCTTTTTGAGAGAAAAAATATGGAAAAGAGAGAATAAGAGATTTGGGTTAAGAAGCTAGCTTGAGAGACTTCTGTTTCTAGAGTTTGAGCCTCAAGTAAATATTGATAGTAAAGGATTATAATCCATTCAATAAAATAAGAAATCATGGGTCCACACAGATACAAGTAAACTACTACAAGTTTGGGGACTCCCTGGTGATCCAGTTAAGAATCCACCTTCCAATGTAGGGAACTTGGGTTCAACCACATGCCACGGGGCAACTAAGCTAAGCCCTGAAACCAGAGAAGGCTGTGTGCCACAACAGTGGTCCTGCGTGCCACAGCTAAGACCTGACACAGCCAAATACATTTTTTTTTAAATTTTTTAAGTTTGACAAGGTACAGGGTAATTACACAGTTGCAAAGTACATCCCGAGGCTTCCCAGGTGACACAGTGGTAAATAATCTGCCTACCAATGCAGGAGACGCAGGTTCTAGCTTTAGATCAGGAAGAACCCCTGGAGGAGGAAATGGCAACACACTCCAGTGTTTCTTGCCTGGAAAATCCCATGGAGAGGGGAACCTGGCAGGTAACAGTCCATGGGGTCACAGATTCAGACACTACTGAACATGCACACACACACAGCACATCCCTCAAAGTACTAATTACAAAGGGTAACTTCTCTGGCCGAGCCACCTTCATCAAGTGATCAAAGTGAACTTCACCAGTATGGGTCAAATCTAAATCGTGTGCAGCCTGAGAAGATGCCAGGAGAAAAGAGCATCTGGCCAGATTTCTGTTGAAGGTCACAGCCTGAATTTAATTACGAAGAAATGGCAGACGAGCATTAACTGAGAGACACCCTTCAAAATCATCGTCCTGTCATTTTCAAAATTGTCAGTCATGTAAGTCAAGAAAAGCAACCGCCACAGACATGAAAGCCGAACATGGCACGTGATTCTGTACTAGACCATTTCTTTATCCAGAACTTCTTTAGGACGATTGGTGGAACTTGAAAAAAAAACTCTGAGGATTAGATGGTAATGATGGGTCAATGTCAGTTTCCTGATTTTGATGTTTGTCTGTGGTTTTGTAGGAGAATCTCCTTGTTTGCCAGAAACAAGACTCCAAAGTATTTACAGGTGATGAGGCTTCCTGTTGGCCACTTGCTCTCAAATGACTGAGGAGAAAAATTTATTTGTATAGTACCTGCAACTTTCCTGTAAAGTTTGAAATTATTTTTTAAAAAACCCAACCAATTTTTCAAATACCATTTATGTAGCATCATATACTTAGAAATTTAGCCAGATAATAAAACTTCTATAAAGGAAAAACTAACCAAGGCAAAAATAAACTTTGTGCTATTTAGGAATTATAGGGTAAGGCTAAAAAAAACCCAAAGAAACAGTATACACCAAATTCAGGATGGTGGTAACCCTGCTGGTGTGGGAGAAAGTGATGTCACAGGGAGGACCCACACAGCAACATGAGGGTGTAAGTGATATTCCACTTTTTCAAATAAAGATGTTTGTTATTGTGCTTTATAATTCATGCACACAGAGTGGTTGTATTTTTCTTGTATATCAAATATTTCATAGTAAGGAAAAAATACATGATGTTATTGCATTTATAATAGGAAAACCATATATGTATAGAACCATATATGTAAAACTATGTGTGTGCATCTATGTTTATAAAATATATAGAGAAAGGACTAGAAAAATACTAACAAAAGCAAAATGCCTTACAAATTTATGTTGAAGCACATGTCAAATTTTATTAAGTTGTTGACAAGGGAAAATGGGAAGAAAAAAGTATGCCAGCTTGGTGGAAAGTTGCTGCTGTGGACTATAAATACACTGATGACAGGGGCTGGGAACCTTCACCATTCAAGAAAGAGGGCAGGCTTTGCCATTCAAGTAAGAAAGGGCAGGCTTCAGAATGAAGAAAGATTAAGACAGGAACTTCCCTGGTGGTCTAGGGGCTAAGACCCTGCGCTCCCAAGGTAGGGGCCCCGTGTTCAATCCCTGGTCAGGGAGCTAGATGACACATGCCATAACCAAAGATCCCGAATGCTGCAACTAAGATGCAGTGCAGCCAAAAGATAAATATTTTTTTAAAAAAAGAAGAAAGATTAAGACAGTTGAAAAGCAAGTGTAATGCTCTATAATTCTTATTCTCTATAAAACCTCACATGATCTCACTCAGTTCAGTTCACTCAGTCGTGTCCAATTCTTTGCAACCCCGTGGACTGTAGCATGCCAGGCTCCCCTGTCCATCCCAACTCCCAGAGCCTACTCAAACTCACGTCCATCAAATCAGTGATGCCATCCAACCATCTCATCCTCTGTTGACCCCTTCTCCTCCTGCCTTTAATCGTTCCCAGAATCAGGGTCTTTTCCAATGAGTCAGTTCTCCACATCAGGTGGCCAAAGTATTGGAGTTTCAGCTGCAGAATCAGTCCTTCCAATGAACATTCAGGACTGATTTCCTTTAGGATGGAACTGGTTGGAACTCGTTGCAGTCCAAGGGACTCTCAGGAGTCTTCTCCAACTCCACAATTCAAAAGCATCAATTCTTCGGTGCTCAGCTTTCTTTATAGTCCAACTCTCACATCCATACATGACTACTGGAAAAACCATAGCTTTGACTAGATGGACCTTTGTTGGTAAAGTAATGTCTCTGTTTTTTTCTCATTAGTGGTATCTTAAAGTGTATGCTTCTTTTATTTGGGTACAGAGATAACAGGAGACTTCCGTGTAGCTCAAATGGTAAATGATCTGCCTGCAAGG
This sequence comes from Bos taurus, assembly GCF_002263795.3. NCBI lineage: Eukaryota > Metazoa > Chordata > Mammalia > Artiodactyla > Bovidae > Bos > Bos taurus. Next base: position 27,634,122 of record NC_037346.1, read on the forward strand.
CAGGAGACCAGGGTTCGATCCCTGGGTTGGGACGTTCCTCTGGAGGAGGGAATGGCAATCCACTCCAGTATTCTTGCCTGGAGAATTCCATGGACAGAGAAGCCTGGCGGGCTACAGTCTGTGGGGTTGCAAAGAGTCGGACATGACTGAACGACTAACACAGTCCACACAGAGACATTACATTTAAAATGTAAAGGCTTAAAAATAAATAAATGAAATGTAAACATTTGAAATGAACCACAATTTTTGTAATTCTCTTTGGCATTTCTTTTTTCATTGTAATATCTGGAGCCTCAAGAAAAAAAAAGTGACCCCAGCACCACCCTACTCTGTCTTCTGAGCAACTCTCACTAGACCTTATTGGTACCACTTATTACCGTCTGAAAAGTCTTTTTCCCACATACATAGATTTTTCTTTGAAAATGATAAGGTAGCAAATGTATCTAAGGGCCAAGAATTGGTGAACAAATGTCTCGTTATATCTGTGCTGAAACGATTGAGGGCTGGCTCTGGGCTCTAAGGCCAGGATTTCAAACCACATGGTTTGGCTTCAGCACTGGTGTTTGTAGTTGTGCCACATCAGAGCAGAAAGTGGTGCTACTGATGCTGATAACCATTCGTCACCCCTGTGTTTTGGGATAACTGAGGAAGAACAACCAACGGCCATGAACTGAGTGTTTGTGGGTAGCATACTACTAGGGCACTGGGAGGCGGGGAGAGGGTGGGGTTGGCAAGGGTTAAATATGGAACGTGAATATTTATAGGCCGTGTTGGAATTTTCCAGAGAAAGAGGACAGGATGTGTGTGTGTGTTTACAGAGAGAAGAGAAGGAGGCTTCTTCTTTTCTTAAAAAAAATATTTATTTATGAGGCTGAGCCAGGTCTTGGCTTTAGCATTTTTGATCTTCCTTGTGGCATGTGAACTCTTAGCTCTATGTGGGATCTAGTTCCATGACCAGGGATTGAGCCCAGGCCTCCCTGTTGGGAGCACGGAGTCTTAGCCACTGAACTGTTGGGGAAGACCTGAGAGAGGCTTTTTTTTAGGGACTTGGCTCACTGGAGAGGCTTGGCTAGTCCAAAGTATGCAGAGTAGGCCTGCAGGCTGGAGATTCGGCAGAGCAACCACTGGTAGAATTCCTTCTTGCCTGGGGAGGTCAGTATTTCTAGTCAGGCCTTCAACTTACTGTATGAGCTTACCACATTATGGAAAGAAAGCCGCTGTACTCAAAGTGCATCAGTTTAGTGTTAATCTCATTTTAAAAACACCTTCACAGAACATCTAGAATGTTTGAGCAAATAGCTGGGTGTGTGACTATAAAATTAACCATCATATAAATTCTGGACCAAAAGATGCTTTTAATTCTTGATCAGGTGACCATGGAGAATCTCCCATAAGCCATCAGCACAGCGGGTGGCAGCATGACAGATTCAGTCCTCAACTTTTTAAAAATCTTTTATATAGATAATTTTTATACTGATAACCCCTAACTGCCATTTTAGGCTGGATTTGGGCCTTTGTACATCAGCAAATGGGCCAACATATCAAGGTATGTGATAGCAAGTCACATCAGTTCAGTCACTCAGTCGTGTCCGACTCTTTGCAACCCTATGAACTGCAGCACGCCAGGCCTCCCTGTCCATCACCAACTCCCAGAGTCCACCAAACCCATGTCCATTGAGTCAGTGATGCCATCCAACCATCTCATCCTCTGTCGTCCCCTTCTCAAACTCCTATCTCTGTTTACTAAGCCAAGTTATTTCTATGTGAGCTCCTGCCTACATATGTGAATAAGCTTTGTCTTTTCTAATACATCTTTTGTCAGTTTAATTTCTTGGCCCCAATTATAATACTACTGCAGTAGGTTACCTAAGGCTAGAATCTCTCTGAAGGAGCTGGAGTCCCTAAATCCTACCTAAATCTTTACAAGAAGATGCTAAAATTAGACTTCCCTGGTAGTCCAGTGGTTAAGAATTTGCCTGTCAATGTAGGGGACCCAGGTTCCATCCCTGGTCTGGGAAGATCCCCCATGCCTAGGGGCAATAAACCCCATGTACCACAACTGGTGAAGCCTGTGTGCCTAGAACCTGTGCTCCGCAAGAAGAGAAGAGGCCACTTCATTAAGAAAGCCACACACCACGATGAAGAGTAGCTCCCTGCTTGCTGTCACAACTAGAGAAAGCTCTTTTCTCCACTCTTAAGTTTTATAGTGTGGATGTTACAAATAAAGCTATGGTGAACATCATATGACTGAGGGACTGAACAACAAACATTCTGGGACTTCTTTGGTGGACAATACACTTATTTGTAATTTGGAATTGCTGGTGGATTTGTTTAGACAACAGTCAATGGTTTCCCACTCGCTATCCTTACCAACATTTGGTATTGTCAATCTTTTTCATTTTCACCATTCTGGTGGCTGTGTGGTGCTATCTCATTGTCGTTTTAATCTAAATATGCACATTTCTATTAGTAAAGTAATATATATATATATATATATATATATATATAAAATTTCATAAGTACAAGAAAGAAGTAACTAAAAATCATTTCTGTCTTATCATCCTCTTCCCCCACCTCCTGCCTCACCAGCTTTACTGGATTTGGAGTGTGTACAATACAATTTTAAGGTTGTACTGATTTACATTTCCACCAGCAATGCATGAAAATTACTCTCTTATTTTCTGAACTGGGATTACTGTTAAACTGTCAATTTGTTATTTTGGTGTCTCATTTATGGTTTTATTTAGCATTTTTTTCCTAGTGAGGGTGGAAGATTTTTTTTTATTGCTATTACTTTTACTTTTTGTGTAAATTGCTTTATTTCTTTTGATGAAACAGATTTTTGATCATCACATCTAACAAGAATAACGTCAAAAAAGAAGTTGACAGGGTAATCTCATGAATTAATAGATGTGCAAAAATTCTAGATAACATTTTAGCAAGCAGAATATAACTTTAAAAGCAACATATACTTTAACCATTTCTATTTTTCTCCCACTAAAGCTCAAGTCAGCGTAACCAATATTATTACTGGAAAAATTGTAAAAATTCATATAATTATTTCCATAAATGCGAAAAGGGAATTCTTTTTTAGAACTCTTCCTAAAAGTAATAAAGGGTTGCCTCTTTAACATGACAAAAACGCTCTATTGAAAACCAAAAATCAAAATTACACTTAATGGAGAAATAGGAATTACTCCTCTTTGAAACAGGAATATGCACAACAAGGCTACATTATCAGCACTGTTCAACTTAGCTCTAAAAATTCTGACAAAGCTTTTTGAGAAGAGAAAGAAAGATATACATAAGGAAAGAGAAGAAATAAGGCGATAATGTTTCTTAAATAAGATGAAAACCATCTCAAAATTACTAGTGATAATAAATGAAGGCATCAAAGAAACTAGATAAAACACAAGTTAATTTAGGAGAATTTTCATTTTACAACAGTGCATCTCTCAATGTTTGTCATTTCTTTAAATTTATCATTTCTTTGTTTATTCTTTAATAAAACTTTATAACTTTATTCCTATAGGTCCAGCATATTTCTTACTAAAATTTTCATAGGGATTTAAAAGCTTTTATTGCTACTGTGAATGGAAACTTTTGGTCATTGCATTTACTTTCTTATTCTTAAATATTTAAAATAAGGCATTTATTATATGTGCTGATGATAGCATGATATTTGAACTTATCTGGAATTGTCTTTCACATCTATTTTTTCTTTTTAATATTTAGTTATTTATTTGGCTTCACCAGGTTTTAGTAGCAGCATGCAGAATCTTTTTTTTTTTTTTAGTTGTGGCATGTAAAGATCTAGTTCCTTGACCAGGGCCCAAACCATCCCCCATCTCACTGGGAGCCAGGAGTCCTAGCCACTTCCCTAGCCATCAGGGAAGTCCCCACTTCTATTTTTCTATCATTTACAAGCATCAGTCATTCCCAATCATTAATGATACAGGTGTGTCACTGACTCTAGTGATAAAGTCTTGTTTAAGAAGGTGTTGCAGTTGAATTTTGCTGGCTTTCATGTTGTTAAGATGCTCCCATTTTTTGTACTGTTTTTATCCTCTCTTCATTTTCTTCAGTGATATCTTGAACCAGGTAAATGCCTGGAAGGCACCTTAAGGAGCTTTAAATTATTATTTGGTTAAAGAATTTTTGCCCACCGTGACCTCTGATTTCAGGCAGGTATCAGCCAACTAGTCTAAGGGTACTGTGGTGTTCTGGTCATATATTGTTATGTAACAAACTGTAACTTTGATCTACTTTTCTGGTTTGGTTGTTGCACTGTGTTTAGTCATGTCCGACTCTTTGAGACTCCATGGACTGTAGCCTGCCAGACTCCTCTGTCCACGGGATTTTCCAGGCAAGAATACTGGAGTATTTGCCATTTCCTCCAGAGGATCTTCCCGAACCAGGGATTGAACTAGAGTTTCCTGCACCTCCTGCATTGGCAGGTGGATTCTTCACATTTATTGATTTGGCTGGGCCGGGTCTTAGTTGTGGCACTTGGGATCTTCTATCCTTTTTGAGGCATTTCAGGATCTTTAGTAGTGACATGTGGAATTTTTTTAGTTGCAGCATGCACTCATCTCATACGCTAGTAAAGTAATGCTCAAAATTCTCCAAGCCAGGCTTCAACAGTACATGAACCATGAACTTCCATATGTTCAAGCAAGGTTTAGAAAAGGCAGAGGAACCAGAGATCAAATTGCCAACATCCGTTGCATCATCGAAAAAACAAGAGAGTTCCAGAAAAACATCTACTTCTGCTTTATTGACTATGCCAAAGCCTTTGATTGTGTGGATGACGACAAACTGTGGAAAATTCTTCGACATGGGAATACCAGACCACCTGACCTGCCTCCTGAGAAACCTGTATGCAGGTCAAGAAGCAACAATTAGAACTGGACATGGAACAACAGACTGGTTCCAAATCGGGAAAGGAGTACGTCAAGGCTGTATATTGTCACCCTGCTTATTTAACTTATATGCAGAGTACATCATGAGAAATGCCAGGCTGGATGAAGGACAAGCTGGAATCAAGATTGCTGGGAGAAATATCAATAACTTCAGATATGCAGATGGTAGAAAGGGAAGAACTAAAGAGCCTCTTGATGAAAGTGAAAGAACAAAGTGAAAAATTTGGCTTAAAACTCAACATTAAGAAAACTAAGATCATGGCATCTGGTCCCATCATTTTATGGCAAATAGATGGGGAAACAATGAAAACAGTGCAAGACTATTTTTTTGGGCTCCAAAATCACAGCAGATGGTGACTGTAGCCAAGAAATTAAAAGATGCTTGCTCCTTGGAAGAAGAGCTAAGACCAACCTAGACAGCCTATTAAAAAGCAGAGACATTACTTTGTCAACAAAGATCCATCTAGTCAAAGCTATAGTTTTTCCAGTAGTCATGTATGGATGTGAGAGTTGGACTGTGAAGAAGGCTTAGCGCCAAAGAATTGATGCTTTTGAATTGTGGTGTTGGAGAAGACTCTTGAGAGTCCCTTGGACTGCAAGGAGATCCAACCAGTCCATCCTAAAGGAAGTCAGTCCTGAATGTTCATTGGAAGGACTGATTCTGCAGCTGAAACTCCAATACTTTGGCCACCTGATGAGAAAAACTGACTCATTGGAAAGGACCCTGATGCTGGGAAAGATTAAAGGTGGGAGAAGGGGACGACAGAGGATGAGATAGCATCACCGACTCAACAGACATGAGTTTGAGTAAGCTCTAGGAGTTGGTGATGGACAGGGAAGCCTGGTGTGCTGCAGTCCATGGGGTTGCAGAGTCGGACACTGAGCGACTGAACTGACTGATGGTCTTTCGTGACTGACTTTTTTCACTTAACATAATGCTTTCAGGGTTCATCCGTGTTGTAGCATGTATTTATACTTCATTTTCTTTTTATGGATGAATAATCTTCCATTGTCACCCCTTGATATCCACAGGGAATTGGTTCCAGGACTCCCTTCAAATACTAAGATCCACAGATACTCAAGTTCCTGACATAAAATGGTGTAGTATTTGCGTATAGTATAGGTTATATATGTAACATATACATAAAGTATATCTCCCATATATTTTAAATCATCTCTAGATTATTTATGATACCTAATATATTTAAATGTCATGTAAATAGTTGTAAATACAATGTAAATGCTATGTAAATAGTTACAGTAAAGTTTTGCATTTTGGAACTTCCTGGATCTTTTTTTTTGGCTGTGCCCAGGCTTAGTTGCAGCATGCAGGATTTTATTTTATTTTTTAGTGGCATGTGGGATCTAGTTCCCTGACCAGGGATTGAACTGGGGCCCCCTCCATCGGGAGCACAGAGTCTTAGCCACTGGCTCACCAGGAAAGTCCTTTTCTTGGATTTTTTCCCTAAATATTTTCCATCTGCTGTTGGTTGACTCCACAGATGTGATACCAGCAGGAACATAGGGCCAACTTCACCACATTTTTTTATTGGCTCATCAGCAATGAGCACTTGGGTTCTTTCCACTTCGGGGCTCTTATGAACAATAGTGCTATGAATATTTGTGTGTAAGTTTTTATGTGGATATGTTTTCACTTCTCTTGGGTATGTACCTAAGATAGAAACTGCTGGGTCATACAGTAAGTCGGTGTTCAAACTTTTGAGGAATTGCCACACTGTTCTCAAAACGGATGCACCATTCTACATTCCCACCAGCAATATGAGAGTTCCGATTTCTCAACAATCCCCTCCACATTTGTTACCTACCTTTTCTGATAATAGCCATCCTAGTGGGTGTAATGTGATATCTCATTGTGATTTTTGACTTGCATTTCTCTGGTGGCCAACAATGTTGAACATCTTTTCACGTGCTAATTGGCCTTTTGTGTATCTTCTTTAGAGAAGTATCTATTCAGATCTTTTACTCATTTTGAAATTGGGTTGTTTTTTGTCTTTTTATTATTGAGTCATATCATGAAAATTTAAAAAGAACAAATTGCTAATTTCCTGAATCGCCCAGAAGCTGACTTCTTACTCATTTCCAAACCTGCTTTTGAACAAGACCAGACTTTTTTCCTCAGAATTGCATTTTAGCATTCATGTGATGAGAGTGCAAGCAAGTTTAAAAACAGAAGTTTCCTCTGTTCTCAGCTGGAGAAGCAAAGTGGGAAAGGCAAAGACAGGCAAGTTTCCATAGGATCGTTTGAACAAATGGTACTTAAAAGGTGTCAGGTGGTTTTTAACTTTTAAAACAAGAACTGTGGAAGTCTTAGAGCCTCATCTCAGAGAGCGCCAGGCGGAGAAGGGGACTAGATGAATGGCAGGGTGAGTTGATCTTTGACTCAATTAGGCTGAATCAATCTTGTCATTGAGTTCGCAAGGAAATTCAATTACAGGTCAAGTGCAGGAAGCCCAGTAATTGTGGCTTAAGCAGCAGAAATGACAGGTGATCGATAGCAGCCTGGGGGATGAATTTGACTTCAAAGCCCCTGAATCTCTGGTGGGAAGAACAGGCAGGAGAGTTGGAAGAGAGGAAGAGGCTCTCTAAGGCAACCACTGAGAGGTTTGGTGGATGAGGTGCCAAGACAGTGGATGTGGCACTGCCAGGCATGCCTGCCCCCCCCCCCCCAGGTGTTGACCTGACTGTGGAGACTCTCAGGGCAAGAGACTCATGGTGGCAGGGGGTGGGGTGGGGGGCGGTGGTGGCGGTGAGCGTGGAGCTGGGCAGGGGGGTGGGGGTCATCAGACCATGTTGGGAGATTCCAGCAACAGCGCCTTCAGCTGACCGCGGCTGCAGGCAGCCAGAAACTGTACTACCCAAGTCAGCATTAGAAGCTGGGGCTGCAAGAACTGGGCTCTGTGGGGAAAGCAAAAGGCGGGATGTGGGACAGGAAACAACTCTGGAGAAAAGAGCATCTCTCTAGAAATCCCCTTTCCCTGCAAAACGAGGTGTAAAAGATTCATAAAAGTTTTGCTCAGAGATAAAGAATCCACCGGCCAATGCAGGAGCTGCAGGTTTGATCCTTGGATCAGGAAGATCCCCTGGAGGAGGAAATGGCAACCGACTCCAGATTTCTCGCCTGAGAAATCCCATGGACTGAGGAACCTGGTGGGCTATGGTCCATGCAGAGTCGAACAAGACTTAGAGACTAAACAACTCCTCCCTCTAGTGGTGATACACATATTGCAAGAGGGGCTTCATGGCTGAGTCGAAATCCAGAAGCTATGAAGACTGATACGTTCCACCACCTTAGAAAAACAACCCCCCCCCAAATACCTGATTTTTTTTGTGCGGCAAAGAAAAATATTTTGCACTAAGTTTTGCAAGATAATACCGTTGGAGGAAGCTGGATAAAGGGTACACAAGATGGCTCTGTATGATTTTTTACTACTGAATCTCTACTATATTTTAACTATGTGAATCAATCCTTACCTCAAAATAAAAAATGTAAAATAAAAGGACTTCCCTGGTAGTCCATCGACTAAGGATCTGCACTCCCAGTGCAGGCGGCTTGGTTTCCATCTCTGGTCAGGGAACTAGATCCTATATGCTAAAACTAGAAGTTCATGGGCCGCAGCTAAGAAGATCTCGAGTGCTGCAACTGAGACCCGGTGCAGCCAAATAAATAAATAAAAATAAATATTTTTAAAAATGTATAATAAGTAATGAAGCACAGCCTTAAACCAAAAAAAAAAAAAAAAAAGTTAAAAAGGAAAGGCTTGGCGGAGAGAGGGAAAAAAAATAAGAAAAGGCTTGAGTCCTTTGGCCCCACCTCTGGCTGGGGACTCATAGCCATGAGTAGGTAAAATAGTCAGGAGGTAGGAGACTTTTCTGGGACTCCCTGACATGAAGGCCCCATACACTGTGGCTCCAAAGCCTGTTGATGAGTCCTTAGGGGCTATCGTTATACTGGGAGAATATGGGAATGTAATAGGTGATGAAATTAAAGTGAAGGTTTGGATAAAAGTCGTAAGGTTTGAACAGGTTTCATGTGAGGTGGTTTTGCCCCCTTTACCTGGAAGGGCAAATGTACTGGGGGATAGATGTTGCATCTGATGGGATAAGGTTCCCCTTACTTAGTATCCTAAAGCAGAAGGCACTGGATCCTGCCCTTCTGCCAGTATAAATGAAATGGCCATGCTAAATGAAAACCAATAACTGCCTGGGGCTTCCCAGGTAGCTCTAGTAGTAAAGAACCTGCCCGCCAATGCAGGAGACATTAGAGTTGCAAGTTTGATCCCTGGATCAGGAAGATCCCCTGGAGGAGGGCATGGCAACCCTCTCCAGTATTCTTGCCAGGGAAATCCCATGGACCAGAGGAGCCTGGTTGCACAGAGTCGGACATGACTGAAGCAACTTAGCATGCATGCAACTTCGCCTGAGCCCACAGAGGTTATTAATTTACACAGCGTGGACTACCTGGTGGACAGAAGGAGATGACTACCTTAATGCTCTGTTAAAAGATATAGTTCCTGATGTGGACAGGTCGTCTGTACAATAGCCTCGTATGCAGTGCAAACTTGGGCTATGGCAAAATACCACCGAGCAGTGACCACTGGGATTTTGGATCAGAAAATTTCCATTTACTAGCTTGCTATTGGAAATGGCAACCCACTCCAGTGTTCTTGTCTGGAGAATCCCAGGAACGGAGGAGCCTGGTGGGCTGCCGTCTATGGAGTCGCACAGAGTCAGACACGACTGAAGCGACTTAGCAGCAGCAGCAGCAGCTTGCTATTGGACCTTAATGGAAACTATGCCTATAACTAAAGGATATAAAATAATCTTGAACCTTAAATACTTATAATATCTTGGGTGATGTCCACTCTCAACCTCTGTTCATGTCATCTGGGTTACGCTGTCTCTCCCCTTAGTCCCAGGTAACCCAGGCCTCACCAATCCAGCGTGTGGCCAGGTGACTGAGATGGGCTCAGAACTGGACAATTAACCAGATCAAGCCAACCTGAATGGGGACTCAAATCTCAGACTTTTGTTGAGGACTTTAGGAAATGGCAACCCACTCCAGTGTTCTTGCCTGGAGAATCCCAGGGACGGAGGAGCCTGGTGGGCTGCCCTCTATGGGGTCGCACAGAGTCTGACATGACTGAAGCGACTTAGCAGCAGTAGAAGTTAGGTAAATGAACTCTTTGTTCGCTGGAATTAAGCCTGGGGGGATAGGAGAACTGCTCCAACCGATTTGCTCCTAAAAGAGGAGGGCTTTTTGGAAAATACAGCCAATCACAGAGGTGGGAGAGCAAAGTCTGAGAGGCCTGAATGTTTACACCTGAATCCAGCTATGCCTGAAGTAAACCCTATCCTTCAAGTTTTCAGTTAAAGGAACCCATTAAATCTGTCTGCCTTACCCTGTTTGTCTTCGAGGGCCCTCACAGAATCAAGGAGAATCATAGTTTAAGTGGGGGGGGGGGCGGGGGGGCGGGGGGGGGGCGGGGGGGCGGGGGGGGCGGGGGGGGCGGGGTGCGGGGGGAACACACGAAAGACACAAAGAAACATTTCTCTTAAAAAAACAACAGAAACAAACAAAAAAGGAACTTCAGACATAGCCTACAGCTCCCCCTAGTGGCAAACATTGCTTTTCGGCCCTGGATAACGTGCCACCAGGTTTCCCAAAAGTCTGTGTATATCGAGGTTAATTTAGAACATCTTTCCTAGTTCAAAAATATATAATTGCTGCTATTTATAATCCTGATCGCAGCTCTGTCCCATAATATTTTGTAGTTCAGAACTATAATCCTGAACAAAACATGTCCCCAAATCATGCAGTGAAGTGAATATAGAAGTGCTAGATCATTGGGCTTAGTGGCTCAGCTGTATCCAACTCTCTGTGGCCCCATGGACTGTGGCTCACCAGACTTCTCTGTCTATGGAATTTTCCAGGCAAGAATACTGAAGTGGATTGCCAGTTCCTACCCCAGGGGATCTTCCTGACCCAAGGATTGAACTCCCATCTCTGGCGCCTGATAGACCATTAGGAATCATATTTTATAGCTATCAAAAAAAGAGAAAAATAAGAAAGACAAAAATATATAGTTCCGTAGAATTTTAATATCCAGATAAAGATAACTTTCTTGGCTTTCTGTCTCACACCTCCCACCCTTCTTTTTTCTCCACCTCTCATGAAAATGATCAAAGAGAGAAATACAAAACAAAACAAAACTGTCCCAGCAAGCAAAAAAACTGGAGAAAATGCTATGAACCGAACTGAATATTTGAGAGATTTGGGGTCCGTTGCTGAGGCTAGAGCAGGGGAGGCTGGGGAGAGAAAGGCAGTGCTCCACCTTGGCTCCATAGAGCAGTGGGCAGAGTAGCCCCAGAGGGCTGGGGTCGTGCTGCTCCAGTCCTTGCAGCACCGCCCCTTATTCTTGGGGCCGGGGTGTCTGGTCCTGGCCCTACAGGGAGATGTGCTTTTGCTTCCCCTCTACTCACACAGCATCCAGCCGACAGCCCGTGGCTGTGCTAAGGTGGTCCTACGGAGGGGAGAGGGTCCCAAGGAGGAAGCACAAGATGCTGTGTGTGAACATTCGGGGAGCCTCCATTCCTGTGCACTTCCACCCAAGTCCAAGTGTGAACACCCAGTGGAGAATCACTGCATGAGTGAGAACCCTCAGCATCCTGATAAAGGTAGATCAGGAAGGGCAATCTGGACAAGAACAGTCCCCAGGGACTTCCCTGGAGGTCCAGTGGTGCATACAAGGCAGGAGTGGTGGGTTCAATCCCTGGTTGGGGAACTAAGATCCCACATGCCCCAGCATGATCAAAAAAAAAAGCAAAGTAAACTGTCCCCAGTGGAATGAAGGAAATACAAAAGTATTTAAAATATTCGAATCAATGTCCTCAAAATTATGTATGACAGAATACTGTATTCATAAAAAAACCTGGGACACAAACTGTGGTAAATACATGCAGTGGGATATTATTCGGCCCTAATAAGGAATGAGATTTTGATATATGCTATATCATGGGTGGACCCTGAAAGTATTGTGCTAAGTGAAATAAGCCAGATACAGAAGGAAAAAATCATACGATTCTACACATATTAGGTACTAGACTAGACAAATATTCAGGCACAGAAAGTAGAATGTGATTACCAGGGGATAGAGGGAAAGAAGAGGGAAAGTTATTGTTTAATGGGTACAGAATTTTTGTTGGCGATCATGAAAAAATTTTGAGTATAATGGTGAGTTATACAAAATTGTGAGTATACTTAATGGCACTGAACTATACACTTAAAATGGTTAAAAAGTAAATTTTAGGTTATGGATATTTTACTACAATAAAAAATACCCTCCCCAAACCAACCTGTTACAGAAAAAGGAGCAATTGGAGAAAAAGTGTTCTTAGAAATGTAGAGTATAAAGGCAAAAATTTAAAAACCCAATAGAAGCAGAAAATAATGGAACAGGCACTGCTTTTAAAAACCTTGTCATTTTAGAAGGCCAGTTAAGGAACTCTCTTAGAATATTTTTGAGGACTCTGGCTTTATAATTATTTCCATCCTTAGTAAGTCTTGGTTCCAAACAAGTCTGTGGCTCCAATGTAAAAAACCAGGCCTGTCAACGCAAAAGCATAGTATTCACTCCACAGCGCAAAGAAAACGGCCCCTGTACCTCATGGCAAGACTGAGTGGCAAGACTTAGGGTCCCTTGGGGGAGAAAGGAGGGCTGTAGGGGCAACCCCAGCTAAGAGACAGTGTTTAACTTTTCTCTTAAGGAAGTCAACCCAACTCTTCAGGCCCTGGAGGATATGAAAGAGGAAAAGAAAGAAGAAAAAGTCAGGCCCACATGCTTTTTTTTTTGGCTGCACCATACATCTTCCCCGACCAGGGATGCAACCCGTACCCACACTCTATATTGGGAACTCAGAGTCATAACCACTGGACAGTCAGGGAAATCCCACATGTTCTTGTCTCTCCTTCTTGGTTTGGAAAAGGGGAGTCCTGGCTCAGTGGAACCATCCAGGTGGATGTGGGGCGGCAGGGCTCATGGAATATACCGGGAGATACCTCAAAGCAGGAGAAGCCTCTTAGGTAGCTGCACCCAAAAGGTCTTCAGGAAAAAGTGCAGAAGATGCAGTGGGAGGAGGAGAGAGAGAAGAGCCTTGAGATGTGGTGTGATGGCCAGGACTCCCAGCTCGACACAGCGAGGGATGCCAATCTGCTGAGAGGCTTCTGAACCAGCTGAGGCCTTGGGTGGAAGAGAGGAGTCATTGATGGCCACGGGCATAGAGGATCAAAAGCTGTGGCTGCCATGACATGCCCGAGGCCAGATGGGACCTGTTGTCCCCAGCACATACCACCCAGAGGCTGGCCCAGCCCAGCCTAGATGAGAAACCAGCTGGGGATAGCACTAGGGTAGCCCCCATCTGCCACCATGCCCGGTTGCCACCTTGGGAAAAGCACAAGAAGGGGAAAGACAGCCCTGTTGCAAAGACGAACTCGGAAATGACTGAATCTTTACTTCAAAGACAGCATCTAATCTGGAGGAGACAGAGATTCCGCCCTCAGGTTCCCGTCCTTTCAACTGCTGCCAGCATGAGAAAGGAAGGAAGAGCAGTCACAGACACGAAACGCTGGCATTGTGTGTGAATCTGAGTGTGTGGGCAAATTTACAACCCTGCTACACAAACATGAATCAGGGATGAGAACACAGTAAATGGTAAAACATGATGAATAAAAAACAATGGTGAGAGAGGAAACCAGCAAAACATGTGGTTAAGTCTTAACTGCTGCTCCAAATTTTTGAGAAACTCAAAGCAACTGATTAGAGTCATAAAAACAGAAAAGACACTAAAAAAAATAAAAGAGTATTTTTTAAAACCTGAAACTAAAATTCTAGAATCTAGATTATTTGCAACTTGGATTTGGGGTAGGGGGAAGGGATGATGGTGAGTGGAGAGGAAGAAGAGAAGTTTCAAAAGCAAGCCAAATGAAAAACCAAAATAAAATATCACCTCATCTCTGTTAGGATGGCTCTTATAAGAAGAGACAAAGAATAACAAGTGTTGGTAAGGATGTGGAGAAAAGGGAACCCTTGTGCCCTATTGGTTGGAATATAAATTGGTGCAGCCACTATGGAAAACAGTAAGGAGGGTCCTCAAGAAAAGAAAAATAGAACTACCATAAGGTACAATAATTCATTTACAGGTATCTCACTGAAAGAAATGAAATCACTGTCTCAAATGGGTATCTGCACCCCTACCTTCACAGCAGCGTTATTTACAATAACCAAGACAAGGAAGCAACTTAAGTGTCCATCAACAGATAAATGGATAAAGAAGACGTGGCGTATACACACAGGGGAATATTGTGTGTGTGCTCTAAGTTGTTTCAATAGTGTTCTGATTCTTGGCGACTGTATGGACTATAGGCCTCCAGACTCCTCTGTCCATGGGGTTCTCCAGGCAAGAGTACTGGGGTGGGTTGCCATTTCCTCCTCCAGGGGATCTTCCTGATCCAGGGATCAAAACCACATCTCTTATATCCCCTGCACTGGGGCAGGTCCTTTACTACTAGCGCCATCTGGGAAGCCCATACAACGGAATGTTATTCAGACATAAGAAAGAAAGAAATCCTGCCATTTGCAACAACATAGGTGAATCTTTAGGGCATTACGATAAGTGAAATAGATAAGGAAAGACAAATACTTGTATGGTCTCATATGTGGAATTTAAAGAAAAACCTGAACTAGGGCAGGAGGTGGGGTAGACAAACAAACCTGAATTTACAGATACAGAGAACAGATTGGTGGTTGCCAGAGGGGAGAGTGAAGAATGGGGAAAACGGGGATGTGTGTATGTTCAGTTGCCAAGCATGTCCAACTCTTTGCAGCCCCACGGACTGCAGCATGCTAGGCTTCCCTGTCCTTTCCTACCTGCCGGAGTTTGCTCAAATTCATGTCCATTGAGTCAGTGATGCTGTCTAACCATCTTATCCTCTGCCACCCCCTTTTCCATTTGCCTTCAATCTTTCCCAGAAGCAGAGTCTTTTCCAATGAGTTGGGCCAAATAGGTAAAGGTGGTCAAAGGTACAAACTTCCAGTTATAAGGTGAATAAGTCCTGGGGGTAGAATGTACAGCCTGGTGACTAAAGTTAACAATGCTGTATTGTATATTTGTAAGTTTCTAAGAGAGTAGATCTTAAAAATTCTCATCACAGGAGAAAAACTTCATGTGGCAATGCATGTGAACTAAACTTATTGTGGTAATCACTTTTTAATATGTACATATAGCAGATCATTACATTGTACACCTAAAACTAAGACAATGTTATGTGTCAATTATATTTTTTTAAAAAAAGAAACAAACTCCAAGCCAGTCTATGGTGAGAGGAACAAGGGGTTGCACAGGGCTGGGGGTGGGAGAGAACTGACTGGAAATGGCCATAGGAGAACCTTTTTTTAAAGTCTTTTTTTAAAAAATTAAAGTACAATAGATTTACAATGTTGTGTTAGTTTCTGCTGTACAGCAAAGTGACTCAGTTATACATATATATATTCTTTTTCACTACGGTTTATCAGAGGATATTGAATGTAGTTTCCTGTGCTGTACAGTCAGACCTTTTTGTTTATCCCAGTTTGCATCTGCTAATCCCAGCCTCCCAACCACATCCCTCCCCCATCCCCACAAGAGCACCTTTTGAGGTGATGAAATGTTCTGTATTTTGATTGGGGTGGTGGTTACAGGAGCATCCATGTTTGTCCTAACCCCATCAAACCATATATTTAATATGGGTGCATTTATTGTTTGCAAATTGTACCTCTTTTCTGGCTTTTTCCAGCTTCTAGAACTGTTCTCCTGTGTTCCTTGGCTTATGGCCTCTTCATCCATCTTCAAAGTCAACAGTGTCTTGCTTCAGTCCACCACTCTCTTCTTCTGTCTCAATTTCCCTCTGCATCCCTATTTTTTGGGGGAGTATCCCTTGCGGCATGTAGGATCTTAGTTCCCTGACCAGAGATCCAACCCATATACCCACCCCCCAGCATTTGAAACGCAGAGTCTTAACTACTGGACCGCCAGGGAAATCCCACCTGCCTCCCTCTTTTTTATTTTTTTTATATTTATTTATTTTTGACTGTTCTAGGTTTTATTTACAGCATTGGACCTTGCTTCTATCACCAGTCACATCCACAACTGGGTGTTGTTTTTGCTTTGGCTACATCCCTTCATTCTTTCTGGAGTTATTTCTCCACTGATCTCCAGGAGCATATTGGGCACCTACCAACCTGGGGAGTTCATCTTTCAGTGTCCTATCTTTTTGCCTTTTCATACTGTTCATGGGGTTCTCAAGGCAAGAATACTGAAGTGGTTTGCCGTTCCCTTCTCCAGTGGATCACATTCTGTCAGACCTCTCCACCATGACCAGTCCGTCTTGGGTGGTCCCACACGGCATGGCTTGTTTCACTGAGTTAGACAAGGCTGTCGTTCGTGTGACCAGATTGGCTAGTTTTCTGTGATTGTGATGAACTATGGATGGAGGTTCGTGACATTGTACAGGAGACAGGGATCAAGACCATCCCCAAGAAAAAGAAATGCAAAAAGGCAAAAAGGCTGTCTGAGGAGGCCTTACAAATAGCTGTGAAAAGACGAGAAGCGAAAAGCAAAGGAGAAAAGGAAAGTTATACCCATTTGAATGCAGAGTTCCAAAGAATAGCAAGGAGATATAAGAAAGCCTTCCTCAGCGATCGATGCAAAGAAATAGAGGAAAACCATAGAATGGGAAAGACTAGAGATCTCTTCCGGAGAAGGCAATGGCAACCCACTCCAGTACTCTTGCCTGGAAGATCCCATGGACGGAGGAGCCTGGAAGGCTGCAGTCCATGGGGTCGCTGACGGTCGCACACAACTGAGTGACTTCACTTTCACTTTTCACTTTCATGCATTGGAGAAGGAAATGGCAACCCACTCCAGTGTTCTTGCCTGGAGAACCCCAGGGACGGGGGAGCCTGTTGGGCTGCCGTCCATGTGGTCGCACAGAGTCGGACACGACTGAAGTGACTTAGCAGCAGCAGAGATCTCTTCAAGAAAATTAGAGATACCAAGGGAATATTTCATGCAAAGATGGTCTAAATAAAGGACAGAAATGGTAGGGACCTAACAGAAGCAAAATATATTAAGAAGAGGTGGCAAGAATACACAGAAGAACTGTACAAAAAAGATATTCATGACCCAGATAATCACGATGCTGTGATCACTCACCTAGAGCCAGACATCCTGGAATGTGAAGTCAAGTGGGCCTTAGGAAGCATCACTACGAACAAAGCTAGTGGAGGTGATGGAATTCCAGTTGAGCTATTTCAAATCCTAAAAGATGATGCTGTGAAAGTGCTGCACTCAATATGTCAGCAAATCTGGAAAACTCAGCAGTGGCCACAGGACTGGAAAAGGTCAGTTTTTATTCCAATCCCAAAGAAAGGCAATGCCAAAGAATGCTCAAACTACCACACAATTGCGCTTATCTCACACACTAGTCAAGTAATGCTCAAAATTCTCCACGCCAGGCTTCAACAATATGTGAACTGTGAACTTCCAGATGTTCAAGCAGGTTTTAGAAAAGGCAGAGGAACCAGAGATCAAATTGCCAACATCCGTTGGATCATCGAAGCAAGAGAATTCCAGAAAAACATCTACTTCTGCTTTATTGACTATGCCAAAGCCTTTGATTGTGTGGAGCACAATAAACTGTGGAAAATTCTTCAACAGATGGGAATACCAGACCACTTGACCTGCCTCTTGAGAAACCTGTATGCAGGTCAGGAAGCTACAGTTAGAACTGGACACGGAACAACAGACTGGTTCCAAATCGGGAAAGGAGTACGTCAAGCCTGTATATTGTCACCCTGCTACTTATATGCAGAGTACATCATGAGAAATTCTGGGCTGGATGAAGGACAAGCTGGAATCAAGATTGCTGGGAGAAATATCAGTAACCTCAGATATGCAGACGACAACACCCTTAGGGCAGAAAGTGAAGAACTAAAGAGCCTCTTGATGAAAGTGAAAGAGGAGAGTGAAAAAGTTGGCTTAAAGCTCAACATTCAGAAAACTAAGATCATGGCATCCGGTCCCATCACTTCATGGCAAATAGATGGGGAAACAGTGGAAACAGTGGCTGACTTTATTTTGGGGGGCTCCAAAATCACTGCAGATGGTGACTGCAGCCATAAAATTAAAAGATGCTTGCTCCTTGGAAGAAAAGCTATGACCAACCTAGACAGCATATTAAAAAGCAGAGACATTACTTTGTCAACAAAGATCCATCTAGTCAAAGCTATGGTTTTTCCAGTAGTCATGTATGGATGTGAGAGGTGGACTATAAAGAAAGCTGAAGAAGAATTGATGCTTTTGAACTGTGGTGTTGGAGAAGACTCTTGAGAGTCCCTTGGACTGCAAGGAGATCCAACCAGTCCATCCTAAAGGAAATCAGTCCTGAATATTCATTGGAAGGACTGATGCTGAAGCTGAAGCTCCAATAGTTTGTCCACCTAATGTGAAGAACTGACTCACTGGAAAAGACCCTGATGCTGGGAAAGATTGAGGGCAGGAGGAGAAGGGGACGACAGAGGATGAGATGGTTGGATGGCATCACCGACTCAATGGACATGAGTTTGGGTAAACTCCTGGAGTTGGTGATGGACAGGGAGGCCTGGCGTGCTGTAGTTTATGGGGTCACAAAGAGTCGGACACAACTGAGCGACTGAACTGAACTGAACTGAGGTCTGATTTGCTGTGCTTTCTCTAGTTGCGGACAGCCGGGTCTACTCTGTTGTGGTGCACAGGCTTCTCACTACCGTGGCTTCTTTTGTTGCAGAGCACAGGCTCTGGAGCCCGGGCTCAGTAGTTGCGGCACATAGGCTTAGGTGCTCCATGGCTTGTGGAATCTTCCCAGACCAGGGATCAAACCCATGTCCCCTGCACTGGCAAGGAGATTCTTATCCACTTGACCTCTGGAGAAGTCCTCTGCCTTCCTCTTATGAGCACATTTGTGATGGCATTTCTGGCCCACTCATATAATCCAGAATAATCTCCCCATCACTAGATCCTTACTTTTATATACATTCAAACAGAAAAACACAATTTAAGGAAATGAGGTAGGTCTATATGCAAAAACACAGGAAAATGAGGTAAATCTATATCTAAGAACATGAGAAAATGCCCAAGGTATGTTATAAAGTAAAAATAGAAATTAACAAGCAGCAACAAATTAGAAGATATAAAAAGAAGATCCTACAAGAATAATTAAAATATAAAAATGCCAGGGCTTCCCTGGTAGTCCAGGGACTAAAACTCCATGGTCCCAGTGCAGGGGTCCTGGGTTTGATCCCTGGTTAGGGAAATAGATTGAAGATCCCATGAGTTGCAACTAAGACCCAGTACAGCCAAATGAATATTTTCTTTAAAAAAAGACAAAATACTTTCTAATAAACATAACAAAAACCATATCATACCTACATTAAAGAAAAATCTAAAACACTCCAGGATATAACAGTACGCTTGAAGAAATCAACATGTATGTCATATTCTTGCATAGAGGTTCAGGATCATAACATATAAATATTCCATAAATTAATTTATAAATTTTACATCGTAACAATGAAAGTACTAATTCTTTGGGAAAAAACTTAGACAACATGATTATAAAAACTATATTAAAAAAACTCTGTGCATAAGAATAGCCAGGAAAATTCTGGAGAAGGGCAATGAGACAAAGAATGGAAGTAGTTTTCTTCATTATTTAAAAATCTTATAATGTTTTAATAATGAGAACAGTATGGTGCTGGTTCACATAAGGCAGACTGACCAATGGAAGAAGAGAAAGCCCAGAAATAGATGCTTTACATTCAGGAGTGTTCTTTATGATTAATACGGGGGAAAACTGAATTAATTCAATGAATAACAGTGAGACAATGACAGCCAACCAGCACAAAATAAAGTTGGATCCATTTCTGATGCCTCACCTCAGGATAACTTCCAAGTAGGTCATCAAAGGTGAAACTGTAACTCCTTGAAGAAAACATTGGAGAATTCATTTATAACCTTGGCAAAGCAAAGGCTTTTAAGACAACGACTTAATATCCAAAAGGACACACACATACATTAAAAAATGTGTTTGGCAAAAACATACCTGCATTATAAGCAACCACTAGACAAATAAACTAGGAAAAATATTTTTTTTGCAAATTGTATCACAGATCTATAATTGTCCTAATGTTTAAAGAGCTCTAAAAACTTATGAGAAAAAGACCAATAACTCAATAGAAAAATGAGCAAAGGATATAAACTATCAATTCACAGAAAATGATATTCAAATGGCTTCCAAACATGAAAATATATTCAGTCTCACTCATAAGGGAAATGCAAATTTAAACTACACTGAGATATTTTTATGCCTTTTTTTCAAATATCAGATTGAAAAATTTTAAAACCAGGCTGTGGGCAAAAAGACGTTCTAGTTATTGTTGGTAAATCGGTATCATCCCTGTAGGGGACAATTTGACAACATCTGTCCAATTTATAGTGCGTAGACCCTTTGGTTTTGCAATTTGCCCTGTAAGTGTGCTTGTACTAGGTTTGGACATGGTTATTTATTAGAGCAATGCTAGTAATAGCAAGATAACTACTTAGCCAAGTTATCATATCTTCGATCAATAGAATATTATGCAGTTTTAATCAACTCTATATGAAACAAGAAATGGAAAGTCCTCCATGATCCATTGTTAAAATAAAATAGCCAAGTGTAGAACAGTGTCACCTTTTTCATAAATAAGGCAGCTATGAGAAAATACATTGAGGGACTTCCCTGGTGGTTCAGTGGTTAAGACTCTGAGCTCTCAATGAAGGAGATGCAAGTTTGATCCCTGAGTCAGGAACTAAGATCCCTCATGCCACACAGAACAGCCTAGACAAAACAAAAAACCCTCAGGCAGAAGATATATTTTTATTTGTTTGTGTATGTAGAAATACCTCCAGAGGATACACAAGAGTCTAACAATGGCTGCCTCTTTGGGGGAAGTGAGACGACAGGAGACAAGGGTGAAAGGGAGACTGTCATTATATTCTCTTTAGTTTTAATTGATTAATCTATTTAATTGTTATGTTTTTGATCCTGGCTGGCAGGATCCTATTTCCCTGGCTGGCAGGATCCTATTTCCCCGACTAGGTACAGAACCCGGTCCCTCAGCAGTGAAAGCATGGAGTCCCAGCCACTGGACTGCTAGGGAATTCCTTATTTTATTTTTTAAACATGTAAATGTATTATCATTGATCAAAAATATAAAATAAAATATTTTAAAGAAGGGAAGCAGATTGTAAAGCAGTACATAAAATGATTTATTTTCTCATATATCCATTTTAAAAGCTATTAACAGCAAGACTTTCATTTTTTACTTACACATTTTTGTAAACTTTCATTTCTACAAGAAACGTGTGTTATTTCTGTAATCAGAAAGAACAAAATGGTGATTTTAAATTTATTTTCTAATTGAATAGGGGAAAATGATATATTTGTAAGTTCCCTCCTCACTCTATTACAACTGCGAATGAATGGAATCCTGGTTTTCATCTTCTATTTTTTTAGACTCAGTGTTCTTTTCTAATTCAAATGGAATTATTTTTTAAGACTTCAGTTCTTCCAGGAGTTGACTGCTGCCCTGAGATTCAGGCCAGATTGGTTTCAAAAGTCCTTTGTCTCATATAAATTTAAGGAAGCTTTTGTTTGTTTTGTTTTGCCTACTATTGCAGTGACTATTGCAATGACTCCACAAACTTCTAATTCCTTCTATCAGCTCCAAATTTAATAGCTTTATGGGAGACCGGGGCGTGGGGGCGGGGAGGGGGGTAGGGGGGCGGGGAAAGAGACTAAACATCTCAGAAGACATTTTCCCTTGCCCCCTGGTAACTCAGATGGTAAAGAATTTGCCTGCAATGCAGGAGACTTGGGTTCCATCTCTGGGTAGGTAAGATCCCCTGGAGGAAGAAATGGCAATCCACTCCAGTATTCTTGCCTGGAAAATCCCATGGAGAGAGGAGCCTGGGAGGCTACAGTCCACCGGGTCACACAGTCGTACACGACTGAGCACGCATGCTGATGAAAGAGAAGAACCAGCACCTGCCAGAGGGGGGCGCTCAACGTTTAGCTGGAGTTATTTATAGAGTTGGATTTAAATGTCTTTCTGCCCTCTGGTAACTCTTATCAGAACTGCTCCTTTAAAAGCTGGCACCGCCCCTTTGTGTAAGAGGGCTGTTTTGCTTCGGTACTTTACAGATTGAATATAAATTTAGCGGGCAATGGAGGAGAAACAGAAACAAGCTCTGGTATGGGTCTCTGGAAGGGAGGGTGAAGTCTGGCTGTGTAATCTCAGAATGAGGACCAGGATGGATTTAAGATATTTTGCTGCCTCTCCTCTTCCCCCAAATATAAATTGGTGCAGCCTCTGTGGAAAACAGTATGGCAATTCTTTAAAAAAAAAAACACAGAAAAATTATCATCTGATCTAGCAACTCCAGTTCTAGATATATCCCCCAAAGAATTGAAAGCAAGGACCAGAACAGGTATTTGTATACCTCTGTTCACCAGTATTATTCACAGTAGTCAAATGTCCAGGGAGGGTTGAATAGATAAACAAAATGTGATCTCTACATGTGTGCTCAATCGCCTCTTTGCGATTGTATGTAGCTCCATGGACTGTATGTAGCTCATCAGCTTCTCTGACCATGGGATTATCCAGGCAAAAATACTGGAGTGGGTTGCCACGCCCTCCTCCTGGGGATCTTCCTGACCCATAGATGGACCGGTGTCTCCAGCATTGCTGGCAGATTCTTTACCGCTGAGCCACTGGGGAAGTCCTACATATAATGGATTATTCAGCCTTACCAATGAAGGGAATTTTGATACATGCTACAACATGCATCAAATTTGAGTACATTACGCTAAGTGAAATAAGCCAGTAACAAAAGGACAGATACTATATGCTTCCACTTATATGAGGCACCTAGCCTAGTCAAATTTATAGAGTCAGAAAGTAGAAGGGTGGTTACCAGCGGGGTAGAGGGAGGGGAAATGGGAATTATTGCTTACTGGATAGGGAGTTTCAGTTTGAAAAAGTTTTAGAGATGGATAGTGGTGATGGTGGCCCAACAATGTGAAAATATTTAATGCTATTGAATGATATGCTTAAAAATGACTCAAATGGTAAATTTTATGTCATGTATATTTACCACAATTTTTTTTTAAAGTTGCTGAGTCATGTCTGACTCTTTGTGACCCCATGGACTATATGGTCCATGGAATTCTCTAGGCCAGAATACTGGAGTGGGTAGCCTTTGCCTTCTCCAGAGAATCTTCCCAACCCAGGGATCGAATCCAGGTCTCCCACATTGCAGGCAGATTCTTTTTCAGATGAGCCACAAGGGAAGCCTATTTAACACAATTTTTTAAAGTAAAGAAAAAAAAAAAACTCTGCTCCTCATCACTACCTGCATTAATTGTCACTTCATGGACCCTAGGAGAAAATCAGGAGATTTTGGAATAAGCCAAATCAGTCTCTGGGCCTCAGTCTTATCATCTGTTAAATGAAGGAGTGGGATGGAGAATCCATGATTGCTAGAGATGTTGTGTCAGAAGAAGAGAGATTGGGGGAAATAACCCTTACTTCTGTAAAGAAAATTCGGAGCCCAAGACCATATAAATGAATATTGATACCTATTAGATTTTGAGACTACTGCTTTTTTTTTTTTGCCATGTCATGCTGCATGTGGGATCTTATTTCCCCTACCAGGGATCATACCCCCTGCCCCCAGCAATGGAATCTTGGAGTCTTAACCACTGGGTTGCCAGGGAAGTCCAAACTTTTTTTTTCAAACAATAAAAATTTTTTTTGAATTGCCAGATATTTCAAACATACAGAAAATCCCTAAATACAGTGATTAAGTCCATCTCCATGAGATCTTAACTGTTCATTCACTGCTTTATCCTCAGAGGCTAGAATAGTGCCTGAAACATAGTAGAAATTCAGTCAAAGTTTTTGAATGTCTCCTTATATGTCTCTTCATATACAAATAAATGTTAGTTTCTCTAGGGTAATTCTTACAAATGGAATTGCTTCAACTTTACTAATTGCCAAACAGCCCACCAATTTACATACATAAGTATGTATGTAAATTATCATACATAAATGTACCAATTATCATACATAAGTAATACCAATTTGTATTGGTACTACACATATAGTACATAATACATATGTATTACACATATGTAATACCAACTCAAATTCATACCAACATTTGATATTGTCACACTTTATTTTTGCCAGTCTGATGGATGCTAATGGTATTTCATAGTTTTATCTTGCATTTCCTTTATTAGTGAAGCTGGGCATTTTTCCTTAGGATTTTCTTATAACTTGTCTGTTCATTTCCTATGCCCATTTTTCTACTGGGTTTTAGTACATATGCTGCCAAAGCAAACACTCTACTGGGTTATCTTTTATCATACCCCATATATATTTTGGATACTAACTCTTTGTTAATGTTTTGAAATTTTCTTCTTCTTGTTGGTGGCTCATGTTTTCTCTCTGTGATATGATTTTTTGGACCAGAAATTTTAAGTTTAATATTTTCAAATTCGTGACTATTTTCCATTATGGTTTGTACTTTGTCATGTTTAAGAAATTCTTTCCTATTCTGATTGATAAAGACATTCTCTTTTTAAAAACAATTATTTTTATTTATTTGGCCGTGCTGGGTCTTAGGTATGGCATGCAGGATCTTTTTTTAGTTGCAGCTAAAAAAAATGTTAGTTCCCTGACCGGGGATCAAACCTGGACCCCATGCATTGGGAGTGCAGAGTCTTAGCCACTGGACCACCAGGGAAGTCCCCATTCTCTTTTTAGTAAAAGTTTTTTATTAAATCTTATTGGAAAATAACTTCAAATTTACAAAATGCTGCAAAAATAAAAATAATATGAAGAACATTCATATACCCTTTACTCAGATAGTGTTAACATTTAATTATATTTGTTTATCATTTGATAAATATATATAACATATAGTATGTAATATATAAGACAAAATATATACACATATTTTCTGAACCGTTTGAGGGTAAGTTACATACATTATGGTGCTTTACAGCTAAATACTTCAGTGTATTTATTCAAATACTTCAGCTAAATACAAATAGGGATAGTACAGTTCAAAATTTACATTGATAAAATACTTTGATCAAATCTCCCAATCATATGATGACCAATGTCATCAATTGACAGATGTTAATACACTCTGTAGCGTTCTTATATCCCTACAAACCCTATACTCATATGCAGCTTAAAAAACCCTTTGGGGACTTTCTTGGTAGTCCACTGGCCAAGATTCCATGCTCCCAATTCAGGGGCCTGGAGTTTGATCCCTGGTCAGGGAACTAGATCCCACATGTTGCAACTAAGTTCAACAACTAAGAATTCACATACCGTAACTAAAGATCCTGCATGCTGCTACTAAGACCCAGTGCAGCCAAATAAAAAAAAGAAAGAAAGAAAGAAAAAAACCCTTTGTACAGGCTCCAAACTAGAGGCAGGCATTGCATTTAACTGTCATGTTGTTTTAGCTTCCTTTAATCTAGAATATTTTCTCAACCTTTATTTGTCTTTTATGATGTTGACTTTTTTTTTAAGAGTTCATGGTTTATTTATTTGATTTTTTAACTTTACAATATTGTATTGGTTTTGCCATATATCAAAATGAATCCGCCACAGGTATACATGTGTTTCTCATCCTGAACCCTCCTCCCTCCTCCCTCCTTGTACTATCCCTCTGGGTCATCCCAGTGCACCAGCCCCAAGCATCCAGTATCGTGCATCGAACCTGGACTGGCGACTCGTTTCATATGTGATATTATACATGTTTCAATGCCATTCTCCCAAATCATCCCACCCTCTCCCTCTCCCACAGAGTCCAGAAGACTGTTCTATTCATCAGTGTTTCTTTTGCTGTCTCGTATACAGGGTTATTGTTACCATCTTTCTAAATTCCATATATATGCGTTAGTATACTGTATTGGTGTTTTTCTTTCTGGCTTACTTCACTCTGTATAATAGGCTCCAGTTTCATCCACCTCATTGGAACTGATTCAAATGTATTCTTTTTAATGGCTAAGTAATACTCCATTGTGTATATGTACCATAGCTTTCTTATCCATTCATCTGCTGATGGACATCTAGGTTGCTTCCATGTCCTGGCTATTATAAACAGTGCTGCGATGAACATTGGGGTGCACGTGTCTCTTTCAATTCTGGTTTCCTCATGATGTTGACATTTTTGAAGAATACAGGTCCATCCCTTTTTTTAGTAAAATGTCCCTGATTTTGTGTTTATCTGCTATTTCCTTGAGATTAGATTGATGGAATGTACTGGGGAATCCCAGTGGTCCACCTATCAATGCAGGAGATGCAGGAAATGCAGGTTTGGTCCCTGGCTGAGGAAAATCCCCTGGAGAAGGAAATGACAACCCACTCCAGTTTTCTGGCCTGGAAAATTCCATGGACAGAGAAGCCTGGCAGGCTACAGTCCCCTGATAGGCTACAGTTCCGTAGGGTCACAGAGTTGGACTGGACTGGGCACAAATGCACACACTCTCGGCTGGAACACTGCATAGATGAAAATCGTGCAGTATTGGATCTGTGCAGTATTACTGTGTCCTTCTCAGGTTACCATGTCTGGAGGTACACAATGTCTATCTGCCCCTTACTGGTTGACCAACACTGGTCAAAGTGTTGTCCCATTTCTCCACTGTCTAATTACAGCTTTTTATTTATTTTTTTGTTCCCTTCCAAACTCATAAGCAATCTGTGGGGACACGCCTTAAGACATGCAAATATCCTGCTCCTCATCAAAATTTCTGCCTAGCTTAGCATCTACTGATGATTCTCGCCTAAGCCAATCTTTGTCGTGATGGTTGAAAAATGATTCATTTCAAATTTAAAATTTTGTTTTTAATGTATGTCTTTAACCTGGAATTGATTTTGTGTAGTGTAAGATAGAGATCAAATTCTGTCTCCTCCCTCCCCCTCTCGTATGGCTAGCTAATCAGCTCCATTTGTGGAAAAGCTCCTTCTTAGTCCATTTGTTCACTCATCAAATTTTCATTTTTGCTAAGTTTTTTTCAGTGCTCTCTATTCTGTCCAGTTGGATTATTTGTTTACCCCTGCACCAATACTACAGTCTTTTTTTATTATTTAAAAAAATATTTGTTTATTTGCCTGTACTGGATCTTAGTTGCAGCACACAGGAGGATCTTTAATTATACCATTAAACTCTTAGTTGCGGTATGTGGGATCTAGTTCCCTGATCAGGGATCAAACCAACCCCCCCTGCATTGGGAGCATGTAGTCTGAGCCACTGGACCACCAGGGAAGTCCCTACAGTGTTTTAATTATTATAGTTTTGTAATAAATTTTGATATATAGTAAGGTAAGTATCCCATTACAGTCTTCTTTAAAATTGTTTTATCTGTTTTTGTCATCCCGGCAATTATAGTCTCAAGAAGGCAATGTCACTCCACTCCAGTACTCTTGCCTGGAAAATCCCATGGACAGAGGAGGCTGCAGTCCATGGGGTGGCTGAGTCGGACAGGACTGAGCGACTTCACTTTCACTTTTCACTTTCATGCATTGGAGAAGGAAATGGCAACCCACTTCAGTGTTCTTACCTGGAGAATCCCAGGGACGGCGGAGCCTGGTGGGCTGCCATCTATAGGGCCGCAAAGAGTCAGACACGACTGAAGCGACTTAGCAGCAGCAGCAATTATAGTCATTGTCACAAGTAGTTTCCACAACAACCTTCAGAGAGCTTAAGAAACTTTCCCAAGTTCACAAAGCCAATAAGGAGGAATCTGAGCCCAGGTCAGTCCAAGTTCTTTCCATTACTTCCTGGAGTTCTGCCTTCCCAAGGCCAAAAGGATGTTTATCTAGGCATGGAGATGTGGAGGTCAGAGAATCAAGTGTGGGCAGGTAAGAGAAGCCAGGTATCACGCTGGTTTGGGTTTGGTCTCTGGGTGTAGACTTTGCCAGCCAAGGGATGGGCTTGGACTTGGCTGGCACAACTGGGAACAAGAGTGGAGGGAATAGGACCCTAGGACTGATCACCCGTAAGTGTCCATGGACATATCCTGCGGCTCCCCAGGCCGAGCAGGGTAGTGTGGCAGCAGCCTGAGAGGGGGACCTGCAGCTGCTTTTATGTTGGGGGTTGTGGCTTGGGAGGCAAGGAAGGGAAAGAAGCTGGCTGGCTGTCTGGAAGCTAGGACAGAGCCCACCCCAGGAGGCCCCATCCTCCACCAGCCCCTTCCTGCCTGATTAAGAGACCCTAATCAGCTTGGGGAGATTAAGGGCTCTGGCCTGCTGTTCCCACACCCCCCCGCCCTGGGCCCTGGCAAAGGAGACCTGTGGGAGGGCGTCAGAAGGATCGGCCCTGTGACCCCTCACCCTGGCCCTAGGCCCGAGCCCCGGACTTTCCGGTGAGTGGCAAAGCCCCCTCCACGCGGACTCCAGGGCCCTTTTGCCCGAGAGAGACCATGGAAGGGTATAGGAGTGTCCCTACTGACCCCCACCCCCACCCCACCACGGCTCTAAGAGGGGGGAGGGGCAGACAAGGGGGAGCGAAAGCAGGGGTGGTGGGGGGTCAGGGGTACTTCTAGGCTATACCCCTGACCCTATATAGAAGTCCACGCAGGGGCGGGAGGCGCGGTATGGAAGCAGAGACAACCCGCAGGTTAATTGCGCTTTGAGAAAGTGGGCGGGGGGGCGTTGCGGAAAGCCCTAGGAGAGCTCTGGGGGTCGCATCCGCTCATGCTACTCGGTTCGTGCTCGCAGAAGCCGGCAATGACCGCCTGCACCTTCCTCGCGGGTGGGCTTCGGGACCCCGGACTCTGCGCCCCCACGCGGTGGTCTCCGTCTCCGCCCGGCCTTCCCCCGATCCCGCCCCGGCCCCGGCTTCGGCTGAGGCCACCGCTGCTGCTGCTGTTGCTCCTGCCGCGCTCCGTCCTCTCGGCCGTGTTCACTGTGGGGGTGCTGGGTCCCTGGGCCTGCGACCCCATCTTCGCGCGTGCCCGCCCGGACCTGGCCGCCCGCCTGGCCGCCTCCCGCCTGAACCACGCGGCTGCCCTGGAGGGCGGCCCCCGCTTCGAGGTCGCGCTGCTGCCCGAGCCGTGCCGGACGCCGGGCTCGCTGGGGGCCGTGTCCTCGGCGCTCACCCGCGTCTCGGGTCTAGTTGGGCCGGTGAACCCCGCAGCTTGCCGGCCGGCGGAATTACTAGCCCAGGAGGCGGGGGTCGCTCTGGTCCCCTGGGGCTGTCCCGGGACGCGGGCAGCGGGCACCACGGCTCCGGTGGTGACGCCCGCGGCCGATGCCCTCTACGCCCTCCTGCGCGCTTTCCGCTGGGCGCACGTGGCCTTGGTCACCGCCCCCCAGGACCTGTGGGTGGAGGCGGGACACGCACTTTCCACGGCGCTCAGGGCCAGGGGCCTGCCCGTGGCCCTGGTGACCTCCATGGAGCCCTCCGACCTGTCTGGAGCCCGGGAGGCCTTGAGGAGGGTCCAAGATGGGCCCAGAGTCAGAGGTAGGCTCCCCTGCAGGATGCGAGGGCGGGGATCGATCGTCCAGGGAGCAGAGGACAGAGTCCCTAGCTGGGTCTCTGTGTCCGCAGCAGTGATCATGGTAATGCACTCGGTCTTGCTGGGCGGCGAGGAGCAGCGCTGCCTGCTGGAGGCCGCAGAGGAACTGGGCCTGGCCGACGGTTCCCTGGTCTTCCTGCCCTTCGACACTCTCCACTACGCCTTGTCTCCAGGCCCTGACGCCCTGGCGGTGCTCGCCAACAGCTCACAGCTTCGCAAGGCCCACGATGCAGTGCTCACCCTCACCCGTCACTGTCCCCTGGGAGGCAGCGTGCGGGACAGCCTGCGCAGGGCCCAAGAGCACCGGGAGCTGCCCCTGGACCTCAATCTGCAGCAGGTAGAGCGACCAGGGAGGTGGGAAGAGGGGAAGAGAGCCGGGGGAAGAGAGCAGAGAATCGCCAAAAGTGGAGATGGAGGCTGGAGGCAGTGGGAAGGGAAGCGGACAGACCACAGACCAGATGGAATGAGAGGAGCATGCAGTCAATGGGAGGGAGGAGGTATAGGGAGAGAAGAACCACGAACTCTCCCTGTCCTGGGAATGTCAACTCTCCCTGTCTGACCTTGCTTGGAGCGTCTTAGTGTATTGGAATTGCTTCCAGAGAGTAGGTAATGAAACCTCTCACCTTCAGCCCCAAGGAGCAAACTCTTCAGTTCAGTTCGGTTGCTCAGTCGTGTCCGACTCTTTGCGACCCCATGAATCGCAGCACTCCAGGCCTCCCTGTCCATCACCAACTCCCGGAGTTCACTCAGACTCACGTCCATCGAGTCAGTGATGCCATCCAGCCATCTCATCCTCTGTTGTCCCCTTCTCCTCCTGCCCCCAATCCCTCCCAGCATCAGAGTCTTTTCCAATGAGTCAGCTCTTCCCATGAGGTGGCCAAAGTACTGGAGTTTCAGCTTTAGCATCATTCCTTCCAAAGAAATCCCAGGGCTGATCTCCTTCAGAATGGACTGGTTGGATCTCCTTGCAGTCCAAGGGACTCAAGAGTCTTCTCCAACACCACAGTTCAAAAGCATCAATTGTTCGGCGCTCAGCTTTCTTCACAACTCTCATATCCATACATGACAAGTGGAAAAACCATAGCCTTGACTAGATGGACCTCTGTTGGCAAAGTAATGTCTCTGCTTGGATGGCTTACCTATTCTTTATTCTTCCTCCCTTATTAGCACCCCCAGGTGTCTCACTACAGATCAGAATAGCTCAGTGCTCCCTCTCATCTGCTGGGATCATTGCTATTTATACTTACTTAAGCACAGAGTCGGAGAAGGCAATGGCACCCCACTCCAGTACTCTTGCCTGGAAAATCCCAGGGACGGGGGAGCCTGGTGGGCTGCCGTCTATGGGGTTGCACAGAGTCGGACACGACTGGAGTGACTTAGCAGCAGCAGCAGCAGCAAGCAGAGTGGAAACAGTGTCAGACTTTATTTTTTGGGGCTCCAAAATCACTGCAGATGGTGATTGCAGCCATGAAATTAAAAGATGCTTACTCCTTGGAAGGAAACCTAGATGGCAAACTCTTAACCAACTCTATAGTGCAACATCTTTTGCAGCCTACTTTTAAGTAAACCCACTTCCAATAGGCTATGACCTACAGCCTCTAACAAAGAGCTGGTGTTCTTAACAGAGAGCTGGAAAAAGAAAAAGAGAGAGAGAGCCGGAAGGAGGGGGAATACAGATCCAGCCTCCATGCCCAGTTCAGAGGTGTTTCCCCTGGGGCTTCATCTCAGGTCTTAACTTTTTGAGAACTTACATCCTGTGAGAAGCAGAAAGGTCCCTGGGTGGAGCCAAGGGCTTTTATGAACATTTAGATTCACAGCTTATTCCCAAGAAGCAGCTAATACTCCGGATTCCCTGAGAACAGTGATGAGATGGGATGGAGGGCAGGTGAAGAAAGAGAGGCGAGGGAGATGGGATGGAGGGCAGGTGAAGAAAGAGAGGCGAGGGAAAGGGTGGGGAACACCCTATTCAGTTCTCAGTAAGTAGCACAGCCACTTAGCTGCCCAAGTGAGAGCCCTAGGAGTCACTTGATGCCTCTAACCCTTCCTTGGATGTCCAGACATCCAGTCCTGTCACCTTTGCTTCCCAAAAGCCATTTGAATCCATCTACTTTCTCCATCCTCGCTGTCAGTCCCCTGGTTCAGGCCACAGCACCTCGGGTCCAAATACCCAGTGAAATCTCCCAGTGGTCTCTACTTACCTACCACAGGCCTTTCTCCACCCAACAGTTTGATCAAACTTCAGACACAGATCTGACTGTGTCACCCCAGTTCGAAGTCTCCCAGTGGCTTCTCTTGCCCTGGAGAGATATAGGTCTCTACTTGGTTTATCAGGTCTGTGTCTTCCTCTCTCTTTCTTCTTTCTTGAACTTCAGTCAGACTGATCTCCTTTGGGTTCTCCAGATATGGTCTTCTGCTTCTGTGCTACCGGACTGTGCTGCTCCCTCTCTCCTGTCCCTACACTCCTCCACATATTTCTGATTCATCCCCTGAGGGATGGTCACTTCTGGAAGCCCTTTCCTCCTCCTCCAGCCTGGGCTGGGGCCTTCTTTCCTGTCTCCTCAGCTCCCTCAGTTACCCCTACCCTCACTCCTTAACATCCCTCCAGAGGAAAGATTCCTTGAGATAGGGACTAGATTCTTCAAGATATGGACTCTATCTTGGATCCTGATATATCCCTAGTGCCAGATGGGAACTGGAAATAATAGAGAAGCTCAATGAGACCAGGTGGTTGACTCAGGGAAAAGAAAAGAAGGAAAAATAGAAGCCAATCAAAAGACAGCAAAGAAGGCTTTCAATGAATAATAGGTAATGATTTTAAAAATATATGCAGGGCAACCAAAAGGAGAGGAAAGAGAGGAGATGTAGGTGATGGAATCGGAAGTAACGAATGATAAGAAGACCTTAAGAATCCTGAAAAGAGGGAAGGGCAGTGGCAAAAAGATATGGGATAGCCAATTAGGGAGAGGAAGAGAGCCAATGGGAAGGATATGGAACCACTAACTAGGAGGTGCAGTCAATTCACAGAGGGCTTGAAGGGCCCAGTAGAAGAATAAGCGGGGACAGTAAGTCCCTGTCTTTTTATGGGCCTTGACCCCGAAACCTGAGGCCCCTACCCTCTTTCCCAGGTATCCCCTCTCTTCGGCACCATCTATGACTCAGTCTTCTTGTTGGCTGGGGGCGTGGCGCGAGCACGGGTGGCCGCAGGTGGCGGCTGGGTGTCCGGAGCAGCGGTGGCCCGCCATATCCGGGATGCCCGGGTCCCTGGCTTCTGTGGGGCCCTGGGAGGAGCTGAGGAGCCCTCGTTTGTGCTACTGGACACGGATGCCACTGGGGACCAGCTGTTCGCTACATACGTTCTGGACCCTACGCAGGGCTTCTTCCACTCCGCTGGAACCCCAGTGCATTTTCCTAAAGGTGGACGGGGGCCTGGGCCTGACCCCTCGTGTTGGTTCGACCCAGACACCATCTGCAACGGAGGTGAGGGCGAGCATCCCAGCCCCCACTGGGACAGTGACCATGAACCCTCCAGAAAATGGTGAGAGTGAACTCTCATCCCGTAATTCCTGTTGGAGGCCCTTCCAGGGCCTCCTCAGAGACCCCTGGCTTGTGCAGGACCCCTCTACTGTGGAGCCCCTGGAGCCCTTTTGGAAGCTTTTTAACATTCCCAAGAACCACCTTCCCACCTTTTGCAAGACCCCTGACTTTTCCCTTGGTCCTGTTCCGAGTACCCATCCCCCTTTCCTGGAGCCTGCAGGGTTTGACAGGACCACATACCTCCCTAGAGAGGGTCCTCCCCTCTGCCCCCTGCCACGGTCCCCAGCCTCTCTCCTCTCACTGCCCCTCCAGGAGTGGAACCCAGCGTCGTCTTTATTGGCTTCCTCCTGGTGGTTGGGATGGGGCTGGCTGGGGCCTTCCTGGCCCATTATTGTAGGTGAGTAGGGGAGTGAGCTAGGTAGGAGATGTGCTTGGTTCTCCACCTGCTGGAAATGGGCAACTGTGCAGCAGACTGAGCCCACTCAAGAGTAGATGAAGGGAAAAGGGGAGAAGGAAGGAGGGCTGGAGGGCTGGTGGAGTCCCAGGGGACACGTGATCTGGGGGTGACTGCCCTCCCTGAGACAGCATTACCCCCCCACCCCTGCATTGGCCTCCTCTCACAGACCTTGGTCCTCTTGGTGAAGATGACTTCCTTTCTCTACCAGGCACCGGCTGCTTCACATCCAAATGGTCTCTGGCCCCAACAAGATCATCCTGACTCTGGATGACATCACCTTCCTCCACCCGCATGGGGGCAACTCTCGAAAGGTGGGGGAGGTGGGGATCCAGGAGCCAGCTGTCCTCTCTTGCCTGGGCCAGCCCTCACCCCAGCCCCCACCTGGGAAGGCCTGCTTTCTGCCCTCACTCTGTCCCAGGTCTGAGCGCTGGGATAAGCCCTCTCACGTGTGCAATGAGGGTATCAGCCCCTGTCTTGACCACTTTCCTGAGACAGCGTGAAGCTCCAACAAGAAAATGAATATGTTTGTTTTGTAAACCTTGAAGCATTCTGTACATGGGAAGTAATGTCATTATCACCTTCTCTAATTAAGGTTTCTTCCCTTCCCTTCTATAATTCTCAGAACTCAGCCTGACCTCAACGCAGGACTCTGACCCCACAGTGTATTTTGACCCTGTTCTTTGATGTCTATCCTCCAGGTGGCCCAGGGGAGTCGAACCAGTCTGGCTGCCCGCAGCATATCAGATGTTCGCAGCATCCACAGCCAGCTCCCGGATTACACCAACATTGGCCTCTATGAGGTGAGCATGATTCCCAGGCAGGCCGAGCTCTAGTCCTGGAGACAAGCCGAGGAAATGGGGATAGGAGCCCAGGATGGGAACCCCGAGAGGGTTTGGGGATTCCTCCTCAAAGGGGGGCATCTGGGAAGCCTTCCTGCTGGGGGATTTCCCCTTAGCCATCATCCAAGTGATGGCTTTTCAAAGGCCTATCACAGTGGCCTAAAGACTGGAGGCCTGGGACTTCCCTGGGTGGTTAAGAATTCACCTTCCAATGCAAAGAGCTCACATGCCTCGAGGCTAAAAGACAAACAACAACAAAACTTCCAAAAACAACCTCCCCCCCCCCCAAAAAAGAAGCAAGATTGTAACAAATTCAATCAAGTCTTAAAAAATAAAAAGGCTGTCTCTGACTCAAGCCAGACCCACATCTTGACCCCACCCAGCATTTCTATCCCAATCAATCTCTGGAACAGCAAGACTTAGAGTGGAAAAAAAAAAGTCACAAGAGGGCATTAGGACGTTAACTATGAAGTCTGCAAATCTGAATGTGGTGGGATGGGTGGGAAATAATGAGATCAGATTCAGGGAGAGCCAAGAGAGCTCGGCTAATCAAGAGGGAGGGAGATTCAGAGCAAACATCAAGCTCCTTGCTCCTGCTGCTCCTTTAGTTGTGGTGCTCGGGTTTCTCATTGCCGTGGCTTCTCTTGTTGTGGAGCATGGACTCTAGGAAACATGGGCTTCAGTAGTTGCAGCTCCCAGACTCTAGAGCCCAGGCTCAGTAGTTGTGGCACACGGGCTTAGCTGATCCATGGCATGTGGAATTTTCCAAGATCAAGGATCAAACCTGTGCCTCCTGCATTGGCAGGCAGATTCTTTCCCACTGAGCCACCAGGAAAGCCCCCAGTTTTAAGAAACCAAATTCATTACTCCTATCTCTGCTCCAGGGAGACTGGGTTTGGCTGAAGAAATTCCCAGGAGATCGGCATATAGCTATCCGCCCAGCAACCAAGATGGCCTTCTCCAAGGTGGGAGTGGGTCTATAATGGGGTGTGGGGTGGCCGTCATTTCTTCCCTCCTTGCCTTCTCTTTGCAGCTGAGTCCAAGTAGGCCCCACTGTGGGGGAGACCAAGAGCTCTCAATGAAGTGTCCCCTCTTCTCTAAAGCAGGTTTCCCATCATGCTCTTACAACACTAGTTCTTTTCTTTGAGATGTTTGTATCATAATTTGTCATCGTCTGTTCACCTGTGTGTGCTTGCTTATTTCTTATCTTCCTCCCTCCCTGAACTGTAAGCTGAGTGAGAACTTTTTCTCTATCCCCTCCATTGTATTTCCAGCACCCAGCAGGGTGTCTGGAACATTAGAGACACTCAGCGAATGTTTGTTGAGTGAACAACAGAAAATAAATGGGCTTCCAGTTCTGTCAGACTGCTTGTGCAGCATGGCCCAGTTGATGCATATTGAAGGAAGTGGAAAACTGGCAAGGAGGCTATAAACTGGCTTATTCTGGTATTTCCAACCTTAATGCCCTCCTTACTCCTAACACTGTACAGCCCTGGCCTGGCCTCCTTCACAGATGCCTCCCAGAAGCTCTGGGTCACAGCTGCAGAATGACTTAAGTGGACTACCAGTAGTCAACAGACTAGGTCACCGTTTAATAATAGGCATTTAAGATGAAAAGAAGCCCCTTGTGGGACCAAAGAAAAGCTAGCAAGGGCACTGGTCACCCACTAGCCCCCTTTTTTGCAGCCAGATGGTGAGGGCCTCTGTCCTCCTGGGTGGGTGTGACCTTGTTGATGGCTCCTCTTGGACACAGCTGGACCGCTTAGTCCTTCCCTAACTTGGGGAACAACATGATGGGGGTCTCAGAAATATCTGGTGCAATGATGTAACCAAGCAGAGAGGCCCTGTGCTGAGTCCCCAGCACAAGCCATTTTGGTGACTTTGAAAATAGTGCAGTGTCTGCCTGATTCTCCCCCAAAGGGCTGTTGTATCAGAAGGCAGGGTGGTACCAGGAGCTTCTCTTTCATCAGGTGTTTTCCTTTAAGACCCATCAAGTTCAAAGTCTTATGGTTAATAAATCAGAATCTGCCTGGGTCCTGATTACCAGGGCAAGGTTGTCTTTTCATTCATAACTTTTAAGTTAAACGATGTTCACGGACTTCCCTGGTGGTCCAGTGGTTAAGAGTCCGCGCTTCTACTGCAGGGGGCGCTGATAAGGGCCGGGAGATCCCTGCAGGCTTCGCGGTGGGGCCAAAAAAACAAAAGCAAAATCATGTTCAGCGTCTGAACGGTGGCCTTTGACCATGTTGTCTTTTCCAAGAGAGAGAAGTTACTGTAGAAGGAAGCCCCTTACATGCCCTATAGATCTTTCCACTCACCATTCTTATCCCATCCTCCGATCAAAGCGAGACCTGAATAACAGCCTCCGCTCCATCCACCTGGCTCCTAGGACAGAAAATGCCTGTTAAGTGCCCCACCCCCCACCCCCCACCCCCCTACAGATCCGGGAACTCCGGCATGAAAACGTGGCCCTCTACCTGGGCCTCTTCCTGGCGGGAGGAGCTGGCGGCCCCGCGGCCCCCGGGGAAGGCGTGCTGGCTGTGGTCTCGGAGCACTGCGCCCGCGGCTCCCTCCAAGACCTCCTCGCCCAGAGAGACATAAAGCTGGACTGGATGTTCAAGTCTTCCCTCCTCCTGGACCTCATCAAGGTGTGCGTGTGGGGGTGAGTGGGTGGGATGCAGCGGAGAGGAGCCAGAAGGGGACCCGCGTGGGCTGAGTCTGCCCTTTATGACACCCTTTCCAGGGAATAAGGTATCTGCACCATCGAGGGGTGGCCCATGGGCGGCTGAAGTCACGGAACTGCGTGGTGGACGGGAGGTTCGTGCTTAAAGTCACCGACCACGGTCATGGGCGACTGCTGGAGGCGCAGAGGGTGTTACCTGAGCCACCGAGCGCGGAGGGTAGGCGTCTCCGGCTGCCTCCTGCGCGGACAAGCATCCCCCGCATCCCCATTATTTCAAGCGCCTCTTCTTTCCTCCTCCCTCGAACTCTCTCCATCCCACATCCACTGGACGCCACTCCTGAGACCGAAAAGGTCTTGTGACCTCTGAGACGAAGAGAGGGAACACTGTGGCTGGGGAGGCGGGGCTTGTTGGGGGAGCGGGACGTGTTAGGGAGGCGGGACTTGCTCAGGGGGTGGTACTTGTGCCTGAGGGCGGAGCTCCTGCCTCTGCTGGGAGTCCTGCTTCAAATGGGGCTTTACCTAATGGTTTGGCTTGTTTCCAAGGGACCAAATCTTCTCTGGGCACCGCTTTGTCTAAAGGGAAGGACTGTTTCCGAAACCTGTTTAGGGTTTCTGGTAGTTTCTCTTGGGGATAACTGCGAGCAGTAAGGTCAGACACAGGCTGAGAGGTTGAGCGAGGGCGAGTCTGGGCTTTCTGGTGAGGGGGGGGGGGTCTGTCCCCAGGGCCTCCGCGGCTCTCCGCGTGCCCACACCCCCTTCCCCGACCTCAGACCAGCTATGGACAGCCCCGGAGCTGCTTCGAGACCCGGTCCTGGAGCGCCGGGGAACGCTGGCCGGCGACGTCTTCAGTCTGGGCATCATTATGCAGGAGGTCGTGTGCCGCAGCGCCCCCTACGCCATGCTGGAGCTCACTCCCGAGGGTACGGCGGCCCCTTGCCTGGTGTTGGGACTAGAGACCCAGTCTCTCTGGGTACTGACACTTATGTGCGCCTGAAAATCAGGGCAGTGGAGAGCCAAGCATCAGGATGGGAGGGGCGACCTTTTCAGCGCCCCAGGGTTTCCTCTGTTCTGATCCTGGACCCCTCCTGCTCCCCCAAGGCTAGTAGTACATTCCTGTCTGGTTCTTAGGGGCCCCAGGGAGACAGCAGGAGAGGGGAAGAGGGGGAAGAAAGCAGCTGGATCTAGTTCAAGTCCATATTATCATCTATGATGGTGCTGGTGGTTTAGTCACTAAGTCGTGTCTGATTCTTTGCGACCCCATGGACTGGAGCCCACCAGACAGGAAACAGAGAACTACTCGATCAATCTAACCTCTGCTTTTCTTATGTGCAATAAATAAGGCAGCCTCTTTGCCTGACACGTCTTACAGCCCCCTGCCCCCTACCCAACGGTTCAGGGTCCTCTTGTTGCTCCCAGAGTCACCTCCCACACTACATTTCCTCATCTAATGAAGCTCTGATTTAAAGGAATCCCAGACCATATCCAGTTCCCTCATTTCAAGCTGCAACAATCAGGCCAGAGTCAGAGGTGGCTTCTCCTCTGGTCCATCTCCTCTCTTGGTCCCTTCATACTTCCAGAAGTGGTGAAGAGGGTACAGAGCCCCCCTCCACTGTGTCGGCCCTCCGTGTCCATAGACCAGGCGCCCATGGAGTGCATCCAGCTGATGAAACAGTGCTGGGCAGAGCAGCCAGAACTTCGGCCCTCCATGGATCGCACCTTTGAACTGGTCAGGGGCTGGGCTGGGCACTTGCCAGAAACCTGGGGTGGGGCTGGGGGCTGCTGAAAGGCAGGCTGGCAGGATCTCTGACCTTCCAGGCTACTTCCTAAGGCATTGCCTGAGGACTAAGGGTTTGGTAGGGACAGAGTGAGAATGGGGGCTGTGGAGACCTTTGGAATGGGAGATGGAGCTCTAGATGAGAGAAGAATTTAATTCAATTAAAATAACATTTATTGAGTATGTATTTGGCTTGGTGTGGGGAAGAGACTCTTGGCTTGGGAGTCCAAAGACTGGGCTGGTTTCAGTCCCTTGTCAGTTACTAACAGAACAGCTGACCTGGAAATAATGTGTGAAAATACAGTGCCCAGCACGGGGTGAGGTGTGGGCTTGACTAGGATGAGATGAAAAGGGGTGTGGACAGAGGATCAGGCATAATATGGCTTCATGAGAGGGGCATGGCAGCCCAAGTCCCCAGCAGCCCCACCAGCTTCCTCCTCCTACTAGTTCAAGAGCATCAACAAGGGCCGGAAGATGAACATCATCGACTCTATGCTGCGGATGCTGGAACAGTACTCCAGTAACCTGGAGGACCTGATCCGGGAGCGCACAGAGGAGCTGGAGCTGGAAAAGCAGAAGACAGACCGGCTGCTCACACAGATGCTGCCTCCGTGGGTGTCGATGGGGAGAGATGACTGGGGAGGACAGCTGGAGTCCAGCCAGCCTGGGGCAGCCTCCAGGCAACCTCACCATCTGCCATCCCTAGGTCTGTGGCAGAGGCGCTGAAGATGGGGACACCTGTGGAGCCCGAGTATTTCGAAGAGGTGACACTGTACTTCAGTGACATTGTGGGTTTCACCACCATCTCAGCCATGAGTGAGCCCATCGAAGTGGTAGACCTGCTCAACGACCTCTACACACTCTTTGATGCCATCATCGGTTCCCATGATGTCTACAAGGTGGGGTGTGGAGGGGACAAGCCCTCCTTCAGTTTCCCCAGCACCCAGCCCTTTCTGCTCAGGTCCCAGACCCACTATCCAAGTCCACCAGCACAGTCCTCTTTCCCAGCCCTCCTGTTCCTTTTCTCTGCTGCCAGTCCCCCACTCAGTCCCCTGTCTGGAAGGCCCCCAGGATCTCTGCACTCACCCCAGTTTAGGCCTCCTGACCAGGGACAGTGGCATTGGTTGGGGAGGCTCAGTACTGAATTCTGGCCTCAGGTGGAGACAATTGGGGATGCCTACATGGTGGCCTCCGGGCCTGCCCCAGAGGAACGGGCACCGGCACGCGGCAGAGATCGCCAATATGGCTCTGGACATCCTCAGCGCCGTGGGCACCTTCCGCATGCGCCACATGCCGGAAGTGCCCGTGCGCATCCGCATTGGCCTGCACTCGGGTAACTCTGTCCCCACACCCGGGCCCCCCTGCCCCCCGGGCACTCCAGCCCCTCTCCCTAATGCGGGCAGGGCTCCGCTTTCCCAGATAAGAGGCAAACTTGTGGAGGGGGCGGGGGGAGGAGGGGAACTTGTTTTGAAGCCACCTTTTCACACCAGGGGCTCCATGGTAATTGGGAGGGCATGCTTGAGAGGGTGTCTTTGGGGAGCCAGTGGAGATTCTGGGAATGCTAAAGACCGCTGAGCCCTACTAGGTGCCGCCCGGGCCCGCAGGCCCGCCAACCCTGCTCCTCTCCGCAGGCCCGTGCGTGGCGGGCGTGGTGGGCCTCACCATGCCCCGGTACTGCCTGTTTGGGGACACAGTCAACACCGCTTCGCGCATGGAGTCCACCGGGCTGCGTGAGTGTGACGGGGCGGAAGGGGCGGGTGGGTCGGGGGCGCGGGAGGGGTGTCCCCCGAGGTCACGGTGTCCCCCGCTCTCCCAGCTTACCGCATCCACGTGAACAGGAGCACCGTGCAGATCCTTTCCGCCCTAAACGAGGGCTTCCTGACTGAGGTGCGGGGCCGCACGGAGCTGAAGGTGAGGCCGGGCTGGAAGACACGCTTCCACTTTGACCTGGAGCGCCACCGGCCCTCACCCCAGCCCGCCTGAGCCCTACCGTCCCGCGTGTCTCCCCAGGGCAAGGGCGCAGAGGAAACCTACTGGCTGGTGGGCAGACGCGGCTTCAACAAACCCATCCCCAAACCACCGGACCTGCAACCCGGGTGAGGATCCGGCATCCGTGGGTGAAGACCGAGTTACTCCCTCGGTCCCCTCTCCCCACTCCTGCCCATGCAGGGTGGCTTGGGTTTTGCCCTCCTACCGCCTCTTCTCCCTTCCCCACAGGGCCAGCAACCACGGCATCAGCCTGCACGAGATCCCCCCTGATCGGCGCCAGAAGCTAGAGAAGGCGAGGCCAGGCCAGTTTTCTGGGAAGTGAGGCTGGGTCTGGAACAAGGTACTGCGCCCCCCCTCCCCCGGGCTCCTAGGCCCCTCAGACCCCGGGGACCACAAATGCTTCCCAGAGGACAGACAACCCTTCCCCTGACTTGGTGGGCTCAGGCTGCTTCCTAAACCCAGACATTTCCCCTGGGAGGGAAGCACCAGCCACAGCGATTCTGGTTTTGGAGCTCTGGAGTGGTCCAGGAATCCAGACTTGGGAATACCTTTAAACATGACCTTCTGGAACTTTCACTCTGACCCCCTCTCCCTTTACTGCATTAACAAGCCCTTCCTCTGGGCCTCTGGAACTCAGTAATTCTAGGATTCACTAGAGGACCAGTTGACTGTTGCCTCCAGAGCTCTGTTCCAGCAGACACCCAGCCCTCTGCCCTCCAGGAAACTGATCCATGATTCTTCCCTACAGAGGACAATCCCCATGACCCCTGTCCACGATTTCCCTCTGAGACCCTCCTCTTTCCCTCAGGATTATTCCGGAAGGTCCTTTTCCTGAACGTTGCTGCTGTAGGTGACCAAAAACCTGGCTAATACCAGTGACTTCTGTCCAGCTCTGCCTCAAAGGATTATGAGCCTTTACAAGAGCTGGTTGCAAACCAGTTGTGTGACTTTGAGAAAGCCTCATGCACTCTCTAGGCCTGGGTTCCCCTTCGGTGGTGAAATGAAGAGTGGCGTAGGTGGTTTCCACACACCCCAGCTCTGACAGCTGGGCTTCTGAGTGGTTGGCCTTGGGATATGGGGCACGGGGCACATGGCCTGCAGCCCCAGTGACCCTGAGCCCATCAGGAAGGCCCCAGGAAGGAGTGTCTGGGATTGGATGTCCCAACCCCAGAGGAGGTGGAGCCCACCTGTTCCACCAGCACAGGGGTTGTCACGTGGCCTGAGGATTCCAGGGCTTCTATTTAGCCTCAAGCATCCTTCTCTTCTCCATCCTCCACCAGTTGGAAACTGGCTCCTTTGGTGGCACCACACACCTTGCCCAAGTGCAGAGAAAAAAAACTTGGTTCCTGGCTTTGGGGAAAGGCATGTAAACAAACTGCTCCGAACCTTTACTAACCAGAACACCCAGGAATAGTAGTATTCTCTGTTTAACTGGTCGCTGCTGAGCAGACAGTTGGATGGAAAATCCTTCCTGCTTAGGTCTTTGCCACAAGCATCAAGCCATCCCATCCTGGTGGGTCTCTAGCTGAAGTTTCTTTTGTGGTACTTTGATATCCCAGAGCCTGGGCTTTGGCATGTTGGACTCTGGGTGGCAGAAGTTAGCAGCAGCTGCAGCCACTCAAGCTGTCTCTCTAGGTAGTGAGCCTCCAGTCCCTGGTGGTATGTGAGCAGAACTGGAGCTAGCTGTAAGCAGCGATAGTACCATCAGATGGACTCCCTAGGCGGAAGGCTGGACTCAGTCCTGACACACAGTGTGGTTGGTGGGCCAGCAGCAGTGACATCGCCTGGGAGCTTGTTAGCAATACAGCATCTCAGGCCCCATTTTATGGAAACAGAATCTACATTTTAACAGAGTTGAACAGAGTTCCTTGAGACTATGTATACATACTTTTAAGTTTCTGAATCATGTAACTAAATGATCTTAGGAGCTCTAAAATTTCAGAATTGCTGAGAGTGGATGGCTGAGAAATACTGGCATGGATTGCCATTTCCTTCTCCAGGGTATCTTCCTGGCCTGAGGTCAAACCCAAGTCTCTTGCGTCTCCTGCACTGTCAGAAGGATAGTTTACCATTTGCACACCTGGGAAGCCAGAATTTCTAAGATTTCATAAGAACCAGGCTAGAAACTCGTCTCGAGACTTGTTTGGCCACTGGAATGGTTTTCTTTTTGTCTTGAGCTAACATTTAGAAATCAACAGAGGCCCCATTGTAAAAATGTCTACCAAATTTCCTTCTTCTCTGAAATCAAAAGCCCCACACAGGGGCAGCTGCAACTTCCTGCTGGAGCTAAAGAGCAACCACCTGCCCACCCCACCCCGCTCTCCAGGTTTCACTCTTCCATTCGCACAGTGCCCGCCACTCCCCATGGACTCCAGGACACCAGGATTCTCTAAACTCTTACGTGCCTGTCAGGTGTCTGTAGACATCAGACCTCAGGACCCTGGAGTAGCTGATGTTGAGACTATGGATGAGTCTGTGGGTTGAAGGGTTGCTTTGCCTGACTCGTGAAACCCACAAATTTAGTGGTCTTTTCCTCCTTCCTAAAGGCAGAGAAAGAAGAAACCTAAGATTCAGCAGCTACAAGTTCTGGTTACTTAAGGTGGTGCTGCTATAGTGAATAATATGGTATAATTTAAAAAGCATTTTTAACCAAGTTCGGAGATGGTGAATTAAGGATTTCTTTTTTTTTAAACCCTGATGCACTCACAGACACAGTATTTTTAAAATTACCTACATTCTGAAACATCTCTCTTTAGATTTTTTCTCTGTACTTAGGTTCCAGGGATTGAAGGCCAGCTCTGCCTTGCTGGTGCTGGACCTGACATGTGCACATAGCTGTCTCTCCCCTGCCTCTTCCCTCCTTCCCGCCCCACCCCACCCCACCCCTTCCCACTCTTTTCCTCCCAGCCTGTGTGGGGCCTAGGATAGTTACTAGCCTGTGATTCAGGAGAGCTTCAGGGAAGAGTTGACTTGGGATTAGGTGGAGGATGATTGATGAGAATAGGGGCGGGTGGGGCACCCCCAGAGGGGAAGGAGGATGAGCTGGGGCCAAGCTGTGTTTGGGTCAGAGGTGGGGAAAACAGGGCTGAGCCAGTTCCTTCCCATTGTCAACTCACCCTGTTCTCAGGTGCATGCTCAGTCACTCAGTCATGTCTGACTCTTGCAACCCCATGGACTATAGCCTGCCAGCCTCCTCTCTCCATGGAATTTTCCAGGCAAGAATACCAGAGTAGGTTGCCATTTCCTCCTCCAGGGGATCTTCCCGTGGAGGATCAAACATGTGGAGGATCCCTGGACATAGGGATTAAACCCATGTCTCCTGCATTGGCAGGCGGATTCTTTACCACTGAGTCACCTGGGAACTCAGTCTGAAAGGAGACCATGCAAGTGATGGGGAGAGCCTGGTAATGGAGAGGCCTGTCTTCCTCCCCAGTCTGGAGAACTCAGGGACCACCTGCCCTAGAGCTCAGAGGGCTGGTGGGAGTGGAGGAGGGAAACGATCAAGCCACGGTCTCCTCTCTGCTCCTAGTCTCCTCTCTCTGCCTGGAAGTTTCTCCCTGTCTTTCTCCTCCATTTCCGTGGAACCTTTTTTCTGGGCC
The DNA here is from genome assembly GCF_002263795.3 of Bos taurus. Classification (NCBI taxonomy): domain Eukaryota; kingdom Metazoa; phylum Chordata; class Mammalia; order Artiodactyla; family Bovidae; genus Bos; species Bos taurus. The sequence continues at coordinate 27,678,652 of NC_037346.1, forward strand.
CAGGCAGTCTCTGAGAGCACTCCTGTCCTCTGACCCAAGTCCTGTCCACCAGGTCACCCCTACAACCTGCAGACCCCAGCAACTCCCAGCTCAGAGAGCACCCGGCTTGGCCAGTAGGCTCCCCTCACCTTTAGCCGTGTTTACACTACCTCTGCTGCTGGCCTTGCCTTCAGGATGGCTCTGTAGCCAGGACCAAAGACGACCAAAGCCGGGATCTCCCGCAGCTGCTGCTGCTGGGTGCCTACCCTGTAGCTGGGGCAATACTTCACGTCCTGGGGCTCACCTGGCACCTTTCGTCTGTGCTGCTTCTCAGGGACTGGGCTCTGCTCCCCACCCCCACCTGCAGTGGACTCCAGGGACCCACTCTGGGGGCTCTGGAACTGGGTTGTATGGCCATGTTCACCAGGATCTTTTGGACTGTGTGCTCTGGACGCCAGGCCACATGCCATGGTGTTGGGTCCTGGAATAAAGGTGTGCTTTCTTCCATTTCTTGGTATGTGGTCCTTTTGGCCCAGATGGTCTGAACACCCCCACCCCTGGAATGTTCGAACCCGGCATTGCATTGCCAGGGAGGACTTCAGATATGGGGTGAATCCTAGAGATGGCCCAGGCAGGGGAAGGTGATCTCAGGACTGCAACCCCACGGGAGCCCCTCTGCTCAGGGGGTCTGCTCTGAGAGGACAAAGCAGGGAAGTCACTGGACTTTCAGGCTTCTAGAAAAGACCAGGATCTCTGAGGCTCTGGAAGTGGGTAGCTGGCCTCATCCTTTGGTCAGAGGCATGAAAGAGGAAGGAAGAGAAGGACAGAGCTTGTCCGTGGCCAAGACCTGAGATCCATGGAAGCCAGAATCCAAGACTGAAGGATCAGGGCCCCCAAATGGGGAAGTTGAGGTCCACTGGTCTCTGGACAAGGTCTCACCAGCAAGCCACACTCTACCTCCAACCCTCCCAGAGTCTGGGGCATTGGAACAGGATAGACCATCCCAAAGCCACCCATGTGCAACCAGCCCATTGGTCATCCATTCTCTTTGAGCCCAACATCCCTGCTGCCCCCAGGCTCTTTTTCTAACATGACCTTCCTAGCATCCGTGTGCTGGGCATCCATCATTGCCCCATTCTCAGTCCTTGTGGAACTGACTCAGACCTCCCCATCCAGTCCTGCCCCATCATTCCATTCCTCTGGCCACCAGGATTGCTTCAAGGACAAGTGGATGATCCAGGCCAGGCAAACAAGGCTTCACATTGAGACACTGCTAGAAGCCAAGGGCAGCGTTGCAAGAGGATGTGATGCTGAGTGGTCTTGCCACCACAACGATAGGATTGGAGCTGGCAGACCTTCTTGCTGCCACTTGTTTTAGCCTCTGCTCCTCACTGGGCCTAACCAGATTCCGCTATTTGAGGATGATGGGCTAGCAAGTTGTTTTCCTTGCTTAAGCTGAATTGAATTGGGTTTTCTGATGATGGTCACTTCTCAAAAGGATAATGGAAAGCAGTAGGGGTTAGACTGGTTTAACAGGAAGGAAAAGGGGCATTCTTGGTGGCTCAGATGGTAAAGAATCTGCCTGCAATACAGAAGACTGAGCCTGGGTCAGGAAGATCCCCTGTACAAGGGAATGGCTATCCATTCCAGTATTTTTGCCTGGAGAATTTCATGGACAGAGGAGCCTCTGTCCAAAGAGCAACTAACACCTTCACAAAGGGGAAAAGCACTGACTTAGGAATGGGGAAGGAGTGAAGGACGGATGACAGAGACGATGTTTCTCTTCAAGCCCTGACTCCATCGGGGTGGCAGGACTTCCTGAAAATCCACCTACGGGAACCTAACCTGGGAGAGGTTGGGACATTGGGGGAGAGAGCGTGCACAGTCTGGTAGCCTTGTCAGAACTCTCCTGCTGACTCAACATTGAGAACGAGGGGGAATCTTTCAGGGCCCGCCCTCCCAGAGGAGACAGTGTAAAGGAGAGTGAGGCAAAGTCTCTAAGCTCAGCGTGTCTTGCCTCTCAACATCCTTGTGAGTTAGTGACTACAGCTTGACAAGGAGGTTAGAGTGGGACAGGCAGCTCCCCCTGCTCCTGGAGGGGGAAGGGAGTACAGAGAGAGACTGGGGAGAAGAACAGCTGTGAGGTTCCCACAGAGAGGAGCTTGTTTGTCACATCTAGAGACTTGCCCATTCAAACTAAAGCTATTTTGTCACCTCCACCAGGGACATTGCACTTTATCACCTACCCCTGAGTCTGGATCTCTGGATCCAGAGAAGGGCATGCCATCCAGGCATTTACCCATGTGTCACAGGGAACATAGATCTCACTGTCTAAAAACCATGTCACCCTGGACTTCCCTGGTGGTAGAGGTTGAGAACCCATCTGCCAATGCAGGGGGCCTGGGTTTGATTTGTGATCCAGGAAGATCCACATGCCAAGGGGCAACTAAGCCCATGCGCCACAGCTACTGAAACCCTCATGCCCCTAGAGCCCGTGCTCTGCAACAAGAGAAGCCACTGCAATGAGAAACCCGAGCACCACAACCAGAGAGTAGCCCCCACTCGACACAACTCGAGAAAGCCCATGCACTGCAACCAAGACCCAGTGTAGCCAAAACTAAGTAAATAAAATTAACAAACAAAAAGCACGTCTCCATATACAGCCTGTAATCCTCACATGACCCATCTTACACACACGGAAACTGAGGCTCCCAGTTGTGAAAAAAGCCTTGTCAATTACCGCAGGTCCAGCAAGTCCTGGGATTAGGAAGCAAACTCAGGAGTTCAGGCTTGGGGCTCCTGGGTGCCTCTCATGATGCCCTGGAGTTTTTTCTCTCACAGATGGTCGGTCCTGCTTCATGACCCCTTGATTCTTTCCTGCAAGAGCATGACTTAAACTCCTAGTCAATGTCTGTGTAATCAGATTGTTACAGACTTCTGATTTGGTGGGACTGGGATAGGAACATGAACACATTTTAGATTTCTCCAACCAGTACCTCCAAAAGTCCAGTCCAGTTGAAAACTCCCATCTCCTATCTGCTCTGAAAGTCTGTTCCTCACCGCACTCGTCAGGGTCTTGGTTGGGGGTGGGAGGAGGCACAGGGGGCTGGGGTAGGGGGGAGGAGCGCATGCCTGCTTCTTCCCTGCACTTCCAGCTCTGGATCCTTGATCAGGATAGGAGGGACGTGTGGTGTATGTGTGCCAGGTCACTTCAGTGGTGTCTGACTCTGTGCAATCCTATGGACTGTAGCCCGCCAGTCCTCTGTCCATGGGATTCTCCAGGCGAGAATACTGGAGTGGGTTTGTTATGCCCTCCTCTAATGGATTTTCCCAACCCAGGGATCAAACCCAAGTCTGTTACATATTCCGTATTGACAGGTGGTTCTTTACGACTAGCGCCACCTGGGAAGCCCATAGTGGGGACATAGGGGCATAATTTGATCCTGGGATCCCCCACCCATACCCACCCCCTCATTCTTCAAGGGAGGAATACAGCAGAAGCTTAACTGGTTGCTGACTGACTGGGAAAATTGCCCTGGTCTCGCTTTGGTTCGGCTGCAGCCAACTCTGTCTGGGGGTGCCATCCTATCTACCTGTGCAGAAGTGATTTCACTACAAAGCTAATAAAATTGAAACCTCACAATCTCTCACCTGCACAAGTCCCTTCCAAGCCCCACTACCCAATTTTGTATTCTTCTTAAAGAGGACCTTCAAAATTGGATAAGCTTGGGAATTCCCTGGCAGTCCAGTGGTATAGACTCTGTGCTGCTGAGGGCCTGGGTTCAACCCTTGGTCGGGGAACCAAGATCCAGCAAGTCATGAAGCATGACCCCCCCCCCCCAAAAAAAAAAAAACACCCAAACGAAAACAAAAAAAAGCTGGACAGGCTGAAGGTCCCTGAGACATTTGGATCCATCCTAGGTACAGTCCTCTGGGGCTTGGGGATCTGCTTCCCTAGCGTTCTTCAGCATTGAAGACCCCTCAGAAGACAGCAGCCAGGTCTTTCTTTAGCCCAGCATTGGTTGGCACCCCCACACCCTTCTCTGGCTACCATTGCCTCTGTGTGTCCTGTGGCAGCCCCCAGCTTCAGTTGCCCTCTGACTGCTGTCCTCCTCCATGAGGATTTGTGGGAACTGACTTCTTTCTCACCGTCTCAGGCCGCGAGGGGACTGGGCGGGGGGCTACCACTGCCTCCGTCACAGCCCCTGCTGTGGTTCTGTGTTCTGCAGCCCAGCTCCGTTCAGCCAACAAGGAGATATTCTCACCCTCGAAGACATCTCCAGTCTCCAAAAATGGTTCTTCCAGAAAGTTGCTGCTTGGCATTTGTTGGCAAAAGGGTAACCTTCAGCCCAGATGCTCCCACCAACTCTGGTTCTTTCCCTCCTTCCCTGTGTTCAGCTCCCCAGCAGCCTGGGGAGGAGGAAATGGGAGTATAGATTATGGCTGGGCCAATTCTACAAACTCTCAGAAAGCCCTTGGGATGGGGATGCAGGTGAGAGTAACTGAGTCATTTGTTGGTTTCTATCTTTTATTATTATTATTGGCTGCACTGGGCAGCATTTGGGACCTTAGTTCCCCGGCCAGAGCACCCTGCATCGGAAGCGCCAGGTCTCAACCATTGGACCACCAGGGAATTCCTGGGTTCCTCTCTTTAGAATGTGGAGTACTTAGAACTTAACAGTTTTAGCTGAGAGCTCTAATTCTAATCCTGTGGCCACAGAAGAAGTTTTACTCAACACCTGTTACACCAGAGTTAACGATGCATTTCATGAATGGGTTACACAATCAGCATTTTCTAAAATGCCAAATGAAATTACCTTTTGAGAAGGAAATGGCAACCCACTCCAGTATTCTTGCCTGGAAAATCCCACAGACAGGAGCCTGGCAGACTACATTCCACGGGGTCCCAAAGAATCAGACACGATGGAGCAACTGAACACCCGCACACGCATCTACCACAAAACTCTTAATTTTTTTCATCATGATGAAATATATTGGTCTATTGGATTAAACTGTGTTCATGACTACAAGTTCAACAAAGGGCTTTCCCTTCTACTCTACCTCATTATCCAAACCACTGCTGCTGCTGCTAAGTCACTTCAGTCATGTCCGACTCTGTGTGACCCCATAGACGGCAGCCCACCAGGCTCCGCCGTCCCTGGGATTCTCCAGGCAAGAACACTGGAGTGGGTTGCCATTTCCTTCTCCAATGCATGAAAGTGAAAAGTGAAAGTGAAGTCGCTCAGTTGTGTCCGACTCTTAGCCACCCCATGGACTGCAGCCTACCAGGCTCCTCCATCCATGGGATTTTCCAGGCAAGAGTACTGGAGTGGGGTGCCATTGCCTTCTCCAATCCAAACCACGAAGCCAAGCAAATAAATGTTCACAGTCATCCAATTTATGACCTTGCGGCACCATTGTTCTCTTCATCACCAGCAAGCCCAGCCAGCACACTGTCTCCTCAGGCCGCTCTCTCGGTCCTGACCGTCTGCTCCTGAGTCATGAGCCGTCCTCAGAACTCCCAGGTTACTACTGTCAACGTCCTGCCTGATTTAGGGCCCTGTGGATTCTCAGGCATAATGTTGACAGGTCTTCCACTTTGGCCTCTGAGGTCACCCCCCTCTCCAGGGTTTAGCCTCTATCCCAGGAAAAATGGGCACTCAGAGCTCTTGCCACACTTTCTGCCAGGGCAGGCCAGGCCCCAGCTAAAACAAGGCCCAAGGGGGCCACATTAGCAACAGGAAGGGCCAGCAGCAAAGGGCTCCAGGCCAACTTCAGTGGCAGAAGAGAGGCCAATACTGAGCACTTCACACTCAGCACTGCCCCCCAAGGGATGGAGGACTTCTTGGCTCTTGGAGAAAAGGCCCCAGTCTGGGCTCCATCTTGGTGGTCTCCTTGGGCCCTGGTGCCCAAGCCCGGGGCAACACCCACGTATGCCGAGGCAGGTGGACTGAATGATCATGGATCACCGATCAGGGCCGGTCCCAGAAACCGGTCCTTCCAGCAGTCGGTGCCTTCCAGAGAATGCTGGAGGGCACACCCTGTGATGACACAGCTGTACAAGATGTTCCTTCAGTAGCCAGAAAAGAAGCTAGGTAGGTGAGGGTGTTGCAAGCCTTTGTGAGCCCATCAACAGTTCATAGGAGGGACTTCCCTGGTGGACCAGAGATTAAGAATCTACCATCACCCCCATCCCCTGGACTTCCCTACTGGCTCAGTGGTAAAGAATCCGCCTGCTAATGTAGGAGACATGGATTCTATTCCTGATCCAGAAACTAAGCCCACTCACCACAACTATTGAGCCTCTGCTCTAGAACCCATAGAGCTGCAACATCTGAGCCACGTGCAGCAACTACTGAAGTGCCCTAGAGCCTGTGCTCCACAATAAGAGAGGCCTGCACCCTGCAACTAAAGAGTAGCCCCCACTAGAGAAAAGTAGCCTCAACTAGAGAAAGCCTGTGCACAGCAACAAAGGCCCAGCACTGCTGCTGCTGCTGCTAAGTCGCTTCAGTCGTGTCCGACTCTGTGCGACCCCATAGACGGCAGCCCACCAGGCTCCCCCGTCCCTGGGATTCTCCAGGCAAGAACACTGGAATGGGTTGCCATTTCCTTCTCCAATGCATGAAAGTGAAAAGTGAAAGTGAAGTCACTTAGTCGTGTCCGACTATTAGCGACCCCATGGACTGTAGCCCACCAGGCTCCTCCGTCCATGGGATTTTCCAGGCAAGAGTACTGGAGTGGGGTGCCATTGCCTTCTCCTGGGTTTCTATATTCTCAGTAAAAAAAGAAATGCAGTCACATTCAGAGTGTGTGTGCAAAGGAAGGAGTGATGTTTTATTGGGTGCTTCTTACGGGTCAGAAGCTTTACTTGTGAAAGTTTAATACCCTTCACAACTTTATTAGTCAGACACTATTATAACTCCATTTCACAGGGGATAACATTGAGGCTCAGGAAGGTGGTATGACCTGTCTAAGAGCACCTGATTACTAAGTGACAGTCAGGACTGTGATTTTCCCAAGGTCTTAAATCCTACACTGTGATTAAAAAGACAAACACTGACGGGAACCAGTCCCTGAGGAGATGAAAGTAACTTTAGACAGCTGTTCACTTCAGTTCAATTGCTCAGTAGTGTCCAGCTCTTTTCGACCCCATGGACTGCAGCATGCCAGGCTACCCTGTCCATCACCAACTCCCGGAGTTTACTCTAACACATGTCCATCAAGTCAGTGATGCCATCCAACCATCTCATCCTCTGTCATCCCCTTCTCCTCCCACCTTCAATCTTTCCCAGCATCAGGGTCTTTTCAAATGAGTCAGTTCTTCACATCAGGTGGCCAAAGTATTGGAGTTTCAGCTTCAGCATCAGTCTTTCCAGCTTTTAGAGCCTTTTCTTTAGAGCCTTTTCCTCTAAAGCAGGAGGTGGGAGCAGGAAGGGTGAAGTCCGTACCTTTAGTGGGAAGAAAAGGAGGAAAGGAGCTTCCTTTTCTGTGTCCTTGGTGTTGTCGAGGACAAGGACGGCCATGTGTTTGCCAATAGCAAGATGAGTAGGGGTAGGGGTGGCAGGTGAGGATTTGGGGTGACTTTGGTGAAGCTGGGAGTCTGAGAGAAACCTCAGGAAACCCTGAGGAAAGAGCCATTCCCTGGTGTTAGGTATCGACTGTCTCCCCAGAGTCTAGCCTTCCAGATGTTCACCTTGAGTTGTCAGACACAAATCAAATCTTCCTGAACCTTGTACTCCAGCCCATCGGCCCTGAATACCACCAAGTACCTTTGTAAGAGGGATTTCCTCAATGGCTCAGGGGCAAAGAATCTGCCTGTAATGCAGGAGACTTGGATTCAATCTCTAGGTCAGGAAGATCCTCTGGAGGAGGGCATGGCAACCCACTTCAGCATTCTTGCCTGGAGAATCCCTTGGACAGAGGAGCCTGATGGGCTACAATCCATAGAGTGCAAAGAATTGGACACGACTGAAGTGACTGAGCATACATCTTTGTAAGAGCCAAGTGAAACTGAAGGATCACCCAGGGGAGTCCTGCCCAAATGTCTGTCCTGCAACATCATGGGATATAATAATATGGGTTTTAAGTTATTACATTTTAGTATAATTTATTATCCAGTAATGGATATCCAGAACAAACCTCTCAGTTTCAGAAGCCCTCTAAAACCTGGCTGAGAGTTTTGAAAAACTCAGGTCAGCAATCCACCAATAGATGGTTTCTGAGAGGGACTCCTCTCAGAAAAGGCAGAATATACATATATTGTTTTTGCCTATTTTTTCCCACATCTGAAATTCTTTCTTGGGATCTACCCATTTCCACCCTCAATCCATATAGTTTGTATGGAGCTAACTCTAGCCCCAGTTCCAGAGTCTTTGACCAAGTCCAGTTCAGTGAGGATCAGTCCAGGACATTTGAAGTTAGAGGGGGACATGGTCTTTGCTAAACTGGGTTGCTAAACTGGCAGGAGAGAAGCCCAAAGCTGCTGGTCATCATTTCTGCCAGCACTTGGGAAGAGCCTGCCTGAGAATAAACCAACACAGTTCAACACAGAAGAAAGTAGAAATGAAATATTGAGCCATGGCAATTCCTGACACATGTCCTGGGCACCTGGATCCATCCAGGCCTGAACCCATTACTCCTGAATTTTCCAGTCACATAAACCAATGGGTTCCTACATTGTATCAAACTGGCTTGAGTTCATTTATTTATTTTTAAAATTTCTTTCTTTATTTATTTGGCTGCTTCAGCAAGTGGGGTTCTCTCTAGCTGTGGTGCATGGGTTCCAGAGCTGGGCTCAGTAGTTGCAGCTCGGGGGCTTAGTTGCTCCGAGGCATGTGGGATCTTAGTTCCCCAATCAGGGGTCGAACCTGTGTCCCCTGCACTGGAAGGTGAATTCTTAACCACAGGACCACCGGGAAAGTCCCTGGTTTGAGTTTAGATTATCCTGTTTGTTCATCTCTGCCTATTAAAACTTCACCAGTTTTTCATGACTAGCTTAAAATTCACCTCCTACAAGAAGCTTTTCTTGAATTATTTGAGGGATATTTGTTGTTTGGGGTTTTATATTGCCCAGAAAAGACCTCCTCACATACTTCTGAAAAATCCATACAACCCCCACAGCTCATCAGCATCACCAGCATGACTGTGATGGACACAGCTGCCCTGGCATCTTGTGTGACCCCTTCCTCCTGCTGCACAGCAGTAATTGGACTAAGGGTGGATCTCTGTTCTAAACTAGGTCAGTGGGAATCCTTTGCCAGGGAACTTGAAATTTGAACCAAGACACTATAAACCTGTCTATTTACTCTTAGAGGATATATAAACATGAATTGTGTGGCAGTTATCTCTGTCACGTGAGCTGGAAAACAGAAAGAATCAGTCAAGGGAGACAGAGAAATAATGAGACAAAACAGACATGCAGAGAATAGAGATGGAGAGAAATTTCCTGAGTCCCTACAAAGCTTCACCTCCTGCCTCTAGACGGTCCCTGTGGTCCAGCTGTGTCCTTGTAATAAATCCTCCTTTGAAGACAAGTTCCTTCTTGCAGGTGTCTGTTACTTTCAAATGAAAGAGTCCTAATTAACTCCATCTTCCCAGCCTCTAGAGTAGTTCAGTCTTGTCTCCCTTCTATTCTGGATCTGCGTTGCCCTGCGCCATACCTTACCTTGAGGTTGACCCTAGACTTTACCTTAAATGCCAGTCAATTGGTTGTGACTGTCTGGAGTGCTGGAATGACAAGGCTTCATCTGAGACTACATCTGGGCTCAAGAAGAAAAATACATGGATTGATGGGAAATGTCTGCCATAGGTGTAAGGTGGGAAGGGGCTGAGTGCTCACGTTGTCTGTTTTCTGACCTTATCAAGCATTCTTCTCCTCCCATACAACATCCAGCTCTGAGCCTCACTTCACATATGCTCAGAAGATGAACTTGTTGGATGGATATGTGACAAGAATGATTGTCTACATGACCCATTCAGTGGGATAAGTGACAGGAAGTAGAAGATGATAGGATGAATTGGACAGAATAGACAGAGGCATCTCCTGCTGTCAGTTTTGGGATCAAATACACAGGTGTGGTGGCAGGTGGGATTTACAGAGCACGTCCCTCACTTAGCAAGTCTGCCTAAGTCTTGCTCATTCTACCAAACTCAGTGTGAGCATTCTTATATGAAGGAAACTTTCTCAGACGTGCCCCACTCCCATGTTTGAGATAGTTGTTGTTCAGTCACCAAGTCGTGTCCGACTCTTTGTGACCCTGTGGCCTGCAGCACGCCAGGCTTCCCTATCCCTCACCTTCTCCTGGAGTTTGCCCAAGTTCATGTCCATTGAATCAGTGATGCCATCCAATCATCTCATCCTCTGTTGCCCTCTTCTCCTTCTGCCCTTAATTCTTCCCAGCGTCAGGGTCTTTTCCGGTGAGCTGGAGACTTCTGTACTAAGGAAGATTCTTCTTTAAAAAAATTTTTTTGGCTGCCTCAGGGTGCACAGACTCTCTAGTTGTGCTGTGTAGGCTCAATAGTTGCATTGTGCAAGCTTAGTTGCTTCTCAGTATGTGGGACTTTAGTTCCCTGACTAGGGATTGAACCCACATCCCCTGAACTGCAGTGCAGATTCTTAACCACTGGACCACCAGGGAAGTCCCAAAAGAGGATTCTTCTGATTGAAAGAGTTCCATTTTCTTTCAAAAGAAAACTTTTAGTTCAGGTAATCAAAAGACCATGAGTATGAGGCATGACTGGATCGAGGTGTTCACATGAGGGGGGCTCTATAAATTACTCAGCTATATTTTTCACCATGTTGTCTTCATTCTCAGGTGGGTTCTCCCAAAATGGTTATGCAAATGACCAGCAGGAGCTTCAAGGCTTACTTACATCCAGAGCAACTTCTAGGAAACGAAAGTGCTTTAAAAAAATTATATCAGCTACAGAAAAACCCCATGGCTGATTCTGACTGGCTTGAACAAAGCCACATATTCATCCCCTTATCAGTTCCCCAACTCTGCTCAAGTCTGTTTGGCCATGTGGATCACATGCCCACCCCAGGAGTCAGAGGATGCAGTCAGCTCCACGGTGTCCATATGGGCTGAGGATGGGGAACAGACTAGTCTCTATAGGAAAATGAGGTTGTGGTTACCAGAATAAGGGGCACGGATGCTGCTGTCCACACGATGTCCTTTATGTACCTTGGGGCTTTTGCATCAAATCACGAGCTTCTGGGGAACAAGGACTTTGTCCCATTTATCTGTTTACCTCCAGCACCCAGCCCAGGACCTAACACAGAAAAGTTCCCTGACCCCTCTCAGCTCGTGAGTAAAAACTCATGACTCAGTGACAGTGACATAACCAGGAAGAAGCTCCTACACTATCCTCCATCCAGACAATGACCTCTCTGTGACTGTACCCATGAGTTTAACCCTGTCTTTTACCATGGAAGGCATGTCCTGCTCTGTCATGAGTGTGCTTCATTGCCTGGCCTTGGTTTCTCCTCCTCCTGGTGCCAGCTCCTCGTGTTTCCCTCAGGAAACCACCCAGTCTCATTCTTAGCCATGTACTTTGAGTGGGATTAACTCCATCCCCAATTCCAGGGATACACCTTAGTTGGTGCATGATCAGGTCATTTAAGATGGCTGTTTTCTTGCTCTCTATACACCCTCTACTTGACCAGACCTGCTTCACTCACATGACTATCCAATGTTCTTAATTATAGGGTTTAAACAGTAACTGCCTATGAGTTTGCCTCCCATCCTGACTGCTGGTTTCCCTGGTAACCACTGAGCCAATCTGATGTCAATTCCTCCTATAAATGGTAACCTCCTTCTCCTCGGAGTAGTGAAGGCTACCTCCAGGTCTTGCCTGCTGCCTGCCGGCCACGTGGAGTGTTGCTCCAGGACCCTTTATTTTGGACATGTTAGATCCCCTGTCCGGAGAAGGCAATGGCAACTCTCTCCAGTACTCTTGCCTGGAAAATCCCATGGACGGAGGAGCCTGGTAGGCTGCAGTCCATGGGGTGGCTAAGAGTCGGACACGACTGAATGACTTCACTTTCACTTTTCACTTTCATGCATTGGAGAAGGAAATGGCAACCCACTCCAGTGCTCTTGCCTGGAGAATCCCAAGGACGGCGGAGCCTGGTGGGCTGCCGTCTATGGGGTCGCACAGAGTCGGACATGACTGAAGCAACTTAGCAGCAGCAGCAGCAGCAGATCCCCTGTCCATCAAACCACTGAGGTCCCTGTCGCTGTCTCCATCTCCAGGGCAGGCAATTACAAAGCTTGCTGGCCTGCCAGGCTCAGCCCAACAACGTTCCATCCTCCAGGGTACATTGGTTAGTTCAGGGAGTGGAGTGTAGCCCATTTGGAGCAATGAAAATAAAAGGAGGGGATGAGGAGACACTAGCCAGAGTTTGGGCAACTTCTGCAAGTGCTAGGGCTTCCCAGGTGGCTCAGTGGTAAAGAATTTCCCTGCCAATACTGGAGACGTGGATTCAATCCTTGGGTCAGGAAGATCCCCAGGAGAAGGAAATGGCGACCTGCACCAGTATTCTTGCCTGGGAAATCTCATGGACAGAGGAACCTGGTGGGCTACAGTCTATGGGGGTCGCAAAGAGTCAGACACAACTTAGCAACCAAGCATACACGCATGCGTGAGTGCTACCTGAAAACACCCCTCTACTGGTTGGTGTGGTGGCCATCTCATGCCCTGAACCAAATTTACATTATCTGAGGAAGAAAGAAGGGAGAATGGATATTGGGTGGGTAATTCATTGTTTGTCACACACCTGCCTCTGGATATTGAAGTGGTTTGCCACTCCCTTCTCCAGGGGACCACATTTTGTCAGAATCCTCCACCATGACCCATCCGTCTTGGGTGACCCTACATGGCATAACTCATACTTTCATTGAGTTAGACAAGGCTGTGGTCCATGTGATCAGTTTGGTTAGTTTTCTGTGATTGTGGTTTTCATGCTGTCTGTCCTCTGATGGATAAGGAGTAACAGGCAAATTCGGCCTTGGAGTACAAAACAAAGGAGGTCAAAGGCTAACAGAGTTTTGCCAAGAGAACGCACTAGTCATAGCGAACACCCTCTTCCAACAACACAAGAGACGACTCTACACATGGACACGACCAGATGGTCAACACTGAAATCAGATTGATTATATTCTTTGCAATCAAAGATGCAGAAGCGCTATACAGTCAGTAAAAACAAGACCAGACCAGGAGCTGACTGTGGCTCAGATCATGAATTCCTTATTGCCAAATTCAGACTTAAATTGAAGAAAGTAGGGAAAACCACTAGACCATTCAGGTATGACCTAAATCAAATCCCTTATGATAATACACTGGAAGTGACAAATAGATTCAAGGGATTAGATCTGATAGACAGAGTGCCTGAAGAACTATGGATGGAGGTTCGTGACATTGTACCAGAGGCAGTGATCAAGACCATCCCCAAGAAAAAGAAATGCAAAAAGGCAAAATGGTTGTCTGAGGAGGCCTTACAAATAGCTGAGAAAAGACGAGAAACTAAAGGCAAAGGAGAAAAGGGAAGATATACCAATTTGAATGCAGAGTTTCAAAGAATAGCAAGAAGAGATAAGAAAGCCTTCCTCAGTGAGCAATGCAAATAAATAGAGGAAAACTATAAAATCGGGAAAGACTAGAGATCTCTTCAAGAAAATTAGAGATACTAAGGGAACATTTCATGCAAAGATGGACACAATAAAGGACAGAAATGGTATGGACCTAACAGAAGCAAAAGATATTAAGAAGAGGTGGCAAGAATACGCAGAAGAACTAAACAAAAAAGAACTTCATGACCTAGATAACCACAATGGTGTGATCACTCACCTAGAGCCAGACATCCTGGAATGGGAAGTCAAGTGGGCCTTAGGAAGCATCACTACAAACAAAGCTAGTGGAGGTGATGGAATTCCAGTTGATCTATTTCAAATCCTCAAAGCTTCCCAGGTGATTCTAATATGCTGTCAATCTTGAGAACAACTGCCCCCAAGACATGTTTGTGTTGTTGGGAATGAGGCAAGGAAAGTGATGCAGGAGGAGAAGTGCTAATCTCAGAATTAAAATCCTGAACAAGAGAAAGAAGCAGGATCCAGAGCACAAGTGGGGACAGGACCCCAGGCTCTCACAGATACAAAAAGCCGGAGGTTAACAGGTTCAACAACAGAAAATTTTAACCAGAACTGACTTTGGCAATTCACTTGGCTACTGTAACTGAAGTATTCAGCAGCAGTCAGTCAGTCAGTTCACTTGCTCAGTTGTGTCCAACTCTTTGCAACCCCATGGACTGAGGCATGCCAGGCTTCCCTGTTCATCACCAACTCCTGGAGCTTACTCAAACTCATGTCCATTGAGTTGATGATGCCATCCAACCATCTTATCCACTGTCATCCCCTTCTCCACCTGCCTTCAATCTTTCCCAGCATCAGGGTCTTTTCCAGTGAGTTGGTTGTTCTCATCATCAGGTGGCCAAAGTATTGGAGTTTCAGCTTCAGCATCAGTCCTTCCAATGAATATTCAGGACTGATCTCCTTTAGGATGGACTGGTTGGATCTCCTTGAAGTCCAAGGGACTCTCAAGAGTCTTCTCCAACACCACAGTTCAAAAGCATCAGTCGGCCCTCAGCTTTCTTTATAGTCCAACTCTCACATCCATACATGATCACTGGAAAAACCATACCTTTGACTAGATGGATCTTTGTTGACAAAGTACTGTCTCTGCTTTTGAATATGCTGTCTAGGTTGGTCATAGCTTTTCTTCCAAGGAGCAAGCGTCTTTTAATTTCATGGCTGCAGTCACCGTCTGCAGTGATTTTGGAGCCCAAGGAAATTAAGTCTCTCACTGTTTCCACTGTTTCCCCATCTATTTCCCATGAAGTGATGGGACTGGATGCCATGATCTTAGTTTTCTGAATGTTGTGTTTTAAGCCAACTTTTTCACTCTCTTCTTTCACTTTCATCAAGAGGCTCTTTAGTTCTTCTTCGCTTTCTGCCTTAAGGGTGGTGTCATCTGCATATCTGAGGTTCTTGATATTTCTCCAGCAATCTTGATTTCAGCTTGTGCTTCATCCAGCCCGGCATTGCTCATGATGTAGTCTGCATATAAGTTAAATAAACAGGGTGACAATATACAGCCTCAATGTACTCCTTTTCCTATTTGGAACCAGCCTGTTGTTCCATGTCCAGTTCTACCTGTTGCTTCTTGACCTGCATACAGATTTCTCAGGAGGCAGGTCAGGTGATCTGGTATTCTCATCTCTTGAAGAATTTTCCACAGTTTATTGTGATCCACACAGTCAAAGGCTTTGGCACAGTCAATAAAGCAGAAGTAGATGTTTTTCTGGAATTCTCTTGCTTTTTCGATGATCCAATGGATGTTAGCAATTTGATCTCTGGTTCTTCTGCCTTTTCTAAAATCAGCTTGAACATCTGGAAGTTCACGGTTCACATATTGCTGAAGCCTGGCTTGGAGAATTTTTAGCATTACTTTACTAGCATGTGAGATAAGCGCAATTGTGCGGTAGTTTGAGCATTCTTTGGCATTGCCTTTCTTCAGTACTGAGAGTCATTTGTAAGAGTTGGTCATCTTGAAACCAGCTCTCCTTTCATGCCATATCCTCCAATATTGCCCTATTTCTCTGCCTCCCCCTTCAAAGAAAAAAATTATTTAAAAAAAAATCCTCCTCCCTTGTTTCTACTTTCTTAACTTTTTGTAATTTTGCAAGTTTAGGAAACCAGGTAAGATGCACACAGGAAAATAAAATGAATGCAAACATTTCACAGGAGACCACATCATTTGGTTCTAGTTCAACCTTCTTCTGATTCCCCACCAAATTTCCCAGAGCTAAGAGAATGTAACTGTTGCCTGCTTCAAGGCAGGCAACTGCTCCTGCTTCAGCATAAATATACAGAAAACAACAAAAGGTAACAGAATGGGGGACAATGGATAGATCTAGTGGGGATTTAGGCATGGAGAAATGCAACAGGTTGATCTTCTAAATTATTCTGGATAAAACAAACATTGGCTTTTGTCCCCTCCCCAAGCTCCACTAAAATGGCAGAAAATGGATTCCACCCCTCTCCCCCGGCCTCTTGCCCCGCATACAGGATCTTGTTTCCTGATCAGGGATTGAACCGGTGTCCCCTGCATTGGAAGTGCCAATCTTAACCATTGGATCGCCAGGGAATTTCTCTGCATAGCTTTTCAAGGCTAAGAAGGCAAAGAAACAAAGAGGTGGACAAACGAACCCCTGAGCTCCAGTGGATCCCAATTCCCTCTGGCCCTGCCCATCACTGAAAGGGTCTGTCTCCCAGACCTCAGTCCGGACACGTCCCAGGGCGGACCAGCAGACACAGCGGTTTGCCTCTCTCCCTGCCTCTCAGCCCCGCCCTCTCTGCCCTGGGCCAGGGATTGCTTTTTGAGGTGGTGATAGGCCCCACGGGAACTCAGAGTTGCCTGGCCAGGGTGCGGAGGTGCATGTCCCTGGGGGTGAGCAACTGGGCTCTGCAGTCCGACCAGCAGGAGAGAGCCAGATTCCGGCTGTCCCCATGGCCAAGTTCAGGGTGAGGGTATCCACCGGAGAGGCCTTCGGGGCCGGTACGTGGGACAAAATATCTGTCAGCATCGTGGGGACCCGAGGAGAGACCCCACCACTGCCCCTGGACCGTCTCGGCAAAGAGTTCAACGCGGGCGCCGTGAGTGCTTGGGACGTAGGGGTGGAGGTGGAGGAGGGAGCAGGAGGGACGACCCTCTAGGATACTAAACGTCTCCTCCCCACAGGAGGAGGACTTCGAGGTGACGCCCCCCGAGGACGTGGGCCGGGTGCTGCTGGTGCGCGTCCACAAGGCGCCCCCAGCGCGATCTCGGCCCCTCGCGCCCTCGGCCGGGGACGCCTGGTTCTGTCGCTGGCTCCAGCTCACGCCGCACGGGGCCGCGCCGCTCTGCTTCCCCTGCTACCAGTGGCTGGAGGGCGAGAGGAGCCTGGTGCTGCGGGAGGGGACAGGTGACGGGCACACAGGAAAGGGGGGGTGGCTGGTGTGTTGGAGAAAAGGGCAAGGGAGGATCGGAGAGATGAACCTGTGTCGCTAAGGCGGAGGGACAGGGGCACAGGGTTGGGGGGCGGGGCGGGAAGGGGAGGTTGGGGGAAGGGGGAGGTGGCAGTCTAGAGTGGGAGAAGCCATCCTTCTGGGGGCAAGGGACCTGGTAAGGGGTGAATCAAGTGGAGGGGGGAGTAGCTGAGGCCAGGGGTCAGGGGGCTTTCTCTGCCCTCTTCACCTGCTCCACTCCTCCCACAGCGAAGATCTCCTGGGAAGATCACCACCCCACTCTCCAGCAACAGCGCAGGGAAGAGCTGCAGGCCAGGCGGGAGACCTACCGGTGAGGAGGGGGCTTCTGTGTGGAGAGGGGGTGGAGATAGGTTGACCTCCTCAGACCTCCCGAATCAGATATGGAGGGGGGAGGGCGGCAATACTGGTGTTTTTTAATGAAACTATGGTAGATGTAAAATATTATATTAGTTTTCGGTATACAGCATAGTGATTCAGGTTGTTTCTAGATTATATTCCATTATAGGTTATTACAGGACTTCCCAGATGGCTCAGATGGTATAGAATCTGCCCGCAGTGCTGGAGACCCGGGGTCCGATCCTGGGTTGAGAAGATCCCCTGAAGAAGGGAAAGGTTACCCTCTCCAATATTCTTGCCTAGAGAATCCCATGGACAGAGGAGCCTGGCAGGCTATAGTCTACAGGGTCTCAAAGACATGACTAAACGACTAAGCACACACACACACACACACACACACACACACACACACAGGCACACAGGTTCCAGGCATAATTTTTTGTGTGGTACAGTAAATCTTTGTTGCCAGCAATATTGTATTAAGGAGATTTTCAGGTGACTCATGCCCACTAAACCTTGAAACCTACTGCTATCAATGCCTTAATCTTGCTGACATCTTTCTTCCCCTGGGGCTTTTTCAAACATCAGCATGTTGTGTTCTCCTGGAAGTAGGGGCAGAACCAGAAATATGTCACCCCAACCCCCAGGAAACTCATCCTCCAGGGTGGGCAAGGGATGGGAGGGGGCTCTTTCTCTGCTCTGGGCTCAACATTGTTAGAGGTCAGCTGGGATAGCTGAGTCCTAGAGGGCCCCCTGGCAGAAGGTGGAGGGCTGCAGAAGGGACTGGAGCCTCTGGGGTCTCCTGAGGCAGAAAGCCAGGGACTCCACTCAGGAGCAGGTTTTCAAAAGGTCATGATCTGGCCAACCAGGCTGTGTCTGAAGCCCGGGCTGCAGGCTTTTGCTTCAGGTCTCTGGGGGCACAGCAGCTGCAGGCTCATTTGGCTGCTGGTGCTTCCACATGTGTTGTGAATTATATCCCTGAGAAAACCATGAGGCACAATCTGCCAGCAATGGCCCCAGGTGAGGGAACAGATGGAGACGGCTGTGTCCGTGGAGTGAAGGAGTGCTTTGTTCCTTTCTTGGCAAAACAAAGACACAAGAGTCAGGAAATGCAGGGCCAGCCTCTGTGCAGGGTAGGAGATGTGAAAGGTTAGGCAAATTCTTTAACCTTTCTAATCCTTATTTTCTCCTGCAAAAGAAGCTAAGAATACCAGTCTGATCTGTGTTTTTAGGAAGAACAAATGAGAAAATGGTTATGAATACAGCTTGTCAGCTGCTAAGCCCTGCACAAATGTATAGACTGTTGTTCCTAATGTCCCTCAGTTACCTCTGCTCCTGGTGGCTACATCTTCAATACTCAGAGCAAGATCTCAGATCCACAGAGTCAGCATCACCTGGGAGCTCGTTAGAAATGCAGGGTCTTGGGCCCCCCATCCCAGACCTAGTAAATGAGAATCTGCATTTTACCAAGATCCCTGGGCGAATTAAATTTTTGTGCATTGAAGTTTGAGAAGCAGGGTTTGGCCACCACTTAGTGGCAGTGTACTTTAATTACAAATTGTTCTTAGAAGGTGCCTGTTCAAACCCAAGGCAATGACTGAATGAACTAAAGAATGAACAAGGGAAGGAGTGAAAGGACGACTGGCTGGGATCGACTCAGCTTTGCAGGGACATGATTTTACCATTTCACCCAAAGATCTCAGGCTGTGTTGCTGCTGGATAAAGGGATTTAGAGATGCTTTAGGCCAGACCAGAGGAAATTTCTAGGTTCCCTCAAGCTACAGAGGCTGAAGTGTCTCTCCATGGGATGCCTGCCAAACGCAATTGATGCCTTCACACACTCCCACCTTCAGGACAGTGTCCCCTCTGCAATGCATCTCTGTTGGTTGGGAGTTTTGCAAAAACAAAAACAGACTCCAACTAGCAGACAGAAAAAAAAAAAAAAAAGGAATGTGTCAACAGGTCACAGAGATATTCACAGAAGTGAGGGCTGGAAGTGTAGCCAAATCTCAGGGGCCAGAAACAAGGTGAGTCTCTTCCCTGTCTCTGGAGCCCCCAAATGCTTCTCTCTCCTGCTTCACTTTTCTCTCTGCAGAACAGCTTTCTTTGTTCCCAGGCCACATGATGGGAAATGGCTGTAACTAGCAGTCCTGATGTTTACATGTTATAACCCAGATACCCAGAGAGAGAGAGAGAGAGAGAGAGAGAGAGATGTCCCCAGGTCCAGCCCCAATCTCTAATTTCTCAAGAAGGATTCTGATTGGCCTCTCTCTGGCCAGGTGCCCAACCCTGGACCAATCAATGGACCAGGGGAGGAGTCTCCCAGGGAACATGGCAGCTCTCCCTGAAGCATTGAGGGTGGAGGGGAAAGGCAGAGCCCAGAAAGACTCCTGCCTGTGGAAAGGGGCTGGCCTTGATCAGGGCCTTGAAGAGTCTGCCACCCTCTATCCCTTGTCAGTGGGTTCTCTGAGGCTTCTTGCTGACTGCCTTCTGGCTCTTCCCTCCAGCTGGAAGACTTACATCCCAGGCTGGCCTCGGTGCCTTGACGAGGAGACCGTAAAAAACCTGAACCTCAACATCAAATACTCTGTGGCCAAGAACACCACCTTCTACCTGCGAGGCGGCTCTGCGTGAGGACAAACCCCCTCTCCTGTCCATGGGTCTTCGATGCCCTAGGACCCCTGCCTTCTGCCCTCCCCACCATCAGGAATATGGGTCACATGACCCCGCCCAGGGCAAGGCCTCTACTCACCACCTATTCCCACAGGGTCATGGCAGCCTTGGGGTAGGGACTGCCTTGGGCCCCAGAAGCTGGTTTGGAATCCCAGGAAGGATAAGCCTAGCGGACAAGGGAGGGTCTCCCAGGGCCTCTTGCCTCCCCCACCTGACCCCTCACATCTTCTGGCAGGTTGGCTGAGCTGAAACTCAAAGGGCTGCTGGACCGCAAGGGGCTCTGGAAGAGTCTGAAGGAAATGAGACGGGTGTTCAACTTCCGGAAGACTCCAGCTGTAGGTGAGGGCTGCAGACCTCTTCCCTGGGGCATCAGCTCTTGCTAACAGGAATCTCAGAAAACCAAGCCCCAGTCCACTGTGTGATCCTCATTGAGCCTTACTTTCTCCCCAGACACAAAAAGGATGTGTACTGGGGGCATCTCTGACCTTCTAATGCCTTTTAATCCATCAGACACTTTTTGGCTACTACACACCCGACAGTGTCTTAGGGGCTGTGGGCACAGTCCTTGTCCCCCCAGAGCTTCCAGTTGAGCAGGCAAAAAGCAAAGTAGGCTCAAAAGTAAATCAAGAGGTTCACTTGTGAAGCCTGCACATCACAGCTCCAGTGAGAGTGTGTAAGGGGCAGCTATCTTGGTCCAGCTAGGGAGTGACCCACAGAGGTGACTTTAGGCTGAGTCAAAACTTGAGACCTCAAAGTTGGGTAGGTGTCAGCAGTGCTGGGCGTGGTGTAGGGGAGCAGAGGGTGCTTCAGGTTCGGGGGGTGGTGCAGGTGAAGGCCCTGAAGATGGAAGGAGCAGAGACCTCCTAGGGGCAGAAGATGCTGCTGTGGCCAAAGAGTATTGATCCAGGGCAAGAAGATAGGAGGTGAAGCAGGGGAGGTGTCTGGGCCCCCAGATGTGCAGAACTGCGGAGGCCATGGTAGGAGCTCGGGCCTTTCCTATATGCAGTGGGAAGTTTCAACCAGCTACCTGTTGGGGAATGTGTGGCCAGTTGTGCCACAGGGGATGGGCTGTCTGGACAGAAGTGGAAGCAGGACAGGACATGAGGCTCTGGTCGTGGTCAGCAGAGGATGGAAACCTCAGCAAGGCAGTGCTGAGTGGATGGGTGGACCAGGAGCTACTGAGGATGGAGAATGAACAGGACTTGATGGGAGGAGGATGCGGGGAGCTGCTCTGCCCCAGGTGATCTGGTGCATGGAGGTGCAATTCCTGGGAAGCCAGGCAATGGGGCAGGGCCCAGGCTGGAGCCGGAGCCCATGTTCAGCCTCAGATGTGCTGTGCTTGAGTCACAGAGGTGGGGATGGCAGGGAGATGGTAGGCCAGGTGGTCTGGGGACTAAGATATGCTGCTTGAGTGAACTGAAGCCAAGGGGTCAGAGGAGGTCACCCTAAGAAAGGTACAGAGTGAGAAGAGAGGGGCACATAGGACAGACCCAAGGGAAGCTCCACCATGGTGGCTAGGGGGCAATCCCCCGGGGGCTGGGGTGACCAGTCCCATCTCCCCTGCCCCTCCCCACAGAATACGTGTGTGAGCACTGGCAGGAGGACGCCTTCTTCGCCTACCAGTTCCTGAATGGCCTCAACCCCGTCCTGATCCGACGCTGTCACCACCTCCCCAAGAACTTCCCTGTCACCGATGCCATGGTGGCCCCGGTGTTGGGCCCTGGAACAAGCCTGCAGGCCGAGCTGGAGGTGAGGGGCAGGGGGTCCCAGCCCTGCACACCCCCATCTCAGTCCTTCAGGCCCATCCCTACCAAAAAGGAACCATACTCACATTGGTTAAGGACCTATGGTGCACGGTGTGCCAGGAATACCCTCTCCCATGTACACTCTACTCCTAGCCTCGCATCCTCTCCCAAATTCCCATACTCCCCACCTGCACAAAGCCAGATGGCAGCCCAGGCTCCTCTGATCTCTCCCGCAGAAGGGGTCTCTGTTCCTGGTGGATTACGACCTCCTCGCTGATGTCCGCACCAATGTCATCAATGGGAGGCCTCAGTTCTCCACGGCCCCAATGACCCTGCTATACCAGCGTCCCGGCCGTGGGCCCCTGCTGCCGCTCGCCATCCAGGTCAGCAGCTGGCAGGTAGCAGGGCAGGGGTGGGGAGTGGTCTGACTGACAGTGGGCAGACACTCAAGGCTGCCTCTCCCCACCGGCCCCTGCTACAGCTCAGCCAGACTCCCGGGCCCAACAGCCCCATCTTTCTGCCCAGTGATGACAAGTGGGACTGGCTGCTAGCCAAGACGTGGGTGCGCAATGCCGAGTTCTCCATCCACGAGGCCCTCACACACCTGTTACAGGCACACCTGGTGCCCGAGGTCTTCGCCCTGGCTACGCTGCGCCAGCTGCCCCACTGCCACCCCCTCTTCAAGGTCAGTGGCTCAGCAAGATGGCCCAGACTGTGCCCCAAGCCTGCGGGTCCCTGCACCTGGGCCTGCCCCTTGGGGTGCCTCTTCCATGAAGCCTGTCCATACATGGCCCTGTCCTTCCAGGCCAGGATGCTAAGCCCCCATCCTGCCTCAGTAGCAACTCCCTGCACAACTGCCCCAAGGGGCTGCTTTCCGACAAGCCCTAAGCTGGGGTAGGGTAATAGGGACTGGGGATAGAGGAAGGACCGCATGTGACAGCAGGTTGTGCCCCAGAGAGATTCCCTTCTAGGGGAGCTCAGTCCAACAGCTGTCACAGGAGCCCAGCTCCTAGGAGAGGAGAGACCTGGGGCAAACAGATGCCAAAGTGAGAACATGGCCAGCAGGTTTTCTGCAGATCGATGCAGAGATGGGAAGCTGTGAGAGAGAGACTGGTGTCTCTAAGGTGGGCTTTGCTAAGCCATCAGATGGCCCAGATTCATCCCCTCCAGGGGCCTGGAGCATCTCCTCTGTCAGTGTGATGGGTCCACAGCTGCTGAGACTTTCTGATTCTTCCTTAGACAGTCCCCTAGATCCTGGATGCAGGCCCTACCCTGTCCTCTTCAATCCAGGCTGATTCTTTCTGACAATCTGCAGCTCCCAGGGCCTGGCACTCAGTGGTGGGCTCTAGGGGATGGTTCCACATTGCCAGGCCCACAGGCCCTGGTTTTCACGGTGCTTTGCCTACCCAGGGGTCAGAAAATCACAGGATGCTGGAGCTGGAGGGATTCACAGAGCTCATCCAGATGAGCCCTCTCATTTGCCCAGTGATCTGATACCCAGAGAGAGGAACACACATGGTCAAGGTCACAGAAAAGGATGCTGGTGGATCTTGGTCCCCATCACTGGGCCTAGAGCCCTAATCTCTGTACCAGGCAGCCTCTCCTGTCACTGTCATCTCTTTCCATGAGTGATTTACAGGACTGGGTGCCTCTGTGAAGCAAGGCGTGGGACCAGAGATACTCAGGTTTTACCCAGCTCTCTTCTATGGCCCTTACAGCTGCTGATCCCTCACACTCGGTACACCTTGCATATCAACACGCTGGCCCGAGAACGGCTCATTGCCCCTGGGCAGGTGGTGGACAGGGTAAGGACTGCTTTAGGGAGAATGTGGGTGGGCTAGTCCTTCAGTATGAAGACTCTGAGATCCTGGGGTGGAAGTGGCCCTGTCTCCCCACACAGTATTACCTCCTGCTTCTGGGGCAAGGGCTGTGGTAACCAGGAGTCCAATCTCCCAGTCCACAGGCCTTGGCATTGGAGGTTTCTCTGAGCTGATACAGAAGAACATGAAACAGCTGAACTATTCTGCCCTGTGTCTGCCTGATGATATTCGGGCCCGAGGAGTTGAAGACATCCCGGACTACTACTACCGGGATGATGGGATGCAGATCTGGGGTGCAGTGGAGCGGTGAGGGATCCAGCCCCAGAGAGCTTCAGCCTTGGGGGCAGGGAGGAAGGAGAAGGAAGGCTCACAGAGGTGCCCACCAGGAGGAGGGATGGACATTAACAGCACCAGGACTGGGCAGGGGCGCTTCTCAGGGATGGTTGGGTTGACAGCTGGGACAGCAACCCCATGCACCTTGCAGCTTTGTCTCCGAAATGATCGGCATCTACTACCCGAGTGATGAGTCTGTCCGTGATGACAGTGAACTCCAGGCCTGGGTGCGGGAGATCTTCTCCGAGGGCTTCCTAGGCCGGGAGAGCTCAGGTAGGGGGACCTCAGTTCTTAGGTCCTACCCTCAGACCTCTGCAGCATTGTCCTCAGGACCCTTACAGCCCCATTCCCAGCCCAGCTCTCCCTGCAGGTCTACCCTCCACCCTGGGGACGCGGGAAGCCCTGATACAGTATGTCACCATGGTGATATTCAACTGTTCGGCCAAGCATTCAGCTGTCAGTGCAGGGCAGGTGAGAAGGGTCAATGTCAATGAGAAGGGGGGCAGGATTGGGGAGGAGGATGGGCTCCTAACTTCACTCTGCCCTCTTGGCTGTCAGTTTGACTTTGCTGCCTGGATGCCCAACCTGCCACCCAGCATGCAGCTGCCACCGCCCACCTCCAAAGGCCAGGCCAGGCTGGAGGGCTTCTTAGCCACCCTCCCACCAGTCAATGCCACGTGTGATGTGGTCATTGCCCTCTGGCTGCTAAGCAAGGAGCCTGGAGACCGAGTGAGTGTGGGGCTGGGAACCTGGCTGGGCCAGCCCTAGGGTAAGGGAGGCGATGCTGTTTACCCTTCCTGACCCAGATCCTACTCTACTGTCACACACCCCACGGAGCCTTCCCAGAGGGACACATGGGCACTGGACATCTCACAAGGAGGGCCAAATGAGATGATGCAGAGTCACCCTTCACTGCAAGGGAAACGTGTGATAAGTTCCAGGGTGGCCGGGCCCTCTGACTTGAGCCTTCAACCTCAGAGCTGCCCATAGTAATCGTTACTGTTCAGGGGAAGGTGGCTCAATCAGAGGCTGCTTCAGGTCCCGCTGGATGGATGGCTAAGGCGGGTCACAGCTGCATAGCAGCCCCTTCACCCACCCTTGTGTTTGGTTCCCAGAGGCCCCTGGGCACCTACCCGGACGAGTACTTCACCGAGGAGGCCCCGCGCCGGAGCATCGCTGCCTTCCAGAGCCGCCTGGCTGAGATCTCGCGAGACATCCAAGAGCGAAACCACAGCCTGGCGCTACCCTACCCCTACCTGGACCCTCCCCTCATTGAGAATAGCGTCTCCATCTAACTGCCCTGGGGAACAGGGCCCCATGGGGGCATCGCTATAGGCTACCTGCCACCCAGAGAAAAGGACTCCCCAGAAAATCAGGCCCCCCTATGCCTCTCCTAGGACAACAGCCTGGTACAACTAACCCCCCAACACACACATGGCGAAACAGAAACAAAGCAAAAACAAAACCCCAGAGAACAGAACCTCATTGGAGGGCACCACTGTGCCTTTTGAAGACTCTAAGCCTCAAAGTGCCTGCGCACCTGCAGCCCCCTGGAAGGGTTCCATGGGGGGAACACAGTCCTGCCCCTGGTCCCCCTGACCACAGCTGACTGGACCAATGGTCACCTGACTCAAGGGCAGCCCTCCTGTAGACTGTCTGCCTGAAAACTGCCAGAGAAGTTGATAGTGACCTCTGGTCACAGCTTTGAAAGGAACAACCCACTGAGAAAGGGCCACAGGAAGCAAGGCAGGAGGACGTACTGCCCAGGACAAGCAGGCAGTGCCCACATCCGCTTTCTAAATAAACATGCCCCAAAGTTGGACAAAAGCCTTGCATATTATAAAACAGTTTCCACTTCTGGAGACTTAGGCGATATCATATCATTCATCATACACTGCCTTCTAGATTCAATCTTCAATGACAGAATTCCAACATTTCATATACATTCTTCTGGTTTTCTTTTTTCTTGTTCTGACTCAGTGAACATCCATTAAGGCCACAAATGTGTCCTCTTGAATTCACCTGATGATTTCCATCTCTGTCTCATAGTGTAGGCAATAGAGCTCTGGTTTTTTCAGTTTCCTTAATTTTTATAAAACACTGTAGACAGATACAATATATATTTGAATAATTGCACAAACATGGCCACTGAAATAAATAGAACAATGCTTCAGAAAGGGGAATGCTGCCCAGGTGACAGAACTGGAACTGTTCATTCTTTATTGACATTCAGTGCAGCCCAAAATGATTCAGATACAGCTGTCAAGCTTTTGTTTAAAACAATTCCTGCAAACTCAAGCAATAAAGGAATTTGTGAAAAAGAAACCGAGTGTCTTGAGGGACTGGAGAATGGGTTAAACACAGTAGGAGTTAAACTCAGTCAGGAAGGACCAGAAACTGGAAACTCTGGGCACAAGAACCAGCGGACGCTGTCCTCAGGCACTGCTGTCAGGATGACGGAAGCTCCTCCTATTTTTTGTCCTGGGCTCAGTGTTCAAACTCCAGGAGGAAGAATCTGCGCTCAACAAATATCTACTTCCCAGTGTTTCCCAGCCTACCTTTCAGTTAGGTTGCAGTCATGTGATCAATTCTGGCCGATGGACTGTGAGAGGAGTGATGTAGGAGGGACATCCAAGATGAAGCTGGCATACCGCCTCCATCGTTCACTTGCCCTTGAGGCTACCGTGGAGGCATGTTTCAGAACTCCTGAGCCCTGTCCTTCCCTCTGTCACTAGACTGTAAGCTCTCAAGGACAGGGTTTGTAACTGCTCCCCACACTGTAGGAGCTCAGGAGGTGTTGAATGGAGGAATTAATAAATGCATGATTCCTAAAACCCTCCAATGTCCTTTTTTATTTACCTGTGTGTCTTCTCAACTAGACCATGAACTTCTGGAAGGTGGGAGTCATGGAAAGGGAAAAGAGGAAGGATTGTATGGTGGAAAGTCCCCAAAGCTGGGGGAGTGCCCAGCTTACCTCCTACCACTCCTTGTCTAGTGTTCCAAAATAGGGTGGAGTGAGTCATCAGAGATTGTCATTGTTCAGTCATGCAGTCGTGTCTGACTCTTTGTGACCCCACGGACTGCAGCACACCAGGATTCCCTGTCCTTCACTATCTCCTGGAGTTTGCTGAAACTCAAGTCCATTGAGTCAGTGATGCCATCCAACCATCTCATCCTCTGTCTCCCTCTTCTCCTCCTGCCCTCAATCTTTCCCAGCATCAGGGTTTTTTCCAGTGAGTCAGTTCTTCTTATCAGGTGTCCAAAGTATTGGACTTTGGATGCTTCAGCATCAGTCCCTCCAATGAATATTCGGGGTTGATTTCCTTTAGGATTGACTGGTTTGATCTCCTTGCTGTCCTAGGGACTCTCAAGAGTCTTTTTCAGGATAACAACTCAAAAGCATCAACTCTTTGGCACTCAGCCTTCTTTATAGTCCAGCTCTCACATCTGTACATGACTACTAGAAAAACCATAGCTTTGAGTATACGGACCTTTGAATACATTGTCTAGATTTGTCATAGCTTTTCTTCCAAGGAGCAAGCATCTTTTAATTTCGTGGCTGCAATCACTGTCCACAGTGATTTTGGAGCCCAAGAAAATAAAATCTGTCACTGTTTCCACTCCCCCCCCCATCTATTTGTCATGAAGTGATGGGACCATGATAATTTTTTTAATGTTGAGTTTTAAGGACAGAGAAGGATAAACCCTGGGTAGGTGGAGGTAGAAACAGAGGCAACACTATAAGACATTAGCACAGAAGGAGGATAATGAGACAGTGCAGACACAAGGGTTGTGGGACATAAAAAGTAAAGGCAAGGAACCAAAGGTGTGGATGGGTGTGAGAAGTCAAGGGTCACGGGTGTGATGCCACAGGGCCCTGGTGAAACAGTTGACAGTGTAGCTTTGGAGGAGAACTCTTTAAGTCTCAAACCTCAAAATCTAATGTTTACAAAATGTTCTATGCAATATTACTTATAATAGGAAAAAACTTTTAGAAATTTAGGAAACAATCCAACTAAGAAAAATAATGTAGCTGGTAACAATTCAATCCTCAAATGCTGATACAGAAAACACATCCATGATATATTGCTATGTAGGTAGAAAATTACTTGCACAATGATTATCATGGTATGATCTCTCTGACGGTAAAAAAAAAAAAAACAAAAAAAAACAACAACCTAAGTAGTGGGATTCTACAACAGGGCCATGATGAGGCATAAGGGAATGGGGACTTTACATTGAGAGTGGAGGTGGGAGATGGGGTGGGGGGAAATCCCAGAAAAAGAGAGCTATTTGATTGCGTGATATCCCCACAGGAACAGCCTTATTAAGGAAAAAAAAAAATTATATATATATATATATATATATATATATATATATATCCATGGGACTTCCCTGGTGGCACAGTGGATAAGGATCCATCTGCCAGTGCAGGAGACACAGGTTCGATCCCTGGTCCAGGAAGATTCCACATGCTGCAGAGCAACTAAGCCCATGCACCACAGCTACTGAGCCTGCGCTCTAGAGCCCACAAGCCACAACTACTGAGTCCACATGCCACAACTACTGAAGCCCGAGCTCCCAGAGCCTGTGCTCTGCAACAAGAAAAGCCACCACAATGAGAGGCCCAAGCACAGCAGGGAAGAGTAGCCCCCGCTCTCGGCAACTAGAGAAAGCTTGCGCGCAGCCAAAAATAAATAAATCTCAAAAAAGAAAAAAATATCCAAAACTGATCAACAGAACAACTGCCTGTCCTTTCAAGGATAGTTTTCTAGAAGAATGTATCATTGCTTGATTTTGCTAGTCCATGTAAAGTTCACATAACTTGTGTCTGGTAGAGAGGCAAATGATTTCTGTTCGGTAAAATAAGATAACCCCAAAGGAGGTAGTTTATCACCGTGTAGGACAATAGCTAGTTTGGTATCTCACTCAGCAATTTTATACTTAACATCCTTTATAAAATTGCCTGCAAATAGCAGCTCCTCAACTGTTCATGGAACCAGCATTACCACTTTGATGAGTTGAATGATTTTGTGCCATTCAGCTTTGATTTATGTTCACTCTAATTTGTAGGAATCATGGTTTTAATTTTTTTGAAAACATACTTTGACAGGCTGGAGGGAGGGGCTGGACATCCCACCCTTGCAGTGCCTAGAGCCTGTGACCTTTCTTTCAGTGCAGGGTCCTCTTCCAGCCTCTCCCCTACCTTTGTGCGCCCCTGTTCTCTCCCCTATCCATACTAGACTTCCTGGAAGCCTGGGATCACTACCCAGCGAGGATGCAACAGATACGCCTCTACCGAGAAAGCTCTGAGGCTAGGCACCAGACCACAGGCTCAGAAATGAAGAGAGGGCCTGGCTGGCAGCGGGAGGACACGGGGTGATTGTGTGCAATAAGAAGAGTGGTTCCGTCCCTTCCCCCCAAGGGCTAGGCATTCTGGTTTAACAAATTAGCCAGACTGTCCAGTGGCAAAGGTGTGGACAGGGAGGAGGCGGAGTTACCTGGAGTAGCCTTAAGCAGACCCCCTTTAAGGGAGGCAGAGCCCCTTAGACAACAAGAGGAGCTAAGGTTAGACGGCGGGCTGCGGGAGACGGCCTGGGCGGCGGGGAGGTGCTGGGTGGGCTTCGGGGTCACAGCTCCAGGGGAGACCCCTGTCAGGGCACAGGCCATGGGGCCCCAGCCTGGCACATGGGGCCTCGTGGAACCGCCCGCCCCACCTCCCCGACGACTCTCCTCCTCTTCTGCATCCTCTCCCTCATGCAGCCAGCCAACCCTGCCTCGTTCCCTGCGGCACTTTGGACCCCTAGACGGCAAGTCATGAGCAAGTACACTGTGCGTGTGGCCGCGGCTCCCTTCTGGGCTCAGAGACCTGAGACAGAGTGTCCGTTAGCCTGGTTGGGACCCCAGGCGAGAGCTCCCGCCTGAGGCTGGACGGCTTTGGGAAGGAATTCCGGCAAGATGCAATGAGTATGGTGCTGGCCGAGACACCCTCGCACTCAAACCCCCAGGGACTTCGAGGTTGACGCTCCCCCCCAGGACGTGGGCCCAGTGCTGCTGGTGTGTGTGCACAAGGTGCCCCCAGCACTGCCTGGGCCCCTCGCGCCCTCGGCCCAGGATGCCTGGTTCTGCTGCTGGCTCCAGCTCATGGTGCCCTGGGGCGCACCCCTCCACTTCCACTGCTACCAGTGGCTGGAGGGTGAGGGAAGCCAGGTGCTGCTGGAGGGACAGGTGAGTGGGGACAGGCTGGGGCCCTCCCACTGAGGGAGGCTAGTGCGGGTCGAGGGCACCTGTGGGCTGGTGTGGCCACTGGTGGGAGGAGGGAAAGGTGGAGGAGGGGAGATCACCTGGGGGTGGCAGTAGGGGCCCCTGGGAAGCAGGGGTAATGGTTGGGAGAAATGATATTGATTCGAGGAGAGAGCTGGTGGAGGGGCCAGTCGGGGGGAGGAACCAGTGGTTCAGACAAGAGTATCAGGGAGTGGCAGTGGGTGTAGTGAGTGGAGGAGGGTGGGCCTGGTGGGAAGAGACCAGGGATGTGAAGTGGAGGGAAAGGGTGGAAAGAAAGTGAAAGTGAAAGCCATTCAGTTGTGTCTGACTCTTTGAGACCGAGGCCAGCATACTGGAGTGGGTAGCCGTTCCCTTCTCCAGGGGATCTTCCCAACACAGGGACTGAAGCTAGGTCTCCCGCATTGCCAGCGGATTCCTTACCAGCTGAGCCACAAGGGAAGCAAGGGAAAGGCTGGGGAGGCAGGCAACTGGGGGTGCACAGAAGAAGGGCATGAAAACGGTTAGCACGCCCTTCTCTCTAGCTCTGCTCTTTGCCCCCTCCCCGTTGGCCTCAGCTGTTGAGCTGGGGTCAGTGACTGGGAGGGAGCAGGCTGCAGTTTGCTGAAGCAGGGTCTGCCTGGAATGGAAGGGCTTCTCCACCCCCCAGGAAGAGGTAAAAGAGACAGGGAGGCCAGTGGCTGACTGATGCTCCAGACCAGAGTTGCCCCACCCCAGGTCTGAGGAGAGGAGGGGGAGAGGCTGGGGTGCTGAGGATTGGGGCCAGGTTCCCCTCTTACATTTTCCCTCTCCCAACCATAGTCACCTGGCAGGACAGCCACCCTCTGCTCTGTGCCCAGAGCCAGGCAGAGATTATGGCGAGGCAGCAGAAATACCCATGAGCAGTTCAAGGAGACTTCAGGCTGGTCGTCCCTAGGATCACCACTTCTTAGTTTTTGGCTAACAGGGGGACCACTTGGTCCTGTTTGCTGAGGTCAGCTGAGCCTCAGATCTGACCCCCTCCCACCCCCCAAGACAGCACACACATGAGGAGCTCCAAGTCTTGGGACAGCCCTCCACCCACCTTGCCATGCCTGAGCTTCCCGTCCCAAAGCCCTCCCTTGTACAACCAGGCCCAGGAGCCACCAGCACCTCACTTCCATCTCCACCTCTGCCCATTACAGGTGGACTGAGTTTTTCCCAGGGATACCCCATTGCCTGGATGCTGAAAACCTCAAGGAGCTTGATCTCAGCCTGCACTACTCAGTCGCCAAAGCAATGGATCAGAAAGGCTGCATCTTCTCCCTGTGAGCCTGCCTGCCCCACCCAACACCTTCCCCACTGCAGCCCCTCCCTCAGGGTGGACTAAGGCCCACTGTTCTTGGAGCCATTCTCACCCATCAGGGCTCCAGCAAGAATGACCAGGAAGTAAGTTCTAAGAAGGCTCCTTCTTTGTTAACACAAGGACGAACACTTTCCTGCTATCTGCTCTATCTTCACCATTTCTGAAAGCCTGCAGC
The DNA here is from genome assembly GCF_002263795.3 of Bos taurus. Classification (NCBI taxonomy): domain Eukaryota; kingdom Metazoa; phylum Chordata; class Mammalia; order Artiodactyla; family Bovidae; genus Bos; species Bos taurus. The sequence continues at coordinate 27,710,403 of NC_037346.1, forward strand.
CTCTGCCCTGTGGGTCTGTTTGCTGGTCATCCACCTCCTCTGACTTTGTAACTACATCTTCAAACTGTCCCTAACAGTTACTTGTTCTGAACACTTGGAAACATGCGTCTCATGAATATCCTCAGCCCTCAGGAAAAAACACCTGAAGCAGAAAGACTTTTTCCTTTCAAATTGCCACCTACCTTTTGGGGGCCTTGTGCCTTGCATGCAGGCTTGAAAACCAGGCTAAGTCGAAGGATTTAGGAGTTTCCACTCTCCAATATCCATGTCTCTTCCTGGGTGCACTATGGGTCCAAACTATACATGTGGAAACTCAGTTCAAAACCCACTGGACAAAAAACAAAAAAGGCCATGGGTGATCCTTGGAGGTCCAGTGGCTAAGACTTCACATTCCCAATGCAGGTGGCCCAGGTTTCATCCTTGGTCAGGGAACTAGATCTCATATGATGCAACTAAGAGTTTGCGTGCTGAAATGAAGCTTGAAGATCCTGCGTGCCACAACTAAGATCCACTGCAGCCCAATAAATAAGTAACCATTAAAAAAATAGCACTTTGGCCACAGCCCAAGATGATGAAAACTCTCTTTCTCAATGATCGTTCTGGTTTAACAAATTAGCCAGGCTGTCCCAGGGCAAAGGTGCAGGAGAATCAGTCATTGTCCTGGTGAGTTTTAATTTTAACAGGGAATTAGAACCCCTCGTAGTTCAGAAGCCAAAACAGAATGGGCTTGGACACTGCTGTTGTCCAGCATTCCTCACTCTTCTGACTTTCTCAAATTCTACTCAAATACCAAATGCAGTCAGTGCATATCACAGAGTACCTGAGGTTCCCCCAGAAATGGGTGGGGCTGAAAGAGTGGGTAAGTCCTTTTGAATTTGACTCTAAATTCTGATCCCTTGTTTTCTGAAAAACCACTTGCTAGTGACGTCATCCATCTAGCTGGGGCAGGAGAAAGGGAGCATCTTGAAGAGACGGTGCTGGAAGCTGGAGATCTGGGTCCTGGGAGCAGTGGCAGTGCTGGAGGAAGGGGACTTGGGTCCCTGGTCTCCAGGGCAACCCTCTGCACACCCACCTCCTGCAGAGTATGTGTTTCAGCACTGGAAGGAGGACACCTTCTTTGCCTATTAGTTCCTGAACGGCCTCAACCAGGTCCTGATCCGACACTTTCACCACCTGTCCAAGAACTTCCCTGTCACTGATGCCATGGTGGCTCCCATGCTAAGCCCCAGGACCAGTCTTCAGGTTGAGCTAGAGGTGAGGAGTGCAGGGGGTCCAGGCAACCTTCCCTCCCCTCCGGGTGTCTTCAGAAGCCCAGATGCCCTGGCTCCCAGTCCCCTAGATCCCTTCTCTTCCACCCAGCCCTGACCACCCTTCACCCTCTCCCACTCCTTTCCCAGCTAGCTCAGCCACGCCTTTAAGTCCACGTCTCCTGTTCATCCCTGGAGGGAGGTGTGTTATTCTTCAAGGGCAAAGATGGAGCAGGCAGGGCTCAGTGTGGAATGCTCTCTCCTGGTGCTTTGCCAGGCTCCCTGCATTTGGTGGGACCTTAACATTCAGAAAATTGATTCTCATGGTTTCTGAGGATGCCCTGCAGCTGGTGAACAAAGTGCTCCTCAGAGTTGCCGTCTCCTCCAACTCTGGGCTACCAGGAGAGAGGAGCCCTCACCCCGAGGGTACCTCCTGCATCCCAAGGTGCCATCCCCCAGCCGGGCTCCCTCTCTCCCTGTCTGTCCTTGAAGTTTGGGGCTGGCCACAGCAGAAGCACCTCCAATACTCAGGCAGAGATCTCTCTCTTTTTTTGGCCCTGGGCTAGAATACCCCCTGGCTCCAGGGAATAGGATTAAAAAATGATGGTGAAGTCACTCAGTCATGTCCAACTCTTTCCAATCCTATGGGCTGTAACCTGCCAGGCTCCTCCATCCATGGGATTTTCCAGGCAAGAACAGTGGAGTGGGTTGACATTTCCTTGTCCAGGGAATCTTTCTGACCCAGGGATCCAACCCAAGTCTTGTGGGACTTGCAGGCAGACCCTTTACCACCTGAGCCACCACTTCCAGTTAAATTGGGGCTTCCCTGGTAGCTCAGCTGGTAAAGAATCTGCCTGCAATGTGGGAGGCCTGGGTTTGATCCCTGGATCAGGAAGATCCCCTGGAGGAGGGCATGGCAACCCACTCCATTATTCTTGTCTGGAGAATCCCACGGACAGAGGAGCCTGGTGGGCTACAGTCCATGGGGCTCACAAAGAGTTGGACATGACTGAGCGACTAAGCACACCCAGCACACCAGTTAAATATTTGCAAGTGCCCCTACCCCTCGCTGCCTCCCTCAGCCTCCCAGGACTGCCCCCTGTCTAGCCCTCTTCCCCATCCTGTCCTCCCATGGAGGGGCTCTCTGTACCTGGTGGACCACGCCATCCTCGAAGGCATCCGCTCCGGCATCGTCAATGGACAACCCCAGTTTTTGGCTGCCCCCTTGACCCTGCTGCGCCAGCGTCCTGGTGGACCCCTGCTACCTCTCACCATCCAGGTCAGCAAGGCAGAGCCCTGGGAGGGAAGGGGGAGGCATGTCAACTGCTCAGGATGACTGAAAGCTTTTCCCCTTCCCAATGCTGCTGTTTCAAGTGCTGAATATGATGTATTGTCTCATCCTACTCAGCCCTTCCCAGCCCCTGCCCCACACAACCAGGAACCTGCATGACTCTGTGCTGGTCCCAGGAGCCCTCAACTGGGCTTTCCCACATGTGCCAGCAAGGTGGCCTTTGATCATTTTACCTCTCAACAGTGTTTCCTCTCTTGTAGTGGATGTGATCACATGTAGGAAACACTCCTCTGGAGTTTACTGCATGCCCAGGACTGTTCTAAGTACTTCACCAGCATTAACTCATTAAATCCTCAGAGCAACCCAATGAGAAAGATTATGATCATCAACTTTATTTTACAGATAAGGAACCTGAGTCACAAGGAGGTTAATTAACTTTCCTGGGGATGCGGCTAGTAAGGGAGCTGACCATGTGATCTGGCCCCATGGGCAGGTGACAGATCACACTTGCTGCGCCCAGTTTCTGCTTGGCACCTGCCCACCTCCCCCATACCCCCGATTCCAGCTCTCCCAGACACCTGGCCCAGACAGCCCCATCTTCGAGCCCAGTGACTCGCCTGAGGACTAACTCCTGGCCAAGACCTGAGTGCGACATGCAGAGTTCCTGGTGCACGAGATGAACACACATTTGCTTCAAACCCACTATCTGATGGAGGCCTTTGCTCTGGCCACTCTATGGCAGCCTCCCATGTGCCCCCCCATCTTCAAGGTAAGGGACCCCACCTCTCAGTGTCCAGAGCTGCAGGGGACCTCGGGCTGCCCCATCTAACCTCAGACTCTGGTTCTCCCCAGCTGCTCATTCCTCATTTCCGCTACATCTTCCACATCAAACTTTATGGCTGCACTAGGCTTTTTGCACCAGGAAAGTTCAGCTGACCAGGTCAGGCCTGGGATCCTGGTGGTCAGCAGAGAGAGCCAGGAAGGGGCCAAGGCTGGTCCTGAGCCCCTTGCTCCCAGAAGCTGTAGACTGTCTGCTCATTACAGATAATGTCAATGGGACAGCTGGGAAGCCTGGAACTGATGGCCAAAGAGCTGGAAACTCTCACCTACTGCTCCCTCTGTCTGCCCTACCAACTGCTGACCGTGAGGTTAAGGACCTTGCCAAGTACTACTACCAAGACAACGCGCTCTGGATCTGGGCAGCCATAGAGGGGTGAAGCTCCAGAGCCTGAGGGCTCCACACCTCACCCTTGGCTCCATCTGTCTTGGTTTGTTCTTCGACTACTTCTCATCTTCTCCCCAGACACACTGCTGTCTTGCAGTCCTTTCCTGCCTCCTCTTCCTTCCTAGCTGTGTGACCTTGGGCAAGTCAGTTAACTCTTTGTGTCTGAGAAACGCTGGGCTGGATGAAGCACAAGCTGGAATCAAGATTGCTGGGCTGGATGAAGCACAAGCTGGAATCAAGATTGCTGGGCTGGATGAAGCACAGCTGGAATCAAGATTGCTGGGCTGGATGAAGCACAAGCTGGAATCAAGATTGCTGGGCTGGATGAAGCACAAGCTGGAATCAAGATTGCTGGGCTGGATGAAGCACAAGCTGGAATCAAGATTGCTGGGCTGGATGAAGCACAAGCTGGAATCAAGATTGCTGGGCTGGATGAAGCACAGCTGGAATCAAGATTGCTGGGCTGGATGAAGCACAAGCTGGAATCAAGATTGCTGGGCTGGATGAAGCACAAGCTGGAATCAAGATTGCTGGGCTGGATGAAGCACAGCTGGAATCAAGATTGCTGGGCTGGATGAAGCACAAGCTGGAGTCAAGATTGCTGGGCTGGATGAAGCACAAGCTGGAATCAAGATTGCTGGGCTGGATGAAGCACAGCTGGAATCAAGATTGCTGGGCTGGATGAAACACAGCTGGAATCAAGATTGCTGGGCTGGATGAAGCACAAGCTGGAATCAAGATTGCTGGGAGAAATATCAATAACCTCAGATATGCAGATGACACCACCCTATGGCAGAAAGTGAAGAAGAACTAAAGAGCCTCTTGATGAAAGTGAAAGAGGAGAGTGAAAAAAGTTGGCTTAAAGCTCAACATTCAGAAAACTAAGATCATGGCATCCGGTCCCATCACTTCATGGCAAATAGATGGGGAAACAGTGACAGACTTTATTTTGGGGGGCTCCAAAATCACTGCAGATGGTGACTGCAGCCATGAAATTAAAAGATGTTTGCTCCTTGGAAAAAAGCTATGACCAACCTAGACAGCATATTAAAAAGCAGAGACATTACTTTGCCAACAAACGTCCGTCTAGTCAAAGCTATGGTTTTTCCAGTGATCATGTATGGATGTGAGAGTTGGACTATAAAGAAAGCTGAACACAGAAGAATTGGTGCTTTTGAACTGTGGTGTTGGAGAAGACTCTTGAGAGTCCCTTGGACTGCAAGGAGATCCAACCAGGCCATCCTAAAGGAAATCAGTCCTGAATATTCCTTGGAAGGACTGATATTGAAGCTGAAACTCTAATACTTTGGCCACTTGACGCAAATAACTGACTCATTGGAAAAGACCCTGATGCTGGGAAAGATTGAAGGCAGGAGCAGAAGGGGACAACAGAGGATGAAATGGTTGGATGGCGTCAATGGACATGAGTTTGAGTAAACTCCAGGAGTTGGTGATGGATAGGGAGGCCTGGCATGCTGCAGTCCATGGCATTGCAAAGAGTCGGACACAACTGAGCGACTGAACTGACTGAACTGTGTTTTCTCATCTGAAAATGGAGCTGATAGGAGACCTACCTCAAAGGTTATTATCAGAATTAAATGTAAAGCCCTTAGCACAAATCTCAGGTGACTATGATATGCTCTTTGAGCATTAGCCATTATTATTATTATTCCCCTCAAAGACATCTGCCTTGTCTCTAGACTTCCCTTCTAAGTCTCCTTCACTGGAGACATCCTTGGGATGTACCTCTGGCCTCCACACCCGGAGGCCAGGTGTTTTTGATGTCTGGCTTCTTTGTGGGTCCCCATCCCCGCAGTTCCTGAGCATAACCACCTCCCTTGGGCACTGGGCTCTGTGATGGCTCTACTTCATGAGCCTCATGTGGCTTCATTTTTTTGTCACATGAAAGGAAAGTTTCACGTGGCATCTCTTCCCTAGAGTCTTACCCCTGCCTTCCACTTTTTCTGCTCAGCATACATGGGTCCTAGGGAGGCTAGGCATCCTGATTCTCTCTCTCTCCCTATCCAAACACTGCCTCTTGCTCAAGCCCAGCTTATACCCACTTCCCCTTGAAGTCCTCAGGGACTCCCCACAATGAATTTGCATAGCTGGAGGTGCCCGTGTCAGAACTCTTCTTAGCAATGGCTCATGTGCTGTGCCATGGCTGGGGGTGGATGCTGTGGTGAGTGGGGCAGGCCCTGCTCTGCCCTTTGGGAACTGGTGGGAGACATGGACACCAGCATCCCAGTCCCAAAAGAGAGGGCCTGGGGTCCAATCCTTCTTTGTGGTTTGATGTGGCCTAGACGACTGGAATGCCGAAGCCTGCAGGGCCCGTGAGCAGCCAGCCACTCACGTTTCTCAGATGAGGACAATGGTGACTCAACTGTGACTAAAACGAGAGCTTTAGATTTTTTTGGAGATTAACCAGTCATTTCCTAATATTTAAATGTTGGCCACGGATTCAACTTGAAAAAGAAACCAAAAACCTTGGTAGTCAGTCAAAACACAACTGCAGACCAACCATGGCTCTCAGGGCCCTAGTAGAAACTGAAGCCTCCAGGCCTGAAGCTTGGCTGGCGCTTCCTAGAATGTGAAGTTGCCCGTTTTCCTTCTCTGGCCTCAGTTTCCTCCTGTTAGGGCAGCTGGTTTCAGTGGCCTCTTCCAACCCCCACCCCGGGGCAGCACAGGCTCCCAAATATGTCACCACGTACTTCTGCCCCCCTCCCATCGTTGGCATCTACTACCCCGACAACCACGCTGTGAGCAAGGACTCGGAGGTGCAGGCCTGGGTCAGGGAGATCTTCCAGAGGGGATCTCTTAGCCGCATGAGCTCAGATGAGGTGTTCACCCCTGCCCGCCACCCTCGAGACCCCACTTTCCCAGGTGGGCAGACCTCGGGTTTCAGCTCTGCTGCCTCTGCCCTGTCTCCATCCGGGGGTGTCTTCCAGCCTGGACAGCTGTGCTGACCTGATCGAGTTTCTCACCATGACCATCATCAGCTGCTCAGCCCAACACACTGCTGTCAGTACTGGTCAGGTGAGGGGGGACTTTGTGGGGGACAAGCCAGGTCATGGGGGATGTGGGCCTAGCAGGAGTCCTGGCAGCCTTGTGCTTACTGAGTCTAGGGGGTCAGTTTGATTTCAGTGGCTGGATGCCCAATTCTCCCAGCACCATCTGGCTCCCCCCGCCTACCTTCAAAGGCCAGAGCCCGACAAGCCTGGTGGCTTCACTCCCTGAGGTCAACATCACGTGCCACTCCCTTGAGCTCTTCTGGACTGTCAGCAATGAAACCAAGGACACTGTAAAGTCCAGGGTGGGCTGGGGTCTCAGGTTCTGGGAGAGTGAGTGGGGTGAAGAAAGGCTGCTGGGGACACTGCATTACTTGGAGGGTACACCGAGCAGACTGGGCTTCTGGGGGGCAGGGCCTGGAGTGAGGTAGTTGCTGGGGGGTGTGGTTTAGGGTGGCAGGGGTTCCTAGTAGGTGGAACTTATAGTGGTCTGGGTTTCAAAGGGCTCATGGCTTGGGAGGTCTGGGTAGGCTGGATGGAGGGTGGTCTTTTGCCTAGACTGGATGGTGGGGTTGTTTAAAATTGAATGGGTCTTGGGTGGTCTGGGTTCTTAGGTAGGTGAGTAGGACTTGGGTGGTGGTCTCTGTCCTTGGGTGAATTTTCTGGCGGTCTGGGTCCCAGGGGACTCCAGGTGGATCAGAATAGCTTTTGGTTGAAAGATGGGACCAAGGCTTGCAGGTCAGGGGCTCCAGCCTTCTCTCCTGCCGTCCCCAGCAGTACCTGGGCACCTACCCTGATGAGTACTTCGCCAAGGAGGCCCCGAGGAAGGTTTCTGTCTTCCACAGCCACCTGGCCCAGATCTCATGGGACATCCAGGAGCAAAACCAGGGCCTGGCCTGCTGTATGAGTGTACCTGGACCAGGCTTTGGTGGGAACAGCATCGCCTTGTGAGCATGGCGTGCCCCAGCCCCGGTGTGCACCCACAATAAACACAGAGACAGCCCCCGGGCTTGTGTTTGAAGTGATTTTATTGGAAAACAGGCGGGTGCAGGGCAGGAAAGTTGAGTGGAGAGGGGCCATCCTAAATAGAAATGCTGTTCTCAATCAGCACGGGGTCCAGGTAGTAGTAGGGGATGGGGAGACACTTGTTGCGTTGGCGGATGTTGTGTGAGATCTGAGCCAGGCGCTGGCGGAGGGTCTCTATGCTCCTCCGCGGGGCCTCCTCCACGAAGTGGATGTCCGGGAAGTGGCCCAGGGGCCGCTGCGGGCACAGAACCAGGCGGCTGGAATGGAGCCCCACCCCTCCCCACCCCTTCCGTCCTTCCCCTTCAGCAGCCTCCCTCCCTGCCTCTTGGCCTTGACACCCTCCTCTCATTGGGCTCCCAGCTCCCCAGCCGCCTGCCTCTGCTCAGAGGTTCCCCACCTCAACCTGCACCCCAGGCCCAGGACACCTTGTCGTCGGGCTCCCGACTGAGTGTCCAAAGCACCAGTAGGGTGATGCATGTGGTCTTAATATCCGGCAATGTGTCAAGAAAGGTCTCCAGCGTGGTCAGCCCCTTGGCCTGTATTGGTGGGTTCCGCATGGATGAGGGGAAGTTGGGCATCCAGGCGGTGAACTCCAACTAGAGGTGGAGTAGAGAGGGACTTCTGGGTCAGAGGGCACCCCGAGACCCTCGGGTGTCAATGGAGGCAGGGATTGAACTGGGGACTCTGGTTGAGACAGATTTGGGCCAGACTGGGGATTATGGCTGAGGCAGAGTTCAGACACTGGGGCTGGGATTAAGGTCAAGTCTGGGCCTGGGGCAGGGGCTGGTGAGTCCAGGTACCTGCCCTGTGTTGACAGCTGCGTGCTTTGCGGAGCAGGTGTAGATGACAATGGTGACATATCGGATCAGCTCAGGCACAGTTCGCAAGCATGTGGGGAAGCCTAGGGGAAGGGCAGGTGTGGGCAGGTAAGGCCCAGACCACATCAGTGCTGCCCAGGTCCTGGCTGGCCCACAGAGAGCATGGCCAAGCCCAGCTCACCCTGTTCTTCCAGCCCTCCAGGCTGCCCCCAACCTGCCTGTTTGGTTCTTGTTTGGCCACAACCCCACCCCCCCCACCCCCAAGGTGGGGTTCAACTGGGCCTTGGTCAAATGTCCTCGGGGGCTTCTCTAAGCTTGCTTCTCTTTCCTGTGCCCCACCTGAGCACCTAGCTCTGGTTGCCATGGTGAACCCACGTTCCAAAAGCCCAACACATTCAAACCAGACCCTTCCTCCAGTCATCTTCCTCCCTCAACTGCTTCTCCTTCCAGGCCCCCAGCTCAAAGAATGATACACACCATCCACCTAGTTTCAAAAGCCCAAAATCCAGGAGTCACCCTTGGCTCCTCCGTCCCACCACTCAGCCCCCACCGACAAACCCAAACCAGTCAGCAGGTCCTGTCATTTCTGTCTCCCAGCTAGCTCTGGCATCCTCTTCATCCCCAGAGCCCCCTCCCAGGGAAGGTCCCTGTCATCTCCCTCCTGGACACCACAGCAGCTTCCCAAACTGTTCCCTGACCACCAGTAAAGTCTGACATCCTGCTGTGCACGCTTCATCTCCCCAGACACACCTCGACGGCTCCCTCTGAACGCGGAGGAATTCCAGACTCCTTAACCAGGCTGCAGCACCCAGCCCCTGCTCCTGGCTTCAGCCTCATCTCACAGGAGGCTGCCCCATTCCTCCTGCCCCAGAACCCCAGCTGCAGGGACTTATCAGCAGTCCCAGAACTAACTCTGCTCAGTCTGGCTTTCAGGCCTTTCCTCATGCAGCTCCCAAGTCAGGACTCTCCAACCCCACCTCTGTCATCACCTGGCTGACCTCCCATTGCACAAATCTTAGGACACAACTGAGCAACTTCAATTTCACTTTTCACTTTCATGCATTGGAGAAGGAAATGGCAACCCATTCCAGTGTTCTTGCCTGGAGAATCCCAGGGACGGGGGAGCCTGGTGGGCTGCTGTCTATGGGGTCGCACAGAGTCGGACACGACTGAAGCAACTTAGCAGCAGCAGGAGCAGCAGCTTGCTGCTACCCACCCTTCACTCTCTACCTGCCAGCCCTCCCCAAGCTAGGGTAGGTTCCCCTGCCCCATGCTGGGTTCCTACAGCCCCTCCCTGGCTTCCCTACAAACTGCACCAGTCTTATACCTGCCCGTTTACAGTGAGCGGCTATCCCTAGAGACTGATCAACTCAAGGGCAGCGCCTTCAGCGTCTCATTCCCTTTGGCCTCCGCAGTAACCAGTACAGTGTTCACCACATCACAGATGCTCACTAAATACTTGTTGAGTGGGTGCCCAAGTGGCACGTCTTCAGGATTCGCTCCCCATCCCCTCTGTCTCCTGAAGCCTGCCTGCTCCTCGCCAGCTCCCCCGCCACCAGTACACACTGGCCTGTCCTGTTGGAACTCATGCCCCATTTCTCAGCCCACAAAGGTTTTCTTTTTTTTCCTGAAGCAAGAGACTGGGATCTCTCCAGGTATCTACCAAGATGACCCACAGACCCTGAGCTGAGACAGGGACCCCAAGCTAGTCAGGCTTTCCTCCCCAACCTCTCTGAAATACCACTGCTCCAGCGGCCAGCGAAGAGCTCTGTCAAATCCTAGGGCTCTCTTTGGCCTCCTTCAGCCCAAAGTGAGACTAGCTCCAGCCCAGCCTGGGAGGGCCCACTCCACGCCACAGCCCCGGGTCCCTGCTGGGGGTCAGGCCCATACCTGAACTCTCACGCCCTAGTAGGCACTCCTTGAATATCTCCTGCACCCAGGACTGCAATTCCAGGTCACCTTCCACAGCAGCGTCACACGGGTAATAGTAGGTGATGATCTCTGTCACATACCTGACCAGGGGACAGGACCTTAGTTTGAACCCCCAGTGCCTTCCCTCACCATGGTTCTCCTACCTCCCTCAGGATGCCCCAGCATCGGCTGACCCAGAGCAGCCTGAGGCCTGTGGGTGGGCAGAGGTAGCAAGAGCAGCGGCTGGGCAAGGTCAGAAAACACTCAGAGTGCTCCCAGTAAGGATCAGATGAGGCCTACAGGCAGCTCAGAGCCCAGACAGGGTCTGGCAAGCAGAGGCAGGCTGGGGCCAAAGCAAAGAAGGGGACCATCAGGCCTCAGAGGCCCCACCCAGAGTGTGAGCATGTGTGTGATCCCCACACACATTCCAGACCTTATCCCCAAGCCCCAGGATGGCACCCCTGGTCCTTAAAAGCTCCCCAGACTGCCTCTAACATCCCAGGGTGTGTTCCCCTCAAGTGGCACCCATTGCTGCCCTGACCTCACCTCTCCAGTGCATCCCACACTGCCAGGCTGTCCTCACGGTAATAATAGCCTGGCAGGTCCTGAACCCCACGTCTCACGAAGTCGTCGGGGAGGTAGAGGTTGTCGTAGTTGATCTCCGACAGAGCCCGCACCATCGCCTCGGCAAAGCCCGCCAGGCCCAGGGACATGCTCTGTTAGGGACCAGGCAGACCTTGAGCACACTGTCTAGGGATCCTCTCACTCCGGACCAGCACACCCAACTTGGCCTCTGGAGCCTGGCAGACACAGCACCCATCTTAACTGGTCCCCTTCCTCCATGCCCACTCATGATCTAAAGGCAGCTTGGAAGTTCAGCTTTAGTCAAACTGTAAAGGCCAGAAGGGAAACACATGTCTTGTGGGGTTGGAGAAAGAAGTCTTACCCTGGCAGAGAGCCCCCCTTCATTAAGGAGGACAGCCCGCCCGATGCTGTTGATCTGGATGGTGTATCGGGTGTGGGGGATGAGGAGCTGTTGGGGGGATCAAGGAAGATGATGAGAGAGGGCTAAAGTCATCCCCCACAGAATGTCAGCACCCCCTATTTCTGCAACATCAGACCCCTCGACAGCCCCCCAAGCTGCTTCCCCAAGTCTAGCTGGAATCCTTCTGACTGCTGAGCAAACCAGGCAGCTTTCTGGGGATGACTGAGGACAGCGATGTTTCATAGAGGCCCCTTGGCCCAAGCCCATACCTTGTAGAGGGGGTGGCACATGGGTAGCTGCCTCAGCATGGCCAGGCAGAAGGCCTCAGCTATGAGGTGGGTCTCCAGCAAGTGGGAGATGCCCTCGTGGCAGTAGAACTCGGCATAGCGCACCCACGTCTTGGCCAGCAGCCAGTCCCACTCAGAGTCACTGGGCAGGAAGATGGGGCAGTCGGGCCCGGGAGTCTGGCTGAGCTGGGGGTGAGGAAGGAGAAAGTGTTAGGTGAGAGCAAAGACCCACATACACAAGGCCCCCACTACACGAGGGAGGCAGAAGGGAGACCAGGGGGTAAAAACCCCAGCCCCTACACTCCAGTCCCTCTGGTCCTCTGAGCACACCAGGGCCTCCCCTCCCTTCTCACATCTGCTCCTGCTCTTCCCTCTGCCTGTGCTACCTTCCCTTCCTCTACCTGAAAGCTCCCACTCATTCTATAAGAACCAGCTCAAAGTCTGCCTCCTTTGAAAACCCATCCTTACCTCAATCCCATAGTCGCCACATTCAGCTGTGCAGGCTGTGCAGCGCACAAGGGCACCCAGCTCCCTAGGGGTTAGTGGTTCATTGAAATCTAGTCTGCACTGCTCCACTAACAAGCCAGGAGCATCAGAGCTGGGCTGACCCCCACTCCCACCCCAAGGGGTGACTAATTCAGACCTGATCCTGCTGGAAACCTCTGGGAAGAAAGCATCCCAGTTTCCCTTCCAGCCAGGCCACACTCTCGAGGCAGCGGCTAAGTTTGATTAGCACAGTTTTTCTAGCAGATAAGCCACAGCAGATACTGACTTATCAAGCAGATGGATGAATGGAGTCAAAGAGACAGGCTTATTCCTACCTGGTCACTTCTGTGCATATAGACACAGTACCCACACTCTACACACTGGGGCTTACACACAAGTGCACCCACAGGGACCCAACTTTATGCAGCATGGGCATCCAAGTGGCAGCACAAAGATGCACCCATGAAGGGCCCCTTGGAGACTCAGTCTGGTGCTTACGGCCATACACTAGGCTCACCAGTAGCCACACACAGACAGGGACATACATAAACACAGGTGTGTTCTTAGATGCACACATAGGAACATAGACTCACACAGGCACATATGCCTACACAGAGATAGTGCACACTCACACAGGCACAACCCTTCACAAATAGGTACACACACAGGGACATAAAGTTCACATACACACACAAACACAGGCTGACCAACTGACCATAAACTCACACAGATAGAAGTATACAAGTACACACACCAGCCCATGCAATCACACATCTCTTCATGTACGCACAGAGGCTCACCCGCTGGCAACACTCACACAGCACCCACCCCCAGGCCTGCACCCCAGGCACCTGGATGGCAATAGGCAGGAGGTTCCCTTCCCGGCCAAAGTGCAGCAAACAGAGTGGGGCGCAGTGGTACTGCTTCTGGCCGTTAAGTTCAATGGCGGGAATGCCCTCCAAGATGCGGTAGTCGGCCAGGTAAATGTTCCCCTTCTGGAGGGGAGCCGTGATGAGTGGACAGGTAGGCACCCAACACGTGGTACCCATGACCCACGCCTTGAGTGCAGGGTGCTCTGGCTCCCCAGGTGTGGGGTTGGCCAGGACCCGAGCGGGGGAGTTGGGTAGGGGGTGGGGGTCTGCCGAGGAGTTGGTGGGGAGAGACAGGGATGCCAGGAGAGAGGGAGGAAGGGAGGCTGTGGGGGGCTCAACTCCAGAGCAGGCTTCACCTCCAGTTCCGCTTGTAGACACGTTCCTTCGCCCAGGAAGGGGGCCACCATGTCGTCTGTGACCGGGAACTTGTCCGGGATCCGCGTGCAGCGGCAGAGCAGGCCTGGGTTGATGCCATTGAGGTACTGGTACCCAAAGAAGCTGTCCTCTGCCCAGTGCTCAGCCACGTACTCTGGGGGGACAGCGCGGGGACGTCACGAAGCTACCCACTCCCCCTCAGGGTCAGAGAGGACGAGAGATAAGGCCCGGGGAGAGGGAGGAAGGCCATGGACCACGGAGGTTTCGGGAGGAAAACCGAGCTCCAGGCCTCGGCCTCGGGTTGAGCCGCCGGAGGGGCGCCGGGCGGTGTTTTCCAAGGAGCCGCCAGAGGGCGCGCTCGCCTGTGCGAATTCCGGCCTCAGGTTCTCTGTGTGGCTCCCACCCCACATCCCACGCGGGGGTCCTGCCTCCCGCCCGCGGCTCGAGCACCTGGGGCCGGATCTCGCCCAGCTTCCCCGTTCTCGTTCCCACCCCATACCGAAGACGACAGATTTATTGCCAGGGAAAATTTTCTTAATGTCCTTCAGTCTCTTCCAGGACCGTTTGCTGTCCACCAGGCCGCGGAGTTTGAACCCCAGTGCCCTAGGACAGGGGATTCGAGGGGGAGGCCGTCAGAGATGGGGTCCAGTGCCCCTGGGATGGCGGTAGAGCTGCCCCACCCCCACCCCCAGGGTCTCTTGAGTCCCTGAGTCGGGCGCGGGGGTGGGTCTCAGGGTAGCCCCGTGGCACAGCTCAAGGCCTTCCTATGTCTAGGTCTTGGAGTGTCACCTCTAAGGTTCCCTAACCCTCTCCTTCCGGCTCCCGCTGCCCTCCTGGCCATGCTGTGGTGGAGGCAGGCGTGGAGCGGGACAGTCTTTACAAGAGCCCTCACACCCCGCCCCTCACACACACTCACATGGGGCTCAGGCGGAAGAAGAAGGAGGCCGTCTTGGTGAAGGAGTAGCGCAGATTTAAGTCCAGGAACTTGGTGGCCTTAAAGTTTATGAGAATCGGGAACCCCGGGATATAGCCATTCCACCTGTAGGGAGGAGAGCAGGGCTGGGCATCTGGGGTCCAGGGCACAGGGAGGGGGCAGAGAGCAGGTGTCAGCCATGGGAGGGGCCCTTGGGCAGCCCCAAGTCCTTACTCCGGCCTGTTGGGGTTTCTCCGGGCAGGAGGGCGGTAGCTGGGAATGTGTACGTAGTTGGGCAGGCCAGGAACAAAGACTCTCCAGCTGTAAACAGAAGCCGAGCCAGTCAGTCGTGATGGCCACGCACCATCCCAGGGCACAACCACCACTGGCCCCCTGACCTTCCGCAGCCCCTGCCCCCCACCCCCCTCACTGGTAGAAGTCCTGCTTGGCTCTGAGCTCCTCCTTTCGGTGTTCCAGAAGGATCGGGAGTGTGTCATCTGCTGCTATCTTTCCTGTAGGGAGACCAAGGAGGAGGCTCAAGATCTGCCCCTGCCCGGGCCTGCCCCTGCCCACTTCGGGGATCAGAATTCAGCTTCTGTCCTCAAGGTCAGCACTGTGGGGAGGTGGGACAGGGCCAAGGATGGGGAAGGCTTACCCTGGGAGAGAGAGGGTGTGTCTTCTCCCAGAAACTCAGATGAAAGGATCAAAAGGATTATGGACCACCCTTCCCTGTCCTTGCTCTACCCTTCCAGGGGGCTCTGCTGCAGGGAAGTCCCTCTTCTAGAACTCCTGGAACATGAATTTTTTTTTTTGCTAAGTCACTTCAGTCGTGTCCGACTCTGTGTGACCCCGTAGACCGCAGCCCACCAGGCTTCCCCATCCCTGGGATTCTCCAGGCAAGAACACTGGAGTGGATTGTCATTTCCTTCTCCAGTGCATGAAAGTGGAAAGTGAAAGGGAAGTCACTCAGTCATGTCTGACCCTCAGCGACCCCATGGACTGCAGCCTTCCAGGCTCCTCCATCCATGGGATTTTCCAGGCAAGAGTACTGGAGTGGGGTGCCATTGCCTTCTCCTCTGGAACATGAATACCTAACAGTTATTTAGAACTTACTGGGTACCAGGCACTTTCTAAATACTGTGTTAATTGCTCAATCAATCACTCTGCAACTTCATGGACTGGGGCCTGCTGGGCTCCTCTCTCCATGGGATTTCCCAGGCAAGTATACTGGAGTGGATTGCCATTTCCTTCTCTGGGGCATCTTCTTGACCCAGGGATCGAACCCAAGTCTCCTGGGTCTCCTGCATTGCCTGCGGATTCCTTACCGTCTGAACCACCTAGGAAGCCCTTCTAAATACTTATGTCAATAATTTAATTTGCACAAGAACAGTTTGAATTATGAGGCAGATGACTATTATAGACCCACAGTCTGATCTCCACAATTTCAAAAGGTCCAGAAATCAAGTTTTTGTTTTTTATTATTATTTTTTTCCACAAATAGGCACACACTTCTTGGCCAACCAAACCTGATCTAAATTTACCTGAGGCTGCGTAGGGTCTTGATTTATATCACTCTGAAACTACTCAGTTTTGGCTTGCAGAAACATTTGACATATTTGCAGTTACCCTGGTGGATGTATCATGTAACATACGGTATGTGTGAGTGTATAAAGAATATATGCATATATGAAGATACATTTGCATAAATACATACAGGGAGTCCCCTTAACTGTAGTTTCGCTTTCCCTAGATTCAGTTCCCTGCAGTCAACCTCAGTCCAAACATGTTAAAAGGAAAATTTCAGAAATAACATTGGCTTCTCGCATCAACCCCATGAAGTAGGTTCTGCTGTCAGCCCAGTTTGACAAATGAGGACACTGAGGCTTAGAAGAACTTGGAAATGAGTCCAGATGCCCAGCAAGCGGTGAAGCTGACACTCACATCCTGGCTGGTAGTCCCAGGCTGGCAGGTGCCTATCGCTGCCTCCCTATCATTTTCCTTCACAGGCCACCTTCCTTCTCCTTCTATCTGCCTCAGCTCACATTGCACTCAGGGTGAACAATGCCATCTGGAGTCGTGTGACCCACAGACTCAGTTCAGTTTCATCCCTGGGGTGGGAGCCTTCATCCTTGAAGGTCCCAGCCGGTCATTCAAGTCTCCCTGCCCTGGTATTTCATGGCAGCTGCCCCACCCAACCCCATTCGTGCCTGCCTCCCAGCACTACCCTGCCTGTCCCGTTTCCATGCCACTCAGACCTATCACTGTGGGAAGATGCTCTGCGTCCTCTGTGAGGCCCTCTCCTATCGCCCCCACCTGGCCAGGCCTGCTTCCCTCTGCCCCTGACTCTCCTTTCCCCAGCTGGCCCTGACCCCCTGCTCCCAGGGCAAGGACTTGACCATGGGGAAATGAGAGAAGGGAGAGGGGTGGTCAGACTCTGAGAGGAGGAGCTCCCCACCCTGGGGCTCCCTCAGCCCTGCCTCCCCTCTCATCTACCTCGGAGGAGGCCAGAGGAGCATGGCTGGTTGAGAGAGGGGAACAAAAGAGGACAAGGTTGCAGTCTCCTTGGAGCAGCCACACAAAGGTGGATATAAGGGTGGATGCAAGGGACTTGGGCCCTCAGGTCCTGTCCCTTTTCCATGGCAGCAATCAAGTGGCTGGGAAAACAGCTGGGGCAGCCTTGACTGGCTACCTCAAAGAACTCTGACAGTCGATATGAGTAACTGGGCCTTGGATTGGACTGTGAAGGAGCCTCACTGAATAGGGGGTGGAGTGGGCAGTGAGTCCCTTGAGAGAAATAAGGTGTCCTTTTGGGGTGATTGGAAGCCCATTGGAGCCACAGAACATCCCATCAGTCTAAGAAATGCTCAATTAGAAATCCAGGGCATCGTGAGAAGGTACAAGACCTTCTGTTGTAGGGCCTTAGAGGGTTATTGAACCATCAGGGCTTCTTCAGAAAATAACAAGGCAACAGGTGGAATCATGGGAAATCCTATCAGAGTAACAAGGCATCCTGTTACAGTAACAGCACCCTGAGGGGGTAACAGGGAGTCTTCAGAGCGGCAGCACCTGCTGCTTGGCGAACACAGGGCATCCAATCAGAGTCCTAAGGTCTGAGAGTAGCCAGGCTTCCTGTGGGCATTGAGAGGAGGACTGTAGAGGTAATGGACAGCCTGCTCTGAGAATGCTGTCTGCAGTCAGACCCTGGGGTCCAGAGAGTAGCGCCCCCTGCCTCGTTCCTCCAGGCCGCAGCCTTGAGCCGGGCCCAGCAGAGCAGCATGGACCATGGCTGGTGTGGGAGAGTGACAGGTGTGCCTGGTGCCCCTGTCAGGCTGGCACTTGGCTGGCTGGCTGGGAGCCTGGGGTGGCCACGCTGGGATCGCCAGGCCAGAGTGAGGGGCTTCATCGTATGGGATGGAGACAGAGAGGGCTTACCTGTAGCCTCCCGGAGTGCCAGGGTCCCATAGCCGTCTATCCACTGGTAGGCGGGGAAGTGGTAGATGCGGCCATTGGGCGCACAGACCTGCACGTAGTTGCAGTACCAGGGGTTCTTGGGGAAGAAGGAGTAGCGCTCCTTGTACAGGCGGACGATGATGAGGTCCCCCAGGTCCTGCTGACACTGGACAGTGTAGTCGTCCACCTGGGCGGGCACAGGGCCAGCTGAGCGGGCCAGCCTCCCACCTGCCTGCCTCCTCACCCAAGCCCCACTCATGCTGGGCGATGCTCACCTCCCTAGACCAGGATGAGCTGATTGTTGGGGTCTCTGTCCCTCCCACCTGCCTGACCCCACCTGGGGAGGACTCCAGGCCCTCCCTCTCTCCATCCTCGGCTCCTGAAATCCCCTCCTCCCACTTCCTCCTCCCCAGCCACCTGAGGCTTCAGGAGCCATGCAGACCCCCAGGGACTGGTGTACAAGGGGTCTATATAGAGCCCCCCAAGCCTCCTACATCCTTAAGAGTGGGCAGAGATGGTCCAACCAGCCCCCCGTTTCCTCCCACTTATCAGTGAAGATGTGGAGATTCAGAAATGTCTACAAAGACAGAGTGAGCTATTAATGTCACATAACAGCAGGTGGCTGGACCTGACTCAAAATTAGGCTGAGGGCTCAGCAGATGGGGCCTTTCATCACAGAGCAGGACAGTCCCTGCTGGACAGGCTGATCTGATGCCTTGTATGACACGGAATCCAGTGGAAATTTAAGCCAGTGATGCTGAAGCTTAACAACTTATTGACCAAAGACACATCAATAAGTCTTTTGTTACCTGAACATTATTTACCAGGATGGTTCAGTACTCACTTACATAACAAATCACTGGCCATGGATCTTATTTTGCAAAAAATCCCCTGGTCGATAATGTGTTAATTTAGGAAGGGTGAGTAAGAATGGGAGAAGGAAGCATGAGGAAGAGTCTGAGAGAGGAAACAGGAAAGGGATGAGGGAAGAGGGGGTGGAAAGAGACTGGAAAGCAGGAGAGATGAAACAAGCGGGAGAGGGTTGAGAGGTGAGGGGTGTGAGTGGGTGATGACAGCGAGGGATGAAGAAGAGAGAAAAAGAGGTGAGAAAAGAGCAGGGGGAGGAAGGAGCGATGATGGCAAAGGAATGAGAGGTGACGGGTGGTGGGGAGGGGGTGGAAGAGGCTGGGAGTCAGGTCTTGGGTGAGGGGCCTTTGAGCCACCTTGGAGCCCCGCCGCTTTCAGAGCCCTGTACCCCTCCATCCCTCCCCTTTCTCCCCAGGCACACACACACACACTCACTCACTCACCGCACCAGTTGCAAAATCTCTCCCAAAGTGATTCAGCAGCTGCTTATGGCTCTCTCCCTGAGTCCCCACGATGATCAGAGAGATGGAGTCCATGGTTCCCGATAAGAAGTCGGTGCCTGTGGCCACCCTGACTTTGTAGGTGGCCATGGTTGCTCTTCAGGAGGCAGGAAGGGGTCTCAATCACAGACACGGTGAGAGGGGCCACAGGGGGGCCCAAGCCCGGCAGGAAAAGTCAGACACAGACAGGAGTGGAAAGGTCAGCCTTCCGAGGTGGAGAGGTAAAGCAGGGACCCAGAGGCTGGCGAAGCTGCTGCCCCGGACAGGGGGTGGGGGTGGCACCAGGTCGGGTGCAGGACAGGAGCCTGGCAGGCTGGGGTGGGGCTGTGCTCCAGGGCCAGTGAGCAGGCGTCTGGGCTGCAGGCCCTCTGGGAGCTGGCAGGGAGGGACAATAGGCAGGGTGCTGGGCCTGCCCCTGAGAGGGCGGGTAGAAGAGGCCTTGGATGGAGGAAACTTCAGGGTGGGGGAGCCAGTCCAGCCTGAGCCAAGGCCCCAGGAAAGTTAGGGGGAGGGCCCCCAGATCTTTATCAGTCAACAGTTCCTTCCTTCTGCCCACCCCTATTGGCTACAACACTGGGCACCCTGCTGAGCAGGGTCATGGATAGCGGATCACTAGCACTGGTTCTGGGGGCTCCGGCGGGTGGAGGTCAAGGGAGGTGGACGCAGCACAAACCCACTGTTCACTTGGCCTGTTGCTTTGCCATTCCACTCTGGGAAATGGGGCACTTAGTGCCCAAAGTAGGAAGGCTGGCCTATCCTGTCCCAGGGCCCAGAGCCCACAATACAAAGGGTGATGGGCATTGAAACTAGAGCTTGGGGACCCTAAGGGACACAAAATCTCCAGGAAGGGGTCAGGGATCGGAGAGGGGTTATCTATGGTTTTCTATGGGGCCACAATCAGCCAAAGAGGGATTGGGATTGAATACAAATGTAGAAGACTGTTGGAGTGAAATTTGGGGCATAAGAATTAAGCTAGAGACTTCCCTTGTTGTCTGTTGGTTAAGAATTCACCCGCCAATGCAAGAGACATGGGTTCTGCCCTGGTCCAGGAAGCTCCTACATGCCACAGAGCAGCCAATCCTTACACCACAATCAGACCCACAAGTTGCTCCTACTGAAGCCTGAGTCTAGAGCACATGATCCACAACAAGAGAAGCCATCCTGATGAGAGCTAGAGAGTAGCCCTCACTCTCTGCAGCTAGAGAAAGCCTGCTTGATGCAACAAAACCCACAGCAAACAAAAATAAATAATTAATTGAAAAACAACTATTGCATCATGAGGAAAAAAATAAAAAGTTAAAAGAAAATAGCAATTCTTATAAAAGTCAGGCCAGTGAGTAGCTCTGGGATAAGAGTACAGACTTAACATCAACCCCTCACAGTGCCTCCTACTCCAGATCAAGCAGATCAAGCCTGGTGGTGGCAATTTCTCACCTTTGGGACAATGACATCATCCTTTCATGTGGCCCCCAGGGCCCCCTTCATGGGTCTCATCTCCCACCACATTCCCCTTTTCTCTCTTCTGTCTGGGACTAGGTGGCCCTCATTCATTCACCAGCAGACACTATGGAGCCCCCTCCTATGTTCCCTACAATTTATTTATATATTTACTTTTGGCTGCTCTGGGTCTTTGTTGCTGCGCACAGGCTTTCTCTAGTTCAGTGAGCGGCTGCTACTCCTTGTTTCAGTGCACAGGCTTCTCATTTCAGTGACTTCTCTTGTTGCAGAGCATGGGCTCTAGGGCTCCGGGCTTCAGTAATTGCAGCACACAGGCTCAGTAGCTGTGGTACTCAGGCTTACTTGCCCCCTGGCATGTGGGGATCTCCTCGGACCAGGGGTCTTTTGAAACTATATCCCCTGATTCTCAACCACTGAACCACCAGGAAAGTCCCTTCCAATATATTTTTAGGGCTTCATAAAACAAATCCCTGCTTGCCTTCATGGAATTTACATTCTAGTCAAGGAAACAGACAGTTTTACCTAATAGCCAGGTAAATCAAGTACTATGTTAAAGAGTGATAAGAGCTGAAGAGAAACTATAAAGTAGGGAAATATAATAAAGTGTAAAAGACTACACTTTAGATATAGAGTAGCCAGATGTCAGGGGGTTCCCTGGTGGCTCAGTGGTAAAGAATCCACCTGCCAATGCAGGAGATGTAGGTTCAATCCCTGGGTTGGGAAGATCCCCTGGAAAAGGAAAAGGCAACCCACTCCAGCACAGTCAGTTCAATTGCTCAGTCGTGTCTGACTCTTTGCAACCCCATGGACTGCACGCCAGGTCTCCTTGTCCATCACCAACTCCTGGAGTTTACTCACACTCATGTCCATTGAGTTGGTGATGCCATCCAACCATCTCATCCTCTGTCATCCCCTCTCCTCCTGCCTTCAATCTTTCCCAGCATCAGGGTCTTTTCCAGTGAGTCAGCTCTTCCCATCAGGTGGCCAAAATATTGGAGTTTCAGCTTCAACATCAGTCCTTCCAATGAATATTCAGGACTGATTTCCTTTAGGATGAACTGGTTGGATCTCCTTGCAGTCCAAGGGACTCTCAAGAGTCTTCTCCAACACCACAGTTCAAAAGCATCAATTCTTCGGTGCTCAGCCTTCTTCACAGTCCAACTCTCACATCCATACATGACCACAGGAAAAACCATAGCCTTGACTAGACGGACCTTTGTTGGCAAAGTAATGTCTCTGCTCTTGAATATTCTATCTAGGTTGGTCATAACTTTCCTTCCAAGGAGTAAGCGTCTTTTAATTTCATGGCTGCAGTCACCATCTGCTGTGATTTTGGAGCCCAGAAAAATAAAGTCAGCCACTGTTTCCACTGGTTCCCCATCTATTTGCCATAAAGTGACAGGACCAGATGCCATGATCTTCGTTTTCTGAATACTGAGCTTTAAGCCAACTTTTTCACTCTCCTTTTTCACTTTCATCAAAAGGCTCTTTAGTTCTTCTTCACTTTCTGCCATAAGGGTGGTGTCATCTGCATATCTGAGGTTATTGATATTTCTCCCAGCAATCTTGATTCCAGCTTGCGCTTCATCTAGCCCAGCGTTTCTCATGATGTACTCTGCATATAAGTTAAATAAGCAGGGTGACAATACACAGCCTTGACGTACTCCTTTCCCTATTTGGAACCAGTCTATTTTTCCATGTCCATTTCTAACTGTTGCTTCCTGACCTGCATACAGGTTTCTCAAGAGGCAGGTCAGGTGGTCTGGTATTCCCATCTCCAGCACATGGGGTCTCAAAAGAGTCGGACACGATTAAACAACAACAGCCAAGCAACAGCTCTTTGAGAAGGGGGCTTTTGAGTAAAGATATAACGTGAAAGCAGCTCTTTCCAACCACAGGGACTTTGCACACACTGCTCCCTCTTAGACCTGTTTAATGTTTCCTCTTCCTTTAGACTGTAGCTTGATAACTGCTTCATCAAGAAAGGCCAGGTTTAGGGAGGTTCAAGAGAGAGGGGACATGTATATACCTGTGGCTGATTTATGCTGATGTACGGCAGAAACCAACACAACACTGTAAAGCAATTATCTTCCAATTAAAAATAAATAAATTAAAAAGAAAGACCAAATTTAACTCTTAATGTCTCCTAGAGCACTGTAGTTAACATCTTAGATGAATATCTGTCTTTCCCACTAGAGTAGAATGTCTGTAATTTGGTTTTCTCCCAACCTCCACGCACAATAGCTGGTACCTGGGAGACTCTCAAACTATGGGTTAGCGATAAGGACAAGGTCAGGGGTGGGAACTGAACCAAGAATGGGATTGGAATTAGGGTGAAGATTCAGAAAGGATGAGGTGAGGGGTAGAAAGTGATGTGAGGCAGGGGGATGGGTTAGGGGGATGGAGGCAGGACAAGGAAGAGGCTGGGGTGAAGGTTATGTGCTCTGTGACTGGCAGGGCTGTCTCATTGCCTGGGCACAGTGCTCTCTCGGGCTGTCAGGCCTGCCCTCCTGGGCTCTACTCAGCCACCATGACTCTTGGATGATGCTAGGAACCTGATGATTCAAATATGCATCTTAAGATGCAAACTCAAAGCAAATTTTCCCAGTCACCTGCCTTCTAGCTACTCCTCTTCCCTTGAGACTGTGCCCTCAGGGGGCTGCTAAGTCTCCTTGAGGGGCAGGGCC
The DNA here is from genome assembly GCF_002263795.3 of Bos taurus. Lineage (NCBI taxonomy): Eukaryota > Metazoa > Chordata > Mammalia > Artiodactyla > Bovidae > Bos > Bos taurus. Next base: position 27,733,809 of record NC_037346.1, read on the forward strand.
AAGGATGAGGAACTGAGGCTCAGGGGCTTGGGATGCCAAGTCCTAAAGGAGCAGGGTTAAGCGGCCCAGTCTTAACTTTCTAATCCAGTGGTACAGTAATATTCTGTGGGGCGTGGAAGAAGGCAGGGGCACCCAGGCAGCCAGGAGGGTAGCCTGGGAGGGGACATGGGGGGAACGGGGAGGGAACTGATGGTATAGAAGAGTTTGGGTGTCACACAAACCCGGGGGATCTACCACCATTCTCCAAATCACAATCCACTACCAATAGGTTTCCCCCAGCCAATTCCTCGGTCCCCAAAAAAGCAGGAGTGGTGGCTCTGGGTTTGATCAGGGCTCAAGTTTGGAGTGGGGATTCAGTTCTTAAGGGAAACAGAGATGAAGATGGGGATGGTGGGGATATAGACATGGCCGGGGACATGGAAGGGATTAGGCGTAAGGAGATAGATGGGGCACTCCCTAGTTACAACCAAAATGAGGATGCGTGACTCTGGGTAGGTGCTCATTGGGCTGAAGAACTGGTTCTCCTTGACCAGGGCTGGACCCAGGGAGCAGAAGAGGCCCCTGGGAAGGATGCAAGCTCACTGAGTTGTCTCACAATAAGCCACCCACACAGGAAGCCGAGCCCTCACTGCTGGGGCACCCCCCACTGCCTTACCCCACCCTGAGCCCTGTAAGGCAGAGGAGCAACCCTGGGAGCCCCACCTTCCCAAGACAGAGGGAAAAAAAATCAAGTCGGGTCACATCCCTACTTTAAGCCAGAACTTAAAACCGTTTTGCCCTTGAATCAAATCCAAAGACTTAACTGCAGACTGTAGGATCGTGCATGACCCAGCTTCTGTCCCCTCCCCAGGGTCACCTATTCCAGCCACTCTGGCCTTGAATGCACACCCTTCAGGACACTTGCACTTCCCTGACCACCACACCTGGTGCCCCTTGACCCAGGCATGCTAAGCCACCACCTGGCTTTCATCTCCTGACTGCTTTCGCAACCATCTAAAAGGATTTATTTGTTTATGTGCTGTTTGTCTGCCCCCATAAGCCAGTTGAAGTAGGGGTCATGCCAAGGGAATTCACAGCCACATCCCCACAGAGTGTCTAGGGAGACAGGAGCTATGAGGCAAGCAAATCCTAGAACACTCATACTGGAAGGGACTTTCCTGGTTTTCCCGTCCCTGCCATTTATCTGACACATCTGGGCCACTGAGGCTGAGGAACTCTCTCAAGCCCAGCGAGGAAAAGGGAAAGAGGGCTGGACGCTTCCCCTTATAACATACCAGCTGCCCCTCAGACTGATGGAAAAGCACAAAGGGGTCCAGAGTGCCAGCCAGGGGCCGCCGCCTGTCTGACAAAGCAGGAGCTTTACATGGGCCCCCTCCCTACATCCTGTCCCCAGAGGTGTCCAGAGCCCACACAAAATCCTACGTGTAGTCAGGTGTGTCTCCGCAATAAATCTCACTCCAAGCTGGCTTTCTGGGGAACCAGATTCCAATGACCCTCCCTGGTCCCACCCTCTCCAGCTCAGGGCATTTTTCAGATGAGGCATGTCTTCTAATGCTAATTTTGGTGCAGGCCAAATAGCATCCTTCTCGTGGAAAGACAAGCTGCCTGTGACTTCCCTGGTGGTTCAGGGCCTAAGACTCTGTGTTCCTGATGGGGGGCTTGGATTCGATCCCTGGTTAGGGAACTAGATCCCACAAGCTGCCATGAAGATCTACGATTCCACATGCTGCAACTAAGACCTGGCACAGCCACATTAAAAAAAAATTATCTGATTGTGCCCTGATATCATTCCAGTGTATCTTGGTCCTGCTGTTCTAAGTCAAAGCCCAGTTTTAAGAGGTGGGCACACCCAGCCTTTGCCACAGTCCTTCTGGCCACAAGGTGGCGACGTTGGGTGTTTCTCATTCTTTGATTTTATTCAAACGTGAACAAAATCTGGTGAAACATCCCCGGACACCTCTTCATACACAAGGCCACGGGGATCCTCTTCTTCCAGCATCACAGGTGCAGGAAGTAAAAATTCAGTCTTTGGCAGAGCCAAATGCTACCCCATACACACTCCCCAAAGACACTGTGACTCTGGCCAGAGAGAGACTGTGACCAGGATTTGGTCAGGTACAGAATTTGACTCAGGAGGCAGAAGAGGTGAGAGGGGCTAGACGTGAAATCTAGGGAAGTAGGACTATGCGAAAGTTGGATGGCTGTGAAGAAAGATCTGGATGAATGACTTAAGGGCTGCACAAATTTCTATTTTTAAGGGCTACATGGCTGGAAGGGATAATATTAGCCTCCGCATATTACTATCAGTTTCAGTCAGGGTGGGCTAGACTATGCTGCAACAACAGTCCCCAAATCTCAATGGCCTAACTCAGCAAAAGTTTATTTCTCACTCAGCTCCATCCCCAGCTCAGGTCAGCAGGGGGCTCTGCTCTAGTTCCTCAAAGACAGAAGCTGATGGAAGCACCCTCACATTACGGGCTTCTATAACAGAGATCATCCCCACGAAAAAGAAATGCAAAAAAGCAAAATGGCTGTCTAAGGAGGCCTTACAAATAGCTGTGAAAAGAAGGGAAGCAAAAAGCAAAGGAGAAAAGGAAAGATATACACATTTGAATGCAGAGTTCCAAAGAATAGCAAGCACAGATAAGAAAGGCTTCCTCAGCAATCAATGCAAAGAAATAGAGGAAAACAATAGAATGGGAAAGACTAGAGATCTCTTCAAGAAAATTAGTGCTACCAAGGGAACATTTCATGCAAAGATGGGCTCAATAAAGGACAGAAATGATAGGGACCTAACAGAAGCAGAAGATATTAAGAAGAGGTGGCAAGAATATACAGAAGAACTATACAAAAAAGATCTTCATGACCCAAATAATCACAATGGTGTGATCACTCACCTAGAGCCAGACATCCTGGAATATGAAGTCAAGTGGGCCTTAGGAAGCATCACTATGAACAAAGCTAGTGGAGGTGATGGAATTCCAGTTGAGCTATTTCAAATCCTGAAAGATGATGCTGTGAAAGTGCTGCACTCGATATGCCAGCAAATTTGGAAAACTCAGCAGTGGCCACAGGACTGGAAAAGGTCAGTTTTCATTCCAATCCCAAAGAAAGGCAATGCCAAAGAATGCTCAAACTACTGCACAATTGCACTCATCTCACACGCTAGTAAAGTGATGCTTAAAATTCTCCAAGCCAGGCTTCAGCAATACGTGAACTGTGAACTTCCAGATGTTCAAGCCGGTTTTAGAAAAGGCAGAGGAACCAGAGATCAAATTGCCAACATCCGCTGGATCATGGAAAAAGCAAGAGAGTTCCATAAAAACATCTATTTCTGCTTTTTTGACTATGCCAAAGCCTTTGACTGTGTGGATCACAATAAACTGTGGAAAATTCTTCAAGATATGGGAATACCAGACCGCTTGACCTGCCTTTGAGAAACCTATATGCAGGTCAGGAAGCGACAGTTAGAACTGGACATGGAACAACAGACTGGTGCCAAATAGGGAAAGGAGTACGTCAAGGCTGTGTATTGTCACCCTGCTTATTTAACTCATATGCAGAGTACATCATGAGAAAAGCTGGGCTGGATGAAGTGCAAGCTGGAATCAAGATTGCTGGGAGAAATATCAATAACCTCAGATATGCAGATGACACCACCCTTATGGCAGAAAGTGAAGAAGAACTAAAGAGCCTTTTGATGAAAGTGAAAAAGGAGAGTGAAAAAGTTGGCTTAAAGCTCAACATTCAGAAAACGAAGATCGTGGCATCCGGTCCTGTCACTTTATGGCAAATAGATAGGGAACCAGTGGAAACAGTGGCTGACTTTATTTTTCTGGGCTCCAAAATCACAGCAGATGGTGAATGCAGCCATGAAATTAAAAAACGCTTGCTCCTTGGAAGGAAAGTTATGACCAACCTAGACAGCATATTCAAAAGCAGAGACATTACTTTGTCAACAAAGATCCATCTAGTCAAGGCTACAGTTTTTCCAATAGTCATGTATGGATGTGAGAGTTGGACTATAAAGAAAGCTGAACACCGAAGAATTGATGCTTTTGAACTGTGGTGTTGGAGAAGACTCTTGAGAGTCCCTTGGACTGCAAGGATATCCAACCAGTCCATCCTAAAGGAGATCAGTCCTGGGTGTTCATTGGAAGGACTGATGTTGAAGCTGAAACTCCAATACTTTGGCCACTTGGTGGGAAGAGCAGACTCATTGGAAAAGACCCTGATGCTGGGAAAGATTGAGGGCAGGAGGAGAAGGGGATGACAGAGGATGAGATGGATGGATGGCGTCACCAACTCAATGGACATGGGTTTGGGTGGACTCCGGGAGTTGGTGATGGACAGGGAGGCCTGGCATGCTGCGGTTCATGGGGTCGCAAAAAGTCAGACACGACTGAGCGACTGAACTGAACTGAACTGAGAACAGAGGCAGAGAGGTCTCCAGGGCTTATGCCAACAATTAAATACTCCTGCCTGGAGATGACCCACATCACTTCTGCTCATCGCTTGTTGGTCAGAACTCAGCCATGACTCCACCCATGCACAAGAGCACCAGAGCTTGAGTCTTCCATGAGTTCAGAAGAGGAAACAGATCTCAGTGGCAATGCTGACAACCTGACACCCGGAAACTGGATTCTCAGGCTTTGCAAAATACCTTTTTTTTTTTTTGTAAGAATGCAAGATTTATTCATATTAGAAAACCAGTATAACTCACTACATTAACTAAAGGAGAAAAAAATTATAGGCTATTTATGTATTTTATGAACTGTTTATTTTATATTGTAGTAACAGCCAGTTAACAATGTTGTGATAGTTTCAGGTACACAGCAAAATCTCTCAGCCATACCTAATACCTATGTTTTTTGTATCGACCCCTTGAGTCTAGCGGAGAAGGCAATGGCACCCCACTCAGTACTCTTGCCTGGAAAATCCCATGGACAGAGGAGCCTGGTAGGCTGCAGTCCCTGGGGTCGCTAAGCCCACTCCAGTGTTCTTGCCTGGAGAAACCCAGGGATGGGGGAGCCTGGTGGGCTTCCATCTATGGGGTCACACAGAGTCAGACACGACCGAAGCAACTTAGCAGCAGCAGCAGCTTGAGTCTGGATACTCTTTCACCTCCTGAAGGATGACACACTGTCTGGGAGGTGAAGGAATGTAGGGCCTGGCTAGGTAATTGGTTGAGCTGGGAGGCTTCCTGTCTCCAGAGCAGCTATTCTAGGGACTCATTGTGGCTCCTTCTTTCTCTCATCTCTGAATACCCCACCTATCTACATACACACAGGTACAAAAAGAAAAATGAAATGGGAGCCAAATATACTGATTTTGGGGCTTCCCAGGAGTTGCTAGGGGTAAAGAACCAGCCTGCTAATGCAGGAAATGTAAGAAACATGGGTTCAATTCCTGGGTGGGGAGGATCTCCTGGAGGAGGGCATGGCAACCCACTAGTATTCTCTAGTATTGTTACTTAGAGAATCCCCATGAACAGAGGAGCCTGGCTGGCTACAGTTCATAGGGTTCCAAAGAGTCAGACACAACCGAAGAGACTTAGCATGCATACTAATTTTTATTGAAGTTTCTGGGCTTAAGAACAGAAAGTGGGTGGTGGATGATAGTTGGGATAGGAAAGAGTTGGAGAGAGACTATACATACACACACACACACACACACACACACACACACACACTCAGGCCAGGAAGCTTGGCCCTGAGAACTACAGTTAGAGGTACAGGTAAACTGGGCTCTAATTCTAATCCTTCCCGTAAAGATGCAGGGGTCAAAGTGAACCACACGGCAGATCCAGAGCACATATCCTTCCTTGTCCAGTTTCCAGGTTCTTCCAAAAGAGTAAGTTGGATTGGATTGGTCCTAGGATGGGAGGAAGGTGGAAACAAAGAGGTAAAGTAGAAGAAAGAATTTAGGAATGAGAGAGGACTGGGAAGGCGGGCTCAGGATCCCAAGCTGGGCCTGATGAGAGGAGGTAGATTTTTCATAGAATATGGGGAATAGGCTAGGCTTTCACAGGAGGCTGCCCAAAGGAGGACAAGGGATGATGGAGATCCTTCCTTTCGAAGGGCCTGTTGTGCGTTTGACTTCAGTCAGCAGATTCTCATCGCGGACACTGCCGGACTGGTCCCTCCCAGCTTAGGGCCCAGTTCATGCGATGGTAGAGCCATCGTGGGTACAAAACGCGTCGAGAAAGTGCAGGCTGATCAAGAACAGAGGACAGAAGGGCCTGGAGGATCCTAAAAAGGTGGCCCTCCTCACGCTAGCGCTAGCGGTAAGAGGAGGGGGTTAAATGGAAACGCTGTTCTCAATGAGGGGAGGGTCCAGGTAGGCGTAGGGCAGCGCCAGGCCCCGGTTCCGCTCCTGGATGTCTCGCGAGATCTGAGCCAGGCGGTTCTGGAAGACAGCGATGCTCCGGCGCGGGGCCTCCTCTGTAAAGTGCTCGTCCGGGTAGGTGCCCAGGGGCCTCTGGGACAAAATTAGGTGTGGGGTCAGGATGATGTTCAGGGCCACAGTTGTCAACAAATGCAGTCAAGGTGGCTTCTAAAGGCAGGCGTCACCCAGCCACGGCCACTGTAAACGCAAACCCTTGAAACCCCGGAACCACCGTTCCAGCCACCTGCGCAGAGTAGCCCGCTGATCCCTAAAAAGGTCCCTTCCTGTGCCTGGGTCACTGTTCTATGAATGAAACATAACCATGTCCATAACACTACTGAAATCAACATAAACGTCCCACCAGATATGCCCAAGAATACACAAAAGGCAACTCCTGAAGACAACCAGTTCTGAGGCGTCTCCCAGTCAGCCACCGTGCTTTCCAGCCTGCTGCTGCTGCTAAGTCGCTTCAGTCGTGTCCAACTCTGTGCGACCCCATTGACGGCAGCCCACCAGGCTTCCCCGTCCCTGGGATTCTCCAGGCAAGAACACTGGAGTGGGTTGCCATTTCCTTCTCCAATGCATGAAAGTGAAAAGTGAAAGTGAAGTCACTCAGTCGTGTCCGACTCTAGCGACCCCATGGACTGCAGCCTACCAGGCTCCTCCGTCCATGGGATTTTCTAGGCAAAAGTACTAGAGTGGGGTGCCATAGCCAACCTCTATTCAAAAATAGCGCAATGAACTGGTCAGTCCCACCCTGTAGCAGAACAGGACTGCCCCTCTGGGCTTGACCGCAGTACACCACTAGTTCACCATCAGGGTTCCTGGGGCCAGCCTCTTAACCAGCACACGCTGCTCACATAATAAAACTGTTGCCAACAATCCTGATGTTTAAAAAATTCTTTTCCTTGTTTTATTGCACCAACAGAGCCTCCTGAAACTGTTAAATCACAGCCTTGTTTTCTCCTCTCTGACTTTAATGACTTCTATTGTTTCAACATAAGGCCAGTGTTTTCTTTTCTGAAATATCAAAACTCCATAAGGGAGTTTCATCTTATACTGAGTTTTTATTAGTTATGGCCATTCTGATTTATCAAACACTTTTTCAGCATGTATTGATTGAGATGATTACATGGTGTGTTTCTTTACTGATGTAATGATGGATATTGTTAGATTTCATCAGGCTGAACCAACCCTTCATTCCTAAGTTAAACTATACTTCATCATGATGAATTATTGTTTTACTATATACTATTGGCTTTCATTGGCTAATGATATATTTTTAAGATTGTTGTAGCTAAGTGGAATGAGTTTATAATTTTATTTTCTTAATTACAGTGGACATGTTGCAAGAGCTTTACATGGACCATCACAACAGGACAACAATCCGATAAGACAGGTACTTCATCATTCCCACTTTACAGATAAAGAAACTGAGGCTTAGAGAGGCCCGATTACATATCCAAGGTCACACAGGTGGGAAATGTGGATCTGGGACTAGAACCCTCTATCTGAGACTCACTTCTCTTTTCTTAAGAGCACTGCTCTTGCCAGGTGCTGGTATCAGGGTTACCAGTAAAATGATTTAGGAAGCTTCTACTTTTTTCTATACTTTCAAGCAGTGTGAATGACTTAGGAATTATTTGTTCCTTGAAAGTTTAATAGAATCTCCCTTTACAAGGAGAGGGATCAGATCTTTTACAACCCTTTTCATTTATGTATGGTTTTCACCTCTTCTGGTATTTTGCTTTTGTTTGTTTGCTTGGGGTTTTTTAAGTTTTCCTAAAAAAATTACTTATTTCATCTAGGTTTCCAAATTTGTTTGCATAAAACTGTAAGTAGTATTTTCTTCTAATTATTCCATTCTTCTCATACCTTTTCCATTCCTGATGTTGTACATTTATGTTAATTTTTTTCTTGATTTGAATCATCTCTGGTTTCTTTATTTTATTGGTCTTTTCAAAGAATCAGTTTTATGTCTTATTTACCAGATCAACATCTAATTTCTGAAACTATAGTGTCACTATTGATAAAGCAGAGCACAGAAATCTGAATGACTGGGTTCAATGCCTAATTACTAGTTGTGACCTTGGGCAAACTGCTTGGTGTCTCTGAACCTCAGTTTTCTGCCCTGTAAAATGGAGCTACCATTTATTGAACACTTATACGCCAGTCACTGTATTAAGCATATTAAATATAGCCCCTTACTTATATTTGTATTTTGAAATAGCGCACATAAGATTTAATGACTGACACATGATAGATCCTCAGGAAGTGATAGGTGCTGTATATTATTGTTGTTATCCTTATGACTTTCCGGGTTAGGCGTCCCACTGGCTTATGAGAAAGGGAACTCTCCACCCTCATCCTCTTGTGTACTCTTCCCTTTCCAGTGTGATTTTGTGACTTATAATAAGAAAAATATATTTGGTTTTGTGTTTCTAGCACAGAGCTCTTAATACCCTTATAACTGCATAGTGATAGAGTGTTAAGGGTGTCTTTTGTTATTCATAATAAGCCCTTTTCAATCCCACCTGAGCTTCTGTTAACCAGGTGACTTCTGGAAATTCCCTGGGGTTGGAGGCTGGTTGCCAGAGGGATCAACCTTGTGATTAGGTTAGAACTTGCAGTCTCACCCCCCAGTCTCTGGAGAAGGGGGAGGAACTGAAGGTTGAATTAATCCCCAGTGGCCAATAATTTAATCAATCATGCCTAGGTAATGAAGCCTCCATAAAAATCCCTCATGTACGAGTTTGGAGAACTTCCAGATTGACACCCGTGTGGAGGTGCTGGGACAGGGCCCAGAGAGGCATGGGAACTCCACGCCCTTTCCCACACTCCTTGCTCTCTGGAGTGCCTCCATCTGGTCATTGCTGAGTTGTGTCATTTTAGCATGAGCCAGTCATCTAGTAAGTAAATATTTTCCTGAGCTCTGTGAGCTGTTCCCAGCAAATGATCAAAACTGAGGAGGGGTTGGTCAGAAACTCAGATGATAAGCTGGACTTGCAGTTGTCACGTGAAGGGGGTGAGGAGGGTGGAGTGGAGGAGCAGTCTTGTGGGACTGAGTCCTTCACCTGTGGGATCTGACACCTCTCCAGGTGGACAGTGTCAGAATTGAGCTCAATTAGAGGACAATTGTTAGATTTCATCACGGGCTTCCCTGGTGATGATGGGTCAGACCCACATTGACACCCATGTGGAGGTGCTGGGAGAATCTGCCTACAATGCGGGAGACCTGGGTTGGGAAGATCCCCTGGAGAAGGGAATGGCAACCCACTCCAGTATTCTTGCCTGGAGAATCCCCATGGACAAAGGAGCCTGGCAGGCTACAATACATGGGGTCACAAAGAGTCAGACACGACTGAGCAACTAACACAGAGGACACCCAACTGATGTTGAAGAACTGCTTGCTATGGGAACCACCCCCACACATTTGGTGGCTGGAAATATTGAGAGAGAGTATTGAGAGTAGTAATGTAGTGTTCTGTGAGTAGACAAAAACAACAACAAAAACCAGTGTTTTTCCTTTGCAATGACTGAAATGAATGTCTCCAAATCCTTGGGAAGTGAGACCAAAGAGGAGTAGCATCCGGGGACGAGTTCTTGCATTCCCAGGCGATGAGATGATAAGTTGAATCTTGTTAGGGAGATAAAATATTTGTGCCAAATGGAGTCAAGCGTGAGAAATGAGGATATCACAGCAGAGGGCTTGGGGACAAGACCAGGAGGGCAGAGGCATGACTGATGACCCAATGTGTAAATGGAGATAATGGTAATTGGTGATTCAAGGGCTGCTCCCCTGGCCTGGCCTAACTAATAGCCTCCTTGCTGTTGGTCCTGCCTCCAAAATTACCCTTCCCATCCATCTGCATAGCCACAGAAGCGCCCTTGCAAAAACACAAATTCAGCCATGTCACCCCAGGCTTAAACCCTTCAATGGTTCCCGTTTGTCTTTTGAACAAATAATTGCAGCCAAACTGGGCTGTTTATGCTCTTGCAAATGTACCAACAGACTCTCACCTTCACTTTGCTTCACTTGGTAGAGTCCTTCCCTCTGTTTAGAAACTAACCCTGCCCCTCTTTTGTCTGCCCTACACCTCCCTGTCCGAAAGGTTTCATCTTAGATGTCACTTCCTCCAAGACGTCTTTCCAGGTTTGCCTGGACTTCGTCAGGTTCCATGAGGCCCCATCCTTACCTCTTGTCACTGGGCTGTAAGCTTACGTACAACATCAAGGTTCATATCTGCGCACCAGTATCTGGCACTTGGCAGGTGCTCAAGAAGTATGGACTGAATGGAGGAATTCATGAATAATTCCTATGACACTGTGGTGCCCTTTTCCTTTCCCTGTGTGTCTCCTCAAGTAGACCATAGGATTCTTGCAGGCAGAAAGTTCTCACTCAGAGTTATGTTCCCAGTGCCCAGCACTGTGTTGACACATGGGAGGGATCCGACAAATGTCTGGGTGAATGGATGAGTGACTGATGGGTGAGTAAGTGGTTGGATGGACGGATGGACAGATAGGTGGACAGACTGGTTAAACTGGTGAATTAGATGGAAGTTGTGACCCAGCCACTAAACTGGTATTTGCTTCAGTGTGTCTCTGGGGCCCAACTATCATTTCCTGAAGAAACTGAAGAACTCAAGGCAACTCAGCATAAATGCCCGATGTTGGCTCCCAAACTTGCTTGGACAGCTACCACCACCTCCACTATCCAGGCCCTGCAAATTCCCCCCAAACCCAGACATCCCACCACCACCACCACCACTCACCTGATCCTTGGGCTCTTGGCTGACCAACCAGAAGAGGAGAATATTATTACAAGTGGTATTCACTTCCGGGAGGGTGTCCAGGTAACTCTTCAGGGTGGTGGTCCCCTTGGTCTGCGGTGGGGGCTGCCTCATGGATGACGGGGCATTGGGCATCCAGGCCCCAAAGTCATGCTGTGGAGAGCCCCCCGCAACCCAACTGAGTCAGTTGGCCAAAAAAGAAGGACCATCTCCCTCCTCAACATCCCTGTTCCTGCCCCTACCATCCTAGATCTTGCAGTTGGGAAATAAGGGGGTTGTTAAAAGGGAATTGAGGAAGAGGGTGACTCAGGGTGGGTCACCCCTTGTTATCCCCCTACCCAGCGTTCCAGGACTGGGTTGTGTGAGTCACCCAGGAGGGAGGAGGACCCAGAGTAAAGAGGTCACCGAGAAATGAGCCTTGGGCTGGCCTGCTACTCCACCTGGCCACATCCTGTCCACAACAGGAGCCCCTCAGTTACTCCCTCCACAACCCAACTTGAGTCATCATTACGAGCTTGGACCAAGCTCTACTCCAGTCATCATTCAGCCCCAGTGCTGCCCTTCACCCAGTCGCCACTCCAACCCCAGCCCTATCCATAAACCCATCACAGCTTTGACCCTCCCATGCTCTCAGCCCGAACTCTGGCCTCACATCCACTGCTGAGGCTAATCTTACGTGGCCCAGTGTCCCCCAGGCCCGGCCTCTGCAGCCTCACCTGCCCACTGTTGACAGCGGCATGTTGGGCAGAGCAGTTGAAGATGATTGCAGTGAGGAATTTTACCAGCTGTCCCTGGGTGCACAGCTGGCGTGGGAAGCCTAAGAGTGAGGGGAAGGGAAGAGGGTGTGGATGGAAGGGACCAGATTCCTGAGGGAAGCTCAGGACTGGGGCTCGCTGCAGGAGGAAAGAGAGCAATGCAGACTAAACATGTGGCTGCCACTGTCTTTAGACTAGTATTGGGAGTGGGCTGAGGTTAAGGATAGGGGCTTCCCAGGTAGCTCAGTGGTCAAGAATCCTCCTGCCAATGCATTAGATGAGGGTTTGGTCCCTGAGTCAGGAAGGTCCCATGGAGGAGGAAATGGCCACCCACTCCAGTATTCTTGCCTGAAAAAATCCTATGGACAGAGGAGCCTGGTGGGCTACAGTCCATGGGGTCGCAAACAGTTGAACACAACTTAGCGACTGATCATCACACCAGGTTACGGATGGTCATCACCATGGTGTGGTCTCTGAACCGGGGGACTGGGATAGGACTAGAAAAAGCTGAGCCAGCAGAGGTCATAACAGACGAGCCAGGTTCAAGGGAACAGCACTTCTGTCTGCAGCTCGTTTTAGTACATAATGATAGAATTCTACCCAATTCACCAAGATTTGCCTGAGCACCCAGGAGCAGATCATCTCATCTGCTGTTGGGTTTAGTGGCAGAGACAGATGGTCAGAGAGGGTGCTGCTTATAAGCCCACAGTGATGGAAGCAGAGGAAGGTTTAAGGCCAGGGCTCGGCCCTTTGAGGAGATGGCAGGTTCAGCAATGGGGCTGGGTAGTTAGAGGAGGCTTTCCTGGAGGAAGAGAAGGGGCCTCCCTGGGTAGAATAATGGGGTGGGCTTCAAATGGAAAAAAAGAAGAGAAAGGTATTTTCAGGCTCAGCCCTTGGTCTTCTTTTCTGTGATGTCATTGGTCTCATCCAAGACTGTGGCCTTCACCACCTCTCACTGGCTGATGATTCCCAAGTTCACATCGCCCCTGCATGCTGGACTTGATAGTGGGTATAAATCTGCAGCTGCTAGCTGACACCTCTGCCTGAGTGTCTATGAGGCGTCTCAGACCTGACACCCGCCAGACCTCAAGCTTGACTCCCTACCCTGCACATTACTGAAACCTGTCCCCTGTGGCCACCAGTGGGCCCACTTCAGCGCTCTCCATTCAGTTGCTCCAGCCAAAATCTGTGCACTCGCTCCCCCTTTTATCTCACACTGCACAAGTCAGCAAAGTCTTGCAGAAGCCATCCTCATGCCATCACCTCCAGTCTCCACACCATCCCTTCTCCATCGTCTCACCCCTGGATGAATCTGACTGCTTCCACCCTTGCCTCTGACAGTTTGTTCTCCACATAACAGCCAGATTGAGTGATCCTTCAGAATTGTAAATCTAGTTATACCACCCCTACCTAAAATGCGTTGAGGGCTTCCCACCTCACTTACCTCACCATAGCCCTACTTAAACTGGTTCTTATTCTTTCTCTGACTTCATTCCCTTCCCTACTTTTCTCCTTCTCACCTACTCTACTTAGCTACACAGGTCTGCTGATTTCTTAAACCTGCCTGCACATTCCCACCTGAGGTCTCTGCACTGACTCCACCTCTGTCCTTACACTCTTGCCCTAGTTATCCACAGAACTAGCTCTCCCTTCCTTCAGTCTGTAGCAGACAGCACCTCCTAAAAGAGGCCTTCCCTGACCTCCTAACTGAAGTAATCTCCCTACCTTGACCTGCTGTATCCCGATACTGTTTTGTTCTTCTTTTTAACCACTTGACATATTTGCTAGTTTATTATCCATATCTCCCCACGAGAATGTTAAGCTTCTTGAAGGCCAGGATTTTTGCCTGTCATGTTCACTGCCAAACCCCAGCACCTAAAACAATACTTAATAAATATTAACAGTATTTAATAAATATTACTGGTTGAATGAAGTGAATGCACGAGAGGATAGGAAGCCAGAGTGGTCAGGCACAGAATCAGAAGCAAGGTGAGGGGACAGGGAGGGGACTTGATTGGATGTGAGGTTACAGCACTTTGCCAGGAAGGGTGGTTTCTAGGGACTATTTCAGAGGATTACTGGGGCGGTGGCCCTGCAGAATTGGCGGCGGGCGAGTAGAGAGAGGCTGGGAGGGGTGGGATAGGTTGAGAGGCAGTTGCCACGTTGCAGGAGTAGTGAGAGGACTAAGACTAGATGGTGGCAGTGGGAAATGATGGGGACAATAGCACCAGCTACTTAACTGGATTTAGGGAGAGAGGAAGACATCAGGGAACAGCAGTCAAGATGGCACCAAGGTTTGGAGTCAGGATGACAGGAAAGAGGCTGCAACAGAGCAGATGGGGACGCTTGAAGGAAGGACTAGGTATCTGTCTGCCTGGGAGTGTGTGGGAATTTTCCAAATGTGCTGTTCATGGAGGATAGAATAAAAAAGCAAAGTCAGACGACATATGGGAATTCTTCTGTAGCGCATAATATTTTTTCCCTTTGAAATGTGGAAGCCAGAGGCATGCTGAGGTTAATGAACGAATGTGTTTTACCTGAAAACATGAGTGTAGTATAAGTGTGTGCCAGTTGGAAGAGATGTTTGTCAATCTGAAGAATGTCCTGATGTGTTAAATCAGAGACAAGTTGAATAAAGAAAGACAAGACAGTTGATCCCACTCTGTGTGTTGAATAGGAAACAGATAACCCTGAAGAGAAAAACAGCTGCCCCTGGAGGAGAAGCAGTCAGGATCAGGATGCTCCCTGATTAACAGTAGAGTTGCAAAGCACAGGGAGGGGCTGCCCTTCAGAAGATCCAAAAGAGGTCTGGCTGTCACCACCTTAACCCAGAAATCACGCTTGGCATCACTAATAGTGAGATAGCCTGACATCGCACGCCTCCCAGTATGATGCAATGTGGAGAACACAACATCACTGGAGAACATTCTTGCCCCAGACATTTAACCTTTAGATACTACTTCCGGTTGACAGACAACACAGTGTGTAGAGGAATGACAACGTGGGGAAGCAATTAGATAAATTCGGAAGACAAGACATTCTGCAGAACAACTTAGCCTTTCCATAGCCCTTGTCAGACATTTATGTGATTTTAAAAAGGGTGGAGGGGGGCTGTCCTAAAGTAAAAGAGACTTTAGAGTCAAAATGAACACATATGTCATTTGGTCCTTGACTGGCTCCAGAATCAATAGGAAAAACTGAAGGAGAATGGGACAAGTAAGAGGGTAACGTTGGAGATTAATTGTCAATTTTGTTAAACGTGATGCCAGCATTGTGATTGTGTAGGAAAGTGTTGTGGTTTTTTTTTTTTTTTTTTGAGATGCATATTAATTAGAGGTAAAATGTGAAATATGTGTAAATAAACAACAGCAACAACTTAATCAAATATGGCAAGATGTTAGGAACTGTATCTAGGTGGTGGGTAAACTGCATCTAGGTGGGTAAAAGTAGAGTATCATACTCTCTACTTTTCTATATGTTCAAACTTTTGTTTGGAAAAAAAAAAGCTAGAACTTCCCTAGTGGTCCAGTGGTTAAGACTCCACACTTCCAATGCAGGGGGTACAGTTTCAATCCCTGACGAAGGAAATAAGATTCCCAAGGGACTAGGCAAAAAAAAAAAAAATGCTTTGGAGCCCACTACAGGTAGGACTATAACAGCTGTTCATTCTGTTTCCTGGTGACCTGAGACCATGCCTCCTCCTCAGGTTTCCCCAGGCAGGAGTTGCTCTGGGTGGCCACCAGAAGTGCTGAATCAGCTAAAAGTTGCATTCCCCGCCGCCCCCTCCCCACCCCCCCGCTAAGAGAAGACATCCCAGGCAGTGAGAGTCTCCCTCCCTCCGGCTGGGGGAACTAGAGGGTGGACATTTGTGCCACTTTGAGCCTTTCATTTTCTTCCACTCACCCAGATAGAGATGCCTTGTCTGCACTTTCCAGTGCCTGAAATACAGACCGTCACACACTGGCACCTGGGAGGTAGGCTGTGGAGAGTAGCAATGGCATGTGTAGCCCACGCGAGGCCAGAAGTCCTTCTACAGAGGACGACTTGTAGTTTTCACGTGCTGGTCTCAAGAGTGACAGTGAGACAGCCAACAAGGAAAGTTTCCTCAGGGAATGGGGAAGGGGGGATTTCCAAGTCTGGAATCAGCCATAGAGGAGAAACAGGAGAAAGGATCGTTCTGTTAGGGAAGGGTAGAGCGAGAGGAGACAGAGATCCAGGACAAACCAGAGCTGGAATCAGGATCAGGAGGCAGCAGAAGCCCTGAAAGAAAGGGGAGGTCAGAAAGACACACCCTTCCTGGAGCAAAGGGAAGACTTTAAGGAGGGGAGGGCAGTCGGGGGCATCTGCTTGCACTTAGGTTAAGCAAAGGAGGCCTAAGAGGACTGGTCAGTTGGGTCTCAAAGGCCTCTCAGGCAGTGTCAAAAGAGAGGGGAGAGCCAGGGACAGGTGACACATGTCAGTAAGGAGGAATCAGGCAGCAGCGGCACCAAGCTACTCCATGAAGCCACAAGTGAGAGAGGTTGGTGGCTGGAGGGGCCACCTGGCAGGATAGGCATAAGAGGGTATGAGAGAGAGTTCCAGAGTCCTTAGTGCTGGAGGCTGGAGATGGCTTCTACCATAAAGCAACACATCCCCAGATCTCAGCAAGTGAAGGTGAATGGGTGGCAAAGGTCGAGCAGGGACCATGTAGTGGCTGAAAGCAAGGGTGCCAGAGATGCTGGGAGCTGGCTCTGGGCCCTGCCTCTGCCACTTACTGCCAGTGCGGCCTTCTCTACGCCTTCCCTTATCTATCCAGTGGGGCTAATGATGGCATGTGCTTTAAAGGCTGCTCAGTGAATAAGAACTGGGGGCCTGGTAGGGCCAAGGGGGACAGCGGGTCATTGGGTCTGTAGCTGGGGGGACGGGGAGGGGATACCTGAGCTTTCCCGGCCCAGAAATGCCTGAGCAAAAATCTCTCCGACCCAGGCCTGTAGCTCTGAATCCTGCTGCACAGATGCATCACTGGTATAATAGTAGCCCACGATTTCTGAGACGAAGCTGCAGGAAAAAGATGTCCCTGCTCCAGCAGTGACCCTGCGTTCAGGCCGGCCTCAAAATCAAGGCCCAAGGCTGCTCAGGCTAGTGCGAGTTAGCTGCCCAGAGTCCACTGCGAGTCCATGGAGGTTCAGTGGGGACCCCCATATTGAGTTGGAGCCACAGTGCCCAGGCTTCCCTCAATTCTCACCACCACTCCAGAGTCATGGGTGCTGAGGAGAGGCTGACATGAGGCCTCCCCTCCCCACCTGGGAGAAAGGAAGACCAGTCCACCTGGAGGCCCCACCCACATCAAGCTGTTGCCCCTGCCCTGACCTCTCAGGACTCCGTGTCCTTCCCGTCTTCTGCCACATTCACACACAGCCCAGGCCCTCCCCAGCCCACAGCTACCTGCCATTTCATGAGGAAGCCCAACCCCCAATTCTCACCCTTGCACTGCCCCATACTGCGCTCTAAACACCTGAAACCCTCGAGCACCAAGGGCCCCATCCTACATGAGCGCACGGATCCATATTGTTCCCTTGGCCAGGAGGCCCTGGTGGGGCCAGATTGGCCACAGGCCCCAGGCCCACACCTCTCAATGGCCGCCCAGATCTTCAAGCCGTCATCTCGGTAATGGTAGTTGGGGATATCCAGGACACCGCGGGCCCGCAGGCTGTCCGGAAGGCAGAAATTGGTGTAGGTGAAATGGGCCAGACCGGTGCTCATGAGGTAGAGGAGGCCCTGCCTCCCAATGGACGTGACCTGAGGACACAACACAGCTGGTCTCCACGACCTCCCCAACCCCCACCCCAGAGATGGGGCTAGAGACTCAGCAGAGGGAATTTTACAGTTAATCAAGCATCCAAGACCAAGAATTAAACACCCATAAGAGCAGGACGTGGGCTGCG
Source organism: Bos taurus (assembly GCF_002263795.3). Classification (NCBI taxonomy): domain Eukaryota; kingdom Metazoa; phylum Chordata; class Mammalia; order Artiodactyla; family Bovidae; genus Bos; species Bos taurus. The sequence goes on from NC_037346.1 coordinate 27,751,665, forward strand.
CAGGCTGCGGCCTTACTGCATGCGTAGGAGGTAATCCTTAGGTGTTTGGTAACTAGAAGAATGAACTGAATCCCGGGCGAGCCGGGAGGGGAGCGCCAACGCGGAGTCAGCGGGCAGGTGTGCTCAGGCTGGGGTGCCTTGCCCACCTCCAGGAGCCTTTGGAGTTGGAGCCTGATGAGGTGGGGCGGGTGGAGGGGATTGGAGGGAGGGAGGTGGGGTTGTGGGCGGGGCAGGTAGGAGACTTGGGGCGTGTGGAAAGGGGTGGGCCGGGAATGGGGAATGGGATTGGCGGTCCCATTGTGGGCGGGGCAAGGTGCCCTCAGGGGCGGAGCCCCGGGCAAGGGCAGGGTAGAGGCCGCACCTTGTCCACAAGGCCCTCAGGGTTGAGCAGCGTAGCACGGGCGATGGTGTTCACCTGCAACGTGTAGCGAGTGTGGGGAAGCAGAAGCTGCAAGTGGGATGAGGTCACAAGAACCGAAGGTCAGGGGAGAAGGCCACCGTGGCTCCCCCCACCCGAGGGTCACCCAGACCTTGTAGATAGGATGGCAGAGCGGCAGCTGACGCAGCGTGGCCATGGCGAAGGCCTCGCACAGCAAATGTGTGCACAAAAAGTGCGTGTTGTTCTCGTGCACCAGGAACTCAGAGTTGCGCACCCACGTCTTCGCCAGCAGCCAGTCCCAGTCGGTGTCAGTGGGCAAGAAGATGGGGCTGTCGGGCCCAGGGGTCTGGCAGAGCTGCATCGAGGAATAATTAGGGGGTGAGGCTTTAGACTGATAGGTGCCCCCTGAGGCCGCGTTCCCGAAGCCTGGTCCACACCCCCTCAAAGCCAGCCGCAGGCTCACCTGGATGGCCAGGGGCACCAGCGCCCCCTGCGGGTTGAGCCACAACAGGCAGAGCGGGGCGGCCACGAACTGGGGGTGGCCGTTTATGCAGTGGACCGGGACCTCCGCCAGGATCCAGTAGTCCGCTAGGAAGATGTTGCCCCTCTGGGGAAGTTGCACGGAGCCTTAGAGTGTCCTCCGCACCCGCGCTCTGCTTCCCTCTCTGTTCTCTGTCCACTCCCACTCCAGCCTGGGCCTCAGTGACGCGTGGTGCCTGCACTAAAGGCCAGTGTTGGGAATCTCACCCTTCCCAGAATGTCCGGAATGAGGTCCAGCTGAATCCTTCCTTGTGCAACCTCTCACCTGGCTTCCCAGCCTCTTGGACAAGCCAGCATCCTCTCCTCCTCTCCCCATCACTGGTCCTTCCTATTCTGTCAACTCAGATGACTTGAGTGTATTCAGTATCAATAAAATCAACACAGGAAGAGATTTCGCCAACCACAACTCCAGCCTTCTGGAGGATGCCTGAGGGCTTGACTGGGTCAAGATCAGAGACTGGGTGGGTCATCATCTTCTCCCATACCCCGAGAGTTCCTACTTCTCCAGGATTGTCCTTACTCTGTCTAGTGGCACTGCCTTTGGCCTGTCCTAAAATGGCTTTCTTTGGGCCTCAGCACCTGGGATCTTGGAGGCCCCAGAACCAGGGCAGGGCCTCTTCCTCCAAGCTGTCACATTCATGCATACCAGTTCACCAGGCCCTGTCTCATGCCTCAAGCCTGAGGCCCATCTGGGCCTTACCCATAACTATTCTGTTTAAAAGGTGCCAGGCTGGGGATGAGGCCTACAGGTTGGATGCAGCCATCCCACCCTTACCCTCCACACCCATCCCTTCTCCCTACTGGCAGCTTACCCACCTCTAACTCTGTCTGCAGGCAGGTGCCTGGTCCCAGTGAGGGAGCCACCATGTCATTGGTGATAGGCAGCTTGCTGGGCAAGCTGGAGAGGCAATGGAGCATGACAGGGTTGACGCCGTTCAGGTACTGGTACCCGAAGAACTGGTCTTCACACCAGTGCTCTCTGACGTACTCTGGGGGACAAGAGAGGGGGCCAGTTGGGCTGAAACCACTTCACTAGATCCTGCTCAGCCCAGCACTTTGCTAATCACTATGGTTTAGTCTTTCCTCCCAGCAGTCCTATGAGTAGGTGTAATTATATCTTCAGTTTAACACGGGACTCTAAGAGGCAGAGTGACTTGCTCAGTTGGGTGGCAGACTCGAACATATGTCTGGCCCCAAAGCCCAAACCTCTTGATGACAGGGGTAGGGAAGAGAGGTAAGTGCACCTGACCAGGATCAGGACTCCCTAAGTGACCCTTGACCCTCGCTCTGTCCCCACTTGCCTATTCTTGTCCCCACCCAGAGGAAGGAGAGATGGGTTCCTGAGAGGAGTCTGGGAGAGTGCCCCCAGTGAAGTCAGGAGCCCTGCCCACTGGAACCCCACAACCCAGAATTCAGCTTTTTCCCAGCGTGAGGCAGAGGAGCCTGAGTACAGGGTCGAGTGGAGAATGGACCTCTCCACCTGGCTCTGCACACCTGAAGTGAGGGTCTTGTGGCAACGCATGATATTCCGGATGTCATCCAGCTTCTTCCAGGAACCCTTGCGGTCCAGCAACCCTCGAAGCTTCATGCCCAAGGACCTATGGGAGGGGAAGTTGGGCTTGGGGCTGAGGGCTGCCATGGGCACTGTGCCCCCAGCCTAGAGCCCTGGAGGAATTTCCCTGTCCAGGGCTTGTTAAGCTGTGCCTGTCCTAGAGAACCATCTCCTACATCTCCACCTCATATCAAGACTACCTGTTCTTCTGTGTGCATCTTAGATGCAAAGTCCTTCATGAAGCATTGTCTGATCACCCCTCAAACATAGACCTTGTGTGTATCTTTCCAAAAATACCTGCTACTTCCTTCATTATATTGTGAACCCTTCATTATGTCACTACTCAAATCAACTCCTATTATACTGTGGGCTCCTTATGGCCAGGACTGGGCTGTGTTGCCCTGACATACCCAGTTTGTAACAATCGCTCACTAGCTAGGCCAAGTCAAATGGAAGGGAATGGAACAGAGGACAGGCAGGTGTGTGGCAGTCGGTCAATAAAGTAAGCTGTGGAAGGAGGCGGATGTGTCATGAAGAGTGTGGGCACCTGGAGAAGGCATGGGGGGAAGGGGGCAATAGTGACCTGACAAGCCCAGGGACAGGTTCCTGTGTGCTCAGTAAGGAGCCACTCACTCCTTCCACGAACCTATGCTGAGCGGCTGCCCTCTAAGAACCTGCTGCTGCTGCTGCTAAGTCGCTTCAGTCGTGTCCGACTCTGTGCGACCCCATAGACGGTAGCCCACCAGGCTCCCCTGTCCCTGAGACTCTCCAGGCAAGAACACTGGAGTGGGTTGCCATTTCCCTCTCCAATGCATGACAGTGAAAAGTGAAAGTGAAGTCGCTCAGTCGTGTCCGACCCTCAGCGACCCCATGGACTGCAGCCTACCAGGGTCCTCCGTCCATGGGAGTTTCCAGGCAAGAGTACTGGAGTGGGGTGCCATTGCCTTCTCCTTCTAGAGGATGGGAAAAACTCAACAGGAGCATGGTCATTAAAACAGAGGCTGAGGAGGCAAGACAGGAGAAATAAAAGGCCTTCCTTTTCCAAGGCCTGCCACTCACGTCCTTTAGCGCACCCTGCAGTCACGCCACAGTAAAGCCCAGTGACTCCCTCCCCTCCATAAATGACCAGAGACTGCCAAATGCCAACTCCTCTTCCCACTGGACCTTCTCTGAGCCCCACACTGGCACTCCACATGGTCTCCTGGGCCCTCCCCTGCCTCGACCCACATATCCATCTGGGGACCAGCTCAGGTGATGCTAGCTTCTGAGATGCTCCTTAGTCCTGCCGGGGCCTCTCAGTGGGTCCTTGTCCTGAAACCTGAGCCCCCTTGTGTCTTCCTGTGGACACACTCAAGCTCCATACCCCGCCTCACCCCTACATCCCCTCCCACTAGTTCTTCTCCGGAAGAACGGCTGTGGCACCAAAGCCCAGAACATGAGGATCCAGGTCCTTGCCATGGCCTCCTCTGGGCCTGCTAATGCAGCAGGTAGCAGGTGGCTGAGCCCCACAGAATGACCTGGGTCTTCCCAGGACCCACCCATTCCCCCTCTCCCTTCCTCTCTCCCAGCCCAAAGCTTCAATCCCATCTGTCTCCCAGCAACCACCTCCTGACCCCTGCTCCTGTCAGGACCAGATGTCAACTGGACCCCCTCCAGCCACATCACACTCAGAACCTCAGACTTGAGCTGCCCGTGACCCCACCAATATTAATTAACACCCACCAATATTAATTAACTGCCTTGCAGATACATCTCCCCAGGGGAGCCTGAGCCCTTTGTCCATCACAGCCAAGACTGTATCCTAATACTACAACTTGTATCCTAATACTACAACTTTTTGTGCTGGATATTAGCTTTTTTTTTTTTTTTTGGCTGCACTGTGCAGCCTTCGAGATCTTAGTTTCCTGACCAGGAATCGAACCCGTGCCCCCTGCAGGGGGAGCATGGAGTCTTAACCACTGGACCACCAGGGATGTTCCCTGGATGTTAGCTCTCTAAAGTTTTCCCCTACACCTATGAAGTCAGTATGAATATTATTGTCATAAATGAGAAAACTGTTTAAAGGCTATCTGAAAATCAAGGTCATAAAGCTAGAAAGTATTGGCCAGGAAATTGAACCTGAGGTGTCCTGACCACCTCCTTAAATCTTAAAAAGACTGGCCCTCTCTGGTCCTGCTCAGCCTGGTCCCACTAGCAGTGACTGGGACCCTGCTCTGCTCAGGGTAAGTGCTCAATTAATTCTATTGGTTTGAGGACTGGAAAGAGAAGGAGAGTTTAAGAGCAAAGAGGTGATGATGGGGAGCTAGAGAAGAGTTGCTTAAAAATAGAGTGGAGATGGGGCAGGGGGAGGTGAAGGAGAGACTGGGGGTGGGGTGGATGGAGGGGAGACAGGGGCAGAGATGTAGATGATTGATCAAAGGGACAGAGGGAGAGGGAGCAGGAGTGCAGAGAGGGCAGTGGCCTCACGCGGGGATGGCGTTGAAGAGCAGCGAGGTCGTCTTGGTGGCAGAGTAGCGAATATTGGGCTCCATGTGCAGCAAGGAGGGGATGTCAATTTTCATGGGGAAGCCAGGCAGGTACTGATTCCCACTGCTGGGGAGCAGGGAAGCAGAAGGGCAGAAACCAGTCAGAGGGACCTGCAGTCCATTCCCCTTAATTCCTCCCCTCTCTCCTCCCAGAGAGTCCCCAGGCCTCTGCTCACTCCAGGTACCTTCCCTGCCCTCTCCCCTCCTCTCTGCCAGACTCCTGGGGCCATCCCCACCCATTCTGCTCCGGACACTTGAATTAAACTGCATTTGTCACAGACTATGACTCCCAAGCTGCCCAGCCAAGTCCTCACAGCAGACCCTTCACTTCATGCCCTTCCAGCTTCTTCCCCAACTCTCAGTCCACCCTCACCTGTCACCTGGGTCTGCACGAGGCGCTGTCTTGGTCAAGGCAAATTTCTTATCTGACTCCATCTCCTCAAAGCTGCTGACATCTATAATGCGGGGGAAGCCAGGGGCGTAGACTTTCCAGCTTCCAGGGGAAAGAGATTGAAGTGGCAAGTGAAGGTTAGGGTAAACAGAAGCCTTAGCTTTTAAAGACACAAATTTAAATTAAAACTCCCAGAAACCACCCACTTTCTGAGCAGGTGACAAGGAATTGAAGTATGTTTGTTTTTTTCCCTGAAGACACTGGGCTTCAGATCTGGGTAGTATTTGAGGATGGCATGAATATCCAAACTGGTTTAGAGTTGGGTTTGTGTTGAGATCAAGATCATGGCTGGTTTGGGGGTGAGGCTCAGGATGGGCTGAAGTTGGCCAATCCTAGGGACATGTCTGGTATCTGGGTCACATCAAGGACAGCTGAGGGTTGAGTGTGGATCCATTGATGGTACTGGGGACAATTATCAGTACTTGTGTTTTGGGCCTGGACTCAGGGTCAGCATTAGATTGAGGTTTAAATGAGGGTGGTGATCAGAGTTGGGCCCCCAAAGTTGGAACTGAGGTTAGAGTTAGTAACAGTCTGATTAAGGATCAGGTCAGAGTAAGATGGGAAAGAAGTCAAATTAGGCCACCCTCACCGGTAGCATTCCTGTCGGGCCTGGAGTTCCCGTTTCCTGTGATCCAGAAGGAGGGGAAGGGAGTCCTGACAAATAGTTCTTGCTGTGGGTAATGAAGATTACTCATTGGTAAGTCTCTTTTCAAATGACACCCCTCCAGCATGCCTTTCCTGAACCCCCAACCCTTGAACCCAGTCCCTCAGGGACACTGTTGTCCCCCATTCTTTGTGCATTCATCAGTAGAAAGGATTTGGGGCAGCTTTACCCCCAGATTATAACAACTCTCTAATTGTTTACATGTGTGTCTCCTTTTCAAGACTGCAAACTCCTTGGGGGCAGAAGTCACATGGTATTCATTTTTTGTATTCCCAGCATCCAGCATGGTGCCTGGCACCATGCACAAAATACATATTTGACACAGGACTGGTGAACAAACATGTCTTGTGAAGTGACTGGTGGATGTGTTGTGGTGACAGATAGGGATTTGGAATGCAGTCTGTGAGGAACTCAGTGTCAGCAAGGGTAATGTTCACTCACTGCACCTCACCTGACATCATCTCTCAGCCCTAAGACTCATCTCCACACTCAGACTCACCCTAGTCTTGCCTGTCTCTGGATGAGATAGCTCAGGAGATGTGGGTGTGGGAAGTGGGGGGTGGGGGTGGGGGTTGGGAGGGAAAGGGGTCCAGAGACTGAAGTAGCTTCAGTCCAGCATCCTTCAAAGCCCCCCACCCAAATTCAGGAAAGAACCTGAACAGCACCTCACAGAACTTCATCCACACCAGGAAAGCCAGTACTAGTGGGCCAGGGCCTGTCCAGCTAAATTCTCTAAACATTCAGGGCTTCTCCCCAGTTGAAATTCAGTAACTCCACTTGCAGGTTAACTCCTCTCAGAGGAATTGACTCGGGAAGGAGCAGGGTGACGGTGGCGAGCATACCACCATCTCTGTGTGTTTCTGTGCGTATGACTCTGAGTGGTATGAGTGTATGTGAGTGCACACCTAGACTGGGTGTGTCTCCAGAGGGGTACATACTGCCCAGAAAGCGCCTGCATTTCAGGGTGTTCGAGGCTTGAATTTTCAGAAAGCACCTACTTGGGATCCCTGAGTTGCAGTTACCCTAACTCCAGCCCTACTGTCTACACCCTGGGCTGTGTGACAGCCAACCACCCCCACCCCCCACCGTCTCTGCTGCTCCCAGCAGGTGCTTCCGAAGCCCAGGCCAGCCCCTGCCTCTGACACACCTGTTCCTGGTCGAAGCTCAATAGTGCAGTAGCCCTCCATCCACTGGTAGCAGGGGAAGTGGGAAAGGGTGCCATCGGGGGCAGTGACGCAGATGCAGCTGCAGTACCAGGAGTCTTGGGGGAAGAACGCATAGCGCTCCTTGTGGAGCCGCAGCAGCAAGAGTTCACCCAGCTCCTCTGAGCAGCGCACCTTGTACTTCTGCACCTGGGGTGGGGGCAAGAGAGCAAGCCGGTGAGAGGCGAGGAACAGCCTAAGTCATCCTGCACCTTGAAAAGTGCACCTACACCTCCGCCTTCTACACCTCCGCCTTGCCTGACAAGTACACCCAAGCTGGCTGTACCCCATGCAGTGCCTTGTCGTGAATTACAAAAAGGCATCCTTCATCTGGCAGAAGCTGCTGCAGGAGCCCTGTGTGAGCAGGGTGCATTCTGGCTCTCCCAAGCCTCCTTGGAGCCCCCACCTGATGTTGGCCATCTGCCAACAGTGCTGGGGCCTGGCAGAGTCAGGTAGACCCCTCTGGAGAAGAGGAAACCCAGGCTCAGAGAGGGCAAGCAGCTTCCCCAAAGCCCACCTTCAGTTATTGGAGAAGGAGCTAGGAAGCCAGTGGAATTCTCTGGAGCCCCTGCCTGGGTAGGATTTATGATCCCCAGGAAAGACAAGGACCAGAAAGGGGTGGCCACGAGGTCAGGGCCGGCATCCTGAGTTCTGCAGGATTTGATGAGCCCTGGGGAGAAAAACCCTCCCCTCCTTCAGGATTCCCTGTACCTGGTGGCCCTCAGGGTCGCCACCTCCCTTTCTCCTCTACTCACCGATCCAGAGGCGAAGTCCCTGCCCATGCGATCCAGTCGCTGCTTGGGGCTTTCACCACATGTGCCCACCAGTGTGACAAAAATGTTGTCCAGTGTGCCAGCCATCAGGTAGGGACCAGTGGTCACACGCACGCGGTACAGGGCCATGATGGGAGGAAAGAAGGGATGCCCCAGCAGCTGGCCTGGAGGAGGTGAGCCACAGAACAGGCAGGGCTGAGCTCCTGGGCTGCCGACCCGCGGGACCTGGTTGGGCAGGATGGGCCTTTGAGGAAAAGCCCAGCTCTCTCTGGGATGCTCTAGGGCCCACTCGCTGGCTCTCTGTCTCCAGAAACTCTCTGTTCTTGCTAGCTGCGGGCTGGCTCTTCCCACCCGCAGCCTTTCTCCCTAATAGTTGCTTGTTCGCCTCTGGCAAAACCGGTCCCTCTGACTGGCAGGACCAGGTTCACCCAGATAGCTATCAGGAGCCCGGGTCCTACTGGGAAGGGAGGGACCAGATGCCAGAGGGAGACAGGCATTAGGTGACGCCTGCATGATTGGGACATTGATCTGTTCCTGGTCAGAAGCCAACTGATGCCCTGTCCGCCCACTCCTCAGCCTCCCGGAAAACCTTTCCTTCTCTCTCTCTGTCAGAACTGGGCACAGGGCACCCGCATTCCTAATTGTGAATCATCCATGTGAATCACTATACACAAGTGAGCCATAAATCACACGTGACTACAGCCTCACGCGAGTCTAACATGCATCTCTACACATGGCATAGGGGTCATAAACAACCCTCCTGTCACCTCCTGAAGTTGGTACCCCCCTCACCCCCAACCCGGCCCTGTGTGTCCCGGATCTATGGCACGGCGGAACTCAGTGCCTCTCCCTTGGAATGTGGCCGATCTGGGGACCGAAGTCGTCTCCGGGAGCACAGCATCTGAAGGCTTCATGTGGCATCCTTTTCTCTCCGCGGCCCACCCTTGGCTTTGGGGCGGTAGGAAGGGTCGGCCCAGGTACGTGGGGTGCCTGGGACCTAGGTCATCGGACTGGGAACAAACTTCTCCCAGAGGGAAGCCCTCTGCGGAAGCGCCCCCGCGCGGCCGTGCCGATGCCGCACCCACCCAGCTTCGGCGGCGCTTAGGCTCTAGCGTCCTAACACTTGCTGTGCTGAGGGGGGTCCGATAAAAAGCAATCACCGGTCACTGGCTTCACCAGCTTTCTCTCGGTTTCTTCTGGAGTCCCTTGCATACACACATAACTACAGTCACTTCGCTTCGCGAATGAATTTCGTCAATACAAAACTCTTATAGAAAGTAGAACAAAGTCTGAGGGAGAGCCCGGATAGCTCAGTCGGTAGAGCATCAGACTTTTAATCTGAGGGTCCAGGGTTCAAGTCCCTGTTCGGGCGGTTGCTTTTTCTCCACTGGTTGGTGCACGACAATCTTTGGATTTTTCAGTACCGTAAATATTTGTATTCCTTCGAACATAACAGAGGAAAAGAATAAGGCAAGTTTGTTAGATGGTGTTAAGAGGAAACGAAATTAAAGTACTTCAGGGTTTTATTCAGAAGGCAGAAGGAATGACAGTGGAGTGAGAGCAGAGATGTTTTAGAGCAGTACATACCCGAGCCATACGTGTGAATTTAATTTTACTAGGAGCCACACATTAAAAAGAGTACAAAGAAATAGGTGAAATTATTTTTTGAAATTAATTTTAGTAAAATTTTATTTAACCCAATATAGTCTGTCTTATCATGTAATCAATATTTTAAAATTATTAAATTTAAACTTTTTTCATACTATCGTTTAATTACGGTGTGTATTTATAATTAAAGCACATTTAGATTCATATTTCAGGTGCTTGAAAGTGGTATTCATCTTATCCGACAACTCCATTTATTTTGCTTCATCTCCTGAGAGTGGCAAAGTGGAAGCAGAGTAGGAAGTTTGATAATATATACGTAGTCTCTGAAAAGTGGTGGAACGTCGTCGGTTCCATGGTGTAATGGTTAGCACTCTGGACTCTGAATCCAGCGATCCGAGTTCAAATCTCGGTGGAACCTTTGTATTTTCTTTTCACTCAATACCCGTGTGTTCTATTGTATTATTTATGAGTTTTGTGTATGATATTCTCTTATGTTCTGAAAGGATCTGAAAGAAAATTAAGCTGGTTCTTACCTTTTGAGCTTTCCAGACTAGATAATTCGAGCCTCTACCACGCCTTTAGGAGAATTTACAGAGAGTCACTTCAATATATAGCAAATTGTTTTGAATATTATCTTATGACATGTCAAAGCGGAGATCGATAATGGAGATCCGAGATTTTTTTTTAGAAGTTTCCATTTTGTATTAATTTGGGGCTGGGATGCAGACTTAAGTTCTGTCTGGAATACAAATTGGTGAGACCGCTACCAGGAGTTTTCATAAAACTAAATAAATTATATTCTACAAAAACTTCCCCAATGGTGCTTTAAACTAGAGAAAAACTCTGGTCTGGCAGCGGTGGGATTCGAACCCACGCCTCCGAAGAGACTGGAGCCTAAATCCAGCGCCTTAGACCGCTCGGCCACGCTACCTGCGTGGGGGACAGCCGTCCTCACAGTCCTCCTAAGAGACTAGAAGGAAGGGGGAGGTGGGAGGTGTGGCTCTATGAATGATTGCCCTAAATTGGCTGCTTTTCTTCTGAGAATTATGGAGATTCCTTCGGACAGCAAAGCAGCAGATGACAAAGCAGATAGACCAGAAAAAACAAAGGTACACAGAAATTAACAACAAAACAAGTTTATTCTTAGAGATGGGACCACATCCGGGAGTGGGGTGCGCCTGAACTAGAAGAATTCCCCAAACCTCCAGCGAGCTCCATACTCGCTCGTTGGCTCATATTCCGTCGCGCTGTTTCCTCCACCCTTGTGCGCCCTCACTCCCACTTCGCTCACACGCTTTGCGCACGCTACCTCTTCCATGGAGGCCTCTGAGGTCCAAACCGCGCGCTCCTGCCACGCCCCGCCCAATTCCCTCACAACCCTCCCCCTCCCCCCGCCCTCTTCCCATTCTAGTACCCGTAAGCCGTCAGACGCTGGCGCCCACCAGGTGGCTCTGTGGCGCAATGGATAGCGCATTGGACTTCTAGTGACGAAAGAGCGATTCAAAGGTTGTGGGTTCGAATCCCACCAGAGTCGATTTTATTTTATTGTTTTTTTTCTTTTCCTCTTTATCCGGCTTTTTCTTAAAAGGCTCCCACCCTTCTCCCCCTACCCTATCTCAGTGTTTTTTAGCTGGTTTTAGTTTCCACCTCAGCCTCCGCTCTGCTCTCTTCTTTACTTACCTGTCTGCCCCGGGGCTTGGGCCGAGGAGAGCAGGACTGGGGGCGGGAAACAGAAGGGGAGGGAAAGTGGGCGTGGACGCCGAGATAAAGGCAGGCCCCTGGCTCGGGGACACACGGGGATTTGATAACCACTTTATTCCATGCACTAGGGACTCGGGAAGGGACTGGGGCTGGGCTGGGGGCAGAGGGTACAATCCTAGACGCCGGGGGGTGGGGGGCAGGGAGAAGGGACAGGAACCAAGGAAATATATATTTATATAGATACTCTAATATAAACCACATCTCACCCGCGCGCGGCGCCCGCGCGCCCCGCCGCCCTCCCCAGCACCTCACCCGGACGCCCGGGTCCCTCTGCTGCCCTCGGGCTGGAGTCTCTACCCCTCCCCCCAGCCCCCGCCCCCACCCCCCCCTCAAAGCTCAGGGCCAAGGTCTCCAGAAAGCGGGCGGCGGGGGCGGCGGGGCCTTGGGCGCCCCGTCTTGTCTGTGAGGCGGCGGCGGCGGCAGCAGTCCGGTGAGGGGGGCCGGCGCGCCGGAATCACCGGCTCGGGGGGAGCAGGGGGACGGGGACCGCGCGCAGCGCGGGCTGGGGGGGCCCTTGTGAACTGGGGGGCGCTGGTGGAGCGCGGGGCCGGGCGCTGGGGCGGCGGGGTCCAGCGGTAGGCGCGGCGCGGGGGGCCTGGGCTCTCCCGGTTCCGGCCGGGGCGGCTTGGGGCGCAGGTAACCGTGCAGCGCGGAGAAGAGCTGGGCGCGCGCGGCCGGGCTGGCGTCTTGCGCGAAGGCCGCCAAGCGGAGCAGGCACTCGCGGAATCCCGACAAGTAGCAGCTGGCGAGCGCCTCGGCGTCCTGGGCTGGGGATCGGGGAACCCCTGAAGGTGCGGCCGGCGGGAGGACCGGCGGGCCGGGCAGGGGGTCCCATCGGGGAAGAGGGAAGGGGCGGGGCGCAGAGATACCGAAGCCGGACAGGCGCAGAGACAGAGACAGGAAGCCACATGGACAGACAGAGGAAGAAAAGGAGGGAGACACAGAGACAGACACGCGCGGGTGTTATTATTAACCTCGCCTCGGAGCAGAGCCTGCCACTCCCCAAGCCCACCGTCCTCCGCAGGGTCCTCCCCGTCTACCCAGACCCGGGCCTCTGTGAAACCACCCGCTCCCTCCCTCCGCTGCCCCACCCCCGCGCTGTACCCGGGGGCTCCACCCGGCTTCGCTCCCTCAAGTAGCCCACGGCGAACTCCAGTATTTCTGCTTTCTCCAGCTTCGGGTTCCGGAGGTTCTACAGATGGGAGGGGAGGGCGCAGAGACAGAAAGGGGTGGGGAGAGAGGGGGAAAGTGGCAGGGGGAAGAAGGGAGGGGGATGCGGGAGCTGGGGGTGCCCCCGGATCGCGTTTGCGCGCGGACCGCAGAGTGCGCTACGGAACACCGAGTGGAGATGACCAAGAACGGTCCTGGCCCACCCTGAGACGAAACTGTCCAAACCGAGGGGATGAAACCAACCCATAGTGCGAGGAAGGGATTTGAACAGCAAACCCAGGGAGTGAAATTAACCACCCCGCTGCCTATCTTGGGGAGGGGTCGGAGGTAGGGGGGAGGAAGGAGAACTTACAGACCCAAAGATTGAAACTGACTGACCCTGGGAGTGAAATTTAGAGCCGGGTATTGAAACTTACAGACCCTAGGGGTAGCGATGAAGATCGCGTTCTGAGAACGGGAAAGGGGGCTGGGCTGGAATTCCAAGGTCCCTTGGGGCCAGGGTCTCCAAAGCAGCAAATGTCCCTACCCAAGTGGGAAGCCCTGGGACTCGAGGACGGAATGTTTAGGGTCCAGGTGATGGCAGAAGAACTGACCTGGTCCCGGGTCCGCTCCAGCAGCAGCAGCCTCAGTTCTTCCAGGCTGCGGTTGATGCGGTCCCGGCGCCGCTTCTCCACGAGCGGCTTCAGCATCTGCGACCAGCAGGAAAGGGAGAGCGGGGCCGACCCGACCGAGACTCAGCGCGGCCGCGGGGGCGTCGGGATCCCGCCGCTGGGATAGGCCGGCCTCCACCCCTTCCCCAAGACCCCAGAGAGCCTAGGGCCATGCCCATTCGATCCCTCTCCAATCCCCCTCCCAACGCCCCTGGAGTGAATTTCTGTAGCTCGCCTCCTCTCTCTCCCGGGTCTTCTGCTTTCTCCTCTCTCACTCTTGTCCTCCCTCCTCCCCTCTCTGTGTCTTTCTTCCTCCTCCTCCTCCTTTCTCTCTACGTCTCCGTCTCGTGCAGTCTTTCTCTGTCTCAGTGGAGAACTTTGGGGGCCCTCTTTGCGCCCAGACGCGTGGGCCGCAAGGTGCCGGGCTGAGCTGGCGGCCCTGAGTGTAGAAAGGGAGACACCCAGCGCGCCCGCGCCTCCTCCCCTCCCTCTAACCCGTGTGTGCGGTCACCCTTCTCCACTGGTTCTGAAGTCTTCCACCCGGGCTCGGGCCTCTGGAACCTTCTCTTACAAGGCTGCATTGGGCCAGCGCCCTCTCACAGCCCGCGTGGAGCGAGTGCCCATCCTCTCCGATTTTTGTTTCCACCCTCCTCCCTTAGCTCTGTGCTCCTCCTGCTTATTTTACTCAAATTCTGCCGCCGCCCTCCCCAAGCCCTCGAAGGCACAAGGTGTCAACTGCCATCACCCACACCCAGACCTCTGCCTCTACCGCCCACCCAGTTACAGCTCTGACGCTGCCCCTTCTCCATAGTTTGCAGCTTCCTCCCCAGCCCCTGGCTCCTCGGGTCCCCCCTTCCAGCCCCGCGTCTCCAGCCTCTTCCCTGACCCTCAGGGACCCTGTCCCCTCCTCAGTCCAGGACCTCTGCTCCCTCCCCGCCCTCCTCTCACCTTGGGCCCGTCCCTATTCTCGGCTCGATCCCGGGTGACCATCGCTCCTCCGGACCCTAGTGTGGACCGAGTCTCCGCTTTCCTTGAGCCTTATATCCCTCAGGCTCCGAGTAGGGGGGAGGTTAGGACCCGGGCCCGCCCCTTCAGGATCCCACAGGACTCGACCCTGGGCACGAGGCTCCCGGAAAGGGGAGGGGCACAAGGGAGAGGGTGAAAGGTGGAAATGGCCTGGGAGTGTGGGAAATGAGGGGCCGGTGCGGGACCGGCTGGTTTAAGGACCATAAGGCTGTATAATGAGGCGGGAACCTAGCTGAAGGGAAGTTATTAGAGGAAGAGGGAGTTGGAGTAATTTGGGGACAGAACTCAGGGAATTCAGAGTTCCCCCACCCCGCACCCGTTCACTATTTCAGTTTTCTTGGGAGCTCACTGTACCCCCACTAACACTGAAATAAAAAGTTAGCACCCCTCAGCCCCTAAGCTGGATCCTATACACCTTTCCCCCAAAGTCACCTCCTACTTGGGATAGAGAGTCACCTGAGTGTGCTGGCTGGATCTAATTCACCAGGGACTTTGGAGGTGGAAGAAGCTCTGTGCGATCTAAGTCAATCATATTCAGTTCCCCCAACATCTATGCACTCATTGTGACCACTGGGCACCTGTCTAGGCTGGTCTAGGCTACCCTTCATGCTGAGATATAGGCTGGAGGCCTGGTTTATTCCTGCAAGTTTCAGTGGGAAAGAGGATGTGTTATCAAGTAGTTATTTTAGAAGGACGGTGAAGTAGGTGCTCAGGGAAAGGGTCATCATCATGAGGGATGGCTAGACTGGGGCAGGGGGAAACCTCATGGAAGAGGTAGGGAGGCTTTGAAGCACCGGTGGAGAGCTCTTTCCAGTTAGAAGTATTTGATTAAAAACTAATCATAGGAGATTCAGGCCCAGGGCTGCCAGGTCATCACCTGACATAAGTGTGCTCCGGGGTTCTTCGCTCCTCCGAACCCCTCGTGATTATAGGGGAGCAAAGAGCAGGCAGTTTTCTTTAAAAGACAAAAACTGAAACAAAAAAAAGGGATCAACACCCACCTCAAACCAAGAGCATGACACAATGTGGAATGATGCCTGAGAAGGTAAAATCAGAGATTTAACGGGACGGCAAGAATACCAGGGACGGACACAAAACAGGGTTGCAGACTGAGTCAGAAGACAGCTTCGTAGTCAGAGACGGATGGGGCTCCTCCGAGCCCTCCCAGCTCCCGTCCACAACTTGGTTTTTTCACGGAGCCTGCCTTGGCAAAGTCCGAGCTAGAGGAGCGCAGACCTTGGGGAGGGCGCTCCCATTTGCAGTCAGGAAGCCCAGCACATGCCACCTCCCGCTACCTGAGCCAAATGGGAGCGCAGATGTATGGCCTCAGCAGCCCCCGCTGCCCCCCTCCTTGGGAACCTGGGCTCGGGTTGAGTTTTTGTCACCTGCACGCGAGGCTCGGGGCCCCGGGCAGTTCGCACCCGGGTGTGGGGCCGCCCCTGGCCATATGGGGCGACTTTATGGCCGGGTGACCGGATCCAGGCGGAAGGAAGGATGGCTCGGGGCTCCACCCACGTCTACTATTGGGACTGTTCCTCTGCCTTGCCCCTGACTAGAAAGCTACTTGGAGATGGTCACCACGATGCTCTACAAGATAAGATAGATCCAGGAGATTTCAGGGTACGCTTGCATTGGTGGTTCAGTGGTAGAATTCTCGCCTGCCACGCGGGAGGCCCGGGTTCGATTCCCGGCCAATGCATCGGTTGTTTTTTTTTTTTTCCCTTTCCCCCCAAAGATGTCTGTATTTCTTGTTTAAGATTTTACTTTTTTACTCTGTGTCAAAGTATGAGGCTTTGGGTCGAGACCCTGATTCCGAACGTCCTCACACTTCCATCCTCCCAGCCTGGGATGGCTGTCCACACCCCTCCTTCTCCCCCCGCTTTCCGCCCGCACCTCCGCAGGCGTGACCCTGAGAAAGGACCGCGCGCTGGGATCCCTGCCCCGGGGGTCCTTTCAGCCCTCCGCGAGGGAGGCGCGAGGTCGTCCCTGCTCTCAAGCTCTAAGACTCTGGCTTTTCTTTCCTTTTCTCTTCCTCGCTCTTTCTCTTATTTTCTGTCCTCTGGAACCCGGTTTATTTGTCTAAGTCCACGGTCACGGCCTTTTCTTGTCCCGCCGTCTTTCAGCGTCTTTGTCTCCGTCTTTTTCACATTATTTCCTGGTCTCCTGACTTCTGCGCTGGGTCTCTCTGGGTCTTGCGTGGTCTCTGCAAGTCTGGCTCCGGGTCTCCCAGGTCTCTGGGATGGTCCCTGCAGTACTCCGTGGCTGCTCGGCCCTCTGCGCTCCCACGCTCCGGCCATCCCCTGGGAAGCTCGCTCACACCTCCAGGTTCCTGCCACTCCCCGCCCGCCCCTTCCCAGCCGCTTTGATCCCGCACGCGTCGGGTCAGCAGGTGGCCTGGCTCCCGCCGACTGCCGCGGCCACTTGTGAGTGAGGGCAGAGGGCCGGGTCCCTCGGACTCCTGACTCCTGTCTCCTTCAACTTCATCTGGGCTAGGCTCGAAGTCTTTCTTCTCCGCTTCTGGATTGTGTGAGCGACTGGGAATGCTCTCTTCTCAATTCTAAGCCATAACAGTGGCCCCTAGAAGGAAACTCTACAACAGTCTGAGTATTTGTATGTCTATGTGAGCAGCCCCTGTACTCAATTACGAAGCCTCTATTTCTGGAGGGCCTCTTGTGCACCAAGTGTTGTTAGGCATTGAGGGTACCTTGCAACTGGACTCTCCTGCTACTTACATTATGGTGGGGGTAGGGGAGACAGAAAATTACTAAGAAAACAGAAAGTAATATAAGATGGCTATGAGGGTGGGGGAGGGGCAGCCAGTCATGGCTATGACTTGAGAGTACAGGGCTAGTTTACTCTGGTGATCATCTAATAGGGAAACTTTTGTATTCTGTGACAACTTAATCACTAAAGGGATGTTGCCTATAAGCTTAAGTTACACATAATGGCCCATCTTTGGGAGCCCTGCCTCCCAGGTAATGAGCATTAAGTTAAAACACCTTTGTTTAGCTCCCAGGAAACATCCTGACCTGGCCTGCCTGTCAGCGCCTGCAGGAAGAAATTCACACAGTTCTGACCAGAACCAATAAATGTTTAACTTTATTTCTTCCCTTTTTTGGTATACAAGAAGCCTGAATTCTAACTCAGGCCAGATGGTTCTTTGAAACAGGAGTCCACCATCTCCTTGGTCTGCTGGCTCTCCAAGCAAAGTAGTTATTCCTCGCCCCCTAACAACTGTCTCTCATTTTCTCGGCTTGTAGCTACTACAAGCAGTGGGAGCTTGACTTGGTAAGCCAGTAAAGAACCTTGCTGATCATGGCCACCTGGGCCTGGTTGGGGAATCCTCCAGTAAGCTGCCAGGACCGCTTGTCTGGAGGATCTGCCCTTCAGAATTCCCTGGAATGGCATGGAGTGCCCTAGCGCTTGACAGCTGGATGGACATTTGAGAGCTAGCAGGCTCCATACTGTTGGGTAAGTCACTCTGGTGTCTACAGCCATAAACCTTATTTCCTCTTTCTTTGGGACTTTTTCTCTGCAATACACCAATTTGTTTTGTATTTGAGTAAGTACCTTATTGGAGAGAGGCAAGTGTTGTTGAACTTTTACCTGGTTTGTGAACTGGTTCCTTAGTTTCTTTTTGTGTGCCATTTGTGGGGGTTTTTTGTCTTGTATTTCTGTATTTTGAAATGGGAGAAGGGACTTCTTCTTGGTAGTCCAATGGTTAAGAATCTGCCTTGCAATTCAGGGGACACGGGTTTGATCCCCCCGGTTAGGACGACTTAGCAGCAGCAGCAGGGAGCTAGGATCCTACATGCCTTGGAGCAACTAAGCCCACTGGTGCACCACAACTACTGAAGCCGGTATGCTGCAATGAGTCTTAGTTGCAGTCAAAGGAATAAAATAAACAATTTTAAAACATAAAAATAAATGGGGAATGTTTCAGCTATCTCTAAAGAAAGTCCTCTGATGTACATTGTGGATAAATGATCTGATTACAGCAGAGAACTGAGAACTCATGAGTGTGAAGAATATATTTTACTGAAGCAATGCGTGGCCACAGTACCTGTTAGGATCTCTAAAAGGGGTTTAGGCACAGTTATCCTGGGCCCCTGTGCACCGAGTACTGCTACCCTTGCTGTGCTAATTATGTTATTTGCAGTCTGCTGTGTCATTCGTATATGTAAAACCCCAAGACCGAACTTGAGGCTCTGTTTAGGGTTTTCTGTTGTCCTTTGGGTTTTACATTTCATTTTGTTTGGTACTGTTTCTCCATTTACAACCAAATTAATTTTGTGATATTTAAAGCTTTTTACTGATATCAAATGGAAGAAAATAACAACGGGCGGGGGGGCGGGGGGGAGGCAGCGAATCTGTAGAACATTCCCAGAGAGAAGAGAAAGATTCCACAGGGTTCCTAAAATCAGCAGCAGCAAGGAGTGTTCTTGCCTGGAGAATCCCACTGATGGGGGAGCCTGGTGGGCTGCCATCTATGGGATCGCACAGAGTCGGACACGACTGAAGCGACTTAGCAGCAGCAGCAGCAGTAGCAGCAGCAAAGCAACGAATCATCCTTTGGATAGTTAGAAATGATCAATTGCTATTTATGGTTTTATGGTGGCTATTCTGGGAAGAAGTAGGGAAGAATGATGAAATCCTTTATGTGTAAGCATTTGTGCTATTACATCAGGGAAAATAAGAAAAGGAAGGGAATGAGAGTGAGAATATGTTGTTTCAAACCTTATCTCCTAAAGCCAAGCAAGCTGTCTTAGAAATCCACTCCTTTTACCACCTTCTGTTCCTGCTACTGCTGCTAAGTCGCTTCAGTCGTGCCCGACTCTGTGCGACCCCATAGACGGCAGCCCACCAGGCTCCCCCGTCAGTGGGATTCTCCAGGCAAGAACACTGGAGTGGGGTGCCAATTCTTTCTCCAATGCATGAAAGTGAAAAGGGAAAGTGAAGTCGCTCAGTCGTGTCCGACTCTTATCGACCCCATGGACTGCAGCCTACCAGGCTCTTCCATCCATGGGATTTTCCAAGCAAGAGTACTGGAGTGGGGTGCCATTGCCTTCTCCGCCTTCTGTTCCTACCTAGCCCCAATTCCTGACTGGGGCTCAGGACTTCCCCTCCTCATAGGGATCAATTAGGAAATCCTGTGTCTGCAACCCACTCCAGTATTCTTGCCTGGAGAATCGAATGGACAGAGGAGCCTGGCAGGCTGCAGTCCATAAGATCACACAGAGTCAGACAACTGAAGTGACCTAGGATGCACACAGGTATGTGTTAGTTTCTGGGGCACAGGGACTTGGTCTGGTAATATAAGACCCAACAGGGCACCCAGTTTGGGCCAGAAGCCACCCCTGGGGCAGGACGATTTCTCTTAGGTTATCTCATAGCAGGTCTGCAAATGACCAGCTGGCCGGGCTTCTCAGACTTGTTTAATTGGAAAGATGGAAACCCTCCTTCATAGGGAGGATCTGCTATTACTGAAGCACACTTGACCCCTGAACCAAACTGGAACCCCAGTGAGAGGAGAAGGGCCTTATGAGAGCACCACTTACTAGTGCATCTAGACAGGGCCTTGCAAAGGAAAACCAAAGAAAAGAGTCTGAACAAAATTCAAGAAATTCAGCAAAACAAATGAAAGCCTTTCTGAATTTTTGGAAAGGATTTATCAGGCTTACAAACATAATACTATGCAGATCCCGAGGCCCCTGAAATATTAGAATGGTAAAGTGCCTCGGATATTAGGAGAAAGTTGCAGAGATGAACTGGGGCATGAAATGAACCCTTCTCAATTGATAGATGTTTCTTCTACACTGTTTAACAAGGAGTGCATGCTTCGGCAGCACATATACTAAAATTAGAATGATATAGATAATATTAGCATGGCCCCTGTGCAAAAGGATGACAGGCAAATTCAATGAATTTTTTTTACTATACTTCAATAATTTTTTTTCTTTTTTAAGAAAAGAATAAACTGGGACTTCCCTGGTGGTCCAGTGGCTAAGATTCCTCATTCCCAGTGCAGGCAACCCGGGTTCAATCCATAGTCAGGGAACTAGATTCCACAAGCTACAACTAAAGATCGCTTGTGCCACAACTAAGACCTAGTACAGCCAAATAAACAAATTTTTTTAAAAAAAGAATGAATCTAATGAAGCAACCGACAAACAACTAATCTCAAAAATATACAAGCAACTCCTACAGCTCAACTCCAGAAAAATAAACGACCCAATCAAAAAATGGGCCAAAGAACTAAATAGACATTTCTCCAAAGAAGACATACAGATGGCTAACAAACACATGAAAAGATGCTCAACATCACTCATTATCAGAGAAATGCAAATCAAAACCACTATGAGGTACCATTTCACACCAGTCAGAATGGCTGCGATCCAAAAGTCTACAAATAATAAATGCTGGAGAGGGTGTGGAGAAAAGGGAACCCTCTTACACTGTGGGCAGAAATGCAAACTAGTACAGCCACTATGGAGAACAGTGTGGAGATTCCTTAAAAAACTGGAAATAGAACTGCCTTATGATCCAGCAATTCCACTTCTGGGCATACACACTGAGGAAACCAGAAGGGAAAGAGACACGTATACCCCAATGTTCATCGCAGCACTGTTTATAATAGCCAGGACATGGAAGCAACCTAGATGTCCATCAGCAGATGAATGGCTAAGAAAGCTGTGGTACATATACACAATGGAGTATTACTCAGCCATTAAAAAGAATACATTTGAATCAGTTCTAATGAGGTGGATGAAACTGGAGCCAATTATACAGAGTGAAGTAAGCCAGAAGGAAAAACATAAATACAGTATACTAACGCATATATATGGAATTTAGAAAGATGGTAACAATAACCCGGTGTACGAGACAGCAAAAGAGACACTGATGTATAGAACAGTCTTATGGACTCTGTGGGAGAGGGAGAGGGTGGGAAGATTTGGGAGAATGGCATTGAAACATGTAAAATATCATGTAAGAAACGAGTTGCCAGTCCAGGTTCGATGCACGATACTGGATGCTTGGGGCTGGTGCACTGGGACGACCCAGAGGGATGGTATGGGGAGGGAGGAGGGAGGAGGGTTCAGGATGGGGAACACATGTATACCTGTGGCGGATTCATTTTGATATTTGGCAAAACTAATACAATTATGTTAAGTTTAAAAATAAAATAAAATTAGAAAAAAAAAAAAAAAGAATGAATCAAGCAAGCTCATTGCTGGAGGGGAGAGTGCTGCAGCTCCTTTAAGGAGAAAAAAGGTATGAAATGTTCATTTTGGAGAATAGGAAAGCAAAGCTTCTAGGATAGAATAGGATTTCGAGGCAAGTTGCAAGTCCACTTGAGATGTGCCATCAAAAAATTACAGTTTCAAAGGTGAATTCACCATGAAGCCAATGAAATATACACTTTAGGCCCCCTCACTTAAACACACCTCTGTGAGGGTCCTAGCAACAGGCTCACATGACCATATGCTTCTATAAAATTGGCCAAAATAGATATTTTAACTGCAAATGGTAAAGACCACTGTCTGTTTTCACTCCCAACTTCCCCTCTGTCACGCAGTCCCCCTGTGTTGAAGTGGCTGTGGGCATTTGGGGATATGTAAATTGCTAATTCGGTTACTGTGGTTCCCAGTAACTTCCACACAAAGTTAGCCCAGCCATCCTGCTGTGGGAATGGCTTCCAAGGAAACTCCTGTCACCTGTGCCCACTCACTAGACTTCCTGCCTTGCAAGTGCAATGCCAGAGGGCACAGGTGACATGAATGATCCAGGGGCTCTTGTTAACTGTAAGTACATGGGTGGTAGAGGAAAAATGAGATTTGAGATATACAAAGTCAGTAGCCAGTCTGTTGAGAGTATTAGAGGTGTAGGCAGGCAATTAGTTAATACCAGTAAGTTATTTTTTCTGGTCTTTGTTTCACTGTAAATATTACTTTTTGTACCTAGTTTAACATTTTTCTTTAAAAGCTCTCACCCCTGCCCCAAACAATCATATACACTTCAGGCTGGTTGTGAGACCAGTTGGACTGGTTGGGTGATTGTTCTCCAGCTATTCCTCCTGGAGGGCATTTCCAAGGGCATTTCCAGGGTCTAAGGGGATGGATTGGGGTCTGTGGATGACACACCTCCATGTCAGTGCAGGCCTGTGTGCATGTCCGTTTGTGGTTGTGTCTATGTATGAACATAGTGTGTGTATGAGTGTCTGGGCTTCCAGCCTCTTCCTGGGCGCCGGCTTAACACCGGGCAGCACTGGGGCTTGGGGGAGGGGAGCTCGTGTCCCACACGCGCTGGGGCCCTGAGGAGGAGGCGGGGAAGGAACGGAGACAGCACAGCTGGCCTAGTGTGGCGCTTCCCCTCCCCCGCTGTGACGTCTTCCCAGGCCTGGGATCCGAGGCGCAGCTCCTCCCTCTTTGTTCTTCAAAGAGCAGGCTGGCTTCCTGGGACCCCCTGGGTCCTGGGAAGGCGGAGGGGCGGGGGGGGGGGGGGGCGGCGGGGCGGGTGGGGTGGGAGGCAGTTCCTGGAGGATTGAGACCTGGGGGTTGGGGGTGGGGAAGTAGGAGGCCCAGGCCCCTGGGCCAAGGGAAGAATCAGGATAGAAGACCTCTGTAGAGCCCCAAACAAAACAGGCAATAATCCCTGCCCTTCTGGGGCACAGGTTCTTGTGGGAAAAACAGTCAAAGGTACATTATACTAAATTTATCATTTGTCAGTTGGTGATAAGAGCTAAAGAGCAAAGTGAAGCAAGAAAGCGGAGTGGAGATTGGGAATTGTGACTTTAAGGCTAAGATCAGGGAAGGACTCACTGAGAAGGTGAAATATAAAGAGGTGAGGCCAAAAATACCCACGTTGCTTTCCAGATACGAAAAAAAAAGGTTGCTTTTCCGATACAAAAAATAAAGAGGTGAGGCCACATGCTACAGGGCCACTGGAGGGAAGAGGATTCCAGTCAGATGCACAGGCTGACTAGGACAACCTGCCAGGCTTGTCAAAAGAACAGAGAGCAGCAGAAGGGGCAGAGTGGGGTTGTCTGGAGTGGAGGTAGCAGGAGTTGTAGGAGGTCAGATCAGAGCCACAAAGTGGGAGGCTGATTATGTAGAACCTTCTAGGCCATTGCAAGTGCTTTGTCATCTCAAAGTAATGTGAAGCCATTGGAGGACTTTTTCCCCCCTTTTTTGTTTTGTTTTTGGAAATTTTAATTTTTATATAATTTCAAACTTTCAGAAAAAATACAAAAATAGTACAAGGATTATACATCAACTATACTGCAATTAAAAAAAGTAGAATAATACAAGGAACTCCTGTATATGCTTTTCCCAGGTCTACTAATTGTTTACATTTCTTACATTTGTTTCATTTGCTTTATAATTTCCCTCCAAATATAATATAGGTATAAAATATTTGTTTTCTGAATCCTTTGGGGGTAAATCAAAAACATCAAGTCCTTTTGCTTGTTGTTACTCAGTATGTTTTCTGAAAAGGACATTCGTGGTATAAGAGTACAGCTATCAATATCAGGATATTAAAATAAACATAATACTATTATTTAATGCCAGTCCATACTTAAATTTCCTCAAATGTTTCAGTGGTATCTTTTATAACCCCTTTTTCCCAATCCAGGATCCCACGTTGCATTTAGTTGTTATGGCTCTTCAGTTTCACTTAATCCAGAAAATTCTTGATCTTTAGTTTTTTAATATAATCCTGGAATTCTTTAAAAATTTTATTGAAGTATAATTGATCTACAATGTTGTTAATTTCTGCTCTGCATCAAAGTGTCTGTTATACGTCTATGTATTTTTTCATATTCTTTTCCATTATCATTTATCACAGGATATTGAATGTAGTTCTGTATTGTTACGTAGGACCTTGCTGTTAATCCATCCTACATATAATAGTTTGCATCTACTAATCCCAAAGTTCCAATCCTTCCCTCCCCACTCCTCCTCCCCCTTGGCAACCAAGTCTGTTTTCTCTGTCTGTGAGTTTCTGCTTCGTAGGTGTGTTCATTTGCACTGTATTTTAGATTCCATGTATAAGTGATATCATATGGTATTACTATTTGTCTTTCTCTTCCTGAACTACTACTTGACTTAGTATGATAACCAGTAGGCCCATTCATGCTACTGCAAGTGGCATTATTTCCTTGTTTTTGATGGCTGAGTAATATCCCATTGTAAATGTACACATCTTCATTATCCATTCATCTGTTGATAGACATTTTTGTTGTTTCCATGTCCTGGCTATTACAAGTAGTGCTGCTATGAACATAAAGGAGCATGTATATTTTCAAATTATAGTTTTCTCCAGATAAATGCCCAGGATAGGGATTGTAGGATCATGTGATAACTTTATTTTTAGTTTTTAAAGGAAACTATACTCTTCTCCATACTGGCTGTACCAATTGACATTTCCACTAGCAGTGTAGGAAGGTTACTTTTTCTTCACACTCCCTTCAGCATTTATTATTTGTCGACATTTTGTTGATGGCCATGCTGACCAGAGTGAGGAGATGCCTCATTATCATTTTGATTTGAATGTCTAATAATTTGTGATATTGAGCATTTTTTCATGTGCCTGTTGGCCATCTGTATGTCTTCTCTGGAGAAATGCCTGTTTAGATCTTCTACCCATTTTTTGCTTTTTTTTTCTAAATACTGAACCATATGAGCTATTTGTATATTTTGGAAATCAGTCCCTTGTTGGTTGCATCCTTTGCAGATATTTGTCCTGTTCTGTAGGCTGTCTTTTTGTTTATGGTTTCTTGTGCTGTGCAAAAGCTTTTAATTAGGTCCTATTTGTTTGCTTTTGTTTTTATTTCCATTACTCTACGAGACGAATCCAAAAAGATATTGCTGCAATTTATGTCAAAGAGTGTTCTGCCTATGTTTTCCTCTGGGAGTCTTAGAGTCTCTGTTCTTACATTTAGGTCTTTAATCTATTTTATTTTTGTAGATGGTGTTAGAGAATGTTCTAATTTCATTAATCTACATGTAGCTGTCCAGTTTTCCCAGCACCGCTTATTGAAGAGACTGTCTTTTTTTTACATTGTGTATTCTTGCCTCTTTTTCTTGTAGATTAATTGACATAGGTGGGTGGGTTTATTTCTGGGCTTTCTATCCTGTTCCATTGATCTGTTGGTTTTTGTGCCAGTACCATATTGTTTTAATTATCGAATGCCTTTTTAGCACAGTGACATGGGAAGTAAAGCAGAAGGAGGATGATGGGATTCCTGAAAAGAGTCGGAGGGTGAATGGATAAGGAAATGTGATATGCTTGCTAATAGCACTGAGAAACCACGTGAGTTTGGAGTTACGAATTCAAATTGGCAGTTAACAGGTTTTTGCAGGACAGAACCTTTGGGGAAGAAGCAGGAGTCTGAGGCCCGCAAGAGAGCGCTCTCAGGCAGATCCTGGAATTCCCTAGAGGCTCAGAATAAAAGTGCAATCAGCACTAGAAAAATAAATTGCTTCCTTCCTGTCCCCAAAAGTACTGACGCTGTGAGCAGGATTCGAACCTGCGCGGGGAGACCCCATTGGATTTCGAGTCCAACGCCTTAACCACTCGGCCATCACAGCCGCGTGCGGCCCTGGGCCTGCGCAACTATAGCTGCCTATCAACACGCCCGTCTCCAGCGAGTACCGCCCTGCTGGGTTGATATGTCAGTGCGCATGCGCCTGTGAGGCAACCGAAGAGGCAGCTCTCCTGTCCTTCCTCCCTACCCCAAGACACCACGCAAAACGGCCCCAAATCTGAGTCAACATTCTCATATCCTTGTAGGCAGACAAAGGGAGGCCGTTAAACCATGGTTCATGAAAGCTGGAGTTGGCCTCCAAATTTGCACTAAAAGTGCACAGGGATGGAAACTCAAATGGCGAGGAACTGGCTAGATAAGAATAATCTTTAGGGAACTGCAGTAGAGACGGCGAGGGTGGGGGAGGGGCGAGTCCCCTTGGGAGTCTGGAAACGTGTTGCTTTCGCAGCAATAATATACTACACTCAACTACCCCAGGCACCGCTGGGATTCGAACCCAGGATCTCCTGTTTACTAGACAGGCGCTTTAACCAGCTAAGCCACGGCGCCGGTGAGGAGTTAGTTGCTTCTAGATATAGATCAGCTGTTCATGAGGGGGACACTAAACGCGAAGTAACCGGAATAAAGGTTGCCATCGATTTCCAATCACTTATCCTTTCCAAGGGTCCCCCCTTTCCAAGTTCTGAGCCAGAGCTTGCTCTGCACCAGCTTCCCTTCTCCCACACCGCTTCCCAACTCGACTATGAATGACTGTGGGATTCCGTGTCTTAGCCACCTAGACCTGCCTTCTCATTGGGAAAGGGTGTGGGGAGAAGAGGGATATGGGTCCTCAGGGGAGGGAATAACTCATTCTCACTATTACTGAAGGGGAGGGAAAGAGCCTCCCCCCTCTCCCCCCCAGAGGTGCAACCCAACCCTCAAACTTTATTCCACAAAGACCTGGTATTTTTTTCCTTTTTGTATTAAAAATAACAGACACGATATCAAAAACACAAATGCCATCGGTAGAGGGTACAGCTGAGAACACCTGGGTCCCACCTGAGGGGCAGCACCAGGGACTCCATGGTCCACCAACCTCCCCCACCCTGGAGCAGCTAGGGGTTTGGACCGCAGGGTCCTCCTTGGGCCTCACACCCTCCTCCTGCCCTCATCTGGGGAGGAGGTGGGGGAGAGGGCTGACTCCCCCAATAAATAAATGCAGCCCCAATCCCCAGGGACAGGGACTCCGGCTCAGCTGGGACTTGGAGAGACCACTTCAGCAGCTTGTCAGCAATCTTGTCCAGGAAAAGGAAAGACTCCTCACTGGGGATGTGATGGGAGTCTTCTCTGGGCTGGGCCGGGCTGAAGAATGCCACCCTCTGTTCCCAAAGAGGCCAGAGGCAGCCCCTGGGTCCTGGGCTGGTGACGGGGGCCCCACTCCCCTAAAGCAGGAGAAGCTGGGGCAGTTCTCTTATTGGTTGGTCCAGCCACATCTGAGTTCTGAGAGTTGGGGCATGAGAGAAGGAAGCTTCTCATGCACACCTGGAGGTGGCCCAAAATGGAGTCTAGCTGGTGCCATTTTCTGTGGCAGGTAAGGCTGGACTGGGTGAGCTCCCACCTTGCTCCTCCTCTTCCATGGCCAGGTCCTGAGAGCTCGAGACCCTGGCCCCAGCTTGGGCCTGGGCCTCATCGCTGCCCTCACCCTCACCACCACCGCCACCACCCTCGCCTCCGCCCTCCTCCATGGGCTCCAGCCCCAGTCCATCCACTTCCGAGAAGAGAGGGTCATCAGGATGGCCAGGCTCTTGGGTGCTGCTACCGCAGTCCACACAGGCCTTGGAGGAAGAAAGGGTATGGGTGAGTCAGGCAGATTCTCAGTACTGACCTGCCAACCCAGCTCCCCTTGTCCCCAAGCCCCAGAGGACTTTCCAAACTGTATGCCTAGGAAATACTAATTCAGGCGGATGCACATGGGGTCAACAATATTGGAAAATGCATCGCATCCTGTCTCCGGACCCCACTCCGGGACAGCCACAATGTACATTAGTACAGGACTGGCCCAGAAAAGGTCCACAAAATTCACATGGTTTAACACTAAATAACCCAGCAGCAAGCTCAGTGGAATTAACATCCTTCAGAATTAATGATCCAAGGAACAGTGAAGGGATCAGCCCTTAGCCTCTGTCCTTTCAACTTGAGCTCAATTCCTTCTTCACCCTCCTGGCCCAGACTTCTCCTCTCACCATCACATCAAGGGCCCGAGGCAGTTGACCTTTCCGGACCCAGGAGTGCACAGCACCCAGTTCCCTCCGCTGGTCCTCCGAGAACCGAGGCTGCTGCTTCTGCATGGCCCGGAGCCGCTCCCGGTCCTGCTTCAGCACAGAGGCCATGTCCCTGCTCCAGGAAGAGGTTCAGGAAGCAGAGAATGGGAGCTGGGGCCAGGGCCCACGAGGAGGCTGGCACTTTTCTTCTATCGCAGCCCCCAACTCCGTGCCTCATGCTTCTCCCCAGAAACGTGTTCTGAGAGTTCAGGCCTTCCCAAGACCAAGAAAGCTGCTCTCATCCTGACTATTGCTGGGGCTCCAAGGGGCAGGAGACAGAACAGGAATGCCCCAGGGCAGAGCCAGACCCAGAAAGAAAAACCCAAGTTAGCTAGGGAGTGAGGGGGGCAGCCTCCCCACTCCTCTGAAGGGGAGGCAAGGAGTGCTCCCAGAGTCCTCACCTGGAGGGCACCTGATAAGTCATCATGACACGCTGGTCAGCATTGGCCATGAGCAGCCAGATGGGATCCTGGAGCACATACTTAATGACCTGGTCCCCAGGCTCAGCCCTGGCCTGGGCAGCCCCAGCCTCAGCCTCTGAAGAATCGATGCTGCCAAAGTACTTGCTCGTGTGGCTGCTCTGACTGCTGCCTGTAGAGTGAGAGGCAGGTAGCCAAAAGTCAGGCCAGTGGGTGCTCCACCAGGCCTCACTCAAGGTTGCAGGTCCAGCCCACTGGCCTTAGAAAGCAGGGCGTGGACCCAAGCCACTCAGCCAAGGTGCAGCCTGGCTTCCCAACTCCCCAGACACTGACCTACCCTGGAAAGTATTTGGGGGGGGGGTGGGCACTCACGCGTGATGCTGGCGGAAGTGCTGCCCCCCTCATGGGAGCCTGAACCAGAGCCCAAGCCGGAGGCCAAGGAGCCTGAGGCAGCAGAGCCCGTGCCTGATCGAGAGTCCTCTTGTAGCAGCAACTCCAGCAGGTCACTGGAGCCCGAGAGAGCATCCTGGTTGGAGGACTCAGTTACCTCCGCCTGGGGGAGGGGAGGCGAGGGGGACAGGGAGGGATTAAGGAATCAACACCTAGGCTTCCCTTCTACTGCTGCCACTGGATGGGGGCACACCCAGCCCAAGTGGTCTCTTCCCACTCCATGACAATGGGCTCAGGCTGAGTGAGAGGAGAACTGGCGAAGAGGAGGGATGTGACGCTGGACCCCTTCCAAGTGGCAGACGCACTCTCAGAAGTTTATGGGGATGTCCTCGCCACCTGTCAGACAGACAGGACTGTCCCCACTTTACAGATGAGGCAGCTGATTTCTGCCTTGTTCAGAAACTCAGCTGGGGTCTCCCACCCCATGACTCCATCCTTTGGGGACAACCAGGAGGGCAGGAAGAAGCGTGAGGGGGAGGACCAGGTGGTGGGTTGGGGGAGAGAGCCGTGTGGGGGCCTTAAGAGGATGGGGGCGGGGGGAACCGGGTCAGAGCTCACCAGTCTGGCCTCTGGTTCTGCCGTCTCCTCGCTGGGAGGGGGGTGCCCAGCACTGCTCCCAGAGCCCGCTGCCGCTGCACCCCCCTCACCTCGAGGGGCCTCCTCAAGCTGCAGCAGGTTTAGCTGGAGTGGGGAGCTGCATCTTGAGTTGAAGAGCGGAGAGTCGGAGCGGTGGGGAGGGCTCGGGGGCAGGGACGGAGACGGGGAGCGGGAGGCAGGGGTAGGAGGCCCCTCAGCAGGCATCTGGGGTGCCCCGTAGGGGTAGGTGGATGGGGTAGGGAACAGATAGTTAGGGAGCACCAAGGCCACCATGGGGGTCACCAGGGGGGCAGGGAAAGCTGCAGGAGGCACAGACGTGGGAGCAGGAGGGAGAGGCTGAGAGCCACCTCTCGGGGGGAACACGGGGAGTGGGTATGGCTGGACCACAGCTGGGAAGGGAGGAGTGGCTGGTGGCGGGGGCCAGGGGGCAGAGGGTGGCACAGGCGAGGGCTGGGAGATGTAGCCGGGGGCTTCGGCCCGAGTTGTCTGGTGGTGACGTGAGCGCTTGGCTTTGGATCGGCAGTGGTGGCGGCGGCCGGGGATGGCAAGGCTGTGGTGGCAGCCTGAAGGGAGAAACGAGGGTTAGCAAGGCCCTCAGCCTGGGGGTTAGGCCGCTGCAGCCCCCACTGCCCTGCCACTCTGACCAGGGAGAGGGTAGGTAAAGGACCTCTGGCTCCCCGGCCCACACATAACAGAGGGGACCCGGGAAGACGGGGAGCCTTCAGGGAAGAATCACAGCGACAGGGGAGGATTTATGGACAAAGGAGCCAGGGAAAGGAGAGGTTACATGAAGGGTTGTGCTGGGGGTGTGCAGAAGACAGAGGCATGCTGGCAGACAGGAGGCGGCAGGGTAGGCCCATGGATGAGTGAGCAGGTGGCTCTGACCCCTCTGCCAAACTCCAGCAGGCACTGCCAGCCTGGGTGATCCTCCTGTCAGTTGGGCCGTGCTCTGCCTAGCTCACAACGGAGCAAAGAGGTGGGCAGGAAAGCCCAGTCCTGAGTCCTACGTCTGCCTTCAGGGAGCCTCCCGCAGGCACCTGGAGGGCAGCAAGCTGCCCCAAAACGCTGATCCTCTGCCCCCTGAAGTTGCCCCAGTCCTCCCAGCCAGTCTACATAGACCTCCCAATCAGCAAACAACAGAGTCCTGAGTGGGCACACTTCCTGCCCCTACACTGGGCCTGGAGTGGCTTACCTGAAGCAGAGCGCCTCGGCCTGCCTCTGAGTACAGCTCCCCAGGCTGCCCTTCTTGGGCAGCAGCCCAGACCCTCGCCCTAGTGGGGAGGGGCTGGCGAGGGGCCTGTCCCTGGGCAGGGCCCTGGTGGTGGAGGCGGCAACACCCTGGGTCCCTGGAGCAGAAGCCTCTCCCTCAAGAACTCCCTCCCCTGACATTCTGGTCCTCGACCGGGCCGCGGGCAGGCTCAGGGGCATCCCAGGTGGCTACCTCGCTCGCCAGGGGCCGAGGGGGCTGTGGAGGAGCTGTCCAGTCCACGCAGCCTGCTGAAGTCACGGAAGCGGCTGAGGAAGGCCTGCTCCTCCTTCTGTGTGTGCAGGGACAGCACGGCCTTGGTCAGGCCCACTGGGCGGTAGGCGTCTGGGGCTGGGTCAGGGGCTACCGTAGGACTAGGGGCTGGGCTGGGAGCTGGACCAGGAGGCAGGCTGGGCAGGTCCTCCATCATGATGATGTCTGAGGATGAGATGAGGGAACGGTCAGGAGCACCTCACAATTAGCACACCTGCACCAACCCCTCCACGTCCAACAGCTTAGCCAAACGCCCGGCCTCCACCCTGTGGCCAAGCCTAGGCCTCCCCTGAAAATCCTGGCCACCTCCCCCAAAGGACCGGTTCTGGGCAGCTCCATGCAAAGGTGTCTCAGGGTAATAAGAAAGGACACTCGGTCCCCTCCAGGGGCCTTACCCAAGGATGACACCCCCATGACCCTCTTCGGAAGGGAAGCCCACCCCGACTCTTTCCTCACGCATTTTCCAGGTCAATGCCCAAAGACCCTTCAAGGGTTTTACAACAGCGTTGCCTTCAGCCCCTCTGTGGGGAGCACCTTAGGTTGAACCCTGCACCCCAAACTTTGTGTGTGAATTGACAGTAAGAACACAGGAAGCAAAGTGGGGGACAGACAAGGTGGCGAAGGCTGGCGGGCGAG
Organism: Bos taurus; assembly: GCF_002263795.3. Lineage (NCBI taxonomy): Eukaryota > Metazoa > Chordata > Mammalia > Artiodactyla > Bovidae > Bos > Bos taurus. The sequence continues at coordinate 27,783,435 of NC_037346.1, forward strand.
CACAGAGTGAGAAACGCTAAGATGGAGGCTCCTTCTCTCCATTTGGGGCCAGAGGGTAGGAAAAGGCAAGGAAGGAGGGAGCTCTGGCTGTGGGACCAGATGGAGCCCTGGTTCTGCGCCCCTTCAGCCACACCCATACCCGACTCCGGGGGCTTCTTGTCTCCCACATGGACAATGGTGGAGCTGAAGCTACACTGACTGGTGATGGACACCACGCTCTCCGCCTTATTGGCCAGGGCGAGTGGGCTCAGGGCTCCTCCTCCCACCACCGGCTCCTTCAGAGGGGTGGCCCCCTCCCCAGGCAGCACTGCTGATGGATCTGTGCAGAGAGATGGTGCCAGTTACCACCCTGCCCCCCGGGTGGCTGGGAAAGGAAACCCCGGTGCAGAGGAGATGGATGGCACAGGGGAGGCTGGCAGGGGGACAGGACAGAGTGAGGTGGGGGCCCCAAAGACATGTAGAGGCACAGGGCCAGAGGACAGGGCTGCGGGAGCAGGGCAGGCCCGAGTCTTCACCTTTCTTGGCGCCCACAGAGACTGGGCCTGCCCGCTGCTTGTCGTCGTCGGAGGCCGAAGAGGCAGTGCAGGAAGAGGAGGACGCACATTTGCGCTTTGCGGTGCTGGGGAGGTTGCAGCTCTCCAGGTACCTGAGGAGGCACCAGAGGACATGAGGGCAGGTCTGGGTGGGGCGGGGCCGCGGCCCCAGGCAGAGAAGGTGCCCAGATGGCCTGACCTGAGGATGCTGTCCAGGCAGTTGATCTGCTGGTAGGAGCAACTGGAGGCTTCTTTCCGCTCAGCATCCTCAGCGGCCAAGGCCACTGGGGCCTGGATTGGAGCCGGGGCCGCCTCCAGGTCTGGGGATTGGCAGGGAAGGGTCTTGGCCTTGAATGTGCCAGTAGCTGGATCAAAAAGAGAGAAACTCTTCTGGGTTGGGCTGAAGGTCCAGGGACCCCCCAGGCCTCGCTCCCCACCCACACCCTCGCCAACTCACCAGGGACACGGGGCCGGGGCAGAGGCCGGGCCCGGGACTCAATAAAAAGCTGCTGCCCCTGATGCTTCACCAGGTGCACATCCTTACAGATCTGCTGGAAGGTCACCTGTGGAACAGGGTGGGGAGTGGGCAGCACTGGGGGGCCTGGCCAGCCTCGGGAGCCCAGAGCGTAGTACAAGAGAAAGGCCCCAGTGGGAAGATTATGACGCGAGCAGAACAAGAAAGGAAAGGAGGTGGACGACGCTCCCCTGGGCTTGGCAGGGCTGACTCTTGAGGACAAGGGGACAGGACAGGGGACTCAAGGGCCACTCACCGGGGCAGGAGGCCCAGGTCCCTCGGCATCACCCCCATTGCTGTCACTGGAGGAGCCAGGGCTGAGGAGAGGGCCAGAGGAAGGCACGGGGCCTACTCCACAGAGGCCCGTGGGGCTGGGGCTGTGCACAGGCTGAGGCAGGGAGAGTGACTATGGGTTAGGTGGTCTGAGACCCACTCTGCCCCCTTCCTTATCTCCCAAGCCCCCTCCCATCAACCCTTACCTGTAACAGCAGCCGGTGGATCTGCTCTGAGAGCTCTTGGATGTCAGAGTCCAGGGACAGAGCAGGGCTGGGGACCGGGGGAGTGAATACATCTTCATTCAGGGGCGCCCTGTGGGGTGCGGGAGGGGAGTTGAGCCCTGGCCCCTCCACGCTGGCCCGCCTTCCAGGGCATGATCCACTTACGTGCCCACTTACGTGCGTACTTTGTGGCGGCCCAACACAAAGGCCACCTTGCGGCTCCAGGGGTGCACGAAACCAGCCCAGCTGGTGTCCATGGTGACGTACTCCCCATTACGGGCACAGAAGCGAATAGGGGAGTGGTCAAAGGGCTGGCCGGCCAGCTGCAGGACTGAAGGCCATGGGAAACAAGGTGCAGGTCAGTGGGAGGGAGGGCTGAGTGAGGTGGAATCCCCCCAACCCCGAGAGACACAATCACAGGAGCAGCCCCAAGGAAGCCCTGGAGACAGCTGGAAGCGCGATCAGGAAGAGAGAAACTCACTCTTCTTGTGAATGGCCAGCATGAGGGGTCGGTCCTCCGGATGCAGGAAGAGGAGCACTGGGGCCCCCAGGAGGTCCTGGGGGAGGTAGCCTAGCAGCGGGGCAGCCCTGAGAGGAGAGGGGGCATCAGAGGGGCCAGAGCCTCGGCCCTGGCCACCTCCTTTCCCCCCAGATCCTGACCTCACCTCTCATCCACATCCTGGAAGAGGCAGCTGGGCGTGTGTCGTGTGGTGAAGATCCTCTTGTCAGGGGGGATCCGGGGAGCTGAGGCACAGGGGGCGAGGCCATTGGATCTCAGGCAGAATGCTCCCGCTCCCGGGCCCTCCATGTGCTGCCTCAGGCCTAGGCTGGCAGGCAGATGGTTCCCTCCAGAGCTCTCCCCCGAGCCCCCTGGCCTCCAGAGACGGTCTGGACTATCTCTGTGCCCCACACCAATAACGAAACTGAAAACCAAGGCACTTTTCTTTGCCTTCTCCTAGCTTGGAGCTCTTACCCAGCTCGACCTCTAAAGGGGTGTTCAAACCCTCATTCTGTTTCAAAGTTGTCTCCCAGACTCCTGTTCTGCTTTACCCCCAGCCTAGAGGAGGCACCCTTCCTCCTACCCCAACCAGGTCAGGCCTGGGGCTGCCCACCTTCATAACCAGAGTGAATGCGCTCTGCGATGAGCAGGCAGCATGGCTGGGCAGGGGCCCCGTCGGAGACCCGGATCTTGGTCACATATGGGGTTAGGCGGAATGGCTGGTACCGAGGCCCCGGATCCCGGTCAGGACCCCCTCTAGCAAGGAAGAGAAAGGGGCATTAGAGATGATCAGTGAAGAGCCACCCACCCTCCAGCTTAAGGTCATGGCTGACCTAGCAAAGAAGGGTGGGGGGATGGGAGGTGGAAGGGGTCTGCTCCCACGTCCCCCACCAACCTGATACGACAGAAGACAGACTTCTCCTGGGTGAAGTCCTTGAGGCCTGAACCTGAGACAGACCAGGAGGGCAGTGAGTACGGCTCCACATCCCCTCCCTGGGCTGAGAAAATCCCAGCGAGGAAAAGCCTGGGTCCCCTGGCCCCTCACAGCAGTTGCTTCCGACGACTGCTCATCTTCCCCTGAGCACTTAGGGACCTCACCTGCAGAGGTCCCTGGGCCCCAGGTGGGCAGGCGGGATGGGGTGGTGGAACCGTAGAAGACGCCCACGTCCTGGGGAGCCAAAAGCTCAGAGAAGCGGGCACCCCGGAACACGTCCCGCTTGCAGCGCAGCAGGACACCCGCCTGCTCGGAAATGTAGACGATGCGGCCTGTCAGGAAGGAGACAGCCACGGAGAAGGTGTCCTAGGCGAGAGAGTAAGGATGAGCACAGGTTCGAGAGCTGTGGGAACGGGGCTGGAGGCATGTCGGGTGTGGGGCGGCGGGGGGGTGCGCACTGACCTGGTTGCGGAGTGTGTACTCAGATGTGACGTGCTCCAGCTCCTCCAGAGTATAGGTGGACATGTCCATGGCACACGGTTCGCCCTCCTCCAGGCTCCATTGCTGGTAGAACTCCTGGTTGGCTGCAGGGGTGGGTAGTGGTTTAGTCACTCAGTCATGTCCGACTCTTTGCAACCCCATGGACTGCAGCCCACCAGGCTCCTCTGTCCATGGGACTTCCCAGGCAAGAATACTGGAGTGGGTTGCCATTCCCTACTCCAGGGGATCCTCCCAACCCAGGGATGGAACCCAGGTGTCCTGCATTGCAAGCAGATACTTTAATGATTAAGCTAGAAGGGAATCTCTATGGGGTGCGGGCAGCAGCGCATTTACCGAGGAGACAGCTCCCCACGGTCACCCAGAACCTGACCATTATCCTCCCAGGAGCACCACTCACCTTGCACCTGCTTGACACAGGCCAGCGCGTATTGCAGTGTGGCCAGAGTCCCGGAGCGGCCCTTGCCCCTGCGCTCCGGGGGCAGCCGAAGCTTGAGCTCTCGCAGTGCCGTCATGAGTTCTTTCTGAGTCCTTGCCCGAGCTGACTGTTCACTGCTGCAGGGCCCACAAGGAGGGAGGGGGTTACAGGCATTAGCCCCAGAGCCTGGCCTTCAGTCCCCTTGCCCCCGTCCTCCCCGTCTCCCCCCACAAACCTGCAGCCACTGGTAGAAGGGTTGTCTGGCTCAGAGCTGGCACTCAGGAGGCTATAGGCAATAGAACTGCTGGGTGGGGATGGGCTCTGAGAGTTCGTGCTGCAGGAGAAGCAACAGGCACACGATGAGCAGGCCAGCAGCTGGGGCCTGTCTCCCTGCTCAGATGGCTCCAGAGACCACTCCCAGAACCTGCTACACCCATCCAGACACACCTCTTGCTGCTCTCAGTGGTCTCCAGCAGAGCTGAGTCCTTGCCATTGCCGGAGGAGGAGCTGTGCGAACTCCGCTGAGATGCACCCCTGGACTCGGGTCCATTGGACTCATTGCCGCTAGAGCCATTGCTGTTGGCATCCGTGTCATCAGCCAAGCTGGGGCCAGGACAAGGTCGGTGCTCTGGAGGCCCAGGGGATGGACCCCCTCCAGGACAAAAGGGTTCCCCTGGCCTGGGGTCCCCTCCCCCTTCAGCCCCTTCTAGCGGGCCGCTCCTGCTCATGTCTGGGCCATGGGGAGGGCAGGAGAACGGGGAAGGTGGAGAGGCCACCACAGACGCTCAAGGGGCCCAGAAGGCCTGGCTAGAGGAGGGAGGTGGGAGACCCAAGCCTCAGAGGCCTCAGAAGTTTGACCACAGTCAGCACCTGAAGAGACCAAGGAGAAAAACCTGGGCTGTAACTTCACAACACCTGTCGGCTTCACTCGGACCCTCCCTTGCAGGCTCCCATAATCCTGGGACCCAGGCTTCCAACAGGCAGCCTGGGCAAGTTCTGTTCCTGTCCCCTTAGCCGGGGCTGCAGGTGGGTTTTCCCCCAACATCCCCTGTCAGTATGGCCTGGGTTAGATAGAACCTGAGCGGTCGACTAGGACTACAGCTGTGAGCCACAGCCTGGATACCTCCCATCCCCAAATTCCCATCAGTGCCCCCCCTCGGCCTGGGACATCAAGACCTCAGAGCAGGGATTGAGCCTGCCACCTCCTATATTTAGGCCTCCGGGCTAATTTTACCCGGGGGCGGCGCCACCTCCGCCGCACATGCGCGCGGACGTGCGCGGCCCCACCACGCGCTTCCGCCGCCGTCGCGGTCGCCAGGGAAACCGACGTCAGCGGCTGAGCTCAGCGGTTGCTGGAGGGCCCACAAGAGGGCGGCAGGGGCGACCCCTCCCCCCTTTCTCGGCGGAAACAGGGGGAATGCCACCCTCCCATACTGGCAGATGCAACCAGGGGTCGCCCACCTCTAATACATCCCAGGTTCCCGGAGGCCTTGGTGGCTATAGGAAGAGGGGCGGCCATCGGAGTTTCAGAGGCTGGCCTTGCTCCCCAGGGCAAAATATAATCACCGCCGCCCTCGGCGTAAAAGCCTCGGCCGGGCACTCGCCAGGATCCCAGTTATGCTGGTCAAGATAACACAGCCTTCCCTTCTCCGGCCCCTGCACCCTCTCCCGACCCACAGGACCGAAGCCGGCACCTGCCATTGTCAGGAACCCAAGAATCCTCTCTCCTTACTCCCCTACTTTTCTGTACACTCAACCACCCCACCCCCCTCAACATACACACCCATCCGAGGCAGACATACTCAGCTCTGACCAAGGGACACACAATAGCCAGCAGGTAGTTAGTTCTTCCCTTCTCCAACCACACCCCCAACCCCAGAGCATTTTCTGAGCTGCAGGAGAAAAGGGAAGGCTGTGGCCAACAGCAGGAACTAGCACCGGGAACGGGATGTTCCAGCTTGAACCGGGCTGACATCACGGCCGGCGCGAGGCCAGGGATTGGAGGAGGGAGCGCAGGGAGAGCGTAAAGCCCGAAGAGGTCCCGGTGCTGGGGTAAAACCGGGGACCCCCGAGTGACAAAGGCAGTAGGGGAATGCCTGGGGAGGGGAGGGTGTGAGGCCGGGATGGCTGGGAGCCGGGAGAAAGCTTGAAGTAAGGTAGGCAAGCAGGAGTGCGGACGCTCAGTACACGGTTCGAGGAATACCTATGTCCCCGGGGACAGAGAGGGGGTGGACAACCGCAAGCAAGGCGGATTACTGGTGTGCAGTCTGAGCGCCCGGGCCAAATGCGGTCCATCAGGCTGCAAGTGGCGGCAATCCGGTTCAAGGCCGAAGACTGGCCACTGTGGTGGCCGCGGAGATGCTTACCTGGCCGCGCGAGCGCCCTCCGGCCGCCTGCCTGCCGCCGTTGCAACCCGCAGCGGAGTGGAAGCTCAGCGGGGCCAGGAGGCGGGTTGCATAACGCCAGGCACTGCCCCTCATTGGCCTCCTGCCTGTGGAGCCGCAGGCCCCGCCCCCAATTGGCTGGGGATCTCTTCCCGGCGCCTGATTGGCTACTGGCCCCCACTGAGGTCAGGGCTGTGTCACACACACGGGCGCACGTGGATCTGGGTGCTGGCACTGGACTGAAGGGCCCCAGACACCACAACCCAGCCAATGGGCGCAGTACGCCTTGCACAGTAAATAATGGAAGGGAGGGGAGGGGAGGTAAGCTGCCCCTATTCGGGGAAAATACCTGGGCCACAATAGGTATTTAAGAGGGGTCTACTCCCTGAACTGACCTGTCCTGCACAACAGGACACCCTGGCCTCGCCAGAGGGTGGGCAGAAAGAATGCAGACCTTAGGAGGTGGGCCAAGCTGGATGAGATGACTGGTCCTTGGGAGGAGAGGGACAGACAGAAACCCAGCTTGGCTGTTCCTAGGTTCCCCTCCCCAGCCTTGTCGTCATCATAAAGCCATATCCAATCCCTTCCTCTGACACTTCAAATCCTGTGGACAGCTAGGAGGAGGGCAATTTGAGGAGGGAGTGGAGTGGGATGATGGATGCCAAACAATGGAAGCGGCAGATAGAACCCAACAGAGGCTGTGAAGGGAAACAATGGCAGGTGCTTCCATGCCACTCTGAGCAACCTACGTGGTGACTAGTGCTTTTCTCCTGAGGATGCAGCCACCCACAGTTAGGGCTGGCCCCTAAGTGAGGGCCAGGAAGCCAGGGCTACAGGGCAACAAAGGGGGTGGCTGAGAGAAGAGACCTTATACACAGAAAATGTGGGGTGGCAAGGCCTTCAAGTCCCCACCACTAGGAGAAGACAAAGCCAAGCACCTCATCATCTATCTCCTTAACTGTATTTCCCAGCCCCTAGAAGAGAACCTAATACACAGTAGGGTGATAATAAACATGGTGACTTTGTTGTAAATATAGCTAGGGGAGGAGGAGGGACGTCAGCAATAGAGAAGGGGCTGGAAATTATAATTTATTTTTAAGAGGCAAGGAGCAGAACCCTGAATCCTAATTTGGGGGAATAAAGTGCCAGTTTGAGCCGCAAAGAGCTGCAGTTACACAGACCCCCTCCAATCAAGACTGAGCTGTAGTTCCTGTAGGGCTCCCTAGAAACGTGGGTGGCAAGTGAAGAGGTTGATGCTGACGTAATCAGCTGTGGGTGCACACCCCTCATTGTCACGTGGCCTAAGCTGTCCTTAACAGTGGTGTTCCCCATGGGGGGGGGGGGGCGGCGGTGGCAGAGCAAGGGTCTGTGGAAAAGCTAGACGCAGGAAGGTTACAGAATAACCCAGAAAAAAACAAAGCAAGAAGTCACAGGAAATAGAGAATTCCGGAACGTGAATTCTCAGTATTCTCTCCTTGAAAATGGCCCCCCAACTCATATACTGTGGTCCAGTCCCTTGTCTCCTTTTCAGACACCTCTCTCGAAACCGCTTGTCCTCTTCTCCGGCACTCCTCAGGGCTCTAGAGTGATCTGCCCCGACACAGGCGGTCCTTGCTGTCCACCTCCACCTCCATATTTTTCTTTTTCGTAGACAAAAAGGTCGCGCTCCAGCAGCCCCCACCTGCTCTCAAGGCCCTAACCAGAATCCTGCCTCACGGTCCCCACAGTAACCAGGCCCCGCTGCCGTCAATGGAGGAGAGGGGGCGGGAGGCGGCGGTGACGTCAAGGCGGAGGAAGGGGGCGGGGCGGGGCAGCCGGGGAATGTGGGGCAGGGAGGCTGGAGAGGCAGTGGTTTGGGAGACGGCCAGCCCGAGAGGGCGGCGGCCAGTGCACTTGGGAACATCGTGTACTTTGGGCAAGTATCCCAGGACATGCACCCGCCTGGGCGCCTCCCCCAGCCCAACGACAGCCGTCCTGTCCCCAAGCCAGGGATTCCTGGAGAGAGGATTAGGAGGAAGGGGTCCCCCCTCCCTCGCCCCCATGCTTGGCTCTCCGCTCGAGGCTCGCATCCGCCCTCCCCCTGGCTTGCTCCTACAGCTCCTGGCATTGGCTTTCCCCCTCTCCCAGACTGTACACATCTGCTGGCCCGGTCCCAAAGCCAGGGCGGGGAAGTTGGAGGCCCAGGTTCTGCAAGAGACCTTTGCTCTTCCCTGAGGCCCCCTTCAGAGCTTGAATCTCTTGTTACTATGGCAGCAGAAAGAGGGAGGAGGGATAGGGAGAAGAATGGGTCTAGGATGAGGAAATCGAACGGGTAAAGAGCAAGTAGCCCAGGCTGGAGCCTGGATCTTGGGAGAGGAATAAAAGGGAGGAATAAGCAAGCCTGGCACCTCAAGACCAGAAGAACCAGGAAGAGGGAAATGGGGAGGACGTCACCACAACTTGCAAAAAACAAACAAACAAACAAAAAAACACCTTAAGAATGTGAGAATAGTTCCCAACCACAGCATTCACATAAATCTTACACTCTGTCACAGTTATTTTGTCACTCCATAGCCATTTTTTTAACCTAAAAAAAAAAATTAAGACACGACCCAGACATTGCACTGAGCACTTTCCATACGTTATCTTCTTTAATCTTCAGAACAATCCTGTGAGATGGGCATCACTATCCCCATTCCACAAGGACCAACTAAGCCTCAGAAATTACTAAACTTGCCTAAATTGCTTCATAATATGTTCTCAGGCTCTTAATAAATGGATTTAAATCTGAGCTGTGATAATGGTTCATAATTCTGGCCTCTTACCCTTCAGGAACCTATTGAGGTGTTACCAGCTCTGGGAACCTGGACCTTTTAAATACCCAGCCAATTCTAAGTTTGGTGCCTGAAACACAGACTCCATCCACTCTCTCTTCTCCCTTAGGACATTCAGTTGGCACTCTCCACACACTTCAAATCATCACAGTCCCAGTTTTCACATGCTCACAAAGTCCTTGAGAACACCCTAGCAGCCACCGGCCCCCCTGATTTCGTAGGAACCCCACTTCCTCAGTCTTCCACCTTACAGCAGGTCACTTAACCACAGGCCTGGCTGCTTGTACAGACAGATACACCCTGTAGATGCCTCCTCACTCCAAGAACTCAGGAAGACATTATGTACAGCCAATCTGCACAAGCCCATTCTCCCTCTCAGGATCTGACAGTTGCTACCTCACGTTTACTCCCAAGAATGGCTCTGAAGCCCAACCCCTTCCTTTTACACGAAAGAAAGACACCTAGAGTCGAGATTTGATTAGCTCAGGGTCACACACATCACCCCACCTGCAGCAACCGTTTGGTACCCTCCCACCTGCCCTACCAGGGCCTCTCTCCAGCCTCAGAACCCCTGCCTATTTCAAGTGCTTAAGGTGCCTACCCAAACAGCAGTCACGCCCTGGAACGCCCCCCACCGGCTCTCAGGGGTCCTGTACCATAACTCCCTGGGAGCAGGGTTCTCAGCTCCCTCAGTTCGCCAACTTCCAAGACCCTCCCTGAAGCAATCAGGGGTCCAGGGACCTTAGGGCGTTGAGGGATGTGATGTAAGGGACTCCCGCTCCCATCTCTCTAGAGTTGAGTTCGCAGTCCCTATTCCCCCACAACCATCAGAGCTCACACCGCGGTGATCACGCCATTTGGAAGATCCCCGGAGAATCTCACGGACAGAGGAGCCTAGTGGGCTGTAGTCCAGTGGGTCGCAGAGTCGGACCCTACTGAAGTTACTTAGCACGCACGTTTCACTACACTGCACTAACACCCCTCCTTACAGAACACATCACCGTGGAAAAATCCATACCGACGGCCGCTCCTCACCCGCCACGCCGGAGCACTCACCGCTCGGCGCGCACACCATCCAATTTCTTCCCAACTAGGATCAAGGGTACTTCACTTCTCCAGGCCCACCCGCCGACCAGGACGCCACGCCCCTGGGGCTTATTGGCCTAAGAGCGCCGACCCATGCCCCACGCCGCGTGCGGCCACCCAGGCTCCGCACTGCCACCATTGGTGCCGCCCGCCTCCGTCATCTTCTCATTGGTCAGTTTGCCAACCAGCAGTGACAGATCCACGTGCGGGAGGGGCCGCCCTAGCACGTTAATTGGAAGTCTGATCGAAAGCCACGCCTCCACCCACCTCCGAAGTCCTTATTGGCTGTGGCAGCATTGCCTACCCACCCCTCCCCGACCTGCCTAGGATTGGTGACGCAAACGCCAGTCCAGCCCTTCAGATTTTCTCATAGGCTGAGGTGTCTAGGAGCTGTAGAGGACACGTGCGGGCGATCTCACGCGGCAACTTGTTTACCTAGAAGGTGGGGTTTTCCTTGACGACACTCTTCCTTAAGACTGTCGAGTCTGCGCATGCGCAGATGTAACCGGTCGTGGCTTTCGTAGGGGCACTTTGTGAGCCGTCAGGCGCGTGACAAGAGCGCCCCCGCGCTGGGACTTCGGACCTGGATTTCTGAAGTTCCTTGAAGCTGAAAGGTGGGAGCGTTAGGGTGAAGCCGTCTTCAGGTCTCAGTACCCTGTCATAATGATGACGATAGCCACCTTCCAGGTTATTTTTTGTAAGCCAGGAGGTGCACTGCTTACAAACTCGGGAGAAGGCAGCTGACTTAACTTCCTGCTGCCTCATAAATGAGAGAGAGAGGTTACATAATCGGTCCGGATTAACACACTAGTTTCTAATGGGGTCAAGATTTGGTACCTTCGTATCAGGTCCCTGATAAAGTGGGTCCTAAGGCCTGCAATAATCCTACACCTGTAAATTACTCAGTAGATGAAGCGCGAACCTGAGCACTGTCTCAAAAATAGTAAGCCCTCGACAAGTGAACATTATGATGACTGTATACCTAATTGTAAGAATCTTCTGGCTCCTTTACAACTGCTGAATCGATCTCTGGGGAAGGAGCTTGAAAATCTATTTTAAAAAAGCGTTCCTGGTAGTTCTTTGGAGCCCAGAAGTCTGGGAAACACTAAGTTTCCTGTGCTGTTGAATCCTCATGCTGCAGCCCAGAAAGTGGGCCCTCCAGAACTTACCCAGCACTCTCCACGTACTATTAAAGTGCCTGTGGGCAGGGATGCTAGGGTGCCACATCATGTGTTACGGAGCTGGAAGTTAAGGAGTTCAGTATAGTGTACAAGGTAACCAGTCCCACAACAGAGCACAGGAGTAGCAGGCCATCTAGTCAGCTCCACACCACACTTGGCTGGGTCTCCCTGAGAGGTTTTGTTCAGTAAGTATTTATGAACTCCTTCTGGATGCTGGCACTGTGCTAGTCAGAATGAGGGAGAGAAATTTCATGGCTGCCCATCTACTTCAGGCCTAGGAATAAATGACCACGGGAGAGACTGAAAGCATCTGAGAGTTAATTAAGGAGTAGAAAGGGATCCAGTAAACAGTGGAGTATGCCCTCAGGGAAGGGAGAGCAGGGAAAGCTGGGAAGCCATGCTTCCAGGTTTCCAGTGTCAGGGTTCACCATGCTGACACTGGGATCATGAACATTTTCTATTACCAACTCCTTGTGCCCCCTCGTGGCTACTTTGAGAATCATACTTTGCCTTTGCCCTGCCCTGCCCAAGGTCAGGCCCCTTGGCAAAGCTGTCTCTTCCAGATGTATCCTCTCAACGTTCCGGTTGTACCTGCAGATCCAATATGCTTCCCACTGGTTAAGAAAAGATCTTAGAACATCACCTGGTTACTCATTACACATTTATTGTACATTTTCACAATCTGGATGCGCCACAGAATTGGGGGCATGGGGTGAGGGAAGGGGGGCAGGGGATACTGGGATAATATGGGGGGGTCTAGAACACAGCACCCCCACCCCCAGCATCTCTCCCTACCCTTTCACACCACAGCTTAGATCTTCCTGCTCCCCCTCCACACAAAAACCTCAAGTGTGGGGAGAAGAAAGAGTTTGGGGGTCCCCTCCAGTGGCAGGTTAAGGGAATTCACCCTCAGACCCCTAAAATTGTGCCATTTAAAAAGACATTAGACCGTTCCTTTATCACTTCACCTAAGAGGGAGACAGCTCTCTCTGGGCTTGACCGCCCTGGAGAGGGGCAAGAATCCCCATCTTCCAGCAAGTCCCATATGCATATTGGCAGTGACTAGTACCCCCGCCCTAAATTCAAGGGGGCAGTCAGAGGAGCTGGGCAGTGATGGGGTAACACCCCCCATATGAGGAAGGGTTTTCAATCCACCCCCCAGCAGGGGTGGGACCAGAGATTTCAGGCAGGATTTGGGGGGATGATGCCCTGCCCCATCCTCCCCAAGGCAGTGATGACCCCCTCACACACTGTAGCCACCTCTCCCAAAACAGATCGGATTGTGGCCAACCCCCAACTCTCCTGATGGGAGGAGGAGGAGGCAGATCAGGCAGACAGGAGGGAGGGAGACCTCGTGGGAATGTCAACCGAGCACCCCACATGAAAACTGGGGAGCAGGAATGTGGGGAGAGACTCCAAGTGGCAGAATTATTGGTCCATCATAACACACTGAACTCCAATACACTTACACACCAGCTGGGGGGAGGGAAAGGAGGGACAAGAGGTTTGGAAAATTGGGATGGGGATGCAAACTGGACTAGAGGGGCTGGAGGGGGTGATTCTGGGGGCCAGAACAGCCTGGCTCCCCAAAAGCCCAGGCTCCCCACCACCTGCAAGTAATGTCATGCAAATGAAAGTGTGATACAAGGACCAACAGGGACTAAATCCTCAGTAAAAAAGAAACACAGGCTGAAAGACTGAACAGAAAAGTGATGAGGGAAAGGAAACCAAAAGGGATGTCAGTAGGCAAATGGATGCTAATTAACATGCTGGAAGCTCCCAGAAGACCATGGGATTCTTAGGACCAAGAGGGACCAGTCTCAGAGCCTCCCAATGATGCAAAGAAAATGCACCTAGGGAAGCCTGGACGGTTGCTTTTTGTCTTTTTTGTATGGGGGGTGGGGGGTGGAGGTATGGGGAAGGCCAGGGTGGGAGGAAGGATCAGCTAAATCCAAGGGAAGGAGAGAAAGAGGGACTATTGCATAGCAGATGCAAATGAAGGGGACTTGGGGTTGGTCAGGAAGAGAGGGAAAGGGAAGGAGGGAAAGAGGAAAAGGAAGTGATGGGAACCTCAGGAAGGGGTGTTAAGGACAACTGGAAAAAATCTTCTAGTAATAAAACTACAAACAGACCAAATATATATAATATTATATATGTATAAATAACAGCTGGCTATTTACAAGGGGGCACACACACGACACACACACACACGGATCCGGGGGAGGTGGGGCTGGAAGATATGGCTGAGAGGTGGAGGAGCGGCTGGGGGTTGGGGGGAGAGGCCCTTCTCTGGGCAGGGCAGGCTCCTCAGGGGTTTAAGAGCTGAAGTAAACTGTGGAGAGGGAAAGAGAAGGAAGAAGACGGAGAATGGAGGAAGAGAAAGAGAGAAAGCAGTGTGTCAGCCCAGCCCTGCTCCCACCTTCCCCACCTCCCAGCTAGGTGACATCCCTTCCCCTCTTGGCCTCTGGTTCTTCATCTGTAAAGCAAGGAGGCTATACAGATCGGTTCCAAGGTCTCCTCAACTCCATGGTATGGCCTTGGGGCCACAGACCCCTAATCCTCTGAGAGCACAGCTCTCAAACAATGGGGTGGTTTGCTTCCCAGCTGTTTCTCAAGCCCCTCGGTCTCTGCTGCTCTCCCACTCCCCAATTCCAGGTTCCCAGTCTATTATGCTCTTAGGCCTAACAGGGCCTCAAGGGAGCCTTGGGGATCCACCAGCTTTCCTGTTTTTGAAAATCTTAACAGAAATTGCCCAGAATCAGGCAAAGTGCAAGCTAAAGAACTTCAAGGTTTGGGGCTCTAGATGAATTAGAACTGCTGTTGGCAACCATATATGCTTTTTGCTGAATACTAAAATCTAGGTTAATGACCTTCAAAACCCAGAAACCGCAGGGGAACCCTCTCCATGAAAGGGCCCTAGCCACTCCCACCCTACTCACCGATGATGATAATGAGGATGATGGCGCAAATCACTCCCAGGATGATCATCATCTGGGGATGAGAGGGAGGCTCAGTGAGACAGACCAGGATACTCCATTCACCCCCCTCCTCCCTATCCTCCCGCCTGCCTCCACCCTTACCTTGAGGTTTTTCCACCAGTATTTGCGCTTGAGCTTGGCTGCACTAGTTTCAAACTGGGAGGCCCCCGCCTGGAGGGCGTCGGCACGGTCGTCCAGCTCCGACAGCTTCTGGTCCCGCTCCAAGACCTTGTCTACGTTCACCCTCATGATGTCCACCACCTGGGTGAAGGCCCACAAGGCAGGGGGGTGTGTGCCAAGGCCCATCTCAAAGGGCACTCCTCCACCCACCATGAGCTCACACAGGGAACAGGCACCCCCATGTGGCCTGGCTAACATGCCAAGGACATATACAGAACATGCCTAGCACACCAGAGAAATGCAAGCAGCACACAGCAGGTGCATGTGGTAGCCAGACCGCTCAGATATCACAGCACCACCCTCTATTTCCCGAGCCTCAAGCAGCCTGCCGTTCACCAGAGCATCCACCCAGGGTGAAAACACCCCAGGTTAGCCAGACCAACATCCCCACGGGCCCTCCCGTACTTGCATGCTGACAAGGACGGACCATGGTATATTTTCGTACCCAAACATGAACTGCCATCACCCCCAACCCAAGATGGACCCCCGTACCGGTTTGTCAACCCTCAGGATCCTTCCCACTGTTTCTGACACCACCACCCCTACTCACCTCATCCACCTGGGCCTGGGTCTGCTGCAGTCTCCTGTTACTAGTGAGGTTTGGAGGGGGCGCAGGAGGGCCTCCCTCCCCAGCCGGGGCGGCAGGGGGGGCGGTGGCAGCGGTAGCCGACCTGAGGGGCAGGGGCGGATTAAGAACCAAGGCCTGCAGCCCTTGGCCCCGCAGCCAGGGCTCCGCCCATTCGCCTGTCCCTCCATCCGTCCCTCCATCCGTCCCTCCCTTCCTTCTTGCCGGGAAGAAAGCCACTCGATGCGAGCCCCGGCCTACGTCCGGCCCCGCAGGCGAGCTGCTGCGTGACCTTGAGGAAGGCCCCCTCCCCCTCGGGCCTCAGTTTCCCCGCCTGTCAAATGAGGGCGACCTCACAGACACGGTCCGGGGTGGACCCAGCAGCGATGACAGAGGCGGAGTGGCCAGACGGGGAGTCCGCTCCCTCCCGCGATCGGCCTCCGTGCGGCCAACCCGGGACGCGGGGCTCTCCTGATGCCCGCGCGCAGTCACAGGCGCCGGCCTGGTCTCGGGACGCGGGGCGCGTGGGGGACGCTAGTCGAACCCCGGGCCCTCCCCAGGCCCGGGCCTAAGGGCGGCGGCCAGTGCCGGCCACCTGGTGCAGGCGCGGGCGCCGACTCACATGGCGGGGGCAGCGGACGGAGGACTTGGCAGCGGCAGTGATGGCGGCGGCGGCGGCGGCGGCGGCGGCGGCGGCGGCGGCGGCGGCGGCTCGAGCTGGCTCCGACTGGCGCTGGCTGCCCGGGACGGGAAGATGGCGGCCGCACGTCACCCACATCCGGGCACTGCGGGCGGGGGCGGGGCGCGGCGGGCCACTAGTCGGCCGCCGGGCCGCGGGGGCGGGGCGCCGAGGGCGGGGATCGCGGCCTGCCAGGTGGCGGGTTCGGCGCCGCAGGGCCTCAGTCTCCCTCGCTGCGTGCGAACCCTGAGCCTGGGGGCCGGGCTCCCTACACCCACCACGAGCCCACCGGGTCTGACCCCAGCCCTCCCCGTCGTCCTCGCCGTCCTCCTGCCCCCACCGCCTGGCCCTTAAGGCGCCCTTCAGCCCCAAACACATCCTCCTCCTCGGTGAAAGCCCTCAACCTGTCCGCACCCCACGCAGCCCCAGGTCCCAGCCTGCCCCCACGTCCCAGTGCGGGTTGAGCAGCCTTGAGCATTTGGAAGGGGCAGGGGGGTTGGAAATCAGAAGGGGCAAGTGCAGGTCGGAGGCAATGTGAATAGCTGGGATCCTGGGAGTGGTGGGAATTGATCCTCAACCCTCTGCCTTGCGAGTGGATATCCAAAAGAAGGTCTGGGAACCGTGATAGCAACCCCCTCCTCGCAACTGAGGTTCATACCAGGGTTCCTTGGCAGGCGAGGCCTGACTGAGGTGGGGCAAGCTTGGGAACCCGGGAGGAGGGCACGAGGCTGCCCGGTGGGGCCGCTTCATGTGGTGGCCGCAGACTGGCGGAAACCTAGCTCTGACCCAGAGTTGAGTAGCTATCCTGGCAGCCGGAAGAGGGCTCAACCTCTGATCCCAGGCACCGGGCTAAAAGACAAGACTTAGGCATTTTATTTTGTTTTTTCGGCTTTTCTTTAGCGGGAAGGAGAGTAAGTGGGCAAGGGCGGCACCAGGCGGTACCCAGGGACTTGGTACTACTTTACCTAAGGATTAGGCTCATGGGTGTGACATAACAGCTCCTGTCCTACCTCTAGACCCAAAATGTATTAGGTGTGTCTAGTCTATACCTATATTTGTTAAATGGCTAGATGTAAGACATGGTAGGGAATTATCCACAGCCCTTTCCACACCTGGTCTCTGTTTAGGTCCTCTAAACCGGCCCAGCATCTCCCACCTACCCACCGTGCTCTTTCCAGCAGGAGTGGCCCCTCAGGAAGGAGACGACGGGTGTAAATGAGCTGCCTGTCTAGTGGGTTGCGACAAGACAAGCCTCAAGAGTGAAGAATGAGGCCCAGTGGCCCTGTTAGAGAAACCGTGGCGAAGGAATGAGGAGATGCGGAACAGCCGGGTTTATTCCGCACTGGTGCAGGCACAGCGGAGTCGGAGTCGCCTCCAGAGGCTGAGCACCTGGGCTTTGTTCTGGGTATCTTTTATATGGCGCGGGCTTATGGGTTCTAGTGACTTTCCCGCCTAAGCAGTTTGGCTGACACAACAAGCAAGCCCATTCACAGAAGCAGAGGTGGTGAGCAGCAATAAGCAGGCCAGTTTACCAAAGCGGAAGCGGTGAGCAGTGAGCATAGCAATAAATTTAAGCAACTATTTTAGTTTATTTTTTTTCTCTTCATTCCTCCCTCTTGATACTCAGGGTGCATCTGCAGCCTCAGAGAATATCATCATCTGCTCACTGCTGGTATCCTCTTATATGTAGTAATTGAGTGGTTATCTTTCTTTCAACACCTGTCTCTATGAAACTTTTTACAGTGCTGACTAGGAGGGGCATGAGACAAGAAATAAGCACGCATCCAGCGAGCATGACCATGACTACCCCGATAATTGTCTTAATTCCTCCTAGCCAAGAGAACCATCCTCCGAAGAGGCCGTTTATGTCCCATCCCTTCCAGTTCTGAACCGGGACATGGGCAGTCTTTCTGATATTTTTAGCTATGTCTGTTAAGGCCTTTCCGTTTAACTATCTCTTTAACTCCTTCCTTCCTAGCCTGGTTCTGTTTCCTGCCCCCATCTGACATCCCAGAATGAGTCTGTCGAGTCCAGCAGGCCATCTGTCTTGGGATCCATAGCACGTTTGGCCTTTCACACTGCAGGCTTTAATTATTCCCTTCCAGTAATGTTTCCCTTCCCTAGTGCATGGAGAGGCTGAACTATAACATGTGGCTGGTTAGTATGTATAGTAAGTGAATTATTGGACCTGTTTCTCCTCATGGTAGATTCCATACATTCACAACCATCATCCTAACTCTCAGATGAGGAGGGGATTTTACAAATTAACAGAACTATAAGGCAAAAATATGCTGTTTTCATATTTAAGCTGATCACAGTAGGAGGAGACTCCAAAAAATAAGAGCTATGAAGAGGTAGGCAAAGCAGAAGGAAAGTTTCTGAATGATAATCCACTCAAGGGGAGACACAGAGTAGAGTCCTATTTCAAATAAGTAGGAGGAATCCCAGTCCAATTAATAACCAGTACATCTGTTGTTCGCCAGTCCTGCCAGTTCCTCAAGCTTCAGCCATAACTTTGACTGACCAGTTTCCAGTGTGGCCAGAACAGGGCTTTGGGGTCATTGTTTCCTTCTTCGCAAGGTCAGGTGCAGGGGTTCCTCTGGATTGAGGGCTGCTTCCCACTTCCCTCGGCTATCGGTTGGGCCTGCAGGTTTGATTCTGGAGTGATGGATCCAAACATATATTCCTGCCACCTTGAGAGCAATAGGGGTGCTTAAGATTACAGAATAGGGCCCTCTCCACATGTGTTTTAAAGGCTCTTTTCTCCAGTCCTTTACCCATACTTGGTCCCCTGGTTGGTGGAGATGTACTGTTATGCATAAGAATATGTGTAAAATTCTATATTACCTACTTACATATTTGAAAGATGGTGTGTCCTAACCCTTGCAGCTGCTTATGTAGTCCCTCAGTTCTCTGGCATCTCCCCTTAAGCTAACTAGCAGGGACCATAGTCCATACAGGATTTCAAGTGGTGAGAGTCCTAGCCCTGCCTGGGTTGAGCATCTCACCCTCAAGAGGGCCAAGGCTAACATGTCTACCCAAGGTAAGCTCATCTGACATAGTTTAGCTAGGGCTTGTTTGAGGGTTCAGTTAATGCGCTCTACTTTCCCTGAACTCTGGGGATGGTAAACAGTCTGCAATTTCCACTGGGTCTTCAAAGCCCTTGCCACCTGTTGTACTGTCTTGACTACAAATGTCGGTTCATTGTCCAACCCTATGGTCAGAGACATTCCATATCTGGGGACAATGTCTCTCAGGAGTGCCTTGGTTACTTCTCTTCCTTTTTCAACTCAGTTAGGAAAGGCCTCTACTCACCTCGAAAAGGTGCAGATAAAAACTAAAAGGTATCTGAGTCCTTGACTCAGAGTGATTTCAGTGAAGTCCACTTCCAAATCCTCAAATGGGGATAGTCCACAATGTTAGGTCCCTGCTGGCCTACTAGGCCTCTGGTGAGCTTTGTATTGTAAACAGGTTGCACATCGCTGGGAGACAGAAGAGCAGAGTGTGGGGAGGCGAGTGATGAGATAGTACCCTACCCGCCTAGCCAGGTCTCACTAAGAGTCAGACACGACTGAGCGACTTCACTTTCACTTTTCACTTTCATGCATTGGAGAAGGAAATGGCAACCCACTCCAGTGTTCTTGCCTGGAGAATCCCAGGGATGGGGGAGCCTGGTGGGCTGCTGTCTATGGGGTTGCACAGAGTCGGACACGACTGAGCGACTTCACTTTCACTTTTCACTTTCATGCATTGGAGAAGGAAATGGCAACCCACTCCAGTGTTCTTGCCTGGAGAATCCCAGGGACGGGGAAGCCTGGTGGGCTGCCATCTGTGGGGTCGCACAGAGTCGGACACAACTGAACCAACTTAGCAGCAGCAGCAGCAGCAGCAAGGTCTCTAAGGCAGTCTTGCCCATATGGGTCAGTTCATGTTGTTGGTGGACCAGCTTGTAGGGTAGCTGCCCTGGAATATAGACTTGGTGGTCTTGTGTGATCCACCATCCTGTCTTGGCCTTGGTTCCCACTTCCGTTTTTATCCATTTCTCCTCTTTGGGAGAATACCTGGGGGCAACTGATATTTCCTGGGCTAACAGGACTTTTGGTTTGTCTGGCGGCTGCCCTGAGGCAGCCTGCTTGGTGACTGCATTGGCGTGGCATTCCCTTTAGCCACTGGGTCCCCCCTCTTCTGGTGACCTTTGCAGTGGATAACTGCTTCTTCCTTCAATCCCCATATTACCTCCAGGAGCTTCAAGATTTCAGCTTGGTTCTTGATCCCCTTTCCTTCTGCAGTAAGGAGTCCTCTTTCCTTTTATAAGGCTCCGTGAAAATGTAGAGTAGCGAAAGCATACCGTGAGTCTGTGTAGATGTTGACTCACCAGTCTTGGCTGAGTTTCAACGCCCTGATTAATGCCCACAACTCCACTCTCTGCTCTGACCATTCTTGAGGAAGCACCTCTACCTCTACCACTTCAGAGTCAGACGCCACGGCATACCTGGCCATCCTTTTCCCAGTCTCCATGAAGCTGCTACCATCAGTATATAGGACCAGGTCTGGGTTTTGGAGTGGTTTATCAGTCACGTCTGGTCTGCTAGAATATACTTCATCTAGTATTTCTAAGCAGCTGTGGTCCAAGGGCCCTGCTTCGTCTGGTAGGAAGGTAGCTGGGTTTAGAATTTGTACAACTTCCAGTTTTACTGGCGAACTTTCACATAGTAATCCTTGATACTGAGTCATCTGTGCATGTGTGAGCCAATGATGGCCTCTGTAATCTGACAGGGTTACAACTGAGTGTGGGACCTTAACATTGAAGTGTTGCCCCAGTCAGCTTCCCTCACCAGTAAGGTGTTGGCTGGTAGTGCTCAGAGGCAGGGTGGCCATCCGGCCGTGAATAAGTCAATTTGTTTAGACAGGTAGGCCACTGGCCTTTACCAAGATCCAAATTCTTAGGTTAGGACTCTCAAGGCCATTCTGCTCTTTTCATGAACAAAGATGTTGAACTCTGTGGTTGCATCAGGAAGTCCTACGGCTGGGGCCTCGGAAAGTTTGGCCTTAACTGTTTGAAACGCTGCCTCCTGGCTTGGTCCCACTTAAGGGGCGCCTTTTCTTCTCCTTTTAGAGCCTCATATAGGGGTCTGGCCAAGTCTGAAAATCCAGGGATCCATATCCTTCAGAACCTTGCTGCTCCCAGGAACTCACAGACCTTCTGCCGAGTGGTAGGGTTAGGGATGGGGCAAACTGCTTGCTTCCTTTCAGTTCTCCGAATCCGCTGGCCCTGAATGATGCTGCTGCTGCTGCTAAGTCACTTCAGTCGTGTCCGACTCTGTGCGACCCCAGAGACAGCAGCCACCAGGCTTCCCTGTCCCTGGGATTCTCCAGGCAAGAACACTGGAGTGGGTTGCCATTTCCTTCTCCAATGCATGAAGGTGAAAAGTGAAAGTGAAGTTGCTCAGTCGTGTCCGACTCTAGCGACCCCATGGACCGCAGCCTACCTGGCTCCTCCGTACATGGGATTTTCTAGGCAAAAGTACTGGAGTGGGATGCCATTGCCTTCTCCGTGCATGATGCTAAAACCTAGATATTTGACTTGTCTTTTACAGATTTATGCCTTTTTCTTTGATACCTGGTACCCAGCTTCCATTAACAGGGAGAGGAGGGCCTTTGTTCCTTCTAGGCATTGAGCCTGTGTTGTGCTGGCCAGCAGAAGGTCATTGACATATTGCAGCAGGGCACAGCTTAAATCTTGTCCAGGAAATTTAGCCAAGTCAGCAGCCAAGTCTCCGCTGAAGAGAGTAGGGGAGTTCTTGAAGCCCTGAGGAAGCCTTATCCAAGTGAGCTGTTCCTTGTTTCCTGTATGTGCATTTTCCCATTCAAAGGCAAATAGTGGTTGGCTGACAGGTGCGACACAGAGGTGGAAGAAGGCATCTTTTAAGTCCAAGCAGGAAAACCATTTGGTTGTGGAGGGGATCAGTCCTAGCAGGGTGTACGGATTAGGCACTGACAGGTGCAGAGTAATTGTTGACTCTTTTACAGCCCTTAGGTCCTTAACCAGATGGTAGTCATGTGTCCCCAGCTTTCTTACAGGCAGCAATGGGGTGTTCCAGAGTGGCTGGCATTTTATCAGGAGTCTGTGTTGGAGTAGTCTGTCTAAATGAGCCTGGGTTCCCAGTTGGGCCTCTCAGGGAGTCAAATACTGTCACAGTTTTCCAGGCTGAGCTCCCAGTTTGAGATCAATCAGGATGGGGGTGTGATGTTTGCTAGGCCTGAGGGATTCTCCTCGGCCCAAACTAGTGGGTATCCAGTCTCTAATTCAGGAGGAATGGTCCTCTCTTCTGGAGGGGAGGAATACAGGCACCATTCTTCTCTCCATACTGCAAGAGTCATAATCAAAGATGAGGGCGGTCCTGTTTATTTTAGCTGGGCTGACCCTTTGGCAGAGAAGGAAGTTTGGGCCCCCATCTTGGCAAGCAGGTCTCTTCCCATCAAGGGGACAGGGCAGTCAGATAGATAGAGGAATCCCAATACTACTTCATGGCCCCCTAATTGGCATCGTCAAGGACCACAGAAGGGCCTGTGGGTCTGAGCGCCTGTGGCCCCGATGATAGTGGTTTCCTTTCCCAAGAAGGGGGCTACTTGTTGAGTGACCACCAAATGTTCAGCACGGGCATCCACCATAAAGTCCACTGGATGGCCCCCTACTTGAATTCTGACCATAGGCTCTCGGGGGCCCAGTTGGAGAGAGCCTGGTCCTCTCTAGTCGGATTCTGCTCCAGCTAGCCTGATCAGATTAGCACTGGGTGGCTCGGGTTGATATTGGC
Organism: Bos taurus; assembly: GCF_002263795.3. Lineage (NCBI taxonomy): Eukaryota > Metazoa > Chordata > Mammalia > Artiodactyla > Bovidae > Bos > Bos taurus. Next base: position 27,806,009 of record NC_037346.1, read on the forward strand.
TCGGCAGGCCTGCTGCTTTGGTTTTCTTCTCGGGGTGGCTGGGGCACTCATTCTTCCAATGTCCCTTCTCCTTGCAATAGGCACACTGATCGTGGCTGAGGGAGTTCCTCTTTCTCAGGTCTGGGCCTTTTGACTTATGAGGTGGCCCCGCTGGGGTGCAGGCTTTGAAAGGGCAGCTACCAAGAGTGCAGCTTTTTGCTTCATCCTCTTTTCTGCTTCTTGCCATGCTGTTTGGTCACGATCAACAAACTTTGTTAGCTATTTCTAGCAGTTCTGTGGCATTTTTTTCCTGTAAAAACCCTTCTAACTTCTGTAATTTCTTCCGGATGTCTGATTGGGCCTGTCCCACAAAGACCACATTTATCATCCGTTGGTTCTCAGGGGCTTCAGGATCAAAAGGGGTGAAGGCCTCACATAACCTCTCGTAGAAGTCAGCCGGGCTTTCATCTGGTTTTTTGCAGCACCTCAGTGATCTTGGCCATGTTGGTAGGTTTCTTAGCCCTGGCTTTTACTCCCTATAGGAGGGCCTGTCGATACCTGTCCAGCCGGTTTTCTCCCTCCCTTGGTGTTGGGGTCTCAATGGGGCTCTTCTTCTGGGAAGGCCTCCCATACCAGTTCTCCACCTCTAATTGACCCCCTGGAGCCATTCCCGAGCCTCTGTCACGACTCGTTGGTGCTCCTCGGTGTTGAACAGGGTGAGGAGAAGCTGCCGACAGTCCACCCAGGTGGGGCGATGAGTCTGGAAAATGACTCTAGGAAATGGATCAGCACCTGAGGTTTTTCAGAGTATGAGGAGGGTATGATGCTTCCAGTTGAGAAGATCAGTCGTGGAAAATGGTTGGTGGTAGAAGACAGTTCTCCTCTCTTGTAGAGTCCCATCAGGGGCAATACGCTGCAGTCTCTGGGTCTCTCTTAGAGGCATTTGAAGTGTTAGGGCAGCTGCCCCTTGAGCTGACCGGAGATGCCTGCTCACTGGCCCTGGGGTGGCTGGTCGTTGGGGCTTCAGGAGCATCAGGAGGAGGAGGTGAAACAGAAGAAGGTGGACTGTCTGCTAACTGCAGATCAGCCGCTCCAGGCAGGGGAGCTGTAGGGACGTAAGGTGGGGGCATTGGAGGCATGTCTTCAGCCTCGCCCTGGAGGATAGGCAGTTCCTTTTTCTGGCGTGAAGCCTTTTTTTCCGATTGAACCACAAGAACCTTACATTGCCCCTGACTTGTCATACAGAACCGAACCCAGGGAGGCCTTAGCTGGGCGATTTCTAATCATTGGTCAATATATGGAAATTGGTCTGAATGGCCAGGGTCTTAGGTCACAACTCTATATTGCTCGGACAGTGGGCACATCTAAAGTCCCCTGTGGGAACCATCCGACACCAAAGGAGGGCCACTCTAGGGTACAAAGAGTGCGCAGCTTTCCAGGGGTTAGTTTCACACCATATTCTCCAGAGAATCCTTTGTTAACATTTTTAATCATGCATTTTAAAACAGTAGGTTTTGAGGTCGAACTGCCCATTAAGTGAGAGTTCCCACCCTGTGGTGGTGCCCCACAATGAACAAAGGGAAACACTCACTTTTGTCTGCCTGGCCGCGCCCCTCGTGGAGATTTAGGCTCCTCTTAGCACTGACAGGTCAGTATAAGCCCCTGACTTGGACCAGCCTCACAGGGAGAGTTTAGATCCCCCAGAGACTGGTGCTGCCCTAAGCTGTATGAGGTCACTGCGGAATCACAGGTTGGAACTCACTCAGGCTCTGTAGTCAAAGACGGTGGTGCACAGGCTCTCGTTCAACACAAGCACACATCCACTGCACACCAGGATTAACAGACCACCCGAGGGAATAAATCCTATTCTGAGTGACCCTCTGGTCACTGGGAGGTGATCAGGGTCCTCTTCTGCCATATGGAGGGTCCTGACTCGGGCAGATGTCCCCAGGGCACTCACCCATCTGACATCCTGTTCTGGAACCAGCTTCTGCTCTCCTGCTAAGTCTGTGCAGGAAGCGGCGTGGGCCATGGCCGACGCAGCCTGTGTGAGGGTCAGTTTAGTTTAGTCACTCAGTCGTGTCTGACTCTTTGCAACCCCATGGACTGCAGCACACCAGGCTTCCCTGTCCATCAGCAACTCCTGGAGCTTGCTCAAACTCATGTCCATCAAGTCGGTGATGCCATCCAGCCATATTATCTTCTGTTGTTCCCTTCTCCTCCTGCCTTTAATCTTTCCCAGCATTAGAGTCTTTTCCAGTGAGTCAGTTCTTCGAATCAGGTGGCCAAAGTATTGGAGCTTCAGCTTCAGCATCATTCCTTCCAATGAATATTCAGGACCGATTGGTTTGATCTTCTTGCTGTCCAAAGGACTCTCAAGAGTCTTCTCTAACACTACAGTTCAAAAGCATCAATTATTTGGTGCTCAGCTGTCTTTATGGTCCAACTCTCACATTCATACGTGACTATTGGAAAAACCAGTAGTTTTGACTAGATGGACCTTTGTTGGCAAAGTAATGTCTCTGCTTTTTAATATGCTCTCTAGGTTGGTCATAGTTTTTCTTCCAAGGAGCAAGTGTCTTTTAATTTTATGGCTGCAGTCACCATCTGCAGTGTGAGGGTCAGTCTCTGACAGCAGGTTGGCACCTGTCTGTCTGTCACAGGGCCAGTGATTCCTCTGGTTGCCTGACAAGGGTGGTACAAGGGACCAGCTCAGTTGTAGTTTCCTGGCCAATGCACCGCGGTGACGGAAAAAGACAAGCAACACTTGGAGATGGAGAGCAGCAGGGTTTATTCAGCACCTGTGCGGGCTCAGAGGTGTGGCCTCCAGAGTGCGGGCTTCCCGGTCCTAGTGACTTTCCCACCTAAGCAGTTTGGCTGACACATAGGCCGGTTCACAGAAGCAGAGGTGGTGAGCAGCCATAAGCAGGCCAGTTTACAGAAGCAGAAGTGGTGAGCAGTAAGCATAGCAGTAAACTTAAGCAACTATTTTAGTTTTTTTTTTTCCTCTTCAGCCCAAAGGGGTGTCACTGCATTCCTGGAAGGGGGCAAAGGGGGCTGATGGCCATAGTCTCTGAGACAAACAGGAGCTTGCTTCTCCCCTCCCCAACCCAGGCTTCCCAGGGCCTGGGGTATGACAACCTCCCCGGAGCTGCACCCCACCCCCTCCCAGCAGAAGCTTGGGACTGGCTGTGTCACCAGAGGTGTCATTTCCCAGCTGTCTGGGGGAGGTGAGTGAACCCCGGGAGTGTGTGTTGGGTGTGAGGACTCAGCAGATCTAAGATAAGATGTTCTCAGCTCCCTCCCTGTCCCTGGTACAGCCACTTCCCTGGTCCTCAGACACTGACACGGAATGTCTGGGTGGCTCAGCCTCTGTGAAAAGGAAGAAAAGAGCAACTCCCCTGATGATCTCAGATGATGCTGTGGGAGGATAGCTCATGGTTTTTGGCTCTGCGACTACTCTACTTTTTAGTCAGAGAACAAAGATACCAAATTTCAGGCTTTTAGGTTCTGAAGCCACAGCTTCTGGGTCTCAGGTGAGGTTGAAAGGAGGTATAAACAGGCAGAACTCCCCACCCCCACCCAGCCTCAGCACCCTACCCTAGCAGGGGAGCAACTAGTGGAGGATTAGACAAGATGTTAGACACAGGTTTAGGGGTCATTCTCATTCCCGGACAGCCAAGTCCAGGGGATATGGAAGGGACAGAACTCAAATACACTGGGGGAGCCAAGGCCACTGAGTGTGGCTTGGAAAACTGGCACATTGCTCTTCCTGTTGGATTCTGGGGACAGCAGCAGCAGGATAGAAATGAGAGCGCATATGATCCACGGAGGCGGGGACCCAGGATGATTTATCAGGAGGAGAGGACTCTCATTGAGCAGCCCTCCCCACTCACCCCATCTATGCTATGGTGCTAAGGTACTCCCCAAATTTAGATCAGTGGTGGAAGCAGGAGAAGAGGCGGGGTGGGGAGACTAAGTTCACCTGAAAATGACTAAGAGAATGTTTTCTGCAAGCAGGTAGAATGGAGACCCAGATACACTGAACCAAAAGAAAAATCAATATATTCGTATTAACTGAGATCTTAGCTTCTACATTCACCAGATCAATCTCCAGGCCCCACTCCCAGGGCTCATTCAAAAGATGTGGGAGGAGGCCCAGGGTCACTTCTAACAAGCACTTCCAATGGTTCTGATGTAGGCGACGTGAAGGAGACCTTTAATAAAGGTTTTCTTTTATGGCTTTTTCCTTTTCTAACAACTGACTTTGAAGTTGGGGTTGAAGGAGGCTGGGTCATTGTCCCACTGACTCATGAACTTGCTCCATCCACATGAGTCAAACCTGACCAAACTAGTAATTCATTTCAGACACCGTGTGTCCCTCAACACAGCGTGTACAGAAAAGGCCTTCTAATCTGGAGTAGGAGCAGCAGGCCTGAGGGAGCACTGCCTGGAGTGGGGACAAGGGCTTAGCACCACCGCTCTCACTATCAGCTCCTCAAACCTTGTGACCTCTGACTTTGCCCTCCAATCTGGAAGACTCGGGGCTGCCTGCCAATCCCTGGGTTCCTGGAGGGGAGGGAAACTGCCAAGTACCTACTGCCTGTGAGGAACTTCATGTAGATTACCCCCCCACCCAGTGTCTTTTTTTTTTTTTTTGGTTAGGGTATAAAAATTTATTACACATATAGAATATTACCACTAACAAATGCAGACAGGCAAGGACACCATGGGACGGGATGGAGCACGGCTAGTTCTTTGGAAAGTGAACAGGTTGGGTGGCTTGGAGCTTCATGCCACGCAGGTTGGCCAGTCAGATGGGAAAGCACATGCCGGACTCCAGGGACGTCGGGGCGCCCAGTGACCACTCTGGGTGTCGGCGGCCTTCCTATCTGATCTGGGGCTTTGAAGGACGCCACACCCAGAAGCAAGGAACTGAAGCGAGGGGGCTTCCTAAGGTGGCCCAGGCTTGTCTCTGGAGTCACGGCAACGCCAGTGTCAGCAGTGTGTTTAACTGGATGATTTCCACAGACTACACACGACGCTTCTAACCATCACACTTCAGTGACGTACAAAACATTAAGTTACAGGCTGTGGGAAGAGAAGGCAGCACCTTCCGGTCCCAGTTGGTCTGAGGGGTGAGGGTCGGGGGAGGTTTCTTTTTAAACCGAGCCCCTCATTTCAATGTACAAAATAATTACTTTGATCGGTATTAAATTGTACTGAAAACAAAATGGACTAAAAAGCAAATACTACTCTATGTTGGGGTGAAAATGGGAGGAAAGAATGAGTCCTTCAAAGCAGGAGGGAACAGCTGGGGAAGGTTCTGTGGCCGTGACCCTTGGCGGTCACTCATGCTGCTCCATTTTTACTTTTGGTGGTCTCAGAAAGGTCCAGTTTTTCTTCTCTTTCTTTCCTTTCGTATTGGCTTGGAATTTCGCCAGCTGTCCATGCGACCATCTCGACTTTCCTCAAAATTTTTCTGCCACTCCCTTTCTCGTTTGGCTTTTTCTTGAGCTTCAATCTCTTCCTCCCGTTGTCGCTTCCTTTCATGCATCTCTTTGGCTTCTCTCTCTTTCCTTTTAATTTCCAGCTCAGCAAAGAGTTTCATTGTCTGTTTGTATACTGCTTGTTTGAACAGCTCAGGGTCATCCTCCTCCACATTTGTAGGCTTTCCTTCCTTCTTTAATTGCTTTTTTTGCTCTTTCACGGTGTGTTCCATGTATTCTTTTCCTGCCTGAATTACATCCAGGGCCCTCTTCTTTTGTTCCTGATCCAGTAGCAACTTGTAAGCTTTGTCCACAGCTTCAAAAGCCTTTTGTGCTCTGTCAGCATCATCTTGATTTTTGTCAGGATGCACCAGTATGGATAACTGCCGAAACCTCTTTTTTATTTCTTCATCTGTCACTTCAGGATCTATCTGAAGAACCTCAAACGGGTTCAAATTGAAGTAGGAGGAACCAGGACGAGTCAATCTTTCAATCTGATTTTTGGATGTTAGAACTGAATCTCTCTTCTCTATTTGTCTCACCTCACTGTAGAAGGTCATAAATGCTTCCTCCGTGCCGCCTCCTCCACCCGAAGCCCCGCTCTCTCCTGGAGCCGCCATTTCCCCGGTCCAGCGACCACCGCCCCCAGTGTCTTAATTACACAAATAATGTGACTCCATTCTCCTCAAAAAAATATTAGAACACTAGACATAAAGCTGAGGTCCTCTTGAATATCCCCCACTTTGTCTTTTTATTTTACTTTCTGGTAGTGTTCATGTATTCCTCCTTTTGGGAAAATAAGTTTTCTTGTTTTATATTTTTTTCTACTATTCTATATCCTTAAATATAGATGTTGATTATCTTTTTAAAAAATTTCCAAAATGCAAGATCCTCTCGCATCTCTTTGTATCTATCTTTTAAAAATTCAGCATTATATTGTAAACTAAGAAATTGGTAACATTCAAAATTTAAAAGGTACAAAAGAATGTATAGCAAACCTTTGTCCTGAGCCATGCAAGACCCCTACTCCATATAGCTGCTATCTCCAGTCTTATAAATCCTCTAAAATGGTCAGTGCAGAGACAAACATAGACAGAGACATAGATACTTATTTCCTCTTGAAAAATACAAATGGTATCAGACTATATGCATTGAGTTTCCCTGCAGTTTTCCAATTATAGACATTTTTTTTTCCCTCTTGTGCTCCCTAGTATCTCTGTTTTTTCCAGACTTCTTGGTAGGCTTTCTTAATACATGGGGGAAATATATGGGAGGAATCTCTCTTTTATTTTGGAGGCTTTTTTTAAATGTCTGCTGGTCCTTGGTTCTCTTGTTAATATTTAATAGGGAGCCACCAAGAAGCAGAGTGGAAGATCTGTGTGTGTGTGTGTGTGTGTGTGTGCACGTGCAGGGGAAGGGCACTCATTGACTGGGCTTTGCTGTACCACAGTGGAAGCCTTTTCATGCAGACTCCCAAATGTTGACAAGTGACAGACTTTCTCTGGGGTCATTCAGTTTTCTGAGAGGAAAACATCCCCCATTCTCTGTCTCTGCCCTGTGTGTGTGTGTGTGTGTGTGTGTGTGTGTGTGTGTGTGTGGCGGGGAGGGTGGGTGGGTTTGAGGGCAGTTCCTATTTCTAGCCTCAAGCCTCACCCCTGTGGTGCTTGGGGTCCCCAAGTCCAAAGCCTCCCCCAAAGTGAGCAGGTGGAGGGGCAGTGTTCGTGACTCAGATGTGAGAGGATAAAGGAGACCAGAGTGTCTCAATACGCTGAACACAGGCTCTCAGCCCCCTCTGTGTTCAGCCAGACCCTGACCCGGAGTCTGGGGACCTCCAGGATCTTCTGGCATCATGTCCTATTTGGTCTGGGTCTGTCAACACCCTTAGTCCTGTCCAGCCTCCAAAGCCTTGTTGAAATCTTTTAATCCACTGTTTCTTTAGTCCTTGTAGACATATGCCTGTCTGACTCCCGTCATCCACTTAAGTTATGGAAGGCGCAGAAGACAAATGCTCATGGCCAATCTTCCATGCTTATAAGTCTCACCACAGTTTCTTTAACTAGTTCCCTCAAGGACCAGCTGTGGATTTTCTTTTCTTTTGGCTACCAGTGGGAGAACGTGATCTTAGCTCCCTGACCAGGGATCCAGCCGGGGTCCTCTGCACTGGGAGTGTGGAGTCTTCACCCTAGACCACCAGGTAAGTCCAAGGACTGGCTTTTAGGTGGTTACCAATTCTGTCACTGTTACAACAGTGCTTTTAGGAACATTGTTGTAAATACCTCCCATGACCAATCAGCCCACAGGTCAATCCTGTGACGTAGGCACCATTTTTTTTTTTCCTTTTTTTTTTTTTAACTAGGGCCCCACGCCATGTGGGTTCTTAGTTCCCCATCCAGGGATTGGACCCATATCCCCTGCATTGGAAGTGCAGAGTCTTAACCACTGGATCACCAGGAAAATCCCAAAGTAGATATTGTCTTGATTTTACATCTGGAGACACCTAGGGTCAGAGAAATGCCTTGATAGGGTCTTTTTTAAAGTTGGTTAGTCAACTTTTTAATATATATATAGAATATCTTAAAAATTTTTTGTATAAAACATAATAAAGTGATGTCTTTTAAATCTGTGTAGTTCTCCCTGCTCTGCGCAGAAACCAGACAGGCAAGTAGATAATGAATGACAGTGAAGCATGGTCTCAGTGAGGACTGTTTCAAAGGAGAACCCAGCACGGCAGGCCTGAGAGGCCTCCTGATCCCAAACTCTCATTCTGCAACCTTCCATTCATTAGAAATTCACTGGGGTTAGCAAGCTCCTCTATCAAACACTTGCTGAATTGAGTCAGCTGATCTGACCTGATAGCCAGGAGTCTCGGGTTCTGGTCCTATCTCTCTGTCTGAGTGATGTCCTCAAGAAAGCTGCTTTCTCCTCGGGCCTCATTTTCCTCGTTTATTAAATGAGGACTCTTTCACTCTACTATGCCAGGCACTATGCTGGCACCTAGAGCTACACTAGTATATAAGAAAAGAGTTCATGAGAACACAGCATGGGAAGTTCCCTGGTGGTCCGATGGTTAGGAGTCTGCTCATTCACTGCTGAGGGTGCACGTTCAATCCCTGGTCTGGGAACTAAAATCCCACAAGCCATGAAGCACAGCAAAAAAAAAAGAAAGAAAGAAATGTTTGTTGATTACACCTCAATAAAACTAAAGGGAAAAAAAGAAGCACCCACCGGGATTTTTGACGGATGTAATGAGCAAGTGATCAAGACACTTGCCAACACAGCTCAGACAGACTTAAACCAGAAAGGAGACTCTGAGGGCTCACATGACTGGAGAGTGACTGGAAACAGCAGGATCCAGGTGCTTATATGATGTCATCGGTGATTGGTTTCTCCATGTCCAGCCCTGCTGGCCTCTGCCTTAGCTTCATTTCCAGACAGGGAACAGAAGCAGCTGCAGGCTCACAATCTTTTAAAATACTAGGTTTTTTTTTTTTTTAATGAATATGGTTCAAAAGAGCAGATGGAGAAAGTCTCTCTCCCACCCTTTTTCCCAGTCCCCCAGCTTCCACCACTCAGGCACCAGTCCTCCCAGTAGTTGTCTCCTTCCAGATGCTCTGTGCATATTGCTTTCCGTTTTTTCTTTTTTTCCTTTTTTTTCCTTTTTTAACACAAATGGAAGACCACTACACGAACTGTTCTGCAACTAGCTTTTGTCACTTAAGTATCTTGGAGATTGCTCCAGAACCATGTATAAAGTTTACTTTGCTCCTGGCTGCACAGTATTTCATGGTTATGTAATGATACCAATCCCCTGTTGACAGACATTCGTTTCCAATCTTTTGCCAATACAAGCAAAGCTACAAGGAATAATATATACATTCCGATTCTACCTGTGTGCAATGTGACGGGCTAGTTTCTAGATGTGAAAATCCTAGGTCAAAGGGTAGGTCTTGGTCTTTGTAGACCTACAAAGGGTAAATCCTAAGTTTTTGTGATGGTGATTTTGATGGAATATTGGCAAATTGATCTCAGGTAGATGTGTTATTTTTTTTAAAAAATGAAAGGTTTATTCAGGGATCTATACACTCATTACACAGAGTGTGGGCCATCTCAGAAGGTGAGAGGCACCAGGGTATGGGGTTGTGTTACCAATTGTTACTCTCACCAACAAACAGATGAGGCCTGTTTACTTAAAGCCAATACCCTCTTCAGCTCTATGAAATTGTTTTGGTCATTGATGACGTAAGTTAAGCATGATCTGCATTTCTCGTGTGGTGAATAAAGTCAGCTATCTCTTCAAATACTTGAGAGTTCTTTGTCTTTCCTTTTCTGTGAAATGTCTACCTAATTTTTTGTACATTTTTATTGAGTTGTTATTTTTCTTATAGATTTGTAGGACATTTTTATGTATCAAATTTAGCCCTTTCTAATATGAGTTATAAATATCTTCCTTTAGACTGTCATTTACCTTTTAACTTTAGCTTATTTTTTTACCATACATACTTTTAACATTTTAAGTATGTATTTAAACATATCAATATTTTATGACTCTTGAATTTTGTTGAAGTCTTCTTCACTCCAAACTATTTACTTCTGTGGTATTCTTACCAAAAATGCGTAACCTCAGTCTAACCATGAGAACACACTGGAAAAATCCAAACTGAGGGGCAGTCTGCAAAGTAACTCAATAGTACTCTACAGATGTGTCAAGGTCATGAGAGGGAAACAAACAAACAAACAAAAAACCAAAGGACTGTCTCAGATTGGAAAAGCCTAAGCAGACATGCGGAGAAGGCAATGGCACCCTACTCCGGTACTCTTGCCTGGAAAATCCATGGACGGAGGAGCCTGGAAGGCTGCAGTCCATGGGGTCGCTAGGAGCCGGACACAGCTGAGCGACTTCACTTTCACTTTTCACTTTCATGCACTGGAGAAGGAAATGGCAACCCACTCCAGTGTTCTTGCCTGGAGAATCCCAGGGATGGGGGAGCCTGGTGGGCTGCCATCTATGGGGTCCCACAGAGTCGGACACGACTGAAGTGACTTAGCATAGCATAGCAAGGAGACATGACAACTAAATGCAATGTGAAATTCTGGATTACACCCAGAATCAGAAAAAAAAAAAAAAGCATCAATAGGGAAACTGGAAAAACTCAAATAAGACTTGCGGATTAGTTACTAGTATTGTATCAACACTAACTTCCTTGTTCCATAATTCTAACCAGAGCTATGCAAAATGTCAATATTTGGAGAAGTTGGGTGAAGGATATATGGGAAATTTGTACAATTTTTGAAGGTTTTCCATGATCTAAAGTTATTTAAAATAAAAAGGTTAGAAATGTCAAAGTTTCTTTAAGTGCTTTTGTGGTTTTATTTTTCAAACTGTAACCTTTGATCTATCATTCATATTGGTATAAGGTATTGATCCATATTTTCCCCAAAAGGCTACTCAGTTCTTATAAACTCTTTTTTCCTTGCCTTTTACTTTTTCTGCACTGGGTTTTGGTGTGGCATGTGAGCTTTTCTCTAGTTGCCAGCATGGGCCTAGTTTTGCCCTGCAGCACGTGGGATCTTAGATTCAGCACTAAGGGGATGGAACCAGCATCCCCCTGCCTTAGAAGGTGGATTCTCAACCACTGAACCATAAGGGAAATCCCTAATAAACTTTATTGACTAATCCTTTTCCACACTGATCTTTTTGGGTTTTTTTTTAAGTTGTAAAAAATACATAACATAAAACTTACCATCTTAAACATTTTTTTAAGGAATTTTTTTAAAGTTTTTTTTTAGTTTGGACCATTTTCAAAGTCATTGAATATGTTACAATATTGCTTCTGTTTTATGTTTTGGTTTTTTGGCCACAAGACACGTGGGATCTTAGCTCCCTGACCAGGGGTCAAACCCATACCCCTGCATTGGAAAGCCAAGTCTTAACCACAGGACTGCTAGGGAAGACCTCATTTTAACCATCTTTAACTGTTTAATTTGGTAGGGTTAAGTATATTCATATCATCATACAACCAATCTCCAGAACACTTATTACCTTCTGAAACTGAAACACTACTCACTAAACAACTCATTTTCCTCACCTCCCTCCCCCCTCACCCACCACAACCTTGGCAAGCACCATTCTATTACATTCCATCCCTCTGCTGCTGCTGCTGCTGCTAAGTCGCTTCAGTCGTGTCCGACTCTATGCAACCCCATAGATGGCAGCCCACCAGGCTCCTCCGTCCCTGGGATTCTCCAGGCAAGAACAGTGGAGTGGGTTGCCATTTCCTTCTCCAATGCATGAAAGTGAAAAGTGAAAGCGAAGTCGCTGAGTCTTGTCCGACTCTTAGCGACCCCATGGACTGCAGCCCTCCAGGCTCCTCTGTCCATGGGAGTCTCCAGGCAAGAGTACTGGAGTGGGGTGCCATTGCCTTCTCCATCCATCCCTATGAATTTGAGCCAACTCTTGGAACTCATATAAGTAGAATCCAGCAGTTTTTGTTTCTTCATGATGGACTTATGCTGATTAACAAGCCACTAATTTCACCATAAAATGAAAACCTATTTTTGATGCTAATTGGCAAAGCGGCTGGTGTTGACTAAGAGATATATAGTTGAAGTGGATGAAGAAATCGAGGCACAAAGTGGTTAAGTGACTTATTGGCCATCACATTACCTTGGAGGAGAGCGGGTACACTTTAAACCGCTCCATAGCTCAATTCCCGTCTCTGCCCTCGGCTAGGGCTCACAGAACAAAGCCAAGCCATGGAAACCAGCACCATCTAGGTGATGCTTGAAGACAAGAGGTGGATGAAGTCTCCAAGGAAGAGTGACCACCAACATTTACAGGTGAAAGGGAGGAGACAACCCTATAATGCGTCCTCAGTGGCTGGCCAGCTGTGGGTTTTCAATCAATATTCATTAGATGAGTCTAAGAAGGAGCAGCCAGAATAGTTGGAGGTAAGCCAGGGGAGCTAATTTTCAGAAAGGAAGGAAGAACAACTTTCAAATGAGGGTAATGGTCAACATATAGAAAGGAGGTCGAGCCAAAGTCTGGAAAGAACCTCTGAATTTAGGAACAAGGAACTCACTGGTGATGAACGATTTCTTAGGACTGGAGGAGCAAGAAAGTGCTGGTAAATGTTTAACAACCCACTCTCCAAGAAGAGTATGCATTCAAATGTGTACATAAGTTTATTATAAATTTTGCTGATATAAAGGATGTGCAACAGAATCTGCAAATAATAAAATATACAATATTCTTTATTGTAAATTCTACTCTTGTATCCATAATTTCATAAATGGAATTATATCATAAGTATTAATACAAGGATAGTAACATAACCATTGGTTGATATTTTTATTTACATTTTTGATTAAGATAAAAATGAAACACTGAAGATATGTTGAAACTTCACAGGTTCCTCAATGACTTGAGTGATTCTTTGCTGATAAGTTTTCAAATCCTGGGGGAATACTTCATTTTGTGTGTGTGTGTGTGTGTGTGTGTGTGTGATATTTGTAGTATAACAGTTATGGACATGACACTTAAAGACTTAACCTGCATTATTTAACATTTTCCCCATCACTTTTTAAAATCTAGACAATCCTTTTTAAAATCTAGACAATCAGCAAAGCCTGATATGTAGTATTTGCCAATTTGGGGAGTGTAAATACTCCCATTTAGGCCAGTTTCAAATTACTAACTTAATGTCACTAAATAAATTGGAAAGAGATACAAAGTAGTACATCATTTCTTAGTATTCCCACCATACAGATACCATAAATGCAAACAACCTCAAAACCATATAATAGTAAATTTATAAAATAACCAGGAACTGATGAGTATTTCTTACTCTGGTTTCGGGTTTTCTGTTTTTTTTTTTTTTTTTTTTAGGTCTTAACCATTGGACTGCCAGGGAAATCCCCCTCCATTTATTTAATTGCAAGGTTACATATTCAATATTTGATATAGCTGTTTTTAACAATCAGTCCATGATGTTTCTGGAAAAACAAACAGCTTTCACAAATCAGTAAGCACACCACTGGGTGTGGTGAAAGTCAGGCTGTCATGGGATGTAACTCTCCTGGTCAAGCCTGTAACCATGACCGGCAATATCCACCTTTCTTGCCTCCTGGACAATCTGCTCCTCTCTCTGCTTCCAAGGCCTCACTCAAACTGCTCCTGTAGGAGCAACACTCCTGCCACCTGGGGCAGGTTATTCCTACTCCATAGCATCTGCAAGTCGAGTTTGAAACATTTATCATAATTTGTTATTAAAGTACTCTGGGAGTACCAGAGATTGTTCTTTGTCCCCCTGAGCTATAATATCTGTGATGGCCCAGGCCGAGTATAGGTCACATTCACATCTGTTTCCTGGGTACCCACTATAGTGTATAACAAGTGCTGAATAAGTATTCTCTGAGTGAATACTCATGAAGAAGGGCTGTGTGCAGAGACAGAAGGCATCACTTGAGGAGGCTCCACCAGAAAAAATCTCCTTTGATGACTTTTGCTTATTTAGAATGGCGTGGGCTCCACCATTTAAGACTAAAAAGTATAGATTAAAACATCTACACTGAATCTTTCCTTAAAAAATGTGCCCCTGTGAGAACACTTACCCTGTGACAAGGTAGAACTTTCTTCTCTAATGCCAAATAGTGTGTTTCAATAACTTTCTTTTGAACATGTTCTAGCCCGGGGCTACCAGACAAAAACTAGGGTGGGTGTTCTAATTAGACTACTGAGTACACAGGTAACCTTTGCCAGGTTTCTGGGTTGGGCGCCCCAAATACCAGGGAAGTCTACCCTTTAGCACGTGACCCTTCCTAGCATGGCGAGATAGAAGTTTTGACAGCCATTCATTCATGACACCAAATTTGACAGACATTAAAAGAACCACTTTTTGGAATATCGGAGGTACACAGAACATGCCCTCAGATAAGCTTCATGAAATTAAAAAAAAAAAAAAATACTAACTAGCAAACTAGGATTCATGCAAAGAAACGAAACCCTGGCGTTGGGAAAAAAACTCCTGACAAACCGTACACTACACCAACACACCCAAACCCAACACCCTTAAAAAAGTAAAAAAAAAAAACAACACACCCCAAACCTTACAGACGCCATTAGAACCAACACTGCGGCTGCTAAGTCGCTTCAGTCGTGTCAGACTCAGTGCGACCCGATAGACGGCAGCACACTGCGCTCCCCCATGCATGGGATTCTCCAGGCAAGAACACTGGAGTAGATACAACTAATAACAAAACTTGATCTAACGTTAAGAGCACATTAACATTATGGATCGTCAGGAAGAATCAGATAGGAGCAATCAGGGTGTTGCAAGTCCTGATTACGCAGAGCCGTTAATCACGAATCATGCGAGCTCCAATCATCATGTTCTATTCTGCCCTCCAAAAGGAGGAACAGGTAAGGATTATCCTACCTGACGATACCGAGAAGGCGGCAATATTCCGTACTCCGGAAATACGACTCCGCTATCAGGGAGGGTGAGTAAACGACATGTTAGTCCGAGCAATCTAAAGTTATCCAGGTTCTTCCACTTGTTGTTCAATTTATTTGCAGATGTTTTAAAATATATTTTTCCATTTGGCTGTCAAAATAGCAAACGCTAATCCCTCCCAGAATGCTTCACTCACTTAAAGAGCTCGAGGTACTACCCTTAAGCATCACTTTATTTACATATCTCCGCCCACTCCCTTCCGCCAAAAATCTACCGTAATAACTAAAATAGAAGCGACATTTAGTGTCTTAACTGTGCAAGGCTGGAAAACAGCCTTCCATTTCTATAGTAGTTTGGCCACCCCAATTTTCTCCTGAAATTTTTGTCTTGATTTCTTTTTTTTTTTTTTGGCCACGCTGCCTACCATTCAGGATCTTGGTTGCTCCACCAGGGACTGAACCTGTGACTGCTGCAGTGGAGGCGTTGGGTCCTAACCACTGGACAGCCAGGGAATTCCTGTAAAATTCCTGTAAGTTTTGATCTTATCCTAAAATATATTTTATTACAAAGGACTGTAAACAAAACGCAGATAATCCCAGACTCGAGAGATAATTACCCTAACACTGACATCCTTCACTAAATGCAGTGTTAGAAGGAGAGCTGAAGCCTTCCTCTTCCAGGAAGGGTGAGTGGTCCTTCACTGCTTCAGCCTTCATCCCTACTTCAGTCACGAAGGTATCAGAAAGGTTTCTTTTTCAGCCCAAAGACGCTGATGAATAATGTTATTTCGGTGACAGCTGGGAGGGCACTGAGGAAGGTAGGTGATGGGTTCAGAGTTCCTTCTAATAAAAATACCCAGATCCCCAAGCCAGCGATCCCACCCCCCACCCCCTAAGTGCAGGAGTGACAGTGAAGTCACTCAGTCGTGTCTGACTCTTTGCTCAGTTCATGGGATTTTCCAGGCAAGAACACTGGAGTGGGTTGCCATTTCCTTCTCCAGGGGATCTTCTCAACCCAGGGATCGAACCTAGGGCTCCCACATTGTAGGCAGATGCTTTACCGTCTGAGCCACCAGGGAAGTTTTAGGAGTGTAGGAGGGGAGGACTTCAAAAAGACTCGGGAATGTTGAGTGGATCTGGTATCTTACACATGGAGTAAAGGGCTGGATAGGAGAAATCTTCAGATTTAAAGTAAACCTCCCTTCCCCGTCCTCAAACATTAGGTGCTACCATACCTGCAAAAGACAAAAATGTACCAATACGTGGTGCACTCCCAACGCTCAAATATGAAGAAGGACAGGGCCACAGATGCACCACAGTGAGCCCCGATGGCTTGGGAATACACCAGAGTCAAGGAAAGCCTTTGGATCAACAGGTAGTGATGAGCCAGAAAAGGCCGGTGATGGGCCTGGCATCTGCATTCACAATCAGCTCCTGGTGAGTAAGGCATCTCTCACTCCCTTTACCACACTGCAAAGGCCAGAGCCAGAAGCCCAGACTTTTGGGTTTTAGGATGGCCATGTGTAGAGGCCAGAGCTGAGCCTGCCCTGCTGGGAAACCAAGCTACCTCCATCCCGTATCTAGTTTGGACCCTTCAGGTGAAGTAGTAGACTCCCAATCTACTCCAAGCACACAGAAATGCTCACAGGGACACAATACACTGCTGGGATCACTTTCCAGCACCCTGGTGTTGAGAGCCTTCCCTGATCCATCTTCCTCACTTCCTTTGTCTCTTCTGCCTTCCCAAAGTGCTTTGTATCTTTACATCTGATGGCACCCGTGCTTATCACACTGAATTACAGATGTCTGTGCGTCTCCCTCTTCCTCAAGATAGAAAACTGTGTTGTACTCCCATCTTGAGATCTCCAGTGCCTGGTGAGTGGCAGGAGCTCAAAAAGTGATCCGAGATTGTATTAAATCTTCCACATTGCCTAACATCTCTCCACAGGAGGGATTCTGTTTGCCTGCTAGAGCAAACACCATTGTGCCAGAAAGGCCTGGTTAAGTGGCTGAAGGGCGTTATGGTGGACAAGGGCCGAGGAGGAAAGGAGTACACGTAGAAAGGATACAGATGAGGCTCTGGGTGCTGTTGAACATGGAAACTCCTAAGAAGAAACCAGCCAGCTCCACTGCAAAGAGGGCCAGGGTAACAGAGAGCGCTGCCACCAGCCTGCAGAAAAGAAGGAAGTGGCTCAGGCCTTCTGGACTTTTTCTAAGACCCCTTCACTCCCACTACTGCCTAATTCTGCCCACCCTGTCCCACATGCTCACTGAATGTCCTGCTTCTCATACTCCTCAGGGGTGAATTTGAGAGGCAGGCAGGCCTGGATGTTGCTGTCCTAGGGAGCAGGGCAGAAAAATAGAGAAGTTGAAAGAGGGTCTGGCGGCGGGATATGGGAGGACTCCACCGTGTAAGGCTCCGGGGGAGAAAGGGTGGGGTGGGGCTGGGACCACCCCAAATTGGAAGGAGGAACGAGAAGAGAGCCATGGGTCTTACCCTGGACCAGAATAAGGTGATGACGACCACCAGATGCGCCAGGAGCGTCAGAAAGCGAGAGGGCACGAGCCCCGAGATCCGGCCCATGGTCCCCAGGGGAAGAGGTACTGCCTGGAGCAGAGGCCGTTTGTCTCTGGGGCTGGAAGCTCAAGGAGGGTCACTCCTCAAGGCTCTCAAGCTAGCAGACAAAAATTCGACGTACGCCGCCCTCCCCGCTTACGCTGGCACCGCTCAGTTGCCTTGGTAACCGCAAAAAACGAGGGCTCCGACGGGACCTCTGAAAGTCTCGCGAGAGCGGCAAATATCGCGCCGCCGCCAGCCCTCTGGGAAACGTTGGTCCGGGTCCACAATACCTGTGCAGATCCCGACCGGATGCAGAGAATCGAGCCGTCGGCCTTCCCGCGTGCAGACGAGCTGTCTGCACAGCCTGAGAGTGTGTTGTGGCGCGGCCCTACATTGCCGAGTCGGCCCACACAGCACTGGCGAACGGAAACTCGGACACTCGCTCCTCCGGGTATCCCCACGCCGGGAGCGGCCTGGGCCCCAGCCCCTGCTACTTTGCCCAGGATGACCCTCCGGACACCACAGTCACCACCACTTCAGCCTTAGGGCGTCAACATGCCCGAGGCCTGGACACTCTCTTTTCTTCCATCCTCCGCATCAGTGTAGCTTCTCCCTGACCTAGGCCGAATTTGGAGAGGTGGATGCCCCTTTATTGTCCCGGAGCCCCTGGTTGTTGGCCGACCGTATACCTGAACTTTTCCTTGATTCTGGTTCCTCGCCCCCGCCCCAACTCACTCAGATTGGCGAGGGGTTTGCAGAGTACAGAAAAGAGCCCCTCTCCTGAACTAGGGTGTGGATGAGAGGCGTGTTGCGGGAATGAAGTGGACAAACGGTATCAGAAAAGGGAGTGGAGGAAGAGAATGAAACCCCGCGTCCCTGGGAGGCAAGAGTCGAGGGCGGAAATTCAGACTCTACGATTTCCTTATCTCTTAGAGGTGTGGCCAGCTATAGTCTAAGCATCTCTCACGATTGGGACCTCACGGACCTTCGGACCTTAAAGGTGATTTCCTGCAGAACGGAAAGTTCTCGCCGGAGTTCATGGCTAACAGTTAAGTCACAACTTCCAGGCCCCCCCACCCCCACCCCCTTACCCGATCATCTCCCAAGAATAATAATGGATAATCCAAAATAAGAATAGAAAGAGTTTTATTTGAGCCAAACTAATGAGTAGACTGGAAGCTCCTTTCCCAGATTACTCTGAGAAACTGCCCCAGCGAAGCATCGTTTTCAGTGCAGTTTTGCATTTTGTAAGAACAAAGAACTTTATACAAGTCAGGGTTACATTTCTTCTTTTTTTTCTTTTTTAAGGACCAGATGATTAATATACAGCAGGTCAGCATGGCCTTGGCACCTGGAAAGCATCTCTTATCATCACATCAAAGGTGTCCCAGGAAGAGGGGCATTTAATCTTTATTTTTAACATGGGCATTTTTTACTTCTGGTCAGCGTACCCTTTCCTTTAATTAAAGCAGATGTACAAAGTGTGTTTGATAGACCACAAACAGGCTATTTTAGTTAGGATAAAATTCAAGTTGTGTAATGTTTAAGCCAGAATGACTTCCCTATATATCTCAAAATGTGAACACTTCTTTTATTACTACTCTCCATCTCAGTGCCTCTTAGACAGGTCTAAACTACAAGCCCAAGAGGCATTTTTTAATTTCCTCATTCATTCATTCATTCAACAAATAAGTCCCAGGCACTGTGCTGGGCTCATATCCTTGAGGAACAAGGAAGAAGTCTCTACCTTCCTGGGGTCAGAGAGATTGACAACAAACACGTCAACAAATAATGAATCTGCAAGGTAAAAGTTGTAATAAATAAATTTTAAAGGAAATAGTAGAACAATATGATCAAGGAAATTTTCTTTGAAAATAGACCATTTGTTCTTAAAACTTCATTTTAGGAAATGTGGTCAAAACAGAAAAAATGCTTTTCTCGCAGGTCCCCAATGTACTAAATGGATTTCCTTTTTCTAAACCAGTGTGTGAAAAATTTCAGGTGTCAAAGTGATAGTCAAAAGATGTTTCCTCAAGTTCATGCAAGACAAAGGGATATAACAAGAATGGATAAACAACAAGGTCCTGCTGTATAGCACGGAAAACTATATTCAATGTCATATGATGTCATAATGGAAAAGATATATATTTATATCTGAATCACATTGCTTTACAGTAGAAATCAACACAACATTGTCAAACAACTACACGTAAATAATGTTTTTTAAAATGGTGTGACAAATTTGAAATTTAATGTGTGATCCTAATGGGTCCTGGATCAGAAAAATAAAATTTATTATAAAGGACATTAGTGGAAAAATTGGCAAAATCTGAATAAGGTCTCTAGCCAAAATAATAGAGTCAATAGTGTCGGAGTGAAAGAGGTGGAGTGAAGTGGAAGCAATCTACAGAGTCTTAGAAGATAAAGTCTGAACCTGGGAATGTGTGTGGGTGAGAGAAGGAAGGGATGACTGTTAGATTTTGGGATCCAGCAGCTTGAAGTTTGGGGCATTCTGCGCGTAACAGCCTTCCTGCCTGGGTACCTATAGCTAGTAAGAACAGGAAGATAAATTCACTTTGTGAACTGGTAAACAGCAGGCATTTAATCGACTTCCCTGGTGGCTCACTTTCCATGTCTTTGGTTCAGAGAAGCCTGCTTCACACTCACCAAAGAGAGTTTTGGAGCCACCTTGTGGCCACAGGTGGTAGTGCCAGTGACCAAGGGTCCTTCGGCCACTCGACCCAGGGCTGGAACTCACATGTTCCGATATTTGAACTGGCCATAAAATAATTTAGAAATGCGTTTTTTAAGTCAGAAATATTCAAACATATTGTATGTAAAAGTAAAGTATTTTTCATTCAAAAGGTTATGACCCCTTTTGAAGCCTACCATTCTGTTTCAGCAATTACCAACACATGGCCAACCTTGTTTCAGCTATATTCTGCGTCCCAGTCCCACTGGATTATTTTGAAGCAAATCCCAGACATCACCAAATAGTTCTGTCCAGGCGGAGGAAATTTTCATCCCACTGTCTTGAGTTCTTTTAGCTGATCTAATAATTAAATTAACATAAGATAGATTGATAGGAGGAAAAAAATCCAATTTAATTCAAACACAGGGAAATCTCACAGAAAAAGGACCACCAAAGAGACCAAAGGAGGCTGTTTATATGTTGTTTTTTGACAAAGAAATATTGTTTGTGAAGAATTAACAAAGGGGTTTGTGCTTGGGGTAGCAAACTAAAGAAGTAGCAAAGTTTGTTATGTAGCTATCTTAGCCTTGAATTCCCTCACTCTGGTGATAAAACAAAATTTATATTTAAAGACAGGACAAGAAAAACTGAACATAAAATTCTCTCTGTGTGTTTGTTTGGGCCTCGCCCTTCCCTCCCTAATGTGCAAGTGTGCACCTGCGTTACATATTAACCAGATGGGAGTGACTGCTCAACTATACAGATCAATTTTTTCCCCTTTCTTCTAATGCTACAGTGTAACTTTTGTTTGCTGTTGTTACTTCTTAAAACTTAAAAGAATAGCATTCTTTCTCAACTCTGTAGAGGGTTATGAAGAACCTCAGCTTCATAAGTCCTGACAGGAGGTGTACTGTTTCAGCTGGGAGTCATGGTGACTTGTTGCTCACTTTGTAAATGCTTTCTTGGACTGTTACCTTGGTAAACCTTGTGTAAATTATCAGTCTGGCATTTTAATGTAGGATCCTTTGTCTTGAAAATGTACATGACTAGTGCCTTGGGCTTTTAACAGGCAGCACACCAGGTTTGCTTGTCTCTCTTTTTCTGGCGTTTAATCTGAGCTTCGAGTTCAGGAGTAGGCAGACTGAAGCAACCATTGAACATTTCCCATCAGTTTTTCACACCAGGTGAGCAATTTTAACTAGAAGACTGTGGGTTCAAGTCCTAACCCAAGGGTTCAAGTCCCAATCAGTTTTGGCTGGGTTTGAATCCCGTCTGAGTTGTGCAGTTTCAATGGGGCATTGATTTTAAGCCACAGCATGATGGAATCATGTTAGCATTTTAAAAGATGATTGTCTTTGACTATTCTGGAGACAGAGACATTAGGGAGGAGTCTACTACAGTCATCCAGCGAGATGGCAGTGGGAATAGGGAATGAGGGCTAACAGAATTATGAAGGAAATGAAATTGAGTGAACTTGGTGACTAGAAATGGGAAGCGAGGAAGGGGGAAGAGTCAAGATGAATCCAAGCCTCAGCTTGGCCTCTAACTGAGAGTGCAGAAGACTGGGAAGGAAATGAGACAAGAGGGAAGGGGACAGGGCGCAACCTTTACAAGAATGACGCAGCTACTGAGAACTGGATAGGAGAGAAAAATGGTTAGAACCGTTCAGGCGCAAGATGGCAGAAGATTCAACTTCCAGTAGACCTTAAACCTTATTACATGCCCATCCTGTATATTAACATGTTGAAGGACACACCCACAGGTACCCTGACACTTCTGAGGCAGACCATAAAAAGCCAAAAAGGGGGGCAGTGGCCCAATTTCTGGAAATCCTCACCCCTTCCCTAAGTAGTTAGAATAATCCTCCCAAATGTTACCCTCTGAAATTACTCAGCCCATAAAAACTTACCACATATTTCCCAGTGCTCTTTCAGAGATGGCCCACACTTTTTATGGATCGTGTTCAGTTCAGTCGCTCAGCTGTGTCCGACTCTTTGCAGCACGCCAGGCCCTGGAGCCTACTCAAACTCATGTCTCTCTCAATAGATCTACTTCTTACCTATCTCTTTGCCTCTCCCTGAATTCCTTCTATGTGGAGACATAAAGAACCTCAGCTTCATAAGTCCTGACAGGAGGTGTACTGTTTCAGCTGGGAGATTGTGGGTTTGAGTCCCGCCTGAGGTGGGAAGTTTTCGAAGGATGACAGGGTCAAGTGAAGGTGTCCAGCAGGCACTAGACTGAATCCAGAGAGGTGGGAGCAGGATTCAGGAGCCCTCAGCACAAAAGTGATGGCTGACTCCAGGGAAGGGTTTACTCCAGGGAAGGTGTGCAGCATAAAGAGAGAAGACAGAACTCCTAGGGAAAAAGGACAGAAAAAGAGTCTGGAGGGAGGGGGACGGTAAGATAGGGGAAAGCCAGCAGACAGCAGTGTCATGACAACCAAGGGGGAAGGCTCTTAAAGGATGTTGCCCAGTCAATTAAGGTCAGGCTTCTCCGCTGGCTTTGACTTGTCTGTAGTCCCTGATAACTTTCTTTGGCGGTATTGGACCTTTGAACTTCTTTCACCCTTCAAGAAGCAAATGAGCAAATGTGTGTGTGTATGTGTGTGTGTGTGTGTTGGGGGGGGGTGGTTCTTTTAGCTTCTGGTATTCCTCTTTATAAGTTTCCATCCTGGTCTCACCTGGGGAGCTTTAACAGGTACAGATATTTATGTCAACGGAAATCAGAACAGGGGTTGCCTCTGTGAAGGCGGGGGGGGGGGGGGGGGGGACGGGGGGGGCGGGGGGGTCGGGGATCGACTCGTAGAGGATAAGAAAGAACCTTGTAGGATGAAGAACATGTCTTCTATCTTGAAAGGGTTGTGGGCTGAATTCTTGAAAACGCATCAAAATAAACACTTAAGATCTGTGCATTTCATTGTAGGTAAGGGATTCCTCAGAATCGTCAAAAGTGACAAAATTAATGATGCCAAGATTCTACCCTGGATCTTTAAACCAGAAACTCCAAATTTGGGGCCTGTGAGTAGCTATCTGGAAGGCTCCGCAGGCGGTTGTTAAGGGCAGCCCGGGAGGGGACGCACGGCTGGAAAAGCTAATCTCTGTCCCAGACGTGCTTCCATCACCTTCGGCCTGGTATTCCCAGTCCTTCCACACGTTTCTGTGCCAGTCCGTCCCCGCTGGGCTGTGAGCTCTGGGTCCCCCAGAGAACCAGCTCAAGGCCGCCTTATGGTCTGCAGGAGGGCGGCGACGAGGTCGGGGCACCGATGAACCCGGAGCCCACAAAGCCGCTGCCCTGCGGGTGGCGGGCCCTGCTGGTCCCACGAGGCCGGAGGGAGACAGCAAGCACCACACCAGGGGATTTTAGAAGTTCCAGAAGGCCCTCAGCACCTCGATCGCCACAGCCGGCCGCCTTACCGTCCAGTCGTCATGGGGAGACCTGTCCACCCCCGTGGCCGGCCGACCTCGTGGCGCAACGGTAGCGCGTCTGACTCCAGATCAGAAGGTTGCGTGTTCAAATCACGTCGGGGTCAGCGTTCGCTTTTCTAGAGCTCGGGTAGCTTTTATTCTTATTTGTAACTCTGTTGAGGTCCCATCCAGCAGATTAGAGAAGAAACACTTCACAGGGGCCGGAAGGGGAGGGTCCCTGGCTCGGAGTCCCGAGCCGCCCCGTAGGCGGGGGAGCTCCAAGATCTCGCGATAGTTTTTATTGTAGATCCGGGGACTGTAAATCTGGGCGGATAGCGGGGTTCCTGAGGAGTGACGCAAGCCCCGGAAATCCAACGCCGAGTCGGGTGCTCGCGCAGGCTAGGATATCGCTCGGCAGCCAGAGCCCTGCGAGTCGTCCTCGCGGTGCCGGGCGGGATCCCTCGGGACACCATCCCTACGCGACGTAGTTAGGTTCACGCTTTCTCCGAGAAGGAAGAATCCAGACCCCAGAGAGGAGATCCTAAGCTGCTTTCCTGTGGACGAGGTGGCCGAGTGGTTAAGGCGATGGACTGCTAATCCATTGTGCTCTGCACGCGTGGGTTCGAATCCCATCCTCGTCGGCCTGCGATTCCGCAGCTGTCTTTATATTTTATAACCTTCTGTGTGCCAGGATTCAATTTCTGTGTCATCCTTTCAACCTATCCCGTTTTACAGCCGCGGATTTCGCACCTTCTACCTTGTTTTCCAGTACGACCGAAAATTAGAAAGGTATCCCGGCATTCATTCACCTAACCTGGAACTGACCTGGCCAGGGAAACGAGGCGGGGAAGCGGTTGCGCGGGGCGCCGTGGCTTAGTTGGTTAAAGCGCCTGTCTAGTAAACAGGAGATCCTGGGTTCGAATCCCAGCGGTGCCTCCCGAGGCATGGGTTGTTTTTACACTTCGAGCAAAGAGTCGTAGGCTTCTGGCTTATATATAATTTTCCACATCTCTTCGGGAGTCTACCGGTGGCCACCAGACGGCCTTTTCTATTTCCGGTTGTGCACCTCAACGCTAAGTGCATGCTGTCAGTCTTGCGCTCTATGTTGGCACGGCGACCTGCCAGTCAAGCACGTATTTGCATTATCTGTGCTTGCCACTATTTTGGCTTCGCTTTTATTTCCCGAAATGATAAGTGATTCCGTTTTCGTAGTCTGTTTCCCTGTTTTTCTAAATAAGCTTACCCATTTTGAGATTTTCTCACAGATAGGACTGATGAGTAATTTGTATTTTACATAGATTGATATTGAGAAAGCCTCTTGTCGACTGGCCGGTTAGCTCAGTTGGTTAGAGCGTGGTGCTAATAACGCCAAGGTCGCGGGTTCGAGCCCCGTACGGGCCAGAGTATCGTCTTCTTTTAAATAATTTACTGTCAATTTTTTGTTGTTAAGGAAGGTGTGTGGAGCAACATCTCCAATTCCGGAACTGTTCACACCTCGAGGCGAGGAATAACGTGTTTAAATTCAGCCCAAAGACCTAGTGTCTTGAGTTACAGGAGGATAGTTTAACGGAACTGGATCCGTATTGTGATCTGTTTCTGAATCTCACATAACGGGAGCTTCTGGAATTTACTATGTGACTGTAAACGGAAGGCGGCCAGGAATTGGCACAGTGTGAGAAATGGGGTCAAGAATGGAGCTAGCAAGTGTTTCTAGTCTTTAGAGCACAGATGTCCAGTTTGCCCAGTCCCTGCCTGTCCACTTCAGGAACTAAGACAACACTTCCTTCCTTTTTTCTTCTAGATCTCCTTGCTTCTGAGTCTGCTTTTACACATCTCTCAGCCCATACCTGTGTCTTACCTTTCCTCAGATCTGCTGTTTATGAGTAGGAACCATATCCTTCCATATGTGGCCTGAGACCCCCACCCCACTCCCAGCACCAGCCCCAAGAAAACTCCACGAAAAGACTGACCCTCATTCCCATTACTTTGGTTCATCAATCCCTGTAACCCCACACAGACACAGCCTCAGCCTTAGCAGCAGCAGCACTTTAATTCCACAAAAACTCAGAAAGCCAAAACTGATTAGAACATTCCACAACAGGTGGGCTTCAAAACCAGCAACAATTCTATCTGAACCCTGAGAGCAGAGAGACCCCTCCCAACGCACCTCCTCTACCATGCAATACATTCCTTCTAGCTCCGCCCAGGTTATGACTGGGGAAATGGGATGGTAGAGGGCGAGAGGGCAGAAGCAGGAGGTTATCCATCTGCAAGTATGCGTCCTTGTCTGCGTGGTGTGTGGTCTTTGACCACACAAGCTCCCACAGCCCCTGGCACCTGAGATGTGACTACTGGAGGTCAGAGTGGCCACAGTGGGGGCTGGGGTCTCCTCTGTTCTCCTTTCTTGATAACATATGACAGTCACATCTCCCAAGCCCAGACCTAAAGCCCCGGGTTTCCAGAGATGGTGCTCTAAAGAGAGTTGGGAGAACAAGGTAGCTGCAGATGGCCAACTGAACAGAAGCAGAGCATCATACCCTCCTACCAGGAGAGCCTTTAGAACTTCCCGATACACACCTGCATAAGGCCCAGCGAATGGTCGCCGGCAAGCTAAACGTATCTGGAAGAACCTCCCATATATAGGCCTCCCTCCTCTCAGCAGGCGGGTCCCACCAGGGCTCCTTGAAGAGTCCTTAAGGATCCTGCTGGTCCCTGGCGTTGCCAGGCCTCTCCTGCCTTCCCAGTCACTTGCACAGGGCCTCCAACACCTCCAAGGTGCGTCGGATATCCCGGACTTGGCGCGCCAGTCCCTGAACCGGTTGCAGAGCCCGCTCCAGTTCTTCACAGCGCGCCAGCAGGGTGTACATGCCCTTGATGCTCATGTCCACAGCTTCCCCTAGAGAGTCCACTGCATCACGGTAGGTTTGGATGCAGCCCACGCTCAGAGCTGTCAGCTCCTGCACCGCACCTCCCAGCCCGCGAAGCAGACGGTCCACCCTGCCGCCCAGCTCCCGACTCAGCCGCTCCAGGTCCCGCAGCACGTCGGGGTCGATGGGAGGGATGGCCGGAGTGGGTGTGGGAGCTGAACAGGGCCGCGTAGGGGCAGGGGGCGGAGGTTGAGGGGCGCCGCTCAGACGGATCTTGAGTTGCAGGTTGTTGGCGACAAAGTGGGTGAGGTCGCCATGGCGGCTCACCGTCCCTTCGAGCTCCAGGGGGCTGGAGATAGTGGCGCGCCGCCCGCCGCCTGCGCCAGATTCTGCACCCCCTGAAGACGCGGGGCCGCCGCACGCCCCGCTCAACCCGTCCAAGCTGCGGCTGTCCTGAAGGCGGCTGGAGAACGAACGGCCACCCCTGCCGGCTTCCGCCGCCTCGTCGTCGTCTTCCTTCTGCTCAACATCCATCCCGCCGCCTACAGGGCTCCCTCGACGGCAGACCCTCTCGGATTCAGGCTTGGCCTCCGGAGGCTCAGGGTCCTTGCGCCGGGAGGACCCGTGCAGGTCGAATTCGGGATCCGGCGCCCTCAGGCGGCTTCCTGCCCCAGAAAACGTCCCTCCACGGCCCGGCTTGTCCTCCGGAGCTTCCCATTCCGGAGGGTGGACAAAGCTGCAGCTCGAAGTCTTCAGGGACGCCTTGGGGTGGCAGCTCGCGCCCCCAACGTTCTCTGCCTCTTCGTCCTCGGATAGTCGGAGGTCTGAGGGCCTCTCAGAGGGCGTTTGGCCCGGGCCGTCGCCGAAGATCGCAGCTTGCTGTTCCCCCAGAGCTAGCAGGTCCGTCTTGGGCCCAGGCCGCCCCCGGGGCGACTCCATACTGCAGTTGGGGGCAGGAACCGAGGAATTGGTTCGCCCCGGCTTGGGAGGCCTTGGCGGCGCCTTTAAGGGGCGTTTTAGAGGCGCGCCGATTGGCCTCGGGCTGACAATGGTCAGGACGTGAAGAGCACTCTGATTGGTCCCAACAACCAGGAAGTCCCAGAAGACCAGCTGTCATTGCGTGACCGAACACACGTGAGAGCCAGCAGGGAGGAGAGAAGGAGGTAACAGCTGCGCTCGTTGCCCCGCCCTTTCGAAAAGTTGAAAAGGCAGATCTTAAAGATGAAGATCCTGAAAAGCCTGAGTCCTCCAGGGGCGGAGCTAGGCTCTTTCCGCCCACATTTGTTGCTTAGTAACCGCTTTTAGTAGGGAACCAGAATTGGGTTTCTTAAAAGAGGTTCTTGGGATGAAAGTAGTATATCCTGCTTGGACCGTCGGGATTGAATCGCACCTTAGTTGATCAGGATGGAACCAGAATTCCCATTTGCTCTTCTGTTCTCTTGTCTCCTGCCCCCTCCACCGGGTTTTGAGTGTCTCCTCTTGGAGGATGGTGTGTGATTTTGCCTCTAGGTAGAACATTCAATTAGTTAATGGCCCTTAAGGTCAGAGCCCTGGTACCATTCTGATCTCTTCTCTTCCTTCTCTTCTCACTGGTCCTGCCAGAGGCACTGGTCTTCTCACTGTTCCTGTGACAAAACAGACATGCTGCCGCCTCAAGGACTTACATTTGCTCTTGCAAATGTAAAAGCAAATGAGTGGCAGTTCGCGCCCCCAACGTTCTCTGCCTCTTCCTCCTCGGATAGTCGGAGGCCTGAGGGCCGCTCAGAGGGCGTTTGGCTGGGGCTGTGGCCGTCTCAAGGACGCCCGTCGTCCTCTTGGCCCACCCCGTTTTTTGAGGCCGAGTCCACAAAGTATATTAAAGGTCCGTATAGTCAAAGCTATGATTTTTCCAGTAGTAATGCACAGATGTGAGTTGGACCATAAAGAAGGCTGAGTGCCAAAGAACTGATGCTTTTGAATTGTGTTGCTGGGGAAGACTCTTTGAGAGTCCCTTGGGCTGCAAGGAGATCAAACCAATCAATCCTAAAGGAAATCAAACCTGAATATTCTTTGGAAGGACTGAAGCTGAAGCTCCAATACTTTGGCCACCTGATGTAAGACTCTGATGCTGGGGAAGACTGAAGGCAAAAAGAAGGTAGCAGAGGATGAGATAGATAGCATCAGGGATTCAATGGACATGAATCTGAGCAAACTCGGAGATAGTGGAGGACAAAGGAGCCTGGTGTGCTGCAGTCCATGGGGTTGCAAAGAGTCAGACATGACTTAGTGACTGAGCAACTACAAAGAAAAATGTTCACCTTTTTTCTCCATCAAGTCCTTTTTCAAATATTATCTTTTCAGTGAGGCCTCCCATTACAATCTGTTTACAACTGCAACCACTTTTTGCAAGCTTCCTGCGTTGAGGATTTTTTTTTTTTCTTCTCATTTATTCACCCCTCAGCCTCTAGAACAGCACCTGGGCTGCAGAGAGCACTCAGTAACTATTGTCAAATGAATAAATCTTAACCAAAATTATGATATAACTACACCAGCAGGATGCAGGGACAGAAAATGCCCTTGTTTCTGGTGGCAGTGGAGTGAAAGAATGAAATCCTTACATTCGTATCAGGAAAATGATAGATAAAGCCCAAAACTGAAAATGTAAAGAAGTAGTGACAGAAGCATGTGATTTGGAGATACAAAGTAAATACCAAAAAAAAAAAAGCAAAACTGTAAAAGGATTTGGAACAGATCCAAAAGGATTTATCTCTGGGGAGAGAGAAATGGGAAGACTGTTGGTTTTTTGTTTTTTCAAGCCCTATACTGTCCTTCAATTATTTTAATCTGTGGGCATATGTAGTGGGTTGCATGGTAGCCCCCTAAAAGATATGTCATTGTCTTAACCTCTGGAAGCAATGAAATGCAGTGTTTTTTGGAAAAAGGGTCTTTGCAGATATAATTAAGGATTGTGAGATAACATTACCCTGGATTATCTAGGTGAGCCATAAATCAAATTGCTAGTGTTCTTTTAAGACAGAGGAGAGAAAAGGGAAGACAGGAAGGTTTGTGAAGACAAAAGCAGAGCTTGGAGTGATGTAGCCACAAGCCATGAAGTGCCTGGAGTCACATGAAGATGGAAAAGGCAAGGGAGGATTTTTCCCTAGAGGCATATATGGGAGGGTGGTGCTACTAACACCTTGATCATGGACTTCTGGCCTCCAGAACTGTCAGAGAATCCATTTCTGCTGTTTAAAACCACCCAAATTTGTGGTAATTTGTTACAGTAGCCCTAGGAATTGAATATAGCGTGAGTATCTGAGATGAAATAAAAATAAGAAACTTTATTGATGTTCTACACCACATGGCTTAAAAGTACAAATAATAAACACATGCAGAAAAAGCATTAGGTGAAACTCAACACCTATTCATGCTTCAAAAAACACCAAACCCTTAATGAACTAGGAAGAGCCCAGGCCTTCCTTAACCTAATAAAAGACATGTATCAAAAACCTACAGCAAGAGATTTCCCTGACAGTCCAGTGGTTAGGACTCCAAGCTTCCACTGCAAGGGGAATGAGTTCGTCCCCTGGTCAGGGAAACTCAAGATTGTGCATGCTGCTAAACCTACAGGAAGCACCATATTGCAAGCATCATACAAAGCAGTGAAACTTTAGGTCAGGAACTAGACATCATCAGCTTCTATTTATTCCTGTGCTAAATCCTCACCAGAGCAGAAAAACAAAAAAGACAACTTTAATTGCTCCTAGGTCAGCAAGACTGACCCAGGAAAGGGAAAGATTAGAGGTCAACTAAGAGGGAGTAATAGGAGGAGGTGGGTGGAGACGGTTGGTGATGGCTGGTGTGCAGGTATAGCAGAGTAGAGACAGGTCCCCAGCATCCCCAGGCCTGGGAGCCAGAGCAGGGGAAAGAAAAGATGTGGAAGTGTGATGGTTGGGAGCTAACCAGATGGGGTTAGAGCTGAGAGGTTGCTCTCAGTGCTAAGGGGTGCTCCCAGGGGTGGTGATGCAGTGCCCACCCCACTGCCCAGCACGGGCAACTCCCTCGCCTCCTCACCACAGATGATGACTTCCTTCACAGCAGTCTCCACCTGTAAACATCTACACTCATCAGTAAAAAAAGCTTCAGCCTTTATTAAATAAAGACGAGGTAAAAGACAGATGCAGAAACAGACTAGGGACCTCCCTCCTCCTAACTACACATGTACAGACACAGACACAACTGAGAAAAGGACAGGGACATTTCAGGGGACAGACTGAGGGGCAGAGGGAGGCAGCACCCTGCGAGAGTGGGTTCGGACCCAAGGGTGGGCCGAGACCTGGGCCAGCGGCAGGCGTTCTGAGGGGTTATGCTTGAGCAGCTTGTAGATGAGGTCCTGGGCTCCCAAGGGCACAGAAGGAGGGAACTTTAGGTCCACCTGCAAGAAGGAGAGAAGGGCTTCATCCTGGCTGCTTTTGCCTCCACTTCCCACTCTATTAGCAGGGTTTAACATCAACAGCAACAGTGTGCCCACTCCCCGCCCCAGCCCCTGAGCTGGCACAAACTCCAGCCAGACCCCAGGGGCCAGCCTCCCACCTTGACGATGCGCCGGTACGTCTCATTGTGGGAAGCACTCTCAAAGGGTGGGTTTCCCACCAGCAGCTCGTAGCAGAGCACACCGATGCACCACAGGTCCACCTTTTCATTGTGCGTGCGCCCCTCAATCATCTCTGGGGGCAGGTAGTCCAGAGTGCCGCACATTGTCTTCCTCCTGGGGCGGGGGCAGGGATCTCAGATCCAGACTTTCCCTCCTTTCCCTGCAGCCTGACAGGGAGCCCAGACCCACCCCAGGATGTGCCAGGGGTCTTCCAACCAGGCTCTGATGGGGTCTTTGGGGTAGGAGTGGGACTAACACACTGACTGCATTTCCACACTGAGGGCCGTATCTTAAATCAGATATGAGGGCAACGTTCACCTTAGAATTAAAGGAAAAATTTCAGATGTTCATCAACCACATGTTGCTTAATCACGTTACATTTCTACTGTGCAATACCACTAAAAATGATGTGGGAATATTCTCAGTGATAATGGCAAGAAGGTGCCAATGTTTCAAGTGAGAAATCTGGGTGACAAAACTGAGTCTCCTATTTTTGTTTTTGGCCATACTGCATGGTTTGCAGGATCTTAGTTCTCTCGACCAGGGATTGAACCTGGACCCCCTGCAGTGAAAGCTGGAGTCCTAACCACTGGACCAGCAGGGAACTCCCAATCTCCTATTTTTGTAAAGATATTGCTGTGTTTATATATTTACATGAGAACAACCCAAAATGTCTCTGGGTAACAAGATCTGGAGTGGTTTTATTTTGAATGGCTTCATACCCAGGGCTGGCCTTCTGGCCCACCATACCTCAGGGAGGGGGCGTGCACCGACCAGCCGAAGTCAGCAATCTTCAGCTCTCCCCGGAGCCCCAAGAGCAGATTCTCAGGCTTGATGTCTCTGTGAATCACCTTCTTCGCATGGCAGTATGTCAGAGCATCTGCCAGCTCCTCCATGATCTGGGGGGCCAGTGACAGACAGTCAGACAAGGACTGACCTTGGGCTGCAAATGGCATCCCCCCAGCCTCCAGGCCCCTGCCAGTGCCCCAGGTGCCCACCCGCCCCGACCGTGGCTGTTCGCTGCTCATCAAAAGTTCGGCTCTTCTGCAGCTCCTTGTAGAGCTCCCCCCGGGGGGCATACTCCAGAATCAAGTAGATCCTTCGCCGGTCATAGAAATAGTTGTAGAGACGCAAGATGTTGGGATGTCTGGGAGAGGAGACAGAGGAGGCATCAGGCTGCATTCTGGCCTAAGGAAATGGGAAAGATGACAGGTCGCATTGGGGCACAGTGGGTCAGGTCTGGGCCAGGTAGGGGAAGCCAGGTGGCAGTCCTAAGTGGGGACTGGAGGTGATTTTCTGGATTCAAGGCTCTGGCTGGGATTGAGAGCTCACTGGGGCTGCGTGGCCACAGCTGCAGAGAAGACAGTCCAGATGTGGTGGGGTTGGAGGAGGAGTGGGGTTGGGGCGGCAGGGGGCTCTGGCTCAGGGGACGTTAAGCGTACTGCAGATGCGCTTGGATTTCGATCTCTCTACGCAGCTGGTGCTCCACACCCTCCTTCTCGATCTGAGACTTGAAGAGGACTTTGAGCGCCACGATGAAATGGCTTTTCTTCTCCCGAGCCAAGTACACATTTCCAAACTTGCCTTTGCCCAGAGGACGCCCAATCTCAAAGTCATCGATTGTGAAGGAACGCCTGTTTGGGAAGCAGTGGTGGAGCAGCTGAGTGGTGGTTAGTCGGTCCTCTGAGGTGTTTGCCTTCTCTCTGCACCTCCGCCCCTCCTGCCTGTAGTCCTGCTTCTCTTCCAGGGGAGCTGAGGATGGATCAGGCTTTCTCACCCGCATCCCTCCTCCTCCTTCCTTTATTCCACCCACTCTCTTGCTACACCAAAGCTTGGGGAGCTTACTTTGGGATGTTGGGGGTTCCACTGCTGTTCTCCACCACCTTCTGGCCAGGGGCAGCTAAGGAAAGAATAGGGAAGTTGAGGCCATCCTTTGACATTTTCATCCCCACCAGCCCTCTGCAGACCCTAGTTCCCTCAGATCAGTCCCCTCCCTTTGTGCTAGTTTACCTGTGGGCTGGGCATTGGAGCGACTCATGAGGACAAGTGCCGATGGAGTGACAGGCTCCTTCCGGAGAACTCTCTGGGGCAGGGTGTTCAGGCCAGGCTGAGCCTGAGAAGGACCAGAGGGGAGCTCTGAGGGTGCCTTTATCCCAGTGACCGGGTTGGAATGCGCTACAGGCAGCATTTCAGGCCTTGCTATAAAGCCACCCACCTACCCCATCCCATCCCCAGTTCAAAGAGGAACAATGAGACCACAATTTTGCTACTCAGTCTTGTCCATAACACCACTCATTTACCCAGCCCCCTACCCCAGGAGGCAGTAGAGGCTGGGGTAATGAACACCCACAATTCAAGGAGCTTCAGAACAGAAGTATTCTCATAGTCCCCTAAGCTTGGTCTGTTAAGGCTCAGATAAGATCCTTGGGGCCTTGAGTGTTCAGCAAATCTCAGTATTTACCCCTTTGCAACAACAGGCTTTAGGGACACTGAAGGCTATTTTAATGGTCCTGGAGCACTTGTTACTTTCAACTTCTGAGTAACACACACCACTTTCTTTTGGGAGTGACTGGTGTAGACACGACAGTGTTATCTCATTCAGCCTCCCCATTCAGAGCTTCACCAGGGAGGGAGCTGGTGGGCAAGGGGATAGAGGGACCCTCCAGGAATCTCAAGCCCCACTAACAGAGAACAAAGCTCATGTAGGGCTCCTTCTTTCTTCTTTAACCAAGAGAGAAAGAGCCTCAGTGCTCCTACAGACTTGTTCACAAACAGCGAATTTAGGATTTACAAATAAGCAAGTTGAACAAAATGGAGTCCAGAAATAAATCCACATATATGTGGGAATTTAATATATACAATAATGCTAGCATTTCAAATCAGAGGATAGATTCTTCAATGAAAGGTGTTAGGACAACTGGAAAATAAAGCTTTTCAGATGCAAATGTCACACCAGTCATTAAAATCCAAATTCTTAAGTAAGACTTCTCTTGGACCTTTTAAACTTATAAACTCATCTAAATAGCCTATATCTATTTCCTGCCTAGCCTATTTTTTCAGGACAACAGTTGAGATTCATGGCCTAATAGGCCAGACCCTGCCTGCTCAGTCCCAGACGCCATTTGTATGTGACAAGTAGGCTCAGCTCTTCAGAGGTCCTCACAGGCTGGTCAAATTCAAACTGGTAGCACCGGATAGGATGTGGCTACAAATGACCTGACTGGGGCCCATGCGCTGGTGCAAAGCCAGGAGAAAAGTGCTAAGAGGATCGCCATCTGCAGGATCTCGAATCTGCAAGCAGGAAGTCGCCATGCTGGTGGGAGAGGGGAAGTGAGAAAGCCCTTACCGTCTGCCGGCCATAGGGCCAGGGGTAGGCGTTCTCCTTCTGGGCCATCTGTAGAGGGAAAGGGGGAGGGAACTGGGCAGAGAAGAGAAACAGAGCCGTGAGAAGCAAAAAAAAAAGGAGAGAGAGTAAGGGGTCGGATCGATCTAGCCGGAAGTGTTTGCCCGGGCGGGGGGGGCGGGGGGCGGTGCTGGTGAAAGGGCGCAAGTCCAAAAGCTAGCTTCATCAGAGCGCATTCCCGCACTCGCCTCTCCGGCCCCCACCCTGCTACCGGCCTCACTCCCTTCCAGGACCCTTTCTCCACCCTAGAGCAACCAACCTGCCGGATCACCTGGCCTCTCCCGGAGCAAGAATCCCGAAAGAAACCCGTGGTGCCTTGGCCGCTGGCAACAACTGAATCTGTCCGGCCGCACCCCCTCACCCCCGCCGAGGTCCTTTCAAATCTCCCGCCCGGGTCCCATTGGCTGAACGTGCCGCCCATGCCCAATTCTCATTGGCTAAGTATCCCATGACGTAGATCCAGGGGCCCAATGGAAAAGGCGGAATGAGAGCCAGGGGCAACCAGGGTTTTAGCTTAGGAAAAGTTTTCCTCAAGCCTCAAATAGTCTTATTGGTGTTTTGTTTTTAAAATTTAAGTCATCAATATAAACTGGAATTTATTCTTGTGTATATGTATGAACTGGAAGAACTGTACAAAAAAGATCTTCACGACCCAGATAATCACGATGGTGTGATCACTCACCTAGAGCCAGACATCCTGGAATGTGAAGTCAAGTGGGCCTTAGAAAGCATTCACTACGAACAAAGCTAGTGGAGGTGATGGAATTCCAGTTGAGCTATTCCAAATCCTGAAAGATGATGCTGTGAAAGTGCTGCACTCAATATGCCAGCAAATTTGGAAAACTCAGCAGTGGCCACAGGACTGGAAAAGGTCAGTTTTCATTCCAATCCCAAAGAAAGGCAATGCCAAAGAATGCTCAAACTACCGCACAATTGCACTCATCTCACACACTAGTAAAGTAATGCTCAAAATTCTCCAAGCCAGGCTTCAGCAATACGTGAACCGTGAACTTCTAGATGTTCAAGCTGGTTTGGAACCAGAGACCAAATTGCCAACATCTGCTGGATCATGGAAAAAGCAAGAGAGTTCCAGAAAAACATCTATTTCTGCTTTATTGACTATGCCAAAGCCTTTGACTGTGTGAATCACAATAAACTGTGGAAAATTCTGAAAGAGATGGGAATACCAGACCACCTGACCTGCCTCTTGAGAAATCTATATGCAGGTCAGGAAGCAAGTTAGAACTGGACATGGAACAACAGACTGGTTCCAAATAGGAAAAGGAGTACGTTAAGGCTGTATATTGTCACCCTGCTTATTTAACTTATATGCAGAGTACATCATGAGAAATGCTGGGCTGGAAGAAGCACAAGCTGAATCAAGATTCCCAGGAGAAATATCAATAACCTCAGATATGCAGATGACACCACCCTTATGCCAGAAAGTGAAGAGGAACTAAAAAGCCTCTTGAAGGTGAAAGAGGAGAGTGAAAAAGTTGGCTTAAAACTCAACATTCAGAAAACGAAGATCATGGCATCTGGTCCTATCACTTCATGGGAAATAGATGGGGAAACAGTGGAAACAAACAGTGTCAGACTTTATTTTTTGGGGCTCCAAAATCACTGCAGATGGTGACTGCAGCCATGAAATTAAAAGACGCTTACTCCTTGGAAGGAAAGTTATGACCAACCTAGATAGCATATTGAAAAGCACAGACATTACTTTGCCAACAAAGGTTCATCTAGTCAAGGCTATGGTTTTTCCTGTGGTCATGTATGGATGTGAGAGTTGGACTGTGAAGAAGGCTGAGCACCGAAGAATTGATGCTTTTGAACTGTGGTGTTGGAGAAGACTCTTGAGAGTCCCTTGGACTGCAAGGAGATCCAACCAGTCCATTCTGAAGGAGATCAGCCCTGGGATGTCTTTGGAAGGACTGATGCTAAAGCTGAAACTCCAGTACTTTGGCCACCTCATGTGAAGAGTTGACTCATTGGAAAAGTCTCTGATGCTGGGAGGGATTGGGGGCAGGAGGAGAAGGGGACGACAGAGGATGAGATGGCTGGATGGCATCACTGACTCAATGGACGTGAGTCCGAGTGAACTCCGGGAGTTGGTGATGGACAGGTAGGCCTGGCGTGCTGCGATTCATGGGGTAGCAAAGAGTCGGACACGACTGAGCGACTGAACTGAACTGAACTGAACTGAAAGCAGGAGACACTAGTTCTACTCCCTGTCGGGGGGATCCCCTGGAGCAGAACATGGCAACCCACTCCGGTATTCTTTCCTGGGAAATCCCATGAACAGAGGAGCCTGGCAGGCTATAGTCCATGGGGTCGCAAAGAGTAGGACACGACTAAGTGAAAAGAGAAAAAAACAAAAGCAACTAAGTTTTCTTCCATGAGCCAATCTGTCTCCTTCCCTAATGCACTAAGTTACGAGTTTTGGTATTTGCTGTTATAAGCATACTAACCGATACGAATCTACAGATCTAGAGAGTTAGTAGTTATGTGGGTTGAATGATGCGATACTGACAATCATCTGACCTACAGAAAACACCAATTTCATATGATTCAACCCAATGTAAATTAAATAAATCCAAATGGGTTTCTAGATCAGTTCACAACGCTTTTGGCTACAAGTAATAGGAAACTCAGTTAACAATGGCACATAAAACAGACATCTATTTTCTCTTCCACAACAATAAACCAGAAAAAAAAAGCCAGTATGTAGCTGGCTCAGGAACTGAACAATGTTAGAGGTCTGCATTGACCTCTTCTGTGATTCTCTTAACATTCCCCTTCTGACTTCAAGATGAATGCCAACTGTCTCTGTTTCTTTCAACAGACAAAGCAGAAGCCTTTCTAAAAGTCCTCAGTATAGGAATTCCTTGGTGGTCCAGTGGTTAGGACTCGATGCTCTCACTGCGGAGGGCCAGGGTTAAACCCTGGTGGGGGAACTAAGATCTCCAGAAGCCACACACTGGGGCCGAAAAAAAAAAGTTCTCAGTAGATTTCTCCTGGGCTAAAACTGTGTCGGGCTTCCCTATCACATGACTACTGCAAAGGCGGCTGATAAAGTAACTTTGTCTTCCAGCCCCTACAGCTAAAGCAGCTAGGGGCCACAGTGGTAGAAACTGCAGGGTGCCACAGTTGCTTACAATTTTATTGTTGGGAGCCCGTGATTTTTTTAAAGTTGTAAATCTGTGCATGATGTCTCTCTAGAGATTTGATGAATGTGGCCACCAGTGAAAAAGCATTTTGCTTCTGGAAACGTGATGCTGTTTTCACTCAGGGTCAGCCCAACACCACTTCCCAGAATCAGAGATCCCATTTCAATTTCAGTGC
Organism: Bos taurus; assembly: GCF_002263795.3. Classification (NCBI taxonomy): domain Eukaryota; kingdom Metazoa; phylum Chordata; class Mammalia; order Artiodactyla; family Bovidae; genus Bos; species Bos taurus. Next base: position 27,843,832 of record NC_037346.1, read on the forward strand.
CTTAGAGTTTTTTAGTGCCACATATGTAGCATAGAGTGACTAGCTAATGAAGAGCTTTAGAAAGATCCTATCACTTGCAGTATACTTTATCCCTCATAATCTAGTGAAAGGAGACTTTTCTAGAGTCTGTCAGGGACCTTGTGCATGGGTGGGATATGCCTGATGGATCCCCATACAGTTTCTCTGTCCATTGGAGTCTTTAAATTCCCACTTGCACATTACATCGGAAGGCATTTGGCCTTTCAGAAATAGTTGATGGGCCAGTATAAAATCGAGATTTGCATTATTCATAAAACACAAAGCAAAACAAAACCTATCTGTTCTGGCAGCTAGGCAACCATCAGCTCCCTGTTCAAGTTAGTGAACAGAATCTCCATTATTTACCCCAGTGCTTCTCAAATGATCAGTAGGGAAGAACCGGTTTTAATTATTTAATTATTTTCAATCTATCACAAATTGATGCTTTTATAATTTACATTAAAAATAAATTCCTTGAAAAATAAAGTATAAAATTTACACGACGACATATTTTTTGGTTATAACTAGTATTTATAATGGCAATCCACTTCTGTATTCTTGCCTGCAGAATCCCCCGTGGACAGAAGAGCTCTGCGGGCTACAGTCCATGGGGTCACAAGGAGTTGGTTACGACTGAGCGACTAAGCACAGCATAGCACAGTATTTATAAAAGTACTCTGACAAATGCTCTAACAGTTTTTTAAATACTTAACTCTCAAATTGTCTACTCATCCTGAACCTGAAAATAACATTTCACGAAGTGGCACCAATCTGTGGACCACAGTGAGTACCACCAATCTGCCTCCAGTCCAGTTCAGTTCAGTCGCTCAGTCCCATCCGACTCTTTGCCACCCGGTGAATCGCAGCACGCCAGCCCTCCCTGTCCATCACCAACTGCATTGATCACTGAGCAAGGCTTTCTTAACTCTCCTTGCTATTCTTTGGAACTCTGCATTCAGACGCTTATATCTTTCCTTTTCTCCTTTTCTTTTCCCTTCTCTTCTTTTCACAGCTCTTTGTAAGGCCTCCTCAGACAGCCATTTTACTTTTTTGCATTTCTTTTTCTTGGGGATGGTCTTGATTTCTACAAATTAAATACAAAATATTTTATTTAATACCCCTATGTTTTACTTCATGGAGAGAACATCAGAGATGATTAAAACCATTTAAAAAAGTGAACCAAATACAAGAACACGATAATTAAAACATACTTGGTCCTTTAAAAAGAGAGAAAATGAAAGAAAAAAGAAAAATCGCTTTTAGTTGAAAAATTAACAACCTTTGGACAGCAGTACAGTTAGCTGTTCAGTTAAGGAACTCTTTGAACCCTGGAACTGGTGTTTCAGGAATTCATGTTGTAGACCAAATTCAGCAGAGGCGAAAAAAAAAAAAAAAAAAAGAATGTACATGGTAACATTTTAGATAATGAGAAAAAACAAAACTGCAGTTAACAAGATAGCCAGAATGTCTAACTTCAGAATTGTTTAATGACTCACAGCATTATCCTTGAATTCAGGTGTTCTTTAAAATGATAATTACAAAGACAATAGAATTCTATTCTGATCACAATGACAAGTGAAAATAATGGAATACAAAATTATGAACACCACTGGCAAGTGGAACTTAAACCGCCAAAAATCAAATCACTCCTTTAAGAGGACTATGAACAATCATTATTACTTTAAAATTATTCACTATTGCTACTTTTTTTCCGATAAAAAACATTTATTGCTCCAAAATATATTTTCTGAAGAAGAATTGGTGAACAATTGAAGAAGAGTTTCTGTGTTAAGATATCTAAAATATCTATGAGATTAATGGTATTACTATTTTAATTGGTTGATTTGAAGGAAACGGTAAGATGAAAATAAAAGTTTCAAAATTTTGTTTTAGGAGAAAACTCAGATGCTTTAGGGAAAAAAAATTACAGAAACACTCAGGTTTCCATATTTTTTCATATAATAACGCGATGCTTTTTTTTTTCCCCCGAAAAAGAAATCTCACTTGAAAAGCTTATCCCACCGAAAATAACACTGTGACCCCGACGTGATTTGAACACGCAACCTTCTGATCTGGAGTCAGACGCGCTACCGTTGCGCCACGAGGCCTTCCCGAGGCCGCGATTTGACGGTTCTCCTGAACAGATGCATCGTCATCATTAATGGGCGGGGTTTTATTCTTAGGCCTCACCCCGGTTTGTCGTCGTGGTTCTTCTAGCGGCCAGTGGGCTGGACCCGCGCTCACCGCGGGATTAAAACCATCCTCCTGATAAATCGTAGTTAGGGGCACTTGGTTTAAGGCTCAATTCTTTAACTTTGGTGCACATTGTCTTCGGTTACTCAACAGAGAAACAATTTCATGTGTTTGAGATTTATTTCTGGAGCTTCCGGGGCTAATAAAGTGTCGGTGCACAACTGGCACCCTAGGCATATTTTAGATTTAATCTCGGCTCTTCCTTTACTTGGCCTCTCTATACTTTGGTTTCTATCTGCTTATAATCAGTCTCTAGCCTGGTGACTGCAGCGCACTGGCGGTGCCCAGAGGCAAGCGCAGCTCACACGTGGGTGCTTCGTACACCACACCAGTTATTTCTATGTTCTCGTCGCTTTCGTCCTTCCCTCGGCCTAGGTCTTAATTCAGTTCCAGTTTTGGACCACTGAAACCAGGACCCTGTAGATCTAACTATTAAGGAATCCCGGGAATCCCAGTATAATGTGAAGCGTTGGTGGTATAGTGGTGAGCATAGCTGCCTTCCAAGCAGTTGACCCGGGTTCGATTCCCGGCCAACGCAAGGTTATTTTCCTCTTTGCTTTTTCTTTCTTTCTTTCTTTCTTTTTTTTTTTAAAGATTCCTCATGAATTACACTGGTGTAGTTATCTTCTGCCTCCCTTCTTGTGTTTTTAAAATTATCGTCAACTGAACGGGTCTAATAAGCTTACTGAACGGTGAGGATAATGGCTCATAAACGTTTTGAATGGAGAGAACAATTAATTTAGCTGCACATTTAAAATGAAAGTTACTTGAAATAAAACATAAACTTGAAATTTAGAATGTGAGTTTGTGAGTCAGTACAAGCCATTCCTCTTCTGCTTTTCTTCTTCTTCCAGTCTTCTTTTTATCTCTATCCCATGACTAGGGACAGGTACTTCAGAAATAAACATAGATTTTAACAGCTGTAAAAAACGAGGAAGGACAAAACAATGTACATACTCCTCCCCGTCGGGGAATCGAACCCCGGTCTCCCGCGTGACAGGCGGGGATACTCACCACTATACTAACGAGGAGTGAGCTGCGGTGCTCTTACTCCAAATCCTTGATCTATATCTTATCGAATTCAGCGTACCAAGGGCGAAGTTCCTGGGTGGGGATGCTGTCCTTCCGTCCACTAAGATATGCTGACCCAATTCTATGCACGTTCTGGACGATAACTGAGTGAGAGTCCCCAGAAGGGCGAAAACGTGCAGCTGTTACTGAGACACAGACCTCCAAGGCTGCAGAGACCTGAATTCTGACAGTCCTTGGTCTCTCCCAGGCATAACTGAATAGGTCCCAACCCATTTCACTACCTGTCATCCACTACTACAAGTTGACGGACATCAATTAAACCGCAACCAGGCTCTGGCGGTCGAGGGGTGGCACCAAGCAGTATGTGGGGGAGCAGAAAGCGAGTGCTTGCCCAAGTTCGGAGGCGCCTTCCCTCTTCCCGGGACACTGAGGACTGTGCACTGTGAGCCCCTTCCTGACACCCGAGTGTCTACTCAGAACAAAAGAGCTGCCTGCACACTTTGAAGCGCTCAGTTCACTCGGATCCCTTTCCAACCCAGCCTCAGTGCCCTTCCAAGTGAGAATCACTTTAGGGCGTTCTGTCTGGCTTCTGCAAAACCAGAAGGCCGGGCTCGTCCGGGATTTGAACCCGGGACCTCTCGCACCCGAAGCGAGAATCATACCCCTAGACCAACGAGCCGACGCACAAAACTAACCGCGGACGACTTTAGAGGTCGTCCCAGGCTTTCTGCGGTCCTAGGGCTGTGAATCACGGTGGCCTGATCTTGGTGCGCACCCAGGGACCACCAGCCCCGATGCAGAACACATTGGAGCAGGGGTCTGGGATTCTCTCTCTGCTCTTGACCGCGAGCTTCGACTCCTCCCAGGAAATAACGTCGGGGAAGTGGGAGGGAGTGGTCTCGGCCTCTCCCACGAGCAGCCTTCCAGGACTGCCTCGAGCACCAGTGTAACCTGCTTCCTAGGATCACTGTCCAGGTGCCACTCCGTAATCCGGGGTCTCCACTCTTCCTGCTTCTCCCAGTCGTCCTTGGACTCAGCGCTCTGCGCAGAGTTTTGAAGACTAGCGGTAGAATTGCCTGTTTGGGGACAATTAATGAGTCCTGAAATCTCTCTGGGAACACCAGTCCCTCTTTCGGTCCCTGCGTCTGGAGCGACCGACACTGCGAGAGCCCACAGTCTCCCCACACCGCAGGGTAGTGTCCAGGCGAGGGAATAATTCCTGGGGCCAAGAAGACCCACGAAGGGGGCGTCATTGAGATGAACGGCTGGCGAGGTCGGGTTGAGGGGATCGGCTTTCCAAACTGCGAGTTTCTAAGGTTTTAATACACTTCGCCTGCTCTCACTTGGGGGCCGCCAAGAGTCCATCCAGGCAGGACCTGGTGGGGTCAGTTGCTCGCCAGCTTAGTTCCTGCTCCTAAGTGTCTTCCCAGAAGGGTTCTGATCTGCCCCTGAACTCGACCCCCTCGTAGCATCTCTGGACTGAACCATCTTGCTTTATAGCCCAGTCTTATGGTTTGTGAAGCCAGCCCCTTCTTAAAGCCCTACTCACAGATACTTCGTTGGAAGGCGGGGAGGTCGGGGACGGGGGGCGGGGGAGGGGAGGGACTTCGGAGAAGGGTTCAGCTCTTTGCTTGTTCTTTCTCAGGCGTCCCTGGCTGGACAGTGGGGTAGGGCAGCAGAGAACACCCCATCCTTTCCTGTCAGCCTCCCAGGCCTTCCAGATGGGTGAGGAGTGCTGCAAGGCATCACGCTCCCTCTAGCCTTTTCCATTTTCTGTCTCCCCAGTCCTGGGCACCAGCCTTCCCCAAGTCTCTGGTCATCTCTTTCTTATCTACTGTCAGGCACTTAATCGGCACAGAGGCCAAAGCCTAAAGCCCTTATATAACACGATGAAGGCTTCCTTTTCTAGAAAAATCCATACCGTATCTATGGACCTCACTTTTAGAATCAAAGAACTAAGGTGTAAACAACTGATGTCATTTCAACTTTGGTGCAAATATTTTACATTTTAACAGGAGTCAAAACTTTACAGGGAAACACTGAATTCTAAGGTATAACTGGGCCCTCACCTCATGGGTGGTTTGAAAGAGAAAGGGTGGGAAAGGGTGAAAAGATATTCTTGGTGAATTTGAGAAGACAACATCATGACCTTCTCCCTTTTCCTCGGACTCCACTTCCGATCAGTTACTGAGTCCTAGTGTGTTTTTTATACTAAACATGTCTCGAATTCATCCCCTCCTCTCCATCTCTCCTATAGCTGCATTGGTGCAAGTCTTTGACACTTCTAAAACCGAACCCTGTCCTCCTGAAAGTCCCTTGCTCCCCACCCCCCACCCCCATACTATCTGATCCCTTGTGTTATTCTTCTATGTAGCATTTACCTAGCATATCACATCATTTAATTTTAAAAACATTATTGTTGTGTTTATTTTTCTCTGCTGTATTCCCAGGACATTGAACAAAGGTGTTAGAGAACAAAGGTGTTTAATAGAACACAGGCAAATTTCCACATGGTCTTTTTAAGAGTCTAAGACTCACCTCCAGAAAGCCTCCCCTGATCAAAAGTCTCCCCTGATCAATCTCCACAATCAGGCTCGATGAGGTGCCACTTCTTTTTTCCACCTTATCCCAGTGCCCAGTCACTGCCCTTGGGGCACTGTGCTGTGACCTCGTCCTCCTTCCTATGAGGAAAGAGGTTTGCCTTATTCATCTGGTCATGCACAGTGTGCAGTTCAGTGCTTGGCACAAATCTAGTCCTGGTGGTGCTGCTCCACTTACTTGACCTGTCATCTCGATATAGCAAGTCCTTCAAGCCAAATTTGTGCTCAGACATCTGGCAGTGGTTCCCAGGCCAAGGATGGTGTCCAGACCTTTCTGCCTAACTTCCAAGAAGGTTCGGACCCTGTCAACTGTTCATGGATCCTACTTCTTGCCTCCTTCTCCGCAGCATTTACTTCTACTCTTACAATCTTGGCTTCAGTGCTCCGAAAATGTGGGCTGCTCTTCCACCCCGGCTCCCTGGAGACCCCACCAGATATGTTCTCTTCTACTTCCATTCTGTCCACAGGATCCCAGCCCTTTCACGTCCTCTTTCGGGAACCAGAGGGCGCCATACTAGCCGTTGCTGCTGCTGCTGCTAAGTCGCTTCAGTCGTGTCCGACTCTGTGCGACCCCATAGACTGCAGCCCACCAGGCTCCGCTATCCCTGGGATTCTCCAGGCAGGAACACTGGAGTGGGTTGCCATTTCCTTCTCCAATGCATGAAAGTGAAAAGTGAAAGTGAAGTCGTTCAGTCGTGTCCGACTCTTCTCGACCCCATGGACTGTAGCCTACCAGGCTCCCGTCCATGGGATTTTCCAGGCAAGAGTACTGGAGTGGGTTGCCATTGCCTTCTCCGTATAACATATATACATACATATAATTCTGAGGCCTCAAAGCCAAAAGAACTTTAATGAAGAACCAAGCAAAACAAACCGACTCAAGTTCTAGGGATGTCCCGGGGTAGAGAAAGATGTAAAGGCGGTGGGAAGGCTGCCAGGGCTGGTTCACCAGCACCAGCGCCGTGTGGCGTCCTCTGGGCAAAGGAAGGTGCAGGCCTGCATTGGGTTTCTTCCCTGGTCACTGCGGAAGGTTTTGGAGCAGTCTAACGGTGTTGGAGAGTCCCTTGCACTACAAGGAGATCCAACCAGTCCATTCTAAAGGAGATCAGTCCTGGGTGTTCATTGGAAGGGCTGATGCTAAAGCTGAAGCTCCAATACTTTGGCCATCTCATGCGAAGAGTTGTCTCATTGGAAAAGACTCTGATGCTGGGAAGGATTGGGGGCAGGAGGAGAAGGGGACGACAGAGGATGAGATGGCTAGATGGCATAACCGACTCCATGGACATGAGTTTGGGTGAACTCCGGGAGTTGGTGATGGACAGAGAGGCCTGGTGTGCTGCAATTCATGGGGTCGCAAAGAGTCGGACACGGGGAGCTTCTCTCAAACGGTGATAAGGGCGCTCAGAGCGCAGTAATAGCAACCTTGGGTCTTCAGATCTAAAAGCAGTTAATTCATTAGGATAAGAAAACAAACTCATTCTCTCATTTGAAAGGCACCGCTGGGATTCGAACCCAGGATCTCCTGTTTACTAGACAGGCGCTTTAACCAACTAAGCCACGGCGCCAAAGACACACAAAGGTTTTCTAAGGGCGTATACACAAATTTACCACCGGAATCCTGGTCACAATTTACTTCTCTGAACTTAATTTTGATAAATCATTGTTTGACATCAAACATCCATTCAAGAGTTGCCCCCGATATTGAAAGAAGAAAATTAAAGACCTCAACCTTAGCAAGAAGCACATGGTTGGAGGGTGTCTGTGGTACCGACTGGATCAATCAATCCCCGTAGAGGTCTAGGACAGAAGGCAGGTAATTGTAGAGCGCGTCCAAGAAGAAAAACGAAATCGTAGTCGGCAGGATTCGAACCTGCGCGGGGAGACCCCAATGGATTTCTAGTCCATCGCCTTAACCACTCGGCCACGACTACATATGCGTTGTCGTGTTACTCACTCTCACCCTTTCTTAGTCTCCAAGTTCCGCACACACTTTATCTCTTCTATAATTCCGTGCTTCCCGGGCTAGGAGACTTTTCAGCAAGAACACCAAAAAGCAGAATTGTGATTGACTTCACACTGGTGGCCCCGCCCCAACTTTCCGGGATGCTTCCCCCATTCTCTCGCCCGCCTCCAACAGCGCACTCTCAGGGAAGAACAGACGCGGAAGCTACCCTAAGCCCGGCGGAACGCCCTTCCAAGCCCTGGACTGAGCGGGCAATTTGGGTTTTGAAAAGCAGTGGGTTCGTTGTCGTTCGTGATTGGGAAGGTAACTAGCTCCAGGTACAAACTCCCGGGTATATTGGAAGGAGTAAATGTAGTCCACCGAATCGGTGGACCTCAAACTCCGGGCAATTGTGAACAGGGAAGCCTGGCGTGTTGTAGTTCATAGGGTCGCAGTCGGACACAAGTAAGCAAAAGTAGCCTTTCTGGCCCGTACGGGGATCGAACCCGCGACCTTGGCGTTATTAGCACCACGCTCTAACCAACTGAGCTAACCGGCCAGCTGCTTAAGTGTTGTTCTTTGAATGTATCATGGATCACTGAAGTACGGCAAACCCATTTTTAAAATCCTAAACCTTTGCTATGTAGCAGGCTCCAGAGACCTCTCAAACGCGAACTAAAACAGATTCCTAATGCGCACGAAGGACCGTGCTCTGCAAAGCGCTTGGAGATGTGGCTAGGCTCTACCTCTCGATGTAGCAAGCAGCTCCCAGGCAAGAAATGGCTGAACACCAAATTCATGAGCATCTTCAAATAACTACTCCTGCAACCCCTAATTCTGTAGGTTCTTCCTGCCGGTCTCGAGGTGTTAATCAAGAATTTGCGTTAGGTCTGGCCCAAAGGAAACCCACAATACTGACCCCCTGTCGGAGTTCCCACATCCGGGGTTCCTCACATGCCCCGCCTAACAATCGGTGCTTCCCTCTCGCCATAATCACCTTGTACTCAGCAACAACTCTAGGCCTGACTACTTCTTCGGGCCCACCTTCGCTAACCGAGGCCATCAAGGAATGTCTAACCTGCACTCTTCTCCCTAACTGACTCCCTGCACAGCCTGACTTCACTGGACCAGAAGTTCTTCTCCAAACCTGTTTTGGCACTGATGGCAAACAAGGCCAAAATGATGGTAAACGAAGGGTGGGTTGCCAGGTCATGAGGCCTGAGACCCACCTGAGTGAAAGCGAGAAACATCCCAAGAACTTTATTGTAGAGCAAGGAACCTGTCAGGAGCAAACCCATGAGGGGCAAGTCCCTGCCACAAAGACAGAACCCAGGTGCTCAGGACCACCTGTGAGTACAGGTACCTCGACACCTACTAGAGAGGAAAGGCAACAGCACTATGATTTCCACAATTTCCTCAAGGCAGGTTGGCATTAGAATACGGAGCAATAACAGCAGGGTAGTGTTCTTGCCTGGAGAATCCCAGGGACCGGGGAGCCTGGTGGGCTGCCGTCTATGGGGTCGCACAGAGTCGGACACGACTGAAGCGACTTGGCAGCAGCAGCATTTTGTGAATCCAAGGATCTGGGGTCCTGGTTCAGTTTCAGAGAAGGTTAAGGGCCATGACCAGGGAAAGGAGTTGAAGCCCAGCCTCAAGATCTCCAGCCACTGCAGTTTCGGTTAGCAGGAGGAAACTAAGGCCCCCAGGGCATTGGGGTGCTCATGCTCCTGGATAGAGAGGCATGACAGTCGGATCTTGGGGTTCACTCGAGTCAGGAAAGGGGACTCCCCACACTGGAATCGCTGTAGCCGAGGAGCTTCTGAGATGGGAAGAGAGAAAAACACAGGTCCTGTGTATGTGATTTTCAGTCCCCACCCTCCGTTCTCCTCCCAACTTCAGAAATTCCCTGTCAATCCCCCCTCCCTCTTCCTCTTGGGACCCATCAATCTACATCCCTGCCCTTTGACCCTCACCTAATGGGATGATCTTGGAGGGTTTTCTCTCCAGCTCAAAAGAAAGCACCATAGGGCGGAGGACAGAGAAACTGGTACAGAGGGTCCAGAGGAAGAGGGTCAAGGGCTCATCCACCTCAGCTGAGGACTAGAAAGGGAAAGAGGTTTCATCAGGACTCAAGCTTCTAACCAAGCTCCCAGGAAAATGGATATCTGAGCCCCCACCTCCCAGCCACATCTCACCTCAAGTTGGGCTCCAGGCCCTGTAAATTGCAAGGCCACTTTCCCCGGCCCTCGGACAAACTCGAGGAGGGAGGTCCACTCACTGGGACACAGCCCTAGAACTGCTGCCACTTGATGATTTCTACAGGTCACCACAGCTTCTGCAGTCCCATCCTCCACCAGGAGCCTGGGAGCGGGGGAGCGGGGGCGGTTAGGAAATAGAAACTCTGACAGCAAAACCCAGGGGGCCAGTCACCCAGACCCAACAGGAATCGCTCTACACCTTGTTAGCTCACTATACCGTCATCCATTCATTCTAAAATATTTATTAAGCAATTCCCACCATTCAGGAATTGTGCTAACATCAGGACAGCAGACAGTCATGGAAATGGGGCAATGGGTGCCCACTTTGTGCTCTGCTCTCACCTGATGCTGGCCTGGCTTACAGATGTTTGCGTGGGGCAAGCGGGGCTCTGACGAGGACACCTTCCCTGGGATGAAGAAAGTGGTTGGCAAAATCCCCTCGCCCCCATCACAGCCCTCTTGGCACCCTGCACCCAGCTTAGCCTGTCCCCGCTCTTACCTGTGGGCAGATGCTGGTACAGTGTGCACACACCCAGAGGAGATGAAGGCTGAAGACAGAAACGACATGGCAAGAAGCAGTGGCCCGAAATGGGGCCTTGTCACCTTGCAGAAGTTCGGCCAGGTAGATGTGGGGCAGGGGGGCACTAAAGAGAGAAGGGGGGTTCAAGAAACAGCCAACAGAGTTCTAAAAGCAGAGTTTGTCTGGAAGGACTCAGCAGGCGTGAGGACAGGGACAGTAGTGGCTTCTGTGCTCTCCTGGAAGCCCCAGGGCCTCTCCTTTCTTTTTTTATTTTTTAAATTCTCTAAGTATGAAAACACATTTACAGGAGATATGGCAAATACAGAGCAAAGGTACATACAGGTCCACTATATACTACAATTTTTTTAAGTAGATAAATTAAGTTTTTTTGGTTGGAGTTTCAATATCAAAATCTAAAAAATTAACAGAATGGACAGAAAAGTAGAAGACATAGTAGACTTGAAATACTCTATGAACCAATTCAACATAATTAAGATTTATATAATTTTCACACAATAGCAGGGTACAAATGCAAGTTCCCCAGGGCCCCCATTTATTTTGATTCTTGATCTCTGATTGTCATCGATTATTTCTCAGGCTTGAAAAACCAAGATATTAGCTAAGAAACATATTTGTATTTTGGATTGAAAACCCTTTAAAATCCCAGAACACTAAATCTTCCTGGGTAGAATGATTTGTATGGACATTTTTCATTTGAAGCAGAGGAAATCCTTCTGACTACACACATTTTACTAGGAGGGGAGAAGCTTGGAGTTATGGGGAAAATTCCAGAGCCTGGAACAGGTGTGGGGTTCAGATGTGAGGCTGTAAGGTTTGGAGATGGGCTTTGGGCCACTGACCTGACCGTAGTATCTGGGGGGAAATGCAGGACCTGCACACAGGTTGACGACCGGAAGCAACAGTAAACATTGTGGGACCTGCAGGTGCAGGAGGGGGAGAGAGGAGGAGGAGAAAGAAGTCAGTCTGAGGTAGGGGCTGGGACGGTGTCACAGGACGAGCCACTCCCCCTGAGGGACGTGCCCTGACCCTGGTACTATCAGCACAGAGGGCAGAGGAAGGGAAGGGCTAGTCTGGAACATACTGCAGGGGCAAAGGGGCAAAGGGCATACACGGCAGAGAAACACAGCAGACCTAACAGCAAAGAGAAGCTGTCATCGCCACACAGGGAGGGGCAAGCATTCAAGAGAAGCGCATCAGGAGGGAGGGGAGGCCAGGCCATCGACACAGGTCTTCACCTGGAAACCCTTTTCTCCAGCTGGTGGAAGTAGACTCGGGCTCCGGGAAGAAGTCCCAGTGGGGGCGGCAAGTGTGGGTCTTCAATATACACATCCAAGTGAGGAGGGAATTTGTAGTCAGCAGTCTCCAGAGCTACAGTGAGCTTCACACACCGTCTCACAGCCCCAGAGCTCCCTACAGTAGGAATGGGGAGGGGTTAGTGGTCCCTCTCAGGATCACTAGGTTCCACCACTCTATTTCTTACCCTTTACCCAAACAGGTGTTATTACCAGGCTTCATCCAGAGATGTGACACAATCTCAGCTGAAAAAGACACCAAGGAATCTGCAAAACTGGAGGGTCAGAGAAATAGAGTGAGAATGGAGTCAGATCCCAGGACAGAAAGGAGTTACAGTAGCTGCTAGAACTTTACCTATGAGGTCCTGGAAAGCCTTGAAATGTCTCAAACCAAATACTAAAAGTAACAGGGCTTATGGGAAAAACAGCGTTGTAGCAGATCACTACACACACACAAACCCAAAACCCAATCCAGCTTTGTACACAGAGGCCTCACCAAAAAATACCCCAGCAAAGGTGAATCTCCACTTGCATTTACCCTAGAATCTCAGTCAGCCCATCATTCTCAGCTTTATACACTGGGGCCCGTGCCCCCTCCTTCAAATCATAGGTCCTTGAAAACTTGCACTTCTAGGGAAGTTTTGTAAAAGTTACACATATAATCCAACATGGTGTTTGTTTGTTTGCTTACACAGGGGGAAGTATCTCTGCAGCATCTTCAACTGCACTGCAGCTGCCCCCAAAAAAGCTTACACAAGGAAAGTAAAGCTATTCCTGAAGCTATAAGCCAGTCAATTCTTGCACTAAAGGAAGGTCCTTCTCTAGAGATTTTTAGCTTTTGTCCTTGCTTTTTTTGTTTGTTTCTTATATTTCCTTTTACTGCTAAGCTTTGTTCTCAATTGTGAGAAAGCCTGCTCATGATAATGTCAGTGACATGCTGAGCCGGGGCGGGGGTAGGGGGGCAGCGGTGGTAATCAGGTATGAAACACAGCTTCTATCTTACACCGCCCATCCCTCCTCTAGGAGCTAAATCACATTCATGAAACACACACTGTAGCAGGAGACAGACAATTCATCCGACACAACCACGGCAGAGGAAGAGAGAGCAGCCAAGCGAGCTGGAGAAACTGGTGGACATTTACTTGCCACTGAGCAGGTCAGTCAGTGAGGATTCAGGCAGTGTCGGGCGGATACCCAGCACCTCCGGGATGTCCTGAGAGCTTGCAAGTTCCACAGTCCATTCATCCTGGACAGTGAGGCAGGATGCACAGCCAGCCAGCTCCAGAGGATGCTGTGACACGCAGGATGAACCACCCTCCTCGAACAACATCAATGTCTGCCAGGAAATGGGGACATGACCATCTCCTAGTGTGTCCTGGTCTGGAGAGAGGTTCCTCACAAACTATGACCCAATTCTGTTTCCTCTCTGGGGCCTGACAAAGGAAGTGGTCTAGACACAGGCAGGCCTTCTATTTGATCTACATCCACCTTTCTTCCAGAAGACTTAGAACTTCCTTTCCAGACCGCAAGCCAAAATACCCTTCCCCTTTCTGGGGAAGGGTGTGGTGAAGTGGGGCACTCACGGGAGGGCCAGAAGCCACGAGCCGGTACACGTGCCCTGGGTGCAAGAACTCAAACCAGCGGACTGAGGAGCCAAGGAACAGAAGGAGGACCTGACAGGGAGAGCAGAGTCCCTCAGACGAGAGCTGGGGCTCAGGAGGACAGATCAGAGGTCCAAGACCCCAGTTTACCTTCTGATCTGAGTTTTCATCTTCCTTGGGTTCAGCTGGGCCCCATCCAGTTCCCTCCTTCCTCTGGGTGCCCCCAAGCCACCTCCCTAATACATGGAAACTGAGGGTGGGCTGGGGCACCTCTGAACTGGCACTTGGGGGCACAGAGAAGTTCCTCTTCATCAGTGCCTCCTTGTGGGACAGCAAGAACAGCCGGCTCTGTTCTATGTGGGGACCCTCTGGAGGGGAAGGCTCTGTCCGAGGAGGTGTGGAGGAGGTGGCTGAGTGAAGGACGGGTCTGGGCACAGACAAGATCAGGGCATCGGCCAGAAGAAACTGGACATAGACTCTGTTGGGAGAGACAAGGAAGAGGTTTCTTAGTGATGCAGGCATTGTGCCCCAGTGTTCCACCCCCTGCATGGAGACTTCCCCTTCCACTTCCCTGGTGGTGGGACCCAGAGGACAGCCACCACCCTAAGGACCTACCTGGCCTGCTTCTTCTGGATGAAGTCTGTGGTGCTCAGCTCCTTCCAAGAAGGGAAGCTGCTTCTGACATTCCTTTCTATGACCAACTGGAACCTGTCTGCCCTCACCAGGCAACCTGAGAGGAAGACAGTTTTCTATTTTGGCGAGAGGAGAAGACTGTGGGCTGGGCAGAGAAGCAGCCCACCCCACAGGTCTCACGCTCAATCCAGGCAGGAGCTGCATGCCTAACACAACGTGAAGGCCCAGGCCTGACCCCCATCTTGGAGGAGTGGTACCTCCAAGGTAGAAACTGTTCCATCAGCACAGCCAATCCCACCCCTGGCCCCCTAGGTTGAGAGGCCTGATTCTTTCTCATAAATCCCTAAAACACCTGTTCTGAGGTCTGAGAAGCTTTCCTCTCCAGGGTTTCCCTGGCTACAAGCCTCAATAACTCCAAGACCATTCCTCTTCCAAACTAGGGATATGAGAAATGGAAGCTGTCATCCTGGTGTGTCTGTGAGGAGTTACAGAGGGAGAAATGAATGTCGGAATTGTGATTCCAGCCGGGAACCCCTGGCTCCTTTACACCACCTGCCCATACCAGCCTCCGAAACCACTCCCCAGACTTGTTGATCAAAATAAGCCACTTGAGCATGTCTACTGAATCCTGGCAGAAGCTCTCTCCTACACTCCCCAGTTCAGAGACCCTCTTTCCCACTCCCATCATCTTCTCTCCACCACTGAACTCCAAACCTATGAGCCTGGGGTCAGTGAGGGGCTGCAAGGGCTGGGCCAGGAGTAGGCAGGACAGGGAACCGCTCTGGTCCCGAAGTTGCAGACACCCTTTACGAGATGAAGGCACCAGGATCCCAAGTAGTACCTGCAAGGAAATGAAGGCCTAGGCATCAAGTTTCACTAAACAACTACACAAAGCATCTACCATGTGCCAGGCATAGTGTTAACTGTTAGAGCTACAAAATGAACCACAAAGACATGATCTCAGAGCTTCAAGAATTTATCCTGAAGTGGGGTAGAAAGATTGGGGAAAATTCACCTGCATTCACACATTTAGCAGCCAGAAGGAAAGTTTACAGATCGAGGTTAGAGCCAGGAGACCATGGAGGACAAGACACAACAGGGGGTTTGGGTTTGACTTTATACACTCTGGGAGAAACAAGAGAAGGATTTAAATTAAGAGTTTTGTAAACCACGTTACATTTTACCCCACCCATTTCTAGTCATTGCAGGGGAGTGGATGAGAGGGGTCCAGGAAGAGATGGTGCGGTCTAGTAAGAAGGCTAGTGCCATCAAAATGACAAGAAGGACTATGGTACGAGTAGTGAAAGTGGCAAACGGAGGAAGTCTCCAGACCTCTGCTGGAGCCACACTCACCGGGGCAGGGCGGAACGCAGAAGGCAGCAGACACTGCCAGGACCAGGCCAGGCGCTGATTGAGTTGCCAACTGGGCAAGTGAGAAGCCTCTGGGAGGGGCAGAAGGGTCTTAGGGTCAAAGGAGGCCCAGGCCCTGCGCTTCGCTTCCTCTTTCAGGAAGGCCAAAGTAGGGAAAAAGCAGGGAGTCTGCAGCTGGGTGTACTGTCCAAGAGACAAGACATCAGGTTACGTGTCCCCTGTGCCCCGGTGTCCCCCAGGGTGTTAGATCTGCCACCCATACCCCAACATTTTCAGACCTTCTGGAGTGGACAGTGATGTGGCTCTTCAAGGATTTCGCTGTGTGTGTTCCGACCAGGGCAGCCAGGTGGAATAAGAACCTCCAAGATCGGGGCCAGGATCTGTAGTCCCAGGCTGGGGTCCCCAGGTGATGAATACTTCAGGAACTGGTGGTATCTCAGCACGTGAGGACACAGCCTTGGCCATGCAGAGAAGTGGAGTCACTTCCCCCAGAGGCTCTTCCAGAATATGGCTTCCCTGAGACAAAGTGGCCCACCCCTCACCACCTCCCCAGCCCCAATCCACGTCCTCCTCACTTGCAGGCCAGATCCTCCAGGGCCTTGGTGGCCCACAGGTAGATGGGGAGTCCTAACTGATGCTCCCATACCAGCTGCTCATACAGGGAGGCCTGGGGGACTTGGTGGGAAAACTGAATCTCAGGCACCTGATGAGAGAAGCCGCGAAGCAGAACGGCACCACGAAGGCAGGGAGCTAATATGGGTCTTCTCGTCCCCCCACCCACTGACTGCAGGAGGTGAACATCCTGGAGCTGCAGAGGCAGAAGAGGTGAAAAAGTAACTCAATGGTCCCAGACAGAGGTAAATGCAGTTTGCCACTGCCTGGCTCATAGGAAACACACAATTTCTCCTTTACAGGTTACTTCCCTCCAGTTCTGTCTTGCTTTCCATCATGACCCACTCCCCTGTGGTAAATAAGCCTTCACCTCCCAGGAGCCACACTCAGCCTTTCTGTGGGCCAGAGGGCTCACTGGGCTGCCTGAGGTCATCCTGGCCCCACACCTGTGCTTCAGCTCCAACATCTCCTCCTCCAGTGAGAAGGTCCTTCTAGAAAGGAGATGCTCTGGACCCACCTGCTCCTCCCAGGGCCCCAATCTCCATTCCTGATCTGATCTCTCGTCCAAATCATTATTTACAAAAGCACCTTGCACTCCAATACATTTAATTATTTTTATAATTTTGTTGTAGGGGTGTCGACCTGCTCAAAAAAAAAGACCAACCCATAAAGGTAAGAGAGTCTCTCTTTGTCACCAGCCCTGACCCCCTCACATACCTCCAGACGGACTCCTGGTCGCACCACCCTCCTGAGGCCACGGAACTGCTGGTAGGCGAGGCAGAGCTCCAGCTTCCTGTCCAGCTCATAGAGGCCCGCAGGTTGATTCAGCGTGTCAGTGACCATTCCCTGCAAAAAAGCCGAAGAGCCAGGTGATCCCCAGGCCCTTCCTCTTTGAAGACCCCACAATTCCTGCCCCCTCCCCCAACCCCAGGCTCAGGAACCTCTCCCTCGGGCGCACCGTGTAGGATAAGAGTATGGAGTCCCGGACGAGACAGTCTGGACCTGGACGCTTCTTGTCCTGGGGGCTGCTGGGCCGGGGCAGTGATTGGGGGTCGGCCTCCAAGGGGACTCCAGCCAGCTCCAGTTCCAGCTCTCGTACACATTCTGGTTTCAGCGGCAACAGCTGGGAGGAGGTGCTGGTCATCCACACCCGGTAACGGTGACCAGGGAGCTTGGATACTCGCAGTTCCATCAGCACATAGGCTCTACCAGGACAGAGGGCTCGGTGCCACACCAGCTGGGCAGGGACCTGGCTTATGCAGAAGCAGGTGACACAGTACGTGAGAGGCTTCCCATGTCCTGTCCCTCTGCAGGAGCTCCTTCCCATCACCATGTCACCTCAAGGACTGGCTCCTCGAGAGCCTTTCCTTACCTCTTTTTTTTTTTCTTTTCCTTACTTCTTTATCTTTCCTGTTTGCCAATTAAATCTTAAGCCTCAGAACTCTCAGGAACTCTCCCCTCTCATAGAAGATGGCAAACATTTCCTAATCCCTCCCCCAAGGCACATACCATCTGTACAGCTTCCTCCAAAATATATAAGTATTTCGTGCAGACAATTCTGCCCTTGCATTTCCCCTATCCCACCCCGCCACACAGACCAGCCATGCAAACAACTTTCACTTATTTAATCAATATGAACACGTACGTATGTATCCAGTATGGGGACAGATGTTAAGGGAAATAACATAGACTGTTCTCTCTTCTCTAACATATATCAAACCACTGGGAAACATATATGATCAAGTGGCAAAAACAACACACATTTGTAAGGTTTCAGAGAAAGAAAAGAGGTCAGGATGGGCTGAGATGATCAAGAAGGCCAAGTGACCGAAGCTGAACTTGCCAGGGTCCTGAAGGCCATCTCTGGATTGCTGAAGTGGAGACGAGAGAGGAAGGTGTTTCAAGCAAGAAAAAACAATACAGAAATGTTCAGAACTCAGAATGAGCAAGGCAAGGAAAACACTGGCCAGGACGGAGGAGGAATGTTCTTGGGAGTGGCGGGAGACAAAATGGAAGAGCCAAGATGAATAAAAAAATCCAGAAATAACATGCTGAAGACTTTTAATCAATTGGAAAGGGAGAATCGTCCAAGTAGGAAATAAATAAACCCCAGAAGGTATCATATGGAATGTACAAGGGGCCAACAACGGGTTATTGAAGAAATTTAAGCGAAAGTTACATAGAGAAGACCATTAATAAATATAACCATCTTTTAGGGCATGTTCCTCCCAGAGCACAAATGCCATTCTCAGGGGCTTCGAAACACAACTGATGATTCAAGATACCTGAACTTCACAGTCCCAGGTGCTCAGCTTCACAGACCCTCATTTCTACTTGAAAACACCAACCAGACCTCAATGTCACCACTCATAGCTAAGACCTCACGAGTTTACTGCTTATGCAAAACCAGTAGTTTATGATGGTTTGACTGAACACAGGAATTTACATACACACACTGCTGCTGCTGCTGCTAAGTTGGTTCAGTCGTGTCCAACTCTGTGCGACCCCATAGACGGCAGCCCACCAGGTTCCCCCGTCCCTGGGATTCTCCAGGCAAGAACACTGGAGTGGGTTGCCATTTCCTTCTCCAATGCATGAAAGTGAAAAGGGAAAAGTGAAGTCGCTCAGTCGTTTCCGACTCTTAGCGACCCCATGGACTGCAGCCTACCAGGCTCCTCCATCCATGGGATTTTCCAGGCAAGAGTACTGGAGTGGGGTGCCGTCACCTTCTCCAACATACCCACACTACTATGCATAAAACCGGTAACTAATGAGAACCTACTGTACAGCTCAGGGAACTCTACTCAATGCTCTGTGGTGACCTAAATGAGAAGGAACTCCAAAAAAGAGGTGACCTATGTATACATATAGCTGATTCACACTGACGTACAATAGAGACTGTATTTGTAAAATTATACTCAATAAAAAAATAAATCATATCAGTTGATGTAAAAAGACTCAACAGTAAGCACCAAATTTTTTTTTTTAAAGAACATGTTATTCCATGTTTTAATGGTGTTCAGATAAATACTTTTCTTCGTCACTCTTCTGGGGGAAAACAGGTGATTCTGGCAGTTTTTCAAAATGGGATACACGATACAGAGCTGTCTCCTTGAATGAGCGGGGAAGTCTTGTCCCCATCTTCTATACACAGGGAAGGTACCCCATGCACTCTTCCCTCAACTGCACTGTTCTAGAAGCAAGTCTCTGAAGCTGTCCTCCTTTCCCACATGGTTTCTCCTATGATGCTATCTTACCTGTTAGGAGCCTGTACAGCCCACTCGCACCTCCACACTCCTGAATTGACCCTAAACCTACCTGCACAATGACAGACACCTGGGTGCCAGCTGGGGAGGATCCACCAAGAAACAGGACAAAGTAAGCTTTCTTCTGACTTTTCACCAGAGCACTGAATCGAATTAGATTCCCAGCAAGGTTTGGCTGCACATTTCTGTGCTTACTTCTAAAAAAGGTAGAGAGAAGAGCAGTCATTTTTTATCTCTTCCTCTTTCTTTTCCCCCTTACAAATGCCTTCCTTTCCACTACAATCTCAGTTCACTTCAGTTCAGTTGCTCAGTCATGTCCGACTCTTTGTGACCCCATGGACTGCAGTATGCCAGGCCTCCCTGTCCATCACCAACTCTGGGAGTTTACTCAAACTCAGGTCCATTGAGTCGGTGATGCCATCCAACCATCTCATCCTCTGCCGTCCCCTTCTCCTCCTGCCTTCGATCTTTCCCAGCATCAGAGTCTTTTCAAACGAGTCAGCTCTTCACATCAGGTGGCCAAAGTACTGGAGTTTCAGCTTCGACATCAGTCCTTCCAATGAATATTCAGGATTGATTTCCTTTAGGATTGACTGGTTGGATTGCCTTGCAGTCCAAGGGACTCTCAAGAGTCTTCTCCAATACCACAGTTCAAAAGCATCAATTCTTTGGTGTTCAGCTTTCTTTATAGTCCAACTCTCACATCCATACATGACCCCTGGAAAAACCATAGCCTTGACTATGTGGACCTTTGTTGACAAAGTAATGTCTCTGCTTTTGAATATGCTGTCTAGCTTGATCATAACTTTTCTTCCAAGGAGTTAGCATCTTTTTATTCCATGGTTGCAGTCACCATCTACAGTGATTTTGGAGCCCCCAAAAATAAAGTCTGCCAGTGTTTCCACTGTTTCCCTATCTATTTGCCACGAAGTGATGGGACCAGGTGCCATAATCTTTGTTTTCTGAATGTTGAGATTTAAGCCAACTTTTTCACTCTCCACTTTCACTTTCATCAAGAGGCTTTTTAGTTCTTCACTTTCTGGCATAAGAGTGGTCTCATCTGCATATATGAGGTTATTGATATTTCTCCCGGCAATCTTGATTCCAGCTTGTGCTTCTCCCAGCCCAGCGTTTCTCATGATGTACTCTGCATATAAGTTAAATAAGCAGGGTGACAGTATACAGCCTTGACATACTCCTTTTCCTTTTTGGAACCAGTCTGTTGTTCCATGTCCAGTTCTAACTGTTGCTTCCTGACCTGCATACAGGTTTCTCAAGAGGCAGGTCAGGTGGTCTGGTATTCCCATCTCTTGAAGAGTTTTCCACAGTTTATTGTGATCCACACAGTCAAAGGCTTTGGCATAGTCAATAAAGCAGAAATAGATGTTTTTCTGGATCTCTCTTGCTTTTTTGATGATCCAGCAGATGTTGGCAATTTGATCTCTGGTTCCTCTGCCTTTTCTAAAACCAGCTTGAACATCTGGAAGTTCACGGTTCACGTATTGCTGAAGCCTGGCTTGGAGAATTTTGAGCATTACTTTACTAGCGTGTGAGATGAGTGCAAATGTGCGGTAGTTTGAACATTCTTTGGCATTGCCTTTCTTAGGAATTAGAATGAAAACTGACCTTTTCCAGTCCTGTGGCCACTGCTGAATTTTCCAAATTTGCTGCCATATTGAGTGCAGCACTTTCACAGCATCATCTTTTAGGATGTGAAATAGCTCAACTGGAATTCCATCACTTCTACGAACTTTGTAGTGATGTTTCCTAAGGCCCACTTGACTTCACATTCCAGGATATCTGGCTCTAGGTGAGTGATCACACCATCATGATTATCTGGGTCGTGAAGACCTTTTTGGAACAGTTCTTCTGTGTATTCTTAATATCTTCTGCTTCTGTTAGGTCCATACCATTTCTGTCCTTTACTGAGTTCATCTTTGCATGAAATGTTCCCTTGGTATCTCTAATTTTCTTGAAGAGAAATAGGGATGTAAAATTTCCATAGCCCAAAGCCATTATTCTAAAAGCTTCCTTCAAACTCTACCTGCCCTTAGATAAGGCTTTTCTTGAAGAATCCTCCATCATTTCCCTGATTTGGAACATTCCATCTATATTGCTTTCTATGCCTTTCTTTCCCTCCTTCCACTGATCCACTGTCCTCCCAGTTTTACAATGCTCCCTCCTCCCTTGGATGGAAGAATTACCTGTACCTGAGCAGGCGGGAAGCCATTTCTGGGTAGACAACAGGGATGGGGGTGAGAGGGCCAGGGCTGATGGTCAAAGGAAACACTGGCACGGGGGTACCCCAGAGCTCCACGTGCCCCTCTCCTGGAGACTTCATCGGAGAAGGGAGGTAACTCCAGCTGGGGAACAGAAAGAGATGGCCCAACCAAGAAAGGTCCAGATCTATGAGCTAGAAAAGACCAAAGGCAAGGATTAATCAGGATCCTGGCGCCCAATCCATCCTGCTCCATCTTTGTTCCCTCAGAGACTTAATTGTCTTGCTCCCTAGATGCCATTCTTATTAGGATCTGAGGCATTTGACCACCCCCTTCCTACTCACCTCACAATCCAGGGCACCAGTGTTATCTCTTATATAGAGGCTTCCATTCCTGCACTCTTGTTCCAAGTTCCCTGATAGGTCGGTAAGTGTCCCTAAAAGTAACAGTCGCTCCCGGGGCAGAGGAACCCCACGTGGTCCAGCCTCTTGGGCCCAAGCCTGATACACAGTACTGCTCCAGGACAAGTGGCTGCAGCATGGGAGACGCTGGTGGGTCCTGAGGTCCTTTACTGAGACAAAGCTGCAGAGTGAAGAGAACAGAAGTTCTGTATAGCTACATTCAAGCCTACGAATTATCCTCACCCTCCACAAATCCCCCAAGATCCTAAGGAAAGATCAATGGGGAACGTGGACTAAGACAGTTTGTTTGATTGATTAAAGGGAAAAAATTTGGGAGTGAGGGCCTAAGAAAATGAGGAGGAGGTCTGGGTCCAAAGACTGGGTGGTACCTAGAGAAGGCCAGAAGAAAGTCTGCTGAATGAGATCCTGAACAAGATAGTGCTACAGACAGAATCCAGAGAAATGGAGTGGGAATGTCAAAGCAGCCTGAGGGGATGAGCATGTGGGGAGAACGCTTTAGAGACCACACAAACTGCTCCCTTGACAGCATCTCAGCTCTCAGCTTCCACAGAGAACTCCAGTGGAGACACTAAGACATCTGCCTAATGGCTCAACATCATTGGCCCCAATCAGGTTCCTTTCCTAATGTAGAATATCATAGCACTGGAGACTGGCTGGGAGGTTGAGGCTGAGGGGGAAGTTGGTATCACGAGTTCCCAGCTTTCAAGAGATGTTTGAGACCAGCCATTCTCAAGCAAAGTGCTGCAATACTGCTGAGTCAGTATCCATTGTGAGGTATCTCACAGAGAATGTAATACAATTTATCAAAGTAGTGACAGTCACACTTTTGTAATACATTATTCCACTCACTTACATTCCCATGGTTTCCGCCCGCCCCACCCCCCCCCCCCCACCCCCCCCCCCCAAGAGAAAAAGGATAAGGTTACAAAATGTAACAACTTATTCTCCTTGTTACGCTCAGGAACATAATCCCCATGTGAGTGCTAAAGATTAGAAATGCTATTTTAGATGGCCCACTCCCCTTCTGCATTGGCCTCATTCTTTCCCAGTGACTTCAGAGCAAATAAAAGGCAAACCAGACACTAATATGTGGTGTGCCCCTGCTATGCACATATTATACTGGGTCCATTCATGCTCAATATTGCATTGAATCTTCACCAAAAACCCCTGGAAACACCACCAATGAAGAAATTCAGAGGTTCAGATACACAGTAGTGTAGGTGGCAAAGCCAGGCATGTCTCACTCAGAAGTATTTCTATCTTTCCCTACTTCTATAAAAGCCTAAGAAAAAGCGGCTAGAGAGAACTGTTCCTTCACCCAAAGCACCTGCAGGACAAAAAACAGTAAAGACAGGGTCACTCTTCGTAGATTCTTCAAGGTCCTGTCCTCCAACTTTCAAGGAAAGTTGAAAGTTGAAAGTCCCATGTATGCCCTGGGACCTGACATACAGCATGCACTCAATGAAGGGAAATGGAAAAATGAAAAATTTTCCTGTCAAATAATAAATTGAGAAATTTGTATGCAGGTCAGGAAGCAACAGTTAGAACTGGATATGGAACAACAGACTGGTTCCAAATAGGAAAAGGAGTACGTCAAGGTTGTATATTGTCACCCTGTTTATTTAACTTATATGCAGAGTACATCATGAGAAACCCTGGACTGAAAGAAGCACAAGCTGGAATCAAGACTGCCGGGGGAAATATCAATAACCTCAGATATGCTGATGATTCCACCCTTACGGCAGAAAGTGAAGAGGAACTAAAAAGCCTCTTGATGAAAGTGAAAGTGGAGAGTGAAAAAGTTGGCTTAAAGCTCAACATTCAGAAAACGAAGATCATGGCATCTGGTCCCATCACTTCATGGGAAATAGATGGGGAAACAGTGGAAACAAACAGTGTCAGACTTTATTTTTTGGGGCTCCAAAATCACTGCAGATGGTGACTGCAGCCATGAAATTAAAAGACGCTTACTTCTTGGAAGGAAAGTTATGACCAACCTAGATAGCATATTCAAAAGCAGAGACATTACTTTGCCAAGAAAGGTCCATGTAGTCAAGGCTATGGTTTTTCCAGTGGTCATGTATGGATGTGAGAGTTGGACTGTGAAAAAGGCTGAGCGCCGAAGAATTGATGCTTTTGAACTGTGGTGTTGGAGAAGACTCTTGAGAGTCCCTTGGACTGCAAGGAGATCCAACCAGTCCATTCTGAAGGAGATCAGCCCTGGGATTTCTTTGGAAGGAATGATGCTAAAGCTGAAACTCCAGTACTTTGGCCACCTCATGAGTTGGCCAATGAGTTGACTCATTGGAAAAGACTCTGATCCTGGGAGGGATTGAGGGCAGGAGGAGAAGGGGATGACAGAGGATGAGATGGCTGGATGGCATCACTGACTCGATGGACGTGAGTCTGGGTGAACTCCGGGAGTTGGTGATGGACAAGGAGGCCTGGCGTGCTGCAATTCATGGGGTCGCAAAGAGTTGGACATGACTGAGCGACTGAACTGAACTGAACTGACCCATCAAATAATTTTTACTTTATCCTCACCCACCATCTTCTACATATTGTGCTATCTACTCTACATTTATCTTGAAGAATAACAAGAAACTTATAAAAGTTTGCAAGTTTCTTAAAAATTGATGATTTACCACTTTTCAATGATTCTTTTTGATTTTCAATTATTGGGAAACAACAAATTAAACAAACCTAGACAGATTTCTACCTTTTTTAAAAAAGAAAAAACAGTGATATGTATATTCACTTGCTGCTGCTGCTACTGCTGCTAAGTTGTTTCAATTGTGTCCGACTCTGTGCGACCCCACAGGCAGCAGCCCACCAGGCTCCCCCGTCCCTGGGATTCTCCAGGCAAGAACACTGGAGTGGGTTGCCTTTTCCTTCTCCAATGCATGAAAGTGAAAAGTGTAAGTGAAGTCGCTCAGTCATGTCCGACTCTTAGCGACCCCATGGACTGCAGCCTATCAGGCTCCTCCATCCATGGGATTTTCCAGGTAAGAGTACTGGAGTGGGGTGCCATTGCCTTCTCCAATATTCACTTGACAGAATACCATACAGCAGTTAAAAATATGACCTAGAGCTATCAATGTGAGTAAATCTCAGAAGGTTAAGCACAAAAAGCAAACTGCAAAGGATACATAAGGTACTGGACCATTTACACAAAGTCTGAAGTCATGTAAAACCACTATATATTGCTTAGGGATAGATTCATGTATATAAAAAAATATAAAGATATTCACAAGAATTCTCCCATATTCCAGATAGTGGTTACTTTTATGAAGAGATAAACAGGTTTCTTTTTGGAGGACTTCTCAGAGCCTTTAACATGTTAATGAGCCTCATGACTCTCCTAGAGAAGATTATCACATCCAGTGTCTCTCAAGCATGTTTGGCATGGAACCCTTTTCCTGTGGTACTTTATTAACATTGCCTAGAACAGTTTTGGAAATGGTACGTGCTTGCAAAGGTGCTTTGGTCATGTTTGACTCTTTGGGACCCTATGGGCTGTAGCCCACCAGGCTCCTCTGTCTGCCCAGGCAAGAATACTAGAGTGGATTGCCATGCCCTCCTCCAGGGGATCTTCCCAACCCAGGGATTGAACCCACATCTCCTGCAGTGTAGGCGGATTCTTTACTGCTGAGCCATCAGGGAAGCCCTTAGGAAATGGTAAAGTTTTTAAAAATAAAATAAAATAACTCGGCTTCAGACCTCAAACTCAGGTCTCCCAAAATACAATGATCTGCACTTGCTGAAGTCACTGTCTATATCTTAGTTTCCTAGCACAAACAAATGAAATAATATCAACCTCTCTCCCCACTTTGAGGGTTCTTTTCCGATATTTTCTATCTTCTCAACCCCTTCCCCTTGTCTCTAAACACGACTTGAGCCAAATAAGATCAACAGTTAAAGGAAAGCAGCTTGATGGAGAAGGAGGAGAAGGAGAAGGATTGGCAAAAGGAGGTTTTATTTACACCACCTTTTTCTCACCTCAGCAAGTTTCCCCTCACTCATCTCAAAAGATAAGTACTTTGTTTTCAATCCCAAATTTAACTTTCCTGTGAACCCCTCCCCTTCTTACCTGTAGCTGAGGGGCAGTGTCAAACCCTGGCTCGTTCCCTGGGACAACCAGGTAGTCTTCACACAGTCAATGACCAACTGAGCCAACTGGACATCAGGCTCCTTGCCAGGTGGACACAGGGTCTCTTGGATGAAAGCCTGGGCGACCTCAAGCCAGGCTTGCTCCTGAGGAAAGTAAAGCTAGTTAAAACACCTTCCTGACTATCCTGCCCACCAGGGAAATTTGGGAAAGAATAAAGGAATAGATTACAAAAAAAAAAGTTAAGAGGGAATGTAAATGAATATGTAATGTAAAGGAGTTTAGAGTTTGAAGAAACCTCAGAAGTCTTAGTTTCAGACAGACAATCAGCTTAGACAACTGGCCATTCAGCTTTGGCCTTGCCTCTTTAACAAAACCGTACCAATCCTTAAAGCACTCAATTAGAATAAATATTCCTCATGAAGTCTTCTCTGAGCATCTCCGAGAGAATCCTGCTCCCTTCCTTGAGGCTCCCACAGTACCTTGCATACACCTCTATTGAGAGCAGTGATCAGCAGGGGCAGCCCATCTTATATGGGGTCTGATTCTAGTTCTTTTTTTCTTTTCCTCTGGCCATGCTGAATGGCTTGTAAGATACCAGTTCCCCAACCAGGGATTGAATCCAGACCCTGTGCAGTGAAAGCACCGAATCCTAGCCTCTGGACCACCAGAAAATTCCCATGGGTCTGATTCTAAAGCCAGGAAGTGGAACAAAACTGGTCAAAAGTCACCCTCAGAATCTGCTTGCCAAACAGGGGACACAACTTCAACCCCTGGTCTGGGAAGATTCCACATGCCTCAGGGCAACTAAGCCTTCCAGCTGCAACTACAGAAGCCCTTGCACCACCTAGAGCCTGAGCTCCACAAGAGAAGCCACCGCAATGAGAAGCCCATGCATCACAATGAATAGCACCCACTCGACACAACTAAAGAAAGCCCTGGTGCAGCAAGGAAGACCCAGAGCAGCCAAAAACAAATGAATAAATTAAAAAAAATAAAGGTTTTGTTGCTATGTTAACTTTAAAGAAATAAAGTCACCTTCAAAAAAAAAATCCTTTAAATTGCTCATAAACTATAGTACATAGTACCGTATAGTAACATGTATATGGAAATGTGCTTAATAGACGTTACATAAAAGAACATAGGCAGTATAATTTTTAATCATTTCCCCCTTTTTTTCTAATTCTTTTATTAATGCCCCCTCATTTTTTAGTGAAGTGTATACATTTGAGGTACTATAAACTGATTATATGTAAGACACAATTCCCTGGAATTGTTTCCTGTTCTAGTAATCTAGTAGATCTTAACCTTGTAGCTAAGGGGTTTCCTAAGAAGGACAGGAACCATCTTTGTGTATGTGCCAGATTTTGTTGCCTCTGTATATAGATAACTCTAGGGGAGGGGACCAGTCTGGCATACTCTCAGTGCTAAGCAGGTTTATTTAAAAATTCCGAAAGATTCAACAATACTTAGGGGTAGGACCTTTATCCTTCTTGATCCCCAGCGATAATTTAAACCATTACAGCTTTATCCCTGTTCCTCCAATGCTCTTCTATGATCAGTCCTCCACATTCAGTTAATCTTTGTGTGCTGTTCAGTTACATCGGACTCTTTGTGACCCCCATGGACTGTAGCTCACCAGGCTCCTCTGTCCATGGGATTTCCCAGCAAGAATACTGGAGTAGGTTGCCACTTCCTAATTCAGGGGGTCTTCCTGACCCAGGGATCGAACCCGTGTCTCCTGTATAGGCAGGCAGATTCTTTACCATTGCGCCAAATGGGAAGTCCCCAATTAGCCTTTAGCAGCTTGAAAAACCAGCATTCAAGTTCTAGATGACTTCAGAGTCCTTGTAAACAGTGCTATCACTGACCTCACCTTCACCCTACCTCAGTCACTCTTGTTCATGGTCAGGGTTCTCAAAATTGGACCAGGTCATCACTCAGAACTGCCCACCAACATAATAACAGCCCAGACTCCCACATTTTTTGTCTTCTTCTCTTGGTCTTCTCTTTTAGCTCCATTGGCACATAGAATACTACTGTTTCTCAAAGTGGTACTGCTGCCTCAGAATCACCAAACTTTTGCTTAAAACGCAGCTGGGAAAAAAAAAAAAAAAAAAACGCAGCTGATTTTTAGGTGGTTCCATCTATTGAATCAGAATCCAGGAGTGGGTGGGGTGGGGTGAGGAGGTTGGCAACAGTGTATATTGAATTTGGGCCTCCTGTAGGGAAAGGAAGAAGTGAAAGAGGATATCCATATTTCAAGTAGAACCATTGGGTTGAGGATATTTGCAAAGCTAGTGAACATCATAAGAGATGTGGATTTTGTGGAAAGTTCAGTGTTGGTATGTAGGCTGGCCAGGTGGAGAATCTGGTAGGCAGGTGGATATAACTGGTATCAGGAGAGACATCTCAGCTAAAGTATAGATTTAGGAAAACCAGGACCCGTCACTGGCTATTAAAGCCATCCAGTCAGTGGATGAGGTCAAGAAAGTATTAACCTGGGAAGTTTACTTAATTTAGATTCTATCTCCTCAATATCTTTTTAATGTCTTCACGTTTGGAACCTCAACATTGCTGCGGGGTCGGGGGTCACCACCACCTCTTACTACATATAAACCACAGTCTTTTAACAGACACTCGCTAGTCCACTCTCTACACTCCTACCTAAGGAAACAAAAATGAAACTCAACCGATCACTCTTTGGCTTAAAACGCTTCAATAACTCCGTTATCCTCAGGTTGAAGTCGCTGCCTACCAAGACTTACAAGACTGTCAGCTCTGACCCTTCCACCACCACCCAATTGAACTTCTTGAGTTTTTCAAAGACAAACTCTTTTGCTCTATTTCTAGCCTTTGAACAGATTTTTGCTTGCTCCTTGAAACCTCTTTTATCTCCTTTGTTTTTTAAACCCGGCTAACTCTTACACGCCGGAGAAGGCAATGGCACCCCACTCCAGTACTCTTGTCTGGAAAATCCCATGGATGGAGGAGCCTGCTGGGCTGCAGTCCATGGGGTCGCTGAGGGTCGGACACGACTGAGCGACTTCACTTTCACTTTTCACTTTCATGCATTGGAGAAGGAAATGGCAACCCACTCCAGTGTTCTTGCACGGAGAATCCCAGGGACGGGGGAGCCTGGTAGGCTGCCGTTTATGGGGTCGCACAGAGTCGGACACGACTGAAGCGACTTAGCAGCAGCAGCAGATCTTACACGCACTTCAGGTCTTATAAGCTTTTCCGGATTATCGGTTACCCATTTTCTCTATAGTTACGTCAGGGGTCTCCCCCAGGAACTCACAGGCCCACAGGTAGCCGTTAGTGTGATCCTGGCTTCCCATTGGGCTTGAAACCTAAACATTGGACAGAGACGTGTTTAATACTCACAGACGGCGCCGCAAGCATAATGGAATAAATACGCAGAACCAGTGAAAGGGGCGGAAGAAACAGCCTCATAGTCGCTCTCCCCCGGGAGAGGCCAGCGACGTCAGGGAGGCAGAGAGGCAAGGAGGAGGTTACAGGGGGAAAAAAGAAAATCTGGAACAACAAAAAAAGAGACGAGGGACGGAGAACAGCACTCACAGAGCCAGGAGCCCCAGGCCGGCAGCCCGCCATGACGCGCCCGCGACTCCCCCCTGCGAAGCGCGCGGAGACTTGAAGGACGGCTGATTCGTGACGTCATCAGCGGGCGCGCCCCTGGCTCCACCTCCGACTCCTCCCCATTCAGCCTCAGTACCGCTCTGCTCTGACTCCCACCCCTGTCCCCTACTCTGGCATACCTAATCTCTTCCCCAGTGATACCTCGGAGAAGGCAATGGCACCCCACTCCAGTACTCTTGCCTGGAAAACCCCACGGATGGAGGAGCCTGGTAGGCTGCAGTCCATGGGATCGCTGAGGGTCGGACACGACTGAGCGACTCACTTTCACTTTTCACTTTCATGCATTGGAGAAGGAAATGGCAACCCACTCCAGTGTTCTTCCCTGGAGAATCCCAGGGACTGGGGAGCCTGGTGGGCTGCCGTCTATGGGGTCACACAGAGTCGAACACGACTGAAGTGACTTAGCAGCAGCAGCAGCAGTGATACCTTGTCTTGCATCTCTGGGATGAGGGATTTTAGGAGCGCAAATACAACCGGCCTGGCTGATAACGCCTAAGCATCTTTCCATCTTGCTGATCCTGCCAAGTAGAGGAACTGTTTCCTCCTTAATGCAGCCAGAGCACATCATTCCTTTTTTTTTTTTTTTTTTAACTGTCAGTCTCCATGTTCTAGAATTAGGCTCCATGAGAGCAAATATTTTTATTTACTTTCTTCACTGCTATACCCCCAAAGCCTAGAATAGTGCTGACACATAGTTGCATGAATTCTGTGCACTCCACTGCCTATTAAGCCATGGGTTGATTGGTTGGTTGACTAAATTAGGAAGAGAAGAGGCTTTCATTAGTAAATACACAAAAATTTATAAGCTTCTTGTTTGACAAGTACTGTTCTAGGCATCAAATACAAAGAAAAATAGATTAGGTTAAAACTTCTAGGTCAGTTCAGTTCAGTTCAGTTCAGTCGCTCAGTGGTGTCCAATTCTTTGCGACCCCATGAACTGCAGAATGCCAGGCCTCCCTGTCCATTACCAACTCCCGGAGTTCACCCAAACTCATGTCCATCGAGTCAGTGATGCCATCCAGCCATCTCATCTTCTGTCGTCCCCTTCTCCTCCTGCCCCCAATCCCTCCCAGCATCAGGGTCTTTTCCAATAAGTCAACTCTTTGCATGAGGTGGCCAAAGTACTGGAGTTTCAGCTTCAGCATCAGTCCTTCCAGTGAACACCTAGGACTGATCTCCTTTAGAATGGACTGGTTGGATGTCCTTGCAGTCCAAGGGACTCTCAAGAGTCTTCTCCAACACCACACTTCAAAAGCATCAATTCTTCGGCACTCAGCCTTCTTCACAATCCAACTCTCACATCCATACATGACCACTGGAAAAACCATAGCCTTGACTACATGGACCTTTGTTGGCAAAGTAATGTCTCTGCTTTTTAATATGTTGTCTAGGTTGGTTATAACTTTCCTTCCAAGGAGTAAGCATCTTTTAATTTCATGGCTGCAGTCACCATCTGCAGTGATTTTGGAGCCCCCCAAAATAAAGTCTGACACTGTTTCCCCATCTATTTCCCATGAAGTGATGGGACCAGATGCCATGATCTTAGTTTTCTGAAGGTTATTTCTAGGTACTCATAGTCAAATGGGGGAAATAGTAAAGTAAAATGTGTAGAATGTGAGTTATAGGTACTGAGGAATGCAGGGGTGTCCCTTTTATATAGTGAAAGCCTTACTTAAACAATAATTTTCTATTTAAAAAATTGAGAGAAGTGAAGGATTCATATGATGGGGATTATAGAGAAAGAACGGACAGGTGAAACAACAAAGGCTTTGTAGTGGAAAAAAATGCAAGAAGTCAGTGAGGCTGGAGGGAAGGAAGGGAAATTAAAGGTATGAAGTGAAAGAAGATCATCAAAGACCATTGTATACTTGCAGCAGCTTCAAATCATTTTTAGAGCAAGATAGAATAACATTTATTATAAATAACTTGGCACCACAATATATAACTAGTTCATGTAATAAGGAATAGAGAGCTTGTATTGAATGAAATTGAATTAGGGGATACCATAACTTGTAGAATTAAAATTTCTTTAAATTTAATTGTATTTTGTATTGAAGTATATTTGATTTACAATGTTGGTGCCAAGTTATTTATAAGGCAAATATATGTTTGCAATTATTTCCCATTATTACATCAGAGATATGTCCCTTCCCTTTTCATCAATACAACAGGAATGAGAGATTCCCCTAGAGGAGGTGAAACCTCTCTCTCACTCCACTGCAGCCACATTGACTCCCTAATTAGAACACCAGTCAGAGCCTAGTCAAAATCACAAACCTAATCATTCCTATTGCATTCAGTATTTCTAAGCTCTAGAAGACCCCCCTCTATTTACCAAGTCATGAAGATGTGCTCTGTATTCTGCAATTTACTTTTGATAGTTCATAAAAAGGAGAGTTGAGCTTAGTCTACAGTGATCAGACAAAGTTGAACTGGATCCACCACCACCCTCATTGGTATGATTTAAATGTTAGGTTAATTGCTTAATCTGGTGGCAGCAGGCAGGATCAAATGAGAGGGCCCCAAGGTCTGTCACAGAGTCTGGTGTTGGGGGGAGTATGGAGAATTGGGAGCTGGCTCAGATCAGGTAATTTTGAATAGGTTATGCTTGTTCAGGGGGCAGCTGGAGATATAGGAACCAAGTCAGGAGAAGGATCAGGACCAAACTGATGAATCTGGAACTCACTGTATGAAAGTGAAAACTTGAATGTTACAGTACACAGGGAGTGCTAAAATGTGGAAGAGACAGGCACAGACAGACAGAGAGCTGAGCAAACCCCCAGAAGGAGCTGGAAATCAGGTATGTGATGGAACCAGGGAGTGGCTGGAGGGAAAGAATTCCAAGAGTACTCAGATGCCGAGTCAACAGGTGGTCTCTGTCAGAAGTGAGTCCCAAGTACAGCCTGGAATATTACCTACCAAACAGGTAATAACTGTTATATCTGGGACAGGGATGGAATTAGGGTGAGATAAGTGAGCCACCTAAAATATATTAAACGTTGCATCCCAAGTGCCTTACTTACCTCACCCTAGGCTTGGCCCTATACTGGGGAAGGGAAGAGAATGGGGCAGGAGAGGGATAAGGATAAAGACTTTTAACTTTTTCCTATGAGTATTTCTGTGTTGCCTGACTCTTTAGAAAGACCACCAGACTGGGTACCACTGTACCAGTCCTAGCACTCCATTCCAGCTTTCTTGCCCTCAGGCATCAGGTTAGGTTGGCTAATGGGAGACAGAGACATTTTGCAGGGGGATTCAGGACTGATGGAGAACTCACTGTTTATTCTATTTCTCTCTCAACACTGAGCTTGTGGCAGTAGTTTCCTAGGTCTACTGAACACCCTTCTTTCATGGCTCCACCTCTCTCCCAGCTCATAACATTTCTCCCTTCGTACTTTCAAGCTTGGAGGTGCTAACCACTTTATGCTGTTGCTAGGCTCTGGGTGGCCCATTGCACTTTGTCGTTCCTTAATCCTGCCCATATCTCTTTAAGTAGACTATTAAATTCTTACTGACTAAACCTTTCTGAGTGTGATGTTTTCTGATCCTGATTAATACAATCATGTATGTTTGTAGTTGTTGTTCAGTTGCTCAGTCCTGTCAGACCCTTTGCAACCCCATGGACTGCAGCACGCCAGGTTTCCCTGTCCTTCACCATCTCCCAGAGTTTGCTCAAAGTCATGTCCATTGAATCCACTGAGTTGATGATGCCATCCAACCATCTCATCCTCTGTCACCCCTTTCTTCTCATGCCCTCAATCTTTCCCAGCATCAGGGTCTTTTCAAATGAGTCAGTTCTTCACATCAGGCGGCCAAAGTATTGAAGTTTCAGCTTCATCATCAGTCCTTCCAATGAATATTCAGGACTGATTTCTTTTAGGATGGATTTGTTTGATCTCCTTGCAATCCAAGGGATTCTCAAGAGTCTTCTCCAGCACAACAGTTCAAAAGCATCAATTCTTTGGTGCTCAGCTTTCTTTATAGTCCAACTCTCACATCCAAACATGACTACTGGAAGAACCATAGCTTTGAATAGATGGACCTTTGTCGGCAAAGTAATGTCTCTGCTTTTTAATATGCTGTCTAGGTTTGTTATAGCTTTTTTTTCCCAAGAAGCAAGCATCTTTTAATTTCAATGCTGCAGTCACCATCCACAGTGACTTTAGAGCCCAAGAAAATAAAGTCTGTCACTATTTCCATTTTTTCCCCATCTATTTGCCATGAAGTGATGGGACCAAATGCCATGATCTTAGGTTTTTTTTGTTTCCTTTTTTTAAAATATAAATTTACTTATCACGATCTTAGTTTTTTGAATGTTGAGTTTTAAATCAATTTTTTCCCACTCTTCCACCTTTATCAAATTTGGAAAACTCAGCAGTGGCCACAGGACTGGAAAAGTCAGTTTTCATTCCAATCCCAAAGAAAGGCAATGCCAAAGAATGCCCAAACTACCACACAATTGCACTCATCTCACACGCTAGTAAAGTAATGCTCAAAATTCTCCAAGCCAGGCTTCAGCAATATTGAACCGTGAACTTCCTGATGTTCAAGCTGGTTTTAGAAAAGGCAGAGGAACCAGAGATCAAATTGCCAACATCCGCTGGATCATGGAAAAAGCAAGAGAGTTCCAGAAAAACATCTATTTCTGCTTCATTGACTATGCCAAAGCCTTTGACTGTGTGGATCACAATAAACTGTGGAAAACTCTGAAAGAGATGGGAATACCAGACCACCTGACCTGCCTCTTGAGAAATCTGTATGCAGGTCAGGAAGCGACAGTTAGAACTGGACATGGAACAACAGACTGGTTCCAAAAAGGAAAAGGAGTATGTCAACGCTGTATATTGTCACCGTGCTTATTTAACTTATATGCAGAGTACATCGTGAGAAACTCTGGGCTGGAAGAAGCACAAGCTGGAATCAAGATTGCTGGGAGAAATATCAATAACCTCAGATATGCAGATGACACCACCCTTATGCCAGAAAGTAAAGAGGAACTCAAAAGCCTCTTGATGAAAGTGAAAGTGGAGAGTGAAAAAGTTGGCTTAAAGCTCAACATTCAGAAAACGAAGATCATGGCATCTGGTCCCATCACTTCATGGGAAATAGATGGGGAAGCAGTGGAAACAGTGTCAGACTTTATTTTTCTGGGCTCCAAAATCACTGCAGGTGGTGACTGCAGCCATGAAATTAAAAGACGCTTACTTCTTGGAAGGAAAGTTATGACCAACCTAGATAGCATATTCAAAAGCAGAGACATTACTTTGTCAACTATGGTTTTTCCTGTGGTCATGTATGGATGTGAGAGTTGGACTGTGAAGAAGGCTGAGCGCCGAAGAATTGATGCTTTTGAACTGTGGTGTTGGAGAAGACTCTTGAGAGTCTCTTGGACTGCAAGGAGATCCAACCAGTCCATTCTGAAGGAGATCAGCCCTGGGATTTCTTTGGAAGGAATGATGCTAAAGCTGAAACTCCAGTACTTTGGCCACCTCATGCGAAGAGTTGACTCATTGGAAAAGACTCTGATGCTGGGAGGGATTGGGGGCAAGAGGAGAAGGGGACGACAGAGGATGAGATGGCTGGACGGCATCACTGACTCGATGGACATGAGTTTGGGTGATCTCTGGGAGTTGGTGATGGACAGGGAGGACTGGCATGCTGCGATTCATGGGGTCGCAAAGAGTCGGACACGTCTAAGCCACTGATCTGATCTGATCTGATCTGACCTTTATCAAGAGGCTCTTTAGTTCCTTTTCACTTTCTGCCCTTAGGGTGGTATCATCTGCATATCTAAGGTTGTTGACATTGCTCCCGGCAATCTTGATTCCAGCTTGTGCTTCCTCCAGCCCAGCATTTCACATGATGTGCTCTGCTTTTAAGTTAAATAAGCAGAGTGACAATCAACAGCCTTGATATACTCCTTCAATAAATGCTTCTGATCATTATTACTGTTACCTTAACTAGCTAGAAGTTAAAAAATATAGGTCTCCCACTCCGCTAAAAAATAAATGAGTTCATTTAGAAAAGACAAAAGTGAAAGAAAGGAAGTAAAGCGAGTAAGGGGGGCGGAAACTGAGTTCTGGACAGGAAAGGTGTGTTTTATTTCTGCATTCAGTGTTTCCCTCACACTTTGCACGGGGACAAGAGAAGCGGGGACCTGAAACTGACTTTATTTTCACAAACGTTAACTGAATATATATTTCTGGAATTATCCTACTGGGTGTAGAAATTGCTCTAGGAATTGACGGAGAAGGGCTGCAGAGGCCCACACCAGGGAGAAAGGGAGGGGCGGGGCACCCTTAGACCCCGCCTCTTCCTGCGGCGCATGAGGATGACGTTGATCTGCGCGCCAGAATTCGAGGAGCTGACGGACTGGGAGAAGTGCTACCACGCGGTAAGGCTGCCGCGCGCGCTCACAAACCCGGATACCCCTACAAACTGAACCCCGTAGCTACCCATGCCAAACTTGGTTTGGGCGGGTGCAGGATCGCTACCAGGCAGAGTCGCACCCAGCGGAGGCCTGCGTGCTTGCCTTAGTGCAGGCGTCCATTTGCGTTTGTTGGTTCCCCGGCATGGGATCCCCCACGTAAATTCACCCCCGCTCTAACAGTTCATTCAACCAGCGAAATAATCTGTTGGCCTCCAGTTTTATATCAGGTACCATGCTGGTCTTTGGGGAGACAGCCCTGATGTAGACAATCCTGTGTCTGTGCTCTTGGAGCGTCTATTTCACTGGGAACGATAGACGAAAGTCAACTGGTTTAATAATCAAAATGATTTCGGGATGTGATCATTCCTGTGAAGGAACTATGGTAAAGAGAATAACTGAGGCGTCTAACTTTGGAAAGGGTCATAAGGGAAATTCCCTGACGGTTCAGTGATTAAGACTTAGCGCTCTCATTGTCGAGGGCCTTGGTTCAATCCCAGGTCGGGGAACTAGGATCCCACAAGCCTCGGCAAGTAAATAAATAAAAATAAAAAGTTTTAAAAACCGTTAGCATGGGGTAGAGGCTTAAAAAAGGCAGAATCAAGATCTGACAGGAGCACCCGTAGCTGAAATGAGATCTGTCCTGGAATTTGTCGGTCTACAGTTTTTTAAATTTTTTTGGTTGATAAACCGAAAGGCTTCACTGCTGGCTCCAATGGCAAAGAATCTGCCTGCAGTGCAGGAAACCAGGGTTTGATCCCTGGGTCAGGAAGATCCCCTGGAGGAGGGCATTGCTACCCACTTCAGTATTCTTGCTTGGAGAATCCCATGGACAGAGGAGCCTGGTGGGCTGTGGTCCATGGGGTTGCAAAGAGTTGGACTCAACCTAGCATTCACACATCTGGGCTTTCGGCTCGAGCAACAGATTGGATGAAGGTGGTGTTAACTGAGATGGGAAATGGGAACTGAAGTTCTGGAGAACCGATAAATCAAATTTTCTGTTTTGACCAAAGCAGGTTATTTAGTGTTTATGAGACTTCTCCGTGGCAATGTCAACTAAGGATTTGCATGTGTGTGTTTGGAGTTTTCAGGGAGAGTCAGAGTTGAATAAGTGAAGTGAAAGTCACTCAGTCATGTCCGACTCTTTGTAAGGTTATGAAATCTGTTGGCAGATATCAACTCAAATTGTGTAAAATTGTCATTTTTAGTAAAAAATGGTTGAATGATGGCAGTTTCATTGGTTCAGTCTAAGAGATGATATTTAAAGCCACAGGTCTGAATGAAGTCACTTAAGAAGAGCATTTAGAAAGGAGAAAACAAAGGGCAGGGCCTTGGGCACCCACTTTTTAGAGGTGGAGCAGAAGAGTAGGAGCTTCCCTGGTGGCTCAGCTGTAAAGAATCCACCTGCCAGTGCAGGAGATGTGGGTTCAATCCCTGGGTTAGGAAAAATCCCTGGAGAAGGAAATGGCAACCCACCCCAGTGTTGTTGCCTGGGAAATCCATGGACAGAGCAGCCTTGTGGGCTACAGTCCATGAGGTTATAAAGAGTCGGACATGACTGAGCGACTAACAAGAAGAAGAGTAAGAGCCAGCACAGGTGACTGAGATGGAGCAACCAGAGGTAGAGGAATACCAGGAGAGTGGTGTCAGGAAGCCAAGAGAGGAGAGTGTTTTAAGAAGTAGAGAATGAGTAAGTCATAGCTTCTGAGAGGTTGAATAGGTAAGAAGTTAAGTGACCTGGAGATTGGCAACGTTGCAATCTTCATTCAGTGACCTTGACAGAATAGTCAGATTCAGCCCTGAGTAAGTTAGATTTGAGATACCTGTGAGTTGTCCAAGTGAAGAAGTGAGGCAGTGAGCTTCCCACTTGTTTGTGAAGAGGCTTTGTACACTTGGAAGTGCTGTGCGCGCGTGTGTGAGAGAGAGATCAGAGCTGAATGAATGGTGCGAATCAGAAGCTCTCTGCTCACATAGGAGGGAAGTATCCCTAAGCACTGGAGCAGCGAGGAGGGCTTCAGAGTTGGTGTGACCTGTACTAACCTCAACAAATGGGAATGCTTTGGATAGGATAGAATTAGACATAGACATTCTAGGATGGGGCAAAGGAATGGCAAGGAGGCCAGGCAGTGTTTAGTGAGTGAAGCCAAGGTCCTTTTGAGAAGCAGTGGGATCAGAAGTTGAAAAGTAGTTGGGGATAGACCTGGAGGGTCTTTGACTGTCAGGCTTTGCATTTACCTTGAACAGGGACGTAATATTTTGAAACACTGAAATAGAGGAACTGTCGTTTGACTTTACTGGCCAGCCCAGTCCAGCTCATCCTTTAGGTTTACACTTAGATGCCACTTCCCTTAGGAAGTGTTTCCCACTCCCACCATACTAGGTTTATCCCTTCTTCAGGGGATTCTTCCCAACCCAGAGATCGAATTCAGGTCTCCTGCATTGCAAGCGGATTCTTTACCAGCAGAGCCACCAGAGAAGCCCTTCCCTTAGGAAGTCTTTCCCACTGACACCGTCCTAGGTTGGTACCCCCAGTCCCTTGACCTTGACCGTACTGGATTGGAAATGTCTGGATGCGTTTATCCCTGAATGCCCCCAATACTTTCCCCCACCCCATCCTTAATGTCTCCAAAGCCTCAGCTGAACTGAACTTGAAACCAGTTCAACAGATAGGCTCTAGTTCATGTTATTTTTTAGGAACCTAACTTGTCTTTCCAGCAACGGACACCTGCAGAGATGTCCTCCGTCCTTCACTTCTATGTCCGCCCCTCTGGCCACGAGAGGGCAGCCTCTGAATACATTCAAAGGAAGCTGCAAAGGGAACTGCCAGAGCTGCAGGGTGTCAAGACCGAGCAGTGCTACAATGTGAACTGGACAGGTTGGGCCAGTTACTGGATTCTTGGGCAAAGTACCAATCGCCAGCGGCAGTGTCCTAACGTCTCCTTGCCCTGTTTCCCTGCAGCGGAGTCCTTCCCGAGCAACAAGGAGATGAAGAAGCTGACATGGCTATTTGGCTGCCCCTTGTTACTGGACGATGTTGCTCAGGAATCCTGGCTTCGTCCTGGCCCCACAGACCTGCTGCTGGAGGTCGGACCCAGGCAAGTGTTTCAGCCTCAAGCAACTTGTTCCATGGTCCAGAGCCCTTCCAAACACTCTGCCACCCCTGCCACTCTCATGCCTCTTCCTCCTCTTGTGATCCTTGGGAGATTTGTTTTCCCTTCACCCCACTCCCCACTTTGAAGACTGAGGCAGCTCCCAGGCATGTTCTGGAAATATAACAAGTTGCATTCCTAGACATTGAAATTGAAACATTTTGATACTGCAGGAACAGTTATGGTTTGATTTGAATGACCTTTGAAAGCACGTTTCTCAGTGCCCAAATCTAAGGCTGGAGGCCAGTGGTATGGGCGGGGATGGGGGTGGGGAGTGGAGGTTGGAGACTAGCTGGACAGCAGTGGGCAGGATCCACCTTCTCAGCTGGGGCTCAGGTCCTAACCATCTGGTCCTAACCAATCTACAGGCTGAACTTTTCCACCCCGACATCCAGCAACATTGTGTCAGTGTGCCAGGCTGCAGGGCTGGGGGCTGTGGACCGCGTGGAGCCAACCCGGCGCTACCTGCTCTCGGTGAGGCAGTAGGCAACCAGGTGGAGATCCAGAGGAGGAAGTGGGCAGGAGATTGGGTCCTGCAATCCAAGGAAATGATGAGAAGCAGGGGGAGCAGTTTCTGATTTGAGGCCTGCCCTATTTGCAGCTTGTTCACTGCTTGAGGCTGCCTGGTCGAGAAGTAAATAGGATGGAAATCCAGCCTGTGCTCCTGTTTCTAATGTGTGCCTGCTGACAGGCACTCATGCCTAGAAGGGGCATCTTTTTCTAATCTGAGCAAAGGTGCTGGAGAGGCTAGCAGTGGGCTGGCTTTGTGTGGCTTGGAGGACCGAGGGTGAACCATTTTGTCCATTCTTCAACCCTGCACCCCTCGCCCTCGCTGTGTGTCTCCACCCCTAGTTTGCCCACCCACCTTCAGCTGACCTGGAGGCCATTGCCCTGGCTACCCTGCATGACCGGATGACAGAGCAGCGCTTCCCCCAGCCCATCCAGAGCTTCTCTTCAGGGTGCATCCCAGCACCCCTGAGCGGCCCAATTGACGTGCTGGCTGAGGGCCGGTCTGCCCTGGAGAAAGCCAACCAGGAGCTAGGTGAGCAGGGGTCCCTGAAGGAAGGCCCAGGCCAGGAGAATAAGGGTGCAGTGTCCCACAACCAGCTTCTCTGGGGGTTGTCTCCTAGGTCTGGCCCTAGACTCCTGGGACCTGGATTTCTACACCAAGCGCTTCCAGGAGCTGCAGCGCAACCCCAGCACTGTGGAAGTCTTCGACTTGGCTCAGTCCAATAGGTGGGGAGGGATGGGGACATTCTGGTGTCTGAGTCTGTGGAGGTTGGAAGATCATAGGGACCCTCCATGGCTCTTTCTTGGCCTAAGAAAGTGAAAGTGTTAGTTACTCAGTCATGTCCAACTCTTGGTGACCCTATGGGCCATAGCCCGCAGGCTCCTCTGTCTGTGGGATTTCCCTGGCAAGAATACTGGAGTGGGTTGCCATGCCCTCCTCCAGGGGATCTTCCTGACCCAGGGACTGAACCCACATCTCTTATGTATCCTGAATTGGCAGGTGGGTTCTTTACCACTAGCACGACTTCTTGGCTTAGGTGCCTCCCTGAGTCTGAGTGCCTGGGTTCCCCATCCATCCAATAGTCTGCATCACATCTTGGTTTTATCTTCACTCGGGATCTGGATAATCCACAGTGACAGGCCATTGGAAGCATATGACTTTCTGAAATCTGTTTTGACCTGTGGCTGTAACTCTGCCTTTTATGCTGGTGAGGAGAAGAAGTGGCAAGGCCTGAGACATGACCCATGTTTCCGCCCTGCCCTCCCCTCCCCACATCATCTCGGCAGCGAACACAGCCGACACTGGTTCTTCAAGGGTCGACTCCATGTGGATGGACAGGAGCTGCCACACTCGCTGTTTGAGTCCATCATGAGCACCCAGGCGTCCTCCAACCCTAACAACGTCCTCAAGTTCTGTGACAACAGCAGGTGGGTGGTGCCCTTGGCTGGGCACAGGGGACAGGGTGCCCCAGTCTCTAATGGGGTAAGTGCAGATCCCAGCAAGGAAGCCAGGCCCAGAACGATGTGTCCACAGTGCCATCCAGGGGAAAGAAGTCCGATTCTTGCGGCCTAAGGACCCCACACGGCCAAGCTCCTTCCAGCAATGTCAGGGGCTGAGACATGTTGTCTTCACAGCAGAGACACACAACTTCCCTACAGGTGAGCTGAGTACCTAGGAGGGAAGGTGAGATCAGAGTGTAGGGAGGGGCAAAGGTCCCAGCCGCCCTCACCCTGGGGACCAGCAGGTTGGCTGCATGTCCTTATTTTCAGCGGGGTGGTCAGTGGTGGACCTTGCTCTTCAATAGCCATACCTCTCCCTCTCTCTTCACAGGAGTAGCCCCCTTCAGTGGTGCAACCACTGGCACAGGGGGCCGGATCCGAGATGTCCAGTGCACAGGCCGAGGGGCCCACGTGGTGGCTGGCACTGCTGGCTATTGCTTTGGAAACCTGCACATCCCAGGTCTCATCTCTTTGCTCTCTGCCCAGATTCCTCCTCCTGCCAGGCACTGGACACTTTTCTCTCCTAAGTTAAGCAGTCATCATGGGCACCTTTTCTTGGGATAAAGGGCTCTAGAGTAGCTGGCCTTTCTCCAGCCATGGTCATGAGGACAGTACGCCAAGGGAGACCCACGTCTGGCTTTGCAGAACTACAATTTTCTTAAAAAAACAAAAACAAAAAAACAACCTAATACAGAGTTAGACTTTTGACCATCAACTGCCCCCAAAATCCAATTTCTTAGAAAGTGCTAAGAGCTCTGATCCCAAGAGTCAGACTCTTCCTAAAGGGTCCTGGTTCCTCTGACTTCCATCTTTACCATCCATCCCTCTTCCTCTTTCCTTCCCAGGTTACAGTATGCCCTGGGAGGATCCAAGCTTCCAGTATCCAGGAAACTTTGCCCGACCCCTGGAGATTGCCATTGAGGCCAGTAATGGGGCTTCTGACTACGGCAACAAGTTTGGGGAACCAGTGCTTGCTGGTGAGGCTGGAGGGTGTAGGGGGGACTATTATCCTTGACATGGATATTAGTCCCAGAGGCAGGGTGGGGTGTGTGACCCAGTAAGCGCTGAGGAGCCTGGATGACTAGACCCTGTGCCCTCTCCCTGTGACGTCCATGTTCCAGGCTTTGCCCGCTCCTTGGGCCTTCAGCTCCCGGACGGCCAGCGGCGTGAGTGGATCAAGCCCATCATGTTTAGTGGAGGCATTGGGTCCATGGAAGCTGATCATGTGAGCAAGGAGCCCCCAGAGACAGGTAAGAGCCCCCCACCTCTCTCCAGGTCCCGCCAGCTTTTTCCCCAGCACATGGCTACTGCAGGAGTGGAATCTCAGTGGTTTGTTTTGTATCTCCCGGCTCCTGTCTCTTCTCCACTGGACAGGCTTTTAAGGTAGGGCAGGGCTTTATGCCAGTTGGGCAGGCTCAGTCTGTGAGGCCTCTGTCCTTTCCCCAGTTGACTTCTCCATGGCAGGGGCCCACCCTGCTTAGTCAAGGCAGCCAGTGTTTTACGCAGCACCTCTGTTTTTATCTGCAAGTTCAATTCAGTCAGTCAACGTTTACTGAGGGCCCATTGGGTGCTGAGCACTGT
Organism: Bos taurus; assembly: GCF_002263795.3. Classification (NCBI taxonomy): domain Eukaryota; kingdom Metazoa; phylum Chordata; class Mammalia; order Artiodactyla; family Bovidae; genus Bos; species Bos taurus. Next base: position 27,886,827 of record NC_037346.1, read on the forward strand.
GCTAGGACCTGTGGTGGAATCAAGATAAAGGCTGGGTACCATTTATTGAATGGGTGACCAGTCACGTGGCTCAGAATTGAAAAAGCAAAGAAAGATTTTACAGTGAAAACGCTGCTCTCCCTGACCTCCAGCCACCCAGTTTCCCTCCCTAGAGATAAGCAATGTTAATTGGTCATTCTTGTACCCTGCCAGAAGTACTTCCTGCATACATAAACAGACCCATGTGTATATTTGCCTCCTCTGTTAAAACAACTAGCATGCGTACACACGTTTTTTTGGTTGTGCCACACGGCTTACGCGATTTAGTTTTCCAAAGACGGATTGAACCCCAGGCCCCAGAAGTGAGAACGTAGAGTCCTAACCACTGGGCTGCCAGGGAATTCCCCACCTATTTTTTTAATAACCATTTTATTGAGATATAATTCATGTACCATAAAGTGTGCCCTTTAAAGTGTATAAGTCAGTGTTTTTAGTATATTCACAAAGTTGTGCCTTAAGCACTAATTCTGGAACATTTTTCGTCACCCCCAGAAAGAAACCCTGTATTCACAAGCAGTCACTCCCCACGCTCCTCCTTTTGGCCTCTGGGAACCTGTAATCTATTTTCTATCTCGAAAGATGTCCCCGTTATAAATGTGTTTGGCCTCTTTCACTTAACATGATGTCTTTATTCGTATTGTGGTATGTATCAGTACTTCATTCCTTTTCATGACTGAATAATATTAATATTCTATTATGTACCTATAACACATTTTCTTTATCCACTTATCAGTTGGTAGACAAGTGGGTTGTTTCTGCTTTTTGGCTAATTATGAATAATGCTGCTGTAAACAATTGTGTACAAGTTTTATTTTGTATTTATGTTGTTATTTTTCAAGTATGTAACTAGGAGTGGACTTGCTAGGTCTCATGATAACTGTACTCAGTCTTTTAAAAAAAACCTACCACACTGTTTTCCAAAGCAGATGCACCATTTTACATTCCCCTCAGCAGTGTGTGAGGGTTCCAGTTTCTCTAGATTCTCATCAACACTTTGTTATTATCTGTCTCTTTGATTACAACCATCAGAATGCATATGAAGTATCAATAGTATCTCATGGTGGTTTGGGTTTGCATTTCCCTAAGGACGCATGATGTTAAGCATCTTTCCATATGTTGGTTGACTATTCCTATGTCTTCCTTGGAGAAATATCTGTTGAGACCCTTTGCTCACTTTTAAATTGGATTATTTGCCTTTTTTATGGAGTTCTAAGAGTTCTTTGTACAGGTAGATACATGATTTGCAAGTATTCTCTCCCATTCTGTGGGTTGTCTTTTTACTTTTTTCATGGTGTCCCCTGAATCACAAATGTTTTAAATTTTGGTAAATATAGTTTGTTTATTTTTGTTTTGTGGCTTTTGGCTTACAGTGCCATGACTAAGAAACCATTGCTGAGTCAAGGTCACCTGGATTGACTTCTATATTCTCTTGTAATACTTTCTAGCTTTTATCTCCTACATTTAGGTCTCTGAAGCATTTTGAAGTTTGTATATGGTATGAAGTAGGGATCCAATTTCCTTATTTGACATGTGGATATCCAGTTGTTCTAACAACCCTTTTTGAAAAAAACCTTTTAGCTCTGTGGTAAGTTTAAAAGCAGAAAGTATGAGTCCTTCGATATAGTTCTTTTTCAAGATTGTCATGGCTTTGTTCTAGGTCTCTCAGATTTCTGTATAAATTTTAGGGTCAGCTCGTCCATTTCTTTGAAAAAGGTGGCTGATTGTATTGGCTTGAAGATCACTTTGGGGAGTATTGCCATCGTAACAATATTGTCTTCCACTCTATAAACATCAGATCTTTTTCAATTTATTTAGGCCTACTAAGGTATTTCATGATTTTCAGTGTATAAGTCTTATATTTCTATTGAGTTTATTCCTATTTTTTTCTTACTGATGGGGTTCTAAGTGGGTATGTATACATCTGTACTTTGCTTTTTTTCAGCTTAGCAATATGCTTGGAAATCATTTCCTACTGATGAAATCATTTTACTTCATTATTTCATATGTAATTTTCTTTTGCAGTGAAGCTAAAACTTAGTTTTTCACTGTATGGCTTATACCATAATTTATTTAACCAGTTCTCTGTCATTCAGTTCAGTTCAATCACTCAGTCGTGTCCGACTCTTTGCGACCCCATGAACTGCAGAACGCCAGGCCTCCCTGTCCATCACCAACTCCCGGAGTTCACCCAAACTCATGTCCATCGAGTCGGTGATGCCATCCAGCCATCTCATCCTCTGTCGTCCCCTTCTCCTCCTGCCTCCAATCCTTCCCAGCATCAGGGTCTTTTCCAATGAGTCAAATCTTCGCATGAGGTGGCCAAAGTATTGGAGTTTCAGCTTCAGCATCAGTCCTTCCAATGAACACCCGGGACTGATCTCCTTTAGGATGGACTGGTTGGATCTCCTTGCAGTCCAAGGAACTCTCAAGAGTCTTCTCCAACACCACACTTCAAAAGCATCAATTCTTCGGTGCTCAGCTTTCTTCACAGTCCAACTCTCACATCCATACATGACCACTGGAAAAACCATAGCCTTGACTAGACGGACCTTTCTTGGCAAAGTAATGTCTCTGCTTTTGAATATGCTATCTAGGTTGGTCATAACTTTCCTTCCAAGGAGTAAGTGTCTTTTAATTTCATGGCTGCAGTCACCACCTGCAGTGATTTTGCAGCCCCAAAAAATAAAGTCTGACACTGTTTCCACTGTTTCCCCATCTATTTCCCATGAAGTGATGGGACCAGATGCCATGATGTTAGGTTTCTGAATGTTGAGCTTTGAGCCAATTTTTTCACTCTTCTCTTTCTCTTTCATCAAGAGGCTCTTTAGTTCTTTGCTTTCTGGCATAAGGGTGGTGTCATCTGCATATCTGAGGTTATTGATATTTCTCCCGGCAGTCTTGATTCCAGCTTGTGCTTCCTCCAGCCCAGCGTTTCTCATGATGTACTCTGCATATAAGTTAAATAAACAGGATGACAACATACAGCCTTGATGTACTCCTTTTCCTATTTGGAACCCAGTCTGTTTTTCCATGTCCAGTTCTAACTGTTGCCTCCTGACCTGCATATCTCTGTCATTAGCATGTAGATTATTTCTTGTGTTTGGTAACACAAATAATGCTATTGTTTAAGTTTGTTCATTGGCTATTTTGCGCATGTGAATAATCTGGAGGGTAAATTCCTTGGAGTGTATTTAACTCAATGAATGTTGACAGATACCTCTAATGTTGGCTGCCCTTTATCGTCACACTGCTTTGTACTTGTACTAACTGTCGTTCCCTGAGTGCTCTGATTCAGCCCTCCTTCCTCGCAGGCATGGATGTCGTGAAGATTGGCGGTCCTGTCTACAGGATTGGAGTTGGGGGCGGAGCTGCTTCGTCTGTGCAGGTAAGTGGGAATAGCCCAGATGCCAACTCCATGATCTTTCAGGGCCCCATGCATGGGTGAGGCGTGAGCTCCCAGCCCCCTGAACTGAGCATGCTGTCTATATCTATCCCCCCAGGTGCAAGGAGACAACGCCAGTGACCTGGATTTTGGGGCTGTGCAGCGGGGAGACCCAGAAATGGAGCAGAAGATGAACCGTGTGATCCGGGCTTGTGTGGAGGCCCCTGGGGGAAACCCCATCTGCAGCCTCCATGACCAGGGTGCTGGTGGCAATGGTGAGAAAGGGGGTTGGGACAAGGGACTGGGCCTACCTGGTCTCTGCTTGGTTCAATTTAGGGAGAGGCTCAGCAGTTGGTTTAGGTTGAGGATCTGTAATCAACCTGACAGCTCAGGGTCCCATTCTCCACCCACTACACATTCTGAACAGGCCCAGGGTTGAGGGTGGGAGCCTGCTACCGTGGGATAGTTGGTGGATAGGGTGCAGCAGCGGTTCAAACAGGGATGCACAGAATTAAGGGCTCTTTGGGAGGCTGGGAACGGCCTTTTGTTTGCCCGGTGCCTACCGCGGCCATGTGAGCACCTCTCCCGGGAACGCCCCCACCAGGCAATGTCCTGAAGGAGCTGAGTGACCCGGCTGGAGCCATCATTCACACCAGCTGCTTCCAGGTAGGTCGTCCTCTGTGAAATCTGCCCGCCTCCCTGCCCGTGCCAGTCCCAGCAGCCCCACCCATCTTCCCCTCACTCCTAGCAAGATCGTAAGACTTTGGAGCAACCGCTGTCCCTTCTTTTTCGTCCTCCCTCATGGATGTGCAGCTGGGGGACCCAACCCTGAATGCCCTGGAAATCTGGGGGGCCGAGTACCAGGAGTCGAACGCACTTCTGCTGAGGCCCTCTGACCGGGACTTCCTGAGTTGTGTCAGCGCCCGGGAACGCTGCCCAGTCTGCTTTGTGGGCACCATCACTGGAGACAGGAGAGTGAGTTGGCCCAGGGAGTCAGTAGTGGATGCTGTAGGTGGACTTGAGCTGCCGGGGCCCAGGAAAGAGATGAACACAGGGGAGCCGTGGGGAATAGCATGTAGGCTGTGGGGGCGGGGTTTAGGGGGTGCTCAATAGGAGAAGCCAGATGGGGTGGAAAGAGCACTTCTGCCCTGCTTTCCAGAAGAGTTCACTCCCTGCTGGTGGTCATAGCCTCAGCCCCTCTGGGTGGTGTCCCTCTGGTCTACAGATAGTGCTGGTGGATGATCGGGAGTGGCCTATGGGCACAGGTGGCCAGGTGGATGCGCCCCCCACTCCTCCCCCAACCCCTGTGGACCTGGACCTGGACTGGGTGCTGGGCAAGATGCCCCAGAAGGTACGTGGGGGCAGGAGGCATCTCCCTTCCCTGGCCCGGCCCCACCCTCTGCCCCACACGTGCCTTGTCACCTGTATGCCCAGCGCTCCAGCCCGGTGCTCACACCCCTGTTGCTGTCTGTGTCGCAGGAGTTCTTCCTCCAGAGGAGTCTCCCCTTGCTGCAGCCTCTGACTCTGCCCCCAGGGCTGAGCGTGCGCCAGGCTCTGGCGCGGGTCCTCAGGCTGCCTGCCGTGGCCAGCAAGCGCTACCTCACCAACAAGGTCCTCCCTGCACCCTGCTCCACCCCCTTAGCCCTCTGCACCCCTCCCTCTGCTTGCCCACCCCAGGAACGGCTGTGGGGGTCCATCAGGGAGGGAGAAGGGTCAGGACAGAAGCCTCGCCCCCTGCTGCCACCCCTGTCTTGCATGTTCAGGGTGAGCCAGGCCACCCCCTTGTCCGTGAGCCTCTGGCCAGCTCCCCCCGGTTCCTCAGGTGGACCGTTCTGTGGGCGGCCTGGTGGCCCAGCAGCAGTGTGTGGGACCCCTGCAGACCCCTCTGGCAGATGTGGCGGTTGTGGCACTGAGTCACCAGGAGCTTGTAGGGGCCGCCACAGCCCTGGGAGAGCAGCCAGTCAAGAGCCTGCTGGACCCGAAGGTTGCCGCCCGGCTGGCTGTGGCCGAAGCCCTCACCAACCTGGTATTTGCTCTGGTCACCGACCTCCAGGTGAGTCCCCTGCGGCTTCTGGCCTGGAACTCCAGGCCTGTGGGACACAACCACGTTCACCATCCACTTAACTGCTGGCCTCCAGCCTCCCTACACCATGCTCTCTCTCTAATGCAAGTCTGCACTTCCCAGGATGTGAAATGCAGCGGGAACTGGATGTGGGCAGCCAAGCTCCCAGGGGAGGGTGCAGCTCTGGCTGACGCCTGTGAGGCTATGGTGGCAGTGATGGCGGCCCTGGGTGTAGCGGTAGACGGTGGCAAGGACTCCCTCAGCATGGCTGCCCGGGTTGGCTCTGAAACCGTGCGGGCTCCTGGTGAGGTCTGGGTGCCAGGGGGCAAGGGGCAGGCCTGTGGGCTCGGACTCCCCCTCACATGTTTATGCCTTGCTCTGCAGGGTCACTGGTCATCTCAGCCTATGCTGTCTGTTCAGACATTACAGCCACTGTGACCCCAGACCTCAAGCGTCCTGGGGGGAGAGGTATGGTTTCTTCCCCCTCCTTCATGGGTTCTGTATTCACAGCTCAATCCTTTGTTTGGGGTCTGCTTAATGAGTACTCAGGTCGTCTCAGCACTGGGGCTGTGGTGCCTTCCGGGGCTGATGATTGGGGTGTCTTACCACATCCTGGGAGCCTCAGTGACCCTGCATGGCAGAACGGGTTCTTCTGAGCCATTGGTCTCCCCTCTGCCATCTCTCTTCTCCCAGGCCACCTGCTCTACGTGCCTCTGAGTCCTGGGCAGCACCGGCTGGGGGGCACAGCTCTGGCTCAGTGCTTCTCCCAGCTTGGCGAGCAGCCTCCCGACCTGGATGTTCCTGAGAACTTGGTGCGAGCCTTCAGCATCACCCAGGGGCTGCTGAAAGGTGAGTGGGGCTCTGGGGGAGATGGTCCTTGTGGCTGACATGGGAAAACAGGCAGTCATCAGCTGAACCTGTGAGAGTGGGGCAAGAGGGACCCAATCCCTTTCTCTCTGGTTCTCTGCTGTAAGCCCACATTCTCACACTTGCCCTCTCCTGACTGTCCAGAAATGGGGGTGGGGCCGCCAGGTTTGGGTCTCAACACCGCTAAGCATTTTTCTCCTTCCTCCAGACCGCCTCCTCTGCTCAGGCCATGATGTCAGTGATGGAGGTCTCATCACTTGCCTGCTAGAGATGGCCTTTGCTGGGAATTGTGGGATAGAGGTGGACATCCCCGCACCTGGGGTCGATGGTGAGGTCTAGATTCGAGCAGGTCTGCCTGTCCCCATCCTATGGACCCTGTGTCCCTCATTTAAAGACTGGAGTGTCCCCAACTCCTTCCCTCCCGAGTCTCCTTTTGTCTTTTCTGATCACTGAGCCAGGTGACATTTCTGTTCCTAACTGCACCCCTCTGAGAGAGCCTCACCCCACCCCGATCCCTGCCTTTGTTCATACTTATCCCCCGACTCCACCTCTGAGTCCCTGCCAGTACCCCAGTCACCTTGATGCCCCTGTACTCTCCCAGCCCTGCCTGTGCTGTTCGCCGAGGAGCCAGGCCTGGTGCTGGAGGTGCAGGAGCCGGACCTCGCCCAAGTGCTGATGCGTTACCGGAATGCTGGCCTCCACTGCCTAGAGCTGGGTCTCACAGGCGACACGGGGCCCCACGCCATGGTGAGGAAGTGAAGAGTGGCAGGCCTGCACAGGGCGGGTCTTGGTTCGCCTCTGCCAGCCTTGGAGGCACCCAAGGTGGACATCCTGAAAGATTTGCACCCCCTACCCAGGTCCGCGTGTCGGTGAACAGGACGGTGGTTCTGGAGGAACCTGTTGGGCAGCTACGAGCCCTCTGGGAGGAAACCAGTTTCCAGTTGGACCGGCTACAGGCAAAACCACACTGTGTGGCCCAGGAAGAGCAAGGGCTGAGGGAGCGGGCAGGGCCCACCTTCTGCCTGCCGCCTACCTTCCCCAGAGCTTCCGTGCCTTGTGAGCCTGGTGAGGGAGTGTGTGCAGAGGCTTGGCTTCCCTGGCACTGTGGGCCTTGGGGAGGAGCCTGAAGCCTGGATGTGGGGTCCTGCCCTGGACAAGATGTCTAGGGGGCTGGGGTGCAGAGGTAGCCCTCTGACCCAAGGACACTCCTGCTCCTCCCCCAGGTGGTCCTGCCCCCCGAGTCGCCATCATTCGGGAAGAGGGCAGTAATGGAGACCGGGAGATGGCAGATGCCTTCCACTTGGCTGGATTTGAGGTGAGCGGGGTGCCTGGTGGGGCCGGGGCTGGACTCAGGCCATGGGCCTTCTGATGCCTCCCTTCCCCCTCCTGCCAGGTGTGGGATGTAACCATGCAGGACCTGTGCTCTGGAGCCATCGGGCTGGACACATTCCGCGGTGTGGCCTTCGTAGGCGGCTTCAGCTACGCGGACGTCCTGGGCTCTGCCAAAGGTGGGCGTGGGGCCTCTGCCCACCCCCTCCCCACATCTTCCTAAGAGCTGCCTTAGCCCTCTTCCCTGCCTGAGAACTGGCCTCTCACCTCCGCGAGGCCATCCAGGAGCCAGCAAAGGCCTGCAGGTAGCTTAATGAGGCTGGGGGCTGAGTGCCGCCCTGTCAGACGCAGCAGCTGCCACTCAGCATAGCTAGGGCTTTCTGTTTTTCAAGAGAAGCCCAAAAGTCCCAGTTAAATGTTAGGCGACTAAATAAAAAATTTTGAAAATGCTCTGCTGGCTAAACAGAAAGCTGGTCCTGGGCCATCTCGGGCCCAGGAGTTGGCAACACCTGTTTCAAGCAGGTAAACCTTCCCTGGTGTTTGCCAAGAGCTCCTCAGAATGGGGGAGATCCTCGGCGAGTGTTAACAGGGCACGCTAGGACAGAAAGATGACAGTCCCCTTTCACTCCAGGTCTCACCCCAGCTTCCTGTTCCCTCCTAGGCTGGGCAGCTGCTGTGACCTTTAACCCGCAGGCCGGGGCTGAGATGAAGCGCTTCCGCCAGCGGCCAGACACCTTCAGCCTGGGCGTGTGTAACGGCTGTCAGCTGCTGGCCCTGCTGGGCTGGGTGGGAGGCAGTTCTAGTGAGGAGGTGGTGGAGATGTGCCAGGAGTCCTGGCCGGCCCGGCCCGGTCTCCTGCTACGCCACAACCTGTCTGGGCGCTTTGAGTCGCGCTGGGCTAGTGTGCGCGTGGGGCCCGGGCCAGCCCTGATGCTGCGAGGGATGGAAGGCGCGGTGCTGCCCGTGTGGAGCGCTCACGGGGAAGGTCAGGCTCCGGGAAGGCTGGGGTGGGGAGGCCTGAAGGCTGGGGTAGGGGGAGGGCATGAGGGAGCTTGCTCTTACATCTCTTGTCCCTGCTTCATCACAGGTTACATGGCATTTTCTTCTCCGGAACTCCAAGCCCAGATGGAGGCCAGGGGCTTAGCTCCACTGCACTGGGCAGATGATGATGGGAACCCCACGGAACAGTACCCCCTGAATCCCAACGGCTCCCCAGGGGGTGTCGCTGGCATCTGCTCCCCCGATGGCCGCCACTTGGCCCTCATGCCTCACCCGGAGCGGTCTGTGAGGCCTTGGCAGTGGGCCTGGCGACCTCCTCCATTTGACACTCTAACCACCTCCCCCTGGCTCCAGCTCTTCATCAATGCCCGGAATTGGACCCAGGAATGCAGCTGCTAAACAGGCCGGAAGGCTACCCTGGGCCCCGTGGTTCGTACCCAGGGTATCTTTAGAAGTACGTCATCAGTTCAGTTAAGTTCAGTCGCTCAGTCGTGTCTGACTCTTTGCAACCCCATGAACCGCAGCACGCCAGCCCTCCCTGTCCATCACCAACTCCTAGAGTTTACCCAAACTCATGTCCATTGAGTCGGTGATGCCATCCAACCATCTCATCCTCTCTCGTCCCCTTCTCCTCCTGCCTTCAATCTTTCCCAACATCAGGGTCTTTTCAAATCAGTCAGCTCTTCGCATCAGGTAGCCAAACTATTGCAGTTTCAGCTTCAACATCAGTCCTTCCAATGAAGCCCAGGACTGATTTCCTTTAGGATGGACTGATTGGATCTCCTTGCAGTCCAAGAGACTCTCAAGAGTCTTCTCCAACACCACAGTTCAAGAGCATCAATTCTTCGGTGCTCAGCTTTCTTCACAGTCCAACTCTCACATCCATACATGACCACTGGAAAAACCATACCTTGACTAGACGGACCTTTGTTGGCAAAGTAATGTCTCTGTTTTTTAATATGCTGTCTAGTTTGGTCATAACTTTCCTTCCAAGGAGTAAGCATCTTTTAATTTCATGGCTGCAGTCACCACCTGCAGTGATTTTGGAGCCCCCAAAAATAAAGTCTGACACTGTTTCCCCATCTATTTCCCATGAAGTGATGGGACTGGATGCCATGATCTTAGTTTTCTGAATGTTGAGCTTTAAGCCAACTTTTTCATTCTCTTTCACTTTCATCAAGAGGCCCTTTAGTTCTTCACTTTCTGCCATAAGGGTGGTGTCATCTGCATATCTGAGGTTATTGATATTTCTTCCAGCAATCTTGATTCCAGCTTGTGCTTCTTCCAGCCCAGCGTTTCTCATGATGTACTCTGCATATAAGTTAAATAAGCACGGGTGACAATATACAACCTTGATGTACTCCTTTTCCTATTTGGAACCAGTCTGTTCCATGTCCAGTTCTACTTGTTGCTTCCTGACCTGCATACAGGTTTCTCAAGAGGCAGGTCAGGTGGTCTGGTATTCCCATCTCTTTCAGAATTTTCCACAGTTTATTGTGATCCACACAGTCAAAGGCTTTGGCATAGTCAATAAAGCAGAAATAGATGTTTTTCTGGAACTCTCTTGCTTTTTCCATGATCCAGCGGATGTTGGCAATTTGATCTCTGGTTCCTCTGCCTTTTCTAAAACCACCTTGAACATCTGGAAGTTCACAGTTCAGTATTGCTGAAGCCTGGCTTGGAGAATTTTGAGCATTACTTGACTAGCGTGTGAGATGAGTGCAATTGTGTGGTAGTTTGAGCATTCTTTGGCATTGCCTTTCTTAGGGATTGGAATGAAAACTGACCTTTTCCAGTCCTGTGGCCACTGCTGAGTTTTCCAAATTTGCTGGCATATTGAGTGCAGCACTTTCACAGCATCAAGTACCTCTTATTATTCCCAAATGTGTCTTGAACAGACAAGGACCAAAATGCCAAAAAAAGACCTCAGCTAATTTTATTAATCTGCCTCCCTTTGTCTTAGGATGTTGGATCTGTTTTCAGTCCTGTTTTTGATGGGCCCAGGAAGCAGCATGGGCTTCAGAGAAAGAGCCTGCCTGGGAAGTTAGGATGCATGCAGGCTGGGGGTTTCCCTTGCCCCACGTCACTCGTGTCACTTATCTGGGTTTGGAGGGTAAATCCTGTGTCCCATCCCCCTATCATCAGGGTTTAAGGGGATGGGGGTGGACAAAAGCATACAAGTCAGGGCCTGGGCGTTCTCATCTGAAAGACAGCTGAAGCTTTCTTTTTAAATGGATTCTTTTTAAATGCAGCACTGTGCTAAGTGGTAACAGACTTTGGCAGCCTCTCTGATAGTGTTTCCAGCTGTGTCATAGGGGTTGCCCTGGTGCTGGCCTCTGAATTCAGTACCCCTGATTCTTGCTTCTCCTAATTTAGCAGCTCCCTTCCTGACAGAAGTGGTCAGCACTCTTATCCCCAGCACTGAGCCTTTAATATTCATTCCTTCATTCATTCCATTCATGTTCGATGATTTGCAACAGTGCCAAACACTGTCAGTGCTGCCAGGGACCTTATAGTCCAACAAGATCTGTATGTGGTGTGTATGTATACACACCAGACTATTAGAGCTGCAAGAAAGAAGGAAATCCTGCCATTTGCAACAACATGGATGGACCTCAACAGCATGAAGCTAAGTGAATAAGAGAAACAAGTCCTGTATGATCTCACATGTAGAATCTAAAAGAAGCTGAACTCATGGAAACAGGCTAGAATGGTGGGTGGGGGGAAAGGGAATGTTGGTCAAAGGGTACAAACTTCTAGATTACTTGATGAATAACCTCTGGGGGTCTAATGTACAGCATGTTGATTGCAGTTAATAACTGTTGTGTACCTGAAAGTTGCTGCAAGAGTAAATCTTAAAGATAGTGATGTAGATATGCGTGTGCATGCTAAGTCACTTCAGTCATTTCTGACTCTCTGACCCTGTGGACTAACCCACCAGGCTCCTCTGTCCATGGGATCCTCCAGCAAGAATACTGGAGTGGGTTGCCATGCCATCCTCCAGGGGATCTTCTCGACCCAGGGATTGAACTTTCATCTCTTGTCTCCAGCATTGGCAGGCGAGTTCTTTATCATTATTGCCACCTGGGGAGTCCAGTGTGAGGTGTGGTGGTAATCATTTGCTAGTGTGTCAAGTCAATACATTGTACACCTTAAACTCACATAATGTGATGTCAATCATATCTCAATAAAACAAAAAAATACCAGTATATGGCACCTACCATGAACCAAGCATATGCTAGGCATTTATATGTATCTAAATTATTTTTCATAAGAGTTCAGCAAGGTACTTGATAGCCCCCTCCCCACTTTTTAAAACAAAGGAAGAATTAAGGTTAAATAAATTGCAACATCTACTTCCTACTGTCCTAAAGTCACATTTCCGGGAGGCAGCATTGTCAGGACTTCTTGCTGACAACCATCCTTGCTTCCTTTGTCCAGAGAAGTGTATGTGGAAGTTTCTCATGACTGCTGTGACTGTCCTGTTATACAGCTCCCTAAGTAGCTCACCATCTTAGAAATTTCTCTGAGGGAATTCTTTGGTGGTCCATGAGAGCAGGAACTCCCTTTCTGCCCTCCACTGTATCCAACACCTAGCACAAGGCCTGTCACCTACATGGTGCTCAATAAATATATATTGAACAAATGAATAAATAATGTTAAAATTAGTTAAGGTTGATAACATTTTTTCCCTTAATAGAAGAGTGAACTTAATGAACTGGGCTTATGGGTGGTTTTGTTTTGCAAGCCTTCAGTCATTTCCCCTTTTTACTTCCTTTCTCCAAAGTTGCAAGCTCTTGTCATTGTGTCAGATGAAGGACAGCATATGCATGTGTTGGGGCAGATGGAGGGGTGGGTAGAGAGATGGGGAGAACCAGTAAGTCTTGTCTCTCTTAATTTAACATCTGCCTGGCAGCCAACAGCCCCCTTCAGTTTCACAGAAAAAGCACTAAACTGAGTGTGTGTCTGATATGTGTTAAATGAGGGTTCCAGGGGGTCCAGGCAAAAAGAGGGGGTTGTGTGTGCAGAGGTCCAGATGGGACCCTCCCAGAGAGGGGCTCCAGGCAGTTGTGAGTCTATGGGAGGAGGACATCTCCAGCAGTTGAGCCTTCAGAGGCCCCAGGACCCCATAAGATGTATTTATTTCTCCAGCACTTGCTGCATTCAGAACGCTGGGGCAGAAATCAAAGAAATCTTCAGCCTGTCGTTAGGCACTTGGGGGCAGCAGATAGCCAGAAGGTAGAGTCTGGGGCACTGCTGTGGTGGGGCCTGGGTTAGACACCTATCTCAGGCTTCAGGAAAGACCTTCCTGTGTGAGTAGCTCAGTACCAGCCACTATGGGCCAGTACTTGCTCCAGGTACTTTGCATGCTCCAGGCAGAAACAGTGATGGTCAGGACTAGGGTGGTGGTGGTGGGTAGAATCACCAGGAACTAGATGTGAAGGAAAGATAGGGCAGTTGATGATGAAGTGCAGATTCTTTGCTTGGACCACTGGGTAGGCAATAACTTCATTAACTATAGATGAAGATGGTGCATGCATGGGAGGAAAATGATGTGCTTTGCTTAGGACTGTTGAGTTTGAGGTGTCAGGGGGACACATGTTTCCACTGCAGGGGGCGTGGGTTTGACCCCTGGTCAGGGAACTAAGATCCTGCATGCCACATGGGTGGCACAGCCAAAACAACAACAACAACAAGAGATCTGGGATAGAGATGGAGATGAAGGTTTGGGAGGCACTGGTCTATGTGTGGGGAAGGTTATTTGGGAGCAGTGAGGAGAGCCTGGGAACATTGAAGGGACTGGCAGAAAAAGAGGAGGCTGAGAAGGAATGGCATCACTAACCTCACAGCCTAATCAACTGGTTTCCCACTGCCTGTGTCACTGGAGCATCCTGGGATGCCCCTGGGAAGGTATCCAGGGCAACAGAAGGGACTAGGGAGTCATCCTGTTCTCCTTACCACTGAGTCCTAGCTCTGCTGACCCTGTCTTCACAGCAAGGCGAACTCCTCTCACTCCTAGATCGTTTCCCTAAGTAGTACAGACAGCCCTCCCCACTCCCAAACACCACATCTGGGGAAGGTGACAAGGAAATGGCTCTGGCAGAACAAAGCAGATGAAAAGGCTAAATTATATGCCAATTTGGAACTTCCTTGATGGTCCAGTGGCTAAGACTCCACACTCCCAACACAGGGGGCCTGGGTTTGACCCCTGGTCAGGGAACTAGATCCTGCTTGCTCCAACTAAAGATCCCATGTGCTGAAACAAAGATCAAAGATCCTGAGTGTTGCAGCCAAATATTTAAAAAATTATAATAAAAACATTATTATGAGTAGGGCTCCAAGGGCTTCACCAAACTGTCAAAGAGGTGCATGGAAGGCAAAAACACTAAAAACCCCTGCTTGGTAGAAATATACATTGCCCTTACTCTAAAGGGATGCTTGACTTTGGGTGTTGAGTCACCTCTCTGATCTGAGTCCATCACTTCCACCTCTTGGTGGCCCCAAAGGTGATGGGGTGGGAGCCTGGGGACACCTGAGCCCAAAATAAAAAACTGCATCAAATGCATTCAGAGCGCTGGAAGAAGGAATGTCCCAGGGGTACAGAATCAATCAGTTGCAGGCCTACTTCAACAGGTGAGCCAGGAGCTGGACATATGTTCACACCCTCTTGAGAAAAGTGGCCTAAAGAGATCTCTCCCATGATACTGGTCATCCTAGTCACAGCCAGATGGACAAAGAAGAGATCTTATTTGTGTCTGGGTATTGGCCTGGGAAATGGCCAGGCAGGACAGCTGGTCAAAGAGGTACTTTCAAATTGGATGGCAAAAAACTGACCTAATTAGATCCAGCCTCTTGGGAAGTTTGAACTTGAACATGTAGAAAGAATCAGCTGTTGGGGAGCCCATTAGTGACAGACACAGAGGAAAAAAGGTGAAGGGTAAGGGAGAGTCAAGAGCAGGAACTTGCCAAGTTAGGGCTTCCTTCCACCCCACTCCCAGAGGACGTCCAGCCCTGCACCTCTGTCACTTCCTGGAGAACCGCTTCCTACCATGTGGAAGAGCCCACCTAACCTGTGCCCCCAGAGCTCTGGAACTGTGGAGGGCCAGGCCTCCCCAGCATGTCATAGCAGAGCATGACACCTGACATGCCATAGATCCAAAACAAGGAAGTTGGGGGTATTTTCCTCAGTCTCTGTAGTCTAGTCTCACCTCTTCCTGGCCCATGAATAGGCCCTCACCCCTTGTGCCCGGTGCTGGGGCCCTGTTAACTTCTATGTCCTTGCAGGTCCCTTTCCAAGGACTCCCTATCTGCTTGACTGCTTGCAAAGCAGCCAGAGCCAGTATTGCCTCTAGCAGGGAGGACAGGGCAGAGGGCAAGCCAGTAGAAGTGGGGAGGGAGGGACAGAGAGATGCTGAGGGAGGCAGCAGGGTTGACCCTGTGGCTTGGTTTCCTTCATTCCCCTTGTCCGGACTGCTCCTCTTCCTCAGGCTTCTGTGACACACCCCTCCCTCTTTCTAATTCCTCCTGGATCAAACAGTCCACCCTCTTTGCCTGAAACAGATTTAGATTCAACTATATCCATACTGCCTTTAATCCTAACAATGTTTTAGTTGATGAGGCTCAGAGGGAGGTCTGATGCTGGTTGTCATAAGTGAGGAGTCCACGCTCCTTAGCATGTTCTATAAACACCTTGCACGTGACCAACTCTCCAGGCTCAAAGCTCCCTGCCACGGCACCCTTGCCAAGCTGATATGCTCACATTCCCCAAAACATGCCCTCTCATTTCCAAGTCTTTGCTCCTGATGTTCGCCTTGGCTAGAATACCCTTAACATGACCTAGTGAATTCTGAGGCAACTTTAAAGACTCAAGGTGGGGCTTCCCTGGTGGTCCAGTAGTTAAGAATCCACTTGCCAATGCAGGGGACCTGGGTTCGGTTCCTAGTCCCAGAAGTTCCCACGTGCCTCAGAGCAACCACACTGGCGTGCCACAACTACTAAGCCTGCATTCTAGAGCCTGGGGGCTGCAACTACTAGAGCTCACATGCCTGGAGCCTATGCTGAGCAACGAGAAAGCCCGCAGGCAGCAACAAAGACCCAGGACAGCAAAAACCAAACAAATCTTTAAAAAAAAAAAGACTCAAGGGATCTTCCCTGGTGGTCCAGTGGATAAGATTCCAAGTTCCCAATGCAGGGATCCCAGGTTTGATCCTGGATCAGGGAACTGTCAATAGATTCCACATGCCACAACTAAAGATCCTGCATGCCACAACTAAGACCCAGCACTGCCAAATAAATAAGTAAAAATTAAAAAAAAAAAAAGGCTCAAAGTGTGCTCCACTGTTCTTTGTAAATTTCTGGTTGGGTAAGGGCTGGGTCCTAGATAGCCTTTGTATATCCAGCCCTTTGCTTAAGGCCTGGTAAGATGAGGGAATCAAAGAATATGTACCCCTTGGCCTCAGTGTTACAAAATTATTAGGGTCCAGAAGTATGATGCATGGCACTTGGAACCTAGTGGGTGGGATGGCCTCAGGATGAGAATACTCTAGCTCAGTTTTTGGGTGGCAAGTAGATGACATCTAGAGCCCCTGAGGGTATGGGTGGTCCCCTGGGTCCCAAAATTCACCCTCTTGGGTTTATTCAATCACTCAACAATACATGTCTGTTATGCTCTAAACACTCTGCCAGGTGCTGGGGCTCAAAGGTGAATGAAGCAATTAGCTGGGAGGCTACACCTGAGCTGAAATTTTAGGAACACTCCAAAAATCTATAAAAGAAAAACAACAGTTTATTCCGTGCTTCCGTCCAGGTGTGTCTGTGTATGAGGGGTGGGGACCGCCTCCTCCCCACACCTCCATCCCTTCGCCTCACCTCAGCTCCCAAGGGAAGATATGAGAGGATTAGATATATAATCCCCAGGTTGGGTCTTGCTTTCAGGAAGGCGTGAGGCCTGAATCCTAACCCGGTCCCCCAACACCTGGCCCCATTGTTTCCCTAATTCCCTGCATCCGGGAATTAGCGATCTGGTTGGCAGTCCGTTCCCTGTCAAGAGGCCCCGAGAGTGATATGGGGAGACCCTGAAACTATCCCCCCTCTACATACCTCAGGAGACCCCACAAAGACGTCGGTCCTTTGGATGAGTAATGGCCCCTAAGGAGGTTCTCAAGCGACATTCTTAGAAAGCGCGACCCCTTTAAAACGAGGAGGCCGATGGGCGCGGGCTAGTGACCAAGTGGGCGTCACAAATCCTAAACCGAGGTCTTAGCTCCTAGCGGACCCCGCGGTCCCGCCTCGCGCCCTCCCCAGAGCTTGGCTTCCGGGAGCAGCTCCGCTGGGGCAACGCCCCCAAGGCGCGGGCGCCAATTGGCCAGCGCGACCGCGGGGCGGGGCCAAATCTTAAAGAGTCGGAAGCCAAGGGCGACCTAGAGGTGGCCACGGCTGCAAAGAAACGCAGGGAAGTGATGGCACGTGGCCCCATGTGAGTTTCTTTTAAATCTCTAATGCCTATACTCTAGTCTCAGGCCCATGGAGCCCACGCGAGACTATCCACTGTTCGGGGGCGCCTTCTCCGCCACTCTCCCTCCGGGGGCCATTGACGTAAGGTGAGACGGCCCAGGCACCAAAGGAATTTGACCAGGTGGGTTGCGGGAAGAAACCGGGGTCAACAAGGGTCTACCTCGCCTCTCTCCAGCGACCTCCGACCGGTCCCGGACCATCAAGAAGTTTTCTGCCATCGCGTGACAGACCAGAGCCTGATAGTCGAACTTCTGGAGCTGCAGGCCCACGTGCAGGGCGAGGAGGCTGCCCGGTGAGGGAGGCGGGCCCGCGGCTGGCCAATGGGAGGGCCGGAGCCGAAGGAGTGGGCGGGGCCTGTGGCTGGACGGTTAATCAGGGCAATGAGAACTCCAAGGGCAACATGTTATCACTGGAAGCGAGAGCAGCTTAGGATTTAACAGATACTTGAAAGGGGCAGTAACAAATGCCCCTCCCTGACCCTGCTCCCTCAACCCCAGGTATCACTTTGAAGATGTTGGCGGGGTGCAAGAGGCTAGGGCTGTGCAAGTGGAGACTGTGCAGCCCCTCGTTTTGGAGAACCTGGCCCTGAGGGGCTGCTGTCAAGAAGCCTGGATCCTCTCTGGCCAACAGCAGGTAGCTAAAGAAAATCAGCAGGTGAGGGTCAGAGAAGTGTGAGACGTCCTGGAGGGGTTAAGGGGGTGGCACTGGGGAATCAGGTAAGCATCCGGACTCTGATCCCTTTAGGTAGCCAAGTATGTGACACTGCATCAGGCTTTGCTGCGGCTGCCCCAGTACCAGACTGATCTCCTTCTCACCTTCAATCAGCCCCCGTAAGGATAGAAAGAGCACGTGGATAATGATTGGGTCCCCAGGGGAATTAGGCTTGGAGGGGCAGAGTAGGGAGACTGGCTGGTGGGGCCTCCAAGGAAGTGGGAGTGGGCCACGAGTTTGGGGTCACAGATAACCAGGTCTTCTGGGGAAATGGGAGCTTCAAGTCCTAGATGATGTTCTCTATCTGTTCCCCACCCCCAAGCCCTGAGAATAGGTCATCTCTTGGCCCGGAAAATCTGTCAATTCCTCCCTGGAGCCTGGGCGACTTTGAACAGCTTGTGACCAGTCTGACCCTTCACGATCCCAACATCTTTGGTCCCCAGTAAGGATGCTGAAATGCTGCATGATGCTTCTGAAGACCTGGGGCTTCTGTTCTGCAAGGGGAACAAAGGGTTGGATACATTCCCCTAATTCCTTTCCAGTGCATAAACACAAGACACCTCCTCTCTGCAGAAATAAACTTGCTTTATAACCAATATAATCTCTGTGCCTTTGAAATCTAACAGAACACCTGGGTCCCCCCAATTCCCTTTGGTCTTGGACGGGTGAAGTTAAAGTTATACATGGGATCAGAAGGGACCCAAGGCCAGCAGTGGAGAAAGGGAGGAAACACACTTTGGAGTGACAGGTTCAGCCCTGAGACAGCAGTGTGAAATGTGTAGGAGTACAGGCAGGGAAGGTTTAAAGCAACACCCATGAAAGGGAGGGAAACTATCCCTTGTAGTGATTCAATCCTGAGAAATCAGATGGGGAGTGGTGTTGGCGGTCCCCCTCGGATGGATGAAAGGTCATCTGGTCAGAAGTCTCCCGGTAATAAAAAATGGAGTCGGAAGAGTCCAAGGAGTGCTGATTTGCTGGAGTGGGGAAGAGCGGCTGTCGTTATTTGGTGTACGTGTAGTAGACCATGCGCAGCTGGTCCCAGAAGAAGAGGGAAAGGATGGTGTGAGGGCCAAGGCGGAAGTAGGAGGCACCTATTCCCTTATACATGCCAAAAATGCCCTCTGTCCGAGCCGTCTGCAGCAGAGCATCCAGTAACCCCCGGTACATGAGGCCCTGAGAGGTGGGAGAGGAAAAGCAGAGAGAAGGAGTTTGTCAGAACCCACCAGGAGCCTCACCTCAGTAGGCTGCATTTTAGGGTTCCTACCTCCACCCACAATCTGCTTTCTCCCATCCCCCAGCTTTCCCTGCCTGCCCACACCCCAGGGCACTCCCTTACCTTGCCCTGAGCATCTGTGGGCTGGTTGTACAGCCTGGTGCTGACCACGTCAAAGGGTGTCATGGCCAGGACCACCGCAATGCCACTCACCATGGCGGCCGCCAGAGCCACCTTCCAGCTCTGGGGTGGAAATATCTAATGGGGGAGGGAGGGAGAACTCTGTCAGCCAATCGTTCAACCCCACAGAAAGGCCAGGCCCTGCACTGGGGATACAGGAGAGAGCCAGTAACTCAGGGAGCTTCCACTCCACCGGTGATAACACTGAAGGAGCAAGAGTGCAAGGCACTGAGGACTCAGGCACACCTGGGTGGAAGGCACAAGAGAACTGTGGGAAGGTTAGAAAGAGACAGTGACCCCCCAAGACTACCTGCTACCCCCTCACATTGAACGTTGGCACTGTCCCACTTCAAACTGAGCCCGCTTCAGCTTGCCCCCCGCTCCCCAGCCCACATTCCCAGGGTGGCCCCACCCCTTCCCCAGGCAGTACCTCCCACTGGGTCATGAGGTCCTTGGTGGAGGAGAAGGTGCACAGCTGGGTGGAGGAACCGACGATAACTCGCGGCAGGCCGCCCAGGGCCCCACGCCACAACCCCACCAGACCATGTTTCTGGCCAATCTTGGTTAGTGCCTGAAACATGCCCTGGTGGGGGCCGGGGGAAAGACCATGGGGGCAGGGTTCAGTCACCCAAGCATCAGGGGCTGCTACCTCCTAACAGTGACAAGGATGGGTCCATCACAGGCACCCCAATGTCTAGACAACCAGTTCTATGTAGGCTTCGAGCATGAATGTGGCCCTCAGTTATCGACCAACCTATCCTTCTCTCCCTCGCCACCCCAGAACAGGACAGGGTGTATGCAAGTGAGGACATTAGCAGGTCAGGAGGATGGGGCAGGAGAAACAGGTGCAGAAGACTAGAGGAACTGGGAACATATGGGAAAGAGGGTTTGGGTGGATTCCAGGGGTGGAGTAGGGCTGAACTGATGGGCGGAGCAGATCTGTGGCTGGGTTGGAGCTGCTGGGTACAGGCAGAAAGCTGGGGGAAGAAGGGAGAGAATGGGCAGGGACTCAAGCCAGGGGTTGGAAAACCCTCACCTGATGATTATACTGGTGCCCCACAGCGATTTCTGTGGCTGCCTGTGCTTGTAGGTGTGTCTTCACCTGGGGAAGACAGAGTATTACAGCCTACGGCTCAGAGGTCAGCCTCCCACCTCAGAAACCCAAATGCCTGACCCCCTCACACTTTCTCTAGGGTGTTCAGCAATCAATATCCTTCTAATCTGATAATTATTGTTGTTCCTACTTAACAAATTGGTCATGAGACTGTGTTCCTTGGCTCCAATCCCAGGGGATGGATCTCCTAGCACTGTGAGGCACCCCACCCCCTCTACATCCTCCCTCCCTTGGGGTAGGGGTGGGGGATGGAAAATGGCAACATTTCCTAAAAATGTTCACATTAGGCGAGACCTGGTGTCCAGCCTCTCATGCCACCTCCTATTCTCAGACTGGCAGACAGAATCTTCAGCTACTACCATGACCAGGCTCCAACATCAGACTCTGGGGCAGGTTGTGAGGGGTCCTCTGCAAAACTTGCTCTCTGGCCTCCAGCTGGCTTTGGAGAGATCACTGTCCCTGAATCTCATAACCTGGGAGGGAAACCAGATTACCTTTCCTTCTACAGACCTCACTGCCTCACAGTGTCTTTACAGAAAGAGAGCTAAGCAGGGCCTTGTTCTTATTTAGTCACTCAGTAGTGTCTGATTCTTTTGCAACCCCATGGACTATAGCCCGCCAGGCTTCTCTGTCCATGGGATTTCCCAGGCAAGAATACTGGAGTGGGTTGCCATTTCCTTCACCGGGGGATCTTTCCAACCCACGGGAAGATCAAACTCACATCTCCTGCATTGGAGGTGAATTCTTTACCACCGAGCCACCAAAGAAGCCAAGCAAGGACTGGACTGGTCCTAGCAATAAGCAGCTGTGTGACCTTGAGCTAGTCATTTCCTTTTCTGGGCCTCAGGCTCCTGACCCTTCACCTATACCAGATAACTCAGAGGCAGACTACAGGATGGTAATTCTGTGATGCCCAGGACCTCCCCCAATCCCCAGACTCGCTGAAGTATATTAATCAAACCGCTCATCTTCCCCTACACAAATCCACTTCCAACCTCAGTGAAGGCCCAGGCACCCACCCTGCACCAAGGATCTTCCTGGAAGGCCCCAGGCAAGACCCTTCTTCTCACCATGTAAATGGGGCTCCCCAAGTAGGCTCCCATGACCCCAGCCAAGGCCCCAGCTGCGGCGCTGCGAACAGGGTTGAGCGTGCCTTCAGCCGTATGCAGGTAGCCCCCAGCTTCTGCCAGCCCGTAGGTGCCCAGCCGGATGCCGTTCATCAGAAACTGGTATAAGAGGGCAGGGGCCAGGCCCCTCTGCAGGGCTGCCAAGCCGTCCACCTTGCCGATGGTGATGAAGGCATGGAAGACGTTTCGGTAGTGCCGTTGGTAGGTGCCGGGGGCCCGCAGTTCTCCCTGCAGCTGCATCCTGGTCTTCACCACCTCCAGGGGATTGGTGAACAAACAGGCCCCGCAGGCTGCCAGGCCGCTCATCAAGAAGTCCATGGCGGGACAGCAGTAGCAGGAACTGGCCCAGGGGTAAGAAAGTTAAAATTAACTTCAGAATTGAGGTCAGAATATCCTGGGGAGAGCCTCAGTTCCAGCGGTCCAGGCTGCAGGGAGGTAGAAATTTAGAGGTCTGGAATCTATAGAGTGTCAGGGTCAGATGTCAAGAGGTCAAGGGTTAGCTGGAATTTGGGAGTCAGAAGATGGTAGAGAGAAATATGAGTTTAGGAGAGTCTGGCGAGAAGGCTATGACAGGGACTTGTTAATTAAGGGATTTGAGGTCAAGGAGGGACAGAAGTCAAGAGGACAGCAAGTGGGATGCTTACTTAGGATGGCCAGACACGGGGGCCGGGAGTAGGGGAAAGAAAAGCGGAGTTGGGAGACGCGTGCGGGGGAGGAAGGGAAAAGAAAATCAGCAGATGAAGGAAGGAGAGGACCAGGAGAAGATCTGGTAGCGTCCCCGGGACAGCAGCGAGGTCTGAATCGGGGAAGGAAGTCAAGACTCGAGGAGCGCCCCCAGGCATCTGCCGGAGCCCTCAGCAGCTTCACCCCGGGTAGCCTACAGAAGCTTGGCCACCGCACTCGGATCACTGGAGAGCAGCGCCCAATGAGGAGCCTTGGAGAGGCGCAGCCGAGAGCCGCAGCCAATCAACGCCGAGCCGGCTCGACGGCCAATGGGAGGTGCTCCAGGCGACCCGGCCCCCGGAATCTGCAGAGAAGCGGTTGGAGTTAACTCTCCACACCCCGGCACCGGTACCTGGGCTGTCGACTCGGAGTGCTGGGAGGGGTCCCCCAGGAGCAGATTTTTTTGTTTTTGTTTTTTTTAATCACTGGTAGGGAGGAGGAGAGGTTGGACCCTGGGTCACTGGACAGGCGCAGAAGCCGAGTGCGGAGACAGCAGTTCATCGGCCTGTTTGGGGCTGCTCCTTTTGCGAACCTAGGGCTCCCCTTCTTCTTCTATTCCGGGTCGTCGCCCGGTGGGGTTGCCAAACTGTATATCCACTCCTCGGATCGACGTCAGGAGAACTCGCCCCTGGACTGAACAGATATCCTTAGACTGAGTAAAATGTTTGCATAATAGGTTCCAGGGCGGGGATGTGGTGCCTGCGGGTGCAGAGGAAGGGGTCCTGAAGGATCGCAGGGAACAGTCACATCCTTATACTCTTTTGATCCTCACAGCAACCCAGAGGAGAAGGACAGGCAGGCTGAGTAGGGTGGGATTTTGATCCCTGAGCCTAGGTTATACAAGGCCAGCAAGTGGTGGAAAAGGTCTTGAGACTCTGGACTCCTGTCCTTGTTCATGAGCCTGGTAATGGTTAATTATGCAAGGACTTCTGAGAAAAGAGGGGCAAGGCTTTGGAGAAAGATAGCAGGAGAACAAGGGATGTCTTCTGGGGTGGGAGAAGGAGTTAGGGGGCACAACTGACCTAGAGAATCTTTTGAGGTCCAGTTTGGGTCTTCCTGCTTACCACCTGGATGGCCTTAGGCAAGTCACTTAACATCTCAGAGCTTTCTTTGTAAAATGGGAATGATAATTATGTGTTGCGTAAGCCTGAGTGAAAGTGTTTGATTTTCTCTATATGCTCAATTAGTCTCCTTGTGCCCTTGCATATCCTGTTCCCACGGCACCCTTATCCTGCTGCTGCTGCTACTGCTAACACTTATCCTGGTAACCTCCAAGTCACTCTTCAACTTGAGCTTCATCTCTCCTGATCCTTGAAGCTTTTTAGCCACTTCCATCCTGCTTTGTTGCTCAAGTAAGTGAGAAACCTTTGTTTCTGATTTGATTAGCAATTGTTTACTCTGATTCCTCCACTACAATGGGAGTTCTTGAACACTCCCAGGGCTGGGGAGCTGAGTCTGAGTCTTTTCTCACCAGTTTACTGCTAAATCACAGATTTTGAATCAGGTAGGAGGTGTGGAGCAGATAATGGGGGTTCTCAAGAGAGGGTCTGAAAAGGGTCCCCTGAAAATGTCCAAGGAATGCTCCACAAATGCCTCCCCCTGCTGGCTGGGATTATCACCTGAAAAACTGGATTTGTCTCAGTGTCGAGTCAAAAGATACAACCAAGCTAAAGTGTGAGAGAAGGAAGACTTGTAAGTAAGGAGAATACCGGCAATATTTCCCAAAGCAGTGTTTCCTGAACAGCAAAATTAGGAAAATTTGAAGCTAACAGTATGTGCATATTCACGAAGAGGTTTGGCTGGGGTTTGCTTATACATGACGGGGCTTGAACAGAAGAGAATCCTGCACAGAATAGGGGCAAAAGTCCAAGCTTTCATTGAAATCACAAATGACAGAAGAAGGTTAACATCATCATTCCTTAGTTCCCACCTGTCCGCAGGTTTTAGCCAGAAATTACCATTCCCCACCTGTGTGTGGGGGCCTTTGTTCCCCTAGAACAACTCAAAGATCAGATTGTTATGTATATCCCTTGAGGAGGACCTCAGTTCAATTCAGTTCAGTCGATCAGCTCAGTCGTGTCCAACTCTTTGCGGCCCCATGGACTGCAGCACACCAGGCTTCCCTGCCCATCACCAACTCCCAGAGCTTGCTCAAACTCATGTCCATCGAGTCAGTGATGCCATCCAACCATCTCATCCTCTGTTGTCCCCTTTTCCTCCTGCTTTCTATCTTTCCCAGCATCAGGGTCTTTTCCAATGAGTCAGTTCTTTGCATCAGGTGGCCAAAGTATTGGAGCTTCAGCTTCAGCATCAGTCCTTCCAATGAATATTCAGGACTGATTTCCTTTAGAATTGACTGATTTGACCTCCTTGTGGTCCAAGGGGTCTCAAAAGTCTTTTCTAACAGTTCAAAAGTTCAAAAGAGGAGGACCCAGGACTCTTGTTTTGTCACTGAACTGTTGCTTCTAAATGCTTTTACTCTGTTCATGCATTCTTTTGTTCCTCTATGATTTTAATTACTGATATCTGTTCTAGGGTAAACATTATAGCCAGGCTTGGTTCACAAAATGGCTTCTCTTGTCAAGAAAGCCATGTGGGATTCTCTCTCTCCGGGACCCCTACCCTATTTGCTTGTAGGATGAGAGCTCATCATTGTTTTAGTTTTTGAGTTTATACCAGTGGTTCTCAAAGTACAGTCATTGGAACAACAGCAGCAGCACCTGGGGACTTCATGTGTGCGTGTGATGTCGTGTCCAACTCTTCATGACCCCACGGACTATATGTAGCCCACCAGGTTCCTCTGTCCATGGGATTCTCCAGGCAAGAATACTGGAGTGGGTTACCATTTCCTCCTCTAGGGGATCTTTCTGGCCCAGGAATGGAACCCGCATGTCCTGTGTTTCCTTCAGGCGGGTTCTTTACCCCTGAGCCACCAGGGAAGCCCTGGGGGACTTCATAGCAATGCAGATTCTCTAGTCCCACACTAGATCTCTGGTGCTGAAGATGGGGCCTGATGAGACGCTTAACAAACCCACTAAGATATTTTGATATGTGCTAAAGTTTTAGAATTACTGGCTGAAGCCTTTCATTTGTAATATCCAGACATCCTACAGATAAACAACTTTTAAAGTGTTATTATTTTTAAAACAATCTTAATTTTTAGAACAGTTTTAGATTTATAGAAAAATTATAAAGACACTATGAGACTTCCCACATCCAATTTCCTTCATTCAGTTCAGTTCAGTCGCTCAGTCATGTCCGACTCTTTGTGACCCCATGGACTGCAGCACGTCAGGCTCCCTGTCCATAACCAACTCCCTGAATTTACTCAAACTCATATCCATCGAGTCAGTGGTGCCAACCAACCATCTCATGCTCTGTTGTCCCCTTCTCCTCCTGCCTTCAGTCTTTCCCAGCATCAGGCTCTTTTCAAATGAGTCAGTTCTTCATATCAGGTAGCCAAAGTATTGGAGTTTCAACTTCAGCATCAGTCCTTCCCATGAATATTCAGGACTGATTTCCTTTAGGATGGACTGGTTGGATCTCCTTGCTGTCCAAGGGACTCTCAAGAGTCTTCTCCAACACCCCAGTTCAAAAGCATCAGCTCTTTGGCGCTCAGCTTTCTTCACAGTCCAACTCTCACATCCATACATGACTACTGAAAAAACCATTTCCTTCATTATTAATATCTTACATTAATATTGATGGGAATAGAATAGGGTAGTTACACAGGTAGTTGTAGACATCCCAGTAGGGGACTATAGACAGAGAAGGAAACCTAGAAAACTTTGGGAGACCACTGTAAGTTAATGATCACTCAAGAAAGTTATTGGAACGTTGTTCAATGAAGCAGGCTTACTTAACTATAAAACCATAAACAAAACCACAAGGCCATTAGATGGGAGAAAAATGTCACCACCCTTCTACTAAATGCAGTAATCCTAGTTTGACCTCAGAGGGTCAGACACTTTCCTGCCTAATATGAAGGAGGAGCTAGTGATGCATGTCTGCATCTATGTCTTCTTGATGAAGTCAGTCTTTTCCCCTCCCCCTTTTTCATTATAGAATTGTAGCCCATTCGATCCCCGGGGGCAGAGTTTCCCAGCTGCCCAGAAGCATCTCCCACCATAAATCTACTTGCCTATCACTTTGCTTCTCCCTGAATTTCCTCTGCACTGAGACACAAAGAACCTGAACCTCAGTGAGTCCAGACATCAGGTGAGTGATTCTAATTAAAAGATTGTGGGTTCAAGTCCCAGACTTGGTTTTGGCTGAGTCTGACCCAATCTGAGGTAAATGGTTTCAATATGATATATTGATATTGTTACAACTAATGAACAATTATTAATGCATTATTGACATCCATACTTTTCCAGATTTCTTTCATTTTTCTATGAAGTTTTTTTCTGTTTTAAGATTCCATTCAGGAATTGCATTCACTTGTGCTTTCTTCTCAGGCTCTTCTTGGCTGTCATGGTTTCTCTGACTCTCCTTGTTTTTGATGACCTGGGCAGTTTTGAGAAGTACTGGCTAGGTATTTTGTAGAATGTCCTTCTATTGTTTTTTTTTTTTTTCTTTTATCATGACTGGAGTGAGGTTGTGGGTTTCGGGGAGGCAGACCACACAGGCAACAGTCATTCATCACATTATGTCAAAGGTGCTACCGCATACATACTGGCTGTCAAAATGACATCACTGTTGATATTGACCTTGATCACCAGGCTGAAGTAGTGTCTGTCAGGTTTCTCTGTAGAAAATTTATTAGAATTTTCCCCTCCTTTCCACAGTGCATTCTTTGGAAGGAAATCACTACATACAGCCTACATTTAAGGAATGGAGAGTTAGACTCCACTTTCTTGAGGGAGAAAAATCTATATAAATTATTTGGAATTCCACATGGGAGATTTGTTTGCCCCATTTATTTATTTATTCAACTATTTATTTCTATCTATGGAATCATGGATATTTATTTTATACTTTGAGTTATAATCCAATATACTTTATTTTGTTGTTTATAATGTTCTAACTTTGGCCTTTGAGAACTCTTTTACTAGATTTCTATGTTTTCTTTATTTTTTTGGCCACGCTGCCCAGCTTGTGGGATGTTAGTTCCCTGACCAGGGATTGGCCTGAGCCCTCAGCAGTGGGAGTGACAGAATACTAACCACTGGATTGCCAGGGCATTCCTGATTTCTATGTTTTCTTGACATATCCTCATCAAATCTTTTTTAAATCAAACTATTTATTTTGTGAGCTGGATTCGGCTTTGAGATCTTTCCCCCACCAGGGATCAAACCCTGGCCACAGTAGTGGAGGTGCAGAGTCCTAACCACTGGACGGTCAGGGAAGTCCTTATCCGTCCAGTGGTTAAGACTTCACCTTCCAATGCAGAGGGTGCTGCATTGATTCCCGGTTGGAGAACTAAGATCCCAGATGCCTGACAGCCAAAAACATAAAACAGAAACAGTACTGTAACAAATTGAAAAAAGGCTTTAAAAAATTCTTTTACAAATTTTGTTTCTTTACTTTTTGGCAATGTAAGATGCTCCAGGCTCATTTTGTGTATTTTCTGCCCTGGCCCTAGTGTCAGCTATTTGTCCAAGGAGCCCTAGTTTGTGTTATTGAGGAATAGTATTAGAAACTAAAATCTGAGCACTGGCTGTGCTTGATGCCATTACAGTGCCATTACTTCTAGACTCTCAGCGGGAGTGCATGTATTAACTTGTTCTGTAAGCTTTAAGGCTTTTGACAAATGCATTATATCAATAGTATTCTACAAAATATTCTCATCACCGCCCCCCTCAACCCCCGCCAAAGAAAATCCTCTGTATTTCACCTGTTCAACCATCCCTGGCAACTACTGGTCTGTTTATGGTCTCTGTAGTTCTGCCTTTTCCAGAATATTATATAGTTGGAATCATAAAGGAATGTAGCCTTTTCAGACTGGCTTCTTTGACTTAACAATATGCATTTAAGTTTCATCAATATCTTTTTAAGCCTTGATAACATTTGACTATTGAATAATATTCCATTTTATGAATGTACCACAGTTTGTTTATCCTTTCATGTGTTGAAGGACATCTTGATTGCTTCCAGTTTTTGGTGATGATGAATAAAGTTGCTATAAATGTTTGTGTGCATTTTTTTTTTATATATAGACATTTGTTTTCAAATCAGTTGAGTTTATACCTAGGAGTACGATTCCTGAATTGATTGGTAAGACTATGTTTAGCTTTGTAAGAAATTGCCAAACTCTTTTTTTCCCATGTAGGTTATTACAGAGTATTGAGCAGAGTTCCCTGTGCTCTACAGTCGTTCTTGTTGATAACCTATGTTATATACGGTATTGTTAATTTTAGTTGACATTTTGTATATTAGATCCCCAAAACTTATTTATCTTATTGTTTGCAATTTAAACCCTTGTATATATTATATTCTTTAGTGAGGTGTCTATTCAGATCTTTTCCCTGTTTTTAATTGGATTGGTTAGCTTTCTGGTTGTTGAGTTTGAGTTATTTGTGTATTTTGGATAACAGTCATTTATCAGATATGTTTTTCGACTATTTATTCCCAGTCTATGACTTGTCTTTTCATTCTCTTAATAGTATCTTTTATAGAGCAGAAGGTTTTAATTATAATAAAGTCTAACATCAATTTTTTTCTTTCATGGATCATGTTTTAGGTGTTGTAACTAAAAACTTACTGCCAAACCTAAGGTGGCCTAGATTATCTCCTACATTTTCTTTTAGAAATTCTGTAGTTTAGGTCTATGATTTACACTCAGGTCTATGATCTTTTTTGAGTGTCAATGAGGTAAGGTCTGTGTCATTTTCACATATGGCTATCAGTTGTTTCAACAACTTTTGTTGGAAACAGTAGCCTATCTCCACTGAACTGTCTTTGCTTCTGTTGTCAAAAATCAGTTGAGGGCTTCTCTGGTGGCTCAGTGGTAAAGAATTCTGCTAATGCCGGAGACATGAGTTCCATTCCAGATCCAGGAACGTCCCACATGCTGCAGAGCAACTGAGCCCACACAGCACCACTGCTGCACCTGAGCTCTGGAGCCTGGGAACCACGACTGCTGAGCCCACGTGCCGCTGCAACTACTCAAGTCTGCACACCTGAGTTGCACAACACAAGAAGCCACTGCAATGAGAAGTTCACCCGTGGCAACTAGAGAGTAGCCCCTGCTCCCTGCAACTAGAGAAAAGCCCAAGTAGCAACGAAGACTCAGCACAGCCAAAAATAAAAAAATAAATTATTTTAAAAATCAGTTAACTTAGGGAAAAAGTCAACATTTTATAACTATAAATGGAATATAACCTATAAAAAATTTTGAATCACTGTTGTACACCCAAAACTAATATGGTAAATCAGCTATACCTCAATTTTTCAGTTCAGTTCAGTTGCACAGTTGTGTCTGACTCTTTTCGACCCCATGGACTACTGCACGCTTGGCTTCCCTGTCCATCACCAACTTCTGGAGCTTGCTCAGACTCATGTCCATTGAGTTGGTGATGCCATCCAACCAACTCATCCTCTGTTGTCCCCTTCTCTTCCTGCCTTCAATCTTTCCTAGCATCAGGGTCTTTTCCAATGAATCAGTTCAAAACACCTCAATTTTTAAAAAGTTGAAAAAAAAATTCAGTCACTATTTGTGTTAGCCCATTTCCGCTGGTCTGTGTGTGTGTTTTTTCACCAGTACCACGCTGTGTTATCATAGACTTTTTTTTTCCCCCCTGAGTGTGAATGTCCTGAGACAAATGTGAGAGGAGTGGAGGAGGGGAAGCACAAAGATGGCTCCAGGTACGAGAGAAGGGGTGAAACCTCAGAGAGAGGAGGGTGGATGGTACAGAGGCCTGGAGGACACCCGGCTGTGCCTCTTCTGCTCCTCTGCCTGGGGTGGCCTACATATCAACCGGTTCATACCAGCTGCCAGGCCCCACACATGAAGTGCTCAGACTCCACCTGGTGGCAGGTAAAAATCCTCCATTCTCGCCTAGAAGAGAACCTGTAGGGATTCCCAGAGCAGGCCAATGGCTCATCACAGGCAGGCTACCTACCCCTACTAGCCTTCTAGACAGAAAAGAAGCCCCAGGTGTTTTGTACTCCATGAAGGATTCCACTGGAGTTCAAGGTCCTGGCCCTACCAGAGGCTAGTGGAACTCAACACTTCTTTCATCATGAGCTCCTCTCCACTGGAAGGGACTTTTTTTTTTTAAGCCACACTGCATGGTATGCAGAACATCTCCAACCAGGGATTGAACATGGGTCTCCTGCACTGAAAGTAGGAATCTTAACCACTGGACCACCAGGAAAGTCCCGGAAAGGACTTTTTTACATAAAGTGTGCTTCGGCCCTGCTTGTGTCACGTGCTCATGCCTGAACAAGTCTCGGTGGCTAGGGGAGAGGAAACGTGCTGACTGGCTGCTTCTGGTTCATACACTTCCCCAGAAGGTACCGTGTGAACCTAGAATGATGGAAGGGTGGGTCCCTAAAAGGAAACTTGGTGCTGGTGCCAGAAGAGGGGGGAATGGGTGGGGAACTGATTAAAACTCTTGCTGTCCACTCCCCTACCTGATCAGAAGCCTCAGTGCCTGTTCAGCCCTGTCTGGTTGCCTGCAGGGTGGCCTCTGTGTGTTCCTCCTGCCCCACACCCCTTTTTCCATATCAGCTAAGATTCCCTTTCATGGTTCTCCAGATAGGCCTACTTCCCTCTTCACTGTGCCTGTACTTCCGCCATCTCCCCAAATGGTCACCCATGCCTTGTAAGATCCCCTGCAGGGGGGCATGGCAACCCACTCCAGTATTCTTGCCTAGAGAATCCCCATGGACAGAGGAGCTAAGCGGGCTACAGTCCATAGGGTTGTGAAGAGTCAGACACAAGTGAAGCAATTTAGCATGCATATGCCTTGCCTCTTAGCCTGGCCAAACTCTACCTGATTTTTAAGGAATAGTCTAAGTGCCTCTCCTCCACGAACCCTTTCTTAACAGCCAGGTGAGTGACGTAAGGAGGACTGAAGGAGGGTCAAGGCCGTCTGATGTGGAGGTTTAATAAAGGGGTGAAAGAGAAAGATCTAAGGATTCCTCTAGCCTCCCAGAAAAGAATCTTTGGGCAAAATCAAGACCAATCACGTTGAAGTTTCATTTTTATTTTTTTTAATTTCCATTTATTTTTTGGCCTCGCTGCACGGCTTGCACAACCTCAGTTCCCCTATCGGGGATTGAACCCTGGCCACAGCAGTGAAAGCCTGGAATGCCAACCACTAGGCCACCTGGGGACATTCCTTAATCATTTTTAAATTGAAAGTATTTTTGTTTTTCACAAAGATGTTTACTGCAGCATTCATTGTAATGGCAAAAACTGGAAGCTGTCCAAATGCCCTGCACTCAAGAATAAATTGAAGCATTTAAGATTCTTTCAGCAGTAAGTGACAGAAACCCAGCTCAAACTAGCTTAAGCACAAAAGAGAATTCAGTGGTTCTGGAAGCTGGGCAGTGCAAGGGGCTTAAGTGATGTTGGCAGGCCCTCTCCATCTCTTGCCTCTGTCTGCTTCTCTCCTGTGTGAGTTTCATTTTCTTCCACTATTGGCCAGGAGAAGGGAGGCCAAGATGCAGATGGCTCCTGACTCTTTTTATTCCTGCTTTGTGACCTTGAAAGAAAGAAAGCTGTCCTTTCCCAGAGATCTAGGGCGGAAGGCTGTCCTGGCATGAGTGAGTAGCCCATTCCTGGGCCAGTCTCTGTGGTCAGAGGAATGGAATCCTGTAATTGATTGAATCTGACTCCAGTGGCCAGGAGGAGGCTGCTGGTGTTGGCTGTCCCACTGGAACCACATGGAGTGGGGTGGAGGAATGAAGATTTTCCCAGGAGACTTTACTGTTGTTACCAGGATGGCAAAATCTAGTTGGTACAACATTACATTCCAGGAAAAAATACGGTTACACAGACTGTGTAACATGGCAAATAGTGATGAAGCAATGCTAGAAGAAGGCAGAAAACAGTATTGAAACTATGCTGGCACCTTTGGAAGATGGAAAAATAGAAAACTTTTGCTTGTTGTGGAAGAATTTATCATCATAATAAAACCTTCGGTGCCTTTGCAAAAACATTTGTACGATACATAAAATGTGTTTGTGCAAAAATAATGTGGCACACATGACAAAGCATGATTTTTCAGAACTCAGTTTCTTTTTGGAATGAGATGAGGGCTTCCCTGGTGGCTCAGAAGGTAAAGAATCTGCCTGCAATGCAGGAAACCCAGGTTTGATTCCTGGGTCAGGAAGATCCCCTAGAGAAAGAAATGGCTACCCACTCCAGGATTCTTGTCTAGAGAATTCCGTGGACAGAGGAGCCTGGAAAGAGTCAGACATGACTAAGCGACTAACACTTTGACTTTTGGGGCATAAGTCATACTTTTCATCCTTCTGGCTGCTTTGAGCAGGGGACCCAATGGAATCTGTTTGTCACGAGTGCTACATCCTCATTGTAGCTCCAGGGAACTTGAGTTTCCCAAAACACGCTGGCTTGCCTTCAGGAGTACGGGAAGTCTCTCCCCAACAGGTGGGCAGGTGAAAAGCCTCCAGGTGGGTCTCTGAAAAGGATAGAGAGAGGACAAGGAAATAAGCTCAGGAAAGCCAGGAAGACCAGGTAAAAGTCCACAGGTAGGCCAGCCCACATAATTCCTCTTTTTCTGCTTACATCCTCACACAGACCTGGGGCAATTCAGGTAATACCAAGTGCCAACACGTTTGTAGCTAACAACCAGTGCTTTTGGGTTTTCTATTTTTCTTTTTGGCCTCTCTGTGTGGCTTCAGTTCAATTCAGTTCAGTCACTCAGTTGTGTCCGACTCTTTGTGACCCCAGGAATTGCAGCACACCAGGCCTCCCTGTCCATCACCAACTCCTGGAGCTTACCCAGACTCATGTCCTGGGTAATGTCGGTGATGCCATCCAGCCATCTCATCCTCTGTCGTCCCCTTCTCCTCCTGCCCCCAATCCCTCCCAGCATCAGAGTCTTTTCCAATGAGTCAACTCTTTGCATGAGGTAGCCAAAGTATTGGCAGTTTCAGCTTCAGCATCAGTCCTTCCAATGAACACCCAGGACTGATCTCCTTTAGGATGGAGTGGTTGGATCTCCTTGCAGTCCAAGGGACTCTCAAGAGTCTTCTCCAACACCACAGTTCAAAAGCATCAGTTCTTTGGCGCTCAGCTTTCTTTATAGTCCAACTCTCACATCCATACATGACCACTGGAAAAACCATAGCCTTGACTAGATGGACCTTTGTTGGCAAAGAAATGTCTGTGCTTTTCAATATGCTATCTAGGTTGGTCATAACTTTCCTTCCAAGGAGTAAGCGTCTTTTAATTTCAAGGCTGCAATCACCATCTGCTCTGATTTTGGAGCCCCCCAAAATAAAGTCTGACACTGTTTCCACTGTTTCCCCATCTATTTCCCATGAAATGATGGGACCAGATGCCATGATCTTCGTTTTTTGAATGTTGAGCTTTAAGCCAACTTTTTCACTCCCCTCTTTCACTTTCATCAAGAGGCTTTTTAGTTCCTTTTCACTTTCTGCCATAAGGGTGGTTTCATCTACATATCTGAGGTTATTGATATTTCTGCCAACAATCTTGATTCCAGTTTGTGCTTCTTCCAGCCCAGCGTTTCTCATGATATACTCTGCATATAAGTTAAATAAGCAGGGTGACAATATACAGCCTTGATGTACTCCTTTTCCTATTTGGAACCAGTTTGTCGTTCCATGTCCAGTTCTAACTGTTGCTTCCTGACCTGATATAGGTTTCACAAGAGGCAGGTCAGGTGGTCTGGTATTCCCATCTCTTGAAGAATCTTCCACAGTTTATTGTGATCCACATAGTCAAAGGCTTTGGCATAATCAATAAAGCATAAATAGATGTTTTTCTGGAACTCTCTTGCTTTTTCCATGATCCAGCGGATGTTGGCAATTTGATCTCTGGTTCCTCTGCCTTTCCTAAAACCAGCTTGAACATCTGGAAGTTCACGGTTCACGTATTGCTGAAGCCTGGCTTGGAGAATTTTGAGCATTACTTTACTAGCGTGTGAGATGAGTGCAATTGTGCAGTAGTTTGAGCATTCTTTGGCATTGCCTTTCTTTGGGATTGGAATGAAAACTGACCTTTTCCAGTCCTGTGGCCACTGCTGAGTTCTCCAAATTTGCTGCCATATTGAGTGCAGCACTTTCACAGCATCATCTTTCAGGATGTGAAATAGCTCAACTGGAATTCCATCACCTCTACTAGCTTTGTTCGTAGTGATGCTTTCTTTTTTTTTCATAGTGATGCTTTCTAAGGCCCACTTGACTTCACATTCCAGGATGTCTGGCTCTAGGTCAGTGATCACACCATTGTGATTATCTGGGTCGTGAAGATCTTTTTTGTACAGTTCTTCTGTGTATTCTTGCCACCTCTTCTTAATATCTTCTGCTTCTGTTAGGTCCATACCATTTCTGTCCTTTATTGAGCCCATCTTTGCATGAAATGTTCCCTTGGTGTCTCTAACTTTCTTGAAGAGATCTCTAGTCTTTCCCATTCTGTTGTTTTCCTCTATTTCTTTGCATTGATCGCTGAGCAAGGCTTTCTTATCTCTCCTTGCTATTCTTTGGAACTCCGCATTCAGACGCTTATATCTTTCCTTTTCTCCTTTGCTTTTCACTTCTCTTCTTTTCACAGCTATTTGTAAGGCCTCCTCAGACAGCCATTTTGCTTTCTTGCATTTCTTTTCCATGGGGATGGTCTTAATCCCTGTCTCCTGTACAATGTCATGAACCTCCATCCATAGTTCATCAGGCACTCTATCAGATCTAGGCCCTTAAATCTATTTCTCACTTCCACTGTATAATCAGAAGGGATTTGACTTAGGTCATACCTGAATGGTCTAGTGGTTTTCCCTACTTTCTTCAATTTAAGTCTGAATTTGGCAATAAAGAGTTCATGATCTGAGCCATAGTCAGTTCCTGGTCTTGTTTTTGCTGACTGTATAGAGCTTCTCCATCTTTGGCTGCAAAGAATATAATCAATCTGATTTTGGTGTTGACCATCTGGTGATATCCATGTGTAGAGTCTTCTCTTGTGTTGTTAGAAGAGGGTGTTTGCTATGAGCAGTGCGTTCTCTTGGCAACACTCTATTAGCCTTTACCCTGCTTCATTCCGTACTCCAAGGCCAAAGTTGCCTGTTACTGAAGGTGTTTCTTGACTTCCTACTTTTGCATTCCAGTCCCCTATAATGAAAAGGACATCTTTTGGGGGTGTTAGTTCTAAAAGGTCTTGTAGGTCTTCATAGAACCGTTCAACTTCAGCTTCTTCAGCGTTACTGGCTGGGGCATAGGCTTGGATTACAGTGATATTGAATGGTTCGCCTTGGAAATGAACAGAGATCATTTTGTCATTTTTGAGACTGCATCCAAGTACTGCATTTCGGACTCTTTTGTTGACCATTATGGCTACTCCATTTCTTCTAAGGGATTCCTGCCCACATGTGGCTTATGGGAACTTAATTCCCCAACCAGGGATTGAAACTGCATTCTCGACAGTGAAAGCACAGAGTCCTAGCCACTGGACCACTGTTAGGCACTGGACTGCCAGGGAATTCTCAGTTGTTATTATTTTTTGGCCGTGCCATACAGCTTGCAGTCTCTTAGTTCCCCAACCAGGGATTGAACCCAGGCCCCAGCACTGAAAGCACAGAGTGCTAACCAGTGGACTACCAAGGAATCCACACCTCCCCTGCCATTCAGTTATCTTTAAATGTTGAAGTTGCAAACCTAATAAAGACATTCCTATTTTAGTGAAAACAAAAAGCAGGATTTGTTTGGCTGCACATGTGCATTTAGCTTTCTCGATAGGGTCTCTGAGGCACTCTTGTAGAGGTTTCCTTTTCCTGGAACCCGGCAAGCATCTAGAGGTGAGGGCTGGGAGGTTGGATGTCTGGCCTTGGTGTGTGTGTGTGTGTGTGTGTGTGTGTGTTGGGAGGTTGGAAATCTGGTTCTGGGTATGTGTGTATGTGTTGGAAAGTTGGATCCCTGGTCCTGCGTTTGTGTATGTGTGTGTGTGGCAAAAGCAGGCACCTGGGTGTGGGCAAAGACCGCCAGAGTTCCTCACTGCCCTCCCTGCCTCTTCCTCCCACTCCCATCTTCCCATCTTCCCAGGGTGGGATGTGGCTCATTCCACCCTGTCAGCTGTTCTTATGACAGACACGGAGGCCTGGGAACTCTTCAATCACAAAGCAAATTACAGGTGAGAGGGGATCTCCTCCACCCCCGCCCACCCTCCCAGGGGTACTGACTCCCAGCCAATCAACAGCAAAACCTCCCAGTGGGACCTGGAGAGTCATGGGGCTGGGACCTTGAGAGACAGAGACTGAGAATGGGGAGCAGGCAGGGGGCCCAGCCAAGGGCATACCCACCTGGGGAATACCAAGACCTCCCCACTAAGTCCCACATCTGCATGTGCCACCTTCTTCCTCCTTTACACACACACACTCTCCCAACACAATGGCTGGGTGGGGCTGAGAACTGGCTTCCTTTGCAGAGATCTGAATCTGGGCCCACAGTTCCCGCCCCAGAAACACAGGAACAGACACACTCAGAGACCCGGCCTCACATTCCTTGCTCCAAGGGGCAGGCAGGACAGGCTGAAAATAGAAACTGCTTCCAAAGAGATAAAGGTAAATTCAGGGAGCGCTACTGCAGAGTTAGGGAGGGGGCGACTGGGGTAGGGATGGGGTTCCGTGGTGTGAAATGATGGGCTGGCTCACACCAAGGAGACAGGCTGGATACTGAAGGGATGGGCTGTCTCGTAAGGTGTGGGAGAGACGGTCAGACACGCTGTCAGGAGACATACCACACCACACCACAGCGACCCAGGGGTGTCTGGAGCCCATGCTCTACCTCCAGCCCAGCCTGGGCCGTGGTCACCCCATCCTGACCCCAGCCCTGTCCAGCCTGGGCCCCCACGAACCCCCTGTCCATGCAGCAATGTGGACCCAGGACAGAACATGCGCATACACAACAGTCCACTCTCCATGCCTGAGGTTCATCCTTTCCACAGACTCTGTTATCCTTGGAAACCTGGCATTCGGGGTCCCTCACATCTTCCAGAGCCCCAGTGTGCGCATGTGGAGTGTGCTGTGGTTGGGGGGGGGTGTCCGGTTGGGAGGAGGATCCGATTCCTGTTTCCTGCTCCTACTCACTCAGCCCCGGGAGGTGACCGAGAGTGGAGAGGACTTGAGGGTGAGTGCTTGGGCCGAGTACCTGGGTCCCTGAGAGAGGCCTGAGTGGGGGGTGGGGGAAGGAAGTAAGGGCTGATACCTGAGGGGGGCAGGGATCCCGGAGGGGGCAAGGCTGGGGAGGAGCTGGCCAGCTGGCGAGGCTACTGCCTGGGTCACCTAAGGAGCTTCCTGCCAGAACACAGAGGCCATTGAGCCGCGAGACTCACGGTCTACAGCCCCCAGCCCCCACCCCGCATCATTTCTCAGAAACCAATCTGGGGCTTAGAGGGACCTGACTCTCCTGCTGACTCCACAGGGAATGTGGGGGTGCAGGTCTTCCCGCTGTGACCCTTCAGCCTTCTCAGGCTTACAGGAGGAAGCGAGCCCATGCCCCAGCATCTTGCCCAAGTGGTCCTCACCTTCAGTCTGATCTGATCTCCTTCCTCACCACACTCTGGGCATCCTGGCAGGATCCAGGCTTCTACCCACTGGGGCCTCTCTCTGGGACCAGGTGGGGAGCAAGGAGGCAGACAGGGATGAGGATGGGGCAGGAGAGACCATGCCCGGGGCCTCCTGGTCTCCTGGGGTCAGAGGCTCCAGGAATCTTCATGGCAGGAAAAGGAGACTAAAAATAATCCGGAAAGGGAGAGTCCGGAGAGAGGAACTGGGAAATGGGGGGCGGAGGGCCCACTGGAGCAGGGAAGCTGTGATGTGGCCCAGGCACACACAGCACATATGCCCCACAGAGAAAGCACAGAACACACGCCCAACACCCCCATCTCACCCCACACACTGTGTACCCCACTCTCCCACTTTGTACCACATACGATAGACACACTTTTTTTTTTTTTCCAAATATTTATTTGGGCCAGATTGAGCTCTTAAGTTGCGGCACACAAACTCTTAGCTGAGGCATGCAGGATCTAATTTCCTGATCAGGTATCGAACAGGGGCCCCCTGTACGGGGAGTGTGGAGTGTTAGACACCGGATGGTCAGGGAAGTCCCAACAGATACGCTCCTGAAACACAGCATCCAACACCCAGTTCATATATTAATAGCAGCAGCAGCAGCGCACACATGCCATGTCCATGCTTAAACCACACACACAAAAGTTCACAACACACAGACACGGAACACAGTTCCTGAGATAGACACTTAGCTGCATGCCCTATTTCCCTTGCTGATCCAGTCCTCTCCCAACTTGGGTCTCTATCCAGGTGCCCACACTCTGGCCTCTGTCTCCTCTGGCCTGATTGTGACAGCAGAGGTCAAAAGATGGAGTGAGATGGAGGCTGGGGGGTGTGGGGGTGGGGTTTCAGAGTTCTCAGGAAATGGAATAAGGAGGATTGAGAGGTTATGAGAAAAGACAGTGGAAATGGGGAGGGAAGAGAGGAAGTGCCCCCACCTCTACTCCTGAGCCTAAAATCTCAGCTCATTTGCCTGCAGACATTCTGCTCAAAGGTCTTGGTCTACTCACGCAGGAGCGTGGGGGGTGCAAAGGGCACTAAGGGTCTCTCTTTCTGCCCCCTCTTCCTCAGGGGATGACTCCAGCAGTGTACCCCACTCCTTGGAAGAGCTCAGAGGAAGATGTCAGCCCAGTCTCTTCCGGAAGCAACACCCCCCACCCAGAAGCCCCCTCGGATCATCCGCCCCCGCCCCCCTTCTCGCGCCAGGGCTACCCAGTCCCCAGGGCCCCACCACAACGGCTCCTCTCCACAAGAATCTCCCCTCACCGCCAATGAGGCACCAAGCCCCATGTGCACCCCCATGTTCTGGGAGCCCCCAGCCCCATCTCTCAAGCCCCCCGCCCTTCTGCCCCCATCAGCTTCTAAAGCCAGCCTCGACTCCCAGACTTTTCCAGACTCTTTTCCAGACTCTTCCGACACCCCCAGCCCAGTGTCCCGGCGCTCCATCTCCCCAGAGACTACTCCCCGGTCTCCAGTACCCCCACCCAAACCCTCTGGGTCACCCCGCATGGCTCTGCCCCTGCTCCCCACGACCCAGGTCCCCGACCAGGATGGCTCTGCCTCGGCCCCAGGCACTGTGCGCAGACTGGCTGGCAAGTTCGAATGGGGGACTGAAGGCAGAGTCCAGGCTGCAGACACCCTGGAGCCAAGTCCCCCAGGGGGAGTGGATGTGAATGGGGAGAGAGAGACTCCCCAGGGCAACCTCACTGGGAGCGGGTCCCAGGAGAACGGCACTCCAGGTAAGCTGGGCTGGGCTCAATCCAGCTCCTCTTTTTCATTCTCAGGGCTTTACGATTTTTTTTGGAGGGGTGGAGTTACACCCTGGGGGTGTAACCAGGGATCGAACCCATGCCTCCAGCATTGGAAGTGCAGAGTCCTAACACTAAACTGCCAGGCAAGTTCCTTAGATTGGGTACTTTAAGAGGCTACTTTTTAAAAAATGGATTCCATACTTTGAAAATCTGGTTTTAATACTTCTGGAGCTTTGAAGAGAGCCTGAAGGTGAGAGATGCCTAGCACTGACCTCTAGTTCCTGCTGCTGCACAGGTTAAGGGGAGGGAGGAGGCCTGGGGAGGGGGGCTGTCCTAAGGAGGCCCCTGTCTCCCACAGGTGCTGGGCTGGCCTGCCCTCCCTGCTGCCCCTGTGTCTGCCACGTGGGCCGGCCTGGCCTGGAGCTCCGATGGGTGCCAGTGGGGGGCTATGAGGATGGCCCCAGGGTCCCTTGCCGGGCCTCCCCACTGCGGGCCTCCCGCTCCCGCCCCAGCCCTTCAAGCCTCAGCCACCCCCCAGTCGTCCTCACATCCTACCGCTCCACTGCTGAGCGCAAACTCCTGCCACCCCTCAAACCCCCTAAACCAACTCGGATCAGACAGGACATCACCATCTCTGGGGAGCCCCCACAGCCTGATCTCGATCCGCCCTCTGAAGATGGAATCCAAAGAGGTACAGGGCCCGAGGGATGGGCCTCAGGGCTGGGAAGAGACTGGGTGGAGATGTAGCGTTCTAAACACCAACTCACTACAACCCCCGACAAGCCCTGGGCTTCTTGTTCCTCCACCAGCTGCTGCTCCGGAGCTGACAGTTGTAGTTTCTATAGTAACAGTCTTTGCTGGGCTGGGGTCAGGAGTCCTGGGCTGGTGATTCTTCACTCTGGGTTCTCTCTTAGGGGACAGTCCTGATGGTGCTCCTCAGAATGATTCTCCAGCCACCACGGAGGGCAGGTACTGAACACCTAGATACTCCTTCCTGAAAACAGACTAAACTTTGTGTGTGTGTGTGTGTGTGTGCGCTAAGTCACTTCAGTCGGGTCTGACTATTGCGACCCAGAAGCCTGCCAGGCTCCTCTGTCCATGGGAGTCTCCAGGCAAGAATACTGGAGTGGGTTGCCACGCTTTCCTCCAGGGGATCTTCCCAACTCAGGGATGGAACCCGAGTCTCTTTAAGTCTCCTGCACTGGCATGCAGTTCTTTACCACTAGTGCCACCTGGGAAGCCCAGACTAAACTTTGGGTCCACCTAAATCCCACCCCAAGCATCGAGTGAAGAAGAGCTGGGCCTCTAGGGACAAGCAGCCCCAGTTTCTAACCCCAGCTTTGTCCCTTATCAGCTATGTGACCTCAAACATTCACTTAACCTTTCTGGGTCTCAGCCTCCTCACCTGTGAAATTGGGGTAAACATACCAAATACTTAATAAGTGGCTGGGGTCTGATACTGGTGAAGAGTCAGGCCCATACTAAGTCATTTTAGTTGCCCCACTTTGAGCCTCTATTGAAATTATTGTCCACAAATCCATGTGGCAACCAGGAACATTTCTCCTGTGTTACCTGGGCCCATCAGTTCTTTCACCACCATCATCAGAGTTAATCTGAGACCATCAATTTATTCAGCATTTACTGGAGTTTAGTCTCCTGGGTTTTCACTTTGGGTGAATGGGTGTGCGGTGGTGCTGATGACCAGAACAGAGTGGGGGGAGGTGTAACAGCTGAGCTAAGTTGCACTGAGGCACATACAGGACATTCCAGACAGTGGTCCTTCCATGAAAGCCCTGGAGATGGAGGCTACCAGTGTACAGTGTCCAGAGGTTGAGATAACAGGAATGGACGGGGCCCGCTTAGGGCCTCACATACCAC
Source organism: Bos taurus (assembly GCF_002263795.3). NCBI lineage: Eukaryota > Metazoa > Chordata > Mammalia > Artiodactyla > Bovidae > Bos > Bos taurus. The sequence continues at coordinate 27,928,432 of NC_037346.1, forward strand.
AGGCACATAAAACAAGCTGGGGTTTGGCTAGGGTCCCTACATACGACCTGGACGTCGGTTGTGTACCCCTGCACAGTATCATGTGAATAGCTGTGTTTTGAGGAACTCCATCCCTTTCTCTTTCCACAGGGAGGAAGAGGAGCTGGAGGAGCTGAAGGAGCAGAACTGGGAGCTGCCCCTGCAGGATGGTGAGGGCTGCTGGACCCCGGGGTGCCTGCTGAGACCCAGCTAGCAGCGCGGACCGGCTAGGTGGGGCACGGGACTTCCCTGATGTGCCTGTCTGCTCTCCAGAACCGCTTTACCAGACCTACCGCGCAGCCGTGCTGTCAGAGGAGCTGTGGGGGGTCGGTGAGGATGGGGGTCCGGCTTCAGCAAACGCTGGGGAAGCTCCCACCTTCGCCCGTCCCCCGGGCCCTCGAAACACGCTGTGGCAGGAGCTTCCGGCTGTGCGAGCCAGCGGCCTCCTGGACACCCTGAGTGCCCAGGAGCGGCGGATGCAGGAGGTGGGCGTCCCTGGGCTCGGTGCGGGGCGCGGAGGGGAGGAGCCTGGGCCCCAGGCCTGGGCTGGGAGCTGGGCTTTCCATTCGCACCCTGCGCATCCTCCTTAGAGCCTGTTCGAGGTGGTGACATCGGAGGCTTCGTACCTGCGCTCCCTGCGGCTGCTGACCGACACCTTCGTGCTGAGCCAGGCGCTCCGGGACACACTCACCCCCCGGGATCACCACACCCTCTTCTCCAACGTGCAGCGAGTCCAGGGAGTCAGTGAGCGGTCAGTGGGGTCCCCACCTTTCTGCTGGGCAAGCCTGGGGTAGGGGGAAAGCACGGCTTCTCAGCTCTGTCTCGGGGGCCTTCCCTCCAGAAGTCGGGGGGTGGGGCGGTGGGCACCCCAGGCTCTCTGCCCCGCCTCCAGTGCGTGTTCCCCACTCCCGCAGTTTTCTGGGGAAGTTACTGTCCCGGGTGCGCGCTTCCCCCCACATCCGTGACCTGTGCGACGTGGTGCACGCGCATGCCGTGGGACCTTTCTCCGTGTACGTGGACTATGTGCGGAACCAGCAGTATCAGGAGGAGACCTACAGCCGCCTGATGTGAGTGTAGTAGTGGAAGGGTCACCCGTGCGGGAGGAAGCCGGGGTACAGGGGCAGGGTCCAGGCCGGGGCAGGTCGCGGGTGATTAGGGTTTCCAACCAGACGCCAGCCTGCTCCTGCCTCCGTAGGGACACGAACGTTCGCTTCTCCGCGGAGCTGCGGCGGCTGCAGAGCCTTCCCAAGTGCCAGCGCCTCCCGCTGCCCTCCTTCCTGCTCCTGCCCTTTCAGCGCATCACGCGGCTCCGCATGCTGCTGCAGGTACCGCGTCCTGGCCTGGGCCCTTTTCGGCCCCACCAGCCCTGATGGGGCCTCCTGCCCCGCCATCACCATTTCCCGCCCCACCAGGAACACAGCAAACCCCTAAGTTAGGACTCAAAATCGGGGGCCCTCCATCTAGGACACTCCCTACCCCCAAGCCCTATCTGGAGTTACCCAAACGTTTCAGGAAGTGGTCTGGTGCAGGAGAAGAGCCTCTGGCTAGAGACCTGAGTTCTGGTCTTAGCTCTGCTGCTAACTGGCTGAGCCACTCTGGGCATGCCCCCTTTTCTCTCTCCAGGTCTCAGGGTGAATGTGGTGAGTGGTTTTTGAGGTCTTCTCAGGCCATATCTTTGACTGTGTGCCTTCCCAGTGGAGATGATATCATCTCCAAGGAGGCAGAAACTCCTCCTTTGAGGGGTAAAAACATGTTAAATATTCCACTGGTTGTGGTACTCCGAAAGGCCAGAGTACCTAAATAGATATACAGTGTATCAATGGTATTAAAATTTCATGGTGGGGGGTGGGGCAATGTCTAAATAGGCTCCTTAGAGGGGTGATACTGAAAAAAGTGGTGAGAAACACTCTTCTACTGTAGAGAAGAAAATTCTCCCTGAACCAATGTGGGGATCTCAGGGTGAAGAGCCCTCAGTTATGTTTCCAGTGTCTTAATGTCTTATTCAGCTTTATATAGGAGCTGCCCTGCTGGCTCAGTGGTAAGCAATCCCCTTGCCAATGCAGGAGACATGGGTTTAATCCCTGGGTCAGGAAGATCCCCTGGAGGAGGAAATGGCAACCTACTCCAGTATTCTTGCTGGGATAATCCCATGGACAGAGGAGCCTGGTGGGCCACAGTCCATGGGTTGCAAAGAGTTGGACGTGACTGAGCTCACACGCACCGCCTTATATATCCCCAGTGTAGACAACAACAGCATAATTATGATCAGGAGGATGGCTCTAATCATAATAGCTAAGCAACTCTTGAGTGTCTTTTCTAGATGTTCTAAGTGCTACACACCTGTTTAACCTTACTAATGACTGTGTGAGGCTAGGAACTGTTGTCGATCCCACTTTATAGATAAGGAAACTGAGGCTCAAAGAGGTTAAATAACTTGCCACAGGTCATACAGATAATATTCAATAATTGATGGATACAAACTTCAAATCCAGGTACTCTTAATTCCATGCTATGTTGCTTCTACTAATTATTTTTTTGTCGCTTAGTCATGTCCAACTCTGGGACACAGGCCCGAATACTGGAGTGGGAAGCCTTTCCCTTCTTCAGGGGATCTTCCCAACCCAGGGATTGAACCCAGGTTTCCCATATTTCAGGCAGTTCTTTACCAACTGAGCTATCAGGAAGCCCTCTAATATAATAATAGTTGTGGTTAATAATTATTAAAATAATAGCAACCTTCTTTTCAGCATTTACTATGTCCCAAAGACTATGCTAAGTACTTTATATAGATTTCCTTATTGAATTCTCACAATGCTATTGATTTGGTCAGTAGAAATTATCCCCATTTTACAGATGGGGAAACTAAGAGAGGAGAGGTAATGTGAGTTGCTCAGGGTTATGCAGACAATGAATGGCGAGGCTAGTGCCCCAGCCCTGTGAACCCCAAAATGCCAAGCCAAGTGGGGTCCTCTGAGTTGCAACCCCTCTGAATCCCAGGGCTGCAGAGCAGGGGTCCAATTACCCTTCCTCTTTGTTCCCGACAGAGGATGAGATGGTTGGATGGCATCACCGACTCAATGGACATGGGTTTGGGTGGACTCCAGGAGTTGGTGATGGACAGGGAGGCCCGGCGTGCTGTGGTTCATGGGGTCGCAAAGAGTCGGACACAACTGAACTGAGCAACTGAACTGAACTGAACTTTGTCCCCAGAATATCCTGCGTCAGACAGAGGAGGGGTCCAGCCGCCAGGAGAATGCCCAGAAGGCCCTAGGTGCTGTCAGTAAGGTGGGAGGGGGATGCTGGGGCTAGGGGAGGTGAGGAGGTGGGAGGGAGGGATGGGTGGAGGGGGTGAGATGGGTGTAGGCGGTGGGAAGGGTGGGTGATTCAGCTTCCCTTACCCAGATCATTGAGCGGTGCAGTGCCGAGGTCGGACGCATGAAACAGACAGAGGAGCTGATCCGGCTCACGCAGAGGCTGCGCTTCCACAAAGTCAAGGTTAGCCCCCCGCCCAGGCTCCGGGATTCCCTTTCCCCATGGTGCTGTGAGGTCAGAATCTCCTCCCTGCTTCTTCACAGGCCCTGCCCCTGGTCTCCTGGTCCAGGCGCCTGGAGTTGCAGGGGGAACTGACAGAGTTGGGGTGCAGGAGGGGAGGCGTGCTCTTTGCCTCGCGCCCCCGCTTCACCCCCCTCTGCCTGCTGCTCTTCAGTGACCTGCTGCTCATCACTCAGCCCAAGAGGTGGGTCCCAGGGAGGGAGGGAGCCCAGGCAGGGGTGGGGAGGAGGAGTCCAGCTAGACCTCTGCTCTCCCTCTGAACCTCCTCTTCCCTGGGCAGTGGACAGCGGCTACAGGTTCTGGATTATGCCCATCGCTCCCTGGTCCAGGCCCAGCAGGTCCCAGACCCATCTGGCCCCCCTACGTTCCGCCTCTCTCTTCTCAGCAACCACCAGGGCCGCCCCACACACCGGCTACTCCAAGCTTCATCCCTGTGAGTTGTGTCTCCTTCAGAAAACACTCTGGGCAGGGTGTGTGTGTGTGAGTGTGTGTGTGTGTGTGTGTGTGTGTGTGTGTGTTTCCCTGGTGGTCCAGTGGTTGAAACTCCATGCTTCCACTGCAGGGGGCACAGGTTCAATCTCTGGTCAGGGAACTAAGATCCAGCAGGTGCCACCGAAAAAGAAAACACCCTGGGGGACCCACTCCTGACCCTTACCTGACCTCTCAGAGTCCACCACCCTCCCCACAAAGTCTCTCCTCCGAAGCCCCTGGCTAACCCCCAGGAGGATCTCCTGGGCCAAAGGTGACCCCTTCCCTATGTTCTCACCAGATCAGACATGCAGCGCTGGCTGGGCGCCTTCCCTACCCCAGGCCCCCTTCCCTGCTCTGCAGACACCGTCTATGAGGACTGTGGTGAGTGTCCCCAAGAGGGGAGGAGGGAAGGAGAAGGGAGTCTTCAAGGAATATGGGGGAGAAGCTAAAAAGAGCCTGGATCCCACTGTGATGTCACCCACCCCAACCAGACTGTTCCCAGGAACTCTGTTCGGAGCCTTCCACACCCACCAAGACAGAGGGACGAAATGTGGAGTCCAGGGCTCCCCCCAAGCACCTTCACAAGAACCCTGAAGGTGAGAGATTCTTTTATTCATTCATTCAATAAATATTTATTCAGCATTTATGAGATACCACTCACTGTTCTCAGCACTGTGTACCAGACACGCAGATATCCTTGCCCTGCTATACTATACATTCAAGTAGAGGTAAAACTATAAAGAACAAACAAGATAAATAAGGGGAAAAGTGCTGTGGAAAATCAAAGGTGAAGCAGAGTCAAGGAGGTTAAGAGTCTCCAGGTTGGGTAGGGTTACACGTTTAAACAGGGAGGTCAAGGGACTTCCCTGGTAGATTGGTCATTAAGATGCTGCACTCCCAATGCAGGGGGCCTGGGTTCAATCCCTAGTCAGGGAAATAGATCCCATATGCTGGAACTAAGAGTTCTCATGGTGCAACTAAACCCCTCTGTAGCCAAATAAATAAACAAACAGTAAGTAGAGAGGGTGAGGCGGATCTCACAGGCACCCTGTGGACAGTGGCTTGGTGAAAGAATTTAGGCACATGGTGTCTGGTGTAGGAGTGTCCCAAAGGGATGCAGGAGTCAGGCCAGTGTGTTTGACGAGCGGTAAGAAAGCCGGTGTGACAAGAGGGAGTGAGGAAAGGAGAGAGAAGCAGATGAGGTCATAGGGGTAACTGGAATCAGGTCACGAGGGTCCTCATAGGTTCCTGTAAAAACTCTGGCTGTCACTCTGAGTGAGATGAGCAGTCAACGCAGGGCTTTATGGGAGGGACCCCACCTCTCTCTGATGCTGCTGTCACATCCACCTGTAATGGCCTCCAATGCTCCAAGGCTTTTCCACTAATTCCCACGCCTGCCACGGCCCTCAGGCATTAGACCCCACTGGGCCTCCCTTCCCGTCCCCCTGCCCCCCGACCTGCCCTCTGCCCTGGACCCACTTAGGCCCTTGTGTCTTCTTTTTTAGGCTGGCTGAAAGGGCTTCCTGGAGCCTTCCCTGCCCAGTTGGTGTGTGAAGTCACAGGGGAACATGAAAGGAGGAAGCACCTTCGTCAGCACCAGAGACTCCTGGAGGCTGTTGGGCCGTCTTCAGGCCCCCCCGATGCCCCCCCACCCTAATGCATGATGGTGTGTGGAGGGGAGCAGCGCAAGTCAGGACAGCTGGCAGCCTGACACAGAGAGAACAAAGCCCATCCATGCACTGGATTCGCTGTCAGTGGAAACGCTACCTCAGTGGCAACCAATAGGGACTGAGCTTCAAGACTGGGCAGCCAATGAAAACAGGGCCGTCTGAGCCCACGCAGGAGGGAGAATGAAGATGGCTTGAGTGGGTTGCCAGTGGAGGCAGAGGCTTAGTGCAGAGCGGACAGTAGGTGGTGAGCCTCTGGCCAGTGAGTATCCCTGCTATGCTCACAGCCAAAGAAGAGGATTCTAGGTCAAGGCAGTTAAAAGAGGGCTGCATTTGAGATAAAGTCCTAGGATCAAATAGCCAATAGCAGGGATATGTCCAGATGGTGATCTGGGCCCAAGAGACCAATAGGAACCCTGCTTGGTGCTATAGCAATCACTGTCTTGTCTTTCGAGTCTGGGAAGTATTAGATTCCATTCCTGAGGTGCCTCCTGTATCCTCTTAAGCCACTTCCTTTCTTCTAGAAGAATCCAGAGTATGTCTCAGAGAATCTGTGTGTGTGCATATGTCTGTATATGTATTAAGGAGGGTGATTTTTTGGAACATGGTGTGTATGGTTTTGCCTCCTTGCCAGATAACTGAGTGCTCTATTTCTTCCCTCACCCCTCATTTTTCCCATTAGTCTCCTCAAAAAGACACTAGGTCTGAGCTCCAGAGGCAAATGTGCTGGGTATGGCTTGGTAGCCAGAGGCCAGAGCTGGGGATGAGAGAGTCCTGGGTTCTGGGTCTCTTGGAGGCCAGAGACACCAAGCAGCCTTGCAGAGGAGTCTGAAGGACTGAAGATGGCCAGTAGCTGGGGTCTGAGGCCTCCTGAAGTTTGTAGGCCCTTCTCCTTGCCCAAAGTTTGGCCCCCATAATCCCTACTTGCAGATCATCCAGCCTGAACCATAACCAGCCATCCAGCCTCAGCCTCAGGCTTCAGACTGACTCTGGGCCCCAGGTTTGGGTGAGCTTCAGCTGTGGCTCTTGAGCCAACTGAGCCTCTAGGGCTTTCTTGCCTTCATCATGATCCTTTCACAGAAAGACTGGCCCAAGCAGTGGGAGAGAACAGAGAGCCAGTGTTGCTGCCTAACCCCACCCAGAGCATCTGCTTACAGATGAGAAACTGGCACGATGCCAGAGGAGGAAGTGAGGGACAGACAGAGCAGAGCAGACAATTGCGGGCAAATGGCATCACTCCTTCCCTTCAGCTCACGCATGGCAACTTGCCTGGGACATAAACTGCCATGCCCTTCACAAGAGAGTGCAAGAACTCTGAGGGATCCAGAGGGAGAAAGGTACTGGCATTTGGCTTGTCCATGACTTTGGAGATTGACCCAGCACAGTGCCTGGCATATGAGATGCCATGCCATGCTTAGTCACTTAGTCGTGTCCAACTTTTTGCAACTCACTGTAGCCTGCCAGGCTCCTCTGTCCATGGGATTTTCCAGGCAAGAATACTGGAGTGGGTTGTCATTTTCTTCTCCAGGGGATCTTCCCAACCCAGGGATCAAACCTGTGTCTCCTATGTCTCCTGCATTGCAGATGGATTCTTTACCCACTGAGTCATCACTGTCAAGAAATATTGGTGGAGCTGTGTTGAGGCTTTCTGGGGGACCAAGTTTTTAAAGCAGGAGTGGTTTCTAAATGTGACTCTATTAGGGGGAGCAGAGCTGGTTGAAAAGGTATTTTTTGAGAGCAGGGGTCAGCTCTGCTGGGAACTGGGGCTTGGAGAGCAGGTGCAAGGCCTGAATGTGCTGATGCTCATAGCTTCCGAGGGATCTTGGACAGTATGGTGGTGGGAGAGTTTCAGGTGCTGGAGCAGGGAGCTGCAGGTTGGGAAAAGGACAGGTAGAGCCAGATATAGCTGGGACTTGGGCAAGTGAAGAACACAAAAGGCAATCAGTCAGCAATAAATGTCCTTTACTGAGCAGCCACACATCTCTGTGTTTAATTCATTTCTACATCTGTTCATTGAGTGCCTTCTATGAGCTAGGCACTCTTCTAGGATCTGAGGATACAGAGATGAAAAAGACAAGGACCTTGCCCTTAAGGAGCTTACATTCTGGGGAAGTTGCTAAGTAAACAATTTAATAACTAAGATAAGATCAGATAGAAGTGATTACTTTGAAGAAAATGCAAAAAAGGCTATGATACAGAGTAGTGTGTGTGTGTGTGTGTGTGTGTGTGTGTGTGCATGTGTGTGTGTATGTGTGTGGCTTTGGGGAAGAGCCTGGAGGAGATGATGTTAAACTGAGACCCAAATAACAAGAAGGAAGCATCTGGGAAGATCTGAGCAAAGAACACTCTAGGGGTGGCAACAAAGGGACTGAAGTCCAGGAAGAGAAGGCAGTGGTCATGGGGAGGGAACTGACCTACATGCTAACAAGTTTCCTGGGGGCTGGGGTGGGGTGTCACTCCACAGAAACTCCCCTCGTCCTCTGATACTCAGAGACACACAGACACATCCAGAGGCACGAAAAGCTGCACATGTATCCCACATATGTGTTCCCTCCCAAATCCTCAGTCCCTTCCCAAATCCTGCCATTTAAGGAAACCTCCAGGCTCCAAGCCAGAGATTCTGATATTGGGACAATGGAAAGACGGAAATCAGTTAAGAGTTTTTTGGGGAATTGCATTATGGCTAAGACTCGGAGCTCCCAATGCAAGGGGCTTTGGGTTTGATCTCTGTTCAGGGAACTAGATCTTACATGCTACAACTAGAGATCCCAGCGTGCTGTGTGCTCAGTCACTCAGTCCTGTCCGACTCTTTGTGGCCCTTTGGACTTCAGTCTACTAGGCTTCTCTGTCCATGGGATTTTTAAAACAAGAATACTGGAGTGGGTTACTATTTCCTCCTCCAAATGCCATAACTGAGACCTGGCACAGCCAAATAAATAAATTGGGGGACGTGAAAGAATGAAAATATAACCACATGTTCCAAAGAGACTGAAAAGACAGGAGGGGAGGGGACTGTCCTGTTCCTGTTATCTCAGGGGTCCCTTTCCATTTTGGGGTGACCTGAGTGTGTGTATGTGTATGCACAGTCCTGGAGAGGTCTGCATTTTGCATGTCTGTTGGAGAAGACCAAGAGGCAGAAAGCACAGTGGTATAGCAAAGAAGCAGATGTGAGAGAATGAGGACTTCATGGGAGAAGGAATGGGGCCCAGGCAACAAAGACAGAGGAGATGGAATAGTGTAGTGGGTAGAGGTGGTCCAGGTGGTAGTGAGTGACTTGGGTCTCATACATTCTCTCCCTCCCTCTCCTGAGCACCTTCTGCCAGGTGTCCACCTCTCTGCCTTAGCTATCTACAGCCTTCTCCTGGTGTCCATCACCTTCTCTGTTCTGTGTTGTCCCCTGCCCCAACTTTTTGCCCTTCTGGATTGCCTTCTGCAGTTTCCTGTAGGAAGGCCCATGGGAGGAGAAGTCTCTCTCAGTGCTGCCTTGACTGACATTCCAGGCATGGCTACAAACACCCAGGTGGTAGAGAGGCTTACTGCCTGGCTAGGGGCATCCTCGGAGAAGGCAATAGCACCCCACTCCAGTATTCTTGCCTGGAGACTCCCATGGACAGAGGAGCCTGGTAGGCTGCAGTTCATGGGGTCGCTAAGAGTCGGACACGACTGAGCGACTTCACTTTCACTTTTCACTTTCATGCATTGGAGAAGGAAATGGCAACCCACTCCAATGTTCTTGCCTGGAGAATCCCAGGGATGGCGGAACCTGGTGGGCTGCGGGATCACACAGAGTCGGACACGACTGAAGTGACTTAGCAGCAGCAGCAGGGGCATCCTGGAGCTGCCATTACCCCATTCCTCATATTCTATCATCTGAGGGGGTAGAAGAAACAAACATTTTCACAGCCTTAGGAAAAGCCTTCCTACTCGTTGGGAGGACTGATGCTGAAGCTGAAACTCCAGTATTTTGGTCATCTGATGTGAACAGCTGACTCACGGGAGAGTCCCTGATTCTGGCAAAGATTGAGGGCAGAGGAGAAGAGGGCATCAGAAAATGAGATGGCTGGATGGCATCACCGAAGCAACAGACATGAACTTGGGCAAACTTCGGGAGATGGTGAGGGACAGGGAGGCCTGGCATGCTGCAGTCCATGGGGTTGCAAAGAGTCGGACATGACTGGGTGAGCAAACAGCAAGGAAAAGTGCACGTATATCTCAGACCTGGAAGAAGTGACTCGGGGGACAGATTGGGGAAGCCAGGCCTCTGTTGGGGGTAGTCAGTGTGTGTTCTCTCTACTCACAGCTCTGCTCCTCATGTTTGTGGCACCCATATTTGGGGAGTCAATGAGAATACAGGTAGGATTGGGCACTGACCTCCCTGTGCACTGACCCTTCTATGGGCTCTGGGTCAACATCGTCGTGGCCACTGTTTCCTTATTGCAGGACGGGTGGGCTGCAATCATGACCTTGAGCAGCAAGTGAGTGAGAGAAGCCTGCTTTTCCCTGCAGCCATTCCACAGGCTGAGCTGAGGTTCTAGTAGTCACAGGTTCCAGTAGTCACAGGGACACTTGGCGAACGCAACATGCTGTACATTGGACAATGCCTGATAAAATCCTTTAAAAATGTGCCGAGTCTATGAGGTTGATGGGGTGCTATGTTTTTAAATTTTATTTACTTATTTATGGCCGTGCTGGGTCTTTGCTGCTGTGCAGGCTTTTCTCTAGGTGTGGAGAGCTGGAGCTACTCTCTAGGGTGTACTCAGTAGCTATGGTGCATGAGCTTAGTTGCTCCATCACCTGTGGGGTCTTCATGGATCTTCCTGGATCGGGGATAGAACCTGTCTCCTGCACGGGCAGGCGGATTCTTTACCCCTGAGCCCCCAGGGAAGTCCGATGGGGTGCTATTTTAAAAATGAAATTCTTTTCACTTGAAAAAAAAGTGTAATTCACATGCAGCAATATCCACCCTCTTTCCTGGTAGCTCAGCTGGTAAAGAATCTGCCTGCAAGGCAGGAGACCCTGGTTCAATTCCTGGGTCAGGAAAATTCTCTGGGAAAGGGATAGGCTACCCACTCCAGTATTCTTGGGCTTCCATGGTGGCTCAGGGAGTAAAGAATCCAGCTGCAATGAGGGAGACCTGGGTTCAATCCCTAGGTTGGGAAGATCCTCTGGAGGAGGCCATGGCAACCCACTCCCCTGTTCTTGCCTGGAGAATCCCCATGGATAGAGGAGCCTGATGGGCTCTACAGTCCATGGGGTTGCCGAGTCTTGGACACGACTAGGCACACATATAGTCATGAAATCACTACTGCAATCAAGATACGAGTGTTTCATTGCCCCCTTAAGTTCACTTGTGCTCCTTTGTGCTGAACCCCTTATCCCACCCCAGCCTCTGGCAGCCCCTTGTTTGTTTTCTGTCCCTACAGTTGTGTCTTTTCTATAATGTCGTATAGATGGACTTATACAGTAGGCAGCCTTTCAAGTGTGGCTTCTCTCATTTAGCAAAATGCTTTTTGTCCACGTTGTTGTGTCAACACTTTTCTTTTTATTGTCGAATAAGAGTCCATTGCATGGATGCACAGCAATTGTTTATTCATTCCCTAGAGTGAAGCGTGTTTGGGTTGTTTCCAGTTCGGGTTTTTTTTTGCCATGTAGTCTTGTGGGATCTTATTAATAGTTCTGGGAGCAGGGATTGAACCTGCATCCCCGGCATTGGAAGCATGGAGTCTTAACCACCAGGGAAGTTCCTGTTTCCAGTTTTAAATGGTTACAAATAAAGTCACTGTTAGGTATTCTTGCATAGGCATTGTGGTTTTTTTTTTGGTTGTTTGTTTGTGGATACAACTGAGCGACTGAACTGACTGACTGACTGACACCATGCAGCTTGTGGGATCTCAGTTCCCTGTGGGACTTGAACCTAGGCCACAACAATGAGAGTGCTGCATCCTAACCACTACACTGCCAGAGAACTCCTTCCTGTATAGGTTTTTGGGTGAATGTAGATTTCATTTCACTTGGGTGCATACCTAGGGGTGGGATTACTAGGTCATATCTCTGCCAACAAAGGTCCGTATAGTCAAGGCTATGGTCTTCTCAGCAGTCATGTATAATTGTGAGAGCTGGACTGTAAAGAAGGCAGAATGCCAAAGAATTGAAGCCTTTGAACTGAGGTGCTGGAGAAGACTCCTGAAAATATCTTGGACAGCAAGGAGATCAACCTGGAATAGTCACTGGAAGGACTAATGCTGAAGGTGAAGCTCTAGTATTTTCGTCACCTGATGCGAAAAGACGACTCGTTGGAAAAGTCCCTGATGCTGGGAAAGATCGAGGGCAGAAGGAGAAGAGGGCGTCGGAGGATGAGATGACTGGACAGCATCACCAATGCAATGAGCGTGAACTTGGGCAGGCTCCAGGAGATGGTGAGGGACAGGGAGGCCTGGTGTGCTGCAGTCCATGGGATCGCAAAGAGTTGGACCCGACTGGGGGACTGAACAACAACAACGATAACAGTGATAAGTGTTCAATTTAACTTTATTGGAAACCGGCCATCTGTTTTCCAAAGTGTCTGTACACTTTGCATTCCCACCAGCAAAGTATGAGCATTGTGGCTGGTATCCTGCTCTGTGTCTTGGCCACTAATTGGCATCATCAGTTTTGTTGTTTTGTTTTGCATGACAGTCTATTAGGTGTGTAGTGGTATCTCGTGGCTTTTAATCTGCCTTTCCCTAATGACTAATGATGCTGAATATCTTTTCATGTGCTTATTTGTATATCTTCTTTGGTGAAATGTCTGTTCAAAACTTTGGGCCTTTTACAAACATTTTGTTTTCTTATTATTGTGTTTGGAGACTTCTTTGTATATTCTTGATATAAGTCCTTTATCAAATATATGATTTGAAAATATTTTCCCCCAGTCTGTGGCTTGTCTTTTTGTTCTTCTAAACTGCGTTTTTCCAGGAGCAGAAATTCTTTTCTTTGCAGTCACTTCACTTCTTGCTTTAAGCAGCCTTTTTTCTTCTTACTTCTGTTGAGTTGGTATATAGAAGGCAATGGAATGTCCCACAGAGGCAGAACCGAGCAAGCAGGACACACACAAGGAAGCCTGTCTGCCCATTATTTCCCACGTGCCCAAAGCCTAAAGGTCAAAGGACATCCTGGGAGGAGAGTGGATCTAGCAACTTAAGATCTTCTGGAGTCTAGTTCTTTATTCAGTGTGCTATCCTTAGAAAGGCAGCATGGGCACCACCCGGGGGCTTGTCCAAAGTGTGGCATCTGCATTTTAATGAGATGCCCAGACCAGGAGTACACACATTAGAGTTTAAGGAACATCACCTTCAATAGGCCCACATGAAGGAAGAATGTATATTTCATAGAGGCAAAAAGGAGGGACCTTGCAACACGTGGATTCTGGCCACAGAGATATCCTAGCAAGGCCAGGTGTCTGGGAGCTCATCATAGAGGAGATTCATGCTGGAGTTTCTACTGGGGTGAGCTGGCCTGGGGCAGGACTGTTTCTGAGTGTCACATAGGCAGCAAAGCACATCCACGTGGACAGTCAAGGAGTGACAATAAGCTTGTGTTCTCAAGTCCATGTTCTAAGCCCAAGTCCATATTCTCCAGGGGCTACTGTCTTAGAAGCATTGGTAAGTCCCTCCCCTTACTTACGCAACAGTGGGACTCCTTCCTTTTCAGAAATCTCCCAGTCTCACACTCCATTCCGGCTGCCACTCTGTACTTGTGTGAGCACGTGATCATTACTAGTCGACTGCTCAGCTTTCTTTCTTTTGGGAGAGTGATCCCTTCCCACGCCCATGTAGTTCATGGGTTGTCAATCAAGGCATCTGAGCCAGACACTTGGGATTTGGAATCCTACCTAGAAATAGAGAAGGATGGAGGTTCAGGGGGATCTGGGGGACAATGGTGGGTAGAGAGACCAGTTTCGTTTTCATTTTTAAAGAAACTTTAATTTTTATTTATTTATTTTATGTCCTAGGTCATGCACGGATGTGGGATCTTGGTTCCCCAAAGATCAAATCTGTGCCTCCTGATTTGGGAGTGTGGAGTCTTAACCACTGGACCACCAGGCAAGTCCTGAGAGACCAGCTCTTGCTAATGATTTGTCCATGCTCCCCCGGTCTCTGTTTAGTTCTAGGCCTGGATGTTCTGCTTTCCTTTTGAGTCTGTGCTTACTCAGTATCACCCAATATACTCCTTTTTGCCTAGCTTAGTCAGTCTGGGTTTGTGCTTGTAACCAAAGAACTCACACTGATACAAAATCTTACAAGATAATTGGTCAGTGCTGCTGCTAGCCCACAAGGGCCCTTTGTGCCTTCAACCTTGTGGTTAACAGGCGGCCCTTCTGAACAGATGTAGGGTTAGTTGACTTGGCAGGGAGCAGCACCTTTATGTAGATGTAGAACAAATTGCATCTTCCTCCAGGCCACTGGGGATCCTTTGGTGGGGTATGGCTGATTGAGCAGAATGAAGTCTAGAGTTCAGTTCTTACCCTCTTTGCCATGTGCTCTTGTGCAGTGCCCATCCTGCAACCTTACATGGAGACTCTCTTGTCACATCCCTCACCCTTCCCTTTGGCTCTTTCTCTTCCTTCTGTCTTCCAGTTTACCTCTTCTAGGCTTTTATTCTGGCAACATCAAGGCTGATAACAGCTATGTTTACTTTCATAGCTGTGGTTGAGTCTTCCGTGCTTTGTCCATCTGTTGATTCTAAAATTGAAACTCAATAAACAGTGTTTACCTTATATATTGTGACTGTATAAATATCTTTCATTGCAGAGCTAGTAATCACTAAGATTACATTTCCTTTCTTGAGGAAATTGTGTTGGACTATTTTTAATTACCTTTTGAAAAACTGTATTTGATACATTCACAGGTTTATATGAAACATACATTCACAGTTATTTGTTATTAAGTCGTGTCTGACTCTATGACCCCATGGACTGCAGCATGCTGGTTACCCTGTCCCTCACTAACTCCCAGAGTGTGCTGAAATTCATGTCCATTGAATTGGTGATGCCATCCAATCATCTCATCCTCTGTCGTCCCCTTCTCCTCCTGCCTTCAATCTTTCTCAGCATCACAGTCTTTTCCAATGAGTTGGCTCTTCACATCAGGTGGCCAAAGTGTTGGAGCTTCAGCTTTAGCATAAATCTTTCCAGTGAATATTCAAGGTTGATTTCCTTTAGAATTGACTGATTTGATCTCCTTACAGTGCAAGGGACTCTCAAGAGTCTTCTCTAACACCACAGTTTGAAAGCATCAATTCTTTGGCGCTTGGTCAAATGATTCTAAATGATTCTAATGTAATGAATACCCATGCACTCATCACACAACTCAGGAACCAATAGCCTATTGCCTACTGGTGTATGTACCAGTGCAACCCTTTCTGTCCCATTTCCCTGCCTCCCCTGAGAAATAGCCACTATTCTACATTTTGTGTTTATCATTTCACTGCTTTTTAAAACATGCCATGCAATCATAATAGAATGTATGTTTCAACAATGTTTGGCTTAGTTGTGCTTATTTATAATCTTTATAAAAATGGTATATCTGTGGCATACTTTTCTGGGAGCTATAGTTCTCAGGAAGCATTGTATTGCCTAGATTCTTCCATATTGTATTGTGCTGCATATGCTTTCTCATTTCTAGTAGGGCCAGCCCCTTCCCCACAACACTGGTCCCTCCTGGCATAGAACACACTTCACAGTTATTCCTACCTGTAACTGAGGAAGCTAGGGAATTTGCCCACCAGCTCCCTATCTGTCATTAGTTTGTAGGTCAGCCTTCAGACTTGGGTGACCCTGACTGTGGTTACTGGTGGGGGCATAGGCTTGGATTACTGTGATATTGAATGGTTTGCCTTGGAAACGAACAGAGATCATTCTATAGTTTTGAAACTGCATCCAAGTACTGCATTTCAGACTCTCTTGTTGACCATGATGGCTACACCATTTCTTCTAAGGGATTCCTGCCCACATTAGTAAATATAATGGTCATCTGAGTTAAATTCACCCATTCTAGTTCATTTTAGTTTGCTGATTCCTAGAATGTCGACGTTCACTCTTGCCATCTCCTGTTTGACCACTTCCAATTTGCCTTGATTCATGGACCTAACATTCCAGGTTCCTATGCAATATTGCTCTTTACAGCATCGGACCTTGCTTCTATCACCAGTCACATCCACAACTGGGTATTGTTTTTGCTTTGGCTCCATCCCTTCATTCTTTCTGGAGTTATTTCTCCACTGATCTCCAGTAGCATATTGGGCACCTACCAACCTGGGGAGTTCCTCTTTCAGTATCCTATCATTTTGCCTTTTCATACTGTTCATGGGGTTCTCAAGGCAAGAATACTGAAGTGGTTTGCCCTTCCCTTCTCCAGTGGACTACATTCTGTCAGATCTCTCTACCATGACCCATCTATCTTGGGTGGCCCCACATTGCATGGCTTAGTTTCACTGAGTTAGACAAGGCTGTGGTCCATGCGACCAGTTTGGCTAGTTTTCTGTAATTATGGTTTCAGTGTGTCTGCCCTCTGATGTGCTCTCGCAACACCTACCGTCTTACTTGGGTTTCTCTTACCTTGGACATGGGGTATCTCTTCACGGCTGCTCCAGCAAAGTGCAGCTGCTGCTCCTTACCTCAGACAATATCTTAGTAATCCAAGCCTATGCCCCAACCAGTAACGCTGAAGAAGCTGAAGTTGAATGGTTCTATGAAGACCTACAGACCTTTTAGAACTAACACCTAAAAAAGATGTCCTTTTCATTATAGGGGACTGGAATGCAAAAGTAGGAAGTCAAGAAACACCTGCAGTAACAGGCAAATTTGGCCTTGGAGTACGGAATGAAGCAGGGCAAAGGCTAATAGAGTTTTGCCAAGAGAACGCACTGCTCATAGCAAACACCCTCTTCCAACAACACAAGAGAAGACTCTACACATGGACATCACCAGGTGGTCAAAACGAGATCAGACTGATTATATTCTTTGCAGCCAAAGATGGAGAAGCTCTATACAGTCAGCAAAAACAAGACCAGGAGCTGACTGTGGCTCAGATCATGAACTCCTTATTGCCAAATTCAGACTTAAATTGAAGAAAGTAGGGAAAATCACTAGACCATTCAGGTATGACCTAAATCAAATCCCTTATGATTATACAGTGGAAGTGTGAAATAGATTTAAGGGACTAGATCTGATAGATAGAGTGCCTGATGAACTATGGACGGAGGTTCATGACATTGTACAGGAGACAGGGATCAAGACCATCCCCATGGAAAAGAAATGCAAGAAAGCAAAATGGCTGTCTGAGGAGGCCTTACAAATAGCTGTGAAAAGAAGAGAAGTGAAAAGCAAAGGAGAAAAGGAAAGATATAAGCATCTGAATGAAGAGTTCCAAAGAATAGCAAGGAGAGATAAGAAAGCCTTGCTCAGCGATCCATGCAAAGAAATAGAGGAAACCAATAGAATGGGAAAGACTAGAGATCTCTTCAAGAAAATTAGAGATACCAAGGGAACATTTCATGCAAATATGGGCTTGATAAAGGACAGAAATGGTAGGGCCCTAACAGAAGCAGAAGACATTAAGAAGAGTGGCAAGAATACACAGAAGAACTGTACAAAAAAGATCTTCACGACCCAGATAATCACAATGGTGTGATCACTCATGTAGAGACAGACATCCTGGAACGTGAAGTCAAGTGGGCCTTAGAAAGCATCACTACGAACAAAGCTAGTGGAGGTTGATGGAATTCCAGTTGAGCTATTCCAAATCCTGAAAGATGATGCTGTGAAAGTGCTGCACTCAATATGCCAGCAAATTTGGAGAACTCAGCAGTGGCCACAGGACTGGAAAAGGTCAGTTTTCATTCCAATCCCAAAGAAAGGCAATGCCAAAGAATGCTCAAACTACCGCACAATTGCACTCATCTCACACGCTAGTCAAGTAATGCTCAAAATTCTCCAAGCCAGGCTTCAGGAGTATGTGAACTGTGAACTTCCAGATGTTCAACCTGGTTTTAGAAAAGTCAGAGGAACCAGAGATCAAATTGCCAACATCCGCTGGATCATGGAAAAAGCAAGAGAGTTCCAGAAAAACATCTATTTCTCCTTTATTGACTGTACCAAAGCCTTTGACTATATGGATCACAATAAACTGTGGAAGATTCTTCAAGAGATGGGAATATCAGACCACCTGACCTGCCTCTTGAGAAACCTGTATGCATATCAGGAAGCAACAATTAGAACTGGACATTGAACAACAGACTGGTTCCAAATAAGAAAAGGAGTACGTCAAGGCTGTATATTGTCACCCTGCTTATTTAACCTATATGCAGAGTACATCATGAGAAATGCTGGGCTGGAAGAAGCACAAGCTGGAATCAAGATTGTTGGGAGAAGTATCAGTAACCTCAGATATGCTGATGACTCCACCCTTAAGGCAGAAAGTGAAGAGGAACTAAAAAGCCTCTTGATGAAAGTGAAGGAGGAGAGTGAAAAAGTTGGCTTAAAGCTCAACATTCAGAAAACTAAGATTATGGCATCTGGTCCCATCACTTCATGGCAAATCGATGGGGAAACAGTGGAAACAGTGTCAGACTTTATTTTGGGGGGGCTCCAAAATCACTGCAGATGGTGACTGCAGCCATGAAATTAAAAGATGCTTACTCCTTGGAAGGAAAGTTATGACCAAACTAGACAGCATATTAAAAAACAGAGACATTACTTTGCCAACAAAGGTCCATCTAGTCAAGGCTATGGTTTTTCCAGTGGTCATGTATGGATGTGAGAGTTGGACTGTGAAGAAAGCTGAGCACCGAAGAATTGATGCTCTTGAACTGTGGTGTTGGAGAAGACTCTTGAGAGTCCCTTGGACTGCAAGGAGATCCAACCAGTCCATTCTAAAGGAGATCAATCCTGGGTGTTCTTTGGAAGGACTGATGCTAAAGCTGAAACTCCAATACTTTGGCCACCTCATGCGAAGAGTTGACTCATTGGAAAAGACCCTGATGCTGGGAGGGATTAGGGGCAGGAGGAGAAGGGGACGACAGAAGATGAGATCGCTGGATGGCATCACCGACTCGATGGACATGAGTCTGAGTAAGCTCTGGGAGTTGGTGATGGACAGGGAGCCCTGGCGTGCTGCGATTCATGGGGTCGCAAAGAGTCGGACACGACTGAGCAACTGAACTGAACTGAACTGAAATGACCATGGTTAATGGGATGGTACTCGTCCCTGGCAGGGCCAGAGAATATTTGGGCTTGGAATGGAGCGATCTTTGCTCTGGCAGCTAAAGGTTTAAGATGGACTGTGCAGGGTGTAAGGGCCACGTTTCTCATTATGTGGATGAAAGAAAAGGAGGAGGGTGGTTTCCAGAGAAAGAAAAAAGTACTCATGGAGGGATTTCCCTGGTGGCACAGTGGATAAGAATCCGCCTGCCAGTAGAGGGAACACAGGTATGATCCCTGGTTCAGGAAGATTCCATGTGCTGCAGAGGAGCTAAGCCCATGTGCCACAACTGCTGATGCATCTGTGTGTCTGGAGCCTGTGGTCTGCGCAGCAAGACGAGCCACTGCAACGAGAAACCCCCACTCGCCACAACTAGAGAAAGACCTGGAGCAGCAATGAAGACCCAGCACAACCAAAAGTAATAAATGCATTCATAAAATAAATAAATACATTTTTTTAAAAAGATGCTCAAGGAGGAGCAAGACCAGAGTCCAAGTTCTGTGATCTGAATATTTGTGTCCCCCAAATTAATATGTTGGGAAAGTAACCCAGAAGGTGAAGGTGGGAGGCTCCACTTTAATGAATAGGATTAACATCCTTATAAAAGAGACCCCACAGGGATCCCTAGCTTCACCTGAGGACACAGCAAGAAGTCTGTGACCTGGAATTGGGCTATCGCCCAAATATGCCAATTATGATTGTGTGGCACCATGATCTTGGACTTCCAGCCTCCAAAACTATGAGAAATAAGTTTCTGTTGTTTATAAATTCTACAGTCTATGAAGCCTGGTGTGCTGCAGTCCACAGGGTTTCAAAGAATCGGACATGACTAAGCGACTGAACAACTCTATGGTATTTTGTTGTAGCTGACTGAATGGATTAAGACACAGAGGAAGATTCCTCACAGGATTTGAATTCGTGATTCTAATTATTCTGAGTTCCAGCTGTGCACATGACCTCATGATCTATAATTAACTCCCCTTTGACTTAAATTAATTTCAGTTCCATTCCAGTCACTCGTCAGCAAGGATGCCTGCTAAACACCTCTGTGGTTTTGCTCTTTCTTCTATGTTTGCTGGTGAGAGTGCAAAACAATGAAAACAATAACAATAATGATGCTGCTTGGGCCTTCCCTGGTGATCCAGTGGCTAAGACTCTGTGCTCCCACCGCAGGGGGCCAGAGTTCAATCCCTGGTCAGGGAACTTGATCCCATATGCTGCAGCTAAGGCCGGGAACAGCCAAATAAATAAATAAGATAAATAAATATTTAAAAATAATATCTCCACTTTCTGGGAATTTACTATGAACAAAAGATTGCTTTTTGTTCATTATCTTATTCAATACTCAAACCAAATCTAGACAAGTATTGTCCCACGTTACAGATGAGTAAACTAAGACACAAAGAAGCTATATGATTCTTCCAGGTTCATAAAGCCATTAAGAGGAAGACCCCTAATTCATCTCTTGGGTTGCTGGACCGAAAGCCTTTGTTCTTAACCATATGCATCACTCTCTTCACAAAGTGAATCAACTCTGATGGGATTCAGACTCACAGCCTGAATTTGAAAGGCTTGTTCCCCACAATTCCAGGCGCTAACTGAGGTCTGGAAGCCACAGTGATCAGGCTGCCCCAGGTGACTCAGATTTATTTTCCTACAGCTCAAAAGACAGCTTAGGAAAATCTCAGACTGTATAACACTCTCATGTCCCCTCCTGGTCCTGTGTCTTTCCCCTCTGGTGCTGAGATTAAAAAAAAAAAAAAAAGGGAAAAAGTAAAAAAGAGGGGAAGGGGTGGGAACTGTGAACCAGAAGTGAGTAGAGGTGGGGGAAGTAGGGAGAAGGTTGGTGACACCTGTGGGAGGCATATCCAACCGTCTCCCTGGGGATAAGCTCCTCCCCTTCTCCTGCTCCATCCGTGAGTACTTGGGGGTGGGGTTAGGGCAGAGGATGTGGGAAGAGCAAAGGAGACCCTCAGCAAACAGGGCTGTTAGAGGAAGGAGGCATCACACGCACAGTTCTGAGTTGAAGCCCCAGAGGAGCAGGGTTTCCAGAAAGAGTTTGAGCTGAAGCTGCGGGCCCCTTCCCCCAGTTGATGCCCCCCTCTCCCTCCACAAAGGAATATTCCATGGCAGTTAGGGGCCCTCTCCTGCTGAATGGGTTGTTCTTTTCCAGACGCCAGGTGCTGTGGTGGCCACTGCTCTGCCTGATGAAAATATTTAAATGATGAAGGACAACTGACACTGGCAAGGGAAGGGGGAGATGGGGTGGAGGATAGAAGCGGAGTCAGGGAGTACTCAAGATGGTGACAGGGAACATTAGGGATGAATTCCCTGGGTCAGGAGGAGAAAGGGATGAACATAAGAAGCCTGGAAAGGGCTGGGAGGGCTGGAAAGCAGGATGGGGTGGTGGTGAGCCCGGGACAAGAGGAAGAGGTGCAGAACTGTGTCTCCACCCGTGACAGTAACTGGCCGGTAATTAAGGACCACAGCGTGAAGCTCCACAGGGTTTCTCCACTGCTCCTGCAGTGCAGGATCACACACAGCTCCCGCTGGATAGCGCAGGTGTTGGCCTCAGAGCTCAGCCTGCTCGCCTTCATCCTGCTGGTGGTCATGGTCTTCTCCAAGAAATGGCTGTGCTTCGAGAGGATCCGTTTCTACCAGCACTGGCCCATGAACGTCACCACCAAAATCTACACGTCAGTTCACATAATGTCCCTGGGGCTCCTGCATATCTACAAATCCAAGAGCTATTCCAACTCAGAATGGGAAAGGTGAGACCCTTACTCTCATCCCACCCCAGGGGCTCCAGGAGGAGTCCCTTGCCTTGGCCTCGACCTCTGTACCCCAGTATTCTTGGCCCTTCCTTCTGGTCAGCCCCACTTTTTTTGACCAGTAAGATGGTTCTACTGGCCCTGAGACCCCCCCAGGGATCATTGTTCCTCCTCAGTTGGGCAATCCACTTCTCCTGCCCCAATGGGAAGGCTCGCAGCCAAGTCTGTGCTTACAGAAATGTTGTGAGGGACTTGGATTCTGGGGGTGTGTGAATCACTTATTAATGACACAATTCACTATTATCCTGGGAGAAGAACCCTAGGGGATTGGGAATTTCCTTCCTCAAGGCTCTCGGACCCAGAGCTTGAAGAGTCCTCAGGATGCTCTCCTGCAGGCCCACGTTCTCACCGCTGTTCTTCCCCAGCCACAGGCTTTTGCTCTTCTGGGCCAGCTCTGTGTTTCCACCTCTGGTTACCTTGCTCCTTCCTCCTTCCCAGAGTTCTTGGAGCTACTCCATTTCCTATTCTTGTTAACTTCACCTCTGCTGTCCCCTCACCTCCCAAGTTTGGGTCTCCTTTCTCAACATTTGTGGAAAACCAGAACTTTTGACCCCTGAATTTCACTTCTTGACCTTATTAACTTTTTTTTTTTTTTTTTAAGTTACACAGCCATAGACAACTTCCCTGGCAGTCCAGTGGTTAAGCCTTCGCCTTCCAATGCAGGGCTGCAAGTTCCATCCCTGGTCAGTGGGAGCTAAGATCCCATGTGCCTGGCAGCCAAAAAATCAAAACAGAAAACGGAAGCAATACTGTAACAAATTCAATGAAAGCTTCAAAGAAAAAAAGCTCCACATTAAGAAAAAAAGTTACACAGCCATTATTTACTTTCATTATGAAAGTGGTGGTGCTTTAGTTGCTAAGTTGTGATTAACTCTTGAGACCCCATGAACTGTAACCCACCAGGCTTCTCAGTCCAAGGGATTTTCCAGGCAAGAATACTGGGTGGGGGAGTGGGGGGGCAGGGGCTGCCATTTCTGTCTCTAGGGGATCTTCCCAGCCTAGGGATCGAACATGTGTCTCTTCATTGCAGGCAGTCTCCTGCATTAGCAGGCAGGTTCTTTACCACTGAATCACCAGGGAAGCCCCACCATGAAAGTAATACATCCTTATTCCAATAAATGTGGGGCAACAAAAGCTATCATTATTTGCAACCTTATTCTATTTGCTTAAGTTAATCCCCTATCAACTCTAAGAGCTAGGGATAATTATCCTCATATTACAGATGAGGAAACTGAGATTCAGGTTACCTTGCTCAAGATCATAAAGCTATTAGGCTGAACCACAAGACGGGGCCAATTTTTGACCTCTTTTCACCTGAGCAAATTCATACATAACAACCTAATAATGGCAGGTTTACAATCATAACTCAGATGTGTCTGGCTCAGAAACGTAATCAACTACATGTTTTTGCTCTATAGGTTACTCAAGGACAGTCACTACTGGATGTTTATGCAGCACTCAGTTTTTTTCCAGGCTTCTTTTTAAAAAAATTGAACACGTTCTGAGTAATTTTTACATAGTTATATTGATTCTTCACAAACTATTTTATATCTTTTAGATTATTTTTATTACTTATTTTGTATTATTTTAAAATTTATGAGATATAATAAACACCCCATATTAAGACTATACTATTCAACTTAATAGATTTACTAATTGTGACTTGACTATCTTATTTATCTATTCTTGGCAAATTTATTTCCAGTTTCATACTTAAGAAAAAAGGACCAACAAAGCTTACTAATCATGAAGTTTTTCCTGTGTTTAGTATCTCTGGACTAGATTTCCTAAAGTGGGTTTAATGGATCAAAGAGTATAACTATCGTAAGGCTCTTTAATAAAATTTTCCATGTTGCTTTCAAAAAGTATGAAAACAATTTATGCTTCCACTAACAATGTACGAAGAGGCTGTTTCATTGTAACTTTGTCAGCAATGACTATTATTTTTTAAAATTTTATTTTATCGAAGTATAATTGATTTAAAATGTTGCGTTAATTTCCGCTCTATAGCAAAGTGATTCAGTTATACACATACATATTTTTTCATATTCTTTTTAAAGTTATGACTGTTAACTTTAAATACCTGAATATATTATTTTTTTAATTTAAAAAGTTGCACAATTATTGTTAGAATGCAGAAAGTTTAAGAAAGAAAATAAAAATCACCTAAAATTTCTTCACACAGATATAATCACAGCTGACATTGTAATGGATTTACTTCCAGTCTTTTGTGTATCTATATAAAATAAATACAAATAAATATATATGTAGCTTTATTTTTGTTTTAACAAATATATATTTTAATTTTTCAAAGTTGTAATCATTTTACATGCTCAGTGTTGTAAACTCCACTTTTCAGTGATGAGCATATTATTTGTATCATGAAATAATTATTCTATAAATATCTATGTTAAAAATTTACTTGATTGCATAGTATACGGACACTGTGAAAATTCAAAAAACACAACAGATTAAAGTGAGCCTTTCACCTTCCAGGTTTCCTCCTTGGATTCTATCTGGAGACAATGATCTATCATATCATGGTTTTTAATGAACACATAATAATCTAATGTGCGGGTACCTTATAACTTACCAGCTCTCTTGTTAGACATATAAATAATTTTGGAAAGAAGATCTCTGTACATAAATTTTAATGCATATCTTGGATTGTTTCTTTAACATAAATTCCAAGAGGATGTATTGCTGGGGCAAAGGGTCTTAAACATTTAGATTTGGGTAGCATCTCTGATCACACATCAGAGATCCTACCAGTGGTGTGTGAAAGCACCTCTTTTCTCTAAATCCTTTCTTACACTAGATATGATCAATTTTGTTTTGATCTTTGCTAATTTGATAGACCAAAAAAAAATCACATTTAATTTGCAGTTTTTATTGTTGAGTTTCATTTTTTATTGGACATAGGTATTTTTTTGAGAACTGCAGTTCAAGTCGTCTGTCCAGCTTCTCCTTTGAGGCATTTGTTTTCATATGGTTGGGGTTATCACAAATCTCCATATCAAGAATCTTTGCCTATTTAATAAGTGAAAATGATATTTTATTATTGTTATCTCAAATGTGCATTTGTCTGGTTGTTTCCTTGTATTTACTCACTCTATTATATTTTGTCTTTTGCGAATCTTTAGTTCATCCTGTTTTCTCATTTTCCCTAGACAGTTTTAAGCTGTGGACAAATCACCCAGCTTTTGGGGTGGCCAAGATTACCTTCTGCCTGGCCTTGGGGCTGGGCATCATCCTCACCATCTGGTTGCACCTGCCGTACATACCTGGTCTTCAGAAATTGCCCTTTTTCGGCTGGATTGGGACTGTCATGAGCTTCTGTGAAGGTGCCCTCTAGCTCTGGAAAAGGTCCTTAGTTTCTCCTAACACACATCTTCCTGGCACTTCTTCCTCTTCCTTTCTCTGGGAGTGGGGTCTGGGTTTGTGGGTGGTGGGAGGACAGAACTAGTAGTTGTTGACTGAGAACTGAGTTCCATTGATTCCTGGTCACTGGTAGGGTGGAGGTGGAGAGGTCAATTCCCATGAACCTCTGGGACCGCATGCTCTGTGTGTGCTGATGGGGGTTGTGGTTTGTGACTGTAGTTCAGCAGATGAGGAAGAATGCTTTTGGAATTCTCCAGTGAAAATAAGACCCCCTTGCACCCCTTTGTCTCCTAGCTTTCTTCGTTTTCTTCACCCTCATACTGTTCCCTGTTAACATCTGGCTCTTCGAGTTGAGAAAGAATTTATCAATCCCCCTCTGCTGGAGCTACTTCATTGGTTGGCTGGTGTTTATCCTGTATGTCATCTGTGGTGAGTGGCCCAGAGGACCCTGGGAAGTGGGAACACAGGTGGGTCAGGGCAGAGAAAGTGTGGAGGGAGAGGGCTGTCAATCCCCAGGGATAGGTTCTTAGGGACTTTTCTTCCCCTTGGCCTCACTTTGCTTGCCACTTGTTCCTCCCAATCTCTGACTTTCCTCTCCCCTTTCTCCTTGTCCTTTCCCAGCAGTCCTCTGCTACTTCAACCATGGAAAGTTCTGGTGTCTGATTCTGAGCCATTCCACCAGCAGCAGCAGCAGTTCCAGCTCCGAACATGAATCTGTGAGTGAGCTGGCTACCTCCAACACAACTGTCAGCCAGGAGGAAGTCCTGGACCCTGAGAAAAAGAAGGCATCTCTGGCTCCAAGTCCTGTTTATTCCTCTAAATCTGCCTCCTCATCCTTCCCCTCTCCAAACACTGAAGTAGGTTGGCCCTCATCACTGCAAGGAATTAAAGAGGGAGGACTTTAGGCCAGCTCTGTACACCTCGTCCTTGTTCCTGCCTTGCCTACAGCTTAGATGATGTAGAATAAATTGTCTCTTATTTTTCATGTCCAGCAGTTGTTGAGACAAGACAAGAGCTTGGAGAAGGAGAGGAAGGGAGGATGAACAAGTGTGTTTCCCAGTTCTTTCTGCAGAGGGGCCTTTCGGCATACTTTGGTCCTCAAGCCTGCCCATCTCTCCCCCCAGCAAGCACACTTGTATACAGGCAAACACCTCTGGGAGCTAAACTTCTTTCAACTTTGTTACCTCTGCCCTAACATTTGTTATTAGTAGCTGGAGAGTCATCAGGAGAGAGATATCACTGTTGAACTTGATGGTTTACTCATAGTGAAGGGTTCAAAAGCAAAATGACCCAAGGGTAAAGAAGCAGGTTAAACAAGGAGAGCACAATAGAGGGTATGGTTGTGTCCCCAGCAGCAATTCCACCTGCAGTGTCCAGCTCAGACAACTGAGAACTCAAAAAGCCCTGTATCTGGGTACCATCAGCATCAACTCAAACTGTACCACCACCACCTTCACCAGCTCCTCCACCACCACCTCCACCTCCACCACCTGAAACTCCTCCATCACCACCCCTAACTTCACCTCCCTGACTCTCTGGCTGTTACAGCTTTCTACTCCATCTCCCATGCCCACCACTCTGTAACAACAAGACTGACACAGAGCAAGAAAGGAAAACAGTAGGATCAGGCCCTGTGGTTAAAAGACAAGTTACACATGTGTGCTATAAACCCGGGCTCACAAAGACACGTGGCCTCTGGTTTCGGCAGCAGTGCTGGCCGAGACTCTTGGGATTTGGATATCTTGCATTTTGCTGGCCTTGTATGACTGATCCATATCACGTTATATCCCTCCAGCTAGAGCCCTGATGCCAGCAAGCTGGAGGAGTTCAGGGACAAATTGTGAGTGGATTGGATATGTTAAAAAAATATATATGTGTATTATTGAACCATATGATATCATTGTTTCAGCAGTTAAATATTGACAATTTCATATGATTCAACCTAATATATATGCAATTTCATATGATTCAATCTAGTATATATGCCTGATATCTATTTTATTTGAGCTTTTTTTTTTAAAAGATGCCTATTTTTACCCTACCTGACTAGCAGCTGTGGAATTTCTAACCTAGCTTCAAGCAAATATTCTGAACAAAGAACCTAATGCAGTGTCTTGACAATTAGGCAGAACAGACATTCCACAAACCCCTACTCAGGGTCCTCCTTACGCTCCTCCCACGGGTAGCTAGCAAGGGTTTGTGGGAGAATTTATTGAATCAGTCATCCTGGGGAAGGGAAGGGACATAAAACATAGGTGTGTCATGACCACTGCCTTAGAAATAGATAAAATCTAATTAGAGAAAGTGATTCTGTAATTCTGTAGGAGTCATTCACTCAAGTGCCCACAGAGGCTAGGGAGGTAACCTAAATAAATATGGGGGCCACTATTCCAGTCTACATATAATTTTCCTCTTTTGATAAAGACCTGGTGTATTGTTTATTGCTGGATAACAAATTACCCCCAAATTTAGCCACTTAAAATAATAAATATTTATTATCTCGCATGGTTTCTGGGGTCAAGAATCTGGGAGCAACTTAGCTGAATTGTTCTTGCTCAGGTTCTCTCATGACATGACAGTCAGGATGTCAGATGAGTCATCTGAAGTCTGCTGATGTCATCTGAAGGCTTGACTGGAGCTGGAGGATCCACTTCTAATATGGTTCACTGGTAGGGCTGCTGGCAGGAAGCCTCAGTTCCTTCCCACAAGGGCTTCTTCATGTGCTGCTTCAGGGCTAGCTACCCCTACTGCTGCTGCTGCTAAGTCACTTCAGTCGTGTCCAACTCTGTGTGATCCAATAGATGGCAGCCCATCAGGCTCCCCCGTCCCTGGGATTCTCCAGGCAAGAATACTGGAGTGGGTTGCCCTTTCCTTCTCCAATGCATGAAAGTGAAAAGTGAAAGTGAAGTCGCTCAGTCATGTCCGACCCTCAGCGACCCTATGGACTGCAGCCTTCCAGGCTCCTCCATCCATGGGATTTTCCAGGCAAGAGTACTGGAGTGGGGTGCCATTGCCTTCTCTGACAGAGAGCCATTGAAGAGAGCAACGAGGAGAAAACTCCAGTGCCTTTTATGACCTAGTCTTGGGAGAAATCCTCCATCACTTCCATCATAGTTCTATCGGTTGGAAGTAAGTTACTAGGTTCACCCCACACTCAAGGGGAGGGGAGTTAAGATCTACCTATTGAGGGAAAGAGTATCAGGAATTTGTGGGGGAACTTCCTTGGTGGTCCAGTAGTTAAGACTCCATGCTTCCACTGCAGGTGGCACAGGTTAGATCCCTGGTTGGGGAACAAAGATCCCATATGCCACACAGTGTGTCCAAATTAAAAAAAAGAGAATTTGTGGGTACATTTTAAAGTCACCAGAGTCTGCCTTCTGGTCATACATTATTTGCATTCCCCCTCAAGCAAAATATGCTAACCTATTCCAAGGCCCCTCAAAGTCTCATCCCATTCCAACATCAATCAGCTGAAACTTCAGAATCTTGCTGTGTTATAAATGATGGAGTTAAGTCCCCCTTGTGAGGTTTTTAAGAACTGTTCCAACTTGGCTGTGGCAATGCCGCTTGAGAGGCAAAAGAAATTAGAGGCCCCTATGGGACATCCTCTGGTGGTCCGGTGGCTAAGACTCCTTGCTCCCAATGCAGGGGGCCTGGGTTCAATCCTTGGGTCAGGGAACTAGATCTCACATGCTGCAACTAAGACCCAGTGCAGAAAAAAAAGAAAAAAAAAACCCCAAATATTAAAAAAAATAAATTAGAGGTCCTAGAAGAGGGGGACATGGCATGACACGTGGGAAGAACACCTTGGGAACAGGCTCAAGTGAGCAGATGGACAGCTGAGAGAGTGTGAGGACCTGGGGGCAAATGTCATTATTGGGGTCAGGGTGGAGCCCACAAGCAAAAGGCATGAGGGGATTTACTGGTGCGTTAGAGTGTCACTAGGTCACAGAGAGGGGAGGTTCAGAAGAGGAACTTGTGGCAGGAACTAAACCAGCCAGACTCCACTGGTACACCTGGTTACCTGGTCACATGGTGAGGCATCAGGAAATTATGAATGTTTAGAATTTTGCAATACATTTGCCTGATGTTATGGACTGAGTTTTGTTTCCCCCCAAATTCATGTGTTAAAGCCTTAATTCTCAGTACCTCAGAAAGTGACTATGCTTGGAGACAGGGTCTTTAAAGAGGTGATTAAATTAAAATGAGGTTATAGGGTGGGCCCTACATGAACTGATTGGTATCCTTATAAGAAGAGACTAGGAATAGAGACATCAGGGTTGTGTATGCATAGAAGAAAGACCACATGAAGACACAGAGAAGGTGACCACCAGCAAACCAAGTAGGAAGATCTCAGAAGAAACCAAACCTGTATATACCTTGATCTTGGCTCTAGTCTCCAGAAGTGTGAGAAAATAAATCTCTGTTGTTTAAACCATCCAGTATTCGGTCCTTTGTTATGGCAGTCCTAGAAACCAACACGCCATCTAAATCAAGTCCAAGAATAGATGAGGCTCTTTGGATGTAATTCCCTAAGTACATCTCCTGGGCACCTGTGAGCTAAAGAGACAAGTGACCATCCCCCGCACACCCAGGATACAAGGGTGGGACAGTCAAAGGATAACCATGGTACACATTACTGTTTAAAAAGGAGGGACATAAGGGACTTCCCTGGTGGTCCATTGGTTAAGACTCCTTGCTCCCACTGCACGAGGCAAGGGTTCGATCCCTGGTAGGGGAACTAAAATCCTACATGCTGCAATGTGCAGCTGAAAAGAATAAATAAATAAATAATTTTAAAATAAAAAGGAGGGATATGAGAGGCACACAGGAGTCACTGGTTCATAGCAGTTCTGAAATCCAGCTGGGAAGATGTTGAAATCTCCTTGATTAGGACTCAGCCTATCTCTGCCCAGGAGTGAGTCTCCATGAGTCTCTTTTTATTATTATTATTATTATTTTTAATTGCCAAGAATTTTATGTAGTAAGTTTGTTCAGTAACATAATAAAAGAGGAATAGTACATTGGCAGAAGTGGAATTAAAGAACATAAATATTATTTCAAGAGCCTCATAGAAAGCTTGTAATTTAAAATGCTACTTTTTCATGATTAATGGGATTAACATGTGACTTTTCCATGATAAAAATCAGGGTACCTGAGTATTATATATATTCAATTCCATGTGATAAACAATATTATAAAGATGTACTTTCCTAATTACTTAAGCAATTGCTTTCAGCTCATTCCATTCTTTGTCTAAATAGCTTGCTGCTGCTACTGCTACTAAGTCGAGTCTGACTCTATGTGACCCCATAGATGGAAGCCCACCAGGCTCCTCTGTTCCTGGGATTCTCCAGGCAAGAACACTGGAGTGGGTTGCCATTTCCTTCTCCTATTTTTTAAGATAAAATCCATATACCATAAAATTTACCATTTAAAAGTGTACAAGTTGGTAGTTTTAGTATATTTATGTTGTGCAGCCATCACCACTATTCAATTCCAGAACATTTTTACCACTCAAATCACTCCGCATTCCCTGCCCAGTCCCTGGCAACTACTAATCTACTTTCTATGGATTGTCTCTTCTGGGCAATTCAGTTAAATGGAATCATACAATATGTAACCTTCTGTATCTGCCTTCTTTTATTTAGCACAATGCTTTCAAGGTTTGTTCATATTATAAAGTATGTCACTACTTCATTCTGGTTTATGACTGAATAATATTTCACTGCATGGATATGATATATTTTATTTATCTATTTGTAAGCTGATGGACATTTGGGACTTTGGGCTCTCATGCATAATTTTACTATAAACATGAATATGTAAGTTTTCATACATAATGTTTTCAGTTTTCTAGGGAATGTAAATAGTGGAATTTCTGGGTCACCTGGTAATTTCCACAGTATCAAATGTTGGCAGTGGTGTGGAGTAACAGGAACTCTCCTTCATTGTTGGTGGGAGTGCAGAATGGTGCAACCACTTCAGAAGACAGTTTGAAAATTTCTTACTAAACTAAATGTACTGTTACCATATGATCCTGCAGTTACACGCCTAGGTATTAACCCAAATGAACTGAAAACTTATGCCCATACACAAACTTGCATTTAATTATAGCAGCATGATTTATAACTGCCAAAAACTGGAAGCAACCTAAATGTCCATCAGTGGGTGCATGGAGGGAATTCCCTGGTGGTCCAGTGGTTAGGACCTGGTGCTTTCACTGTCAGGGTCCTGGGTTCAATCCCTGGTCAGGGAACTAAGATCCCACACACAAGTCAAAAAAAAAAAAAAAGACTGTTTGCATGGAATCCTGCTTCTGCAAGCCCAAGAGTAACTTCCCTGTATCCTCATGTTCATAGGTCCCTAGGCCTAAGGACTGGTCACAGGAAGGCAAAATTGTCTGCCCTCTTTGTAGGACTCTGACAATTAAAAAATTGGTGGGGGGGGAGACATAATTTCAAATTTACAGAAAAGTTGCAAGGACAGTACAAAGAATTCCTTTGTATTCTTCACCCAGATTTCCCCAAATGTTAATATTACTACATTTGTTTTGTATCTCTTTCTTCCCTCCCTACTCCTCTCCCTCATTCCCTCTCCCCCCCTCACACCCTTTTTTTTCCTCTACTTTTTGAGATTAAGTTGCAGACATGATGCCCCTTTACCTCCGAATACTTCAATGTCTAGTTCTTAAAAACAAGGTGCATAACCACACCTTGTTTTCCATAAAAACAATTTAAGTCTCAAGATCAGGGAATTCACACTGATATTATAATATAAGCTTCAAATAATATTCAGATTTTGCCAATTGTCCCCGTGATGTCCACTATAAAAGAAAATCCTGGATCATGCATCATATTCAGTTGCCACGTCTCTTTCACGCACTTTAACTGGAAGAGTTTCTCAGTCTTTCAATGCCTTCCTAACATTGACCAGCTATTTTGTAGGATGTCCCTCCATCTGGGTTAGTCCCATGTGTCTTCATAATTACCTTCAGGTGATACATTTTTGGTAGGAATGTCACAGAAATGTTGCTGTTTTCTCAGTGCATCATATCAAGAGGCACTGGCACCAGTACCAGTAACAACATTGGGATGTTTATTTGATCACCACCTTAAGGTGGTGTCTGCCAGGTTCTTCTACTGAGGATCTGACCAAGTCTACTTCCCTGCCAGAAGTCCTCTGATGCAATTGAGGCAGAATGGAGACTGTTCACTGCTGAACTGCAAACAATCCATCAAAATTCAGCTGAAGTGACTTTTCTGTGGATCCCTCACCGAGCTTCCTTTTACAGACTTGAAGTCTTTACTGGGACTTTGATGGTGGGCCAATGGTTAAGACTCCACACTTCCACTGCAGGGAGGCAGGTCTGCTTTCTGGTCAGGGAGCTAAGATCCTGCATGCCACCTGGTACGATCAAAATATAAAATTAACTGGCTTCCCTGATGGCTCAGTGCTAAAGAGTCTGCCTGCCAACACAGGAGAAACGGGTTTGATCCCTGATCCAGGATGCCCGTGCTCTGCAACAAGAGAAGACACAGCAATGAGAAGCCTGCATGCTGCAACTAAACAGTGGCCTTCTCTCGCTACAAACAGAGGAAAGCCTGTGCAGCAATGAAGACCCAGCACAGCCAAAAGTAAATAAACAAAATCATTGGAAAAGACCTGGCTGGTGGGAAAGATTGAAGGCAAAAGGAGAAGGGGACAGTAGAGGATGAGATGGTTAGACAGCATCACCAACAATGGTCGTGGGTTTGAGCAAACTCAGGGAAATAGTGAAGGACAGGGAAGCCTGGCTTGCTACACTCCATGGGGCTGCAAAGAGTCAGATACAACTTAGCAACTGAACAACAATATTAAAACAAAAACAAAAACCAACCAAACCTTGGCTTTGTGCCCTATTTCAGCATTTAGCACTCTCTACCGTAACTGCTGACTTGACGGTAATCTAGCACATTGCCGGGCACATAGTCGGTGTTTATAAGTGTATAATGAATGAATGAAAGTGCTAGGCTAGAGAAGTGGGTGGGTGAGGAGAGAATAAAGAGGGAAACCAAGACTGATCAGTTTCCAGGAGGCTCTCTTCCTGATACAGGGAGTACCTGTGTCTGGAGAGGAGGAAGGGTGGCTGCTTCCAGGCATCAAGACTGGCTCCCTCCTCTCCACTCACGGCAGAGGCAGTGTTTCAGGACTGGGAGGCTGGTGGGTTATTACTGGTGATCTGGGTTAAGTGTTGAGGCAAGATCTTAGTGGCCCCTGCATTCAAGGCAGCCATTTCCAGGATTCCTGTTACTGCACCAGGAGAAAGGCCTAGGGAGGGTATGACATCCTCTAAAGAACCGTATATTCAGTGCTGAGAGGGCATGGGGGAGGGGAGAGAGGCAAACATCTGGTCACTGGATGACCTGGCTGTGCAAAACTCAAGGAGGAAAGCTGATAAGACCTCATCTGCGAGTCGTGACGAGGGAAGTGTCTAAAAGTGAAAAGAAATCCTAGACCAAAGTTCCAGGTGTGGAGAAGTTATTCTGAGCAAGGAGCTCCTCGACAGAAAGGATGCAGAAGTTCAAATTGAACAGGAAGATTCTACAAAGGAGCCTTGGGGAAACAAAAGGCAAAATATCAGGACCCAATTTCAAAAGGAAAAAAAGAGAAAATAGAATTAGATCCAACCTATATACTTGTGTGTGTGTGTGTGTATATACATATAAAACATATTATATATATAGTTAATTATAAATAAGAAAATTAGACATAAGATAAACACGCTTGTAAAAGGCAAAGCCTCATATTAAAGCGGGAAGCCAACTGGCTCAGGAAGTTCATATTTCCTGCTCACTTTGTTTGCTTGGAAAACACAGCAGAGCAGACCATCTGGGGTAATTAATTCTGGGGTAAAAATGTCAGAACTTGGGTAAACAAAGAGTAGTGCCAAGATAACAGCAATCAAGTGGAACTAGGAACTGAAAACAGAAACCGGGTTTCATGAATTCAAAGGAACAGAGTTCTGAACAAAATTCAGAAGAAGATTCTGGGGACAAACCTATTCTGCTTTGGCCAATTTTTGAACAACAGAGGGTTCTTACTTTTACATTTCAAGGTAGCTCAGGTTTCAAATCAATTTCTGTAAAAATTCTACAAAGAAAAGATGTGTAAATCACATATTCAAAAACAGCTCCTCTCCCCATAAAACCTTTCTCCTCAAAATTCCACAGCCCAAAGCCACCAAATCTGAAAAGGTTAAAATAACTGTGCAGAGGTAACTGGCCTACACAGTGGTAAAGCTCACCTTGGTGAACCACGCTTTAGTTGTCAACGGCACACATGTCCAGAAAGCCTGCAGAAAAAATTGGAAGCAAAAGTTTAAAGCTGAGCTTCTCAGACACCTCCCCCTTCCGGTCTCAGTGCCAACTAATGACATTCCAATGTGTAGCTTCAAAAAACTACTGGGAATAGCATCTCAGAAATAACAAAAGAAAATGTTTCTTCTTCCCCTAGAGCTGAAAAAAAAAAAGCAGATTCTATTCCACAATATAAGGCTGCTGCTGCTGCTAAGTCGCTTCAGTCATGTCCAACTCTGTGCAACCCCATAGTTGGCAGCCCACCAGGCTCCCCCATCCCGGGGATTCTCCAGACAAGAACATTGGAGTGGGTTGCCATTTCTTCTCCAATGCATGGAAGTGAAAAGTGAAAGTGAAGTTGCTCAGTCATGTCCAAGTCTTAGTGACCCCATGGACTGCAGCTGACCAGGTTCCTCCGTCCATGGGATTTTCCAGGCAAGAGTACTGGAGTGAGGTGCCATTGCTTTCTCCTCAATATAAGGCTAGCTTTGACAAAGTTGTAAGTAGAAAACACTCACTAAAGCATCAATCTGAGTCTCCCATCTTCTCTCAAAATATTATATTTGAAAACCATATGTCTGATAAGGGGTTAATATTCAAAATATGAACTTCCAGATGTTCAAGCTGGATTTAGAAAAGGCAGAGGAACCAGAGATCAAATTGCCAACATCTGCTGAATCATCAAAAAAGCAAGAGAGTTCCACAAAAACATCTACTTCTGCTTTATTGACTACATCAAAACATTTGACTGTGTGTGGATGACAACAGTCGAAAATTCTCCAAAAGATGGGAATACCAGATCACCTGACCTGCCTCTTGAGAAATCTATATGCAGGTTAGGAAGCAACTGTTAGAACTGGACACGGAACAACAGACTGGTTCCAAATAGGAAAAGGAGTACGTCAAGGCTGTATATGGTCACCCTGCTTATTTAACTTATATGCAGAGTACATCATGAGAAATGCTGGGCTGGAGGAAGCACAAGCTGGAATCAAGATTGCTGGAAGAAATATCAATAACCTCAGATATGCAGATGACACCACCCTTATGCCAGAAAGCAAAGAAGAACTAAAGAGCCTCTTGATGAAAGAGAAAGAGGAGAGTGAAAAAGTTGACTTAAAACTCAACATTCAGAAAACTAAGATCATAACATCTGGTCCCATCACTTCATGGGAAATAGATGGGGAAACAGTGGAAACAGTGTCAGACTTTATTTTTGGGGGGCTCCCAAATCACTGCAGATGGTGACTACAGCCATGAAATTAAAAGATGCTTACTCTTTGGAAGGAAAGTTATGGCCAAACTAAACAGCATATTAAAAAACAGAGACATTACTTTGCCAACAAAGGTTCGTGTAGTCAAGGCTATGGTTTTTCCAGTGGTCATGTATGGATGTGAGAGTTGGACTGTGAAGAAGGCTGAGCACCGAAGAATTGATGCTCTTGAACTGTGGTGTTGGAGAAGACTCTTGAGAGTCCCTTGGACTGCAAGGAGATCCAACCAGTCCATCCTAAAGGAGATCAATCCTGAATATTCATTGGAAGGACTGATGCTGAAGCTGAAACTCCAATATATTGGCCACCTGATGTGAAGAACTGACTCACTGGAAAAGACCCTGATGCTGGAAAAGATTGAAGGCAGGAGGAGAAGGGGATGACAGAGGATGAGATGTTGGATGGCATCACCGACCCAATGGACATGAGTTCGAGTAAACTCCGGGAGTTGATGATGGACAGTGAGGCCTGGTGTATTGCAGTCCCTTAGGACTTCCCTAAGGGTCCAGTTGTTAAGAATCTGCCCTGCAAGGCAGGGGTGTGTGTTCTTTGCAATGCAGGAGATTCGGGTTCAATCTCTGGTTAGGGAACTAAGATCCCACATGCTCATCAGTTCAGCTCAGTCGCTCAGTCATGTCTGACTCTTTGAGACCCCATGGACTGCAGCATGCCAGGCCTCCCTGTCCATCACCAACTCTTGGAGTCCACCCAAAACCATGTCCATTGAGTCGGTGATGCCATCCAACCATCCCATCCTCTGTCGTCCCCTTCTCCTCCTGCCTTCAATCTTTCCCATCATCAGAGTCTTTTCCAATGAGTCAGCTTGATCTCAGACATGTGACTCCAGAACTGTGACATAACATATTTCTGTGCCACCCAGTGGGTTATGACAGCCCCTGGAAATAAATACTGCTGTCCCATATAGAGCAAGACCATTACTGGACTTCCTTATCAGTCAGGTTTCTGTTAAAACAAGACAGCATCACTAGGCATTTGCCTCTTCTCCCACATGTGTGGCAGGAGAAACAAAAAGCTCACGTAACTTGAATCTGTTTCTTTTGAACGGACAGCCCTGATTGGGTGACAAGTCTGACCTGCTTCCATCCCACCACAGTTGCACCAGGGTACAGCTGTTTGTTTTCCATCCACCATTAACCTCTGCTCCTTTCCTATTGGTTGCTCTTCTCATTGTTAACTTGCAAGCCCCCCTTTAAAAATTAGGTTCTGTGGACAAAGAATGTCCCCTGCCGTATCAGTAAACAAAGGATCCCGTGGCCATCATGTCATCAGCCACTGCAGCCACCCACGACTGTGCACCCTGAGATTTAGGATGGAGAAAAACAGGACACTGGTTCCTAGTTAAGATGCATATCAAGAGAATAATTTCAATAAGCCCAGACTCTTGCATCTTCCTATACACAGAAAAGTGCTAAGTCCATTAATTTGAGAAGTCTGTTTTTTCTCTAATTGACACTAATCTTTTGATGTTCAACTACCTTTTATTTATTTATTTGTGGTTTCTTTTTTGCAAGACACCCGCCCGGACCTGAGCTTGGGTTTGCTTTTCCCGGTGGGGAGAGGGGTCGGGCCTGAAAAAGTGATGCTCTCGGATTCCTGAAAAGGGGCAAAGCCTGAGCATGTGACCTGAGACTTGGGCTGTGAACAGGGCGGAGCCTACACAGGGGTGTTCCTTCCCCTGTAAGAATTTAAAAAAAAAACTTCTTTATATCCTGACTCCTCCCTCACCTCTTTGGAACAGTCCCTCAGAGTTTTAAGAGAGACTGTAGCCAGGGGCTTAAGTCCTCAGTAAGTCTGCTCAATAAAAACATAATTCTCAACTTTTAGCTCATGTTGTTTTTTTTTTTCAGTTGATAGTACCTTATGTCTGTTTTAGGTGTTGCAAATGTTTTCTCCCAGCCTGTCATTTACTTTTTCTCAATTTTTAAAAGGCATTATTTTTCATAAATATTTAAAATTTTTATGTAACCAAGTATATTAACCTTTTCTTATATGGGTTTCTCCATTTCAAGATCACAAAAATCTCCTATTTCTTTTCGCCAATATTTTTACAGTTTTGTTTTTTATGTTTAGGGATCAGACTTTATTTTATTCCAGTTGCACAGCTCTATGATCCAGCACCACTATTTTTTTTAATTGAGGTATAATTGATCAGCACCATTAACTGAATAATACAATCTCTCCCACAGATGTGAAATGTCTTTTATCATAAATTCCTAGATACATGGGTCTGTTTCTGGCCTTTATTCACACTGACTTCATTTGCCTTTCTTTAGCAATCAACCATAGACATGTGTATGCAAACAATCTGAACGGCCTAGACGGTGGACTAGTGTAGAATGCAGGCCTGGACTGTCTCCTGTGGGTTACCACTTGGTTGTTGGCTGCCATGCAAAAAATGTGGGAGGTCAGATCTTCCAAATTTTCAAGAAGGGCTAGACATTCAGATTTTTATGTGAAATCTGCTTTGAAAGTGATGGCAATTAACTTTTAAATATAAAAGACATTATATGGACAAAACATACTTGCAAACTGAAAGCAACTGGTTCCGCTCCAGATGCTGAAATGTGATAACACAGAGGAAGGCTGGGCTGGGTCTAGGTGTCCTCTTCCAGGTCCCTCCACTGTAAACACTAGGGAGCAGAAGAGGAAGACTGAGGTAGCAGCTCCGGAAACCTCCGTTATTTGCAGCCACCCCCTGGGAAAGACAGTAGCATAGTGCCTCCTTTGACCTCTTACCCACAGGAGCTGATGGTGTGGTTCCTGGTTTGCTCCGCCATCAGGAGGTGGTAGGTCAGCACGGGGTGGGGACAGGGGGCAACATCAGTCAAGTTGGGCCTCCCAGGCCCTGATTGGCTGAGTGATACAGGAAGGGGACATGAGGTACTGGCCGAGGATGAAGCCCAGATTCTGATCCTCCAAGACAAGCTGGAGAGTGACATCACCTCCTGTCTAATAATAGTGCAGATTTCCTGGATGTCTAGCTTAACACTGTTTCATCAGCAAAGGAATGGCAACAGTGATCTCCAACTCTCATGATGAGGATAAGATCTGAAGGTAGCAAGGACAACTCACATCTTAGAACTTTGCAAGCATTATCTCACTGTCTTTCACAACCACCCTGTGAGGCAGGCATCATCAGGAGACTGCTCTTGGCCCAAGAGGAAGCCAAAGCTGGGGGCAATCAGAATTTTTTTGGCAGTGCCAAGGCATGTGTGGGATTTTACTCCCCTGACCAGGGATCGAACCTGTACCCCTTGTACTGGAAGCACAGAGTCTTAACCACTGGACCATCAGGGAAGTCCCCAGAATGGTTTAAGATGGTTCTGGGATATGCAGGAAGAAAGAGCTGGAGAGTCAGAAACTGCAGGCCCCTTCTCCTTCCCTGCATCCATGTCTGTAGAATCATTTATTCACTTAACAAACCCTTACTCAACACCTCCGATGGGCTGGGTCCTCTTCCAGGCCTTGAGAATACAGCCATGCACAGATCCTGGGCATTACCCTCCCCTTTCCTCTGAACTATGACCCAGACTGGCCTGTGCTCTATTCTTCTCTGGCTGAAGCAGTGACCTCAGGCCAACTTTTGCAATTTGCCCTAGTTGTTTCCCGGCTATTGGTCACTTCCTGGAATGTATGACCGTTCCAGGACTACACCACGTCATGCTGTGCTTGAGGCACAGAACACCGGCAGGCTCAGACCCAAACCCCAGCCATGCCTTAATTTTGACCTATTTTTAAATTACGTTTCAGGCAGGTCAATCCCTGTGGATGCCATTGTGAGAGCAGGGTGGGTACATCAGGTTTCTCTTGAAGCAGGAAACAAAGCTCAGCTGGTGGGGCAGCCAGTCTCTGGGGCACATGAGCTCAACCTCTTTTCCTCTCATTATTTGTCCTTCATCTACATCTTTTTCTCTGATGCCCCCATCTTTTGGGTTCTGTGCCTGAGGAGCAGGAACAGATACTCGATACATGCAGGGCAGTCCCACCAGCTCTACAGGGCTCAGACCCCATCAGTTTATGTTCTGCAAGCAAACATCCTCTTCCATTGAATGTAGTTGGTAGAACTGTGTGCATGCTCAGTCACTACGTTGTAACAGACTTTTGCAACCCTATGGACTGCAGTCTGCCATGCTCCTCTGTCCATGGGATTTCCCAGGCAAGAATACTGGAGCGAGTTGTTATTTCCACCTCCAGGGAATCTTCCTGACCCAGGGATCAAATCTGAATCTCCTGCATTGGCAAGCAGGTTCATTACCCCTGAGCCGATTGCAGTACAACTGCAGTCCCCCCTACCAAAGATATGTCCAAGTCCAAACCCCGAGCAACCATGAATACAAACTTACTTAGAAACAGGGTCTTTGCAGATGAAATTAAGGTAAGTATCTAGAGATGAGATCATTAATTAGGCTGGGCCCTAAGTCCAACTACATAGATTTGGAGTCCAACGGGTCCTTGTAAGAGACAGAAAAGGAGCACACACACAGACCAAGGAGAGAAGGCCACGTGAAGACAAACAGGGGCTGGATCTGTACTACTCTGAGCCCAGGGATGCCAAGAATTGCTGACAGCCACTAGAGAAAGGAGGAACCCTGCCAACACCCTGATTTCAGACCTCTGGCCTCTAGGACTAAGAAGAAAGTTTTTTTAATCTTTTTTTTTTTTTTTTAATTTTGGCTGTGTCCTCAGCATGCAGGACCCTAGTTCCCCAACCAAGGATCAAACCTGCTCCCCCTGCATTGAGAGCTCACTGTCTCAACCATGGACTGCCAGGGAAGTCCCCAAAGTTCTGCTGTTTTAAGCCTCCAGGTTTGTGGGAATTTGTTAGGGCAGGTGAGATCAGAGACTGGAGCCGCCTGCCTCTCTGACTCAGGACTACCAAGAACAGTGTTCCTGAGAGAGTGGCCTTCACTCCTTTCATCTGGAGTCTTGGTTACAGCTCTCAGGTGGCTCTACGGTACCCAGAGGCACTAAGCATCCACCCAGCAGATCTGTTCACCAGGACCAGAGACCTGAGGCTGCCTGGGAGGTGCTGGGCTCCGAGGCTTCGAGAGGCATGGGATCGACGTCCTCATCCACGTCAGACCGGTCTGCTCCAACCTCAGCCCTCTCTTCCTGCCTGACCCAAAGGCTGCTTTCCAGTTGTTCTTCGGCAATTTCTAGCTCCTCCTCTGTGTGTAAAACAGCCACAGTTTCCCGGGGCAAGTGTGAGGAATAGAGTCCAAATTTGGCTTTACAACCAAACATTGCCTCGTATGGACTCTGCTGCAAGGAACCATCAAAGGCCTGATTCCTCACCATCTGCATGAACCGCAGGCCTTCGGTCCAATGATGGGAGTGGTTACTCTGCATCCAGGCACTCAGCATGGTCTTGACATCACGGCTTACTCGCTCCAGGAAGCCCTGGCCTTGGCCAGGGTGGGACTTACCAAGGACAATCTTTAGGTCTGGCCATACCTCGTTGAGCTCATTAACAACCTGGTTTGTGAACTCCATGCCACTGTCAGATTCTAAGACGCTGGGTGGACCAAGAATTGTGAAAATATCCAACAGGACGCTGACTACCTCGTGGGCCTGCTTGGCTTTTAATGGCCGTAAAATAATGAACTTGGTTAAGTGGTCCTGGTAATACAAAATGAACTTGAACTCCCCATCAGCATTTGACTGCATATCAAGGATTTCAACTTGGCATCTGGAGTCATTGTCCTTACATGGCATGGGCTTGGGTGCAAGGCCTCTCTTGGGTACTGGGTTCTTCTGGTGGCACTGTTTACACAGAGTCAGATATAAGACAATGACTTCTTTGGTGACATTCCCATATTTGCCTTGCAGCTCCTTGAGCATGCGTGTCCGCCCGCCATGGCCAATATTGAGATGTGTGTCGTGAAGGATGTCAAACAGCTCTTCCTTGTGTACGTAATACCGTATCCGATCTCGTTCTCTGTGAGCAGCCTCTATGAGTTTCTCTGTGCCTGCTACAGAAATCACATCATATTTTGCTGCACGGCGATAATCACGTGATGACTTCTTCCCCTTCTCCTTAGCTTCTTTGACTTCCTTGATTGTTTGAAAGTACTTTTCTTTGGAAAATACCTTGCTGTTGTAACTTTTGCTTTCTACCAACTTGGTCACGCTGGTGAGAAACTTTTCTCTCATGGTACTTATCTCCATGTCTGTTTCACTTGGATTTGAAACACCACGGGGATCATTTCCAGCTCTCTGTGGTGTCATGGAGAATTGTAAGAAGTCTCCTAAAGAGATGGAGAAAGAAGTGAACAAAGTTGAATTTTGATGATATACCACCTGGAAGTCTTTCCCGCCAAAGTTCTTTATAATTCTTTCATCTGATTTTTGAAGATATGGAAGAAAGATACTAGAGTGCTGGTATAAAGCAGTAACAGAATAAAAATACCCAGAAAGCCCACTAGGGCCATTCAAAACAAGAGCATGTCAACAGAATTTTATTTATTTTTAAAAAATTGAATGTATTTGTTTATTTTGGCTGTACCCGGTCTTAGTTGCTGCATGCAGGATCTTTAATTGTGGCAAATAGGATGGAAACTGGACCCCCTGCAGTAGAAGCACATAGTCCTAACCACTGGACCTCCAGGGAAGTCCTGGGATTTTTTTAAATGATGACTTTTCCCTGTCAGTTGTACACACGGTCATTAAATGAAGACTGAGTCCTTACCCTGAGGGACCGCATTCTCGTAACTGTTCAGCATTATGCCTCTGCTGCAGTCCTTCCGAGGGGCTTCCTAATACTTCCAGTCTTTGGTCAGATCCTCAAATGTTGCTGCCTCCCCAGAAGACATTATTTACTGCCACAGGGACTGCTGTGCCTTGGGGCCTGGGCTGAGGAGCAGCTGCAGCAGAACTGGGGAAGAGACCATGGAGGTTCTGGGAAAAAAGGCATGCCCACATGCATGACTGAATGTGAGCATGTGAATATCACACAGAAGAAAAGAGAACAGGGTAGAGGAAAGGTCTCACATCCAGTAAGACGAATCCAGCTTCACAGTAATGAAGAGGGGTTTTGTCCTCTTGGAGGGTCTGCCGGCCTGGCCTGTCTTGATACTGCCTGAGCTGGAGCCCACATATTTTTTTTCCAGAACGAAGCAGAGTGTCCAACTGAACCTGAGCACTCCCAAGGTTGGGAGACACTTCCAGATACAGGTTTAGTGGTTCTGAATAGAGGCAGCAGGGCCTGTTTTCAAAAATGGACAAATTACACCTGGGGATAGAGAGCTATGTCAGGAGATTATCATGCCAAAGAGATACCCCAAATGGGGTCCACACACCACCAAGATTGGAGAATTCCTCTGGAAGAGAACTTGATACTCGGGTGTCTAAATTGAGGTTCCTTAGGACAACTCTGGGATATAAGATGTGATGAGGCCAGGGGAAGCCTTCATATGATGATCACAGGAATTCCAACAATCTTTCGAA
Organism: Bos taurus; assembly: GCF_002263795.3. Classification (NCBI taxonomy): domain Eukaryota; kingdom Metazoa; phylum Chordata; class Mammalia; order Artiodactyla; family Bovidae; genus Bos; species Bos taurus. Next base: position 27,971,669 of record NC_037346.1, read on the forward strand.
AACAAGATCCCCAAGATGCCAGCCATCACATGAAAAGCTGAAGGCCAGGGCAGAATCCTAAGAAGCAGAGAAAGATGTAAGCATTTAAAAGCTCTGAGGAAGAGTCTCAGTTAAGCAAAGCTTGATTCCAGGTCCTGAATGTCCTCCACTAAAAAGACTTCGGATTTCCTTGCTTGGCATCATTGGTTAACTACATGACATTCCTGATTCTAAAGACACTTCTGACATTGAAACTGCTGATTTAATGACAATTTTCTTTTCACAGGGAAAACAGAGACCCTACATTAAATGAACACATTCAGATTTTTAAAATGTGAAAAATATGCATTTTAGAATCAAAGAAACAGAATGTTTGTAAAATACTCTTTAAGCCTGAGCTCCACATTCTCAATGCAAATGGACATTTTAATGGCTCTGAAAAGTCCTTCAGTTAAACAAAAAAGAGGTTTCATCCATTAGTCCCATATAATCACTGACATGGGGCTTTGTTTCCCAAGGACTATGTATTATCATTCTACAGTCCTTAGAAGACACTTGAAACCACAAGATGGTCAATGCAAACCAGGAAGAGCTTCTAGACTACTCACTGAAACCAGCTTCTCTCAGAAACTGGCTGCCCTGGCTGCTATTTGAGGCCCTCAGGCAACTACACAGGAAGGAAAAGTCTTACCTCCATCCTATAAAAGAATGAAGACAGGCTGAAAATAATTTATAATCAAAAGATGGAAAAATCTCAGTCTTCAATATTCGAAATTGTCCTTACCCAATCCCATGAAATTCTATAGCTGGAGAGTCACATTTGGCTAATGGACATATTTCGGTTAGCCTACCCAGTGTTTGTTTTTTTAAATTGGATGAGTTACCTATATTTACAGACTGGGGAGTTCACTTAAAAATCTAGATTTCTAGCTTTCTTGAAAAATGGGACGATCTGGTCACACAGGGAGCTGTTTGGCTTGGCAACATCTGTCTTGAGTGGAGAGGCAGTAGCTCCTTTTGGATAGTCCACACTCTCTGGCTTCCCACAGTCTCCAAGCCAGCTACTAACTTTGTCACCTTAACTACCCACCCCTGCAGTTAACTGAGTTTTCAACACCTGTTCTAAAGCATAATGAAAAAAACAAGGCCCCAAAGAAAGGTGGCCAGCTTCCTGGTGTGATCTGTTCTGGTGGGGTAACTGACATATGACCTTGTTCACAGAAAACTGAAAAGATCCTCCTTCCTCACTCACCTGTGAGTCTTTGCTTTGGCTGCCCCCGACCTGGAATGCATTCCATTGATCTTCCAAATCACACCCAGCTCAGGTCAGCATTCTTCCTGATGCACTCTGATTGCCATCTGTCTGTCCCTCCTCTGAACAGCCAGCACCACTCACTGGAGCGCTTTGCCTTTTTAGTCAACTGGTTCAGGTGTACACAACATGGAAGGCTGAGGCTGGGGCTTCTATCTCGCTGTATCCCCACGAATACAGAGCTGAACAAAAGATGTTCAAAGAATATGTCAAACAGTTGGCTTACAGAATAGTAGAGAGACAGTGCAGAGGTATGTTTGAGTCTAGGCTTGGGAAGTCGATTTCTGATTCATCTCTTATTGAATAAGCGGAGCAAAGTTATTGAGGCTTCAGCTTCCATAACAACAGAATGGGGAGAATGCTAGTCTACATCACTACAGTTGTGATAATGCAGATAAAGCACTTAGCACAGTGCCCCGCACCTTAAACAAAACAACCTCCCGCTTATTCCTGAAGACCTGGCTCGGGCATCAGGTCCTTTGTGCGGTCCTGAGTCCCAAGGTCTCCGCAACACCTTGCCCTGTTGCCCGCGGGTTCCTCTCGGCAATTGGGACCCGCCTACTCCCCCAGTTGAATGAAAGAGTCAGGTCGGGGGAGGAAAGACCGATCTAGGGATTCTTGCGAGAGGGAGGCCCAGAAGAAAAAGATGAACCAAGAGCACAGGGTCGTGAGCCGCCTCAGCCCCAGCCCACTCCACTGGCGCCGTCCGGGACCCTCCTGCCCACCAGCTCCAGCGGCTCCGGCAGTCAGACGCGCCGGAAACGGCTCCGCGCCGACCGGAAGCCCCTCCCCTCCCGAGGGAGCGCTCAAAGGTACAGCGGCGGACCGTATTCTCGGCTGAGACACGGTGAGGTTCCTGAGGTGAAATCTGGGGCTGGTCGAGGTGCCACCTTGGCTAAGGCAGACACCGACTCGGGTCTCCGCGGCAGCAAAATTGGTCATCTATTTCCCTACGTTGTTGTTAAGGCCCCAACATAAATAAATGCTCGCCTCCAGCACGGAAAGTACGTTTATGTGCTTAGGCTAAAGTGAGGAAGGGCGGCGGCACAAGTGTTGCCAACAACTAATCCTGCACTGCATCACTTCCTCCTCTCGGAGGAATTGCTTTTTAGGTGAGTACTTTCTGCCTCAGATTTTAAGCTCAAGATTTCTTTTGGCCTGACACCACTCACTCACTCAACATCAGTGCAGAAAACAAGGTGGTAAAGGGGGCCCTCGGGTATTTCGCTGCATCCCTAAAGTGCTGCTTTCTGCTGTTAAAAAAAATTACTATATGAGTCCAATATTATTAGATGCTCAAAGTTGGTTAAAAAGCCAGCTTTTTCCACGGTACTTTTCATTAGTGCAATCAAGCCACAAGATAAGGATGGTCTGCCCCTAGACAGTTAACATGACCAGGACTTCCATGAAAACTAACTAGGCCTTGTCCCAAAGCACCACACATAAAGACTCTTCATTTTAACAGTTTTTAATGAAAGCTGTAGACAAGATGACTTTATTCTTGCATCTTCTCAATTGTTTCTTCCTTATATTTGCCCTTTTCCTTTCCTACTTGGCGAGATTTGGCTTTACGTTCGAGGATCTTTTTGCGGTCTTTGTCCAGTTTTAGTCTGGTGATAACCACCTGCAGACAAATAAGGAAAAAAAAAAATTTCTAAGCTTTAAACAATCACCAATACAGAACATATGGGAAGGTCCAACATTCAGTCCCCCACTTGTGGGAGTGGATTGCTTAAGCGCTAGAAATGATTCTTTACCCCCAAACAAACCTGACTTAAATGTTCACTAATATTCAGCCCACAAAGGAGAAGGCAGTGTGGCACTGGTGGTTCTTCTCACATCTTCTGTGATAAATATCAGCTGCTTCTACTGCAATGTATTTCAATAATTCCACTCCTCTCACCCCAGTTTTATAAGCTAACTAAGTCATACACATTTTTATTTCTACAGTATCTTTAGTCCCAGAAGTCTGGAAATTAAATGCAGCCTTCACACATTTCAACCTGCAAAACTTTTAAGAAAATCACAGAACAGACCCTATTCCAACAGATTTGTCACTAAAGGTATCCAGATTATGACAGATTTTAGTGTTAGGAAGGAGAAGATAGCAGTGAACAAGGTCTAGGGATTCCGCATAGTGACCAAAGGACAATCTCCACTACCATGGAGGTTCTACTTAATGAGATGAAATGCTGGAGGAAAGGGGTTAAATCGTTAACGATGTCAGGAAGGCCCCCAAAAAAGGGCTGTGCCTGAACAGAGACCTGAGGAGAAGGTGGAAGCATTTCAAAGAGAGCAGCAAACATTCAAGTCCAGAGGCAGGAGAACTTCCAAGTTTAATAGGTGTTTCTCAGATCTGAGTGTGTCTGAAGGGCTTGTTAAATAGATCCCTTGTTCCCAAATCCCATGGGCGGAGGAGCCTGGTAGGCTGCAGTCCATGGGGTCGCGAAGAGTCGGACACGACTGACTTTCATGCATTGGAGAAGGAAATGGCAACCCACTCCAGTGTTCTTGCCTGGAGAATCCCAAGGACAGGGAAGCCTGGTGGGCTGCTGTCTATGGGGTCACACAGAGTTGGACATGACTGAAGTGACTTAGCAGCAGCAGCAGACCTGGGAACAGAATATACAATTCTGTGAAGCTGCCAGGTGGATGCTGCCAACCAGCACACAGAGTAGCATAGTTACAGGAGCAACAAAGAGGCCAGCAGACTAGAACATGGAGAGTGAAATCATCAAGTAGTAGCTGCTGAGTGAACCTTATATGGCTGCGCCAGGTCTTATGTGGCATTCGGGATCTAGTTCCCTAACCAGGGAACGAACCCGTGCCCCCTGCATTGGAAGCACAGTCTTAGCCACTGGACCACCAGGGAAGTCCCTGGAGATGAGCCTTGTAGGCCACTCTGATGGTAACAAGCAGACAGGATTCTGGATATAATGTGACAGCAGTCAGTCAACAATCAATAACAACATGCTGCCTAAGCAGTTGAGAAGGACAGAGGTGTCACACACAGTGTTGGTAGCAGACTACCAAGAGCAAGAGGGTTCAAGAATAAAACAAGCCAGTAGTTTAAACATGTTGGGTTTGATATTGATTAGATATCCAAGTTGAAATGCAAAATCGTCAACTGGATATTGAGGTGTGTTTGGAATAAGAGATGAAGGTAAGTCAAAGAGGGAGATCAATGGTATCAAACACTACATTAAGTTCAGAAAACACTAAGAATCGGTCACTGTATTAGTGACCTTGACAGCGGCTGATCCAGTCCTAGGGGCAAAAATAAAAGATTATGTAGTAAACTGGGAAAGCCCTTGCTCTTAGGAGATGCACTCTGTCATGATGCTTGTAATCCATTGGAGGGGTAGGGAAGAAGGGAAAGAAAATGGTAGCTGTGAATTCTAGGTGAAAGATAATGCAACAGATGTATTAGTCTTTTGACTTTTGTGTAGTCTGAAGATTAGATTTATGGTGCCAACTCAAGATCTTAAAAAACCAACACCTCAGTATTTGAACAGGCACCAAGTGCATTTATTACCTTTTAAGAGACAGCAGTATTGGAGAATTCACATTGAAGTCAGACAGGAGAATTAGACTGTATCTTCTATCAATGAATCTAGTCTCTGAGCTCTAGATCTGCAAATGGATTAAGACCTACTTTCCTTACAGCTTACTCAATTCTGTTTAACACACAGGGTATGGCCTCCATAGCATCTAAAAATTACCTATTTCCTAGATTTTAAGATCTATTCATGTTAGATTGATCAATCAGCTTACCAATACTTTTTAAGGAAAAGGTACATTACATATACATACATACAGGATACCTGTTAAAAGACACCTTGATTTCAGGAAAAAATAGTACTGGCTTTAAGACTGATTTCCAGAACACTTAAAATCTATTTCTGTCAACAAGCAGTCACATTTGTCAGCGAATGCTGTAATTTCTTTCCCCCATCTCAAGCATTCTCAAAAACACCCACCTTGCTGGGGTGAATGCCCACGTGGACAGTTGTGCCATTAGCCTTCTCCCGCTGCACTCGTTCAATGTAGATGACGTATTTCTTCCTGTAAACCTGGACTACTTTGCCAATTTGCTGCCCTTTGTAGTGCCCTCGTACAACCTTAGTGCAAATTAAAAAATAACATATGCAGATAAAGGAACATTAAACTTCTAAACCAGTAAATCTATGAATCAGGTAAACCTCATTCCCTCTATCATATACATATACAGACCCTTGCAATTTTGAAAGACCTAATGGTCAATGGAAATGTGCCAGTAATTCTCTCTGGCTTCAACTAACCTGCAAGTAAACTATGCCCCATATAAATCTACAGTGATGGACAGTGCATCTCTACAACTGATGGGCCACCAGCAGTGGTGGGCTTGTTTCAGGGTTAAAAATGAGCAACAAGCCCACCTTGTTTTTTTGTACCAGCTGACAAGGAAAACTGTCACTTCAAAGGGAACAGGCCACAAATATTTAAATTCACAACCTACTAAAGGGTCCTACTAAGTGCCAGAGCATGGGCAGCAGCTAATACTTCAGGAACAGGCTAATTCTCACCCAAAGGTTAATGAACATCCTATCATTCTCTCCTCGATGATCCTCAGCCAGCCAGTGTTTCTCAATAGATGCTTCTTCCCAATCACAGACTTTCTCAGATTAAACTGTCTTGGAAGCAGAAGATGGGCTCTCAAATCTACCAGCAATTTTAGCATCAGCACAGGAGCGAAAAATGGCTGTTCACCTCATGAAATGTTGGTAACATGGAAGCTGCTTAATAGATGGCTTGAAATCTTTTCTTAACCCGTGCCCCCTGCATTGGGAGTGCCGTCTTAACACCCAGACCGCTAGTTCCCTGGAACTTGTGTATCTGAATTTTGATTTAGACACACAGAATTGTTTACTAGTTCTCAAATGCATCTCTAACGACCAAACATACCCAGAAAAAGATAATCCCAAACCAATATACTAGTTCCAAACCATCTTTCTTCTGTTTTATCACGACTGCAACCTGATGCTTGGGACAACAGATTTTCACCAAAGAGTAACAGTGGAAAAAGCAGTTTACGTTTCAACCCATCATCTGTTAATAAAGTGCAGGATATTCGACAAGATGACCTGAACACAGGCACATACCTGAACTTCATCATCCTTTCGGATGGGCATGGATCGAACGTTGTACTTCTGTCTTAGCTCTTTAGAAAGAGGAGAAGACATAATTTTCCTGCGAATGTGGGAAGGCGCATTGAAATGTCTTTTTCGATTCTTGCTTCGGTCAGAAGTCACAAAGGGATTGAACTTCATTTTGGCTAAATAAAAAGTTAAAAGAGGTGTAAACCCTTAAAGGACCAAAATCTCACTCAGTTTACAAACAAGCATCTACAACAATTTCATCTTGAAAGTTTACAATGCTCACAAAACCTGTCACATTAACTTCATCAAAAGCTGCTTGAGCTGAACTGCCCTACGGGGATTTTTTAAATTATTTAATTACAGAATAGAAGAATTTCCCATAGCCCACAGACCTATTGGAATTAATCTTTTTGTTCACACTCTCAAACTCCATGTGTTAGTCGCTCAATCGTGTCCGACTCTTTGAGACCCCACGGACTGCAGCCTGCCAGGCTCTGCTGTCCATGGAATTCTTCTAGGCAACAACACTGGAGTGCCTAACCAGCCATTCCCTTCTTCAGATCTTCCCGACCCTGGGGTCGAACCCGGTCTCCTGCATTGCAGGCGGATTGTTTACCGTCTGAGCCACCAGGGAAACCCAAACTCCATGATTACCGCGTAAGGAAGCTAAGACAATGCTTATATCTCTGTTCATTAGGGTAAAGGAGACTTGACAACTCAATTCAAACGTATTACCACGTTTTAGAAAAACCAATCAACGTTAATCTACAGAACGGAGCCTGAACAGATTAACTCTCCTCCCAATGAATGAACTCAGGTCCTATATCCCGAACCTGGAAAACGCACAGAACTCAGGTCCAAAAAGTCTTCCAACGGGCGTGAGAGGCCTGAAAGTTTAACCAAGAAACTACCCGAGACCATTCTTTAGGAAACCATTCTGCTCAGACCAGACACCATCGCCACAGGCTCTCTACCCTTCAGCTCCCGTTTCCAAGGCTCAAAACCCTCTTTCCTCCTCCTTCCTCCGGCCCGGCGGCCCTTGAGCTTAGGAGAAAAGCCAAGAGCATCCTGGCCTCCCTCCCTGGCTGCTACTCGGCCGCCGGAACAGTACTGGGGCACTTCGGGTCGAAAGCCACGGTGCCCGTGAACAGATGGTTGCGGATTATACGCTTTGTCCCGGGAAACTCTTACCCGCTAGCGCTTCAGCGATGGCCACAGAAGGGAAGAGATCTGCAGGCTGCTTCCGGTTCTGTAAGTTTCCGCAAGATCTCGCGAGACCGATGTTTCTTGAGCAAGAGAGGCGCGGAGTTTGAATGCGTAGAGGAAACTGGGGAGACATTGATGACTAGCGCCCTCTCGTGGCTCGGAGGGGAACTACGAGGGACTGCAAAACTTTTCTCCAGGTCCTGGAGCCTCCAGTGGGAGTCCTGGATTTTGCATCTGCGTCCTCTGGGAACGGTAGTTCCCGGGTTAGTGGGGGTGGGGGGGAGAGGGCTGTTCGGGGTCTTACTGTCGTGGAGGGTGTTGAAGTGAGCGGCCCCAGGGACCTGTGTCCCTTCACAACCGAACACCAGGCAGGAGGGAGGGTCCTTTAACCGGGAAAAAGGCGGGTCCTATATTTGACCGCCAAGTGGCGCTGGGACTCCAGCTAGCTGGTCACCTCGGTTACCTGGACATCCCAGGCAAAGGCCCTAGGCCTGTTGAGTATTCGCGTCGCGTAAACGGCTCCAGCCGGGCGCGTGCTACCGCTTGAACACAGCCGAATGTGCGGACTCTTTCGCGGGGCCCGCCAGAGATTCAGCTCCCGCCAGCGAGGGGCCTTTGAGGACTTGGACCGCGAGTCCGTCCCCCCAACCCCGGGAAAATAGGACTGAACCCGGGTTTCTAACGCGCTCCCAGGTGATTCCGGGAGTGCTGGTCCGAGACCACACCTTGAAGGAGCGCGGCGTGAGGAAGCCTCTCCACGCTGAGGGCTGTGCCCTTTTCCTCATTTTACCGCTTGCTTTCATTCAGTTCAGGATCTGATGGAAGCAGGGCTAAGGGGTGCGCTCCCCTGCAAAAGGATTGCAGTGCAGGGTGAACTCCCGCCGCGCGTCCGGCCGCGCACCTGGTAAGGGACCGGTTTCTGTTGAATGAATAATACAGGTGTCATAGGAGGGGAAGACGCACGTTTCATGATGCTTAAGACTTAGTGAGCTTGCAGAGTCCTAGGGGCACTCACTGCATTTTTAACTCCTTTAATCCACCAGAGTCTTGCAATCCTGGTATTGTTCCATATCACAGATGGGGACACTGAGCCACAGAGAAGTGAGAGGAGCTCGTGCAAGGTTATACAGAACCCATAGGATATAGACAACCCCCTAAAGGCTGGCTTCCCAGCTCCTTCTGGTAATTTCCTAAGCGGGCCTGATTTGTAAGAACCCAACTGGGTCACTTCAGAGTGAGAAATCATATTCTTGAGGGCCCACAGTGGAGTCAGTCAAGATTGTGTGGGTTTTTTTGTTTTGTTTTTGTTTTTTGGCTACACCTGCGGCATGTGGGATCTTAGTTCCCTGACCAGGAATAGAACCTTTGCTCCCTGCAGTGGAAGCTCAGAGTCTTAACCACTGGACCACCAGGGAAGTCCTAAGAACATGTGCTTTCATTATTTAAAAATAGTTTTGTTCTTAAATATGCTGTGAAGATACAGTCCAGTATTTTATTTGTGGTTCAAAAATTTAGGGAGAGCAGAACTCCTCTGCTGCAATTCTTTTCAACAAATGTTCATGGAACATCTTTTATGGGGCCAGCCTAGAGTTGCACACTGGAGTTGCAAAATGAAACTAGTCAAAGTTTCTGCCTGCAGGAAGTTCCCTGTCTAAGAGGAGAGATAAACAAGGAAATCAACCACCTTAGAAGCCCAGAAAAGTGCTCACTGAGCCCAACTGCCCTTGGGTGCTTCTGTGCTTGGAGAACAGAAGAGGACTCCCGGGTCAGGAAGACCTGGGGTAAAGTCACCCTTGACTGACTTTTGAAGAATGTTACAATTAGCTTCTCCTGTTGATGTATGACAGAAACCAACACAACATTGTAAAGCAATTACCCTCCAATTAAAAATAGATTAAAAAAAAATTAGCTCCTGGAGGCAGTGGGAATAGCTTGAGGGAAGGCATGGAGGTGTGAGTCCATGACACTGTGTCTCCAGGAGCCAGGTCCTTGTGGCTGGCATGAGAGGCATTCAGACAGGAGCCCATGGGGTGCTGAGGTGAGCTGAGTTTGAGTTGCATGTGGATAGTCATGGCAGCCTCTGAGGGCTCCTGCCTTCCTACTTGCCTTCCTTTCTGGTCCCTACTGTCTTACCCCCTTCTCTTTCTTCTCATCTCTTCTTCAGGTCTCACCATCATCTTCCTCTCTTCCCACCAAGGTCTTCTCTGTTTCTTCAGCCTCCCTATCATTCTTTGCTGTCACCCAACCCTCTCAAGCCTCTTTACTTCCTTCTCTTCATGCAACACAGTCCTCATAAACTTCAGCCCACCACGTGGAAGCATAATCACTTTATACAGTATGAAGATGGATGGAAATTGTACCCACAGAGGGAGGTGACTGCTAGCCTAGTTATAGTCTGTTTATCTTCACTAGTGTCTGTTGGGTGTCATGGCTCCACCCCACTTGATCCTCTGGGCCTCGCCTGGCTGCCCTCTCTCTCCACGTTCTTCTTACATGAGTCCTCTTGTTGTCGTTGTTGAGCCTTAACCACTGGACTGCCAAGGAAGTCCCCACATGAGTCTTTTCTTTTTTTAAGCGTGATTTATTTATTTATGGCTATGCTGGGTCTTCATTGCTGCATATGGGCTTTTTCTAGTTGTGGCAAGTGGGGGCTACTCTTCCTTGCAGTGCACAGGCTTCTCACTATGGTAGCTTCTTTTGTTGAGAAGCACAGGCTCAAGGCACATGGTTTTCACTAATTATAGCTCTCGGGCTCAGTAGTTGTGGCACGTGGTCTTAGTTGCTCTGCCGCATGTGGGATCTTCCTGGAGCAGGGATCGAACCCTTGTCCCCTGCAGTGGCAAGCAGGTTCTTGACCATTGTGTCACCAGGAAGTCCCCCACACGAGTCCTTTTAAACTGGCTCCTTAAGGTCATCCTGAGAGTGGTCTTTGAGTAGCCCTAGATGGTTGGATGGCATCACCGACTCAAGAGACATGGGTTTGGGTGGACTCCAGGAGTTGGTGATGGACAGGGAGGCCTGGCGTGCTGCAGTTCATGGGGTCACAAAGAGTTGGACACGACTGAGCGACTGAACTGAACTGAACTGAAGACACTAAAGCAGGTATTACCCAGGTTTCATGCCTGCATCCCTGGACTAAACTTTTTTTCTGGACACCAGGCCATCGTGTTTGTTTGTTCACTGGTTCACTTGTTTATCCATTCACTTATGCATGCTTCAAATATTTATCCAGTTTTGACTCTTTGCTAATGATCTTACGAAGATCAGTGAGATCTAGCCTCTCCTCAAGGAGCAGGCCATCTAGAAGAAGGAGACGGACTTATAATGAAGCGTCTAGGGAGAATGATGGGATGTGGGGGAGGGCACGGGGCGGGACACAGTGGAGAAGCAGAGAATTCATTACATGTTGTGTGATGTGGCAAAAAAAAAAAAAAAATGGTGGGACCCAGAGAAATGCATAGGAACTTAGGAACGTTGACAATATCAAACTTTTTACCTTCCTTCCTGGGATGCCCGTTAAGCCTAAGATGTCACACCTGGGACCAGACAAAGCAGCCCCTCGGAGCCGGTAGCTGACACTCTGGAACCACAGAACAAGCAGTCTGGCAGATCTCAAACCTTCTTGGGGCCCGCTCCTCACTCACCAGGCAACAGGTGTGTACACTGAAGATATCTTTAGCTTCTAATATAATTTTTCAATTTAATGTTTGAATAATCCATACATTTACTTGCTCAGATATCCAAAAATGCCAAAGGTGAAGAGAGAAGTTCCTTTCCAGTTCCATCATTTTCTCATCCCCTTCCACAACTGATCACTCTTTCTAGTTTTTTTCAAATCTTCCCAGTTGCTTTATGCACAAATAAGCAAATCGGAAAGTAGATTCTTTTTTTATTCTTTCTGTGCCCCACAGCATGTGGGATCTTAGTTCCCTGACCGGGGATGGAACCTGCATTGGGAGGGGGGAGTCCTAATCACTGGACAGCCAGGGAAGTGCCCTGGAAAGTAAATTCTTATTCCTCCACTTTTGACACAAATTGTATAATCGGACATCCAGCATTCCACCCCTTGCCTTTGCCCATTGGCCATTGGGTCTTGCAGACTTTCCGGGTTGGTTTGCAGGTCCTTCCTTGTTCTTTTCACAGCTGCGTGATATTCTCTGCATCGCTTGTAGGGTTTTCCCGATTCCTGGTTTTTAGGAACAATTGTATAACATATGTTGATTCCCCAACATGCAAACATATCTATTGGATACATTTCTAGAATTTCTGGGTCCAAGTGGACAAATTTCCCTTCCTATTTTTTTTTAATATTTATTTGGCTGCACTGAATCTTAGTAGCAGCATGAAGGATCTTTAATCTTCGTTGAGGCATGTGGGAACTATTTCTCTGACCAGGGATCGAACCCAGGCCCCCTCCATTGGGAGTCTTAACCACTGAACCATCAGGGGAGTTTCCTTCTTAGGGGTTTTATCAATATACCTTGCTACTGACCCCACCTGGGCTTCTCAAGTGGCACAGTGGTAAAGAATCTGCCTGCCAATGCGGGAGACACAGGTTTGATCCCTGGGTGGGGAAGATCCCCTGAAGTAGGAAATGACAACCCACTCCAGTATTCTTGCCTGGAAAATTCCATGGACAGAGGAGCCTGGTGGGCTACCAGGATCGCAAAGAGTCAGACATGACTGAGCACGCACACACACAAGCACATCAGCCTCACCTCTGTCCCTTGGCTTTGGCAATAGTGGGTTTTGAAACCTTCAGGGTTTGACAGTTGAATAGGGTGAAAATTGAGATGCCAAGCAGAATTGTAACTTGCATTCCTTTCACAAATGTGGCTGAGTAGATGTTTAAGAGCCATTCAAATCTGAGTTTTCAGACCATTTTTTCATCTAAAATGAACAATCCTAGAAGTCCAAGCTCAGCACTTTCCACATGTATCTGCAATTCATCTTAAATTTTTGAGAAAATATAGACCTTTATTAAAAAAAAATAACAGCTTTTGACATTCTTTGAAAATGAAAGAAGTTCCATCTATAAGTCACTGCTGAACAGTATGGAAACGCTAGAGGTATTTTGAAATTGACTTTTGGCAAACACGATAGAGTCTGCAAAGACTTAAAATCAGGTCCCCAGAAATTCATGACACTGTTTAAAGCAGCCTGGCTGTGATTAAAACGGATTCACTAGAGTCTTTGTAAATTTAGCATTTTATTTCCTATAATAAATATTTTCCCCATGAATTCACCTGTACTTCCCCCAATAGCACCTGTGTTCTCTTGACTTGAAAATATCAGAAGGAAGCCCAGAGGTGCTTTAGATCAACTCACCCTGTGCCCTGACCCCCCCCTGCAGTGTGGGCCCCCTCCCCTAATGGTCCCCAAATGACCACATTACGGACAGGCTTTTAGGAACCAGGTGAGTGGCAGGGTGGGCTTCCCATGTGGCTCAGTGGTAAAGAGTCTTCCTGCCAATACTGTAGATTCGGGTTTGATCCCTGGGTCAGGAAGACTCCCTGGAGAAGCAAATGGCAACCCACTCCAATATTCTTGCCTGGAGAATCCCATGGACAGAGGAGCCTGGTGGGCTATAATCCATGGGGGTTGCAAAAGAGTTGGACATGACTGAGCCACCAAACAACAACCAGAGGCAGGGCTCTGTCTTTCCCCACATGTAGCAAGCTCCGCTGAGAGAGGCATGCACTGTGGAGGGCATAGCTGCTGGAACACCTGGGCTGTGATGAACCACCCATTCGAGAAAGCTTGGGGTTTTTGCTGTTTTTAACCCTAAAATTAAGATGATGGCCCATTGACTTGTGGGCCTTAATAAACACGAAATAGCTGTTCCCAAATGGCTCACTCCCCAGATAAGGCCCAACCTGAGCCTTTTCTAGTGTCCTCCTCAAGGACCCCCAGCTCAGGTGGCATCCCCAGGTGACATGACCTTGACCAGCGGCTGATAGCAGCTGGGTTCCGTGTTCACTGAGATAGAAGCGTCCCTGCCAAGCACAGCTGTTTTCCTCCCCACCCTTCCTCACCCAGCCCAGCCTGGGAATCCACCCCAGGAACTGGCCTGGCTGGTGTGGCCTCTAATGAGTGGTTGGTCACAGGCTGGGCGGGAGGCGGGAGCCCCCAGGGGCTCATGTGCCCACATAGTTCTCAGCTGACTCAGGTCCCAGCCACCAGGCAGCTCCTGCACTGCCCACCTGGCAGGCCATCCTTGAAAACCCCAGGACTCAAAATCTGGGCCATTGTTGGGCTGGGAGGGCTTGGGGAGCCCTATAGCTCTGTTCGTGGGCCATTCCGCTGGCCTCTACCTTTGTCAGCAAACCCCTAATTCCCGACGTGGCCTCAGCTCCCCTTTTCTGTCCCTTCTCCTAGCAATTCTGGGCCGCAGCCCCTGAGCTCAGCCTCTCCCGTAGGGAAGACTTTCCAGACTGGTGGTTCCAGGGGCAGGAAGGCGCACACCCAACTGTGGGGGTCAGAGGCAGGGGGGCGGGTGCTGAGATTCTGGGGAGCACATGTGCCTTGGCCCCTGTGCCACCCCATCCCTTCTGACTGTTCCTGGGAGCACGCCAGGGATCCTGGCCCAGAGTTCTGACCTGGAGGGGTCTCGCCTGTGGGCCCCTCCAGCAGGAGGTGCCCCGACTCGGAGTCCCACCTGGCTTTGGGTAGGTCACCTGGCACATGGGGACACCCACAGGTGGGGCAACTACCCACCCCACCCCCAAACTCGCTGGGTTCTAGCCTCGAGGAGGGACGCGTATCTGCTGAGGTGTACCCCCGCTGTGGTTTCTGAGTAGGGGCATCCATCACTTCCTCCCCAGCTTGGAACCTGGAGTTTCCTTCTCAGCTCAGAGTTCCCCTGCCCCACCCAAACTCTTGCCTCAGAGGTCCTGCCTCCTGGTCCTTTCTGATCCCTGCTGGGAGCAAAGAGCCGGGTGATGCCAGTCAGCACCCTTACACCCCATCTCTGCCCCAGGCTGCCCCTGAGGCTCTGTTGGCCAAGGCCGCACTGAGGCCCCTCCCAGGCCACGGCCAGCCTGGCTGTGCGAGCGGGCAGCTTCCAGCGGGGCTCTCTGACTGGTGCCCCCACTCACGCCTGCTTCCTCACCAGCAGCACCCAGGGGAGGATGGCGGCCACCACGGCCACCACGGCGATGAGGGTGATGAGCAGCAGGGCCCGGGAGCGGCAGCAGAAGGACCGGGTGGAGCTGGGCGCCAGGGAGGCCCCAGAGAGCTCTGCCAGGCTGCGCCGCGGCAGGACGCTGTCCTGTTCCCCGAGGGGCATCCCATGGCGGCTGATGATGAAGATCTGTGGCTCCCGGGGCAGGCTGGGTGGCGGGTCCAAGGGCAGCTGGCCACCCTGGCCCGGGGATGATCTCCAGACTGGCTGGGAGAGGGCCAGGGGGTTGGCGTGGCCCAGGGCATCCGGCAGTGGTGAAGGGGGCAGGCCCACGGGCACGGCCAGGATCTGGGAGCTCTTGTCCAGCTTGGCAGGCCAGCGGGAGCTCTTCCTGCTGAGGAAGGTGACGTAGCGGCAGATGGGGCAGACAATGGTCCTCTGGACCTGGCCATCCACGCGCGTGGACAGGAGGTACTTGACCAGGCAGTCATGGCAGAACACGTGGCCGCAGCTCAGCGTCCGGCTGGCGCCCTGCAGCTCTCGGAACTTCTCATAGCACACGGGGCACTCGCTGCCCGAGCTGTCCTTGCTCTCGCCCTCAGACATGGCCGAGCAGGAGGGCAGGGCCCTCGCTGTGGGCGGGAAGGGTTGAGCATCAGCGCCTTTTCTGGCTTGGTTCCCCTGCCTGCCTCCCTGCTGCCTCTCCTGCCACTCCTCCTCAGGGGCCTCCCCGAATCACACCAGGACCCTGGGGAGGAGACGAGAGGGCACTTGTGGAAGGGGAGTTGGGGGACTGACAAGCAGAGATCCCAGCCACCCCTACTGGAAGGAGGTGTGCGGAGGCCAAGGTGTAGCCCCCTGATCCCTCACCACCACACGTGTGTCGCCTGTGGTCTCCCCTCCCCTCTCCCTGGTCCCAAGCCCACAGTGGAGGCAGCAGGACCCATTCCCCAGGGGAGGCAGGTGGCTAAGCCGAGGTTGCCCCCACTCCGCCTGGTCCAGGCTCCAGTGGGGGCTGTGTGTTGTGCCCATTGTGGCTGTTCTCCAGAAGAGCCTCTGCTGCCACTCCATCTCCCTGCTCAGGCTGGCTGACCCATACAACTGTCCTCAGCCCCTGGCTCCCATCCCTCTATGCTAAGTGCAGCTGGAGAGCAATGAGGGATTTGAGAACAAAACTCAAAACTTACATCCAAATGCCGGCTGGCCAGCCGCGCAGTCACCTCAGGGAGCTGTGGGCTCCTTCCTCCGCCCACCACAGCTCAGTCATCCTTCAGATTCTTCTCGGCAGCCTGCCCAAGGTTGCGAGAGAACCTTCCAATCAACCTCTGTGAAGGCAGGTTTTCATCCTTTGAGGATACGTCTGGTATTTGGAAATAGCCAAAGGTCACCTGGCGCCCAGTCTGGTAAAAGCAAATGAATGCCCAAGTGGCACGAGATTATTTTAAATCAAAGACACAGAGTCACCATGAAGTGACAGGTGGGTTTCAGATGTTGTCTGAGAGCTGGAGAGAGGCTCCAAGGACGCTCTGAGCAGTAGCGGTGTTGTTGGGTTAAGTGCAGTTCCCCAGGTGACGATTTGACGGGAAGCCCCTGTTTGGGTGTGTGACGCAGTGCTGGTGTTCTCATTCCTCCACGCGTTCCCAGTATCGCAGCTGTGTCATCTAAGTCCATTTCCAACAGCCTGTTTATTTATCTATCTATTTATTGGCCTCACTAGGCAGCGTGTGGGATCTTACTTCCCTGGCCAGGGGTGGAACCCATGTCCCTGCACTGGGAGTATGGAATCTTATCCACTGGATCGCCAGTGAAGTCCTAGAACAGCCTCTTTAGAAGGACTGTGATCAAATGGTCACGTGATTGCGTGGTCCTGCTGAAGGGTTACTGATGTGATATATTCTTCCATCAAAACACCCCTGGACACACTGAGAGCTAAAGTGGTGTGTGGCAGCCCCCAGACCTGAGAGATGGCATTGTTATTGTTTAGTCCCTCAGTCGTGTCTGACTCTTTTGTGACCCCACAGACTGTAGCTTGCTGGGCTCCTCTGACCATGGGATTCTCCAGGCAAAAATACTGGAGTGGGTTGCCATTTCCTTCTCCAGGGGATCTTCCTGACCCAGGGATTGAACCCACGTCTCCTGCATAGCAGGCAGATTCTTTACTGCTAAGCCACTGAGAGATGACATAGTGGGAACAAAACTAGTTAATGGGGAAGGACAGACGAGAATTGGTTCAATCACCAATTGAATGCTCTCTTCCCTGTTAGCTTGGTTCCAAGCCCATTTTGCCAAGTTGAAAATATCCCATAACCAACAAAGGGCACAAATATGTAGAGGTGGGGGTAGGGGACCGGGCACCCTGGTGGCAGCACCAAAGCCTTTGCAGGTGTTTTCAAACCTCGATCTCCAAGGTGGTCAGTGTGGCCTCCAGGCCAGGGGAGGGGGTTCAAGTACTCAGACCCTGAAGCTGCCTTCAAATCCTTGATATGCCCACTACTGTCTGTATAACCTATTTGAGCCTCAGTTTCCCATCTCTAAGGTGGGGTTGATAATAATAGTACTGGCTTTTTCTCAGAGTTGTCCAGAGTGTTAAGTGAGGTGCCATGAATGAAAAATCTGGCACATAGTAAATGCTCAATAAATGGCTGTTGTTCCGTCACTAAAAAGTGTCCAACTCTTTGCAACCCCATGGACTGCAACACACCAGGCTTCCCTGTCCTTCATTATCTCATGGCAAACTCATGCCCGTTGAATCAGTGATGCCATCCAACCATCTCATTCTCTGTTGCCCTCTCTCCTGCCCTGAATCTTTCCTAGCATCAGGGTCTTTTCCAGTGAGTCAGCTCTTCACATTAGGTGGCCAAATATTGGAGCTTCAGCTTCAGCATCAGTCCTTCCAATGAATACTCAGGATTGATTTCCTTTCGGATGGACTGGTTGGATCTCCTTGCAGTCCAAGGGACTCTCAAGAGCCTTCTCCAGCACCACAGTTCAGAAGCATCAATTCTTTGGCGCTAGATGTTGTCAATCAGGCTCAGTCCTTTCTCCTCCTAGCACTTGCCTTCCCTCTCCTCCCCAGATGTTTCTTATCATGTAGATGACTAAAAACACTCATGCCCCTGACAAAGGGTAGCTCCCCTGGAGTTAGAATAACAACCAGAAAAGATGACAATGGAGTAGCTAAGTGATGGGCAATAGGTTAAGTTGGTGTTCCAGTGTCTCAGACATTTCTGTTTCATAACATGCAGCTATCTAAACAGGTTTTTCTCAGGATGACCTTGATTTTCTTAAGCTGACCAACTGCTAGCATGTCCCCCTGCGTTTCATAACTCCCCAGAGGCGTATGGTGGCAATTCCATCCGTCCACCTATCCATCCATCCATTCATTCATGTATCCAGTTATTCAACAATTACTTATTGAGTGTTGCTGCAGGCTAGGTACTGAGCCAGACATTGGAAATAAGCAGTGATTAAGAAAACCCTTCAAGGGTGTTCCCTGGTTGTTAGGATTGAATTCTGGGCTCTCACTGCCATGGCTTTGATTGCTGATCAGGGAACTAAGATCATGCAAGCGTGGCATGGGGGTAAGTGTCCTTCATGAAGCTTTTAGAATCTAGTGGACATTTGTAAAGTTCTTGAAGAGAGATTTTTTTTTTTAAAGGAGGAATGATGATCAATACCCTAAGTTGTTTGGAAAACTGAGAAGTGAGGTATCAAGATAGGCAAGAGAATAGAGCAGATAAATTCGAGAATGCTGGAGGGGAAAGGATGTTGGAGGTCATTTAATAAAGTCGAGTGTTATAGATGAAAAGACCTGAGCCCTGGGAAGGGAAGTGACTTGTCTGAGGTCACCTTGGGGAGGGGTTGGAGAGGGAGATGGGAGTGGGGAGATATTCATTGATTTCCTAGAGAGTGTAGAAAATATTTGAATCAGTTGATAGATTGGGTGAGTAGATATTAGCTGCAGCAGGAAGCGCTGTCCTCCTTGGGTTGAGCAGGGGAGCAGAGAGAACTGAGTTTGAGAAATAATGGGACGTGGGGGATGCAGATGACATCCCAGATCCCTGCTGATGGCCTCCTGTGCAGTCCCTTCCCATCCTGTGCTTCAGGAGAGCCTTGTCCTCCATGTCTGGGCAAGGCCACCCGTCCTCCATCCCTACCTTCTTGCCTTCCATGCTCAGTCCCTCCCTTTCTCTTCATATCATTTCATTCTCCATCCTTGAGTTCTTCTTCTGAACCTGACTCTGTCTCAGGTGCTGGGGAGAGGGCAGCAGAAGAAATCTGAGGAACATGCTCTGATTGGGGCACAGACTAGCTAAATGAAGGGGAAGACATTATATCCGAAGGCATTCCCGTTGGTGCTTCAGGAAATTTTGGGGAGAGGAGGGCTGGAAGGTCTTCCTAGGTGAGGTGGGACCAGTGTCCAGCTAATAATAAATAATTACAACAGCAGCTATTTATTGAACACTAATTGTGTGCTTGGCATTCTGCATCCCTTCCTCATTTCATCGTCAACAGCTCCAGGAGGTAGATATTATCTCTGTTTTACAGACGAGGGAACCAAGGCTTAAGTAACTTTGTTCAAAGCCAGGCTGCTGGGACTTCCCTAGTGGTCTAGTGGCTAGGACTCTGAGCTCCCAATGCAGGGGGGCCGGGTTCAACCCCTGCTCAGGGAACTAGATCCCTCATGCTGTAACTAAGACCCAATGAAGCCAAATAAAGAAGCCAAAAAAAAAAAAGAATAAACAGTATACAGTGGGAATTAAAAGAAAGTCCAGGGCAGATCCAGGGTTTGAGGCCAGGTCAGCCTGGCTACACTGTGAACCACCCCATCCACTGAGAATGTGCATCCATGGAGGGTGTTCCAGACCTCGAGTGAAGGAGTAGGTGAAGAATTGAGAGTAAGATAGCATTACTAGGAGGTCCCAGCCTTTATGCCTCTACAGAAACACCAATTTAACAAACAACCAAGGATGAAAATGCCTCCTGAAAACTCCAGAATCCAGTTGTATATGTTAAATATGTACATCTTGTTGAATGTCAATCATACCTCAATAAAGTTTTTTTTTTTTTTTAAAGAATGATGAGGAAACCTGTATGGGAAAGTGACCCTCCCCCAAACTTCCCTCCTCAAAGTGACTGTAACTGGAGCTGCCCCTCCAGCTATGAGAGGCAGGGGGAGGGGGAGGGCTGGCCCAAGGGTAGCCGACCCCATGAAGCCCCAGTGCCTGGCTTCACCCACAGCAGCAGCCCACCACCCATCTTGAGGACTGGTGGGGGGTGTCACCAGCTCAGGTGACCCCCACCTCCCCACCTTGGGACAGTGAGTCTGTGAGGCGGGGTGACACTTGTGCGCACCTAGGTTTCCCTCCTGGATTCCGAAGGCTTTATAGCTTCCACTGTCTCTCTCACACACACACACACACCCCTGGCATCAGTGCAGAACTCTGCCAAGCTCCTTCCCTGCCCCCAGCCCGGCCCCCAGACTCACTTTGGCTAGGACCAGGGCGAGCAGCATCCACCTCTCCACCCGCAGGCCTCCACAGAGCAGATCTGAGCCACCCAGAAGCACTGGGCGGGCGGCACGTCCTCCTGCTGCTGTTACTGTGACAGCTGCTGCTGCCGCGGCCGCCGAGGCATTTGCTAATGACTGAGCAGGTCTGGAGGCCAGCGCCGGGAAGTGAATGTCGCCCAACCCGTTTGAGGCCAGGAGGCTTTGGCGTTGCCCAGGGGTTTGGCCCCTGTTGGAGTCAGGTGATCTTGATGAAGATGCTCAGAGAGGAGGGTTCCCCCACCCAAGGAGGAGTACAAGGATGGGTGCTGGAGACAAGCAGAGGGTCTCAGCATGGGGGCAGTGACCCAGGACCCATCCCCAAAGATGAGTCTCCACGTCCCTCCAATAATGAGAAAGTCATACAGTCCTCCAGCCTCCAGAGTTCATTTTGGTGATCCTCCGGTTGCTTCCTGCTCCCTTGCCATGCCAGGGCGCAGGGCGAAGGGCTCAGATCAGCCTCAGTAACTCTTTGCCACCCAAAGTCATACACAAATATTTGGGTGATGTGCTTATATACACTTGTCCTTCATCTCACACTCAGAGGGGCTCAGAGCTCCAAAGATCAAACACCACAGGGATAAAGAAGGAGGCAGAATAAAACCAATAAAGGAGAACTGTCCCTGATACCACGTGAAACAGAAGTAAGTTTCAGAACAGTCTGTGTGACTCTATGGAAATGATAATATATGATCGTTTTTATAGAGGAAAAATCTGGAAGTAGACACATCCAACTTGTTAGTGGTTATCACTAGAGAAACTTTCTGACTCATACATTCCTGTGATCGTTGAATGTATATTTCTTTCATGATCAGAAAAAAATAATCAAGAATAAGGCAGGAGTTGGGACTTCCCTGGTGGCCCAGTGGTTAAGAATCTGTCTTGAAATGCAGACTGGGGCTTCCCTGGCTGTCCAGTGGTTAGGACTGTGGGCTCTCACTGCCACAGGCCCATTTTCAGTCCTTGGTGGGGGAACTAAGATGTCACAGGCTGTGCCGTGAGGCCAAGAAAAATTATATTACCTACTCTATAGGATTGTGATGATGATTAAATAAATGGATACAAATAATGTGCCTGAACCTACAAAAATGGGAGGAAATATTTGCAAATGATATGACTTATAAGGGATTAATATCCAACATATGTAAACAGCTCATACAACCCAACATCACACACACAAAAACCCAAGAAAATGGGCAGAAGAACTGAACATTTTTCCTAAGAAGAAATGCAAATTGGCCAACAGGCACACAAAAAGATCTTCAGCATCAGTAGTCATCAGGGAAATGCAAATCAAGTGTCCGCTCAGCCCATTGCAGGCTGCCCTGTTTGGTTCCAGGCAGATCAGGGGTATCTGGGGGTTTCAGTTCATTCCTGCCCCCATGAGTTTCCTGGACTCACCCCCTCCCGCCAGGCTGCCCATACCTCTGAAATCTCAGTCTTACCTGTTCTCTATGGCCGACCCCCTGGCTCTCCTTCCATCCTTACATAGCCTGGGGCTGCTGGTACTCAGGGGAAACCTGGGGCCTTTGAGCAGAAAACAGGCCCTGCCAGGGCACCCGGCTTGGAAGGTGGACAGGGGCTGCTTTCATTCCCAAGACCCCCGCCCCTGGCCCTCAGCCCCCTCTGTCCAACCTACACTGAAGCAGCCACAGAACATGTTCACGGGTGTTCCTCTTCATCCCTTCCCTCCCTCTAGACTTCCGTGGCTCCCCACTGCCCTCGGTACACGGCCCACCCTCCTCAGTCCGCACATGAGGCCCACACTGCCTTTCTCACACGTTTTCTGGACAGTCCCCTTGCCCTGGGCCATCTCAAGCCACGCAGCATAGCCGCAGGGCTGGCTTCTAGTTCAGATCCCTTGAGGCCTTGGGTTTCTGGGGCTCTGTGATTTTTTTCCTGCCTTTTTTTGTCTGGCTGCAATGCCTTTCTTCCTCATCACTTCCCCGCTGGCATCTTTAAGACCTTGAAGGAGGAGTTCCTAATTCATCTCTGTTGACTGTAGCACAGGGTCTTGTGTCTGGCAATAGTGTTTAATAAGTCAGTGTTTGTGAAATGAATAAATCCAACTTCTCAAGCCTAGCTTATGTGCATGAGGTGTGTGTGTGTGTGTGTGCACGCCTGCACATGAGTGTGTGAAGTTTAGGCAATCAAGTCATTTATCTTCTATTTTTTTTAATAGTTTTATATATTTATTGGCTGCACAGGGTCTTCCTTGCTGCCTGGGCTTTTCTCTGGTTGCACAGAGTGGGTGCTGCTCTAGTTGCCATGCTCGGGCTTCTTGTTGCTGTGGCTTCTCTTGTTGCAGAGCACAGGCTCTAGAGCACAGGTTCAATAGTTGTGGTGCACAGGCTTGGGCTTAGTAGCTCCATGACATGTGGGATCTTCCTGCACCAGGTATCGAACCAGTATCTCCTGCACTGGCAGGCAGGCAGATTCTTTACCACTGAGCCACCAGGGAAGCCCCTACCTTCTATTCTAATGGCTTTTGGAATCCACACCAAAATTCTCCCCACCCCCTCAAGTCATAATAGATTGAGAACTTCCGGTCTGGCTGGAGATGGGAGGATGAGCTCACCACTGGGTTAGAGCCTTACTTAGGCACTGTACACCAATGTTGTCTTTGAAAAAGCCTGATCTCTGGCAGATTCTCCAGGAGGTGAGTCTGGGAAGGGGAGGGAGGATGGGCTAGGAAAGAAGGAGGGACAAGTGATGGAATCGGAGGTTTTTAAAGAAGAAATCCCCCAGGGAAAACTTAATCTAATGGTTTGTCTTGGTAATTTTTGCCACATCAAAATATTGCATGTACAACTGTTGATTTTTCTTAAAAACAAAAATAACAAATAGGAGCCATATTTTAAACATAAATATTTACTCTCACCTCAATCTGAGCATCCATACTGTGAAATCACAGGTCTGATGTTCTAATCATATTTTTAATAAACAGCAATATGAATACATACTAAGTAAAAAAAAGATTCACTTGGGTACCACCGGAAGTGGTGGCATGCATAGGCCTCTGAACACGCTGATCTGAGACGTGCACGGACCTTTGCACACCCTGATCTGAAACGTATGAATGAGGATGACGACCCTGGGAGCTGCAGAGGCTCAGGATGGTCTCAGAGCTGAGAGAGTCCACTTCAGGACTCTTGAAGGCTGAGCCCAAGGCTGGTTTCAGTGCTTGACAGCCCACTGGCCGGGAAGCCACAGAGTGGGATCAACCAAAAGAATCCTGCGCAAAGGAGAAAACTAGCTTGGACTTGAGGATGAAACTGGCAAGGACCGACGGTGACTCGAGGGTGCCGCGGGCTGCGGGAGGAGGCCGAAGGGAGCAGGGGTGGGGCACCGGGAGAGCAGGAAGGCTGAGTCAGGTCCCAGTCGCGTACGAGCCGGCGTGGATTGCGTCCTGCAGCTAACTCACCTGGGCTGCGTGCGCCCCCGCCCCATTCCCTGCACCGTCGTAAAGCGCCGACCGCAGGGGCAGAGATGCTCTGGGACAGGTGGGGGAAGGGAAGCTAAAGATCCGGGAAGCTCGGAGATTTGGAGATTTGTTCGCCGGGAGGTTCGTGGAAGGGAAACTTCTCACTTCCTGGGGGTGGTGGCAGCTGCAGGAGAAAGACTGTTTGAAATCAGCTCTTTGTTGGAGGATTTTCTCAGCCTTCACTCTTCATCCGGAGCTGAATGCCTCCCAGACAGCTGAGAGTCCTCAGTGCTTGAGACAGGTAAGGCCAGGGTCGGGGAGGAAAAAAATCAGGAATCAGGAGAGGAAGAAAACAAATTTTTTTAAAAAATAAAAATAGCGATTAGTGTTGAAAAAAAGTGGAAATTTCGTAAAAGCACACATGAAAACATCAGCTTTGTGCCACCTCTACAGATAAATATAAATACTTTGATGTTTATTTTTTCAGCTCCTATATATAATATATATGTAGCTATGCTAAAAATAATTATATATTATGTGTAATTATAGCATGTAATGATTTTAGAATAAGTGGACTCATACTGAATAAACACTTTTAGGACCTGATTTTTTCAGCATCTGAAAACTATTTTCTTTTACACCCTTATTTTGAATGGATTGTTGTTGTTCAGTTGCTGAGTTGTATCCGACTCTTTTGGACCCCATGGATTGCAGCATACCAGGTTTCCCTGTCCTTCACTATCTCTTGGAGTTTGCTCAAACTCATGTCCATTGAGTCGATGATATAGTCATTTAACTAATGTATCTATTGATTGATATTTAAGTTTCTAGTTTTCCCCTATTATAAAATTTTCTGTATAAGTGGGTTTTTTTTAATTGCAAAATCTTGGTTTTATTTCCTTTGTCAAACCTAAAAATAAACAGCCAGTTATATTGCTAGCAAAAAAAAAAGTTTTTGTTTTCTTTTTTCCAGAATAGTAGAGAAATTGCAATTTGGGGCAAGAAAGCTATAGCAAAAGTCATAGGCAAGTCCAACAAAGGAGAGGAATGTTACTTTGTAGAGCAAAAGGAGGCAGTTGGGAGGAGTTAATTTGAAGAAAGTCCATTGGGGGAAAAGAAGAGTCAGGCTGGTGGGCACTTCCCATTGGCTGGGCTGGTTGCTGGCCAAGGAAAATTCTTCCTATTGGGGTCTGTAATTGATGTGGAGTGGTAGCATGTGAGTTCTCCCTTCTGGCCACCCAACTTCATTTAATTAAGTTAATTAATTTAATAGCTTTTGGCTACACCACAGGGTATACAGGATCTTGGTTCCTTGATCAGGGATCCAACCCATGCCCCTTGTAGTGGAAGTGGGGAGTCTTAACCACTGGACCATCAGGGAAATCCCTCAGCTTCATTTTAAATGAGGTTTCCTGGGAATTCCTTGGCAGTCCAAAGGTTAGGACCTGAGTTTTTGCTGCTGAGGCCTTGCAGGCCAGCCAAAAAAAAAAAAAAAAGAGGTTTCCTTTCTTCTGTTTCACACTTTAAATAATTATTAGAAATGGAACTGAGGAGTCAAAGTATAATATAATTCAAAGACGTGGTAAAAATTGTCAAATTCCCTTTCATAAACTGTGCCAATTTAAACTTCCTCCAGTAGCATTTGAAATTGCCTCTTGTCTCACTCACCTTGCTTGGGTATTATAAATTGGTCTTTACCCCCACTGTCCCCAATACATTCAAGAAAGTAGATGGAGAACTGGAAACAATTTTTTTAGAAAGAACTAAGTAGAAATTCTAGAATCGAAAAATATAATTCCTTAAAAAAACCACAACTCTATAGATGAGTTTAACAACAGGTTACTATTTTTATTGTTGTTGTTGATTATTTTTTGGCCACACTGTGTGGCTTGTGGGATCTTAGTTCCCTGACCAGGGATTGAATCTGTGTCACAGCAGTGAAAGTGCTGAATCCCAACCACTGGACTGCCAGGGAATTCCCAGGTTAGACATAACAGAAGACAGGATTAGTAAACTGAAAGCTAAGTGGGCAGAAAATACTCAGTCTGAAGGATGGGACTGCGTTGGGGGGGAAAGATGGAAAATACAGAAAAGAGCATAAGAGAATATGGAATGTGATGTAAAGATCTAAATACATTTAATTTGACTCATTTAAGGAGAGTGACTTATTCAGAAGCAATAGATGAAGAGTTATGGATCACAAATTTTACAGTATTAGTGAAAGACATTAAACCACAGATTCAAGAAACTCTACAAATCTCCAGCAAAATAAATACCACCCCCCCAAAAAAAATCGCTACCTGACCACACTGTAGTAAAACTTCTGAAAACCAAAGTCAAAGATAATTTTGAAAAATTGAGAAGAAAAGACACATTACCTTCAGAGAAGCAAAATAATAACATCTCATTTTCAAGATAAATGATGCAATCCAAGAGAGGGTGCATGTCAAGAATACATGTTATAATCTTTTAAGGACTGAAAGAAAATAGCTGCCAATCTAGAATTTTATTCAGAGAAAAATATTCTTAAAAAATGTAGGTGGAGGGACTTCCCCGGTGGTCCAGAGGTTAAGACTGTGCACTTCCAATGCAGGGGGCAGGGTTTGATCCCCGTTCAAGGGAACTAAGATCCTACGTGCAGGGTGGCTTGGCCAAAAAAAAAAACAAAAAATGAAGGTGGAATGAAGAAGTTTACAACTGAAAATAGAATTCACTGCTGAAAGAGCTTCACTAAAAGTCCCTAAATAAACAAATGATAGTACTAAATAATGTTCTTTTTTTATTTTTAATTTTTATTGGGGGTAGAGGACGTTCTTTAGGCAGAATGAAAATGATACCCGTGGAAGCAAAATCATACAGGAATGAATGAATGACAGGAGGGAAATGAGTGGGGAAAATCCATGAGTGTTGATTGCATAAAATAAAAATAATATCTTTAGAGTTTAAAAATTCATAAAAATTATAATACTTGATGAAAATAGAAAGCAGGAGGAGGATAAATGGAGTTAAATTGTAATATTCTTGCATTATTCTGGGAATGGGATTGCTTGATAACCATTAAAATGATAGTGTACTAAAAATAATAAAACTATAATTAGGATAATGGAAAAAGCAATAATTTTTAAAATCTAATTCAAAAGAAGGTAAGAAAGGTTTAAAATAGGGACATTTCTTTAAAATGTCTTTGACTAATGGTATTTCTTCTGTTATGAGCTTACCTATATCTTTTGCATAATACTCTGTTTAGATATTTTCCTTCTGTGATTGACTTTAGATGGATATAAACATAGGTAAATAGAAATATGTCCATGTGAATTCTTTCTTATACAGGTCAGTTTTAAATCTTTATGCCTTGTTTATAACTCTAAGGTCTCGGTTTCTCCACTTGCTTTAATGTTATTGAAAACAGAAATGGTCAAGTCTTAGGCTTTGCACCCCTGATGAGCTGAACTGAATTGAGGTCAAGGGACTAAGCAAACATGAAGTGCTGTATTGCTGTCATTTAGACAGCAAGGAGGAGAAGGCAATGGCACCCCACTCCAGTACTTTTGCCTAGAAAATCCCATGGACGGAGGAGCCTGGTAGGCTGCAGTCCATGGGGTCGCTAGAGTCTGATACGACTGAGCGACTTCACTTTCACTTTTCACTTTCATGCATTGGAGAAGGAAATGGCAACCCACTCCAGCGTTCTTGCCTGGAGAATCCCGGGTACGGGGGAGCCTGGTGGGCTGCCGTCTCTGGGGTCGCACAGAGTCGGACACGACTGAAGCGACTTAGCAGCAGCAGCAGACAGCAAGGAGTTATCTGAATCAGTTACAAGAATAACGAATGGTGAGTGTTGAAGGGTAAAGAAGGAAGAGAAATAAACTGCTGGGAAAAACTACAGAAGTCCCAAAGAGAAGGTTTAGCCCCTGCAGACAAGTAGCCGCCGCTCTGGGATGGGATGCCTGGAGCAGAAACTTGTGATGCATAGCTTAGCATGACCAGAAGGTGGCGCTCTAAAGCCATCCGATTGCTCTCTGAACTTCCAAAGTTGAGATTTTGCTTGAGGACCTAGAAAGCGGAAACTGAGGCGGGGAGGGCCCCAGAGCCCTAAATTTTTGTCTCTGTTCTTTCTCTAGAGGCAAACCCCCCCAGATCTAGAGCCCTGCTGGGTTCTTTGTCTATACTTATTTTGCTTGTGGGTCTGTGTCTTGCGCTACCCATTCAATTCAATTTGGACCAAGGCTAAAATCTTGAAGAGCAAACCAATAACCAGGTTCTCTTGTGAAAATGCAAATTCTAATTCAGTGGGACTGGGGTGGGGCCTGAGGCTCTGCATTTCCAGTCAGCCCTCTGGTGATGACTCAGGCTCAGTATTTCCAAAACTTTGAACAGGCTAACTACAAAACTCCCTTCTCTGTGAGACATAGAGGTGGGAGAGTTTATAGCTTCCTGAAATAAAATCCCACTGAAATGCCTTCAAGTTAAAGTTGGGCCAGTTGTGTGACCTCTTTGGGGCTCAGTTTCCTCATCTGTAAAATGGGAATAGCAACAGCCTTTACTTGGAGAGATATTTGAGGGTTAAAGCAGGATATTATATGTAAATCACTTAGCACACAGGAATTCTCTGCAGTGGACACACCGATTCCACTGCAGAGGGTGTAGGTTCGATCCCTGTTGGGGGAGGTAAGATTCCATGAGCTGTGCATTGCGTCCAAAACAAAACACACTAAGCACAGAGCCTGGCACCCAGTAAGCCTCAACAAGACCTGGGCTATACTAAGAGAAATGTGGAGGTGGGCAGACTTGGTGGGGTGGTAAGTTGGAGGGAACAAGAGGTGAGGGGCAAGGACTTCCCTGCTAGTCCAGTGGTTAAGAATCCTTGTAATGCTAGGGAATAGGGTTTGATCCTTGGTTAAGGAATTATCACTTCATGGCAAATATATGGGAAAACAGTGGAAACAGTGACAGACTTCATTTTCTTGGGCTCCAAAATCACTGCAGATGGTGACTGCAGCTACTAAATTAAAAGACGCTTGCTTCTTGGAAGAAAAGCTATGACAAATCTAGACAGCATATTAAAAAGCAGACATTACTTTGCCAACAAAGGTTCGTCTAGTCGATGCTATGGTTTTTCCAGTGGTCATGTATGGATGTGAGAGTTGGAACATAAAGAAGGCTGAATGCTGAAGAAATGATGCTTTTGAACTGTGGTGTTGGAGAAGACTCTTGAGAGTCCCTTGGACAGCAAGGAGATCCAACCAATACATCCTAAAGGAAATCAATCCTGAATATTCATTGCAAGGACTGATGCCGAAGCTGAAGCCTCAGTACTTTGGCCACCTGATGTGAAGAGCTGACTCACTGGAAAAGCCCCAGATGCTGGGAAAGATTAAAGGCAGGAGGAGAAGGGGATGACAGAGGACAAGATGGCTAGATGGCATCAGTGACTCAATGGACATGAGTTTGAGCAAGCTCCGGGAGATGGTGAAGGACAAGGAAGCCTGGCATGCTGCAGTTCATGGGGTCGCAAAGAGTTGGACATGACTAAGTGACTGAACAACAACAGGGAACTAAGATCCCACATGCCATGGAGCAACTAAGCCTGTGAGCCTCAACTGAGAATCCTTGCACCACAATGAAAGATCCCATGTGCTGCAACTAAGACCTGATTCAACAACAACAAAAAAAGAAGTTAAAAAAAAAAAGAGGTGAGGGGCGATCCTTACAATGTCATCTCAGCTATCAAGATATCTGTCATCTGAAGAAAAGGGGACCAGGGAGCTGAGGACAGAAAGCCAGGAGGAGGGCTGCTCTCCCAATCAGGTGGCAAACCTTAGGCTGCTTTTGAGGGAGATTTATGTATTTTGCAAGCTACCCAGGCTTTCTTCTAGAGATGAGGGCAGGAGCAGGATTTCCAGGCAGCTCGAGCTACAGCATTCAGCATCTTCCCCCACTTCACATCTTTAGTGCTTTTAGGGATTGTGAGAGGAGCTAAGAGGAGCCAAGGATCACCCAGGTCCTGCCTTCCTGCAAGGCTTTGCCACAGCCTGCAAAACTGTTGCTATGGTGACCTCAGCCCAGGTGCAGGAGTTTACCAGAATGCTTTAAATAGGTTGGTGTTACCATAGCATCTTTTTTTTTTTTTGCACTGAAGATACATATTTTAACAGCTTTACATGTAATATTCATATATAAAAAAACTTCAAGTGCTTTCAATTTAAAAAAATCTTAAAAATTCCAAAATAAGGCATTTAATATTTGAAAAAAGTACAGATGTACAAAATGTTATTCTGTCATGAAAGCTCCACACCAACATTATACACTTGGGAAAAAATACAAATAGAATATATTACAAATTTATGTAAGCAATAACTTAGTTCATACCATGCAACAAAAAGTACATTCATCGATACACAAGCTTTTGTATGTTCTAAATTGAAGGGCTTTTTCCCCCCTGCAGAATCCTTAAAACCGGTGGCACCTGAAATATGTTAGCCTTTCTACTGAGAGGTAAATTACAATGATGAAGAAGATTAACAGACCATTTGTGTATTATGAATCATTCCAGCCTTATTCAACAATGGCCAAAACTTTCTCATATTCTCATTTGTTTTCCTGATAAAGCTGTGCTGCCTGATTATTGGCTGGACTATTTGGATTTAGTTCATCCAGCAGAGACTAAATTGGTGTTAAGATAGAAGGTCGGACTCCACCAATTCTGAAGGATATCTAAACACCTAACAGTTGGCATTTTATTTGGATATTCTTCAGAAAATTTTATTACTAGTTTAAAAGTACCATCTTCAAAGAGTGTCCCTTCTGGTCCAAATATAACTGCATTGCACTGCAAGATGTTTTCAGATGGTGAGCTACTGACACCCACAGGTGAGTCCTCTTACCATCAACTGAAGTCCTGCATAAGCCTCCTGTAGGCTGGAGACACGGAGAAGGCAATGGCAACCCACTCCAGTACTCTTGCCTCTGAAAATCCCATGGGCGGAGGAGCCTGGTAGGCTGCAGTCCATGGGGTCGTGAAGAGTCGGACACGACTGAGCGACTTCCCTTTCACTTTTCACTTTCATGCATTGGAGAAGGAAATGGCAACCCACTCCAGTATTCTTGCCTGGAGAATCCCAGGGATGGGGAAGCCTGGTGGGCTGCCATCTATGGGGTCGCACAGAGTCCGATACGACTGAAGTGACTTAACAGCAGCAGCAGCCCCAGGCTGGAGACAACATGCTCCTGAGCTGCCCTGAGGTCAGTCTGAAACCTTCATAGCATCTTAAAAGCCCATGAACATTTATGGACTAACTTCCAGTGCTCTGGTAGATGCTCCTGGGGAAAGAGAGACAAATCTACGCAGCCCTTACCCTCCCTGGGTGACCTTGGGGAGATAAACAGCCCGATGGGAAGGAATTATCGGTGAAGGGCCTCAGTCGTAGTTCTTAACCGTGGTGCTTCTCCTACACTGTGGGACTTAGTGACACATTTGACCTGCAGCCACTGTGGAGGCAAGAAGTGACTCCAGACCAGGGTGGCCTGACCTGCCAAAAACTTAAGGAGTGGGTCAGATTTGGAGAGGCAGAAAGGAGGGGGGATGCCACAAACCACTGAAGGGAATGATTGGATGTATATGAAGCCAATTACACATGTTATCTCATTTAAGTCCAAACAACACCATGAGGTCAGTACTGGTGTTACCTCCATTTCATTTTGCAAAGACGAGACACAGAGACACACAGCAGCTCATTCAAGGTCTTGCCACCAAAAGTGGTAGGTGGAGGCTACCACTATCTGACTTCCCATTGTTTCTCTGAAGTGCCACATGTGTGCTTTGCCAGGTTCTGGGCATCTCCTGTGTGCTCAGTTGCACAGTCGTGTCTGACTCTTTTGCAATCCCATGGACTGTAGCCCACCATGCTCCTCTGTTCATGGAATTTTCCAGGCAAGAATACATGGGTTGTCATACCCTCCTCCAAGGGATCGTCCCAACTCAGGGATTGAACCTGAGCCTCCTGTGTCTTCTGCATTGCAGGTGGATTCTTTACGCAATGAGCCACTGGGGAAGCCCTACCCTTTATTTATTATTTTTGGCTGCACTAGGTCTTTGTTGCTGCACGTCTTTCTCTAGCTGTGAGCAGGGGCTACTCTCTTGTGGTCCACGCGCTTCTCTTTGCAGTGGCTTCTCTCGTTATGGAGCAGGGGCTCTAGGGCACTTAGTGTTTCAGCTCAGTAGTTGTGGAGCATGGGCTTAGTTGCCCTGGGGCATATGGGATCTTGGTTCGAGGACCAGGGATCGAACCTAGGTTGGCAGGTGGATTCTTACCACTGAATCAACAGGGATCCTGCATCTCCTACCCTTCATGTGGGAAAGCTCTCCTTCTTGCCTTTCCCCTCTAATACAGGGCTGGAGACAGACAAAGGGGAAGCTTGAAGTTCTGGCTAAAGAGTTAGGGCTTGAGTTTCTTTTTCTACTTCCTC
Source organism: Bos taurus (assembly GCF_002263795.3). Taxonomy (NCBI): domain Eukaryota; kingdom Metazoa; phylum Chordata; class Mammalia; order Artiodactyla; family Bovidae; genus Bos; species Bos taurus. The sequence continues at coordinate 28,003,865 of NC_037346.1, forward strand.
AATGCTGAAGTCTTGCTCAACAGCAGCTGAGCAGTGGGGCTGCAAGGTTGCCTCACTTCTAGAAGGCCGGCCGCAGCCTTCCTGGCCCAAACCCACTTCCGGTCTTCGTGCCTCTTTTGTCACAAGGTGATTCTCACACTTCCTGTTGATTTCCACTTTGTTTCAGCTGCTTCAGCTCCAGCCACTTTGCGCTGCTGTTTATCTGATCTGCGGGGCCTGGGACACAGGACCAGGTATGTTGGGATGGTGGGGGCTGGGGGGGTCAGCTTGGATAAGGTCAGGGCCAGATCAGGGCCAGAGTGGGGGGCTCCTGGTGGACCCTTTCTGTTCATTGTGGGGGACTGTCAGAGGCTGGGGTCAGTTTGTGAAGTTGGTTATGTCCCTGTGAAGGATGGTACCAGGGGTGGCTTCCTGAAACCACATCATCTGACCTCTACCGCCCCTAAAATCTCATCACCTTGATTTGGATTGTGTGTTACATGAGCTGCCCAGGTAACATTTTTCTAGGCTGTAGAGAGAGCTTCTTGAGTTCTGACAGGCTTCTCTGGGATTGACTTTGACACAGCTGGTGTGATGCCTGAAAGTTTGCTGAGCTGACCAAGCTGGGGCTTGTGATTAAGTCTTGTCTCCTTGTCTTACTGATGGGCAATTCACTGTCCTCTGAACCTTTCTGGTCTACACAGTTCAAAAATGTCTCTGTTTTGTGGGATGTTGGTGATGCTTAAGCAGGACGATGACTGTGAAAGTGTTTTGTAAACTGTAAGATGGCATTCTCAGGGTGTGAGGTTACTTTCATTTTCTAAATGGAACTAGATACCTTTTTTTCCTGATAGTGGTAATTGGTGAAAATCTAAACAGAGAAAGGGAAAATTTTTACATAATTCCAGCCCCAGAGATTATTAGTGACACTGGTATATAAATTTCTACTTAAAAATTGAAATTTTTTATTTTGGTGAAATATACTGATTTAATGGACACGAACATGGGCAAACTCTGGGAGATGGTAAGGGACAGGAATGTCTGGTGTGCTGCAGTCCATGGGGTCACAAAGAGTTGGACACAACTGAGTGACTGAACAATAACAACAAAATATACATAAAATAAAAATTACTGTTTTTAAGCATACAGTTTAGTGGCATTAAGTACATTCACGGTGACATGCACCCATCACCAAGATCCATCTCCAGATTTTTCTTCTTCTTCTCCAAGTGAAACTTTGTACCCATTAAACAGTATCTCCCTAGTCTTCCCCACCCCCAGTCTCTGGCAACTACCACTCTACTCTCTCTTGAATGGACCTATACAGTATTTGTCCTTTGATGGCTGGCTTATTTCACATAGTGTAATGTCTTCAAGGTTCATGCATGTTGTAGCAGGTGTCAGAATTTCCTTCCTTTTTTAAGGCTGAAAAATATTCCATTGTCTATAGACACCACATTTTGTTTATATTATCTGCTGATGGACAGGATTGCTTCCACCTTTTGGTTATTGTAAATAATGCTGCTGTGAATACGAGTGTACAGATGTCTACTTGAGTCCTTGCTTTTAATTCTTTTTCGTATATACTCACAAATGGATTTGCTGGATCATATGGTAATTCTGTGTTTGCTTTTTTGAGGAACTTTCAGAATGTTTTCCATAGTGGCTGTACCATTTTGGAGTCCTACCAGCAATGCACAAGGGTTCCAATTTCTCTACATCCTTACCAACACTTATGTTCTGGTGGTTGTTTTCTTCCTCCCGGTGGGTGCGGTATCTCATTGTAGTTTTGATTTGTGTTTCCCTGATGATTAGTGACGTAGAGCTCCTTTTCATGTACTTGTTAGCCATCTGTATACTTCTTTGGAGAAATATCTGTTCAAGTTCTTGGCCCATTTTTAAATCGAGTTGTTTGGTATTTTTGTTACTGAGTTGTAGTAGTGGTAGTTGTAGTAGTTCTTTATATATTCTGGAAATTAACTAGACTTCTAAAACAATATTTCTTGTGTCAAACTGTATTTACTGTTCTCTAACCATTGTACAAAAAAGATCTTCACAACCCAGATAATCACGATGGTGTGATCACTGACCTAGAGCCAGACATCCTGGAATGTGAAGTCAAGTGGGCCTTATAAAGCATCACTATGAACAAAGCTAGTGGAGGTGATGGAATTCCAGTTGAGCTATTCCAAATCCTGAAAGATGATGCTGTGAAAGTGCTGCACTCAATATGCAAGCAAATTTGGAAAACTCAGCAGTGGCCACAGGACTTGAAAAGGTCAGTTTTCATTCCAATCCCAAAGAAAGGCAATGCCAAAGAATGCTCAAACTACTGCACAATTGCACTCATCTCACACGCTAGTAAAGTAATGCTCAAAATTCTCCAAGCCAGGCTTCAGCAATACATGAACCGTGAATTTCCTGATGTTCAAGCTGGTTTTAGAAAAGGCAGAGGAACCAGAGATCAAATTGCCAACATCTGCTGGATCATGGAAAAAGCAAGAGAGTTCCAGAAAAACATCTATTTCTGCTTTATTGACTGTGCCAAAGCCTTTGACTGTGTGGATCACAATAAACTGGAAAATTCTGAAAGAGATGGGAATACCAGAGCACCTGACCTGCCTCTTGAGAAATCTGTATGCAGGTCAGGAAGCAACAGTTAGAACTGGACATGGAACAACAGACTGGTTCCAAATAGGAAAAGGAGTACGTCAAGGCTATATATTGTCACCCTGCTTATTTAACTTATATGCAGAGTACATCATGAGACATGCTGGGCTGGAGGAAGCACAAGCTGGAATCAAGATTGCAGGGAGAAATATCAATAACTTCAGATATGGAGATGACACCACCCTTATGGCAGAAAGTGAAGAGGAACTCAAAAGCCTCTTGATGAAAGTAAAAGTGGAGAGTGAAAAAGTTGGCTTAAAGCTCAACATTCAGAAAATGAAGATCATGGCATCCAGTCCCATCACTTCATGGGAAATAGATGGGGAAACAGTGGAAACAGTGTCAGACTTTATTTTTCTGGGCTCCAAAATCACTGCAGATGGTGACTGCAGCCATGAAATTAAAAGACGCTTACTCCTTGGAAGGAAAGTTATGACCAACCTAGATAGCATATTCAAAAGCAGAGACATTACTTTGCCAACAAAGGTCTGTCTAGTCAAGGCTATGGTTTTTCCTGTGGTCATGTATGGATGTGAGAGTTGGACTGTGAAGAAGGCTGAGTGCCTAAGAATTGATGCTTTTGAACTGTGGTGTTGGAGAAGACTCTTGAGAGTCCCTTGGACTGCAAGGAGATCCAACCAGTCCATTCTGAAGGAGATCAGCCCTGGGATTTCTTTGGAAGGAATGATGCTGAAGCTGAAACTCCAGTACTTTGGCCACCTCATGCGAAGAGTTGACTCATTGGAAAAGACTCTGATGCTGGGAGGGGTTGGGGGCAGGAGGAGAAGGGGACGACAGAGGATGAGATGGCTGGATGGCATCACTGATTCGATGGATATGAGTCTGAGTGAACTCTGGGAGTTGGTGATGGACAGGGAGGCCTGGCGTGCTGCGATTCAAGGGGGTCGCAAAGAGTCGGACATGACTGAGCGACTGAACTGAACCATTTTTAAACTTATTTTTTATTGGCTGTGCTGGGTCTTTGCCGCCTGTGAGCTTTTCTCTAGTTTTGGGAAGTGAGGGCTACTCTTCTTTGTGGTGCTCGTGATTCTCATTGCAGTGGCTTCTCTCGTTGCAGAGCACGGGCTGTAGGGCACGTGGGCTTCAGTAGTTGTGGTGTGTGGGTTCAATAGTTAGTGGTCACCCGGCTCTAGAGCATAGGCTCAATATTTGTTGTGTGCAGACTTAGTTGCTCTGTAGCATGTGAGATCTTTCCGGATCAGGGATTCAACCTGAGTCTCCTATACTGGCAGGCAGATTCTTTACCACTGAGCCACCAGAGAAGCCCTCTTTTTTTCACTTAGTATCACTTGAGTATCATCTCATGTTAATTTATAAAATCTTCCTTGTCCTTCCTAACAGCTGTGTAGTATTCCAGTGCTTGGATTATACTGTGATTTATTAAATGAGTCTCCTGGGTGTTTAGGTTGTTTCCAGTTTATTGGCATAATGATAAAACAATGCTGCAGTAAACATCATTGAACATATGTCTTTGCATATTACTTCTATAATTTCCTTAGGATAAATCCTTAACAAGTTGAGTGGTGGGTAAAAGGTTATACATATATTCACAGTTTTAATTCATTTGTCCAGATTTCCTCTAATAAATGTCATACCATTTGTTTTACATTTCATATCCACTTTTATTAAGGCAATTACAAAGATTACATTGAAGAATAGCAATTCCTTGCCTCTTCTCCCCTCTTCCAAGTTCTCCCTACTACACACAACATTTCCAATTATTTTAGTTGTTTCTATTTCCAAATAAAGTGCCTGTATGACTAGTTTTTTCTGTTTTAGTTATCATCTATTGACTTTGTATTATGAAAGGTAAGAACACAGCACTCTTACTTGATCCACATTATTGCTCCCCAATCTTCCTGATGTGGTTAATCACATATTCATATAATATCCTTATTTCTCTAAAGATATTTATTAAAGTTCTTTCTCTTTCCAGCTGGTGTGTGTGTGTGTGTGTGTGTGTGTGTGTGTGTGTGTGTGTGTGTGTGTGTGTGTGTGTGTGTGGAGTTGGGGGCTTGGTGACTGTTGGACCAGGGAACTCGAAGCTGATTGGGGTGTGTGTGTGTGTGTGTGTGGAGTTGGGGGCTTGTTGACTGTTGGACCAGGGAACTCGAAGCTGATTGGTGTGTGTGTGTGTGTGTGTGGAGTTGGGGGCTTGGTGACTGTTGGACCAGGGAACTCGAAGCTGATTGGGGTGTGTGTGTGTGTGTGTGTGTGTGTGTGTGTGTGTGGAGTTGGGGGCTTGTTGACTGTTGGACCTCTCTGAGTGATCAAGTGGACAGGCCAGGTCATGTGGTTCTGTTGAGGAAAATTCTTTGATCTCCTGCCTGGAGGGCAGGCTGCCACCAGCATTCTTGGAGGGTCGGTAGGGGAAGGAAGCTGAGTTCTCATCATTTGATACACAGCCTTTGAAGAATCCTCCCTCCCTCTATCCACTTCCTTTTGTAGTGCAGTGACAGCCTAGCCCTCTGCTATGCCCAGGGTCCCCAGGTCTGGAGCTTCTCTGGTTTAATTTCGCCAGAGAAGGCTCCTCCTGCTGGGCCGGTGCTTTGGCTGGTCAACTGCCTGGGCTGTGCGGTCCAAGTGCTTTTGTAAACACACTGGTGCTTTCAACAGCCCTTCCTGTTTTCGGTCTTACCCCACTCTGCCTTCTGACGTAGCTGGTACCTCCAGTTCCTGGGCCTCTCTGCGGTTCACAGGCAGACCCCCACTTGCTTCCAGTTGGCATTCAGTTTCCAGCCTTCTCTGATACAATCTGTCAGCTGCCACTCACCAGTCTGCTCTCCCTCTTTCAAGATACTGTTGACATCTTGCCCTCTGTGGTCCTCTCCTGTACTCCGTCTTGGTGGGTTTCTGCCTTTTAAAATTTCCGTCCTGCCTTTTTTTGTGGCATTTCAAGAGGAAGAGGAGACATTTAGATTCAATCCATCATGGTAACTGCTATGGTTTATCGCATTTTTCACTCAGACCAGTGTTGTCTGAGAGTGTTGGCTTCCTCACACTGTATCAGCCCTGGATATTATCATTTATTTATTTACTTGGCTGCACCTCTCGACTTGAGGATCTTAGTTCCCCAATCAGGGACTGAACCCATGCCTCCTGCAGTGGAAGCACGTAGTCCTAACCACTGGACCACCAGGGAATTCCCCTATCATTTGGTTTAAGCTCTGCTAATCTGCTAAGCAAATGAACAGTATCGCCTTTGTCATTTTAATTTACATTTTAAAAGTTATTAATGAACCGATTGAGAGTCTTCTCACATGTTTACTGACCATTTGTATTTCTTCAGTGAACTACTTATTTGTGTTAATTGGTCATCTTTCTACTGGAGTAGGATAATTGTTAAATTGCTAGCATATGGCCAGCTCAGAAAAGAGGTTTGTGGTTGATTCCTTACTTTTCTGTATGTGCAATCTCAGAATACAGGCTTCAGAAAACAACAGTTCTTAATGACAATGTCAGCAATTTGAATTTTTTTCTCCTTTGGATTATGAAAGTAATCTGTGTTCACTGTAGAACATTTGGAAGATACAGATAAACACAAAAAAGAAAATATAAATCACCTAGAGATAGCTACTGGGGCTTCCCAGGTGGCGCCAGTGGTAAAGAGCCCGCCTGCCAATGCAGGAGACATAGGAGAAACAAGTTTGATCTCTGGGTCAGGAAGATCCACCGAAGGAGAGCATGGCAACCCACTCTAGTATTCTTGCCTGGAGCATGCCATGGACAGAGGAGCCTGGCAGGCTACAGTTCACGAGGTCACAAAGAGTTGGACGTGACTGAAGCGACTTAGCACACATGCATGCACGCACACACAGAGACAGCTACTAAACACATCTCTTTTTTCCCCCCTATAGATATATACTTATAAAAATGCAGTCATTTTATTTTGTATTTATGCTGTCGACTTACTAATCATAATTTGTTCTCATATTGTTATACAATGTTCTATGACAGTCATGGCTAGCCAGTCTTCCACCGTGTACAATCATTGAGTTTACTCAGTTCCCTTTGGACACTTAGGGTCTTACTGGCTTAAAATTTACATTAACAAGTTCCTCTTTTGATCATGACCCCACCTAACCTTGTTTTCCACTGACTATCTGCTTAGCAATCTCTTTTTTTCGTGGGGAAAGGATGAAGGTAAACTTTAATCTTTTTCTGGTTAAATTATGACTCATTCCAAATTAATGAATACAGACTTATGGAGATTTTCTAGCACTTTTTTTTCTGTAGGTCAGAGGGACAGATGGTGAAGGGTCGCCCTAGGATTCTCATTAGATTCCTCCACAGCTTTCAATTAGACAGAAAATGATGAGTGACAAAAGCACCAGGGAGGAGAGATGTATGCAATGATGAGAAAAAGAAATCGATCGGGCAGGCCTCTGAAAAAAATCATCCGAGAAATAACAGCTTACAAGAGAGAATCTGAAAAACAAACAAGCCTGAGAGCTGGGGAGCCAAATTCTGTCCCTGAGTCTGCCACTAGCTGTGTGCCTTTGGGCAGGTTGCTCAACCTCTCTGGTTTCCTCATTGGCATTCCTCATCTCAGGTTGATTTCTACGTTCTCTTGTGTCTTTTTAAGTACAGACTTTGTCACACTAGCTGTGTGACCCTGACCACTTGCTCAGCCTCTCTGGGATGTGGTGTTCTCATCCGTAAAGTGGGAACACTTACAGCTACTTCATAGCGTTGCTGTGAATGGATATGTGTAACCCACTCATCACAGGGCCTGTCCCAGATGAAGTATCTAATAAATGAAAGCTAATTTTATTGCATGTCAATCATTATGTAAGAGGAGGGCCATTATATCATCCCACACCCTGTGGATGGAAAGGACTCTGTCTTCTTAAAAGCCATTTCCAAGTCCAGTCAGCAGCTGGGACACAAGCCAAGGGGCACAGTACAAAGTCACCACCAGCACAGACCTCCCTTTGTAGCGTATCCTTCCCTGAGACCTGGATGCTGTCCAGATGTAGGTCAAGTAAACACCCTCTGCTCAGCACTGATAAGTAGGATGCATGAATGTTGGTCCACAGGGGAGGCAATAGGAAACCCCACTTTCCAAATATAAAATATCCGTGAGTGTAGCAGAAGGGGAACTGAGCCCTAAATGATATGAATCACCGAGGGAGGGATGCTATTAAGAAAAAGCTGACATCCTTTCAAGCTGTGATTAATGACCACAGAGACAGGAGGAAGAAGTCGTGGGTGTAGCCTTGCTCTTTGCTGCTGGTGACTTCTTGGACAAATTACCCTCTTCTGTAAAATCAGGAGGCTGGATTTTTGTTCCCCAAAGGACAGTCTGTGTACTACTGGTGGCACGCACAGTGATGTTATGTGGTACAGAGATAAACATTTGACATCTTGATAGTCGTGTATTTATGAAATAGTAGGGAAAATATGACTAGCCATCAACTCTAGGATTTCATAGATATTATTTTTATAAAGTTCATTATTTATTTTGTATTGGGGTGAAAGTGAAATTCCCTGACTCTTTGCGACCCCATAGATTATACAGTCCATACAGTGCATGGAATTCTCCAGGCCAGAATACTGGAGTGGGAAGCTGTTCCCTTCTCCAAGGGATCTTCCCAACCCAGGGATCAAACCCAGGCCTCCCACATTGCAGGCGGATTCTTTACCAGCTGAGCCACCAGGGAAGCCCTAAGTTCGTTTTTTAGAAAGTGGTCTGAATCAAAGAAAAATTCAAAGATGATATGCAGAAATGGCAAATATTGTGAAGGTGGTAACGTTGGAGCATGAGATGTGGTAGGCAGCATAAAAGCCCCCCAAAGATGTCTAGGTCCTAATCCTCAGAACCTGTGAGTATGTTACCTTTTATGGCAAAAGCACTTTGTGGTAGTGATTAAGGATTTAGAAATGAGATGATTCTGTCAAGAAAAGTTCTCCAGGGACCTTCACTGGTGAGCCAGCATTAGGAATCCTCCTTGCAATGCAGGGGATGGGGGTTCAACCTCTGGTGGAGGAGCTAAAATCCCGCATGCCATGGGGCAATTAAACCCACACCATGCCTAGAGAGTCTGTGAGCTACAGTGGAAAGACCCAGCATGACACCACAAAGATCTGGGTGCCACAACGAAGACCTAACACAGCCAGATAAATAAACAAAAGGTCTCTGATCTCCTGCCTAGAGGGTACAGGCTGGCATTCTGGGAGACCATCAGGGAAGGAAGCTGGGGTCTCATCATTTGACATTCAGCCTTTCAAGAATCCCATTCCTCTCTCTTGCTTCCTTTTATATTGCACTAACTTAGCCTGGCTCGAGCATGCCCAGTGGGGCTTCCCAGGTGGCTCAGTGGTAAAGAAACTGCCTGCCAGTGCAGGAGATGCAGGAGACACAGATGTCATCCCTGATCGGGAAGATCCCCTGGAGAAGGGAATGGCTGCCCACTCCAGTATTCTTGCCTGGAGAATCCCATGGACAGAGGAGCCTGGCAGGCTACAGTCTATGGGTTGCAAAGAGTGAGACATGACTGAGCTACTGAGCATAGTATGCCCAGTGTCCCAGGTCTGGAGCGTCTCTGGTTTAGTTTCCCCAGAGAATGAACTTCCTCTTCTTCCCACTGGGCTGGATTATCTGGATGGGCCCAATGTAATCAGAAAGGTTCTTATAAGAGGGAGGTGGAAGGAGTCTGTGATAACAGAAACAGCTGCTGGGGTGATGCGGCCATAAGCTAAGGAATGCTGTGGCTTCTAGAAGCTGGAAATGGCAAGGAACTGATTCTTCCTGGAGCCTCCAGAAGGGACCAGGCCTGCCAACACCTTGATGTTAGCCCCGAAAGTCTCACTTTGGACCTCTGACCTCCAGGACTGTAAGAGAATCAATGTGGGTTGTTTTAAGCACTAAGCTTGTGGTAATTTGTTACAGCAGCTTCAGGAAACGAATACAGCAGACATTAGATGCACTGGAAGGTGATTTAATCTGCAGGTTCAGCGATTCCCTGGACGCAGCAAAGGGATGTTGGCAGGAAGGAGAATGTCCTTGGTCACTGGCCCCCATCCATCTAGGACTGGGCTGGCCCTGCCATCACATTGGGCAAACTGGCCAAGGAGAGGGAGGGTCTGAGCGCCCCCAGGAGGGTGCTTGGCACCTGGAAGACAGGGTGGGTTCTGACTCACGGGAACTATCAACATTGTCATCTGGTCCAACCATCACATTTTACAGAAGAAATTGAGGCTCAGAGAAGGGAAGCAGAGTCACCTGTGATGGGGCTGATTTGGCAGAGAAGAACAAACACCTGAATTCCTGAGGTGCTGGGAGGGAGGAGTCGCAGGTGGGGCGGGGCTGGCGTCTCACACCAGGGTGGGGAGCCTGAGAAGGGGTGGGGCCTGCACCTTTGGCTGGGGGTGGAGGGTGGATCTTGCCACCCTTTGATCACCACCTCTGTGTCTGGGGCCTCTTTCACACTGCTTCCTCTAGCATCTTTTTATCAGGGTTTTAATAACCATCTGTCAACATAAGACTTTGGAAAGTTGTTGAAACAGCAAGATGCTTGAAGAAAGGGTTTCCTTGCTCCCCGCTTATCCTGCCCCCAGCACTTTAACGTCTCCTCTTCTGCCTGGCCTGCACCCCTCCTCATTTGCTTTTCATAGAAGAGACACTTCTACTGTAATTAATAGCAAACCTGGGATGTTTTATTTCTGCATTTAAGCATTTATGGATCAAAATTGGCCTCTGTGGTCAGGACTCTCCTGAGTAAAGCCTTTTCTGCTAATTTTGAGGGGAAAATATTTTTTCATGTAAAGGCCCCCAAGCCCCCTTGTAATCTTCAAAGAGGAGGGATTTCCCTGGAGGTCCAGAGGTTAAGCCTGTACCTTCCAATGCAGGGCATGCAGGTTTGATCCCTGGCTGGGGAGTGAAGATCCCACATGCCTTGAGGCCCAAGGGCAAAAAAAAAAGTAAAACAGAAGCAATATTGTAACACATTCAACAAAGACTTTAAAGATGGTCCATATAAAACAAGAGATCTTTAAAAAAAACAAGACAAACCCCCAAAGTGGACATCAAGGCCTGTGTTGTTTTTATACAGAAATAGATGAAAACTAATGTGAAATTTCTTCTGAGATCCCATGGGCTGTCATTTTACCATAATAGGTTGTAATGATAAATGGTCAAGGTATCATTCCCCTAACATTAGACAATGGTCACCAGGCAAGTGATCCCTGGAGAAGCAATCCTTACATTCCAGATTAGTTACGGTTGACATCCCAGGTGGTTCTACCAAAGTCCCAAATATCATTATGCTGTCAGTTAAAAGATGTGCAGAAGATACGGCATCGAAAAGATTGTAGGGGTGTTCCCTGGTGGCACAGTGGGTAAGAATCTACCTGTCAATGCAGGGGACACAGGTTCGATCCCTAATCCAGGAAGATTCCACATGCTGGGGAGCAACTAAGCCCGTGCGCCACAACTACTGAGCCTCTGCTCTAGAGCCTGTGAGCCGCAACTACTGAGCCCTTGAGCTCTAGGGCCTGTGCTCTGCAATAAGAGAAGCCATAGCAGTGAGAAGCCCGCGCACCACAATGAAGAGTAGCCCCTGCTCACAGCAACCGGAGAAAAGCCCACGTGCAGCAATGAAGACCCAGCGCAGGCAAAAAGAAAAAAAAAGTTTCCTTAAAAAAAAATAAATTGTAGGGTGGAAGCTTTACACCTGTGGAATCAACCCATTGTAGGGTGGAAGCTTTACACCTGTGGAATCAACCCATACGTACAGGAGAGAATAACATAGGGAGTCAGAGCGGAAGGACTTTTTTTTTGGCTGCACCACATGGCTTGTGGGATCTTAGTTCTCTGACCAGGGATTAAACTTGTGCCCACAGCAGAGGAAGAGTGGAGTCTTAACCACTGGACCACCAGGAAATTCCTAATTGCTCATTTTTTATTAGAGGAGTTTTTAAAGTTGAGAGTTCTAAATGATAAAAGTGCTCTGATGAAAGAAAAAAAATAGAGAAAGCAGAAGAGAGCAATGAAAATAACTTATTCACTGCAAGTTTTTTATTCTTCAACAAATGCTAAGAGCCTACCACATGCCAGGTGCTGTCTTAAATGCCATCCTAAATATAAAATATTGAAAAGCTCTGACTCCTTTTTTCTTCCTCAGTACTTATCACTGCCTGACGTGCTAATGTTTTTTAATTTTTGGTTTCCATTCTTTCTCTTCCCTAAGCTTGTTTTGTTGCCTGCTGTATCTCTGGGGCCTAGAACAGTGTCAGGCACTCAATTATATTCATTTAATGGTTGAATTAATGATCACTTATTCCTGGTAACTTTGACTCATTGGTTTACTGGTCATGGGAATTTGGGTGAATTGCCTGATGACAATCAGCTCAGGTTGCTGGTAAGAAACACTCCATTTTTCTTCCTAGCCCTGTCATTCCATTAGAATGGTTTGGGAGTAGGCAAAACTGGTGCCACCTTGTCTGTGCAAAGGTGTATGAGCAGATACTGCTTTTGTCTGGGGACAGTCACACTGTTTATGTAGGTGTGATGTTAACAGCCCTTGGCGTTGCCAGGTGTTAACCCAATTAGCAATTAACAGTGTTGTGCCAGGCTGTTCCATGGAGGCGGCTGTCACTCTGGGGTGTGGGTAGGGACCATGAAGGGTTGGGGTGGGGGACGGGGCTGACAGTGAAGACCGGCACTCAGGGGAGTGTAGGCTCTGAAGCCAGGAAGCCCAGGAGGCTATAGACAGTTCTGGAACGGGAGGAGTCTGCTATTCAGGTAGGCTTCTGGGGAAGAAATGGGGCAGCCCCAAGAAATTCATGGGGCACAGCAGGATCTCAGGTTCCACTAACAGGGGAAAGAGACTCTGGTGACATCAGTTCGTGCCCCTGGATGAGGACAAGGGTAGCTTTCCTTCCAGCTACCAGTAACGGGGGCAGCGCCCTGGGAGGAAGGCCTTTTGCAGGCTCAACCTAAATTGTCCTCATTTTTCACACCTGCAAGAGCCCTTTACAAGGCCCTCAGAGCGGGGACTCTACCTCCCCCCTGCCCTGCTCTGGCTAGGGCAGAAGCAGGCTGCATTTTCAGACATACCACGCAAGGGAAGGAATGGCAAGGAGGTTTGGAACCTAAACCCCTCATAGCAAATTCTCAGCATACCCATGTCCTGCCTTTCTGTTGACTTAACAGCCAAATTCTGATGGAAGCACTGATTGGGAGTCTGAGTTGCTTTGGATAATTGGTGAGCTCTGTTTGCTTAAGATGCTACCAAAGATGCAATAAAAGCAACAAATGGAATTTTCTTTTCCCTTTGGCACAGGGATACCCTAGGCTGAGCTGTTGATGGCTGGCTGGGTCAAGGGTTAGGGACCCACCAGAAGTGGGAATTTTAAAAAGTTATTTAAGAAAATATTTATTTGGCTGCATCAGGTCTTTTGTGGCATTCAAACTTAGTTGTGACATGTGGGATCTAGTTCCCTGACCAGGGATCAAACCCAGGCCCCCTGCATTGGGAACAGAGAGTCTTATCCACTGGATGACCAGGGAGGTCCCTAAAAAAATATTTTATTGAAGTATAGTTGATTTACAATGTTGTATTAATTTTTGCAGTACAGAAAAGTGATTCAGTTTTTTATATATATATATAATACATACATTCTGTTTCATAGTCTTTATGAAACCATTATGGCTTACCACAGGATATTGAGTGTAGTTTTCTGTGTTATACAATAGGACCTTGTTGTTTATCTGTTCTGTGTATATATGCAGTTTGCATCTGCTAATCCCGAACTCCTGCCTCCACCTTTTCTCCCCTTGGCAACCACATCTATTCTGTACATCTGTGAGTTTGTTTCTGTTTTGCAGATAAATTCATTTGTGTCATATTTCAGATTCCAGATATAAATGATATGATGTCTCTTTCTTACTTCACTTAGTGTGATAATCTCTAGGTCCATCCATGTTGCTGCAAATGGCATTATTTCATTCTTTTTTATGCCTGAGTAATATTCCATTGTATGTGTGCCTGCATAGATCTATACATAGATCTCTCTCTCTATATCCAGATTATATCTAGATATCTATCTCTACATATCTAGATATATATACCATCCCTCCTTTATCCATTCATCTATTGATAGACATTTAGCTTGTTTCCATGTCTTGACTATTGTGAACAGTGCTGTTAGGAACATAGGAGTGCATAGAAGTAGGCATTTAAAAAAATTAGTTTTTGGGTTTTCATTGCTACACATGGGCTTTCTCTAGCTGAAGCTAGCAGGGCCTACTCTCTAGTTGCAGTGCATGGTCTTCTTATTGCCTTGGCTTCTTCTGTGGGGCACGGCCTCTAGGGCATGAGGGCTTCAGAAGCTGCCCTGCAGCATGTAGCACAGGGATCAGAACTGTGCCTCCTGCATTGGCAGGTGGATTCGTAACCACTGGATCACCAGGGAAGCCCTGAAGTGGGCATTTTTGAATCAAACATGGACTGGTTATTCCTTATCTTGGAAGGGTAAATTTACCATTTGGGTCCAGGCTGGGTGGGAGGGGCAGTGGCCTTGGAAGATGATGCCAACACTTTCTGCAGGGCCTGGCCTGCCATTAGGTGACTCAGTGTGTTTCCCAGGACTTCAGCCAGGGACCAGAGTTGCAGCCTTTATTTTTTCCTCTTGGGGTGGGACTTGTCTGTCTTGGCACCAGATCTGCAGGAAGGCCTCCCTGCTTACTCACCTCTGGGGCTCTGCTTTCCTGGCTGGGGCTGTGCTCTGGAGGATGAGATCATAGGCTTCTGTGATGTCCCAGGTCACTGGGCGTGGACTGAGACCTGTTTGGGTTTAAACCTCAGCTCCCCTCGGCCTCAGTTTTCCAACATATAAAATGGATGTAATAATTTCAGTCTCACAAGCTGCTTGTGAGGAGATGTATGTAAAGCTTTCAGCACAGTTCTCTAGCCCAATAAATGGTAGTTATTAATAGCCCTCTTTTTTTTTTTTGGCTGTGCCACATGGCATGTGGGATCTTAGTTCTCCGAGCAGGGACTGAACCCGTGCCCCTCCAGTGGAAGGGCAGGGTCTTACCGACTGAACCGCCAGGAAGTCCCAATAACCCCCCTTCTTTAGTGGAAGTACAGTAGTGGTTAACAGTCTGGTTTCTAGAGTTAGACAATCCAGACTAGGTGGGTTTGAACCTTAAGTCCTCTTTTTATCTAGCTGAGTGACCTTGGGCAATTCCATCTTGCTGAGTCTCGATTTCCTCTTGGTAAACTGGGAGTAATAACGGTCCCTATATCATGGGGTCATTGTTAAGAATTAAATTATGCAAGCTAAGCATTTAACACAATTGCCAGTATATACAAACGGTAGAACAAAAGCAAACTAGTCTTATTATCATGAGCTTTTCAGAATCTAGTTCAAGGTGTCAGCTTTCCTACAACCCCATTAATTATTTCTTTGATTTTCACTGACTTGGATACCTCTTATAATCTATCTTGCGCTGTTCCTGTTTATGTCCATGCCCTCAAAAATATAACTGAACCTCTCAGGCTCACCTTGTTCTCACCTTGAAATCTGTCTTACACATCACTGTGTCCAAAAACCTCATATACCCAATCCCAAGAGCGCTGACATCACAGAGAATTATGTTGTACATTACACAGCAAAAAGTTCCAAAAATTGTCTTTAAAAACAGCTCTATTCAAGTTTCCCCTCCCTAAGCAGATACCCATCATTCTCCTTCTGAGCTGGTTCCTTTCCCCTCTCTTCCTTCTCCAAGTCTCCTGGGGGGAATATGTATAAATGAAATGGACTCCATTAGTTGGAGGTCCTACGGGAATGAACACACACACACACACACACACTTACATAAATATACGCTTAGGTATATAAAATATACAAGTGGAAATATGTGTATTTCCTTGGTGCCCTCAACGAGTTCAATCAACAAATATTTGAACGCCCACATGGCACCAAGTTATCTTCTGGGAGACAAAAGGAATGAGGTTCCGATTCTCATGGAACTTACGTTTTACTGGAGAAAGACAAGAAGTAGTATAAAATTTCAGCTAATTTCAGCTAGCGGGATTGCTGTAAAAACAACACAGGTCTTTGTCAGAGTGATGGGGACTAGGATACGCCTGGTATTCTACTGCGTGGTGGAGGTGACGCGGAGGTGAAATCTTATTATATATGGGAACACTGAAACAGTCACTTGCGGGACTCGGTTAGTGGCTGAAGATGGGGAAGCAGGTTGTCACCCACGGTGATGCCACTTTCCCGAACTCAGAGCCTTTCCAGGATACCGCGAAGGTCGCAAACTCACCTGCGCAGACGGCCGCCGCCTGTTTAACGTCAGCCCGTCGGGCCTGGCCCGGCCCCCTGTGACGCCATTCTCCCGACAGCCCCGCCCAGGCCGCCCTTACGCTCGCGCGCATGCTCAGAACCCCGCCCCCGTGCGTCACAGAATGGCCTCGGACACCCAGGCAGCCCCTGACGTGTCGGGGAGGAGCCGGGCGCGGAGGTACGCGGAGTGGAGCTCAGGGCTGCGGAGGGGAGCGGAGCTGAACGTCTGGGCGGGCCTGGCCTGGCCAGCAGAGCGGAGACGTCGGTCGAGCGGCGGCGAACATGCGCTTTTGACACATTGGAGGTGAGTCTGCGGTGCGGGGCCGCTCCGGAGGGCGCCGGGCCAAGCCGGCTACGCCTTAGGCCTGTCCCTGGGGAGCCTGCCAGCCCGGAGGCTGTGTCCGGGGCCGGGCCGGGCCTGGGTTCCGGGGCGGCCAGTCCGGGGGTAACTGTTCCAACCGCTTTAACTGCCCCTTCCACGCCCTGGTCCGAGGTGTGGCCCACCGGGGGCGCCTGGAAGGAAGCGAGCCGGGCGGTCTCGGGAGGATGTGCCCGCGTCCGGGGGAGGGGTGAGAGGTGGCGGGGACGGAGGCCGGGACGTGGCACCGTGGGCCCGGGCTCTGGTGGCGCAAGGAGCGGCTCCGTTGAAGGTGGCAGCGGCGAGCCCAGCCCGCCCCCCTCCCCCATCCCTTCATCAGGGAAGGTGGTTCGGAGCCGGGTTGGATTTTGAACTCTCCTCGCCTCTTTTCCGCGGGGGGTCGAGGGCAGAAGTTGCCCACCTTTGGCTCCGCTGGCTTTCTGACTGTCCGCCTTAAACTGCGGACACTTCTGGAGTTCAGAAACGTGTCACCAAACGGGTTCGGACTGCTTGTGGTCACCTCTTTTTTTCCCCCCGCATTGGTAAGCAACAAAGTAATCTTAAGTTTGCTGAGGAATTGAGGATTCTTTCAGTGCTGATAATTTCATTACGTTTCTGTAGCGCCTTCACAGAACACTCTTGCTCTTTTGTAACCTCGTCACCTAGTTTTAGTGGTTGTGCCTGGTTCTCATATTGGTTCTCATTTGACGGATGGGGGAATTGAGAACAGGTCGGGTGGGGGCTTAAGTGATTTCTACTGTGGACTCTCCCAACCTGTGAGGGGCTTCATGTGGTTCAGGATTTACGATTCCTGGCTTGGAGTTCTGGTTTCTTTTAGTGGGATTTTTCTACCTTTCTCAGGTAGAAAGCAAAGTAGAAAATCTGGCTTGCTAAAAATATACCAGAAGCTAGTAGATTTATTCAAATATTTTTGAGCAGACCCACCTAGGATAAGAACTGCTACTCAATTATAAGAGAAATTCTACGCTGAAACTTGTTCATGGTTGCTGGCTAATTATTTTGTCGGATGAGTTGTGTTGCTTTTTATCGGTTTATCAAATAGGGCACTGGCTTTGCTAAATCATGAAGTTGGTGAAGTAAAGCAGCATTAGATCATGTGTTGAAAAGAATCAAGGGGAACTAAGATACCTCTTCTGAATCTTTATTAAAGTTTAAAAGATCAGAAGGAACAGCAACAACAAAAAACCTTTGGCTAGTCCTAGTTGCAATTTGACCTGGCCCAGATAGAAATCTTAGGAAGCATTTGTTTTTTAGTTTTGTTTTGGCTTTTTAAATTAAACTGAAATTGGATGAGGAACACTTAAGTAGAAACCTCAGTAAAATCTTAAGAGCTTGCTTTCATGACATCTCCAAAGCTTATTTTTATTTGCATCTTAAGTCATGCTGGGATAAATTTGGTCACTGAAGCTTAAAATTGCTTCTGACATAAGTTTCTGACCACTTCATGAGGTAGAAAAAGAAGTTTGATAGTCAGGACCAAAAGGAGGGCCATATTTATGACTGACTTAAGAGTTTAAAATTCTGTAATTGTCACCTTTGAGAGTAGAAGAATTTTGGTAAAAAAGTATTGGTTATCTGTGGTAAGTTCCAGAATAACTCTTCCAGTCTCACTAGTTGATTCTATAACTATTAACAAGGAGGCAATATCATATGAAATGGATTTTCTTAGCATTGTGCAAAGAATAGTTTCTTTGTAAATATAGCATTTAAGACAGGCAGTTTTATGCACAGTTGCTAGGGATCTGAAGGTCACACACAGTACACCCCATGTAAAAGTTGTCATCATTTTGGGATTCACACTCCATCCCTGTGAGACAGGATATTGAGGGAAGATTTGGGTAGTGGGGAAGAGTATGTAGTTATCTACCTTCATTTCAGCTTCAGGAGATTACAGATGTGTCATTAAAGCATTTTTTTTGGTAGCAGTGTAGTTTTCTGTATTGGCTAATTTTCTGTGGCCTAATATCTCCAGTTACATAGTTTCAAACAACACATCTTCCTGCTCTAACTTGAAGCAAAATGAACAGATTGTCTTTATACACCCTGAGAAGGCCTGTTGAATGTCTGCAGTGGTGGCAAATTTTTATTTGTGAAAAACCCAATTTTTGGAAAGGATAAGTCTGATGAATAAAATTAGAGTGATAAAGCTGGGTAATACCAATTAGGAAGCAGTAGAAATGAGATGTGACCACAAAGAAAGGGTTTTCTGTTTATTTCTTAATCTGGCTCTTCATGGCTGTTCCAAAAGAGATTTTAGAGATGTTTTCAGTAATGGTGGTGTAACTGAAATATGCACAGAACTTCTGGAGGTTTGTTTAATTTTAAGGAATCATTTGTTTTAAATTCTGAAGCATTGTGGTTATACTTCACAGGCCTGCAACTGAATGACCAGTTTTTAAGAATAATTTAATGAATTTATGCTGTGTTTACTGTGTACCAGACTCTGTACTTAGTACTTGCAAATATTAACTCCCTTAATCTTCTTTACAACCCTATTTTAATTATTATCCCCATTTTACAGGTGAGGGAATGGGTCATTGAGTGGTTAAGTAACTTGCTCAAGGTCCTGAGTAGAGGACTCTGATTGAAATCTGGGCAGTTTGGCTCCAGAGTCTGGTCTCCTAACTGCAAGTCCAGTTAAAAGCCCAGACTGAGCTACTCCTACCACCTGTTACCCTCTTAAGTGTTTTTAATTGGCTTTTTCTGGAAAAGCTGGTCCTTTAGTAAAAGGCTTCTGGCCTAGATTGTTAGAAGGACCAATAAGCGAGTTCTAAAAGTAGCCTGTTAATTAGAAAAAATTTAGTCAACATTCAGTTCACATAAGATTCAGCAAAAAAAAAAAAAAAAAAGCATAAGCCTTTGTGAAATAAAAACACATTAAAATAATTCTGCTAGAGTCATTTGACTTTGAGCTAAGTAGTTAGACAAGGAGGGTATGAGAAATAGAACTAGATGCTCAAGAAATTTTACAGGAAGGGCTATTTAAAACCTGAGTTGCCAGGGAACACTGATGGAAAAATTTGATAGTTGTATTAATATGGCCCTATTTGAGAACCAGAAAACCAGGAACAAATGGATACCTTATAGTTTACCCACAGGTGTAAACAGTGAGATTGCTCAGGGAACCATTCTTAACAGTCTTCAGAACAGTAATTGCCGTAGGTCTTCTGATACTGTATAAATGGGTCAACAGCTAAAAGCCTCATACAGAAAAGTCTGAAACTGGGCATGTGAATGATAACATTTATAGATAAAAACAACTCTAACCGTATTTGTAGAAGGGTTGGCTCCACATTCAAATATGTTCAAGTAAACACTAGATGGGCTTCCCTGGTGGCTCATACGGTAAAGAGTCTGCCTGCAATGCAGGAGATCCGGGTTCGATTCCTGGGTCAGGATGATCCCTGGGTCGGGACGATCCCTTGGAGAAGGGCATGGCAACCCACTCCAGTATTCTTGCCTGGAAAATCCCATGGATGGAGGAGCCTGGAGGGCCCCAATTCATGGGGTCGAAAAGAGTCAAGAAACGACTGAGCTACTGACACACTCAAGTGTTAGATGCCAAGGAAGGCATCTAGTAGTCCTTACTGCTACTGCTACTGCTAAGTCACTTCAGTCGTGTTTGACTCTGTGCGACCCCAGAGATGGCAGCCCACCAGGCTCCCCCATCCCTGGGATTCTCCAGGCAAGAACACTGGAGTGGGTTGCCATTTCCTTCTCCAATGCATTAGGGACTTCCATAAGGACACTTCCACATGGTCACCAGAATCAAATGCTGCATGCTAACAGAGGGAGTGCTGGAAACTTTAAAGAATCCTACCCATGAATAAAATGTTGATATGCCGAAGTAGCATCAGTTCCTCGCCTTCAGAAAGGCATATATGTAACCCGGAGAAAGTCCAAAGCATGACAACAAAAATATTTAAGGGACTGAGATGGCTGTCAAGTGAACATAAAGCTAAGAAGACGTCTGGGCTGAGTGACTCTCTGGGCGCAATGGACTAGGCTTCATCTTGGGTGGTTTCTTCTTTGCAGTCCTGGGTTGGAGCCACTGTTTCTTGCACCCTGTGCCATCCAGTTCTTGGTTTTCTCTCTTCTTTTGTAGCTGTCTATACACTCCTCTAACCCTCCTGAGGTGTTTTATGAGAAAAAAGTAGTTCTCTCCTTTCCTGAATTATGTTTCCTCTAGGTTCCATAGGTCCTTGGATTTTCTTACTTATGCTACTGGCTTTTCTCATTTGTTTGGTGGTTCTTGGTTGTCCATATATATTTAAGAATTTAGAGCTGGGGAACTTCCCTGTTGGTCCAGTGGCTAATACTCTGCACTCTGCATTCCCAGTGCAGGGGGCCCAGGAATGTCCATCCCTGGGTTGGGAACCGGCTCTCACATGCTGCAACTAAGATTGAAGATCCTGCAGGCTGCAATTAAGACCCAAACGAAGATTAAAAAAAAAAAAAAGAATTAAGGGCTAGACACTGATTATTTTAGGTAGCTAGTGTGCAGGGTATCTCTAAGGCTCTCCCCAGTAAGCTCCATCAGCTCCCTATTCTGTGATGTGGAGCTTATATGGAGGCTTTATAAGTGGCTGTGAATGCGGCTTGGCATGCCTCAGACTGATAATTTTGTCTAGCTGAGAATGGTAGGTTTTTATAATCCTGGTATAATACATGGTGGTGTGTTGTGAGGTAGGAATAAACTACCCTCACATTTCTGAAATAGAAATTTCAATATTAATAAAGGAAAGCAGTACTTTGGGAGCAAAGAGGGAATAATTTAAAAAGATTGTAAGTCAGATTCAGATATCAAATTTCTACTGTGTTTCATGTTTCTGGTAATGCAGAAGGGATTTATAAGTAAAACACAGGTCCTGCCTTCACAGAAACTCTTTGCGACCCCATGGACTGCAGCACCGTCTCCCGGAGTTTGCGCGAACTCATGTCCATTGAATCGGTGATGCCGTCCAACCATCTCATTGTCTGTTGCCTCTTTCTCCTGCCCTCAAGACCTTTCCCAGCATCAGGGTCTTTTATTTGTTAATTGGGATATTGACCAACATGCCAAAAGTAGTAATGGACAATGTGGTCAGGAAAGACTTAACTAAAATCAGTTTGAAAAAATTGCTGCTGCTGCTAAGTCACTTCAGTCGTGTCCGACTCTGTGCGACCCCATAGATGGCAGCCCACCAGGCTCCCCTATCCCTGGGATTCTCCAGGCAAGAACACTGGAGTGGGTTGCCATTTCCTAGGCTGCAAAGGCATTACACTGAATGTATATAGTTATATTTTAATTTTATTCAATTAAAAGCCATTCTTTTCTTTTGTATACCTCCTCAAGTTGAAGTTGTATATGTACTCTTGTCTGTGTCTTTTCTAAACATTGATGAGTAGTGGGTTGTGCTGGATGAATTCTACATTCTCTACAACTCCCAAGTTGTATTAATTTACTTTTAAAGCTGGCCTTGAATTCTCACTACCCATTTTGGATTAGGTTGAATCAATTGTGGTTTAATTTAATAAATATTGAGTATCAGCTATAGTACAGGCAGTGTGCTGGAGTTGAAATCAGTAAGAATAATACCAGCCTAACAGGGGACACAGAGTTGTAAGCAAGTGTATTACTATGTGTTAAGTGTATTCATGTAATCTTATGCATAGAGGTATCCAAGATGCTGGGAGATTTTGGTGCTGTATTGGTGAGGACAGGAAATGCTTTCTGGAAAAGATGACAGCTGGCTTTTAAAGGATAAATAGCTTTCCAAATGCACAAGGAAGGAGAGCCATTCCAAGTAGGAAAAATATCTAGACCGAAGCAGAATGGTGCATTAGGACAGTTTTGAACAGTATTGCTGGAATATAAAGTAGAGGAAGTAAGACTGAATCACTTCGGCGTTAATCTGGGACAAGCCCAGCATCTGTGGTATTCTATTAGGCCTGACAATCAATTGGGAATTTTAGGTAGTCAGTCCAAATGCAAGGTTAATAACTAAACAAATACTTTTTCACCCACTCTGAATGCGTTGGAAGAAGAACCGAGATGAAACAATATTGAAATTTGAGGATTAGTGGACTTTAATGGAGGAAGCTTGGGACTTTTAGAAATGTAGTGATTTAAATTATTGGGAATGTGCTTGATCTTCTGGCAAGGTCACCTGGCATAAAATGTTTCAAGCAGGTGTTTGAAGCAGTTGTATCAATACAACAGAGAAGGATATGCAGGTAATAGCAGCTCTGATAATAAACTTGTTTTCCTGTCACCTGATTCCCAGAAGATCAGTTAGCAGTAAACCAGCTGCAGGCAGATCTGTGGGGCCAACCCCAAAACCTAGTGCTGTCACCAAAAGTGCTTCACCTGGCTTCTGTGACCTTGTTCATCTCCTCTCCTGAGCCTGTCCATGATGTTGGTGGTCCCTGCAAGTGGGGCAGCCAAGTGATTTATGTGACTGAGTTTATTGTAGTAGAGTGTTAACCCCTCAGAGTCTTTCATGTTTGACTCCCTCCAGAATGCTGCGGATTGAGTGTTGTCCCAGGCTTTATCCTTTTACTAAGATTCCTATGTTCTCAATTTATTTTCCTCTTTAACATTTCTCAGGCTTTCTTGATCATGGATGGTGAAGATATACCAGATTTTTCAAGTTTAAAGGAGGAAACTGCTTATTGGAAGGAACTTTCCTTGAAGTATAAACAAAGGTAATGCCAGAAAGCATCCTAGAAATAGAAGAGGGCTTTGGAATACATAATCTCTAACTTTTTGCTCTTTTTTCTTTTGTTTGTTTTAACAAAGCTAAATTTAGAGTTTCCAGTATAGGATTGGGATTCTAGAAATA
The DNA here is from genome assembly GCF_002263795.3 of Bos taurus. Lineage (NCBI taxonomy): Eukaryota > Metazoa > Chordata > Mammalia > Artiodactyla > Bovidae > Bos > Bos taurus. Next base: position 28,027,040 of record NC_037346.1, read on the forward strand.
GTCATAACAAAATAACATTGCTTGTATTTAAGATAAAGTGCCATAAAAGCTTACATTACTTGAATTATTAAAATAGTAAGAAGACAGTGTCATTTATGATTTCTTCTGGTAGCTTACCTCCTTTTAGAAAGCTTATTATTGCTCTTGGCTATCTTTGGCTTGCTGGGTGTGCACTGATTCTGTCTCATCTTTTTGGTCTTTTGGAGATTCTAATAAGCTCTCTGGGACTCCATAGGGCAGACTCTCTTTGGGCAGGTGTTATCAGTGTCTGGAGCCAACAAAGCTTTGAGGGAGGGACAAGAGCTTCGGGGTATACGGAGTATTTTAGAAAATCTCAATTATTTCAGTTACTTGAGAGAACTTTTAGGTAGCCTTTTAAGTAGTAAAACTGAAATTTCTTTTTAAAATGAAATCTTTTTAAAGTATATATATATCTTCCTACTTTGGTTAGCAGTTTACTAAGACTTATTAAACCTTTTATTGCTATTTCATTATTGCTGAAGCCAGTTATTGTATCATGCTAGTTATATGGAAGGTGTGTCTATGGCAAGACTTGATAGTCCTTTTTTTGTGTCATAGATACCTTCTCAGGCTGGGAAAATCCACGGAACCCTTCTCAGAATAACATTTTTAATGCATAAAATTAAATAGAATTACAGAGGAAACCAATTATATTGGAAAAAACACATCTAAATGTTAAAACTGATTTGTGGATAGTCATATGTGCTTCTTTGTTGATATGTTAAATAAGAAAGGGGTGAGTGTATAAAACGTGAATCCTTCTACGGCTTATAACTTACTTCATTAAACCCTGAATATATAGAGTAAGAGATGCAAAATAGATTGCCTTTATTGTTTAGTATATTTTATGGTAGCATAACACTCAGGTGAAAATTTTTGAATTATATATAATCATCTTCAGGATGATCCTTACGGTTTCTGCTATAACTGATCTCTCCCACTTTGTTTCTGATTAGCTTCCAGGAAGCTCGGGATGAGCTAGTTGAATTCCAGGAAGGAAGCAGAGAATTAGAGGCAGAGTTGGAGGCACAATTAGTACAGGCTGAACAGAGAAATAGAGACTTGCAAGCTGATAACCAAAGACTGAAGTATGAAGTAGAAGCATTGAAGGTAATTGTGGCAGTATAAGCTGGTGTCTCTTTGGCTGGGTTTTGTTAAAGTGAGAAATACATTCTTACAGGTAGAGCTTAAGAGCAGCAGGCAACATAAAAATGTAAAAAGGCCTAAAGTGAGTTTTTGACATAAACTGTTTTCATGGAACCAAGGGAGAGGTGTTTTAGAATTCAGAAATTCACTTCAAAACTCTGTAGCTGTCAATTTTTTTAGCTATAATGTTCCTAGCTCTATAATATTATGTTGTAGTTCTATAATTTTCAAAAGCTGCCTGGAAAAAAAAGGCTGCCTGATTATTTGTTATGATAGAGTGCCTCATTCTGTAGTACTTTAAAATTATCTTTGTATGACACATACTTTTATTTCATTATGGTTTATGGTCACTTTAGTTTTGGAGTTTAATTTTTAAAAATTCCCTTCTAACAAGAAATTTTCAGGAGTAGAAAGGTTAACCTCTCTTGCTGTTGTTCATCACATGCCTAAGCCAAATGTTTGGGGTGTTCCTGTGTCTGGGCAGGGGTAGGTTTAGAGAAGGTGAGGTTGGGCAGGCAAGGTGTAAGAAATTTGAACTCTGTCACTCACCTGCTTTGTGTTTACTCTGGGCTGCATTCAGCCTGAGAACCCAGAGGTTTTTAAGGCAACAATTTTACTATTTTACCTCTTTTCAGAGAGATCATTTTTAGATTTCTTTAAGAGAAGTGATTGACTAATATTATATGAATTAAAGCACTGGAAATGAATGTGTCATTTTAACATTTTAAAAAGGAGAAAAGAGTACTATCAGATTGTGGGTGAATTTTTTTGGATCCTTCCACAGCCTGCCTCTTATTTGGGTTACTTCCTTTATTAAAGAAAACTATATGCTAATGATGCGTTCTTTCCTTCCTATATACCCACTCCTTCAGGAGAAGCTAGAACATCAATATGCACAGAGCTACAAGCAGGTCTCAGTATTAGAAGATGATTTAAGTCAGACTCGGGCCATTAAGGAGCAGTTACATAAGTATGTAAGAGAGCTGGAACAGGCCAATGATGACCTGGAGCGAGCAAAAAGGTAAGTGAATGATGTGCATATTGTTAGAATAACCAAAGTTGGCAATCTGTGATTAAAAAGTCGTTTTAGATTTAACCAGTTACCTAAATCTTAGTCCCAGAACAATTCCTTTTGGTATTTCAAGTCACCTGTAAGTCCTCACATTGAAACTTGCCCCAGATCTTTATCTCCCTAGATAATGCCCTTCCAGGCTTTTCTTTCCCTTTTTCCTTCTTTCATGTACCATTGTGGATCCTGTTGGTTTTTCTTTAAAAGGTCTCATTCATTCCTCCGTCTTCCCTCTGTGTTCTCAATACTGTGACACTTTTTGAAGGTCCTCATGTTGTATACCTGAATCCTGCAGTTACTTCCTAACTGATCTGTCTTGAAGTTTTCACTCCTTTTCTCTTCTGTTTTAATACTTACCACTGAATTTTCTTGAAATAATGCTTCTATTATGATTTTGCTGAACAGCCTATAGGAACTTGCCATTACTTTGCCAAGATTTCATATATCTATCATTATTTCTTAACCATCCCAAATGTAATTTGTATTACTTTACAGTCATTGCCTGAGATTTCTTTCCTTAATATTTGAGTAACTCTGAAATGCTTGGCATGATGCTAGAGTTGAGGATACAAAGATAAGCTTGCCATTGCCCTTGGGTATGATAGATATGGACAGTCCATGTGATAGCACTGGTATTAGTACAAAGAATGTACAAGCTGCTCCAGGGAATAGAGAAGGGAGCCGCTCAACTACCCTTAGTAACTGGGGAAGCTGGGTCTGCAAGGAGTAGATGTTAACTGATGAAGAGAGAGATTCGAAGGCAGAGAGGCAGGAAGAGGGCATGAGGTGTTAATATTTTACTTCAGCTGAAGTGCTTAAAGACAGTTTGGCTGAACAAGATAAGACTGGAAGGTGTTTGGGGCCAGGTTGCAGAGAACGTTGTGCTTGGCTATGTTTGAAAGTCATTCTGTAAGCAAAGGGGCACTCATAGTTTTTTAAACAAAGGAGTGTTATCAGGTTGTGATTTGAAAGATTTGAGAAATTAGAAGTAGGGAGGAGAAGATGTGAAGACCATTTTGAAGTAACCTAGATGATGTTTTGGTTTGTTAGTAGCTCAGTTGTGTCTGACTCTGCGACCCCATGGACTATTGCCCACCAGGCTCCTCTGTCCATGGAATTCTCCAGGGAAGAATACCGGAGTGGGTAGCCGTTCCCTTCTCCAGGGATCTTCCCAACCCAGGGATCGAACCTGGGTCTTCTGCATTACAGGCAAATTCTTTATTGTCTGAGCCATCAGGAATGGGTGAAGAATTAAGCCTGGGGCAAAAGATTGGAGCTGAGAGACAGTTGACAGGACTTGGGAAAATTGGACATGGCATTGAGAGTTCTAACTTGAGGTTAGGAAATTTTAATTCTGTAGCAGATAGCACATAGTGGATAGAGGGCACATAGTAGGTACCTGTCAGTGTTTGCTGAATAAATGAGAAATGCAGGAAGAAGAAAAGGGTTGATAGGGAGAAAGTATGTGGATGGGGACCTGAGACTGTGTTTTAAACAAATTCTTAGTACATTTTTACACATTCTTATATACTCTGAAACCACTGAACAGTTTTCTTCCTGAAAATGTGTAAACTTCATTGAAACATGTTTAAAATCCAGTGGGGAGATATAACTTGTATAATAAGTAGCCTGTCTTTAAGAAACTTGAAGGAATTTAGATAGGAATATAAAAGAAAAGAATAGATTGAATGGCCAAATGATAATAGAGACAGTAAATGCACCAGAGATCAGAAGGGGTGAGATCATTTTCTTTCAGCTGGGCCAGGCTTTCTAGGTCAGGAAATAGCATGAGATAAACTGTTTCCTTTTGTAGTAGCTAGTTGCACATTATTTGTTTAATTCTTAGACTCTAATTTTTTTTTTTTAGGGCAACAATAGTTTCACTGGAAGACTTTGAACAAAGGCTAAATCAAGCCATTGAACGAAATGCATTTTTAGAAAGTGAACTTGATGAAAAGGAATCTTTGTTGGTCTCTGTGCAGAGGTTAAAGGATGAAGCAAGAGGTAAAATTTATAACTTAAAAAATATTTATTACTTACTGTCCCTAAGCCAGAGTGCTAAGCTTGCTTCAGGATCAGCTTTTTAAAGCTGTTCATTTGTATGCTTTGGTCAGACACTGTGCCACATACTTTTAGTCTGTTAACTTAATAGCTGTATCATCAACTCTAGGAGGTAGGTATTATTATACCCATTTTATAGGTTAGAAAACCAAGGCACAGTAACTTTGGGTTTTGTCCAAGGTCTTCTAGCTTGTCAGTTGGGATTCAGACCTGGTCTGTTTCCCAAAGTCTTAATCATCATCACTGTGCAGATACTGCTTGGTTTATTTGGATTTTTTCCTTTTTCTTGTACCTAAATAATTTTGTGTTAGGCACGTAATAGCATTATATATGTATGCATATTGCAGTATCAGTTCAGCTCAGTCGTATCCACCTCCTCGCAGCGCCATGGATTGCAGCACTCCAGGCGTCCCTGTCCATCACCAACTCCTGTAGCTTACTCAAACTCATGTCCATTGAGTCGGTGATGCCATCTAACCTTCTCATCCTCTGTCGTCCCCTTCTCCTGCCTTCAGTCTTTCCCAGCATCAGGGTCTTTTCCAGTGAGTCAGTTCTTTGCATCAGGTGGCCAAAGTATTGGAGCTAACATTCCAGTGAATATTCAGGACTGATTTCCTTTAGGATGGACTGGTTGAATCTCCTTGCTGTCCATAGGACTCTCAAGAGTCTTCTCTAACACCACAGTTCAAAAGCATCAATTCTTTGGTGTATATTGCAGTATACATGTGTATAATACATAGAGTGAATATATACTTTTCTTTAAAAATTTTCCTTCCCTCCCTCTTTTTTTCTTTTATGCATTATAAAGAAGAAACTGAAAGTCACTGTTAATCTCTTTATCTTGAGAGAATTCACCAAGAGTTTGGTGTCTTTCCAGTCTTCCTATAGCTATACATAAGCATACCTGTTTGTTTTTTTCCTTTATATAATTGAACCATGTTTTGTTTTTTTTTTTTTACTCCTTAATAGGTCCTTTGTTATTGGAAGTTACATTTTTGCTATACATAGTGCTGTAAATAGAGTCCTTGTACATAATATTTGGGGGTATCTTTGATTTTCTTAGACTAGATTCTTAGAAATAGCAAAGAATATAAGTGTCTTTAATGGTTGTAACAGATGCTCCTAAATTACTTTTTAGATAAATTGGTACCTTTACTTTGGTAGTGATTGAGAGTCCTCTCAGTCGTCCTCACACTTTACTAGTATTGTGAATAATAAAAATAAATTTAAAAATTATTTAAAAATCTGTTTGAAAATTGATATTATATTGTTTTTATTTATTTATTTATTATTTTTTTTTTAGCATTAGACTTGTCCAAATATTTCCCACATGATTACTGGCTGGGAAAATGGAATGAAATTAAAAAAAATTTTTGGTTGTGTGGTCTTAGTTCCCCAGCCAGGGATTGAACCCCAGCCCTTGATGGTGAAAGTGAGGAATCCTAACAACTGGACTACCAGGGAATTCCCAATATCACACTGTTTGGTTTGTTTTTTTAAAGTTTTTAAAATTTTACTTATTGTTTTAAACTTTTTATTTTGGACTGAGGTTTAGCTAAATAACAATGTGATAGTTTCAGATGAACAGCAAAGGGACTCAGCCATACAATACATATATCCATTTTCCCCCAAACCCGCCTCCCATCCAGGCTGCCACATAACACTGAGCGAAGTTCCATGTACTCTACAGTAGGTTATTGTTGATTATCCTTTTTAAATATAGCAGTGTGTACATGTCCATCTCAAACTTCTTGTCTAATATCACCTTGCTTTTAATTTGTAGTTTTTTGGTTGGTACTTGTGAAAACTGTTTATCTGTTTATTGGGTCTTTTAAAAATTCTTTTTTCAGGAATTCTCTGGCAGTCCAGTGGTTAGGACTCAGGTCTCACTGCTAGGGGCCTAGGTTTAATCCCAGGTCAGGGAACTAAGATCCCACAAACTGTGCAGCCAACAAAAACTTTTTTAATGACTTCCTTTTTTTTGGGGGGGGGAGCTTTATTCATTTGAAGAACTTCTCATAATTTATATAATGTATAAAATAATAACTTTATTCTAAAATTTACAATTATGGTTAAAAGTAACATAAAATTTATCATCTTAATGATTTTTAAGGGTACAAGTCAGTAATGTTAACTATATTCACATTGTTTTGTAGAGCTCTAGAGTTTTTTTGTCTTGTAGTATTGAAACTCTTTGCCTATTGGACAACAAATCCCCATTTCTCCCTTCCCGAGCCCTGACAACCGCAGTTCTACTTTCTGTTGTTATGTGTGACTACAGTAGTCCCCCCTTATCTGTGGTTTTGCTTTCCACGGTTTCAGTAACCCATGGTCAGCTGCAGTCTGCAAATATTAAGTGGAAAATTCCAGAAATAAGCGATTCCTAACTTTTAAATTGTGCACCATTCTGAGTAACAGGGTGATGTTTTTTGCTGTCTCGTTCAGTGCATTATCCGCTGGGGGTCTTGGAACATACCCTCCTCAGATAAGGGAGAACTGCTACATTTTAGATGCCTTATATATGTGGAATCATACAGTTAGCAAGTATTCTTGATATTGGTCAGTTGCATTACAGGAAAAGAGAACATTAATTTTGGGTTAAAAATTCAATATTTGAAAACCAGAAAGCAGTTTGCAACTATTTTGACTACTTCCTTTCTAAAACAAAATATTTCATAGGAAAATGAGTAAAAGAATGTCAACCCATTAAAAATGACAAAATTGCTCTTCATTGATCTTGTAATAATCCCCAAACTACATCATCATTTCAAAATAAATGCAAATAAGTTGGTAAAGAATATTTATATTTGTGTTGTATCTGTTCACTGTGAGTTCTGCTTCAGACTCTGCCTTATTTTTGCATAAAGGCAGAATAATTGTTATAGAATTTTAAAATTCTAAATGACCATTTAGACAATAGGGTTGTCATTTTTATTCCCTTGGAAGTAAAAATTATTAAATATGAAAATCATTTTTGAGAAGTAATTTAGGAAGAATGTCTTCATGGCATCTCAGATGTAACTTTCCTTGATGTATTTGCTCCCTCTAGTGAATATTGCTACCTTTGCAACATTTTACAGATTTAAGGCAAGAACTAGCTGTTCGGGAAAGACAACAGGAAGTAACTAGAAAATCAGCTCCTAGTTCTCCAACGCTGGACTGCGAAAAGATGGATTCTGCTGTCCAAGCATCACTTTCTTTGCCAGCTACCCCTGTTGGCAAAGGAACAGAGAACAATTTTCCTTCACCGAAAGGTTTGTAATGTCTTTTCTTTCTGAACCTATGGCTGATTATCAACTAAGAGGCTTTGCTGATGAAGCAGGGGTTGCTAAGGTTTAAGCAGTCTTTTTAGTTTAAAGGTTGGTTTAGTGTAGCTCTTTGTGAAACAGAAGGAATTGTTCTCCTAGACCACTCACTCATACATAGGAACCAGTGAAGTGAGAGCTACATTTGAGATAAGAACAGCTTAATAAATTGAAATTTTATTTATTTATTTTTAAATTTTATTATTATTATTTTTTAAAATTTTATTTTATTTTTAAACTTTACAATATTGTATTAGTTTTGCCAAATATTGAAATGAATCCGCCACAGGTATACCTGTATTCCCCATCCTGAACCCTCCTCCCTCCTCCCTCCCCATACCCTCCCTCTGGGTCGTCCCAGTGCACCAGCCCCAAGCATCCAGTATCGTGCATCGAACCTGGACTGGCGACTCATTTCATACATGATATTATACATGTTTCAATGCCATTCTCCCAAATCTCCCCACCCTCTCCCTCTCCCACAGAAAATTGAAATTTTAAAAAGTTGAAGATCTTAAGGAAATTTGTTTTGATTATAGCAGTAACACGTGTTCATGTAGAAAAATATAAAAATATAAACAAGAGAAAAAGAAAATAAAATTATCTGCAATCTTAGTGCTTAAAGTCAACTATTATTAACACTGAATTTTTTTCTATTGTGTGTACTTTTTTGTGTTCATGCCACTTTGTTACAAGTTTGGGGATCATATTTAAATGCAGTTTTATTTCTGGCCCCTGCCACTGAACATATCATGGGAGACTAGAAGCCTTTATACATGAAAAGTGCAGAGACTCATTGAGTTACCATTCAGGCTCATCTAAGTTGGCTTGGATGGGCATGTCCATTCTATGACATGCCTCAGTAGCTGCCATATTCACAGGTGAGATACTATTCATAGGTGAATAGTGCATAAAAATATTCCTTTTGCCATCAGTCAAGGTGTTTTTTAAAATCCAGATAAAGCAAAAAAAAGGATTAAGTAGCCACTAGATAGAATGTTAAGAATGGAACCCTGAAACTCTTGAGATTTATTTAGTTTTTGCAGCTTGCAGATCATATTTCAGCTACTTCCACTACACTGTACTTTCTTCTTACCCTGTTTTAAAATACAGGATTTTATCTTTCAGAATGATATGAAGTAATTTCAGTTAGTACAGTTAGCCCTCCGTATCTCCATATTTGTGCTATCCAATACAGTAGCCACTCAAGTGTGACTATTTAAATTTTTATTAATTTAAATGAATTAAAATTTTAAACTTGAGTTTCTAATTGTGTTGGCCATACTTCAAGTGCTCAGAAGCCCTTGAATAGATAATTCACCCTTTTTTTGTCTTTTTATGAGGGTGAGGTGAGGTAAGGTATGTAAAAGTTCTGTGTAATTTTGTTGCTGATTGCAGCAGTATGTGTGGAGTTTGCTGCTGAGAATACAGAGTAAGCAGTATATAGATTACAGCAGGCATCAGAAGCTGTCACTTTTCAGAATGGCTGCTTGTATATTTGAGGACCTTAGAATTAGTGGCATATGAGAATTAGCATTTAAGATCTTTTTTTTTTTTAATGTTACTAATTAGAATTATGCAGATAAGTTCTGAAAATTCTTCAGCTAAGCACTAATTGGAATTATCTGGAGCCTCAAGGGGGTGTCACTAGGACACAGAGCTTGCTGTGGCACAGAAGGAAGATATTTCAAGCCTAAGGCAAGAATATTTGTCCAGAGAGACACATTTTTAGATTGGAACTGATGGCATAAACTTTCGCTGGCCTAAAAGCTGCTGTTCCATCGGAAGGAAGTTGGCACACAGACAGTGAGAAGCCGAAGGTTAGAGAAATCAGTGGCAGGATTGAAGAGCTGATCTCTATGAAGTGGTCTGGCTGTAATTGCATTTCATTGATAAAATGCCTGTTTCCAAAAAACATTTAAAACAACTTTCCATAAAAGTACAGATTTAATAATACTGAAAATGTAAAATTCGAGTAGAATAGGAACAAGATCCAGAAATCCCTGCCAAGGAAAGTATAGCACTTTGTATCACATTTGGTACCTGTTAAGTGCCATGTATTACTCAGGATGCAGGGAGGAGGGTGGTTAGACAAAGTTGTGACCTTTGGGACTTCCGTGGCGGTCCAGTGACTGAGACTCTGTGCTTCCACTGCAGAAGTACAGGTTTAATCTCTGGTTGGGGAAGTTTCATGTACTGCATAGTGTGGCCAAAAATAAATAAATGTCACATTGGGAGATATATGTAAGAGAAAGGATATATATCTGTACCCAGCAAGGTTACAAGCGCTCTTGCAGGCTGATGAAAGAAAATACAACCCAGTAGGAAAAAGTGCAGAAGATAAAACAGATGACTTCCAAAAAAAGAGATTTAAATGACTCTTGGATTAAGGAGACAAAAGTTAAAGTGACTAACAAGTTGGACGCAAAAAAAAAAAAGATCTCTGATATTATTGCGAGCACTACCATACGGACCATTATATCTACTACTGCGGGCAGGAATCCTTCAGAAGAAATGGAGTGGCCATCATGGTCAACAAAAGAGTCCGAAATGCAGTACTTGGATGTAATCTCAAAAACGACAGAATGATCTCTGTTCGTTTCCAAGGCAAACCATTCAGTATCACAGTAATCCAAGTCTATGCCCCAACCAGTAATGCTGAAGAAGCTGAAGTTGAATGGTTCTATGAAGACCTACAAGACCTTTTAGAACTAACACCCAAAAAAGATGTCCTTTTCATTATAGGGGACTGAAATGCAAAAGTAGGAATTCAAGAAACACCTGGAGTAACAGGCAGATTTGGCCTTGGAATACGGAATGAAGCAGGGCAAAGACTAATAGAGTTTTGCCAAGAAAATGCACTGGTCATAGCAAACACCCTCTTCCAACAACACAAGAGAAGACTCTACACATGGACATCACCAGATGGACAACACCGAAATCAGATTGATTATATTCTTTGCAGCCAAAGATGGAGAAGCTCTATACAGTCAGCAAAAACAAGACCAGGAACTGACTGTGGCTCAGACCATGAACTCCTTATTGCCAAATTCAGACTTGAATTGAAGAAAGTAGGGAAAACCACTAGACCATTCAGATATGACCTAAACCAAATCCCTTATGATTATACAGTGGAGGTGAGAAATAGATTTAAGGGCCTAGATCTGATAGATAGAGTGCCTGATGAACTATGGAATGAGGTTCGTGACATTGTACAGGAGACAGGGATCAAGACCATCCCCATGGAAAAGAAATGCAAAAAAGCAAAATGGCTGTCTGGGGAGGCCTTACAAATAGCTGTGAAAAGAAGAGAAGCGAAAAGCAAAGGAGAAAAGGAAGGATATAAACATCTGAATACAGAGTTCCAAAGAATAGCAAGGAGAGATAAGAAAGCCTTCTTCAGCGATCAGTGCAAAGAAATAGAGGAAAACAACAGAATGGGAAAGACTAGAGATCTCTTCAAGAAAATCAGAGATACCAAAGGAACATTTCATGCAAAGATGGGCTCGATAAAGGACAGAAATGGTATGGACCTAACAGAAGCAGAAGATAGTAAGAAGAGATGGCAAGAATACACAGAAGAACTGTACAAAAAAGATCTTCATGACCCAGATAATCACGATGGTGTGATCACTGACCTAGAGCCAGACATCCTGGAATGTGAAGTCAAGTGGGCCTTAGAAAGCATCACTATGAACAAAGCTAGTGGAGGTGATGGAATTCCAGTTGAGCTATTCCAAATCCTGAAAGATGATGCTGTGAAAGTGCTGCACTCAATATGCCAGCAAATTTGGAAAACTCGGCAGTGGCCACAGGACTGGAAAAGGTCAGTTTTCATTCCAATCCCAAAGAAAGGCAATGCCAAAGAATGCTAAAACTACCGCACAGTTGCACTCATCTCACACGCTAGTCAAGTAATGCTCAAAATTCTCCAAGCCAGGCTTCAGCAATACGTGAACCGTGAATTTCCTGATGTTCAAGCTGGTTTTAGAAAAGGCAGAGGAACCAGAGATCAAATTGCCAACATCCGCTGGATCATGGAAAAAGCAAGAGAGTTCCAGAAAAATATCTATTTATGCTTTATTGACTATGCCAAAGCCTTTGACTGTGTGGATCACAATAAACTGGAAAATTCTGAAAGAGATGGGAATACCAGAGCACCTGACCTGCCTCTTGAGAAATCTGTATGCAGGTCAGGAAGCAACAGTTAGAACTGGACATGGAACAACAGACTGGTTCCAAATAGGGAAAGGAGTACATCAAGGCTGTATATTGTCACCCTGCTTATTTAACTTATATGCAGAATACATCATGAGAAACCTGGACTGGAAGAAACACAAGCTAGAATCAAGATTGCCGGGAGAAATATCAATAACTTCAGATATGCAGATGACACCACCCTTATGGCAGAAAGTGAAGACGAACTCAAAAGCCTCTTGATGAAAGTGAAAGTGGAGAGTGAAAAAGTTGGCTTAAAGCTCAACATTCAGAAAATGAAGATCATGACATCCGGTCCCATCACTTCATGGGAAATAGATGGGGAAACAGTAGAAACAGTGTCAGACTTTATTTTTCTGGGCTCCAAAATCACTGCAGATGGTGACTGCAGCCATGAAAAAAAAAAGACGCTTACTCCTTGGAAGGAAAGTTATGATCAACCTAGACAGCATATTCAAAAGCAGAGACATTACTTTGCCAACAAAGGTTTGTCTAGTCAAGGCTATGGTTTTTCCAGTGGATATGTATGGATGTGAGAGTTGGACTGTGAGGAAGGCTGAGTGCTGAAGAATTGATGCTTTTGAACTGTGGTGTTGGAGAAGACTCTCGAGAGTCCCTTGGACTGCAAGGTGATCCAACCAGTCCATTCTGAAGGAGATCAGCCCTGGGATTTCTTTGGAAGGAATGATGCTAAAGCTGAAACTCCAGTACTTTCTGCCACCTCATGCGAAGAGTTGACTCATTGGAAAAGACTCTGATGCTGGGAGGGATTGGAGGCAGGAGGAGAAGGGGACGACAGAGGATGAGATAGCTGGATGGCATCACTGACTCGATGGATGTGAGTCTGAGTGAACTCTGGGAGTTGGTGATGGACAGGGAGGCCTGGCTTGCTGCGATTTGTGGGGTCGCAAAGAGTCAGACACGACTGAGCGTCTGATCTGATCTGATCGGACCATATGGACTGCTAATATTGACACAACCTAGAGAGCACTTTAGTAGGATATTAAGGTGAAAACTTGGGCATGTTCTCTGACTCAGCAGTTCTATTTTTAAGAACCTTTTCTCTAGAAATACTTGTTTAGATATTTTAAGGTTATATGTCCATTTAGCATTGTTTATAATAATGAAAAATTGGATATAACCTAAATATCTTTTGGAAAATGGTTAAACGTATTTGTGATATCTCCACTTTATACTATATCCACAGTTTACAATATTATATTGATTTTTCATTGAGTGTATACTGCTTTGTAAACTGAAACAAAACCCAAATGTAAAGGAAGTTGCCAGAGTAATCACTCGCCTTTTACCTTTCTCTAGCTATACCAAATGGTTTTGGTACCAGTCCACTGACTCCTTCAGCTAGGATATCGGCACTGAACATCGTGGGGGATCTCTTACGGAAAGTAGGGGTAAGCATTTCATTATTTATCACTAGGTGTTTCAGCTGCCAAGGTACTGAATTGTTTCTTACCTTGAAGTGAGGGTGAGGTAAAGGCTGTAATTAAGCTTAGAAGCAAGAGCATCCATTGACCACCTGAGACTAGTTCAGATAACACCTCTGGGCTCAGCCTTTCAAGTGCCTCTGCAGGAGGTCGCTGTACTGAACTCCCAAGTCCCTGCTGGGCCTTTGTCATGCTCCCTCTGGGTGTCTCTAAAGCATTGACTCCTCCCACATTCTCTGAAGGCCTGCTGTGTGTCTTATCCCTCCCTCTAATTCTGTTCTGTGCTTTGCCTGCTGTCCTCCTGGTTATCACCTGGCTTTCTCTTCAGAGGACTCTTGCATTAGCTCATGGCATGACTTTTCTGCTTTTGGTCACCACCTTATTGCTGCCTGGCCATCTCCACTCCAGTGCCATCTCCTTGGCTCTAACCTTGGGTTCCAGAACATTTCGGCTTTTGGAATATTAAACCTGGTTTTCTACTTAGTTTTTTACATTGTATAATATCTACTCTTTGACCTTACTGAGAGTAGTAGTTTGTTGTGATTTTTTTTTTTTAAGTCATCTCTTGCTTTCTTTCACTTGGTTCCTACTTATCTATGATCCATAGGTTACTTTCTCTGTCACTCTGGACTCCTGGTCTCTTTGGTCATAGGGGAGACCTGCAGGTTGGATTAGTCGAGCAACTGGACTTCTTTCTTGCATCAAGATCATTGGAAACATTTATGTAACCTGGTAGATTTTTAAGCCACTATAAACTTAGAATTTCTAGTATTAGTTTCCTGGTTCCCTTAGTGACTTATTTCTGTGATCAATAATCTACCCCTGAAACTTCCAGTTCTCCACTGCCCTTTCACTTATTTGTGTGTGTGACTCTGAAGAAAGCGGAAATTATATTCTACTTTATATAAAGAAGAAACGGGAGGCCAAGATATGAGATCCTATGTTTACCTTTTATGGCTCATAAAATTATTTTCTGACCATCAATAACTGCATTTTAAAGTTGCTGTAACAAGTCGTGCACACATCATTCATACAGCACATAGAATAATCTTCCTTCACTCCTACCATAATCTTTTTTTTAGACCTATTTGTTGTAAAAACTGTGTTGTAATAGTTTAACCTATTTGTTATAACCTATAATTTGAAATAATATACTTGCTTTTCAGTGTCTTATCGACTTTAAGAAAAAAGATAACTCTACTCCTCCTAATTTTTAAATTTTTCTTGGTTATTTTTGTAACTCTATTTAAATAAAGTGTCCGTTCTTGACTCTCCATTAGTAGTGCTGAGAATTAGTCAGCAGCACCTACAGTATTATGCCCACCTGTGTGTTATTTCCTGCAGAATCATAGAGGAGGAGCTAGGCTCTAGGGCCATTTTACTTATAGTACTCAACAGATGCTTTGGGCATTTTATTCTTTACCTGTTATTTTACTCAGAAGCATATTATTAATAGATTTTTTTTCCTGTGTGTGTGTCATAGCTGACATGTATGCCTTTTTAACATTTTTTAAAATTGGCCATCTTTTTATTATTTTCACTGCAAAACAGTTTTTACCAAATTACAATAAAAAGAAAAAAGCTCTTGAAATCCTGTCATTTCAACAGATTAAGCCATTTTCATTTTTAAAAATTGCACTCAGCGTTTGTATGCATATATAACTTGTGTATCAGTGTATCAGATATTTTTGTTCATGGTTCTTAACATTTCTGATTACTTTTTTTTTTTTCACTGTGGAGAGAAGAAACATACACTTTCTTTGCTGTAAGTTGTATCTTCCGGCTTCTTATTCACACCGTTTGCTGAGTGCTCTGATGTGCTTCTAGGGTGGCAGCATGCTGTCATCCTCGGATTTCTCTTCATTATACTCGTAGGTTAGTTCTGCCTACTTATTCCTGGACCTCTGTTGTCATCTTTCTTTTGTTCCCTGTTTTGCTTTAGTACCTCAAGTAATTTATTCATAAATGGTGCATGAAAGTTGAACTCGGAGTCCTTGCATTGTTTACCCGTTCAGCAGACAGTTTGTCTTTTAAGGTGTCATTAGAATTTCTGCCATTCTCCACCGGCCCCTGCATACTTTTATGAATGTGTCATCCCCTGCTTCTTTGTCCTGTTTTGCCACTGACTTCACCTGGAAGCCCCGTCCCCCTCTGACATCCTCTTCCACTGAGAAATCAAGGCTGTCTACTTACGCTGTGTTCTCTTCACTTTCCTTCCTTTAGTACTCTCCTCTTACTACTCTGTTCCTCCTTTGTGTCTCAGTGGTGAAAGTATCACATTCCTGCTCACGGCTAATTTTGTCCCTCTGTGCTTTGCATCTCATTGCCTTGTCATCTTTATATCTCCTGTATCTTCAACCTTTTCCTGTATATTTTAATATTTATATGCAGTGTTTATGTATACCATATTACGTAATATAAATATATATATCAGTTCAGTTCAGTTGCTCAGTGGTGTCCGACTCTTTGTGAGCCCATGGACTGCAGCACGCTAGGCCTCCCTGTCCATCACCAACTCCTGGAGCTTGCTCAAACTCATGTCCATCGAGTCAGTGATGCCATCCAGCCATCTCATCCTCTGTTGTCCTCTTCTCCTGCCTTCAATCTTTCCCAGCGTTGGGGTCTTTTCCAGCGAGTCAGTTCTTCGCATCAGGTGACCAAAATATTGGAGCTTCAGCTGTCATTGTTTCCACTGTTTCCCCATCTATTTGCCATGAAGTGATGGCCCCAGATGCTATGATCTTATTTTTTCAAATGTTGAGTTTTAAGCCAGCTTTTTCACTCTCCTCTTTCACTTTCATCAAGAGGCTCTTTAGTTCCTCTTTGCTTTCGGCCATAAGGGTGTTGTCATCTGGGTATCTGAGGTTATTGATATTTCTCCTGACAGTGTTGATTCCAGGTTGTGCTTCATCCTGCCTGGCATTTCACATGATGTACACTGCATATAAGCTAAATAAGCTGGATGACAATATACAGCCTTGATGTAGTTCTTTGCCAATTTGGAACCAGTCTGTTGTTCCATGTCCGGTTTTAACTGTTACTTCTTGGCCTGCATATAGATTTCTGAGCAGGTAGGTAAGGTGATCTGGTACTCCCATCTCTTTAAATATTCTTCACAGGAGGCTTTGGTGTAGTCAATAAAGCAGAAGTAGATGTTTTTCTGGAACTCTCTTGCTTTTCCTGTGATCCAGCGGATGTTGGCAATTTGATTTCTGTTTCCTGTGTGTAATGTGTAATATGTGCTGGATGAAGCACAAGCTGGAATCAAAATTGCCAGGAGAAATATCAATAACCTCAGATACGCAGAAAGTGAAGAAGAACTAAAAAGCCTCTTAATGAAAGTGAAAGAGGAGTGTGAACAAGCTGGCTGGAAACAGTGGCTGACTTTATTTTTTTGGGCTCCAAAATCACTGCAGATGGTGACTGCAGCCATGAAATTAAAAGACGCTTACTCCTTGGAAGGAAAGTTATGACCAACCTAGACAGCATAGTAAAAAGCAGAGACATTACTTTGCCAACAAAGGTCTGTCTAGTCAAGGCTATGGTTTTTCCAGTAGTCATGTATGGATGTGAGAGTTGGACTATAAAGAAAGCTGAGCACAGAAGAATTGATGCTTCTGAACTGTGGTGTTGGAGAAGACTCTTGAGAGTCCCTTGGACTGCAAGGAGATCCAACCAGTCCATCCTAAAGGAAATCAATCCTGAATATTCATTGGAAGGACTGATGCTGAGTCTGAAGCTCCAATACTTTGGCCACCTAATGCAAAGAACTGACTCACTGGAAAAGACCCTGATGCTGGGAAAGATTGAAGGAGGGAGAAGGGGACGACAGAGGATGAGATGGTTGGATGGCATCACTGACTCAATGGACATGAGTTGGAGTAAACTCTGGGAGTTGGTGATGGACAGGGAGGCCTGGCGTGCTGCGGTTCATGGGGTTGCAAAGAGTTGGACACGATTGAGTGACTGAAGTGAACTGAACTGAATGTGTGATATATAAATGTTAGATATACATACTTTATATCTAATGTTTATATATCTAACATTTATATATTACACATTATACAATTTTTTTAACCTTAAAAGCAAAAATAAAAGCAGTTATTCTTTCCTTCTACCCTGGGTCTCTTTTTAACTTTCAGTTTGTCTCTTTCCTTCCCAGCCAAGCTTTTGAAAGCTCATTTCCGATGTATTTATTGTTAGTATTTGTGACGGCATACTTGCTCCCCAGCTAACCTCGTCTGGGCTCTTGTTTCCTGCTCACTCCGCTCAAATTGCTCATTGATGATCTCAGCGCTGTCAAATCCAGTGGATGCTGCTCTGTCCTCCTTCTACTTGAAATGTTCAGTACTGACTTTTTCTTGAAATGCCTACTTTCCTCTGCTCTTCTGATGATGTGTCATGTCTGCCTCGCGTCTTCCTGCCCATTCCTCTGTCATCTTGTTGCCCTTTCATCTGCCTGCCCTTTCAGTATTGACTTTACTCAGAGTAGTTCTGACCTTAATTTTCTGATTATCTCCTTCACAGCCATGATTTCATCTCCTACTTGGTGTGGATATTGTTTTAAATCTGATTTCTAGGCTATTGTTTTTGAGTGCCAGGCCCAGTACTTGTATTAGGTTGTCTCACTGATGCCTCAGATACAACTTGTACCTATTATATGATAGATCCTCATCTAATATATGAATGAATGTTTTGAATATAGGAAATTAATGGCTCTCAATTTTTACTGTGTATGTATCTGTTTAATAAGATGTGGAAAAAATGCTTATTTAGAGCTTATCCAACCTCTTTTCCTTCTTTTGGTATTTTACTGAGTCATGGTGCTGCTGTTTTAGGAAAGGAGAAGAGAAGGAAGTTTCAGTCTGTTTTTGTCGCTGTTTCTTAATAGCTCTTATTGAAATTATGGGAGGAGGGTTCTCAGGGTGAAGTATGTTAGCTGTGGATTTAATTTACCAGTGCATTCCAAATCCCTTAGTGTCAAGGATAATAGGATTGGAGTGTTTTTTTTTTTTTGGAGTGTTCTTTGCCCTTTTTTTCCCTCATGGATTATAATCCTCTTCCTTCTCTCTCTTTTTTTGCAAGGAGAGGGGTTTGATTTGGCAAAATGGTTGTGGGAAGGGGGAGTTGGTGATACTTGTGTGTGATGGAAATTGATGAAAAACTTCTCTTCGTGTCATCTGTTGGTTTGTAGAGGCTGCCACTGGCCAGGTGTTGTGGTGACAGGTGCTAAGCAGGCACTCAGTTTAGAGGTAAATGCTAAAGGGCTGGCGTCACTTTCAAATGAATTATTTAATTATAGGCAGAGGGTATAGACGTTTTACAGTGTGCTCTCAGAAGCAGAATAGAATTTAACTTCACATGAGGCGTTGTAAATGCTCTTATCCATTCTGATACACTAGAAACTAACGTGAAGCCCTAAAGAAAGAATTGGCCACTTTAAAAAGTCCTCAATTGATGTTTCTGCGTTTTTTTGTAACGTTTGCTTCCAAAACATATGCACACACCCAACCAGCCAACTAACAGTCCAGAGGTCAGAGGGAAAACAGTGGATTAGGGCCAAGGGACCTGGGATCCATCTCTATCTACTGTGCCACATTTCTTTTAGTTGTAAGGTGAGAATTATATCTGTATCCCTCAATAATACCGAAGGATAAATATTCTGAGTTCATTAGAAAGGGAGCCAGCGTGAATATCCCCTCTTCCTACTAGAAATTGATAATGGCTTAAAAAGCCATCATTACCAACTGAGAGAATAAAGTTTGAGTCTTGAAATAGAAATGGTTTGAAATGCAGATTTTTATGTGCAGCTACTATTTTGACAACCTAATCATTCCTTCTTCCTTTTTAGGCTTTAGAATCCAAATTAGCAGCTTGCAGGAATTTTGCAAAGGACCAAGCATCACGAAAATCCTATATTTCAGGGAATGTTAACTGTGGGGTGATGAATAGCAATGGCACGAAGTTCTCTCGATCAGGGCACACGTCTTTCTTTGACAAAGGGTAAGTTTTGGAAATTCTACATGTTAATTTTTGGGTTCATGAAGTTACATATTATTGAGTGAGTTTATTGAACTTCAAAAAGATAAACTCAGTTTGATGAATCTACCTGAATCTACCTGAATGAAGTGTTATCATTCAGATCTTTGGGGATGTGAAGTCTGTTATGTCTTCTAGTCCCCATGGAGTCTGTTGCCCTGGGAACCATGACTCTGAAGCTTCTGTCCTGGGAAGCAGACTTGTGAAAGGCAGCCAGGGATTAAAGATGAATGTGATATGGTCCTTGTGTTTTCTCAGGGTGCTTGCAGGATGGTAGACTATCTTGGCAAATATTTGCTAAGAGTAGAAGAGAACATGGTGATCACGTTATGTGTGAACTCTTCAACAAACCTACTGTCTGAAGATTTTAGAGAAAATATAAGACCACTGGATCAAGTAGAGTTGAGGACATAAAAAGTTTTGTAGGATGTGAAGATATTTTGGGGGGAATTGAGAATTAAAAAATTGTCATAAGATTAAAGCAGCAATACATTATTAATACAAAAAAATTTTTGGTGCAGAAAATATATAAAGTAAAAATACGTGTCATCTGTTTTCACACTATTTTTGCATCTTTACAGTTATTCATGTATTCATCTATACAGTTAAGCACGTAAAATCATCTTATGCATCTGCTCTGCTTTTAAAAACTTAGGAGATACCTTAAATACTGCTCGCAACATGCCTATGGTGACTGATACTGCCAGTAGCTTTCCGTGTCAGTACATATTGTTCTGCTTCAATTAAAGGAAAAAAAAAAAGAAAACCACAAAACGCTGCGTGGTTATATTGTTGTATGGGTGTGCCTTGGTCTAGGTAACTGGTTAGAGCCTGTGGTCTGGAATGCTGACCTTGTGACTTAAGGTGGCTGGCAGTGGAATTAGCAGCTGAGGCACCAGTGGTCTGTGTCTCTGCTTTGAGTTAGAGGGGCCATAGGTTCTTGTTCTGTGAAAACAATATAGAAATCTTCATAGTTACCTAAAGGAACTTATATTTTCTGCTTTCCTCAGTGACGGTGGTACATTTGTAGAGAACCTGATTTTTTTTAAAATTTATTTTATATTGGACTATGGCCGATTAACAATGTTGTGATAGTTTTAGGTGGACAGCAAAGGGACTGCACCATACATATACATACGTCCATTCTCCCCCAATGGAGAACCTGATTTGATACGTAGTCCACTCTGTAAGGAGAAGGCAATGGCACCCCACTCCAGTACTCTTGCCTA
Source organism: Bos taurus (assembly GCF_002263795.3). NCBI lineage: Eukaryota > Metazoa > Chordata > Mammalia > Artiodactyla > Bovidae > Bos > Bos taurus. The sequence goes on from NC_037346.1 coordinate 28,047,573, forward strand.
GAAAATCCCATGGATGGAGGAGCTTGGTTAAGCTGCAATCCATGGGGTAGCGAAGAGTTGGACACGACTGAGCTACTTCACTTTCACTTTTCACTTTCATGCATTGGAGAAGGAAATGGCAACCCACTCCAGTGTTCTTGCCTGGAGAATCCCAGGGATGGGGGAGCCTGGTGGGCTGCCGTCTATGGGGTCGCACAGAGTTGGACACAACTGAAGTGACTTAGCAGCAGCAACAACAGCAGCAGCCACTCTGTAAAGCTTTTTGTTGTTCGTCCTTGTGGAGTGGAGTATTCTGGTTTCTCTCTCTCCCTCAAGAATTCTACCTCAAAGTACGTGTATTTCATTAGGGAACATATTCTCAAATAATATATAAATCAGGGCTTTCTTTATACACATTTCATTAAAAGCCCATTCTAAAATATCAACATATAAATCAGAATTTTATTCTAACCATTGGGGCTCCCCAGTGGTGGTAGGAATAAAATTAATATTCCTTAGGTTTAGGAGTTTCAGGCAACCTTGAGGAGTGCCATTTTTCTACTATAATGGTACGTGTGAAATAAAAAGGTAGATATATTTACATTACAGGTGGCATTTCCCCAGAACAATACAGGGAAAGTTTAAGGAAGTCTTCATGAGGGTTGGAAGTAGTGCCTAATGATTTTTCCTGGAGCTTATGACTATTTCCAAACAGTAGTTATTTGTCTGTCTGGAATATTTCTTAATGGGCCGTGGGCCCCATGTGATGTGAGAACAGGCAAAACTGTAAATAGATTGGTCCGGCAGATGCCTTTGCAAAAAAAGAGTCCTTAGAGCAGTCATGACGAAGGAGGCATGATATCATCAGTTCAGGCTCACCATTCTGTCTTCTTACCAGGGCAGTGATTGCCCAGAGAAGAACCCAGTCTAGGCAGATGGCAGAGGATTCAGGGTCACCTGAAACCAGGAGGGGCCCTGGGCACTGTGACAGAGCCCCTGAAGATCCTAGGTGTAGGATAGGCTTTATGTCCTGAACTGAACCTGGAAATATGCTTCTTGATAGAAATAGTTACAGATGGTGTTTAGAATTGTGGAGGACCTGATTAAATAGTACAGATTTTTAATTTTACTCTATTAACAATAAATATTTTTTGTGGTCTGGCCTTTTCTTAAGTGTTAGTTTGTGTAGTAAATAGATGGTATATGCACACTCAGATGTGAACCTGTTATTGCTTGAGTTGTGTGTATCTAGTTGCCGTCTTCCTGAGGATAACTCCTGTGTGGATTTTGCAGTGTTCTTCCTTCTTGATCCTTTGCTTTGATTCTGGCTTCTTTCTGGCCTGCCTGGCTTTTTACCTCTGGCCTTCCTTTCTGCTGACCTAGCAACTAGATAAAAACCATGATGGCTTATACCTGCTGCAAAAGGAAGGGGTAAATATCCCCACTCCCAGCTCCATTATTGCATCTGACTGGTTGAAAGAAAAAGTGCCAGTTCTGGTAGAAACGTAGCTTGTAGTTTCAGCGTGAGAAGAAGCTTTTCATTGGAGAAAAAGCTTTGGCTCCACAAGTTGCCTGGCATGCCTCTCACTCCTAAGGAGTCTGTCTGTGGCTCTGTTAACTGTAGTTTTCCTGGTGCTCCTAGGAGCCCACAGAACGTTGTTTGGGAGAGTTGGTTTGCATGCGTGTGCAAGTATGTGAGTGTACGTGTATGCACTGTACCCTCCTGCGTTCCACAGAATCCTCAGATGGGGTGAGTCTTGACCACATAAACATAAAGCCTTCTTGTTATATATTGCTTTATGGGTTCTGAAAATATTGTGTAAGTTCTGGTTAGTGGAAGGCTTCTTGGAGTCAGGATTTTATCTAGTCTGTGTTCATGTCACCAGTTCCTAAAATGTGGGTCACCGGGCCTGTTTCTCCGTGTTGCTCTGCTTCCTCCAACCTGTACCAGTTGTTCACATTGCTCATCCATAAAGACACTAGTTCACAGGTAGCACAGCTACTTGAGTTCCTCCCAAAATGTTCTTTTTCCTCCATAGCTTTTATTTAGTTTCTTATGCCCTAATTTTGTAAGCCAGTGTGATTTCTTTCAGGCTATGTGTAGGTGAGTGTAGGCTAATTTTAGGGCATAGTGTGAAAATAGTATTGTGTTACTGTTTAATGTTTTTTCCTTTTTTTATTAGGCAAGAAAAAGTCATATTTCCCACGTTGTTCATGGGTAACTGCATTTGTTTGCTGTGCTCTCTTATTCTTAATCATGGTGTGTGGTGGAAGACGCATTCACATTAACAAACCGGGTTTACTAACTGCATGGGGCTGACTCTACTTTAACCAGCTTCGAGCCCATGAGTGAACTTTCAAGTTTTTGTTTGGTTTGACTGTGTACATTATTATTAGTTCAGCTGTGCAAACAAAAACGAGCAAATGGTAGTGGTCCTGGGGCGGTTGTGAATGGGCTGATGTACTCCTGTACAGGGTGCTGTAGAGAGGACGCCAGCAGTCTGGGGTGGGGGTCAGGGTCACTGCCAGGCTCTGGGACCACATTTGACTGCCTCCATGGGCCTGGGGTGCTTCCTGTTACCCCGTGTCTTCTGTTTTCTCAGCACGGGTGATAGTGGATTCTTGCTGTGTGGGGCCTCTCCTCTGCTCATGCTTGTGTTCCCCAGGAAAGTGGAGTGGTAGCTGGGGACATGTGTGTAAAATCTACCTTCCTTTTGAGGAACGTATGTTTCAGTCTGCAGGGCCTGGGCTGAGGACTGGAGCTGTGCTGGGCTTCCATTTCTCCTTCTAACTGGATGGACGGGTCTGGAGTTGGCCTGTCTGCTCTCCTGAACTAGCTGTAGCGCCTCTGTTCCTTTTCTCTCCTGCCCTCTCAGGTGAACTGTCCTTACTCTGGCAGATTTAGTCCCCAGGCTTTATCTATATTGTGTTAATTTTATTGTCCTTCTGACCAGCTTCTAAACCCTTCTTTTAGTTCTTCTGTTGCCATTTACAACTGACCTTCATTCCTTGTCTTAGCTGAGTTTTCTATTTTTCAGACTCTTAAACTAGATTTTTATGGTAAGATCATGAAATTTCATAGCTTTTGGAACCCTTTTTACATAGATGATTCCCAGATCTGTATCTCCATCCTTGCCCATTCTTTCTCTCTTTGGTCCTGTGTTGTCCACTGGGACATTTCCCTTCAGCTTTTTTGCTGCTCCCTGAGACCAAATGTGGTGAGTATGGAGGTGTTTCTTCTCTCAGAAACCTTTCCTCATTGCACACTTTGCAGTTCCCTCAAGGGACTTCACCAGACTGAGAATTCTCCCTCTGGGTTCAGCTTCCTTCTGGTCTTTTAGTAACTTCTTGACTCAGAGAGGTCCTAGGGAGGACCCTGTTGGATTGTTGTTCTCTCTTCCACCCAACTTTCAAAGTCAGAATTCCCATTTCCAGCCACACAGGGAAGCTATTTAACTTAGTTTCTTGGTTTCTTTTCGTATTTTGGATTGCACTGTGTATTTTTCCTATTAGAGCTGACCTGTATTGGGAGCACCAAGTTGGTTGCGCATGGAGCTTCTCGGACGTCCTTGGGTGGGAGGAGGCTGGGAAAGGATGCTGGCCTGGGTATGCGGAGGCAGGTTGTGGGCCCAGGTCCCCAGTGACAGGCTCACGGGGTGAGCTTGGTGAACAGTGGACCTTCTGTTTTTATTTCCTTGGCAATATAACAGTGGGGATGAACTTGACATTCTTTAAAGGTCCATTACGCTTGAAAATGCAGAAAGCTCAGTTCTAAACCTACATGTGGAGCCATCCTCAAATTTGCTGCTTTTGCCTGCCCTGTGGAACAGGGGTCAGGTTCTTCTTGGTACCCAGCAGTGCTTCCTTCTGCCAAGTTTTGGGGGCTGTCTCTAGCCATGCCTGCTGCCATGCTCTGACAGGCTGGGAATCTGATGGTCAGTGTTCAGGGCTGAAGCTCTTTGTGAGGCCGTCTAGTTCTCCCTGAGGTTCTAGAAGAGGCAGGCATCGGGGCTCGGGGACCAGGCAGACAAATGACAGACAAATGGCTGCTTCTGCGAGCGCAACAATGGCATATAGAGTCTCTGTCCCCAGAAAAGAGGGACAGGCACTTACTCTTGGGAGGATGGAGAGGGATAATTTCAAGTTTTCAAATGTGATGAAGCTCAAAGATCAGACCTCCCCAGCCCAAAGAGAAGAGAAAATTCTGAATGCATCGCTGAGGTGGGGAGAGAACCCTTGTCAGAGCCCCTCCTATTGCTCTTGCCCTGTGTGGGAGGCTTGATTTCCAACTGGAAATCTACACTCAGGTTAGTTTCTTCAGATGTGAACTGTTTCTTCAGAGTAGTCAAGGGTCATTAGTCCAGTCTCTTTGCATGCCTGTTTCTCCATGAGATTACCCTCACCTCCGCAGTGTATGAAACCGTCATCTTGGTGGTGAATGTGTGTCTGTGTTTTGTTTTGTTTAAGAGAATCTCTGTCCATGAGTCTATATATTCAACTCCCCGGGCCCCTCAGATGACTAGGCCAGTGCGGACAGTGGTGGGCATGTGTGGGGCAGTCGGACCCTTGCAGTTGGCTGCATCTCCCAGGCTGTGAATGAGACCCATTTCCCTAGGAAGTTTTTCAGTATGGAAGGGCTGCAGTGGCTTCCTGAGAGGGGTTCCAGGCCTTGCACTCACTCCCTCACGCCTTCCTGCGGCTGCACTGCCAGGTGGCTGGGGCGGGGCAGGGTCCTGGCTGTGGGCACTTGTGTGGGCGGGGCTGGTGTCTCCTGAGCCTGCAGAGAAGCCTCCCCATCTGGCTTGCTTGCTGAACCATCTAAAAAAGTTATTTTTCTCCCCCTTATTTAAGATATTCATGTACATTGTAGGAGATTTGGAAAACAAAAAAAGTACAAAGTAGTAGATAAAATTTACCCACAACTCAGAGGGAAGAAAAGTAACTACTGTTAAATTTTCCTTTTATGATATATGTGAGTGTGTGTGTATGAGTGCCCGCATCCTCACACATTCTAGATTTAGCTCTGTGGATAGCAATGTCTAGCTATATAAGGGGTTATAGCCCAGAACGTATGCTGTTAATTTTTTTCTTCATATTGTTGAGCATATCCTGTTCGGTAACCTCCTGCTTTTTCCACCTAGCATTAATTGCATTTGGAATATTTTCCATGCTGTTAAGAACTCTGAAATGTATTTTTAAAGGCTGTGCAATATTTCACTGGTTGTACCCTTCTTAGCTGGTTCCCTACTGGTAGACATTTAACCTGCTCTGTTGGGAAGTGAGTCAGGGCTGCAGCCACCATGGCCAGTGTGATGAGGTTGCCGGGAAGAGAGTCATCCCATTGCTGTGGCACTGTGGGGTGCTCAATGCCGTGCTCTCCTTTGGGCCATCAGGATTCTCCTTGGGGCCAGGAAGAGGAATAGTTGTAGAGAGCAGATGAATTATGCTGTGTGTCGAGTGATTTTAAATGACACTGTCTTTCTCTTCTCCTTCCCTTCTCTGCTCTGGTCACTCCCACAGGGCAGTAAACGGCTTTGACCCGGCTCCTCCTCCTCCTGGTCTGGGCTCCTCGCGCCCGTCATCAGCACCGGGTATGCTGCCGCTCAGTGTGTGAGTGCCCGGCCTCCAGCTGGGGGCTCCTGCCCCACTCCAAGCACCAGGACACCCACGCCTCACCCCTCGGTGCCTGGGCCCAGCTCGTGCCCCTCCGCCCGCCTCCCCACGGCTGGCAGAGGGCAGGCTGCATGCAGTGGCGGCTGCTGGGCCCGGTCCGGCTCCAGGACTCTGCGCGATATCAATACTGGCTATTTTCTCTTCTCGCCGTAGTGCCGTTGGTTTCACATGATTGCACTTTTGTGGGTCACAAGGTGATACATGCGTGTATTACTCGGTCACTGGATGCAGAAGTACCCATTCATCACAGCATCTCCTAGCCCCGCCCTGCTGTACTGATAGGATTTAGTTGTGTTTAGGACATTGCAGATCTTCTAGAAGTTCTTCCCCAAATCAGGTCAACTTGTGGTCTCCTCCTGAGCTCCCAGCCAAGCGTCTCCAGTGCTGATGATCATGTGTTCCCCCCACCCCCCCAGGTTGGGCCTGTGGCTGGTGAAGAGTCAGGAAGGCCACTGAACTAGGGAGCATTTTCTGCACCTTCTGGTTTTACTTTCTCAGTTACCATTCCATAGACTTGCCTCCCCAAGCAGCCACAAAGGCCCGTCTGAGATAGCAGGAGCTTTGGGGCCTGGGTGCTCTCAGGGCTGGGCCCTGCTGTCTCCTCCTCCACTGCCTCAGACTTGGGGGAGGGGGTGGCGGCCGCCCCCTCGGCAGCTCTCTGGTCCTTCAGTGAAATGACATCTTCAGAGCGCTTTTGTTTTGTCTCCGGAGGGCCTGTCCTGTTGTGTCAGGAAGGGTTGCGTGGCCTGATTCCAGGGGCCGGCTGGCGCCAGCTCCGGGGGGCAGACTGACCATAAGTGGTCCTCCCTGTGCATCCTTTGATTACTCTCATGCTGCATTTACTGTTTACATTTGTTTTATTGTACATAGGTTTGTAAACATTATCGCCTAAGATATTTGTATATAACTTGGGCTTTGTAGCTTTTATTTATTCAGAACTCATATGGCATGTTAAAGACTTAACAATGGTGTCCTACTCCGGGCAGCTGTATAGGGTCATCATGTGGTTAAAAAAAATACTTCCCCTCAAAAAAAATCTTTTAATGTGGAAACAATAAATTTCACAGAAAAAAAAAAAAGGATTGAGGTTGCTTTATTGGGTTTCTGCCATCCTGCGAGAGAACAGCTGGAGTGGCAAAGCCAGGTTCCAAGTTCATTTCTGTTCTGACACAGGGCACAGGATGGACAGCAGCCACAGAACCGGGCATAGAAAATTCTTGCGGCCTCATGATGTGTTTAATGTGCTGAGCAGATGTCTTCATGCTGATTTTTATCTTTCTTTTTTTTTAATTGAAGTATGGCCCAATTTTACACAAATTGCAGATATACAGTATTGTGGTTCATGGTTTTTAAAAGTTATATTCCATTAATAGTTACAGTAGAATACAGGCTGTATTCCCTGTGTTGTACAATACGCCCTTGTGGCTAATTTATTCCTCAGGATGACTCTGGTTTCTGCTCTTAGCTGTGATTTCCGGGAGCAGCCTGAGAATGGCCCTGGCCCTGTGCAGACCTCTGGCAGGAAGGGCCTGGACTTTGGAGACGACTTGCTAAGTCCTGGAGTAACTGCAGTGGGTCCAGGAGACTGGTCCTCTTGTTGGACTGCCTTTCACAAAACGTGCTGGTATTCTGGGATCAGAGGTTACTTGGGTCTGGGCTTCTCTCCTCATCCCTTGATAGAACTTGAGGAACAAGTAAACTCGGGGGGTCTGTATGACTGTGTCAGATTCTGAGCTCCGCTTATAACAAAGAGCATAAACAGAATCATTTTTGTCATTTAAAAACTATATGTAAATGAAAACTAAGTGATTCCGGTTTCTAAGTGAATAAACATTGAGGTGTAGGATACATTAAAATATTTTTCTTCTCTCTGTCAGTTCGCCGGCAGGAATAGCTTCTCTGAGTTCCTGGAGATTTTGTCATAAGCTGACCCACAAGAGATGCTCGCTCGTATGTGTGTGTGTGTCCGTGCGTGCGTGCGTGTGTGCTCTGCCCAGCCCTGCTGGCTGAGTTGAGAACTCCAAGCGTCTCACCGACAGGCAGTCTCCCAGCCTCTCTCCCAGCCATCATGGAAGGGCTGGATGAGGTCAGAGGTGTCAGACCTCTGTCTCTATGCAGGAGCCCCAGATCTAAAGCACAACACACAGAGCTGCTCTAGTTAAAGCGAAGATGAGTTCTGGAGCTTGAATCCTTGTCCCTGGCTCCCCAGCGATGTCTTGGTTCCTCCCCAGCTGTGGACTCCTGGGATCATCTCACCAGACGGCTGTCAGCTGTTACTCAGGCAACGGCTGGGAGTGGGGCCTGTGTGTTGTTCTCTGATGTCACCACTTTTGCTTTGGGTCCAGGAGAGCACAGGCCAGGTCCGTGAAAGCATGGTGGAGTAGGCTGCCTGGCTCACCTTGTGGGGGTGGAGTGGGAACTCCCTTGAAGTTCTGGTTTTGTTACAACTGCAGCACCGTTGGCATATGACCCCCTGAGGAAGCTGCTTGATTCCCTGGGCTTCTTTCAGCTTTCCAGGTCTTCCTCCACTTACAGTCGGACAATGTTCTGATAAATCCATTCATTGTAAATTGAAAATGCATTTACTACATCTAACCCCCTGACCATCACAGCTTAGCCCTGTCTACCTTAAACACGCTCAGAACATTTGAATTAGCCTACAATTGGGCAAAATCATCTAATACAAAGCCTGATAATAAAGTGTTGACTGTCGTATATAATTGATTGAATACTGTACTGAAAGTGAAAAATGGAACGGTCATCTGGGTGCAGAACGGTTGCCGTCATATCTATCATGTGGCTGACTGGGAATTGCCCTGCCAGTGTTGAGTGAGAGGATAGCACCGTGTATCGCTAGCCTGGGAGAAGATGAAAATCTAAAATTCAAAGTGTGGTTTCTGTTGAGTGTTTGCTTTTGCATCATGGTAGAGTCAAAAAATCTTTAAGTCAGACCATTATAAGTCAGTGACCGTTTGTATCTGGCTCACGATGCTGCTTTGTACATGCTCATAGAGAGCCATTGCTTCCTGGTCTGAAAGATCTGCGTATTTGCCTGTCTCCTTTATCTCCTCTGAGTGGGCCCTCCTCCTAGTGCTGCAGGATTGCCTGTGTGTGCCGCTCTCACTGAAACCTCCAGGAATGAGCCCTCCCCCGGGGCTGGTTCCATGTGGTGGTCTCCCCCATGTGGGCGTGGAGGGGCTGAGCTTCCCGGTGGCCAAGGACAGCTTCTTGCCTCCAGGTATTTTCATCTCACTGCTCAATCCCATCCCTTGCTCCTGAAACTTCGCAGTCCTGCTAGGTGCCAGAGCTGGGGTGTGGAGTCACCAGTGAGGTGAGGGAGAGCTATATACTGTGACCCGGGAGCGGGATGAGCTGGTTTTTCCTCAGTTTACAGAAGGGAAAGCAGGCCCAGGGTTTAGGTGACTGGCCTGAGCTCACACAGCTGGTTCATGGGAAAGCCAGGTTTGGAAGGGGGCCCAGTGTCCTTTTCTGCTGTTTACCACTTCATCAGACTGGAGGCTTCGCTGGTCTTGACTCTGACTTGTGTCTCAGGAGGTGAGCTGATTCTGAACGCTCGTAAATGATGCTCAAGGGGGCAGCAGCAGGAGCACAGTGGCTCATGGCTCATCCATGCGCCTCTTCTCCCTGTGTCAGTTGGTGTTGGCTTTGTTTCTCTCAGAGGCTGCCTTGGAGCTGCCATTAGCATCTTCTGAGAGCCATGGTGGAAGCTGGCACTTGTGGGGAAGGGGACGTGAGGACATGACCTTGGGTGGAGCAGTGGCTTCAGAGACAGCCTGTATCCAGGGAGTATCCAGCTTGGCCGCTGGTGGGAACAGGGCCCGAGGGAGATGGGCCCAGGCTGTCAGTTGTCTGCATTGTTTGCCCAGATGATGCTAAGAAGTCTTTTCTATGTTCTTTTACTTCATGGATTGTTTTTCTCTCTGTATCTGCCTCAAAATTTGAAGCAAATTGAGGGCACTAGCTTGGCCTTTGAAATATAAATGTGTTACTTGATTTTTTTAAAAAAATGAGAGTGGAGGCAGGAGGCATCTTTGTAAGTCATGTTCCTGTGACTTAGAGCATCTTATCTGAAAACTGGTCCCGTGGCTGTTAAAAATATACACGGGGATGTGTGTGTTAGTCACTTAGTCGTGTCCTACTTTTTGAGACCCATGGACTGTCGCCCACCAGGCTCCTCTGTCCATGGGATTCTCCAGGCAAGAAATACAGTAGCCCTTAAAAATTTTTTTTTATAATTTCATTTTTGGCTGTGCTGGGTCTTTGTTGCTGCTCATGAACTTTTCTCTACTCTTCACTGCGGTGCACGAGCTCTAAGGCGTGCAGGCTGCAGTAGTTGCGGCACGTGGCTCAGTAGTTGCGGCTCTCACACTCTAGAGCGCAGGCTCAGGAGTTGTGGTACATGGGCTTCGTTGCTCTGCAGCATGAGGGATCCTCCCAGATCGGAGATTGAACTTGTGTCTCCTCCATTGGCGGGCAGAGTGTTTACCACCGAGCCACCAGGGAAGCTCCTTCTTTTGATTTTAAGGAGGAAAAGTCTCTAGTAATATTAATGTAACAGGCTTCTTATGTAAGATAAGCCCACATGAAGAGGAGGCCAATTTGAAAACAGGACAAAGCTTATGGTGTTGGTGTTCTGCACGTGGGGTAATACTTTACTTTGCTGCTCGCCTGCACCCACAAGAGTTAATGTTTCCTGTCAGCTCTGAAGTCTTCACCAAGGGAAGCTGAACAGATGTTTCACTTGTTCACTTGTGGGGTGTTTTAAAGTTTGCTGCCCCTGTTAATATAGGGGAGATCCTGCCCGGATCATGGTTTGCAGGTGGAGGCCTGGGATAAGGGTGCTGGGCTGGCAGGCCTGGGCAGGTTTTCTGGCACATGCCTGGATCAGCAGTGATGTCATGTGAGGCTCAGAGCCTGAATTACCCTCTGTAAGTTTTGACTCAATCTAACAACGTGTGATAAGCTGTAACAACTCGTCTGTGGTAGTAAGAACAAAGTCAGTCTCAGTAGCACTAATACAAACGTCTGCTGGTGGGGGAATGGAGTGGTTAGGATAACTGCTCAGCTGGACAAGTGACCACGGAGCCACTGACCTGTAAGTCATGCTCATCCATGCATCAATAAGAAAAGGACACAAAATCGATGAACATGCAGTTGCAGCTTTCTAAAACAGAAGTGAAGCGAAAAGATGGGACTAGTTTTACTCTGTGGATTCTAAATTTGCCTGTAAAGTGGCCCAAATTTTTTAAAAATTGAAGTCACGGGACTGATTTTCTTTCACTGAAGACATGTGCTAGGAGTTGTGAGATCTGAGTAAGTAGCACAAAGCAGGGGCTCCCTGGACCTGCCAGGTGACTGGGCTGAGGCCTCCTTGGGGAAATTTTGCCACGCAGATGCCCTTAGGTTCCACCACAGAACTGCCTAGTGAGGAGAGTTCTGTATTTCATAGACGCTGAAGTGCCAGCAATTATAAGACACACCTTTATTTTGTAAAGCAGTAGGAAAAGTGTGCAATTGTAACTATGAAAATGCTTATTATTAAGACTTTGTATTTAAATTTGTTTAGCTGTGCTTTGTTGCTGCATGGGGTTTCTCCAGTTGTGGAGCGTGGGCTTCTCATTGCGGTGGCTTCTCGTTGCAGAGCACGGGCTCTAGAGCTCAGGTTTCAGTAGGGGCTTTGCTGCTCCACAGAATTTGGAATCTTCCTGGATCAGGGATCAAACACATTGTCTCCTACATTGGCAAGCGGATCCTTATCCACTGAGCTGCTGGCAAAGCCCCAAGACTTTGTATTTATTTAAAGAGCCCTTCTAGACTTCTTTATGCAGATTTTCATCATATCACACTTATTTAATTCATGTACAGAAAGGAAAATGTGAGACATACTCCTAGACTTCACATTGTAATTCCAACGTTCTGAATTGTGTCTTGACCCAAGTGGTCCTTGTACATGTTTTCCTGAGCAATGTCGTCCTCTGTGGCATGGTGAGCACTGGCCATGCAGCTCTGCTCTGCTGCTGGCTCCAGAACTTTCTTCTAAGCTGCTGATACTCTTACTACAAGATCTGGTGCTGGGCTTTAATGACCTCACCAGGAGTCAGGCAATGACAACCACATGACAGCTGCCACCTCCTGAAGGTGATTGTGGGGCGCCTGAATTTACACACGTGAGAACAGGAGCATCTCAGCTTCCATATGGTATGGTCCTTGATGGAGGCAGCACTCTGCTCGGATGTCCCAGTCAGATCCAGTGTTTAATAGTCTGATTATGTCACATTACATCTTGAGTAAGCTTCACGACATCCAGTTAGTGGGCATGGAGTCCATTATTGGGCTTCTTTGAAAAAATAAACAGGCCTCACTGCTGTAGTGCATCAAACGTGAGTTTGTAGTCTTGGTTTAAGGCTTGGGGACAGGATCATACTTGTACATGTGGTACACAGACGCTGTAATTATGGTAATCATACTTTGTGTGGTACATGAATGCTATAATTACGGTAATCATACTTTGTGCATGTACGTGGATGCTGTAATTACGGTAATCATACTTTCTACATGTAGTACATGGTGCTGTAATTAGGGTTAACATTCTTGGGAAACTGGTATTATCATGTCAATATACTCTTATCGATAAGTTTCGTATTACATTTCTGAAAAGGATTGTATGAGACATTTCACATGATTTGCTAGATTCCCAAATGACGGGTGGCTACACAAGGAAGCAGACTGCCCGGTTGGTCCTGATGGTGCACAGATGCAGCATTTCAGCAAATGCTCAGAATTTGGGAAAGGGGCCGGGATTGGGAAACCTCTGTGGATGGAGACTCCCCTCAGGCCTGCCTGCCTGAACTAGGGGGTGAGGAGCCATCGTGTCCACTTTCTAGATTCCAACCCATGGACTGTTGTGATTTTTTTTAGGGGTGGGGCAGGAAGTGGTGGTTCCTAGAGTCTGAACTGTGGGCTCTTCCTGTCTTGATAAACATGTCTGTTGTCATAGCAACGTTGGTTTCAGGAGGAAAGGGCCATGAGTTAGTGATACCCAGAACCATAGGGAAGGCTGGTTAAGAATTTGGTTTCCACCTCATTTCATCTTAGTTGAGGTTTCCAGGGAGGGGGAAGGTTGGTGACAGAAGGGATGCTTGTCTTCCTGATGTCAGCATGCCTAGGATAGGCAGGCTGGGAACAGGTGTGTTATTCCTACTAAAGTAAGAGAGTCTTCTAGAGTGTCTGCATTTTAGGCAAGGGCAGACAGAGCATTTAAAGTGTATGTGACCAAGTTAAAATCCTAAGAGGGCTCGTCTAGACTGCATTCTGCAAAAGGCTAAGGTTTCTCCACACATTCTGGAACCCCTCCTCACATCGGACCATATGCCCATGGCTGGGCGCTGGCCAGCTGCTTTGTCTTTGACATGCCCAGAGCCCAGCTCCCAGCTATAGTTGTGTTTCATGAACAACCTCAGACTATGAAGCAGTGGTTTGTTTAGTGAAGAAAGGTCCCGTCTAGTTGGCGTCTTTGTGGAATCAGGAATTGGAATCTGTTCACGTAGGTCGTGTTTCTCCTGAGCTGGCAAACAGTATGACGTGAACACCAGTTAAACCAGCTAGCAAGGAAGGATTCTTTTTCAGAAAAGCCTCTGGATTCCACAAACCCTTGGACTGAGACACCAAAAGCAAGGGTGAGGACACACGAGAGACGGTAAGTGCAACTCTCCTTTTCTCCTGTGGTGGTGACGATTTTGAGAAAGGGAACAGTTCAGCCCACTTTTCACATCCTCACAACTGCCAAGCAGCTTCAGTATGTACTTCAGACCACCGGAACGAGCCTAACTCGAGCATATCATAAAAAAGCCCCAGCATGGCCACGTGACTGTGTTCCCCTAGATTTCTCTCCAGCCCATCCTACCTGGCCCACAGCTGCCCGTGGATCTCACCACCGAATCCTCCCAAAAGCATTTTTAATATGCATCCTGCCTGAAAATAGCCTGAAACGTCTCAGGCCTCTTGAAATACTCTAATCCAGTAATGGGCTTCATTGATTGGACACTGAAACCGTCCTAGAGACTTCATCCCTCAGTCCTGGACCACTCATCGGCAAAGCAGGACAGCCGCCAGCCCGCCCAGAGAACTCACCTGTCACCTGACAGTTTCTGGGCGTGCGGTGCCCTCGGAACAAGTGGCCTGGCTATCAGCACGTAAGTCTATGTAGTGTCCAACCAGAACAGAAGGTGAGAAAACAGATTGCACATTCACATGATTATTCTTGTTTATTGAGGTCTGTTTATTCTCCACGGGTGCTTTTTCCTCCAAGTAAACAGAGCAGGCGTAAATATCTATAATGAATAAATTTATTGTCTTACAAAAATCATTGTCTAGAAATATGGGAATACAAGAAAAGATATTTGCAGTCAGGTGTCTGGTGGTCAACAGCCAGTACAATTCATAAAGGGGGAAAAATCAAAGATTCCAAACCCACATGACAAATTCTTCCCAACAGATGTTAAAGCTTTTAACCCAAAAGGTTTGTGTTTTCAAGCACGTTGCAGAGGATCAAGGATTTATAATTAACACTGATTCATTGTCACTGAATGTTTATAATACCACTTTGACTAGAGAGGTACATGATATGAAGCACAGTCAAAACTTAATACATTAAATTGTTACAGAGGCAAATAATATATTTAACATTGTCTTAGTACTGTAGTGTCTAAGGCACTTTCTGTAATGTCAGTTTGATTAACTATCAACCCAAAACAGAATGCTAAATGTTTACTGTAACACTGTCCCGAGGGGGTGGGGAGGGAGAAATGAAAAAGGAGTCATCCACTGGCATGTCAACATTCAGGCGGGTGGCCTCTGTTCCCGAGGTGCTGTCCCTCTCACTGACAGACTTGAACAAGTCTCGGACACAAAACCAATCTTCCCATTTTGGGCTCAAAGCAGCGGCTGAATTTGCAAGGTCAGCATGAGAGCCTGGCTGGCGAGGAAGAGTGCGCCCCCTAGCTTCTGCTCTGGGGGGCCTGTGGCTGCGAGGAGCAGGCCATCTAGAAGTCACTGTGATGGCTGCCCCTGGGCCTCGGCTGCATCGTGGCCACTGTCCTGTTGGCACAGAGCAGCTCTGGCTGAAGACAGTTCACGTGAAGAGATGCGGGGACCCCACGACTTGAGGGAGAGGGGCACTGCAACCCCCATGGATGCTGCTTCCCCCAACCCACCCCCCCATCTCGCTGAAGCCCCTTTCACAGTTTGCGCACTGAAATAGTATCAATCATCATCTGAAGGAAATGAGAGCTACAGGTGCAGTTTAGGTTCCATAACGTTCTAAGGGACTTGATGTGGCTGCGGAGGCAGGGGCCACGTGAACACAGAACTAAGGTAGCTGTCTGTACGACAGAGCATGCAGAGCGACGGGGCGGCAACCGCTAGGCGGCCCCATGACCCAGCGACTGGCAGCGGGTCTGCAGTTAGTTTGAAAAAGGGTTCTCTTAACATGTATTATAAAATGGTCTCTTGGTGGATATATGGAAAATAGATGCAATGATGAGGCGATCTGTTTAATATGTGTAGGTTTTGTGTATATATATATATAAAAAAAGGGGAGCAATTGTACCTAAATCTGAAGCAGGAGACGTGTGTGTAGGCCATGAGGCCTTAAGACACAATTGATCTCTCAGGAAGGAGTCTCGCAGCTCTCCGGTTCCCCAGATCTGCAGGAGGCCCCAAGGTGGGGCCTGCATACGACTTCCTGCATATCCCGCAGTATTGCTTCCTCCGGCTTCCTTGGACTTACTCGGACTGCGGCGGCTGTGTCTCGTTGATGTCACTGGTCTTACTTTCTGTGTCGTCGTCCGACAGCTCCAGGGACGCGCCCTCAATGTGCAGCTGGCGCCGGCCTGATCGGCTGGAGGAGAAGCTGATCGGGCCGCCTCGCCTGGAGGGAACAGAAAACAGGTGCACGTGGCCGCCAAGTCGTCCACCCACCTGAGGACTCAAACCTCCCCGCCCAGGACACAGCCCCTGGGGTGGTGGGGAAATCAGAAGGGCTCTGTGCTTAGCCACCGCTGCCACCCACTGAGCATCGTCCTGGGGGCCGTGGTGGCTGGCCCCTGCTGTCCCTCCAAGACACAGTGAGGACAGCACCACTGGCTCATCCCTGGCCAGCCGCTCCCCAAAGGGCAGATGGAGAGGAAATGTTGTGTGCAGGCTTTGTGGGCCTCCTAAGGTCTCTGCTGGTCTTTTTACAACCTTTATCACTGTCAGCACCACTCTTAGCGTATGAGAGCAGGGCAGACAGGCTCCAGCCCACAGGCCACACCTGTGCTAAGCTGTCCTTATGGGGAGAAGCCTTGGCTCCCTGTGTCCTGGGGTGCATCAAGTCTGCCGTAGAGAGGCTGCCCCTGCCCACGAGGGACATGGACAGACTCCTGGGCTGGCACGCAAGCCTCAAGCCGTGCATTCGCACAGCCTCTCGGTAAACACAGAGCCAGTGAGTGAGTGGCCTGTTGCTTCCCTGCTCTCCAGCCCACCAATGGTCAGGAGTCCTAAATAGGTACATGCCAAGGAGGACCTGCACACTTGGCCAAGAAAACCACAGTGTCTGGAGCCACTTACCTCAGCCGGTTCTTCAGGGTGCTGACCTCGCGGCTCAGGCCCTCGTTGGCCTCAGTGGCATCATCCAGTTCCCGCTGGAGTTTGCGCCGAGATGCGTTGGCACGTGTAGCTTCTTCCTCTGCTTCCTCCAGCTGCCGCTTGAGCTGCTTCATCCTGGCATTGGCCTTCTCCATCTCGGGGAAGTTATAGGAACCGAGTCAAACCAAACCGCTGAATCCAAATTCACATTGCTGTGTCCTCAATGTTTCAGCACAGGCCTCTGCCCCACTGGCCACACGTGTGTGCACACACAAGGGCCCTGCCTGAGGCCTTTTGAACAGCCTGCCATTCTCTGCACAACTGTGTCTACACAGCATATTAGGCTAAAGGAAACTTTTAAACAACTGAAATCCAATTTTCATCCCTGAGTTTTCTACAGAAAAATGACATCTTCACATGAGTGATCTATGGAATTATGAAAGGAAACTGCTATTACCAGCAACACAGATAGTCTCCACCCCCAGGAGATGGTGTGTTCATTTTACACCTCTTTTCAACACGGGCATGTCAATATTCTAAGTACCAAGCCGCTCTGGAAAACCAAGTGAGAACTTGGCCTGCCACTAGCCCGCCCACTCCTGAGCCACAGAAGCTGGCCAACACCGTGCTGGTCCAGTTCACACCCACCCAGAACTGCTCTCGGAGTTGCTAGGCCCTGGGATGGAGAGGGAAGGGTCTGGGCTAGAGGCAGTGGATCCTCAGGTCTCCCAGACGAGCGAGAGCACAGCCCCCCAGGCTGCAGCCAGTACAGAGCTGACGCGCCCTGACACTTAGGAGACAGACACCTGGACACAGACGAGGACGACCACTTGGGTCCCAGGTGCAGTGCACTCGCTTTTTCTTCCCTTCCCACTACCTCTTGCATCTGCCCCTCCACCCAGCCAATGTTCAGTTCTGTTCACTCAGTCGTGTCCGACTTTGCGACTCCATGAATTGCAGCACGCCAGGCCTCCCTGTCCATCACCAAGTCCTGGAGTTTACTCACGTCCATCGAGTTGGTGATGCTATCCAGCCATCTCATCCTCTGTCGTCCCCTTCTCCTGCCCCTAATCCCTCCCAGCACCAGAGTCTTCCAATGAGTCAACTCTTATGACTACCAACTACAACTTTCCTAGGCATTCAGAAGACAGTGGGTAAAACAGGCAGAAATCTCTACACATGCAGTGTCCACTCTAGTGAAGGAAACATGGTAATAAGATCAGTTCAGGCCTCCCCACTTCAAGCCTTTCTCAAGGCTCTTGCCCACCCCTTCGCAATATGTATTGTGTGGCAGGGCTGCGTCCTAATCACCTCTGTATCCCCAGCACCCAGGAGTGACCAGCAGGAACAAGAAACAGCATGTGTATTGAAACACTAGAAGTAAGAGTTTCAAACAGCTCTTCCTAAGTCAGCGAGTCACATAGTAACATGGCTGGTCTTGTATCTGTGTTCCTGTACAGCATTCAGGGTGGAAGACGTGTTCCCTTTACGTGCCTTCTCTCCTTACCTGTTCTTTATACTGGTCAGCATGGCGGCGTTCATCTTCAACCTGCATGAAGATTTCTTTCAGCTTCTTCTCGGTACGACGGACTAGTTTATTGGCAGCGGCTCTTTCCCTGTGAAAATGATCCACATGTTCATTTTCACAGTTCTTGCAGTAAAAATATTTTAACTCCTTTTCTCTATAAGATGACACATTGGAGTGCTTTCCAGGACCCCTGTATCATCGTGATCAACATAGCCCAGAAACTTCTTCCTTCTGGTCGAACCATGGATTGCCTTTAATGTAGTCTAATGCTGATAGGCAGAACACCTGCATTATTCCCTCACGCATGGGTATTTATCACCTTAGTGATCTTCTGAAGATCAAAGGTCATTTACATCGAGTGTAGAATTTTTGGAAATAAAAACCTTAGTTGGTTACTCTCATCACCTAACATTTTAGCCTGGAAAACAAAACAATTTATTGATTGTTTCAATTTAAAATTACTTCCCACTGACTTGGAGAAGGAAATGGCAACCCACTCCAGTATTCTTGCCTGGAGAATCCCATGGATGGAGGAGCCTGATGGGCTACATGCAGTCCACGTGGTCGCAAACAGTCGGACACGACTGAGCGACCTCACTCACTCCCACTGACTAAGATTCCCTGGAGGAGGGCAAGGCAACCCACTTCAGTATTCTTACCTGGAGAATCCCACGGACCCAGGAGCCTGGCAGGCTAGTCCATAGGGTTGCCAAGAGTCTGACATGACTGAAGTGACTGAGCACGTACTTACTAAGATGCTAGAGCAGCTGAACACTGAAACAACTCCCCCCACTTCAGTTAGGAGTTAAGGCACCATGTTCTAGACAGGCCTCCACTGTCCCATGTGAAGGAAGGAGAGTTAACTTACTTGGAGAACTCCACTGAAAACACAAAAGGATCTTTTGTTCCTTCACAAATGTTATGCAAAAATGGATAGGATGGAATCAGCTCAAAGGACCAAGTCATGTCTATTACAACTAACAACAAACAAACCCTCAGCTGTTACATTTGAGAGCAGGGGGACAAAGTTTTGGATGCTAGGCCGGGGAGGACTCTGCGCATAGACCCTGTGTTTCTGGGCCCCCAAGCTCCTCAATAAGAGGGTGAAGTTTAAAGTCTGCTCCAGCTCTGGCCATCTGAGATTCTATTCTAATAGATATGTAAATAAATGCCTGCCAAAAAGCTGCTTTGTGCAATTCCTCATAAATTTCAGAATGAATGGTTTACGTCACCAGAATGCAAACTGTTGAGCAATCCTTTCTTAAAGGAGAAAAAACTTGTCTTTTTTGTTACACTGCATTTCTTCTATGCCAATACACTGTTGCATTTCACGTGATGCCGTGAACTTGGGCTCAGCCTTGGGCAGAGATGTAAACTATGGCACCAGCAAGTCATGGGGCACACACAGCATGATTAGCCCTCAGCTGAGCCTGGGAAGAGCTGACAGGCGAGCCCAGTGCTCCCTGAGGGCTCACACCAGCTTCTCCGGTTATATGTGCCCTTGTGATTCTTCCCCCAGCAACAAAGCTCCCCTAGGACGAGCCATTGGTGTCATCTCTATAAACCTGGACCTGGTCTGTAGCAGAGATACTGTAAAAACCTTTCTTTGGCTTATAGCACTGAAAACCTCTTACTTGGCTTCCTGCTCAAGCTGCTCCTCCAGCTGCCCAATCTTGGCTTCTAGAGCAGAGATGGTGGCCTTGAACTTGGACTTGACAGCGCCTTCCAGCTCCTGCAGCTTGGCCTTCAACTCCTTGTTCTGCCGCTCCAGCTGCTGGCGCGCATTATCGCTCTTCTGGGCAGCGCTGCGCTCGGCCGCCAGCTCAGTGTTCAGCGTGTCCACCTGAAGGGGAGATGGGTCAGTTGTGCAGGGGATGGCACAGTCCCTCCTGGGGTGAGGGGACATGGCAGGCCCACCTGCAGTGTGGTCTTGCGGAAGCGGTCATTGAGCAGCTCCATGTTGCTCTGCTCCTCCTCCAGCTCCTCCTCTAGCTGTGCGATCCGAGCCTCCAGACGCCGCTTCTCATCCAGGAGTGCAGACCTGCGGCCAAGGCGGCGACACTCAGCACAGAGAACTCCCCAGGGCTCCTCCACCCACTGTGCTGCCATTAGCATTCTTAATTTTTCTCCTTCCCCTCCTCCCACCCCGGTCTGCCAGGTCCTGTTGGTTTTGCTTCCAAACATGCTGCCCACTTGTCTCCATCCCCAGGCCTGCTACCTGGCCAGGCCCCGCTATCTTGCGCCTGGATTGCTATGCAGCCCTCCAGCTTTGCCCCACAGCCAGTGTCAGCTTTAAAAGTGCAAAAAGATCCTGGTGTTCCCTAGCTTCTCTAGTGCACCAAGATCCAAAGCCAGCTCCTCACCATGGCACACTAGAAAATGACCACCATGGATCCTTAGGACAGCCATTAAATGGAGAAAGCAACCTCTTAATTGTAAAAAAAAAAAAAAAACCCAAAAATCTGACTTAATGAAACATACATTGAGGGAAAGAGACCTAAAGAATGTGAAAGTGAGGCCCTGCACTGCAAGGCTGTGCAGTCCTGTGGGAGCCAGATAGGTTCTAAGGGCCTTTCCTGCACACCTGTGTGGACGTGACTATTGCAGGGAGGTGTGACCTGGCAGGGCTTCAGCCAGTTGGCTGAGGCCCAGCATCTCGTGCTTATCTCTCCAGACTTTGAACAGATAAGCAAACCAACCACTGACTCCCCAATGCCAGATGACCCCTGTAGCTGACTTAGTGCCTGTGAGGACCAGTGAGACACCCACCCCTTCCCACCTGTTCAGGAGACTCACTTGCCGGAGGCGCTATTGGCAATCTCGTCCGCCAGCTCGTCTCTCTCCTGCTCAGCATGTCGGCGGGCTCGCTCGGATGAGGCAAGTTCCTGAGTGAGTTCAGATTGTCATGTAAGCTCTGGCTGCTAAGTTTCCTTAAATGTGAGGTCTGACAGTGCCTGTAGGCTGCTGCCACCTTGCTTGAGGCACCAAGTGTGCCTCAAACTGTAAACAGATTTAAGAAATACACTATTCAACCTCTCTGTTTAGTCAGGTAGAACAATATCAAATGGGACCACTTTGCCCAAGTGAAGCAGTAAGATGGTCCAGCACCATATTAAAAAATGGTCAGTGAGATTACACTGGCTACAGAAACACTGAAATGTATTTATCTGGTCTTAGAGAAATTCCAAGGGCAAATATTTGTTAAGCAAATAAATGAATAAACACAAACCTCCTGCAACTGAAGGATTTCTGCTTCCAGGCTTTTCAGTTTCTTCTCACTCTCTTTGGATTGAGCAAAAATCTCATCCCGGGATGCACGAGCTTCTTCTAATTCA
Organism: Bos taurus; assembly: GCF_002263795.3. Classification (NCBI taxonomy): domain Eukaryota; kingdom Metazoa; phylum Chordata; class Mammalia; order Artiodactyla; family Bovidae; genus Bos; species Bos taurus. The sequence goes on from NC_037346.1 coordinate 28,068,735, forward strand.
CGCTGGTAGTCCTTCATCTGAGCCTAAGCATAAGGAGGAGGAAAGTTTTAGGGTAGTGTTTATTCTTATTTAAACGTACCTTTCCCCCCAAATTATAAAATATGAATTTATTATAAACATAAATGTAGAAGTGATGAAAAAGAAAACATTCAAGTCAATATCCCTTATGAATATAGATGCAAAAATCCTCAACAAAATAGAAACCAACAAGATCCATCAACACATCCAAGTGGGATTTATCTGAGGAATTCAAGGTTGATTTGACATCCAACACAACTATGTGATCACTTCAATTGACACAGAAGCAATCTAATACCTTTCAATATAAAAACATTCAATAAACCTTTGACAAAACTCAACATCCATTTATGATAAAAACTCTCCAGAAAGCAGGCACAGAAGAAACATACCTCAACATAATAAAAGCCATATATGATAAACCCACAGCAAACACTACCCTCAATGGTGAAAAATTGAAAGCATTACCCCTAAAGTCAGGAGAACAAGACAAGGATGCCCACTCTCACCACTACTATTCAACATAGTTTTGGAAGTTTTAGCCACAGCAATAAAAGAAGAAAAAGAAATGAATCCAGATTGGAAAAGAAGTAAAACTCACTGTTTGCAGATGACATGCTCCGATACATAGAAAACCCTAAAGACTCCACCAGAAAATTACTAGAGCTAAATCAATGAATATAGTAAAGCTGCAGGATATAAAATTAATACACAGAAATCCCTAGCATTCCTATACACTAACAGTGAGAAAACAAAGAAATTAAGGAAACAATTCCATTTACCATTGCAAATGAAAAGAATAAAATACTTAGGAATAAATCTATCAAAAGAAAAGACCTATATATAGAAAACTATAAAACACTGGTGAAATAAATCAAATGACACAAATAGATGGAGAAATATACCATGTTCATCAGTCAGAAGAATCAATATAGTGAAAATGAGTATACTACCCAAAGCAATCTATAGATTCAATGCAATTCCTATCAAGCTACCAATGGTATTTTTCAGAGAACTAGAACAAATAATTTCACAATTTGTATGGAAATACAAAAAAACCTCGAATAGCCAAAGCAATCTTGAGAAAGAAGAATGGAACTGGAAGAATCAACCTGCCTGACTTCAGGCTATACTACAAAGCAACAGTCACCAAGACAGTATGGTACTGGCACAAAGACAGAAATATAGATCAGTGGAACAAAATAGAAAGCCCAGAGATAAATCCATGCACCTATGGACACCATATCTTTGACAAAGGAGGCAACAATATACAATGGAGAAAAGACAATTTCTTTAACAAGTGGTGCTGAGAAAACTGGTCAACCACTTGTAAAAGAATGAAACTAGAACACTTTCTAATACCATACACAAAAATAAAATGGATTAAAGATCTAAATATAAGATCAGAAACTATAAAACTCCTAGAGGAAAACATAGGCAAACCACTCTCTGATGTAAATCATAGCAGGATCCTCTATGACCCACCTCCCAGAGTAATGGAAATAAAAGCAAAAATAAATGGGACCTAATTAAACTTAAAAGCTTTTGCACAACGAAGGAAACTATAAGCAAGGTGGAAAGATAGCCTTCAGAATGGGAGAAAATAATTGCAAATAAAGCAATTGACAAAGAATTAATCTCAAAAACATATAAGCAAATCCTGCAGCTCAATTTCAGAAAAATAAGCGACCCAATCAAAAAAATGGGCCAAAGAACTAAACAGACATTTCTTCAAAGACATACAGATGGCTAACAAACACATGAAAAGATGCTCAACATCACTCATTATCAGAGAAATGCAAATCAAAACCACAATGAGGTACCATCTCACACTAGTCAGAATGGCTGCTATCAAAAAGTCTACAAACAATAAATGCTGGAGAGGGTGCGGAGAAAAAGGAACCTTCTTACACTGTTGGTGGGAATACAAACTAGTAGAGTCACTATGGAGAACAGTGTGGAGATTCCTTAAAACACTGGAAATAGAACTGCCATACGACCCAGGAATCCCACTACTGGGCATACAAACTGAGGAAACCAGAATTGCAAAAGACATGTGTACCCCGATGTTCATCGCAGCACTGTTTACAATAGCCAGGACATGGAAGCAACCTAGGCGTCCATTGGCAGACAAATGGATGAGAAATCTATGGTACATATACACAATGGAATATTACTCAGCTGTTAAGAAGAATGCATTTGAATCAATTCTAATGAGGTGGATGAAACTGGAGCCTACAGAGCAAGTAAGTCATAAAGAAAAACACCAATATATTAACACATATATATGGAATTTAGAAAGATGGTAATGATGACCCTATATGCGAGACAGCAAAAGAGACACAGACGTAAAGAACAGACTTTTGGACTCTGTGGGAGAAGGTGAGGGTGGGGTAATTTGAGAGAATAGCATTGAAACATGTATATATATATATATTTTTCATGTATATCATCATATGTGAAACAGATCACCAGTCCAAGTTTGATGCCTGAAATGGTGCTCGGGGCTGGTGCACTGGGATGACCCTGAGGGATGGAATGGGGAGGGAGGGTCAGGATGGGGAACACATGTACACCCATGGCTGATTCATGTGAATGTATGTCAAAAAACCCACCGCAATATTGTAAAGTAATTAGCTTCCAATTAAATTTCAAAAAAAATTAAAAAAACAAAATAAAAACAATAAGATAAAAACAATAAACTAAAGGCAACTTCCCCAACCCTGATAAAGGGAATCAATGAAATGAAAAACTAATATCATACTTAATGGTCAAAGACTGAATGCTTTTCCCTACAATAAGCAATGAGACAAGGATGTTTTTGCCCTTGCCGTTTCTGTCTAACAATGTAATGGAGATGCTAGTCAAAGCATTTAGGCCAAGACAGGGAAATAAAAGATACCCAGATTGAAAAAGAAGAAATAAAACTTAGCTCAATTTGCAGATGAAAATATATAGAAAATCTTAAGGAATCCATTAAAAAAAAGTTACAACTAATAAACAAGTTCAGTGAGGCTGCAGCATACAGGATTAATCAATACAGTTAGTTCTCCATACCTGAACTCCACACCATGGATTCAACCAACAGTGGGTCAAAAATATTCAGGGGAAAAACATTCTCAGAAAATTTCGAAAAGCAAAACTTGAATTTGCCACGTGGGCAACCATTATCTTGTATCAGGTTGTTATGAGTAAACTAGAGTAAACTACAGATGATTTAAAGTATATGAGAAGATGTTCACAGGTTATATGCAAGTAATACACCATTTTATATCAGGGACTTAAGCATCAGAGGATTTTGGTATCCACGGGGGCGGAGGGGTTGGTCCTAGAACCAATCCCTCTCGGACACTGAGGGACAACTGTACAAAAATAATTGAAATTCAATACACTAACTGTAGAGACTGTAAATATTAACAAAGCAGCTATACTTAGCATCAAAAGGGTAAAATTTAGCTAATGTATAAGACTTGTATGCCAGAAACTAAAAGCATCATAGAAAAAAATGAAATAGCTCAATGGACTGATAGCCATGTTCATGGACCATGTTCGTGGAAAACTCAAGACCTTCGTGAGGATGGTAATACTCTCCAAATTGATGTACCGAGTCAACGTAAAATAGGAATCCTGGCTGGCTTAGGGGAGGCAGTGGGTAGAAACTGACAAGCTGATCCTAAATGGAATTGCAAGGAGCCCGGAACAGCAGTTATGGAAAAGAAAGTTGGAGAAGTCATACTTCCCAAGTGCAAAATCTGTAAAGCCATGGTAACCAAGACTCTGTGGTCCTGGCAGGACACAGAGATCAAGGAATAGAACTAAGAGTCCAGAAACAGACACAAGTCTGTGGTCAGCTGACTTCTGACAAGAGGGCCAAGAGAATTTCAATGGGGAAAATCTTTTTAACAAATGGTGCTGGGACAATTGAATATCCATATCCCAAAGAATGAAATTGGCTTCATATATCAAACTACATAATAAAAAATGAAGAGGATTTAGAAAGAGCCAGAAGTATAAAACTCGACAGTCATGTCTGACTCTGTGACCCCATGGACTGCATACAACTCTTAGGAGAAAACACAGGACTAAATCTTCAGGACCCTGGATTAGGTAGTGGCTTCATAAATAGTAAAAACAGAAGAAACAAAAAATAATCTGAACTCCATCAAAACAAAAAACTTTTGCACTGTAAAACAGTACCACTGAGGGAGTGAATAGATAATCCAGAGAAAGGAAGAAGAGGCAGAATCACCAAGGCCAAAGGAATGGAAATTTTCTAAAGCTTTTGTCTTTCCCTCCAGAGAAGTGTGTCCTTGTACGAGAGAGCCCATCACATCCTGCCAATATAGCAAGTTACTACAGAAATCACTTTGTCACTGTGACAGTGAAAACCAGCATGCCATCTGAGTAGCTAAAGCGATGCTGACTGGACAGAAAGGCGCAGCTGGAGGAGGAGCAACATGGAGCTGCTCAACGACTGCTTCTGCAGACCACGCAGCAGGTGGGCCTGCCGTGTCCCCCTAACCACGGGAGTGGCTCACGGGCCCGGTCGACAAAGTCGACACCACCTACTCTCAGTGGGTGGCTGTGTGTTTAGTTGACCACGAGACGTTATTCAGAGCCCCAAGAGCTTGTCCCTCAATGAGTGCCCACCTGGCAACTCTACCTCACTCAATCCAAATGGGGCCAAGCCCACCCTGTAGACGCTGAGCTATACACCTACCATCTTTATGGCTTATGGCCCCAGCCTACAGCTGAGGATGACAGCAGCCCTGTGCCCTGCAGCAGTGACGTGGCAACGCTGAGCCCACCAGCACGATGGAGGCTGGATGCTGCCCAGAGCCTTCTCTCCAGCATCACTGGCCATGTCGTGCTCAGTGGTCTCAGCAGGGCCCGATGACCCCACCATCACACCCTGATGGCTGGTGGCACTCACCTGGAGTTTGCGGAGCTGCTTGATCACTTCATCCCTTGCTTTGTTAGCTGCCTCGATTTGAGCCTCCAGGTCCTTCAGGTCTATTTCCATTTTCTTCTTCGAGGCAACAGCCAGGGCCCGCTGTTTCCGCTCATCCTCCAGCTCTGCCTCAAGCTCCCGCACCTGACAGGCAGTGTCAGGATACATCAGACCCAGTATCCTCACACGGAGAACAGGCCCATGGGGGCTCGGCTTACTCAGAAGGGGGGCTCTCTGCCTCCAAGCAGTTATTATTATTAGCAGCTGAATTTGTACAGAGAAAACTATAAACATCTCCACCTGGTACAAATCATTTCCATTGACCGACTGACCATGGCGAGAGTGTGTAAGGAGGCAGAATCCCTGATCTCAAGCTCCTAGTCCAGGTGATGCAACGAGATTGGAAGGCACAAGACAAGCTCCTAGGGAAGCTCCCCACTTGCCCCACAACAGGGACACCCCAGCCCCAGCAGAGGGGCCCACGTGTCAACCACATGGGCAAACAGCTTGGACGCACTCCCTCCAGCCCCAGTTAGCCCTTCAGATGATGGATGCTCCCTGCTAATAAGCTGATTCAGAATTCCCAACTCACAGAAACTCATTTAATGTGTGCTGTTTTAAGTCACTAAGCTTGAGCTAACCTGTTATCTAGCAATAAATGACTAATAAAATGTTAGTGGACCAAAAATAAGAAAGTGTCCCAGATCCAAGACTTGATACCATGAACTCCAAGGGAATGTTAAAGTGACAGTCGCTCAGTCATGTCCGAGACTTTTCAACCCCATGGACTATACAGTCCATGGAATTCTCCAGGCCAGAATACTGGCGTGGGCAGCCTTTCCCCTCTCCAAGGGGTCTTCCCAACCCAGGGATCAAACCCAGGTCTCCCGCATTGCAGGTGGTTTCTTTACCAGCTGAGCTATCAGGGAAGCCCTTGGGAATGTTTCACTTTAAAATTTTAAATTAGAAATTTAAATGCACTCAGAAAAGTATATAAATTGTAAGTGCCCAAGCAATGTTTTCAAATAACAAAAATGTAATACTTAGAGTTTTCCCTTTAGAGTGGTTTAAAGAGGACATGCAATCTGACCTTCAGAATATTCTGAATCACCTTGTCAGGTATGTACTGATTCTTCCCTTTACTGACACTTGTAAGACTCCCAGAACTTGAACCTGACTACATGTCCCTGGACAGCCCACTGGCTTTTAAGTAGTAATGATAATCTGAGAAATAGGAAATAAAACCAATTACATTATATTTTAAAGATAAAGTTATATGACCCAATAAATTTCCTGGAAATCAAAACCAATTACATTATATTTTAAAGATAAAGTTATATGACCCAATAAATTTCCTCCAGCTACTATGTTCCAACGCAAATATCACTGGCCAAAAACTGGTCTTTGAGCACAAACAAGGGCCTGTTCTGGGGGCCACACCTCTAAGATCTACCTGTTTAATGAGCAGCCGCTTCTTTTCCTCATTCTGCTCATCCCTGGTCTGCAAGTCTCTCTCAAACTGGGCTTTCATGGCTTGCATGTTGACCTCTAGGCGAAGCTTGGCGTCTTCTGTAGCCTGGAGCTCATCTTCCAGCTCCTCCAGTTGGGTCCTCATTTCCTCCACCTGCTGCTCTAGGGCCCGTTTGGATTTCTCAAGTTCATGAACCTAGACCACAGGAAGAAGCACAGGTATGACCCTTGGAGGGACATGCATGGACAGTAGTTCCTGTTATATAGCCAACCCCCCAGGCATCCCCCCACCCTGACCCGGCCGCTGCACTAGTCATCTCAGAGTGCACCATCTGAATGATAGGCCTGGCATCATGCACGTGTGCTCTACCATGGATCATGCAGCTGAGAGATCTCTAAAAGCTGGTGATCAAAGAAGAGCATGGTGTCAGGGCAATGGCCTGTTGATTGGCCACTGGCCTGCGGTCTCACAGCAGCTCCCTCTTGCTGTGGTGAAGATCATTTGTGTTGGAAATGCACATGTGCAGACTTTTAAACATGAAGGTGTGTGAATCCTAGGAAGCAGGACAGTACGATAGAGGTCTGACCTTTCTCTGGACAGGGATCCCCACCATGCACACAGGTACTAAGTTCTCTGTGCCCAGCACTAGCTGGGCGCTCCCCGTCATGTTCCCTTTGATCTCAGAGATGACCCCCAGGCAGGCATGTGCAGGCACTATTATTATGTGTCCCTTTGGGCTTCATGGCCATGTTGGTTCTCCTGAGGACAGAAGACGCCTTAGGACGTGAGGAGGCCTGTGTCTCTTGGTGCCTGGCACTTCACAGGCACAGAGGAAATGTTTTTGCAAAGAATGTGTGACTATCGTTTATTCTAGAGAAAACCAATAAGGAACAAGAAGATGGACTCAGTGCTGGAATTTTCTCTTTGCACTTTACTATGTAATCCTGGCCATTTCTATGCTAGGGGGCTCTTGTCCACTGGGCTGTAGAAGATTCAACAGGAAGGGCAGTCCCACACCCTCATTGTATGGCCAGACAGCCCATGTCCCAGGAAAATGAGATTTTATTTTTAGAGAGGACTGTGTTTTTCAGAGCACATCTGTAGCAGCTTCATGAAATAGCTAAGTATCATGTCCATTGGACACAAGAGGAAATGTGGAGAGGCTGAATGGAGCTGGGGGAGAGTCAAACCCTGAACCTGTCCTGACCCCCAGGCCTGGGTCCCCATCGCTCTCCTCAAACCTTCGACACTAAGGGAGGGATACAGGGTGAACAAACATCAGGGCAGCGTCGGGGAAGGCGTGTGCAGCTGGGGGATAAGGGGTTCCCCTGGCTCCTCTCCAGGTTTCCCACTGTGTGCAGGAGACAGACCCCACTGCCCTCAATCTGAGGCAACTTCTGATACTTGGGTTTGATAACCACCCATGACCCAGGGACAAAGAAACACTCCATTCACAGGGCCCCCGCGAGGATACAGGTTATGGTGGGGAGGGTCCGTGGAAACCACGTGAATGCCCTGCCTGGCTTTGGCGCAGGTAACTGGGAACAGACAGGAGAAAACCTGACAGCTCATCCCGGGAGACGCTGACGTGATGGGCTGAGACCACCTTGTCCATGTCGCTCTGGGCTGGCCCTTCCCAGAGCTGCTGCCCCCCAACGGCCTGGGCCCTGGCACTCACGTTCTTGCCCACATCGTCCTTGGAGCTCATGAGGTCCTCCATGTCCGCCCGCAGCTGCTTATTCTGTCGCTCAGCCTCCTCCCTGGCCTCCAGGGCCTCCTCCAGGGCGCGGGCCAGGGACAGGGCTTTGGTCTCCTTCTCTCGGGCCTCTGCCTCTGCCCGGTCGCGCTCTTCTGCGTAGCGGGCAGAGATGTTCTTCTCTTCCGCTAACAGCTACACGGGATGGTGTCAGGAAACAGTAAAGATCAATGTTGGACTTCTCTCATTTGCTGCATGTCTGATTTATAGCGGAGAATACCACTAGATCATGGGTGTTCTCCTATTTCCTCCTTTATACTGAACTTTTTCCAGTTTTGCTACAAATACATCTTGTTTTAAATAAGGGATTATTTTAAACCCAAATGATCAAAGTGAGGGCTGTGCTAGGAGGAAACGTGGGGTGCTGGCCCTGGAGCCTGGGGTTGGGAGTGTGGGCCCCACCTGATCAAACTTCTTCTGCTTCTTCTCCAAGTTGGAGACGATCTGGCGCTGGTGGTCCAGGTCTACCAGCAGGTCATCCAGCTCCTGCTGCAGGCGGGTCTTGGTCTTCTCCAGCTTGTCATAGGCCAGGGCCTTCTCCTCCAGGCGCTGGCTCAGCACCTCCACATCCTTGAGGAGCTTCTTCTTGGCTTCTTCCAAATTTTCAATTGTCCCCAGGTCATCATCTACTTTCTTCTTGGTATCCGTCAACTAAAAGAGAAAAGATCAACATTAAAGAACTCACCTGAATTACACATTTGAGGAAAAAAGGTAAAACTTGTTTTCATTATCTTGTGAGAAGAAATAAAACAAGTCAATACTTTGTGACTCTGAGCAAATGAATCTTAGACGATAAACTTCTTCACTAACCATCTACACACAATGAATGGACTGGAACCTTACATCTCCCAGCATTGTAACCAGCACAGGGTCAGTGTGTGATGAGGTTGAAGAAAATACACTTAAGGGGTTTCACTTAGGACAAGGCCCACTTAACTGTCCCAAATGGAGCTGGAACCACCCAGCAGGACAGGGACATGACCCACGTGGAGGCCCACAGTCCCCATGGCCTCGCGCACCTGGGCCTGCAGGGCCTGCAGCTGCTTCTCCAGGCTCCTCCTGGCCTCCTCCTCTTCCTCCTGCTGCTCCTGGAGGCTGCTCCTCTCCTCCTCCAGCTGCCGGATCCGACTGCTCAGGTTCAGTTTCTGGCGCGTCTCCTCCTGAAGAAGCTCCTGTTCATTTTGATAGAAGGTCAGTACTCAGGTTATAGTCATTACCCAAACCACCATATCCTTGTTAAAAATACGGAGTGTGAGGAATACCCAGTGATAACAACAAGTGATTTTAAAACACATGATCATTTAAACAGCGCCCTTAATACAAGAGTGCTTTAAATTTGTTCACTGGGGAATACCCTGGTGGTCCAGTAGGTTAGGACTCTGAGCTTTGTCACTGTCCAGGGCATGGGTTCAATCCCTGGTTGGGGAACTAAGATCCCCAAAACCAAGTGGTGGCCAAAAAAACACCACCACAAAATCAATCCTGTCCCCAAGCAATGGCAACACCACCCCCAGGGGCCAGGGCCAGGGACCTGCAAGCTTCCCTTTCCCACATCCTTCATCACTTCATGAATCCCTTTCTGCTGCTCTCAGGTCAGCGGAATGGGTCAAAAACCATAAGAAAACCATCTCATTCAACACGGCCAGCAATGCAAGAGCATACAACAGGACCACCGCCTGGTGAACCACACCCCAGGCAGCGCCCAGGTGGCTGGCCAGAGCCCCATCCCAGGCGCCCACACAACCTACAGACAAGGAAACACGGGCTCTAAGGGAGGGCTCTTCAAGGCTTGTGGTACAAGATGGTTGAAAATAAAAGTAAAACAGGAAATCAGAAAGAGGTGATAAGAGGCCAGTTCTGGGATGAGCGTGTTTCACCAGCTCACAGATGATAGAAACAGGAGAGTTATGATGAAAACCCTTCCCACCCCCAGAATACCTGTGTGTCTTGGAGCTGAGACTCCAGACCAGCTGCATCCTTAGCAAATTTAATACCCTTCTTCTCTGCTTCTTCTAGAAGAGTTGAGACATTATCCAATTCATTCTGCAAGGAGGAATAAAAGATCAGACTCCCTTCAACAGTGGTCAGATAGAAAAGAGTGGTGATTCTGTTATGGAAAAACTGCATCTTTTTGACCAACCCAATAGTGTCCACAATCACGTGAGCAAAGGGACGGCACATGGAAGATGCAGCAGTCTTGGCCACAGAGGGTGGGGAAGGCTCTGGGCTGCCTGTCTGCAGCTCTACCCCTGAGAACTGCCAGCTGAGTCCCAGAGGCAGTCGAGCTAGTCACGTCCTCATCTACCAGACTCATCTGGGGGTGATGTGAGCTTTAAGTGGGAGAACCAACACAAGGAGCCTAATGTGTGCTGGGGGCTGCCTGTGTGCCCCTGAATGTCAGTCCCTGCCCGACACTGAGGGTGACGTCTGGGAATGGTTTCCCAGGCCTACCTGTAACTTATTGGCTTTCTCTGCCAGCTCCACCCTGAGTCTGTCTCCCTCTGAGACCTTGGCGTGGAGCTCCTGGACCTGGGCGTCCAGCTTCTTCCTCTTGTGCTCGGACTCAGCCTTGACCTGCTGCAGCACCTTGACCTCGCACGCCAGCTCCTTGTTGTCTGTCTCCAGGCCCTGCTTGTTCTTTTCCAGATTTGCTTTGAACTAGGAGAGGGGAAGAAAAACAGTTCACTAGCAGTTTTATAATGAAGGCCACAGAGGGCGCTGCTCTGGTATCTGGAGAACTGTGCTGGCACTGGGTGAGCCTGCAGTCCACCTCTGTTGAATGAATGAATGCAAACACTTGTTCTGAGTGTGGAGATGTCTGCTGCAGGAACATACCACTCAGGACAGCAGATACAGATACGGGGGAGGGTGGGGGGGCCTTCTGGAAGCCAGCACGAGACCTGGAAGCGGAAACAACGAACAAAGGCGCCCTGTGTGGTGCCTGGGACAGATCAGAGGTGGGGGATGGGGGTGGGGGAGGCACCAGGTGAGCGAGGGCAGGACACCAACTGTTCAAGGTTTTGCACTGAGTCATCAGGAGGAAGCAGGTGTCAGTGAGGAGACACCGAGAGGACCAGGACTGGAGACCAGAGCTGACCCACCCAGCTCAGGGGTGTGTGGCTCTCCCAGGCCAGCAGCGTGCTTTCAGAGCCCAGCCGCTGCCGTGCCCCGTGGCCCCCTACCCTCTTGGCCTGCTCCAGCTGCTCCGACAGCTCCTCCAAGGCGGTCGCATGCCTCTGCCTCATGTCCTGGATCTGAGCCTCGTGGCTCTTCGTTTCCTCCTCGAGAGCCTTCTTCAGCTCCGCCACTTCTTGTTCTCGTTTTGTACTACAGACATTAAATTAGCTCAGAGTTAGTCGAATGATTAAATTACAGTTCTGCTTTTGTCCGAAATATGAGTGGGTTCCTCTGGCTATCTCACATGATGTTCTCCAGCAGGCTGGCACGTCCATCACCGTGAGCAGCTTTCTCTAGAAACGGGGCTTTCTGGTCACCGCCCCCCCCACCATGTGCCCTGGGTCGTCCACCCGCACACCTGTGCTCCTGCCACAGGCTGGATGGATTCTGACCACCGAGGTGTGGTTCCTGCTCCACCTGCCGTTGTCTCCAGGAGGGAGAGGACATGCCCCACCCCCGCTCACCGCAGTTCCTGCTGGGCCGCCGTGGTGTCCAGCGTGTCCTCCAGCTCCGTCTTGAGTGCCTCCAGCTCCTCACTCAAGTCCCTCTTCTGCTTCTCTGCTTTGTTCCGCGAGGCCTTCTCAGATTCAAAGTCCTCCTGCAGCTCGGCGATCTGGGCCTGCAGCTCTCGCACGACTTTTAGTGCGTTGTTCTTGTGTAGCGTCTCGTCGTCACCCCTGCGCAGGACACCCAGGCACAGGAGGCACTCAGAGCCAGCGCCCGGAGACTCCTCCCATGGGGCCCCATCACACACCCCTCCACCCTCAGACATGGCCCGGGCAGGGGTGGCTGCACCCACGAGCGGCTCGGGCCCAGAGCTGCTATCGGGATGGGGCTCAGGCCCTGTCCAAAGGGCTCACGGGCACGAAAAGGTAGGACCTTCTAACTTTAATGATTATTTAAAAATTCCCTCAAGCAAAATGTTCCTCTAATTAAGCAGAGCCACCCCCTTCACTCCCTCCACCCTGTGCTTCTCGTTCCTCTGGTGCACCTTTCTGCCCACACGCGGGGTTCAGTGTAGGTGGAGTTCTGACTGGGGGAGGTGGGTGCTGATGCATTATGGGGGTGGGGAACTGTAGTTCTGGGTTCTAAGCAGTCACCTGCTAAGGGGCCAGAGACCAACAGCAATTGCAGAGGAGAATTTCTAAGATTTTCCTGATCATAATAAATTATAAACAGCCAAATATTAATAGTTATCTTGATAAAGAAATGAAGTATCAGGTATAACTATACTTATACTATATGACTTCCATTCTATAACTGAATGTTTAAGGACTGAACACCAACCTATGCTAGATGCAGGAGGGAGGGATTTAATTCCTGAAAAGTGATTTCCTCGAAACTTGTAAAACATACTGTTTTACAAGTTATACTGTACAGAAACCAGAATATTTGATATGGTTAAAACCATTTGATCTGGTGTAGATTTCCAAGGATTTCATGATATGACTCATGATTTTTGAATATAAATACCAAGAAAGGCTGGTGAGCTTTTCTGGCTGCCTTGACACAAAGGCTCCCAAGTTCCCCAGGTCCTTATGTCACCCTAACCACCAGGAAGCCACGTGTCTAGTGCACACCTGGCCAGGGCGCCCTGCAGCTCCTCCTCTTTCTTGGCCACCTGGATCTTAAGCTCGTCAATCTGCGCCTGGAGCTCGGCGATCTGGTCTTGCAGGTCCGTGGTCTCCCCGTCCAGTTTCCTTTTGGCCTTCTCCAGCTCCTGGCGCGTCTTCTCCTCCTTCTTTAAGCGCTCTTAGGGCAAGATACAAGAAGCTCTTCAACACACTGAACATCACTCCATAGGGACACATTCAAAACACAGACTGGTTAGAGTCGAAAACAAGCCACTGTATTCTAAAGCCTGTTGCTGCCTTAGTATCATCTGCGGGTAATAATGGTTTATGGGAAGAATCTCATGCTGAGAATGAGGACAACAAAATCCCAAATATTTTCTAGAAACCACTTATTTCCTCCGGTTATAAAAGATCTGGGGACAGCAGGGTGATTGGAGCTACACTCTTGCTCCCTCAGACACCTGTGTGCAGCTGCTGGTCAAAGGGAGGGTTTTCTGTGCTCCTAACTTCCACCCTGATGTTTCTTTTGCATAAGGCAATGATTTGGATTTTGCAAAAAATTCTAGCATTTCCTGACATGACTTGGGCCATCAGAGTGAGACACTGCCAGCCTCCACATACTCTCCTGTCTCTGCCATTCCTGTGTCAGCAGTTGTCCCTTTGTGAAGTGAGAACCAGGCACCTTAACACAGCGTTTAAACACATCCAAGTTCAACAGTCTGCGTGGCTCCAACGTGACTTAGATCCCAACTGTGCCCACCAAAGGGCAGTGTGTATTACCACAGAAACTGACTTTAAAAAATCAAAGTTTAAAGATAATTTAGTGCCTTTCCATCATAAATATTAGTATTTGGTGACTAGGCAAAGGACAGTCCCATTTAAGAGGCCTAGTCTAGCAAACCCAAACTGATGAGCAATCCTCATGTACATTTACTATTACGGCATGTTCTGATGTAAGTTATCTGGGCTTCCCTGATAGCTCAGCTGGTGAAGAATCCATCTGCAATGCAGGAGACCCCAGTGTGATTCCTGTGTCGGGAAGATAAGGAGAAGGGATAGGCTACCCACTCTAGTATTCTTGGGGTTCCCTGGTGGCTCCACTGGTAAAGAATCCACCCACAGTGTGGGAGACCTGGGTTTGATCCCTGGGTTGGGAAGATGCCCAGGAGAAGGGAAAGGCTGCCAATTCCAGTATTCTGGCCTGGAGAATTCCATGGGCAGTATAGTCCATGGGGTCGCAGAGTCAGACACCACTGAGCAACTTTCAATTCACTGATATAAGTAAAATCTTAAAGGCTAACATGTCATAGTCCTACAATTTCTCTAACCCCCAAACACTAACCTTCTAAATCCGAGATCATTACTTCTTGCTTATTCCTGATTTTGGCCAAGTTTTTTGCCTTTTCTTCCTCTTCAGCCAGCTGAGAGGAACATTCTGCAATGCGATCTTCCATGAGTTTCTTTTCCTGAACAAGAAAAACAGCTTCAGAAAAGGCATTCGAAACGACAATTGGATTTGACTGTTACTTAGGAAACAAGTATTACTAATATGGCACTATGTCCCCCAGCAGACTGTATATTCCAAAAAAGGGCAGAAAAGGAAGAACTACTTGTTGTGGGACAACCCCTGGAGCTCAGCCTGCAGAGCCCCGCAGCCAGTGCTCGATCAGTGACCACAGAGAGGGGATCAAGGTGAGGGATCCACGTGCAGGTTAAACCATCTCAGCGATTACAAGGCTGTCTGGTGAATTTAGAAAGTGAAACAGTTTCTGCCTTTAGACATCTATAGTCTGTGTAGTACAGACTATAAATCCAGAGAGACTTAAGAGAGAAAACTGAATAAATGAAATCCCAAGATTTCCTGAAAGTGTTGACATTAAGTATTTTCCATATTCTCAGATCAGCTCTTCAATGGAAATACTCCCTTACTTTGATAAACTTGGAGTTCTGGTCCTCCAGAAGCAGAATCTCTTCTTCCATCTTCTTGATCTTGGCCTCCGCCGTCACCTTCTCCAGCTGCAGCTTCTGGCGAGCCCCCTCCTCCTCATCTAGCTGCTCCTCCAGGTCCTGGTAAAGGAGCCATGTGGTCAGTCTCCCTGCTTCCTCCACGAGACTCCGTACACACCAACCATCAAGGAGTTCAGGTCACAACAAAATACCAAGTTTTGATTTTCAAAATAGCAGGGATATTTTTTAAAATGTAAAATGTAATTATGTGAAACAGACACTTGTATGCACTATAGGTTAAGTACAAAGTGGATCAATCCTTCTAGAAGCCAGCATGGGAAAAACAGCTGCTCTGAAAAAGAGCATTTCTTTTAAAAGGCAATTTCAGGAAAAGTCATATGTGACTTTTTAAAAAACCTGTAGCAAAGTGTTATTTATCATATCGAGGAGCTATAAACATACTTAAAGTCTTGGTAATTAAAAGTGGGTATATTTGTAAAATGGAATAACATATAGTAATTACAACTCATATTTTAGAATAGTTAACACAGGACACATACTTACCTCATTGATCAGAGATGTATTTATATGTATTTGGGGCCACAAATGTTAGTTTATGCAAAAATCACTGTCAGTAATGTGTTGATTTATTCTACTATGTATGTCCGGCCGATAGAGAAGAGAAAGAGAACTCAGAAACAACAGAAACAGTACAGGTGGTTGAGGAAGGGCTGCCTCAGGTCACGCCAGGTTCACAGCGTGAATGCATCACCAAACTGGGTGGGATTCCAGCATTTACGCACAGTTTTACTGCAATGGCTTCTCTTTATTTCATACTTTACCTTAGTGTAGCTAATAAACATGTGTATCAACAGGATTCGACATAATTGCTGAAGTTTATCACAACTGGTTTTGGAATGAAACCTTTGCACTAGATTAACTACTGGGAAAAACTTCAAGCGCACAGTAAGTTGACAGTAGCATGGTGAACTTGACACAGAGGCGTCAGCCCACACTGAGTGAAGTAATACCACGGAAATGAGCACACACTCGTCAACAAAGGGAACATGGAAACTGTCGACAATACCACCAGAACGCACCACTGTTGGTGAATATTATTCTAGGGCTTCTGCACAGTCCCGTATAAAATCATATGTAAAGTTTGTAAGTTATATATAAATACTTTTAGTTAGAGCTTATTGTATATATTCTTTTATAACTCTATTATGTTATTAATACCCATAAAAATAAACATCTTTTTAATTTAAAACTGTATATTACCATAGTTTAAGAATCCCCCGTTGTTAGTAAGTAGGCTTCCATTGATTTGTGGTTAGAATAAAGTCCTAGAACTAGAATTGCTGGATTAATGTGTACTGTTTACAGTTTTTGTGTTACTCTGCCAACCTACTAGAGGATGCTTGAAAGCTGTCTGTGTTGAAGAGTGGAGAGAGTCTGGATAAATTACCATACTGGGTATTTGTCAAGGAAACAATACGGTCTCTTTCATGGCTTTGAGAAATGTCTGAATTGTTTGTGCTTTGCAAAGATAACCTAAGTGATGGGAAAAAATTAAGGGAGAGACCTAGCAGAAAGCAAGTCTGGCCCTAGACCCATGAAAAGTGGTGTTAGATACAGAAACACTGACGCTCAAGGCCATACTGGATAGGCTGGGGTGAGGTTCAAGGAGAAAAAGCAGCGGGTGAGCTGCAGGGTACAGGCACAGTTACTGCTGTCTCTATCAGTCGTCTGGGTATTCAGTCAGAGAGAGCGCTGTGCTTCATGTGAGGGCAGCTCCATCTCCATAAGGAAGTAGCTACCAGGGACTTCCCTGATGGTCCACTGGCTAAGACTCCACACTCCCAATTCAGGGGGCCTGGGTTCAATCCTGGGGGCAGGGAACCAGATCCTGCATGCCACAACTGAGACCTAGCGCAGCCAAGTAAATAAATAAAGCAGTTACCACAAAGGCGGCTTTGTGGCTTATTCTGGTTCCTGGCCACCTCCTGCATCAGCACTGAGCATTTCTTATGACCAAACCACCTCGCAGGTGCCTCACTAATGACTGCAGTGAGCAGTAGAATTAATTGTATTAATGGTAATACAAAGGAAAAGGTCAGCCTCAGCCCCCACACACCCTGGCATGTTTCTCCTCTGAATCACTTTGCATCCTATAAGGTGTTAATAAGAACATACGGAAAAAAAACACAAAAAACAGTCCCATTCAAAAGAACAAATCTATGTTTGAAGGAACCCAGTACGTGTGTGATTCGAATGCTGGTCATCTTTTAAGGGTGGGGACTCACCACTTAGGCTCCTCTTGCTCCTCAGTGAACACGAGAATCCAAACCCACATCATCTATTCACTCAATAGATACACTTGGAAAACCCAGACCGGAATCCTATGAGAACGGCCACCGATACCTGAATGTGTGCTTGCATTTTCTTCTTTTCATTTTGGAGGATTTGGTTTCTTTCTTCTTCTTCTTCTACCCTAGATTCCAAGTCATGGAGAATCTCTTCTAATTCCTGCTTCTTAGCGGCAAGTCTGGCCCTCATCTCCTCTGCTTCGGCAAAGAGCTCGGTCTCCGCCTGCAGCTGCTCTGCCAGGATATTCTTCTCCTCCAGCAGCTGCAATCACAACAAAGTGCCCACTGCTGTGACTGGCTGGTTAGCACGAGGGACGGTCACTGGAGGGACTGCAGTGGTCAGGGCACGTCACCAAAGAAACCCAGGGTTAAACATATATATCACGGACCACACTTTCAAAATATGTCTTCAGCGCAAGCAAAATAAGCTGAATGAAAACATTATGGGTTGTTTTTGTTGTCTCAAGTTATCCTGAATAGTACACATTAAATTCGTGCTATTTTAAGAACTCCTGTTCTTACTATTAAGGTAATTCACAAAAGTGCCAAGGAATTGGAGGAAAATACTATGCAAATGCTATCAAGTTAGCACAAAGACAGTGACTCTATATACACACACACACATACATTCTGGCCTCTGTTATTACAGTTTTTGGCCCTGAACACATTAGTCCTGTCACTTCAACCACAAACACTTCCCAGGTCTCTGCTCTGTCCATGAAGCACAGTTCCTAAGAACGGGATGTGGATGCATGACCACTGTGGCTGGAGAAGAGGCAGGTGGGGGCCTTGAACAATCTCATCCTTTTACTTTTTTGTGTTTCCCTCGTGAGCCACAGAAGGTGACAATACTGGGAGGAGTCTCACAGGTGTTAAACACACACCTGAGAGCAAGTGTGATCCCCTGTGTGTCAGAGTGCCCGAGGCAAACATGCAGGAGGTCAAGCTGATTCCTGTGTATAGAAATCCCAATGCCTGGCCTAGGGCATCTGCTCCCTCTAGGTTCAAACGGCTGTGCTTTGGAAAGGAGTAGAAAATACACATAAAGTAAGACGCTGTTTACTGATAATTCACTGGGGTGAATTAGCATCTTCACTCTGGGCCATGTGGGAGCTGGTGAGCTGTACCTGTTGGTGCTTCCTCTCCATCTCCTCCAGCTCCCCTTCCACCTTCGTCTGCTTCTCTTTCACCTTCAGCAGCTCTTCATCTTTGGCCTGGAGCTCCTCCTCTTGACGAGTGACTTGTAGGAGTGGTTTCACCTAGGACAATGCACACCCAATGTTGCATCCCCGCTACCCCCCGGGGCTCCCCTGGCCCCGCCTGCCGTCCGGGGAGCCAGGCGCCCACCTTGGTGAAGACGCGCCACCACTGCCAGTGCCGCAGCTTCAGGTACGCGGCACAGTTGCGCTGCAGCACCTTCAGGGCACTCAGCTGCTGCTGCTTCTTGGCGAAGGCCCTGAAGAAGAGGAGGGAAAACTGGTTCAAGAAACCCTGTTTGTGTTTTTGTCCTGCTGATTAACAACGACAGTCACCTCTCCCAGCTCTGGAGGCCGAAGGCCAAGCCGTGGTCCTGGCAGATTCCCTGTGTGAGGACCCACTTCCTCACCAACAGCTGTCTTCTCGCTGTCACCTCACATGGTAGAGGAACAAGGAAGCTCTCTGGGGTCTCACTCACAAGGGCACTAATCCCATTCATGAGGGCCCTACCTTCATGCACTAATCACCCCTAAGCACCCCCCGCCACAAACACTATCCCTCTGGGGATTAGATTCCAACCTAGGAATTTGAGGGACATATCCAGTCTATGGCAAATAAGAGAACTGTGTTAGACAGCTGTTGTCATGGAGACTCACTAGAGGCAAACGATCCAGGAGGGCTGGGCTGGCGGTCAGGGATGTGATCACATCCCCGCTGGATCACTGGCCTGCTCAGCTGACCTCGGCATGTGTCACAGGACCTGGCACTTGGTTCACAGATGCGGTCCAAACATCCCCTGCCAACTACCTCCATACACGTGTGTGTCCGTGTCGGTCTGAACAAGGCTCTACTCCCCCTTCCCTGTGCCACGCTCATCACTCCTCTGTTACTCTTTTCTTTCTGGATCTGTCACAGGAGAAACATTCCTCTCTCTACGGTACTCTTTCTCTTCCCTCCTGGAGGTCATCACGTTGATGCCTCTCATTCACAGACCAAGGCTCAGAGAAGCCTTTGTGGAGGACCTGGACTGAGCAGGACCCGACCCTGCACTGTCTCTCTCCGCCCACTGTTTATGTCCTTATTTAGATGCGTTACCTGCTTACTTGCCTCTCAGACCCCGAGGACAGGGACCTCACGTCGCGCATGCCTTTGTATTATTTCTAGTACAAAACACATCTCAGCACAAGCACACACTTCAAGCATTTAGTTCATGATTTTCTACTCACTTTCTGGCTAAATAACCCCTGCAAACAGCCTGGAAGAAGATAATGATGTCGGTAATTTTTAAATCTCGTTCTTCCTCTAAGTGTGCCAAGACTCCAGCTCTGAAAAATATCTTGCTCTGTCCAATTCTGTACAAGTTTGGGTCCAATTCTAAAGCCCGGATCTAAAAGAGAAAGTATCTGCTTATTATTTTTGCTACAGGAAAGATTGCATCAACAGTCCTCGAACCAGAAAAATCCAGAAGAGCTCACCATTCGTTCACAAGCCTGTTTGCCATCCATGAAACCCTTAGGGATAGCATTTGGAGTGAGGATCTCGTATCTGTAAGAAAAGCAGCCAAAAAGCCTTTTGTCAAAATCTGTGGAAATGTTCACCTACTAATGATGAGTTCTGCTTTCTCTAAGAGGCAATAATATGATGGGCAATTGTGTCAAATTAAGAGTAAAGAAATGACCAGCTGATGATCGGAGGTTTTCTGCAGATCTAGTTTCTACTTCTTAAAAGTGGCAAAGTGAAAATGCAGTGAATTCCCAGGTCAGAGACCATATTTAAGTAGTTGTGGCAGAGAAGAATCAAAAACACGGTGATGAAAAAACCTTCTGTTTTTGTTTTTCATTTCCTATAAAATATCCACATCCTTAAGACGCAAGGAGAATCTGACTCTGCATTTTCAGTCACTGTCAGCTTGTAGGCACTTACCAGATAACAGGAAAAGCTGTGAGAGCAACATTCAGAGGCCTCTGTCTAGAACATGAGGAAGTACTGGGGTGACTCAGAACAGTGCTGGGCTGGGAGCACACACACTCACTGACCTGCACACTCAAGGCCCATGCATTTAGTGTGTGTGGGCTACTCTCCAAGAAAATGTTAGTACAAAGACACTGACTATATATATGTATGTTTTCAATATTTATTTGGCTGCACTGGGTCTTAGTTGCAGCATGTGGATTCTCTTTCTTGCAGTACATGGGATCTAGTTCCCTGACCTGGGATCGAACCTGAGTCCTCTGCACTGAGAGCGTGGAATCTTAGCCACTGAACCACCAGGGAGGTCCCAGTCTCAGATAATGGCTGTACTAAAAGATGAATCCTGGCTACATGAACAGTTTTCTGGAAGCCAGTTACTATGTTTCCTTTTCCCTGTCAATGAAAAGTGAAACACTATCAGCCCATTTATCATACAGTGGGGCCATGATAAGGGTTTCCTGAAAACCTGTAAGGACTGGAACAGATTTTCAACTGGTTTCTCTCTGGAACAGTGGGAGGAAAGGCTACTCTTTGACCTACAGTCCTGTTTATTTTATGGAACAACAAATGTTATCATACCTGGAAACCTGATTTCCAGGAGAAAAAAGGCAAACCAGACTATTTAACAAAATTACATTAACAGACTCTTAAAATAACTGCAGCCCATCATATGTTTTCATCCATTTCTACCTCACTTGATCTTCTCTCGTCTTTTTCTTAATTCTCCTTTTCTGATCGCTCCTATTCCTATTCTACTTTAGTAAAATGACTGTAAGTACACACTGATGGGCGCGCACTGCATGAAAACACACATACACACACACAAACAGATACATTCATTGAAGACAGACAGAAACATCCCAAACACTTTCAGGAGTCACACCTGAGTAATTCTTATTACCTTTTACATGTTTAAAACATTTCCTAAAAGGAATATACATTATTCATATATTAAAAAAAACATTAGTTTAAATCCCAGGTAGAACTGTCTGAATGAGTGAACTGTACGTTCTCAGCTCTCAGTGTTTCCTCACAACTGCCTCAGCACCCCGAGGACAGGAGCTGTCTGTGCTGCACCCACAGAAGTTATCGGCACCCTGCACCTCTGCAAAGCAGGCAGTAGATGTTCCTGACCAACCAGAAAGGTAATGATGATGACGACCCTCTTCCTTCGTGAAAAGAAAACGAGACTCTCCGGGAAACAAGGAAAAGTCTTTCCTCCTCATCACACTGTTGGATATTCAGGTAAGCACAGGTCAAGGTGAGCAATACCTCTGTCTGAATTCCTGGAAAACGATCCGGTTGGGGAAGCCCTGGCGGCAGATGCGGATCCCTTCCAGGACGCCATTGCAGCGGAGCTGATCCAGCACCAGGTGTGGGTCCAGTTTCCCAGCCTAATCAAGCAGACGACAGTTTCAGAGCCTCATCTCTGTGAGCTGGCCCAGATCCGTCTCCAGTGGCAGCACCTGCTCTGAAACACATACCCGCTTCTCGTGATTTGGGATGATGCAGCGCACGAAGTTCGGGTTGGTGTTCCGGAGCGTCGCCATCAGCTTGGTGAGCGATTCTTTGTAGAGCTGCCCGACAGTGCGGAACATGCCCTTCTTGGTTTTATAGGCGGAGCCGAATGCCGTCTCCGTCATCCCCGTGACCTGATCCAGACCCACGATCCGGTCCACTGGTGGAAATAAGAGAGACAAGGGAAAAGAAGTCAGACCTAACTCTTTAGCAGGGAAAGAAAAGACAGAGTGAAAGTGCGGCAGCACAAGCTTTGTGGGACAGATGATAGGAGATGCCATAGAGGTAAGGCAGTCAGCATATTTAGACACTGCACAAGCCGTGAACTAACAGCCACACACTTCCAGGGAGGATACGGTAGTGCTTCGTACCACATACCAGCAGGTGCCTTCCGCTGCGCTAGTGTCAGGAACTCACTGTCTCTGATAACATCTGCCTGTTACATATACAATTATTTGGTAAATGAAAGGTCATTGGCTGGCATTGCTAATACAAACTGGCACTGTAAATCTCAAAATACGAAATGGCTTCTAAAAACTGTACTTTAAAACTTATGACTGTACAAAGCAAATCCACTGAGTGAATATGCTCCAATTAAGGGGCCAGAGTCATTTCTTATTGGTCGTTTGATTGCCAATGAGAAAAGCCAACAAACGCAGGAAGGTTATAGCAAATCAGCTCAGATTTTCAGGGATGAGTAAGCTTCAGCTCTCTCTTCAAAGCACCAGGACATGCATGAAAGGGCCAGGATGCAACATTAGAAGGCTGTTCTGGAAAGAATCAGTGCCTGAGCTGAGTTCAACGAGGGCTAAACCACTCAGACACGATGCTCTTATGAAAGCAGCCGTCAGCGTCCACTGTCCACGTAGACCCACTGCTTCAAGTGACAGGCTCACACCAAGAGCCCGGCAAGTGGACCAGCTGCTGGCCAAATGCTTGGTGCCTAATATGCTCTCATTTAAAAGCATCTAATGAAAGAATAAAACACTCAACTGAAATATTATTTTGAAAAAAAATCAAAATAACAGTTGCACTAGCCTCATTATCGCTCTCTTTGACCCTGTCAGTCCCGTTTCTTTCATGTGTTCTCCAGGGCAGAGAGCATGCAGGGACCTGGCACCATGTGAAGTGTGCCCAAGTCACGCAGGCCTGCTGTGGAAGGCGCGGGAAGGCTGGGTGGTGCCTGCACATGCCGGGACGATGAACTTGTGTGACCTCCTGCTTCGTCTCCTCGAGCCTCTCTCTAGGGCGGGCCCCACACGTGCCACTCACTCCTCACCCTTCCTCTTCTCTGTGCAGCCAGCTGGCTTCCAGGCCTCCCTCTTTCCCAGCCTTATACAACCCCAGTCCAGGGCTTATCTCACTTGACCCTGGTCCATTTAAAACCCCTGCTGACCATCACAGCAGCATTCTAGAGTCTCCATACCTGGCTTCTTTGTGAACTGTGAATCCCACCGTTTGCTGGCCCTCTACCCACCTCTCTAACTACTACACGCTCCTTGATGACCTGACTGCTGCTTCTTTCTGTATCTCACGATGCTCACTAGGGGCCCAAACTCAGCTCACCTGAAATCCTTTTTAGACTAAGGCAGGACACAAGCGCACTTGACCTTCTGCCTTCCTCAAGCCTCAGTCTCCTCCTGGGCATCTCACTTATGCCTTGAACCCCTATACCTGACTACCCAGCACCAGTCACCAAACACCTATACTCTCGTGTCTACCAGGTCACAAAGAGCCTCTCAACATCTGTTTTTCCTCAGTATCACCTCCCTCTAACCTAGCACAATGTCTGGCACATAACCTGCTTGATACACGTATGTTAGCAAATAAATGCGGTACAAATTAAATGCTTTCAGAACTATAACTAGTGAGAAATGCATCAAAAGAAAAGAACAAGATGCTTGTTCAGGAGCCGGGAGGCGAGGACACGCCCACAGTAAGAGGGTGGACTGGGAAGGGATCAGCAAGGTGACAGGGATCCATGTCGAAGTCTAGGCTCTAAGAGACATGATGGCAGCCTGAACTTGTGAGATCATGGAGGAGATCGAAGAGGAAGAGGATTCCAGATGCAATTTGGTGGGAGAACTGACTTGCTCTTAGGATGAACTTGACATGGAGAATCAGGTAGAGGGCCAGGGCAAGAATTCCTGGGATCTGGGCTTGAGTGGGTAAGTGGCTGGTGGTACCATGGGAAAGATGATGAGAGAAAGAGGTTCTGTGGGAGGGGAGACGGACCCAAGCTCTATGTATGTCTGGGTACCCGTGAGACACTGAGGTGGAGATGTTGAGTGGACAGTGGAACATTGCCGTCTGCTGCTAGGCAAGTAGGTCTGAGGGAGAGAAGGCAGGTTTGGGAGGTGCCGACTTTCAGGTAGGGTTTAAAGTTACAGGGCTGGATGAGCCCCTTAAAGGGTGAATGAACAGAGATGGGGGTGCCAGGCAAGCCCCAAGGAGCCGGAGTAAGGAGGAGCTGGTGAAGAGGAGGAGAAGGGGCTGTCAGAAGAGGGGAGCTGAGGTCAAAGTCCTGAACTGAAGCAGATGCTCCCTGTCTCTCCTCCTGGGCAGACGTGGCCACTGGTGACTCCAGCCAGAAACCCAGAGTCAGCGTCAACAACCCTCCCATGTCCAGCCTCTGATTTATGGGAACTTCAAGACAGACCACCAGAGTCTTTCCCCTGGTCTGTGTGACGACACCCTTCCTGGCTCCTTCCTCCCGTTTCATCCTCCCACCCCTGCAGCCACACTGTGCTTTCCACTCATACCTTTAGTTCCAGTGTCATGATTAACAGATATTTCTAAAACTAAACAAGCTACTTGTTCCTAGACTTAAAATCCTATTTCTCCTATAGCCTGTAGGACACGGTCCAAGTAGCCCCAGTGGGAGAGTGCAAGATGAGGAACTCCACTCAGACAAACTCCTGCCAGCCACAAGCTGTGTGATCTTGGGTCAAGTCACCCAGCTTCTCCAAGCCTCAGTTTGTTTCTCTGTGCAATGGAGCCAAGGAACCCTGCCCCCATGCAGGGGGTCCCAGCAAACTCATAATGGCTTTTAGGTCTCCATTCCTCTCCCGCCACCTCTTTTTAGGCTCCAACATCCACCTGCCTCCAGACTAAACAGGCCACTCCCTCCTCTAACCTTCCAATCACAGACCCCATACTCTGGGACAAACCTTCCACTCTGTTCCATGGATATTTCCACTGGACTGAGCTTCTGGGGACGTTTCTCCAGCACTGAACACACAAGGGATCCTGAGAGTTGATCCCCAGTGTCCCGGGGCCCCTCTGATCACCAGCTCAGACAGCTTCTTCTGCCCATCCCACCACCCAATGTTGGCCTGAGTAGGGTCCCTGGTGCACAGTAATTTGTTTAAACAAACATCCACTGAATGAACACAAAATGATCCACAGGAACGAGTCATGCCCACAATAAGAGAAGAAGCACCATGTGAACTCTGGGGATTCAGCTGTACTGGTCTGCAGGGACCCACGAGGCAGTTCCAAGGAAGGACTATTTTGTTTTTTTTTAAATAATAAAAAAAAAAGAACCTGATTTTCAAATTTAACTCTAATAGAGGTAAGTCCAAGCTAAATACACAACAGTTTTAAAAAATTAATGCTTTAGACTTTCAGGTTTTTTTTAAATTGAAAAACTTAAACTTGGGGTTAGTTTCTACCACTGAGCAAAATTATCTTGTAGGTAAAACAGAAACACTGTGGGAACTTCATTAAATAATCAGGGCCCTAATACTCATACAGTTTAACTCAAAAAACCAAGACGAAGAAAAACCTCTATTTAAAAAAATATTTTCTTGTTGAAAATTACAGCAGCAATCAGGAAAATGCAGACAAGATCCTAGCAGTTCCCCGAGAAGAGCGGCACTGCTTCTCCTAAGACCTAATATCGCTACTGAAACCTCAAAGCGCCTCACAGCCCCAGCCCAGGGCTTCAGGGTGGAGTGGCTTTGTTTCTCCTGCTGCTCTTCGGTCTGAGGGGCCAGGCAAGGCCGATTAGGGTGCTGGTGGGAACTGCAATTCATTACTTGGTTGCCTGGTAGCCTGTAAAGAGTTCAAAGTATTTCACATCAACACTTAATTTATTAACAAACTCCATGTGGACAGTCAGAAATGAGATGAGCTCCACACACCTGGGACCTGTAAGGGTATACACACAGTTTAAGAGAAAAAAAAGTGCAGCTGTAATCACCCATCTCATAAAACTGCCATCAATAGTTTTACATAAGGAATGGCATCGTGTGGGGCCAGAATGCTTAACTGGCTCTTCTTCTAGCAGACAGTCTCAGGAGACAGATGTTTGTGTTCTTTAAATCTGTGCATGGGACAAAATACTAGTGATCTAATAGCACTTGACACAGTTAAGCCAGTTCTTCAGAAATTCTCTCTAGTTAATAGAGCTGGAAATCAAAAAGGGGAGTAGAAACCTATTTTAAGGTTAACTTTAACACCCAGCCTTGATGAGCAGGAACTCTATCTCACACTCCTACCCGAGAGAGGCCCTCAGCGCTCATTCACACCGACTAAGACAGTTCTACTGTGAGGTACACGAAAGCATTACTAAGTCAAGATTCTGAGGGACTTGCCTGCTGGTCCAGTGATTAAAAGTCCACGATTCCACTGCAGGGGGCACGGGTTCAATCCCTGGTTAGGGAAATAAGATCCCACATGCCATGCAGCACGGCCCCCAAAAAGGGTTCTGAAACAAACATTTAAGTACTGTGCATTTCCAGAAACAACCTTAACACTGAGCAGACTATCTCCAGTGTACCCCCTATTATATAGAAGTAACAAATTTACAATGGTTACCTAACTGGGTTGTAGAACCAATCTCTTAAATGTTCTAGAGTATTTAGAAGAATTCCAGGAAGCCTGGAGGTTGACAGGGAGCATGTGATTTAAAGAGAATGCAACCTTGCTTCTCCCAAGCACCAGTGTTGAGCTGACCTTGAATCTGTCTCCTTTACTGTCCCATCTGTACTTTCTGTCCCTGCAGAAGCCAGTCTGGGCACAGGGAGCCCCTCTCCTCACCACAGTCTCTCCTGCACGGCTGCTCCTGTTGATGGTCCTTACTACCCCATAAAGGAGGTGGTAGGTGTCAACTAGCGTCAGGGCAGACTGCACACAAGTGTCCCCTGACACAGGATCAAGACCAAAGCCATGGACAGCAGCCCCTATCATCATAGGCCTTTTAGTTTAAAAACCCCGCCTACAACTCTAAGGGTTAGGAAACTGCTTAGCTAATTCATTGCATCCTCCATTACCAGTTTATCCCAGGAGTCTAGACTTTCAAATTATTTGGAAGAAAATACAGACCTTTGGTTTACAGCAGAAACTTGCATGACCTCCTTATTCTGCCTCCAGGAATTCTGTTCCATTCTCCCCGTTCTTATTTTTTGATGGTTTTGGAAACCTCTCTTTACCCATCTCTCATTTTTAACCTCAAAGGCCTGCATGTTCTTCCGGTGGCGTCTTCCTAATGTCCCGACTGTACTTTAAGGCACAGGGCCCGTGTGAGCACGTGTCCTCTCATTCAGAGGTGCCGCCACCTCAACGCATCAAAGGCCATCATGATTTCATCCCTAGGATCCCTCTCATCGTCTCCAGAGAAATCACTGAGAATACTAATGCCTGTGTTTTCATTGAAAGCCTGTTACCCCTCCTTGGGCTTTGATTCCATAAGCAGATGTTGAGAACATTTTTGCTGTAGAAATACTATACACAGCTTCAAGACCACATGGAGCCATGGTGGATGGAAGGCTCATCAGGAGGAGAGACTGAGACTCTGATACTCAGAGGTCAGCGGAGCGACTCAACCAGGGGCCACCTCACAAGAGAGATGGACCAGGCATGTTTCCAGTTACGAGGCCAGCAGCGGAGGAGGGGTGAGCTGGCCCTCTGTGGGAATGCTGTCATCCAGGGTAGCCACGGACCCGATCCAGCAGGTATGGAAAGCACCTGGTCCACAGACCCCAAAGATCACAGCCCCACAGGAAAGAGCCTCTGTGCTGTGGGAGAGGGAAAGGCCGTGGCAGGAGGCTGGGCGAGGCTGTTGCGCCCACCCAGCCCCTCCCTCTGTGACTTCATGGTGTGCCTGCTTGGTGCCAGGAGCAGGGGAGTGACAGTGGGCAACAAGTCTCTTAAACAACTAGAAACCCAAGAGGTAGAGGAATGAATTTAAAGAGGGCAGTCTGCTTTGGGAGCAAGTTCAAAAGTTCGACCGCTGACCTTTTATCACAGCACAAGTCCCAGGCAGACCACAAGCATCAAACCGCCTCCTGACTCCCTCTTCACTTCCTCAGCTCCATCAGTACCAGCTGCCCCCACCGCCACCCCCAAGGCCAAAGATGACCAACTGTGAAGGTGTCTCCTGTGGGCAGTCATCCCAGCTCATGGAGCAATCTTTGGCATCATCTATTCCTCCCTCCCACACCCTTACTTGCAACCTATTTTTTTCACGGTAGGTGATCTAGAACTGACAGCAGGAATCTTGGGTTAAAATGGGCATGTTTGTTTCAACATATTTTTTAAAACCTTTTGAGATGGATTTGGATCTCAGCATTATGTTCCAAAATCATGAAGGAAATTTTATAATATGAATTTGACTTTATCGAATTTTCACTTGACAGTTTCACTAAACAAGTAGGTTACATGATCTTCATTTACATTAGCCTTTGCCATGTTTAGGCTGTATTCTTTCTCTTTATTCATTTATTTTTAAAGTATAGTTGATCTATAGGTTGGGCTGTATTTTAAACAGGGCTATGGACTCAAACCTTTAGGCTCAAATGTCTAATACTCAACTTCAGGTTCAAGGTACAGGTTCTAACACTCCACTCTTTGTCTCAGTGTGCATAAATCTAGCCTTGTATTGACAGGTAGTACCTGGTCAGTTCAAAAGAAAATGCCAAGTAGCCAGATATGCACATCAATTCCAATTAAAAGGCATAATGATGAGTCCAACATACATGAGGTAATTATGCAATTAATTGTTCACAAAATGTTAATGACTTGAAAAAGAAAAAAAAAAAAAATTCCTCCTTGGAGTTCCTTAGAGTTGAAAATCTAAAGGTAACTCAAAGACAAGGGACATATTATTTGGCACATCAAGTCCTAACAATTCCCTTAGAGGACTGGGTATCAGATGGCACTACTGGAAAAGGTGGGCACAGACCTTTTGCTATGCGGTGCTTTGGGCTACGCATAAAATAAGAAGCGATGTGTAGGCAGTAGCGATTGAATTGTTTATGCGCTCAAACAGTTGCCTTTAAGGATAATAAAACTGAGCATGAAATGAAGGTTCATGCAGGTCTATGAGCAAAACAAAAACAGAAACCCAGAAACCACCCCTCCACCCTCCCGGCCCCCCTGCCAGCCCCCCGCAAGTGCCTCCTCTGGGTTGAAACCCTTTGTGTCTAGAAGACCTACAGGCTTTATCCATTCACCTGGTGGCTCATGAAGACCAGAAACACTGTCATAGAAAGAAGCTCTCTGAATATTCTGAATCTCTAAAGCAGAGAAACAGCAAAAACAGGAGGACAGAAGGGCAGATACACAAACACTTCAGTTAGTGTGAGAGACATTTGACATCACAAGTCAATTTTGCAATCGGGCTACAGAAGTAGCTAGTCCAGGGCAGACCCCATGCAAACATTACTGTTTCAGAATTTGCACATCTGGACAAAGTTCTTTACAAAATAAATGAATACAGCTGAACCACTCCCAGCTCCAGGTGTAAGCATTATACAATGTATCAAAGGCAAATGGTTACCCCCATGTAAATGCAGGATGAAATTTAAGAGCAACAAGATACCATGTGCATTGTCTTTTATAATATTGTCTTGCAAATTATTAACAAATCAGGACAAAACTAATAGTAAGTTAGATTACTCTGAAAAAGGTGGCATTTACTATTAAAAATACACTGTTCTGTAATTTTATTTCCAATTCAGATTTTGGAAATACACTTTACTTCAAATACAAATAGTAACTACCATTATGGAAAACAAAATTCTGTTGTATAAAATGTTAAAGTAACAGTCAAATAATAACTAAGACGATACTTATTGATCATACCGTTACTGATGAAAATATCTCAGGAGGCACATTTACAGGAAAATGTAATTTTTAGGTCTTTTCCCCCTGTATGTTAGCCCCTAGAAGTAGTAAGAAATCAAGTGTAGCTGCTAAGAGATCCCATGACATCTTTTAGCAAAAAGTTGGGCACTATGAGTCTCTAGGGCAGGGCTGCCACCAATAAATCTGAATTCTCCTGGTCTGGCCTGGAGAAAATTCTGACACAAAGTCTATTTTAACACGAGTGTTTTATACTCAAGGTATTGCATCTTTGCAGGCAAACTACACTCACCCATCATATCCTCAAACATTCAGTCAACTTGTCATTTTCTGCTTTTGTACTGACGTGGCTATAAAAATATTCAACTATTTTTACGTTTTTTTCCAGGACTATTTTTTTCCCAGAAGCTCTTCTTCTCCCAAGACATCCCTACATCTAGAGTGAACAAGATGAATTCTCCACCCTACAACCCTTTTCAAACTCCTGGGCCTGCCGCTGAGCTCACACATAAAACATGCAGTCCTCGCAATCGGGGAAGCCTGGCATCCGGCTCTGCTTGCCCCGCCCCCGACCCACCCAACGGTGGGTCACCTCCGAGAACCTGTCACTCGGATTACACCAAGTGACTGCACCTGAGCTGACGGATGGCAAGACCTCCTGCTAAGAGCAGCAAACACGCAGGATGACTCTGGAGCAGACACTGGCACAGCCAGGGCACGCTCGGGGTAGGAGTCCACTTGGCCTGTTCAGACCGAAGTGGTGACATGTGTTCCGGAGCTGCCTGTGGGGAAAGGTGAGGCCCTGGGAGAGTAGTGCAAACAGCTGAGGACAGCTGGACAGGGCCCGGGCAGGACAGGAGGGCCCTGCAGGCCTCACGCCTTTCAGAGTTTCTGTCATCAAGTGAAAAACCTCTCTATAGCTCATTCGGGAAAGCATAAACAGGCAGGTAAAGGCTCTCCAGACAGGGTCCTCCCTGTACCTGTGACATGGATACGCGTCACATCTTCACGGCAACTGCAGCCTCCCCTCCCACCTTCCCCACCAGATCTCTCATTCCTGAAACTTCTGACCTGATGCGGACAAATGCCCTTCTGTACCTGGACGGGGAGGGTGGGGCTGATGAGGAGCTGGGAAGGAGGAAGCCAAGGCAGAGGCCCCTCCGTCCTGCTCCCGCTTCTGAGTGTGTCCTGGGAAAGCCCTGGGTGGGCGCAGAACAAGTCTTTCATGGTTCTGGGATCCGCTTGACTGTGTATGATCCAGTGTGAGGCTGGACGAGTGAACGGGTCAGGGACTCAGCAGGTGATTCCCACCAAACTGCTTTTGGTCAAGCCCAGGACCTCCTGCCATGATTCCCCAAACACCTGCTTCTCTTCTCATTCAAAATGAAGAGAGAAAACCCACTTTTGAGACTTTAACGGTAGACCACTAGTTTCCTCTGTTCCTTTTCTCCTAGGCTTTGCTCTTCCATGCCCGCTGCTTTTGTCCTCGGTCACCTTGCTCTGAACTCCCTGCTTCTGGGGTCTTTCACCCCAATCCATCCGACAAGCCACTGCCCGCTTTGCTTCTTCAAGTTCACACTGTGTTCCTACGCTGACCTACAAACCTACTGATGCCATTCAGTTCATGAAGACAAATCCATGGTACTTGCCAGAGGGTTTCTCTGTGGTCCAGCCTCTTCTGTCACCATTCTCATCTGCAAAATTCGCTCCGCCTGCTGGTCCCAGCCCTGCCCTAAAGCCTCAATGGGATTCTTACCCTGAGCTGGGATTTTCCACTTCCTCACTGTGATCATTCCTTCCACTGGCTCAACAACCCCTTTGCCCACACAAACATCACTTCTAAAAACACCACCCACTCCGATATGAGTTCAGGTAAACTTTGTCACTCTGCGGTTAAGGCCCGATCAGGATGTAAATGCTCACCAGTGATGCTGGGAGACTGCCAGGCCCTTAGCACGTGCTCAGGAGATACTGGCTTTGTTTTTTCAACAAATTATTATTTTTCAAGGACAAGAAAGACTGCCTCCTCCTTCGTGACATCTGACCTTAGCACCCCAGGAACAAGGCAGCCCTCCTCCATTCTGCATGTGACAATCATCTCAGGGGTCACCGACACTCAGCAGTCATCCACACGTCTCACCCACTTTGCTCTGAGACCTGAGCGAAGCTGGGGGGCCCCACACTGCCCAGGGCAGCACAACAATCCATTCCTGACTGAACACTACATTCCTGCCAAGCAGTGTCAGTCATTTTTGCCTCCTCTTCTTGGGATGTTTCCCACTGACCTGTGTGGTCTTCCTGGCCCTGTGGACCCAGTGGCCACCAGATCTCAGGGTCCCCTTTCCACTCTAGACTCACAGCTCAGACCTACTCTCATACTTCCCAGAGCACAGAGCCGAGAGTCCCTCTGCTGCATGGCACTGTGGACGCCACCTTGGGGTCCTGCCCTCTCCTCAGACCTCAAAAGGCTGCCTTGGTGAAGCAAGTTACTGCCAGCAACAGCGAGCAGCAGCGGCCACGTGCAGATGTCCACCCAGAGGGACAGTGATGAAAAGCTTGTTTCACCTGCTGGAAACCGCACCTTTCCCCTAGTCCCTGCCTGTGCAGTCTCACAGCCACAGTCTCTCTCCAGAACACGTGCTGGAGCACATGCACTGTGCCCACCCCCACACTTGCTGGAGCTGACCTAAGTGACCTGACTAGACCGTCTTTGACATGGTCATCATCCCCAGCTCACTGTCTCTGCGGTCATTCTTTTCTTTCTCTTTGCCCTGATGGCCCTAAGCCCTCTGATCTGCATCCTGGGTTTCTTTCTTGCTACCTGTGCGGAGACACCTAGGTGACGAGGTCTTGAGATGCTACAGAAAAAGCAGAAGTGAGCTGACAAGCCTGGGGTCAGGGTCACGGCCTAGGCAGAGACAGACTCGAAGCTAAGGTCCTCATGACCTGAGGCCAAGTGAAGTGGGGGGAACAACCAGGATGAAACATGTAGACAGCTAAGCTCAGAAAACGCTGGTCCCACTACAAACATGGACACAGGTGCTTTGCTCCTCTGGTCTACGATAAAGCCACTGAAACCGCCACCTGAGGACTGGTGGCGATAAAGACAACTGACCTATATGCAGATGGTCTGAGAATGCAGAGGCTTCCAGGGTTCTGCATCCCAACACCCCTGGGTTACGACTGTGTGGGGACCAGGGTGGCCTGAGGCAAACGTGCAGGTCTTATGGCTGTGCTACTAGAATGTTCCCACAGCATCTGACCAAGAAGGCAGATATCTTGTTACTCAAGTTTCCTTAAAGTGGGTAAAATCCGACACAACGGCAGCCCTGCTCTAGGGAAATTAAAGAGCTTTAAAGTAAGAAAATATACACACATCTCTATGTAAAAGAACCGTACATAAGCCTTAACTGTAAAAGATTCCAGTCAAGCTCGATGACAAACACGAGCACATTCTTACCATCCTTCCAGAGCTCTGCCACGAATCTGTCAGAGGACTGGTGCAGGAGGGTGGCCACGTTGTCATTCAGGGGGTCCATGTTCTTCATCAGCCACTCGTCTGCCTTGTAGTCCACCTGCCGGACCACAGCCAAAGGCGGAGAGAGGGGAAAAAACAAAAGCAAGAAAAACATATTCAGCCTTAACCCCAAACATTCACAGAACCTCTGCCAGGCAAAAGATGGCAACTTCAGGCTGAACCCAAGGTGCCTGGAGTACCGCCCTGTTCCCTCCCCAGCAACCAATCAAAAGGAAGTCACATATTCTGCAGCCTTCACCCTAAAAACCTTCCTCCCAAAGCACTGGGGAGCCTGGGGATTTTAAGCATGAGCGGCCCATTCTCACTGCTTGGCCGTGCAATCCCTGCTTCACATCCCAGCACATTTGTTACAACCCTCATCAAAAGTAGCAAAATTTCAAGCGTGGTACTTTTAATGGAATTCTTTCACTCTTACCTTCCCTGCATAATGGATAATGCAAAAATCAGCTTTGTCTTTCAATTGACGTGGTTTCTGAAACTTGGAGTGGGACCCTTGCTCTTGAACGAGCTTTTCAACAAAGGTCTTATCTGTGGCTTTAGGGAACCAGCACTCTTCATCCAGAAGGGCCAGCACGCCAGGAGGGTTAGCCTGATAACAGAGGCAAGAAGAACTGACATAGTTTGCACATCACTGTACATGTAAGGATGTTTTCCACTGGGTTTGGCAGTTTAACTTCCAAAACAATTAGAGCTTCACGAGTATCTATGGAAAGCAAACTTCTAGGATAACAGGTACTGCCAAACTATAACTGTAACGCAAATGCTGAGATCTCAAATGGCTGAGTACTGGCAAGAAAACAGATGAATACTGTATTTCATAAACTTATTAAAAAAAAAAAATTCCAAGTAGATTAACTCCCAAAAAGTAGCAAATAAGAGACACCAGAAAGGAAACAGAAGGTATAGAGAAACTTAGTCTTTATAGTCAATAAACCCTCCACAACCTGGAATGCTTCAGACATTTTATATCTTATCCAGGTCAATTTAAGATTTCTGTTTAAGTGATGATTAAATGAGCATTTCACACTTTGTGAAATATTTAAAACTACAGTTAAGTAGAATATATGGAAGGTGATGATATAATTTATCAATTACTTTTTAGGTTTGTGTTGAGAGCCTGTGTTATTTCACTCAACTAACTCACTGAAAAAAGCCTGAGAGGCACAAAGACAGAAAGTAGACTAGTGCCTGGGGTGCTGAGGAAAGGGAACGGGAATGACCGCCAAACGTACCAAGTTTCCTTCTGGGATGATGAAAACGTTGTGGGATTAGACAGTGGTAATGGCTGTACAACTCTATGCTGAAGCTCACTGAATTCTGTACTTCAGAAAAAATTTTAGGGTAGTGAACTCTGTCTCAAATAAAAAAGTGTCCGGAGCATGCTATTCTGGAAGGTCAAAAACCTTTTTTGGGGAAGAGAGTGGGCGTATACCTGAAAGCTAAACGAAATATTACAATAGCAATGGCCTACGCTATAGAGGTTTGGGGTCATGGTTTACCGCCATACTGCAAATATGGCAAGTTTCTGATCCAAGACTGAACAGACCAATTCTAGGGTACCACGATGAAATCAGCATTTGGGATAAATCCCTACCAGTTTTCCTCAACTCACAGGCCCTTTGTATTTATTAGAGAAGAGCTAACTCTGTACAAATAATGACTAAAAAGTAACTGGAAGGACGTCTCTAGTGGTCCAGTGGTTATGTATACTCCTTGCAATGTAGAGGACATGGGTTTGATCCCTGGTCAGGGAACTAAGATCTCACATGCTGTGCAGCATCTAAGCCACAGCTACTGAAGCCTGTGTGTTACAACTAGAGAATCTGTGCGCCATAAGGAAAGATCTGGCATGGCGCAACAAAGATCCCGTGTATGGCAACGAAAGACCTGACACAGCCCAATAAATAAACATTAAAAAAAAAAAGTAACTGGAGGTCCTAGTTAAACATGATTGAAATGTCATAACGTGGTCAGAGAAAGGCTGAGGTTAACAGAACAGGAGCAGGTAGAAGCAGCTGAAAGCCCAGGACTAAGACCCTCACTCCCCGGCTGTTTAGTTTCCGGCTCCTCTATTTAAAAGAATTTGCAGGGTTCAGAGATGCTGAAAGAACGCTATAATCAAAGGCAAGCAGGTTTAGTAGGGATCCTACAGAAGAGATGGGCCAGAGAGGCATTTAACCCGATTTTACCCACTCACGAGAACCTTGAGAAATGAAGTTCTGGACTAAGG
Organism: Bos taurus; assembly: GCF_002263795.3. Lineage (NCBI taxonomy): Eukaryota > Metazoa > Chordata > Mammalia > Artiodactyla > Bovidae > Bos > Bos taurus. The sequence continues at coordinate 28,104,540 of NC_037346.1, forward strand.
TAAGTGAAACACACATCTTTCTGCCATAATTTTTACATTTTTAATCTTTCAATGAAAATATTTCTAAATTCTGAAAGAGGAGCCCAAATATAATTTAATCTTTTCTAAAGGACTCCAAGACAGCATGACTCAGAAGATCCATAATTTTGTCTCCTTTTTATTCTTCCGATTTCATCCTTTAGTGTCAAGATCTCTGTTATCACTTTTCCTTTTAATTGAGGATTTCTAAAGAGTTGTTTGGGAGACGATGTTTCGTCTCCTGGTCAGAGTTTCAGAAGAAGCTGGCCGGAGGCTGGGCTACGAGAGGTCAGGACAGATGACAGCCTGGCAGGCGCCCCCCAGAGTCACTGTTTGATATCTTCTTTCCAGAAAATACTGCCCTCACTCTACATTTTGAAAGGCTCCTCAAACGAATCATACTCCCATATCATTCTACATGTTATTGTTAAATGTTTTACGATTATAAACTCTTACAAACATTGTAAAGAGCACCTTTGTACTTACGAGGATAAGCTTCAGTGATCCCCCAAAATGGATCTGCACGACCCACCTAATTCATAGCTAGACACAGAACCAATAAGTCTTGGACATGTGCCTGGTTGAGCCCCACACCCACGAGAGGACAGGACACGACTGAGAGAAAAGACAGCTCGAGAAGGGTCTTACTTGCAGGCTCTTCACTTTTTAAATGGGTATTTCATCAAAGCATCCTAGTAAATTTAGATCAGAAAATTATCTTCACGCTGATGAGACAGGAACATTTCCGTCTCAGTTTATGGGAAGAAAAGCTCAAGGCACCGCCTGAACCCGGGTGGAGAGCCGGCCGGCAGGAGAGGGTCTTACAGGTCTCTCGATGAGGTCAATGCAGGGCTGCAGGTCGAGGCCAAAGTCGATGAAGTTCCACTCGATGCCCTCGCGCTGGTACTCCTCCTGCTCCAGGATGAACATGGTGTGGTTGAAGAGCTGCTGCAGCTTCTCGTTGGTGTAGTTGATGCACAGTTGCTCGAATGAGTTCAGCTGCGGAAGTGGGGCGGGGGAGAAGGAGAGGAGGGGAGAAGGAGAGGAGGGGGAGGAAGAGAGGACCAGTCAGCTTGTTCTCAAAATGTTCTTGAGGAGTTATTAACCAGGTCTCAACTACCCTAGACTGATGAGGATCTCTCTTAATCTACGCACAAGCCCCGCCACCCCACCCCCAGATCATGTTACTGAGAAACTAAAATGAGAACGTGATAAACTCAGTCTGCTATTGTAACTCAGTTCAGTTCAGCCGCCCAGTCGTGTCCGACTCTGTGACCCCATGGACTGCAGCACGCCAGGCCTCCCTGTCCATCACCAACTCCCGGAGTTTACTCAAACTCATGTCCAGAGAGTTGGTGATGCCATCCAACCATCTCATCCACTGTCGTCCGCTTCTCCTCCTGCCTTCAATCTTTCCCAGCATCAGGGTCTTTTCAAATGAGTCAGTTCTTTGCATCAGGTGGCCAAAGTATTGGAGTTTCAGCTTCAGCATCAGTCCTTCCAATGAATATTCAGGACTGATCTCCTTTAGGATGGATTGGTTGGATCTCCTTGCTGTCCAAGGGACTCTCAAGAGTCTTCTCCAACACCACAGTTCAAAAGCATCAATTCTTCGGTGCTCAGCTTTCTTTATGGTCAAACTCTCACATCCATACATGACTACTGGAAAAACCATAGCCTTGACTAGACAGACCTTTGTTGGCAAAATAATGTCTCTGCTTTTTAATATGCTATCTAGGTTAGTCATAGCTTTTCTTCCAAGGAGCAAAAGTCTTTTAATTTCATGGCTGCAGTCACCATCTGCAGTGATTTTGGAGCCCAAAAATATAAAGTCTGTCACTGTTTCCCCATCTATTTGCCATGAAGTGATGGGACCAGATGCCATGATCTTAGTTTTCTGAATGTAGAGCTTTAAGCCAACTTTTTCACTCTCCTCTTTCACCTTTATCAAGAGACTCTTTAGTTCTTCACTTTCTAGCATAAGGGTGGTATCATCTGCATATCTGAAGTTATTGATATTTCTCCTGGCAATCTTGATTCCAGCTTGTGCTGCATCCAGCCCAGCATTTCTCATGATGTACTCTGTATATAAGCTAAATAAGCAGGGTGATGTACTCCTTTCCCTACTTGGAACCAGTCTGTTGTTACAGTAGCTGACATACTCCTTTCCCCACAGATTGGTTCCAAATAGTGAAAGGAGTACGTCAGTTACTGTAACTGATTATCTACAAATAAAACCATCTTTACTAGTGAATGCTTAATGAAGAGAAATGAATAAATGAGAAAGTGAGAAAAATGAAAAAAGACTCGGGAAGGTCAGAGGCTGAGGAGGCAAGCGCATCTCTGAGCACTTTGTGGGTCTGGAGAACAGATGGGCTGCTGTCCTGTCCCCTCTGCTCCTTACTTAGGCCAGTAGCTCCAGAATGAGTTAGGAAAAAAAAAAAAAAAATTTTTTTTTTCATCTGTTACAGACATTTCAGTTTTTCTCTGTGTGAACTCTGCCCATTTCTCCACGGTGCTGTTGATGGGATGAAAAATGAAAGGATAAAGTAACAGGGGTAATTTTCTTAAAGCAACTGCGTTCTGTGAGAAGTACTCAGTCTTGTTTTCTGCCTCCATGCTGTCCACACAAGTACCATGGGGCCATAAATAACGTCTTTCATTATAAAAAGTGATCTTCAATTACAGAAGGTTTAATCAATCCCCAAGGAATAGACTTATGGTCTGAAAAAGCCACTCCAATCTTCCCTGGGAGGTGCTGCACTCTGTTTTAGAATGAGCTCATGCTAGGAGGGCGGGGCAGCGTCTGCCTTGTTCAATGCTGTATTTCTGGTGAACCGCATCAGCATTTGCAGAGCGCCTGATGGTGGTGATGTTTATGTGAATGGATTTTTCTCTGCCTTAAGATCACGGGACTTAGTGCTCTACTCAGCCTGAGCTACCATGTATGATGGTATTTTTGTTAAATAAAGGTCTACTTGCCTTCCATATTTAAGCTACTAAAAATATTTTTAAATTATTTGTTTTTAAATTGGTTAATGCCTGGTATAAAATTTGAAATGTACAGAGAGTTGCACTGAGAAGTCTCACTCTGATCACCCGCTTGATCACGCTAATCAACCACTGTCACCTATTTCCTGCAATCTTTCCAGAAAGTCTGCGCACTCATAAATGTGTGTGCTACCTCGGCTTTTTAAGCTTAACAAAGTATCTTGGGGTCTGTACTATAAAGCCACCCCATGCTTTACAATGGGTGCACAATTCTCTACTTCACGGATATATGTCATAATTAATCAAATCAACCTCCTGTGGTGAACATAAATCTCCTAATGGTGGACAGTTAGGCCTTTCCCATTCTTTTCCCATGATAAATAATGCTCACTAAATAATTCTGCATTTTTAGTATCTAAAACATTTTTCTACTATGTATATTCATGTCAAATCTGAAGTTCTACAGCTTTATATTTTATATCTCTTAGTATCCTCTTTTTATTTCTTTTTCAGAATTTTACTATCTATGCTTTATTAGTTTATTTTTCAAATTAGTTTTAGAAGCAGGTCACCTAGTCTTCCTCTACCCCTTAAAATTCCTATGAATGGTTTTTAAACAAGTATGTTCTATTTCAAGATAAATTTGGGGAAGATTTACACCCTTATAATGCTGAATTTTCTCACCCAAGAACAAGGCACATTTTTACATTTCTTCAAGTCTTTTGCTTTTTACAGTAGCACTGTAAAGTTGTCTTCAACTAAATCTTATCCATTTTTTCTCAAATTTATTCTTAGGTATTTCATCCGTTTTTTGCAGTTGGAAGTGGAGGTCTTTTTCATCATTATATCTGCTGATTGTTTACAGACAGGAAAGCAACAGACATGCAATTTGCATGCAGCCACCTTTCATGATTTTTCAGTTATTCAGAAATCAATACATATTAAAGCAATCTCTTACAGTGTCAGTGGCAGTTTGGTGGATAAAACTACTATACCATAACAGTTCAGATTTTATGAGGACAGACATAATCCAAAAGGGTTCATTTCAAAACAAGACAATTCAATTTGGCCAAAGTATTACCCTGATCCCAAGAAGTATTTATGCCTTACTATATAATTGGTCTATCAAAAGAGAGATAAAGTTTTACATTTTTAGGAGACCAAAATTTTATCAAGGTTTTAGCAAAACCACAGTAGGTATGTGAATACAAACCTTTGATGGATTGATGCTGTCTGGAGAATCTAGTCAGATTAATAATGAAATATATTGAAACACATCAACAAATGCTGTGGGTGTGTCTTCAGAACAGAGACCATCACGTCTCTTCATTTCTCCATCTCACAAGGCTGCTCCCGACCCCCACCCAAACCACCATCATCTGGCCCCTGAGCTATGACACCACCACCCTCCACACTCTCCCCACGTCTGCTTTTCCATCTCACACTCTGTGTTTCCGGCTCCTCTGCCCCTCTGGTCAGCTACGTCTAGATACCCTGGCTTTTGGCAGTTTCTAACATCTAACAAATTCTCTCCCACACAGGACACTAGACCTACTCTTATGTTGCCGGGGATTCTTCCTGAGGCTGGGCTTCTCATGCTGAGCTCTTAGCAGCTGCGAGCACACTTTGCACTGTGGGTCTCCCCAATTCCTTCCATCACAGCCCCTTTCTCACTTCATTATTCAAAATCCCGAGAATTTGGTGGTTTTTCTTAATGTTTGACTCTCTACTAGAATGGCAGGGACTGTACCTGCTTATCTGCCATCATATCCCTGGTGCCTGGCACTGCAGTTGGTACACTGTGAGCCTGGAAGATTATTTGATGAAGGAATAAACAGAAGCAAGAAGAGCAGGAGGGAGAATGACATACCTCAAAAATCTCAAATCCAGCGATGTCCAGGATCCCAATGAAGGAGGCCCCTTGCCGTTTGGTCCTGTCCAGAGCTTTATTGATGCGGTGAACGAGCCAGCGGAAGAGCCGCTCATAGGTAGCTTTTGCCAAAGCTTCTACTGCAAAATCTGCCTGTAATCAGACAACAGCAACCTTTTAGTCTGAAAATAATCTCAGCAAAACACTAAAAGCTGTTAGATGGAAGGAATTTAATGATCTACAGTGCCCTCCAAACCCTAAAAGAGCACTTACCGCTTAATCATGTCTCAGTTTTATACATCAACAGAGGATATTAGTACAATTAGATACAGAGTGGAGATAATCAATATAGGAGATGGATGAAAATGCCCAGTAAAAATGACTTCCTCCCCCTGCCCCTGGGCTTCTGTGCAGCATTATAAGCCCAGAGTCCACCATGAAACAGGTGATTCTAACTCCTACATTCCCGGTGCTGTGCCCTCCTCCCCTTACAGGAACAAGGGATCAGTCAGGGCAACCCCTGCTGGGTGGGATGCCAGGGTACACAGCTTTTTCCTCCTGGACGGTTCATCTACCTAGGGAAAATTCAAGGTTATATTTCAAACTTCCTTTTTTATAAGTCACCTCTAAAAATTTTCTGTGAGGAAACAGTCAACTAGTACCAAGAAACATCTGGATGATGGAGCTTTTATTGGTTCAATTTGCTACATGCCAATCAGAGTGTGTCATGACCACGGTTATCAATCACTCAAGCAACTGTGTGATAACTGCGTTAAACTTACTTGTTCTTTGGTCTGGGCTTTCTGCACGTAGTCTCGGCCGACCTTGATCCGGGGGGTGAGAATGGCCCGAGTGAACTCCATCACATTCATGCCAAGAAGATGGCAGAGCTTCTGTGCAACTAGAGGGTAAAAGGCCTCCTAAATACCAGGCTTCTCCTTACCAACCTACTCATAGCACATTCAATAAACACTTGAAACACCTTAGTAATCACCTAATTGTATTAAGAAATTAAATATAACTTTTAAGGTTAGACAGGTGTTAGGTCTCATAAAAACTACCTTCATCCTTTCATATTAACAACACTTATCCTTAGGCCATAAGAGATGATTAGTCAGCAATTACTCTGGATAGCTTAATAGAAGTTACTAAGTCTTAGAACTCATGGATAATGCAGAGAATGAGAAAAATGGTGTTCAAAATATTTTAAATCATGTTACCAAGATAATTTGTCATGCCTACAGAGTGATCCTAGTACTTTAGCAGGCAAGAAACCTAAGGGATTTTAAAAATCAATTATTTGATTACATGGCTCACATTAAAAAGCTGCTAATTTTGTTATTGTGGATTCTCACCAAATTTAGGGCACTTTCCTCAACAGAAGTTCACTGCCTAATGTCACTAAGGTCCAACAAGTGTTCCAATTACTAATAAATGTTTAAGCGTTAAAAGAACAATAAAATTCTCTAAGGAGAAACACATTTTGAGTCATATAAAGGCATAACCAAGTTCATTCTCAAAGATGCACTGCATCCCACTCCCCTGATCCAAGTCAACTGCTGGCCACCCAGCAGCACCCCTGGGTGGGCAGGGAGGCTGTGCCTCAGGGAACACTTCCTTTGGTTTATGAGTCTTCTCACCAGCTACCCTCCTCACCCTCTACCCTCCTGGCTCCTTTCAGTTAATGTACATATATGTGCATGTGTGTGCGTGCTGGGAAGCTGAAAAATACACAGAAGTAGAAAAAGCAAATTGCTCAAATTCTTTTTTGTGATGATAAACATCATTTTAGCAGCTAAAAAACACACTTTACAGAGTGACTCTATCTTGGCTTACTCTCCTCCACGAGGAAAACAAGTTCCCTTACTACATTTTCTACTTCTAAGCCTTATTACTCTGCTATTTGCCACTTTTGTTTTTCTTTATAGTTATTTTCAATCTAAAAGGTAACAATCTGCCTATATCGCTGAGAAAACTCCAGTGGGGAGCAGGTAAATGTTTGGGTGTCACTGGGAACAGAGCCCTTCACCCTGACTGTGCCCCGTGGTCACTCAACACATGCCTCTGGCGCCCGCCATCCCACAGATCAGTGGTTAGACCTGGCAGACTTTTCTTGGTTTTCATAGTGGCAATAATGACCCTAATTTCCCAGTTCTCACCTGCTCTGTTTGTGACTGTTTTTCAGATTTTAATCTAGTTTCACATTCCCTTATATCCAAAGCCCAGTAACTGAAATGTGCTCTTCCTTTTGGTTCATTATTATGTTTGTGATAAATTTCTGTGACTAGACGTACTTTTCTTGCTCAAATCTGTGGTGCTTCTGGTACTACAGGTTAACAGCTATTTGCTGTATTTACGTTATTCATCGAGGGTGAGGGGGTGGGGATGGGGTGGGGAGGGTGAGGAAGAATGGTCGGGAGTGATGTGCTAATGAAGGTAATTTTAGTTTTAGTCTTATTAATGATAGCAGAGAATAAGACTTTTCTGAAAAATGCCATTTTGATACCAACATGTAAAAATGCCATGGGAAATTAACATATAATAATATATTAACCTGATGAAAAAAGCCAGTCACAAAAGACAAACACGGAATGATTCTACTTATACAAGGTACCCAGACTCGTCCTATTCACAGAGACAAAGTAGAATGGCGGTTGCTGGGGGAGGGGGATATGGGGACTTGTTTTAGAGTTTAAGTTTGCAAGATGAAGTCTAGAGAGTGACTGCATGATAATGTGAATATATATTACTGAACTATATGCTTAAAAAAGAGTTAAAATGACAAGTTTTGTTATGTGTAATTTTACTAGAATTAAAAAATTTGAAATACTGATAACCTGAAAGACTCTGGTAAGAGAAAGCAGAAATATCATCAATACAAACAGAAGTCCAGGTGTATATATCCACTTCAAGCCCTCATTTTCTGATCCTGAGTTGAGCATCAGACTGAAATGTTTACAAACGAAGTATCTGGGATTTGCTTTGAAATAATCTAGGAAAGGGGAAGTGGTATAAATGAAACACAGGCCATGGGTTGGTGGTCATCTATGCCAGGAGACAAGAACGTGGTAGGAGGTCCTTCCACTCTGCTCTCCCCTCTCACACGTTTAAATTATGCTGTAATCAAAAAGTACACACTCTGGCACACTACAACAGTGCAAGTGTTAATTAACCACCACTACTACCTAATATAGGTAATAATTCAAGAAAATTTATAGAGTTGTAATTTTTTAAAGCTTCTTATTCAATAAAAAGCAATTAATTTGTTACTTCTATTACTGGGGATGTAATGAACGGCCATGAGGCAATGACATTGGAGCCATTTTGGCTTTTAAAAAACAGTTGTTCTATAAACGAATCAGGAAAGGAAAAGGAGAGAAGGATGCTCCCGGGAGGCAAAAGAACGTTCTGGTGACCAAGCACTGAGTCAACACACAGATGCGTCAGCTTTGTGTCTCTGGACTGTCGGAAGCAGACCTCACAAGGCTTGCAAACACATTTTGAAGTGAAGTCGCTCAGTCGTGTCCGACTCTTTGCAACCCCATGGGCTGTAGCCCACCAGGCTCCTCCATCCATGGAATTTTCTAGGCAAGAGTACTGGAGTCGGTTGCCATTTCCTTATGGTTCTCAAATTTTTGTTTTTAACTGCTGTGAATTTCAAGCCATTTTCAATATTTAAAAGTTTGAAAATTTTCTATTAAAATCTAGGTTTCCACCTTTCTCTGAAAAATCAGTTCTAGTTGGCAGCCCTGGACCTGCATTCTGGCAAGGAGAAAACAGGCTGGAAGCCAACAGCTGCACTCCCTTAGGGATGAGCCGTGTGGTCTCTTCAGCCCACCCCCAAGTCCTAACCCCCGTTACTAAGGCAGGGTCCCTACACCCGCTTCTCAGCTGGCACTCCATCCTCCTCCCTCCTTTCTGGAATCAGACTGACCCTTATGTAGGCATGTGGAGCCTCGTGGGAGACACCTCAAGATGCTTTTATGCTCGTGTTGTAACACATTTTTGGAGAACACAACAGGCCATAGAAACAGAAATAAAATCAGTGTTCATCAGCCTACCTGTATTTTCCGGCATGGAGGCTTGATCAGTGTTTCGCTCCTTTTTGAAAGAAATATTTCCAAACTGAAGCACTGAAGATACCACTTTAAGCATTGCTGTATGTTGATATAAAAAGAAAAAAAAAAGTAAGATATGACATCAAAACGTAGAGGACATATTCTAATGTATTTTGTGCTAAAAATTAGCTATATAAAACTTTTCAGAAAGATAAATCTCAGGATTTCATAAAATTAAGAGGTAGGTCCCATTAATTTCACAATCATTTTCTAGTTTAGGTTTTTTACCCCTAATGTATAAGTCTTGGTAAAACTGAGCATCAGAATCTTATTAGAGAAATCATACATACACAGAATCTCTTCATGGGAGAAGCCCATTATATGCATTGCCTCCATTGTCTCCTGGAAGTTATCTTTGTCTTGTTGTCCCGGAATAGGAATATAGCCATTGGAGAGAAATCTGTAGTTATTAAATCCTTCAAGGAGCAAATCAGCTGAAAGAAAACAGAATACAATGTCATAAATAGTCATCAACAGACTGAAGCACAGCCCCATCTTCAAACTGGACCCACAGGACAGAAAAACATCTAATCCACCACCACCACAGACTTTTGCTTCCTTTACATTCTTACATAAAATACACAGTCTTCCATGATCTGTACAACGAAAGAAATGATGATGTAAACAACAGAAATCTCAACAGGGGCTTTGGGGACAGTGGTTTATACAATATTATATTTGAAATCAGATAGCTGGGAAATGATATCAATTTTCCAGATAACTAAACTTTATTGTTTTCAGATTTAAATACTTCTGACATCTTTTGAGGAGAAGCCTTCAAACCCGTATTCTATGTTCCTGGTGTGGAACATGGGCCCGCCAAGTCCTGAGCCCAGTCAGCACCCTGGAACCCTTTCTCCAGGTCAGTCTGCTTAGTGGTCCATTTGCCTTTGAGAGCGAGGTCTGACATAGCACTAGTCTGACAGGGTATTATAACAGACACGCCCACTGACTCTCTTACTTCAGGGGACATGAATAAGCAAGAACAAGCTCCTTTTCAATAAATGTGTTCTTAAGAAAAGAAGAGTGTGCAAAATAGTAAAACATGGTTTTTCCTACAATAGATGTTATCTGTGCTTCTGGCTTTCTATGTCACTGGCTCTCCTGCAGAGAACTCCTGATCACATCAATCCCTTAATTCTTATCTACATCACATGGAGCTTCCACTGGGTATTGCTTAAAAAAAAAAAAAAAAGAAAATTCCTTCTTTTAACAGTTATTTTCTTGATTCATTACTGCTTTCAGTCTGCCAGGCTGAAAATGAGGGTTTTCTTCCCTTTAGCATTACCTACTGCATAACCTTGAAATTTTAGTCTCTCAATGGCAATTACTCTATTTATTGCTTTTTTTTTTTTCCTTGCAGGTTTTTAACTAATTTCTGGGTTTAACGCTTCCACAGATGATCCATGGTTAGTAAAAGCCTAGATCTCAAGTGAGAAAAGGATCATAGGGTTTTATATGTCTATTGTGATATCTAAATAACATACATACTAATTCTAGAGAAGCAGCATTTACTCTGAGACTCAGAAGAAACCAAGAAGTTGTGCATCTTCTTCTGACCCAGCAAAATTCTGACCCAGGAAAGAACTTACTTTTTACCTTGTCCAACTCTAAATTTCTGGTCTTTGTGATTCACAAAATAAATAAAAATCCACACAGGCTCTTTCTAGTACTACTGGAAGCATAACATACATTCAGTTGTAAATCTAGGAATACACACATGTATTCAATTTAACTTTATTAAATAAATTTATTATTACTTTTATATTTACAAATTTTGAAACAATATTTGTATAAAACACATCATATGCCTTCAAATTTAAAATTATTTTAAAAGAAAAGTACAAAAGATAATATACCACCACCCATATGCCTGCCACTTAAAGTACCTATCCCATGGCTTGAAGTTCAATTTCACTTTCATAATTGAGCCAGCTAGAATTTTGGTGTGTGTATGTGCATAATTTTACAACTGTTCTCTTTGTCAAAAAAAAGTATTATAAAAGATATTCAACTGAACATAAAACAGTAAAAAAAAAAAAAATCTGTAACTTACACTTCAGATGTTCTCCTGCTCCAGATAACAATTGGTAAAAGATATGAAAAGTACGCTCATCTTTTGCTTGACGAACAGCACGAGATTTTTCCAGAAGGTCTGAGCAACGGTGGTTAAGGGTGACAATGAAAAGGTGGTCTCCTCTCAGTGTACACATTTAATTTGTAAGATTTTTCTTTCTTTAGAATACAGTAACTAGTCTGCAATGAATCACTCTAAATGATGGAATTTTGTATGCGGAAAAAGAAAAGACATGCAGTTTCTGTTTCTCACTAATCTTCTAGAACCTCTGAACTTGCAGGGAGCTTGAAGATCAGAGTGCTTCCCTCACCCCTCCCTCCACCCACACTACCCTGACTTGGATTATGTTCAAAGAACACAGCTCTACACAAGGAGCCGTGAGACGCTATAAAAAAAAGGGAAGCCAAGTTGTCTGAGGTGGAAAAGCCTTTTAACAGCAGACTTATTATTGCAATTTCACAAAGAAGGAAACCAGGGCACAAAGAAATTACTCAAACAGCACAGTCAGAAACCAAGACTTTGCTGGACTCCAAAATGTGCATAACTCTGGTACCACTCCAGTCAGTCAGTACCCATGTGTCAGAACACCGCAGCCCCGTGTGGGTATTTGGGGCGTGGATCTGGGGCCTGTTTTGGTTTCTCTGTCCACTGAGTCTGGATGCTCCTGGAATATCTCTGCACTGACAGTCCCACTGGACTCCCAAGAGTCTCAGTTCCACTGCCCTGGGAGAGAATTATCTCTGAATTAAATCTTCCTGGGGCCACCAAAGCAAACTGGGTATGTGCATATAGCCTAATTAAAAATTGGACTATCCCAAACACACCCTCCACATTCGGTGAAGAGTGCATGCACATGAAGGATGCTCTTCAACGTGAAGAGACTCCAGCGCAGCGGTCGCCAACCCTTTTGGCACCAGGGATTGGTTCTGCGGAAGATGATTTCTCCATGGCCCAGAGTGGGGGTGGTCTGGGGATGATTCAAGCGCGTTACAGTCATTGTGCACTTTTTCTATTATTACATTAGTTCCACCTTGGATCTTCAGGTGGTAGAGGCTGGGGACCCCTGCTCTGGATCCATTTGCCTGTCATGTTCAAGTGTTTGTTTTGTTTTCTGGCTCTGAGCATATTTAGAGACATAAAACATAGTTCTGAATTAACAGGAAAAATCCGATCCATCCCCGACCCAAGGGCCAGAAACAATATCTATGACAAAGAGTATTAACAAGTATAGAGAACTTCAGCTGTTATTTCCTAACTGGGACATTATCATTCAGAATCATTTCTAATTTATTCTTTTTAATCACACTAATTCTCTCTATAGATCCATCGTTCCTTAAGGCTACTCTACGCTTGTGACATTTCTGAGGACTAGTCTACGTGTTTGACCTTTCTTTCCCCTCTGACTTTATTCTGCTTAACACTAAGTGAAACTGCTTCAACTCTGTAGATTATAAGGTTCATCTCAATGGGACATGGTCTCTACTAAAATCAAAAGTAGATGGGGGAAAAATGGGCTAATACAGCAGAACTGAAGATGTTACTCACCTAAATGTGCTATGAGCACACAAACACTTCCTGGGTCCATTTGCCTGTTCAAATGCCAGTATATGTACAGGTGTTCTCACCTTAGTGGGACCCTCCACTTCCCCAGCCACGCGACCAGATCATGACCCAGTGTCAAAAACAAACAACAACAAAATATCACTTTGGAGTTCATATTCAGTAGTTGAAAGTATCTAAACAAGTCACAATTTCTCTGGGCTTAAGTTTTATCATCTGGGAAATGGAAGAGGCGTCACAGAGGATGGCCACCAGGCCGCAGGAAGATTAAATCATTCTCTATTTTGAATAATGCAATTATGAAAAAGGATACATGTTTCAATGTTGGCCCCAACGATATAGCCAGTTACATCAAAGTTGATCCGAATAAACTTGCCCTGAAAATAAATTACAAAAAAAAAAACTGAAAATAAATTAAGGACACAGGAGATCTGAACACTATAATAAATAAGCCAAAGTTACTCTGTCATGTATCCACAAGTTGGTTACAAAAATGGAATCTTAAATATATTATCCCAAATAAAAGGAAAAGAAAAAGCCTCAATAAACTTAGGGCTGGGGTAGGTTACTTTACTGGACATAATAAAAATAAAATGCTAACCATTTAAAACTTTTTAAAAGCTCTTCTAACACCTCCCAGAATATTGGAAATAAAAGCAAAAATAAACACATGGGACCTAATTAAACTTAAAAGCTTCTGCACAACAAAGGAAACTATTAGCAAGGTGAAAAGGCAGCCTTCAGAATGGGAAAAAATAATAGCAAATGAAGCAACTGACAAACAACTAATCTCAAAAATATACAAGCAACTCCTACAGCTCAACTCCAGAAAAATAAATGACCCAATCAAAAAATGGGCCAAAGAACTAAATAGACATTTCTCCAAAGAAGACATACAGATGGCTAACAAACACATGAAAAGATGCTCAACATCACTCATTATCAGAGAAATGCAAATCAAAACCACTATGAGGTACCATTTCACGCCAGTCAGAATGGCTGCGATCCAAAAGTCTACAAGCAATAAATGCTGGAGAGGGTGTGGAGAAAAGGGAACTCTCTTACACTGTTGGTGGGAATGCAAACTAGTACAGCTACTATGGAGAACAGTGTGGAGATTCCTTAAAAAACTGGAAATAGAACTGCCTTATGATCCAGCAATCCCACTGCTGGGCATACACACTGAGGAAACCAGAAGGGAAAGAGACACGTGTACCCCAATGTTCATCGCAGCACTGTTTATAATAGCCAGGACATGGAAGCAACCTAGATGTCCATCAGCAGATGAATGGATAAGAAAGCTGTGGTACATATACACAATGGAGTATTACTCAGCCATTAAAAAGAATACATTTGAATCAGTTCTAATGAGATGGATGAAACTGGAGCCTATTATACAGAGTGAAGTAAGCCAGAAAGAAAAACACCAATACAGTATACTAACGCATATATATGGAATTTAGAAAGATGGTAACAATAACCCTGTGTACGAGATTGCAAAAGAGACACCGATGTATAGATCAGTCTTATGAACTCTGTGGGAGAGGGCGAGGGTGGGGAGATTTGGGAGAATAGCATTGAAACAAACAAACAAAAAAAAGCTCTTCTAAATAATCTGAAAGATTTTAATAGCTTTAAAAGAACACTGTATCCAGTCCTCTAATGCTAGATTTGAGAAAAGTGAAAAATAAAGATGATTTCCTAAGAAAACAGAAATTCATTCAAAGAAAAACAAGAGAAAAGTTGAACAGACCATAAACACAGAAAATAATAAAATATAATTACTCCTTTAAAAATGATGGATTGGTCTTGAATAGTTTAGCAAATTCCTTAGGGAATATTGAATTGTCTTATTACACATATAACTGTTTCAGGGAAACAGAAAATAGTGATCTTTCACAATCCATTTTATAAAGTTATCGTAACACTGAATATACAAGCTGGCAAATATATCATAAAAAACATATCAGAAAGCAAAATAAAAGCAAATATCTTACTTGCAAATATAGATATAAAAGACCAAATTAAGTATACTTTGTAAAACCAAAGAACACAACAATGATTGAGAATCCCAGGACTGCTAAGGACTGATATTTGTAAACATACCACAACTATTCATCACAGGAAAAGGCAAGGGATGGGATGACTTTCTCGGTGGACGTGGACAAGATTTAATTTAAGGGAAATGAAGACCTAAAGAAGTCACAATGATTTTGAGAGCTCTAGGACTCACACTACTTGATTTCAAGAAGCTATAGGATAATTAGGACAGCTATAGCATAATTAAGAAGGTGTGGTACTGGTGTATGGACAGAGATACAGCTCAACAGAGCAGTGTACAGTCCAGGAACTGAAAGCCTTGCTCTGCACAGGAAATGCATGGCTAGTTGATATAGCTAAAGTATCATGCCATCACAGTAACAGATGCACATTTCACTAAGGGTCTCCTTTAGATGCCCCTAAACCCCAAAGTGTTTGAGAGGGAGGTAAAAAACATAATTCCTGGATGAAGCGAAAGCATTTTGTGAAAAACAGCCTCTTAGCACCTCTCAAACAGTTATGTATAAAGTCACTCACTACGTTTATAAATTATCAAAACACTGGTTAAACTGAAACAACTCTGGACATGGGTCTAACATTTGTAACTGAGTATATGTGGACAACAGAATACATTAACAGAACGTGAAGCTGAAAAAGAGGATGGTGACACCAATATCAGCAATACCCTCAAGCTTAAAAGCGGATCTTTGTGTCACAGAACTTAAGGAGGCAACAATTTAAATTCTATCGACTACCGCGCAAATCCATCTTTAAGAGGCTGCTGGTGAGCATTTAGCAATTACTTCCATAGGGAATTTGTTAATTACTTCAGAGTCACAAAATAAACATGACAGTTTGCTTGCTTATTTGGTTAGTTTTATTTCATGAAGGGAGACAAAGTTTTGTTTGGATTTTTTTTTTAAACAGGAGAAAAAACTTTTCCTCCTTTTCAGATGGACTAGTGATATTATGTAAGCGGACTTAATAATAACAGTTAGTACAAATAACAGTTAACACAAATAACAGTTAATAAAAATAAAATGGTTGAGGCACTGAGAGATGCTGACACAATGCTCCCAACTCCAGGGGCAGCAAGGCCATGCTTTTTCAGCACCTGCAGAACAACGTGGCCCAAGCACGTCCAGGGGGCTGAGACAGAGCTGAGGGAACAGAGAAAGGATTCCCCTGGTAGTCGGGTGGAGCTGAGTAGTCTTTCGGGTTACCCAGTACATTCATTAGCTTCAAGATGAACAGTAATTTAAAGGGAGGTTCTGTGCTTGTTTTGAGTTCTCTTAAAACTACTACAGAGAGTAGCAGTCCATGATAACAGTGCAGTCTGATTTCAACTTCTAAACTGTAAGGAAAACTACTCCACTGTTTTCAAGTCTGGGCACATAGCTATTCAGAGTGGCAACCATAAACACCTTTATTCTCTTCTGACAACAGCTTCTCACTTGTTATTGCCTTTGCATTGTCAGAATGCAATACTAGAAGAATACCCAAAGCGTCTGACAGTCTGTAATTCTGTGAAGAGAGGAAGATCTTTTTTGATCTAGAACTGTAAAACATTTTCATTTTTAGATTTACAAGCACCAATTAGAATGGTCAATCCAACGAATCTCTTCATTTCGACACCATCTACTTCCCTTTAATCACTCTGATATACAATTTTGCCTCCAGCGTTTGTCCTTTTATAAACCATACTGGATAAATGCTGATTCACAAACATCACAAAAGATGAAAGAGCACTGTCACTCGGTCATTCAGAACACCAGTGGTCCAGATTCTTATTACAACATTCTCAGTGAGGAAATTCTTCCTCTTCAAAGACTAACTGGATGCCAAAGACATATTTCCTTTTGGTCTTTAGAAATACACTGTTCTTGGATCTGAGAAAATTCAAGGCTACACTATTTAGAGACTCAATCTGAGACTTCTGGAACCAAGTTCACCATCATCGTTCAGAGTCTACAATGTTGCCTATCTCTCTGCATTCATCTCATTCATCTAACGTTTGTGAAAAGTGTTCCTCTGTCATTCTTTTCTCTTGGCCATTTTGGTGAAAACTTTTGATTTTTCAACTGTGTTCACTGAAAGCTAAAAGTAGACTAAAAAATGCTCTCTGCAGCACTCTTTCATACCTTCTTGAAAGATAGTGCATTCTTTGGGCAATGTAATAAGCAAACTAAAGGACGATGCAGTAGTCATTGTGATAGCATCCTACTAGGCAATTCCATTACTCTTTATTATTCTGGTCTTGTTTTAACATTGTTGGGGATAACTGATGAGTAATGATGAATCAATTCCCAGGATGATGAAATAGCAAAGTGTTACAAAACACAGAAAAGATCACTAATATATCATAGTGATAAGATTACTAAAACCCTTAATTTTTCTTAGATTTAATAATGGTCCAAAGGAATCATATGGTAATTATGAGAGAAATGAGTTTTACTCTATTTTTAAAAATAAGTCAATTCCATCCTTTTTATGTGGAAGACCCTTAAGAAAGAATAAAGTTTAAAAACTAACAGTCCTTACAGATAGTTAGAACTGCTCAAAAAAGAAACTAAATTAAAATCAGGTCCTGATGGTTATAATGAGGATTACAATTCTTTACGACTTTTAAATAGCTGTATCATTTATACAATACTTCACTGAGCTAAAAAAAAAATAGCTATTTTAAAAGAGAGTAGTCAAGATAATGTTATTACTTCAAAACTGCAAAGAATAAACTGCCAACCCGCTGCTCAGATACTTTTTCAAACTTTTCTTTAACACTGTAGAAAAGTTAATCAAAATCATATCATACCACCTAATTCTTGCTGAGTACTTCACTTAAAACTTTGTTGTATAGTAAAATAAACTTTCAGCTTTCAATAAATTGTCTAATTTCTTTATTATATACTAGTCTACATGCAGTTTAAGTTTTCAACTTCTTTACTATTTTCTATTCCCTTTTCTTTACACTCTACATCACAAGTTCAAAATTCATTAAAAAATTCTTTATTTGGGCAAAAGAACAAAGTTGCCATACTGGCAATGTTGAACTCTAATAAATTTAAAATCTTACACTGAACATAATCCATTTTATATTTGGTGAGCTTATTTTTCCTTTACTTCATCAGAGAATATAAACTAAAAAAAGGAAGTTACATTCAGAGGAGCAATTGGAAGAAAAAAAAGCACCCTAAATTTTGGGCTTCTGAACAGGTAACCTAAAAAGAAATGTCCCAGGTTATTTTAGACATGTGCTCACTTACTTGGATAAACAAGCAAAGTCACCAACACACAACACCTAACTTTCATATCAGCTCCCTAGCCATAGGGAGCTTTTCATAACCAGCACCTGTAGCTGCTCTAACCATTACAATTAGTGCCAAACAAGTATCTTTTGGCTGAATGAAAAGGGCCAGGCAAAAAATCATGAAGAAAGTGGGGTGAGCGAGCCTACACGTGGAGAGGGAGCAGAGTGGACAGGGGTGTCCCTCCAGCCCTCCCCTGACCCCAAAGTAAATTAGTACCTCCTCACATACCGAATCAATACTCTTTCAGAATTAGCATTTTTGTTAACATACAAATCTAGACCAAAGTGGAAAACAAGTTGAGTTTTACTATTAAGTGGGCTGGGTCCTCTAATCTTTTAAACACAATATGAAGAAACTTGTGGAAGATTTTGTTGTTGTTCAGTCGCTAAGTCATGTCCTAAGTCAGGACTCTTTGTGACCCTATGGACTGCAGCATGCCAGCCTCCCCTGTCCGTCACCTTCTCCCAGAGGATGCTCAAACCCATGGCCATTGAATCACTGTGGAAGATGTCTGCTCTGTATCTGATTCCCATACAGGTCAGATTGGGGTACTCAGAATAGTCAAACCAGGATTTCGTCAACAAAGACAAAAACAAAGGAAAAAGCAAAAACAGGACAAGTATTTTCCGTTACGTATGAATGACAGAGGGTGCATTTTGATGCCATGCACACTGTGTTCCGATCCAAGGACAACTAAGACAGTGCGTTACCTGCAAGAGTCTGAACAGCAGACAACTAGCATCCTCTCTGTTATGTAAAACTGAAACTGTTAAGAATTTCACTCAAAGGAGGCAATAGGACAACTTGGATATTTTGATACTATTAAGAAAATAAGAAAATTATCTTAAAGAATTTTATCCCCTCTGAATTGACATCGACTTTCTAGAGCTTATTCTGGTGGGTGGTTACGACATATCCATAGTAACTAAACCTACATTGTTAGCACCTTACTACAGGGACAATGCAGTCTTCATGCTTTTTTCCTTCTTCCTAATTTGTATTTAAAGTTGTTGTAAGATCTGTACTTTGCTAGAAAACACAGCAGCCTAGACAGTGTGCTCTGTGTGTGAGTGAGTTTGCTCCAGGAAGAATCTCCAGTCTGGAGGTAGCTATTTGCCCTAAATGGGAAAACTCAATCGGGAAGTAATTAGCCAGGACACAATCCTGAGGCCAGATGGCTATTTTAAATGCTCCAGCTATTTTAATCTCTGAACTACACCAGAAGCTTTGTTAATTAGTAAAATGAGTTTTCTTATGAATTAAGTGGCCTTGTTACTTAGTATAATGGATGTTTGAAATTCCTGGGGGAAAATGAGTGACATTAAGAGCCCTGGTCTGACTGGAAATACACAGACATCCGCCAGCCAGTCTGGTGTGGGCCGGGTGTCAGGGCTGCAACAAGCCCCAAGGGCTGGGAGGGCAGCAGCTCGCTTGGAGGACGAGGGATGCCCGTGTAGACCCCATCCTGTCTCGGATGCCGTCACGTTGGCCTCAGTAAGTCTACAGAAAGTCTGGGTGAGGGTACTAAAGACAGAGCATCGACCGTGTTCAATTTACCTACAAAACTGATTTTGGTGCCTCCTGGCCCATACAGGTCAGGGTACAGAACTCTGACTCACTTCCGCTGTAACTTGGTAGCCAAGCAGTAGGGAGGTCACCTGGAGCCTTTATCTGGCTCCAATGGTTGGAAGCTAATTAGCTATTAATACCTTGAGGTGCATAACTTGGGAATTGCCAAACTGGCTTAAATATTTGCAAAAGAAGGAAAAAAAGAGAAAAGAACCAAAAGGGAAAAGATGTGGGGAAGTATGGAGCGTGATCCCCACTAAAACTTTCTGAGGGAAGATGTATCTGCCGATACAATCATTTTGAAATTGAAATCCCTGTTTCAAAGTTTCATTACAAGAGATTCATTTTACACAAACCTCTCCATCTGGAATGCATCTGACTTTTCAGTAAACAGAGAGCTGGACTAACTGTGAACAATTATTTTCATAAGGGTAATGCTCTCCTAAAGAATCTTCTTTAATACAAACCATATGCTAGCATCTTTGGAAAAAAAGATATTCTTCAGGAAATTACTCAGATCAAAGAAATGGAAACAAATGGATTCTAAAGTTTATGGAATTTATAGTTTCAAATATTTTCACTGCAAGCACGTGGCTTTAAATAATGACTGCATGGAATTCCACTGGACACACAATTCATCTTTTAACATCACACTGCTCTTTCATGTTGAGGTCCCACACCAACCCCAACCCCAGGCCTGGCCTAGCCATGGTGCCAGAGCCTCCCTCCTGGCCAGAGCCCCACACTTCTAAATCTGGGGCATAGGCACTATGGAAAACAGTATGGAGGTTCCTTAAAAAGCTACAAATAGTTATCATATGATCCAGCAATCCTGTTCCCAGGCATATATCCAGAAAGGATGAAAACTCGAATTCAAAAAGATAATATGCACCCTAATGTTCACAGCAGCACTATTTATAATAGCCAAGACATGGAAGCAGCCTAAATGTCCATCAACATGTTTATCAACAATGGATAAAAATGTGGCGTGTGTGTGTCTATATATATATACACATATACATATATATACACATACACAATAGAAGTCATTCATAAAAAAGAATGAAATTGCCATCTGTAACAAGATGGATGGAACTAGAGATTATCATACAGAGTGAGTAAGTTAGAAAAAGAAAGACACATATATGATACTGCTTACATGTGGAATCTAAAAAATAATGCAAATGGATTTATTTACAAAACAGAATCAGACTCACAGACATAAAAAACAAACTTATGGCTACCAAAGGGAAAGGGGAGGACAGGGACAAATTAAGAGTATGGGATTAACAGATATATACTACCACATATGAAACAGATAAGCCACTAGGATTTACTGTATAGCACTGGGAATGATATAGGTTAATATCTTGTAATAACCTATAACAGAACAGAATCTAAAAATATATACATATGTATAACTGAATCATTTTTGCTGTATAACTGAAACTAACACAATGTTGCAAATCAACTATAAAAAAAAAAGCAAAAAAATGAGGGCATGCACATTCCCTGAGGGCCTGGCACGTGCACATGCTACCTGAGCTCAAATGCATGTGATGGCAAGTGATCAAAAAGTTAAAATGAAGGTGAGCTCTGTCCACTGATTAGTCCAAGGGTCTAAAAGACTGTCTAGCACTTAGTAGGCAACTACACTGTAACTGAATGGATTCCAAAGACTTCTGCACACCTACTATGTACGTGGGAGGCACAGAGCCAGCAACTAAGGATCTGGAAAGCAAGATGGGAAGGGCCTCTACCATCAGGGATCTTATATCCTAGGAGGAAAGAAATCACAGATGAGCACAGCACAAACCACAGACTGTGGGAAGTGCTATGAAGGAAAACAGCAGGAGGCTGGGAGAGAGAACACAGGGAAACCTCCTCAGATCTGATTTAGGTTTTGAGACAAATGAGGCGTATAGGGGACAAGGATGGAGAAACTTGGACAGGCTGGAAATACGTTCTGGAAGTGGACCCACACAATTCAGTCCTGGCCTGGACACGAACAAAAAGTCAAGGATGACTCCTAGGTATTTCGGTTTTCTAGGTTTTGTTGATTCTATTTTGTTTTATGCTTAAGCAACTGGGTGACTTGATTGTATCATTTATTCACCTAAGACTTACAAAAAGATACTTTGAAAGAAAAAGAAAAAAGTTCCATTTGGAATATGTCAATTTGAGAAATCTATTAGACATCCAACTGGAGACAACAAGTAAGCAGCACAGTGACCAGCAAAGAATAGGTGCTTACTTAATAATTAACTGAAATGCACAATAAAAAATCCCATCACGTAAAATTTGAAAATGAGTCTACACTGGCTACTGTCTAACCCCGAGAACCAGGGTTGGCAACGCCCACTGAAGACTGCTGAGATGTTTTAACTGAATGTGGAAGGAGAGTTGATCAGCGGAACTAATATTGCTAAAATCAACCTTCTCGTGTTATTGCGCAGTTAAAGCCTTACGATAATAGTAACTGGTTACGCAACTCTTTCTTTAAAAAAATACTATACATATCAACGTAAAGTTGACTTTCTAAACATTAAAACTCAAAGTCAACAATTTAAAGGCATCTTTGTTTCTTGGTTGAATGATTAGCTATGTCTAACAACACTGCCTTAATAAAAAACCTTTTCTAAAAAGATCAGCTTTTACTATATTAGAGCATACTTAGTGATGATTATTCAGTAGCACAAGCACTTGGGAAAGCAGAACCTCAGCTGAATCAGGGTTTGTTGAGAATTTACACTGATGGATGATTCTTGCTAGAATCAATTTTCCTGGAAACAATCTAAGAAATTCTTCCCACCAGTAGAATGTATAACAAGTTCCCATCAGAATAATCTTTATCAACTTTTGGACAAGCTGTGCCAATAACAAGCATTAAGGGGACTATGTACAGTTACTACTTTACAATGAATTTCCTAATTTAGACTACCATTTAAAGGAGAACATCAGAGGAGTTTCTTAACCTCCATATAACTGATGTGTGGGGATAACTCTGGTGTGGGGCCTCCTGTACATTGCAGAACGTTCAGCAATATGCCTGGCCTCCACCCACGAGATGCCAAGTGTAGGAAACCTAGGGGATCCCAAATTGAGAACCACTGATCTACAGTAATGCAAATTACAGATTTGTTATTTTAGACGCTAAGTTGTGTCTGACTCTTTTGCGACCCCACGGACTGTTGCCCACCAGGCTCCTCTCTCTATCCATGGGATTTCCCAGGTAAGAATACTAGAGTGGGTTATCATTCCCTTCTCTAGGGGATCTTTCCAACCCAGGGATCAAACTTGTGTCTCCAGCACTGGCAGGCGGATTTTTTTTTTTTTAACCTCTGAGCCACCTGGGAAGCCTGTGGAACTGAGGCCTCTTGCCAAAAGCTACCCGAGTAACAAGCTGGGAAGCTAAGCTCCTCCAGTCTCAGCAGCCTTCAGATGCTTAGCGCTAGCCAATCACACGGTAATGACGACCTCCCAGCAGACCCTGAACCAGAACCAGCACCCAGCAACACTGAGACAACAAATGCTCTACATCACTAGGACTTATGGCATCTGGTTACAAAGCAGTAGCCTCTAACACCTGTCTCTCTGCCCCAAACACAAGGTCCCCATCCGCTGAGTCCTTACCTTTTAATAATGGGATCACCACATTCTAGACCAAAGGACAGGTCTGGTTAGTAGCAGTTTACCTTTTCTAGGCAAAAGTGAGACAAATGGGCACAAAACTGTTTCTCTTGGATTTGGAATGTGGTTTGGGGGACGGGGGTGTTTAGAAATCAGGAGAGACTGGCACCTTGATTTATGCGGTAAAATAAGACATTATCCACTACGAAGTCCTTGAAAATCT
This sequence comes from Bos taurus, assembly GCF_002263795.3. Lineage (NCBI taxonomy): Eukaryota > Metazoa > Chordata > Mammalia > Artiodactyla > Bovidae > Bos > Bos taurus. The sequence continues at coordinate 28,127,944 of NC_037346.1, forward strand.
TTACAACACTCTCATACCAAAGCTGGAGAAGGCAATGGCACCCCACTCCAGTACTCTTGCTTAGAAAATCCCATGGACAAAGGAGCCTGTTAGGCTGCAATCCATGGGGTCGCTAAGAGTCGGACACAACTGAGCGACTTCACTTTCACTTTTCACTTTCATGGATTGGAGAAGGAAACAGCAGCCCACTCCAGTGTTCTTGCCTGGAGAATCCCAGGGACGGGGGAGCCTGGTGGGCTGCCGTCTATGGGGTCGCACAGAGTCGGACACGACTGAAGTGACTTAGCATAGCATAGCATACCAAAGCTGGTAGCTACCTCCGGCTCCATGACATAGCCACTAAACACAGGGCTTTCAGCAAAAAGAATTTAATTGTGGCTCAGACTCAACTCTGATGATCCATGGAATGACAGAAACTCTAAACGCAGCTCAATTTCCTCAGATCTGAAAGTCACAGCCATGCTTCTTACTGACACAGGCATATTTGTTATCCCACTCTGTAGAGACAAAGCTAAAATAATTACTAAATGAACTTGGACGAAGCAGATCTTCAGATTTTATCTTACTAGGAATAAACAGTATTCCAAGCAAATACGTCCCTACTGCTTTTCACATAACCTGGAAAGCCTCTTGCACTTCAACTACCTCTGAGGGTATTAGGTGTTAGGGTGGAGTTGTCCCCACCACCCCCAAATTCATATGCTGAAATCCTAATGTCTACTAGCTCAGAACAAGACTATATTCAAAGAAAGGGTCTGCACAAATGTAATTAAGTTAAAATGAGGTCATAATGGTGGGCTGAATCCAACGTGACTGGGGTCTTAGAAGAACAGAACAAACATGCAGAGGGAAGACCACATGAATTCCCAGGAGATGGCTGTCCACAAGCCAAGGAGACAGACCTCAGAAGAAACCAACCCTGGCCACACACTGATCTCAGACTTTATCCTGCACTGTGAAAAAACACAGTCTGCAGTGCTGTTTCGGCAGCCTGGGCACAAGTAATACAGAGGGTTATCGGCTGCCTTTGTATACCAGGTCCCATATGGTCTGGTCACTCACCTAGAGTCAGACATTCTGGAGTGCGAAGTCAAGTGGGCCTTAGGAAGCATCACCATGAACAAAGCTAGTGGAAGTGATAGAATTCTAGTCGAGCTATTTCAAGTCCTAAAAGATACTGTTAAAGTGCTGCACTCAATATGCCAGCAAATTTAGAAAACTCACCAGTGGCCACAGGACTGGAAAAGGTCAGTTTTCATTCCAATCCCTAAGAAAGGGAATGCCAAAGAATGTTCAAACTACTGCACAATTGCACTCATCTTACACGCTAGCAAAGTAATGCTCAGAATGCTCCAAGCTGGGCTTCAAAATAGTACGTGAATGGAGAACTTCCAGATGTTCAAGCTGGATTTAGAAAAGGCAAGAGGAACCAGAGATCAAATTGCCAACATCCACTGGATCACAGAAAAAGCAAGAGAGTTACAGAAAAATATCTACTTCTGCTTTATTGATTACACCAAAGCCTTTGACTGTGTGGATCACAACAAACTGTAAAGAATTCTTAAAGAGATGGGAATTCCAGACCACCTTACCTGCCTCCTGAGAAATCTATACACAGGTCAAGAAGAAACAGTTAGAACTGGACATGGAACAACAGACTGGTTCCAAATTGGGAAAGGAGTACATCAAGGCTGTATATTGTCACCCTGCTTATTTAACTTCTATGAAGAGTATATCACATGAAATGCCAGGCTGGATGAAGCACAAGCCGGAATCAAGACTGCCGGGAGAAATATTAATAACCTCAGATATACAGATGACACCACCCTTACAGTAGAAAGCAAAGAGGAACTAAAGAGCCTCTTGATGAAAGTGAAAGAGGAGAGTGAAAAAGTTGGCTTAAAATTCAACATTCAAAAAACTAAGATCAAGGCATCTGGTCCTGTCACTTCATGGCAAACAGATGGGGAAACAACAGAAACAGTGACAGGTTTTATTTTTGGGGACTCCAAAATCCCTGCAGATGGTGACTGCAGCCATGAAATTAAAAGATGCTTGCTCCTTGGAAGAAAAGCTATGAACAACCTAGACAGCATATTAAAAAGCAGAGACATTACCTTGCCAACAAAGGTCCGTCTAGTCCAAGCTATGGTTTTTTCAGGAGTCATGTATGGATGTGAGAGTTTGGACTATAAAGAAGGCTGAGCACCTAAAAATTGATGCTTCTGAATTGTGGTATTTGAGAAGATTCATGAGAGTCCCTTGGACTGCAAGGAGATCCAACCAGTCCATCCTAAAGGAAATCAGTCCTGTTATTCACTGGAAGGACTGACGATGAAGCTCCAATACTCTGGCTACCTGATTCGAAGAACGGACTCACTGGAAAGACCCTGATGCCAGGAAAGGTTGAAGGCAGGAGAAGGGGATGACAGAGGATGAGACGGTTGGATGGTATCACCGACTCGATGGACATGAGTGTGAGCAAGCTCCAGGAGTTTGTGATGGACAGGGAGGCCTGGGGTGCTGCAGTCCATGGGGTCACAAAGAGTCGGACACGACTGAGTGACAGAAATGAACTGAACTATGGTCTGGTGGCTTCTAATTCCAGAAACCACGTCATCAGACTATTGCATGGACCGCAACTTTACACCCCCATGGTTAAAAAAAAAAGTCACAGTTATCCTGATTTCCAAAAACCGCCCATTAAGGAATCGTTAGAATTAAAGTTGCTTTGATTCTGGCCTTCTTAACTTTAACCAAGACGTCTAATACCAGAGGAGGGAGGAAAAACAGAGAAACAACTCCAGCTATTGAAGCAGAAATAGCAGAAGCTGAACAACTTGCTATCCAAGTATTGACTCTGAGAAGCTGGAAAAGGGAAGGCCATGTCCTGTGACACTGATCTTGCTGTCATTCAGGAAAATGTCCCTAGACGAGCTGTGCGAGCTGAGGGAGAAAGTAAAGTTTTCACTGAATTCAGAGAGTGGAATGGCTGAGAAGAAAATTTTAGAGAAGTACCATCCCAATATTCTGTGATAATCTATATGAGAAAAGAACCTAAGAAATGAATGAATACACGGGCCTGTATAACTGAATCACTCTGCTGTACACCTGAAACTAACACCACTCTGTAAATCAACTACACCCCAATAAAACCAAAATATCAAAAATAAATAAAGAGAAGTAACAGTAGTGATAAATTATTCTGAGATCCATATACCATAGAAACAGCAAGGTACAAAGACAACAATTTACCACATCAAATTCCAACTTCACTTTGTTCAGGGTTAATTGTGCCCAGTGCTGTGTTAAGTACTTGACATGCACCTCATTTAATCTCCATGACAAGCCCGGAATTATTTATATCATCCCCAACCAAAGTGAAGAAATAAGTTCAGAGAGGTTATTAACAACACAACCATAGAATACATAACTATATATTTATATATAATAAACATACGATTTAAATTACTTTCCCATTTGTTTTTTCCTTTTTTTTTTGCTTTTCAAAATGTGACTACTAGGAAAATTTTAATTACATGTGACTTGCACTGTATTTCTGTTCACTGTTCCATACTACATCTGTTAGGGAGGAAGATACTTTATTTGCTTAATCATAGTAGACATTTAACTAGAAGTCTGAGGAACGAAAGGTTTCTGGCACTTTTAGACTTACAAAACGAGATGAGTTATCATTTTTCACAGTCTTTGCGTTTCCAAATGATTCCAGGATTGGATTTGCTTGCAAAAGCTGCCGTTCAAGTTCCCCCTAAAAGACATCACACATAAACACACACATAAATAAAAGCAAATGTATCTTAATCTCTCTACTCCATTCCTCAAAGGAAAAGCAAACAAAACACTGCCTCTTTCCTCAGTTTTCTCATTTGCCATCTAACAAATTTTGTTGTTGGCTTCTTATTCTCAGTCTTATGGGCTCTGCTAAAGGAAAAAAAAAAAATCAGCCTCTATCAACTGACCACAAGGAGAAGAAGATGTCACATTGAACAGAGATGCTAAACATAAGGTAATAAGACTTGCACAGACAGGGCAACACCCTCATCTCCAAATTCAGAGATGACAAAGATGGTGAGGCTACTGAATTCTTGCTCAAATTTAAAAAAGCTAAGCATATCATATTTGATGTAGTGTATGCTTTATGCAGTGTCCTTACTTACATGCAAATTAAGCTATAAAACAGTTCACAAACAAAAGATGTAAGTATATTAATATGTGCTTTAATCATGAAATACAACAGAAAGCTGCATGAGAAAGCATGAAGCCATTTCTGGTCATAAAAAGCACTACAAAATGACCCTATGCCCGGGGAATAGAATTTCAGAATTATACTGTAAGACTTAAAATCCTTTTCCAAACACAAATCTTACCTGTGTATTTTAAAATACCCACCATTATTCTAAACCTAAATAAAGAAATAAAAAACACTAATATGCTTCTCTAAGCCAAAAAAAAAAAAAGAGTATAAGGAACCTCAGGTAAGATTTTTAAATGAATGGCCAGTTGCCACGTGACGTGACACTATCATCAGACCCAAAGCCAGGAACTAGCATATACCATGAGGCAGTCTCAGCCAGTGGTTAGACGTCAGGAGGCGCCGCTCCCTCCGGGGCAAGGGCGGGGAATGTGCCTGAGGCCCGTGACACAGTGTGTACTCTAGAGCGTTTGTCTGGACTGCTGGGTTTCCCAGGTCTTCACCACAGTCTACAGTTGTGTTCAACAGAAACCAGTCAAGGACTGGTGCTGCCACGTGAACGTCAGGACAAGCGTCAACTCACGTTCTCAGCTCTAGATAATACGCCCCCTGTACAGGGAATCTTCCTGTTTATGGACTTCAAGGGACACCAGACAATTTCTGATGTAAATCTTTCTAAACTCTATATGCTATCAAAGTTTCTCAAACACAGTATCCTGAACCAATGTTAACAAGGCTGAAGGTCATCATTAAGGACAGCAGCCACTGTGCTGTGACACAACAGAGAGCCTTTTCCCTAGAGGTCAGAGGTCACAGCCATCACTGAGTCTGTGGCCACCATCTTGCAAAGCCCTTGGTGCACGGGCTCTGCAACAATGCTTTGGGCTATAAGATTCCTTAACCTCACTGTGTGATAAGGGTGTAGAAACTGTCAGAAAAAATACTGACTGATAGATAGGTGGGGCATTGCATTTATCTGACACAGCCACAGTTAGCTCAAGGAATCAGAACATAGATTCCTTAAAACTACACACTATCCTACCAAATCATAATAAAAACACTTCCAATAATAGTTTATCTTTTAAATGTTCTCCTAACTTGAAGACAAAACAAGAATTGTATACCTCATTTTAATATTCCCTAGACATGGCTTCGCAAGAGTTGTTTGGGTCAAGATAATTGTTTTTTTCCCCCTCCCTGGCGTGTATATGTTGTGTGTGTACACATGGTGTGCATGTGATCCACTGATCTTGATCCCATTCTTTCATTTGGCTTAAAGGCACCGGTTGCATCCTCTACATCAAGTCAACATCAAGTCAAAATAATGTTCTGTGAATGTCTGCTGAATGGACAGATAATGACAGGTCCAAGCACACTCTATCAGTATCTGGGGAGGGGGTGGTGGTGAGCCAGAGGTGGCAGGAAGATTTGGATTAAGGGTCCTCATAGTCATTGTGGTGGGTGTGGAGATGTGGGTCCCAGCTATGGGGGCCACTCCATTAACGGGATGTGGTGGTACTTCTCTTCCAATGGGTTTCTGACATGATTGAGCCCAATTATAGACCTCAAAGACTCAGGAATGAATCATATAAAGCTTGACCCAAAGCTAGTACTATACAATACACAAAAATGATCTTTAGGTAAGAAATTACCACTAAATTTGATCATTGCTACACTGAATAATTCCATACTTAGGTAGAAAGTGCTTACAGCTCGCAACCAAATTATGAAGCCATTTATAAACCTCCAGGGGCAGTGACTAAAGTGTTAACCTTTCCACTGGAACAGCACGGGCAATGTTCCTGTATTTCTATTCTATGTGGTAACAAGAAATGTCACTGTGGACCATGGGGAAAAGAAATTACTATTAACTACTGAAATTATTTTTAAAGTTCTAAGTATTTAAATTATTAGTGCTTTAAAGGTTTGCCAATCGTGATAAAAACTACACCCCTGTGTTTATTACATAATGTATTACATGTACTTGCTATATGATAGATACAGAATGAGTTTGAAGTTGGTGAAAATAAAAAAAACACAAAAAAACCACACACACACATCTTTCAAAATTCCAGTTCAGCCAGCAAGGGGACTCGGGCTGGCCTCCTGCTGCCCTCAGGCAAAGCTGTGGCTTTCCCACTGACCACAGAGTAGGGTTGGAAGCTGGTGAAAGTGAAAGTCACTCAGTTGTGCCTGACTCTGCGACCCAATGGACTATACAGTCCATGGAATTCTCCAGGCCAGAATACTGGAGGGGATAACCTTTCCCTTCTCCAGGGGATCTTCCCAACCCAGGGATCGAACCCAGGTCTCCCACATTACAGGCGGATTCTTTACCAGCTGAGCTAGAAGGGAGGCTCTAGAATACTGGAGTGGGTAGTCTATCCCTTCTCCAGGGGATCTTCCCAACCCAGGAATCGAACTGGGGTCTCCAGCATTGCAGGCAGATTCTTTAGCAACTGAGCTATGAGGGAAGCTGGTGGCAGCAACTAATCACATGTTGAGAACCAATCTCCAGGATAGGCTATAATTTCTGTGCTTGCCACTTGCTATCTGTTACCCTTCTGTCTCAGTTCAAGGCAGTTTAGACCAGTAGATACAAAGTCATCTGGAAGCTGCCATCTGACATGGCTGACTGAGCAGTCGGTGGGGAGGTGGGTGGGCCTGAAGAGGCCATTCTCGGGGGATGGTCAAGTTTAAGAAATCAGTTGTCTTCAAACCAGCTCTGAAATTGCACCTGGTCCAGGCTTCAGAGTGGCCTTGAATACCATGCCAGACAGCAAGGGTCTGTAACAGCGACACACGACGAGGGAACTTAGCCTGAAGATCGACTTGCAGTCGGCTGGGGCATTAAGCCAAATGACAACTCATTTTGTTACAACAAGTAAAAGTTTACAGGTAAACGTTTTACTTCTTAAATACTGTGGCCTTAATTTTGAAAATTTATTTCTTATATTTGTTCATATGTCTATAGTGAAGTTACAAAATACATTAAAAACAAATGAACACTTCACAGTGCTAGGAGGGCCTCAATAAAAAGACAATGACAGGTACTGACCAGGATATGGAGAAACTGGCATGCCCATACATTGCTGGGAATGTAAAGTGGTATAGCCTCTACACAGAAGTCTGGCAGTTCCCCAAAATGTTAAACAGAAAGTTTCCACAACCCAGCAATTCCACTCCCGGTATACACCCAAGAGAAGTGAAAACGTATGTCCGTGTGAAAACTGATACATTGTGGCATTTTTCATAATGGTCCCAAAGCGCAAACAATCCAAACGTCCATCAACTGATGAATGGTAAACCAAACATGACGAATATAACATAACGGGTTGTTACTTGGCCGTAAGAAGGAATGGAGCACTTACACATGCTCCAACAAGGACAAACCTTTGCAAACATTATGCAAAGTGAAAACCAGTCACAGAGAACCACATGTTACGTGATGCCACTCACATAAAATCCGCAGAACAGGTGGATTCAGAGGCACAGAAAGTGATTAATGATTTCCAGGGGGGGCATGGAAGGTGATTCCTATGGGTAAAGGGTTTCTTTTTGGGGGCCATGAAAATATTCCAAAATTGATTGTAGTAGTAACTGTGTGACTAGACTAAAAAATAAACAAACCCCACTGAACTGTATGCTTTAAAAGGGTGAATTTTGTGGGACATGAATTTAAACCTCAATAAAGTTGTTGAGGGAAAAAGAGCCAAGGGCAAATAAAGATTCACAAAATCTGGAGGCTACAAATGCCTTTCCTTTTTTTTTTTTTTTTACAATTTATACTGCTGTTTAGTGATAAAATGCTATCAATTTATACAAATGGTTCCTGGGAATCCAAGTTTTGCCTATAAGGTTCAACATAAATTCAGAAACCAGTTACAGGGAACCAAAAGAAACACTGACCTTACAAAGTAAAACCATTATTTTATGGCAGTCATCCTCACAATGGGGTGAGGAAATCAGGCCTAGGGGCACTCAGGAGAGGATGGGGGTGTAGGGAGAGAAGTAAGTTCCTGAGATGACCCTCCCCAGGGTATGACCAGTAGTCTCTAGGCTCAGGAGTGTCTCATATTCCTCAGTGTGCTGGGGAAGAAAAATTAATGGAGAACCAGGGGTCTCCTCATGTTTCTAAAGACATGGCATAACTACTACTTGACTAGTGTTAAAATAAACTTGGGAAAGCAGCACAGAAGAGTCTGCACAGAGAACATGCAGAAAGACATGCAAGTCAGCAACAACAGCACAGCATGGCCTAGAGAAGCTGGTGCCTTCTGGAGGAACCTGGCTTGACTGGACCCAAAGTGAAATCTCGGGGTAAGCATGCTACTCACAGGGGTCCACTCTGTAGTTGTTTCTGACATTGAACAAAACGTTAACGATGATGATGTATGTAAGCCAAAGGATTAGGAAACCTAAATCTGTAGGTTAATTATTTAATGCTATTTTGCTAGTGATCTAGGTACATATTAAAAGGTCATTTAGCATGTACTCTAAAGCTCAAAGAAAATCTGGCTGCTGGTCTAGAGATTCCTTCTTTAACTGGCCAAAGAGCCTTTCACGATCATGTAGGATAGTGATGATTTCATTCATCCTCCCAATTCACATCACTGGTGTGGTCTACAGTTAAAAGCAAAGGAACATCATGGGATTTTATGGGTGTGGTACAAGCTTTGGCATCTGAGAATCTCTTAAGAATTCTAAAGAAAGGTATCTGAACATCTGTCTGTGACTATTCCTTTAGAGGCTTCTGATTGCTTCTTCATGGTGATAGGTTGTTTTCATAACACTATCATTTACTGCTTTATGCTAGCTTTGCAGCAGCATGCTTGCAGAAAGACATACAAACCAAAACCATTCCAATGCTAGGAAAGGGTTGGTCCAGGTGCAGACGCCTCAGTCTGTCTAAGGCATGCGGCTCAGCCCTGCCCTCCCCCTCTATCAGGACATGCTCTGGTCCACGATCTGCCAGATGCTACGCTCTGTGGGGCTAAAAGCGAGGCATCTGATAGGAAGAATAACACTTCTCTACAACTTGCCCAGGACAAAAAAATTCTAAATTTATATATTAAATACAATGAGACTTTCAGGTTACACATATCAGACCACACAGTGTTAGCAGATCAGAAACTGTTACAGTTGCAACCCTAAATTCAAAATTTAATATACGGCATGAAGTTAGGTTTCCACATGCTTAAGAAGTATTAAAGTGATTGTGCCTGGCCACTGACACATGAAACCCTAAGTTTACAGGCTTCACAAACATATGATTCCAAGTCATAATGAAAGGGTAAATAAACATCAAAGTTCCTCTAGAAAACAAAGGTAAAGCAAAAGGGCATGCTGCTTCTCAGGAACAGTGAGCCTCAAAGCAACACATTTTCAAAAAGAAACATTTTGTTCATAAGAAATTTCGCTCAGAGCTGATGGTATTTGTGCCTAGTAGCGACTCAGTCTAAAGACAGAAATTAGTGCAAACATTCATGACTAAGAAACAAAGAAAAGCACTTGCCTGGTGTTTCACTGGTTTAGGTGATTCCTGCTGCTCAGTTACAAACAGACAAACGCAAACGTTAGCAAGTTTGGGTCTTTTCCTAGCGGTAAAGCCACATCCAAAGCACCAAGTCAGCGTGAGGGTCAGAACTGTGACAGCGGGTTTGGCTGGCATCTCTCAGGGGGTATTAACGACTACATCTGCATATCTACAAGTCAAGGGTAACTGACGTGTTATATTCTTACACCTTTTGTCATCAATTCTCCCCCAAATTTCTATCCTGCCCTCAGGCTGCTGTTGGTGGTAGCTCTCTAAGTTCAGAAAGAACCACTGAAAATATCTGAGGATATTTCTCTGGTGGTTAAAAACTGAGAAGTCTTCATGAGCCTTGCTTATTGACCTCTAACAATCCTTACCACAACTCTGCAAGAGATCGGGCTTTGAGTTACAACCGTAATTTCAGTTTGCCCTGTTGGAATTGCCAGTTACCAGCAATTTCTTGATGTCCTAGCCCCTCCTTGCTGGGGGCGACAAGGAAGCTGTCAATAAAGGCAGCGCACTGAGCACCCTCACTTCCTTATTCTTGTTTCTGAAATTACTAAAGAATAAATCTAAGGGTTTTAAAAACAAGGGCAGAACAAAAACTTACAGGAATATTATGGTCCTTTCGTCCTTTGTGTGAAGAAGCAACATGAGCAAGGTACTGAATGACTTTCTTAGTGTTTTCTGTCTTCCCGGCACCTGATTCGCCCCTGGAAGATATAGTAACACAGTCTGCTTTACAGAAAGCACAGCACACACATTCCCAACCTATAATCAACAAAAGTAAACTGATTTGAAACTAGAATTAGTAAGAAGTAAAATGAGAGTAAGTAGGGAAAAAAAAGAAACAAAACACAACACTATCACCAGTAGCTGGAAAATGATTTTTAAATGGTATAAATTAAATACATTCTTTTGGTAGATGCCAGTTAAGAGGACAGAGGAAAATGTTCACAACACTTCCCCACCTGTGCTAGGTATCAGTGGCTCTGCCAGAAAAGTGAAGTTTATTAGAATGTTTACAAAGAAATTCCTCAGCACCAGAAACATATCCAGCACTAGAACCAGAATTTCTAGAACAATTAGACTAAGGTAACTGAATCTGCAGGAATCGAATGAACCCCAGGATCCCCGCTGATCACGGACAGCATCTTCAAGGCCTGAATACCTTTTAGGCTCATCCCTCAGAGCTGAAGATGGTTCACTCCCCTGGACCCACAGAGCATCTTGTACATACCTCATACATACAGCTTTTCTATTACTATCACCTACACTGTTAAATCCATCTATGTTTTCCTTCCAGGACTTTGATGTCTTCACTTTTTACAACTATATTTTAATTAATCGAAAAAAATGTACAGTCTGAGGTCAAGTTGTTATTTTTTTAACTTTATTATTTCTGGCTGTGCTGGGTCTTTGCTGCTCCTCGGGCTTTTCTCTAGTTGCAGCAAGTGGGGCTACTCTCTAGCTCAGTATGTGGGCTTCTCCTGTTGCAGAGCACGAGCTCTAGGGTGTGTGGGCTCAGGAGTTGCAGCTCCCTGGCTCCGAGCACAAGCTCAGTAGTTGAGATGCATGGGCTCAGGAGCTCCACGCAGAAGGGATCTTCCTTGATTACGGATCAAACCCGTGTCTCCAGTATTGGCAGGTGGGTTCTTTACCACAGAGCCACCAGGGAAGCCCTGAGGTAAATATTTAATCTCATTTTCCAGTCACATGATTCAGCTCACATCCCATTATCAATGGCTGACCAAGACACTGATTATCTTGGTCAAAGTGATTTGAAATGTTATCTTTACCTTACACTTACGACTTTATTCCAAAGCCTATGCAGTATTTCTGAAGTATGACTAACCACATTACCCATCATTGTTTTTTAAAACCTCAGAGACAAGTAGTCTCTGAGGTTTATTTTTTTCAGATAAATTTCAAGTATTTTGTTCTGCTATATCCCTTCCCTGTCTCCTCCCACCTGCCACCTCTATAAAAACAGGCAGTCAGAATTTTGAGCTAAATAATATACATGCTGTTTTTAGGAGAAATGATGGCTTCATCGCTCAGTTAAATTCTGTATTTTTCTAAGTTCAAAACAAGCAAGGACCCAGGTTTGTCTTATTCACCTATTAAGTCATAGTGCCTAGCACAGCAAGTACTCAATACATTCTGTTGAATAAAAGAATGTAAGTCTTATATGAGTTTATTTCTAGGCTCTATTTGATATTTTTGGTCCTGTCATTAATGTCCTTTTATCATCATTATACTTTCTACTTGGTCATCATTGGTACCTGCTAATGAGTTTCGTTCATTCCTTTATTCAACACATTTCCAAATCAATTCAGGCATCCCTTAAATGCTAGAGATTGAGCTGTGGATACAATCTTCCTGGAGCTCAAGATTAGAAGAGATTTAAAACAAACAAGAAAAACAAATTGGGCCTCTGTAGGATGTGAGGAGGGTGACGAAGGAAACAAAGTGACTGAGGGGGAAAAGGCAGAAGAGCAAAGGACAACTCCCTGAACATTCAATGGTGGCGGGGGTGGGGGCACTCGACTCCTGAACGCTGAGCAGGACTAGGCACGAGAGGGCCTGAGACAGAGCATGGAGGCAGATGGAAAGACAAACGCAAAGGCCTCAAAGCAGGAAAAAAGTTCGGTATATTCCAGCAACCAGCAGCCGGAGTACAGGATCTGATATAAATAACCAGCCGGGCAGACACAGCAGGAGGGACGCCGCCGAGGTGGAAAGGCGTGGATGGGATGCACGCTGGAGCCATGGGGATGAATCTGGATTTTACTCAAGTGCAATTTCATAAGAGCTATGCCAGTGGTTTTCTCTGTTGTGTTCTTAACTTTATTTAAAATACCTAGTGTTTCAAGCTAATCACGATGTTGGCTGTTGGTTTCAGATAATTTTTCAAGATGCTAAGAAATGTGCCTCATGTAGACTGACGATGACTTGTCTTGAAGCAGTTATGATCGGTACTCATCAGCTTGGTCTGACTCTGCAGTTTCTTGGCTAACCCCTCTCAACTGGACATACTTCACTGTATCCTGAAAGCATTTTTTTCCCTGTCACACTTAACTCAGCTGTACTGAGCCGTCCGTCAACAACTGCCTATGAACTCTGCTAAATTTTCTGTATTTCAGGTCTAAGATACCTCTGCTAATATTACACATAAGGCTGTGTTGTAAAGGAAAAAAAATACAGTCCATCTAAAGCACGTAATTGGGCTTTCCCAGTGGTTCAGTCGGAGAAGGCAATGGCACCCCACTCCAGTACTCTTGCCTGGAAAATCCCATGGATGGAGGAGCCTGGTGGGCTGCAGTCCATGGGGTCGCTAAGAGTCAGACACAACTGAGCGACTTCACTTTCACTTCTCACTTTCATGCATTGGAGAAGGAAATGGCAACCCACTCCAGTGTTCTTGCCTGGAGAATCCCAGGGAAGGGGGAGCCTGGTGGGCTACCGTCTATGGGGTCGCACAGAGTCGGACATGACTGAAGCAACTTAGCAGCAGAATCAACAGCAGCAGCAGTGGCCCAGTGGTAAAGAATCTACTTGTAATGCAGGAGCCGAGGGTTGGACTCCTGGGTCAGGAAGATCCCCTGCAGGAGGGCACGGCAACCCACTTCAGGATTCTTGCCTGGAGAATCCCAAGGACAGACAAGGCTGGTGGGCTACAGTCCTTGGGGCCACAGAGTCATATATGACTGAAGCGACTTAGCACACACAAAGCATACAATTAGTATTCAATAAACATTACCCATTATTGTCCACTCAGCTGTTCGTCCACCATATAGAAGGGAATTTGAATTACCAAACTCTAAATTACTTCATGAATCTATCATGCTGGTAAAGTGGTTAAGAAGTGGGCCATGGTATCTTGATGACTGCTGCTACTGCTAGGTCGCTTCAGTCGTGTCCAGCGATGTGCGACCCCATAGACAGCAGCCCACCAGGCTCCCCTGTCCCTGGGATTCTCCAGGCAAGAAAGCTGGAGGGGGTTGCCACTTCCTTCTCCAATGCATGAAAGTGAAAAGTGAAAGTGAAGTTGCTCAGTCGTGTCCGACTCTTAGCGACCCCATGGACTGGAGCCTACCAGGCTCCTCCGTCCATGGGATTTTCCAGGCAAGGGTACTGGAGTGCGTTGCCTTTTCCTTCTCCGTCTTGATGACCTACGTAGATTCCAATCCAGCCTACCACTTCTTAGCTATGGGGCTTTGGGCAAAGTGATTGGCCTCTGAACGTCGGTATGAAGTGAAGTGAAGTCGCTCAGTCGTGTCCAACTCTTTGCGACCCCATGGACAGAAGCCTACCAGGCTCCGCTGTCCATGGGGTTTTCCAGCCAAGAATACTGGAGTGGGCTGCCATTTCCTTAGACTCCTTTAAAATGAGATATGATTACTCTGCAAGATTGAATCACGCCTGCAAGGAGCCTAGCATGGCACCTGGCACTATGATGGTCAACAGTGATGATGAATAAATTGACAGAAGTAGAAAGATGATAATCTCTGATTAGAATATGAAAGACAAGGGTGGGAAGATTTGGGAGAATGGCATTGAAACATGTAAAATATCATGTATGAAACGAGATGCCAGTCCAGGTTCGATGCACGATACTGGATGCTTGGGGCTAGAGCACTGGGACGACCCAGAGGGATGGTATGGGGAGGGAGGAGGGAGGAGGGTTCAGGATGGGGAACACATGTATATCTGTGGCAGATTCATTTTGATATTTGGCAAAACTAATACAATTCTGTAAAGTTTAAAAATAAAATTTAAAAAAAAAATTAAAAAAAAAAAAGAATATGAAAGACACAGCAGAATCATTTTGGATAACAGTCCTTTAGCAGTTGTGTCTTCCACAAATATTTCTTCTCAGTCTGTGGTTTATCTTCTCAATCTTTTAACACTGTCTCTTGCAGAGTGGAATTTTTAATGAAGTCTAGTTTATCAGTTATTTCTTTGATGGATGTCTCTGGTTTTGTACTAAAAAGGTATTACCATGCCCAAGGTCATGTAGGTTTTCTCTTATGTTACCCTCTAGGAGTTTTATAGTTTTATATTTTATATTTAGGCAAAGAGTTGGACATGACTGAGCACACACACACACAATCAAATGAAGTGAGGGTAGGAATTTGCTGCGTACAGGAGGGAACTTTACAGGATGATCAAAATGATAATGTTCTCTATCTTAACAGAGGTTTACGTTATACAAATAATTCAGCCCATATATACTTAAAGCACATAAACACTTAAGAGTTTTGCATTCTGTTATACCGTAAGTCCCCTACATATGAAGGAGTTCTGTTTCGAGAGCACATTCAGAAGTCCAATTTCTTCCTAAGCCCAACAAAGTTAGCCTAAGTACCTAACACAATGTGCTATATAGTACTGTACTGTAATAGGTTCCTAAGACTTTCCACACAAATCCACAAAAACAAATAAAAAAAACATTTTTAATCTTACAGTATAATAGTACCTTGAAAAGTACAGTAGTACAACAGCTGGCACACAGAGTTGTCATCGAGTGAAGAAGCAAGAAGTGTTACCAACTGGAGGAGGGAAAGGACGTGGGAGACGGTAGAGCTGAAGGATCGTCAGCAACAGGAGACGGAGGGCAAGCTGCAATGTCACTCTCGTCTGATGTTGATGGAACACAGGTTCATATCTTTGAAAGTTCACAACGTGAAGGTTTGTATGTAGGGGACTTAAGTGCATGTGAATTTTGTCTCAAAAAGATAAAGATGCAAATCCTGAACTTTACTTAATGTTATGTATGCTGAAGTATTTAGGGGGAAGCACACTGATCTACAAATGCATCAAATGAAGGGATTAATAGCCCAAAGAGTGGTTTTTCAGTTGAAAATGAAAACATCTGATCAATCAGCAGTCACCGAAAGAAATACCATCCAACCTTAAGCAGTCAAAGTGTTAGTAGCTTAGTCGTGTCAGATTCTTTGCGACCCCATGGAATGTAGACCACCAGGCTCCTCTATTCATGAAATTCTCCAGGCAAGAATACTGCAGTGGGTAGCCATTCCCTTCTCCCGGAGATCTAACCAACTCAGGGATGGAACCCAGGTCTCCTGCTTAAGCTGAGCCTCCTGAAAATGCAGCTCCCATGGAACCCCATCCCAAGGAGTTTCTGGACTGGGGGAAGTCTGACCCTGAGCACCAGCAAGTACAAATTCAGCTGTCCACTGGCATCACAAAGCCCCATAGAACCCTCCATACTCTCCCCTAGAAGCCCCAATCCACCTACACCACCCCCCGTTTCTTAAATTTAGTATGGAAGCCTTTTATTTCTGGTTTTCACCCAGTTACTCATCACTGAATACTCCCACACGTGTGCATACATAAACTCTGTCTTCTCTCCTGTTAGTCCACTGTCCATTTGTAGATCCCCAACCACAGGACCCAAGTTGGAAAAGTTTCCCTCCCAACACAAACAACAAAATGGATTGATAGAGGGATGACCAGACCAATATATAATAAGCAAACATAGTAAAATATTAATGGCAGAATCTAGATGGTAGATATATAGAACTTTACTGCAAAAATTCTTTCACCTTTATGTTTGAAAATATTCCTAATAAAATGTTCAGAAAACTCAAAAAAAAAAAAAAAGCAAATATGGTTTATCTGATGACTGCTTTCTGCACACAAAGAGATACCCCAGCTGCTGTAGCTCATAAACCCACACCTCATCACTGATGCATACATCAGTCTCAAACGACAATGACCATCTAATTATAAGTGCTAGAGCTTACAATGGTCACTTTTGGTGACAAGAGTAAAGCAGTGCTCACTAACCTTAGGTTTTGTCAAACAGCAGTCACTCCCTCCCCAAGTGTTTCCTGCTTCCAAACATTCCAAAGAGTCCTCATCCAAAATGATCATCCAAGCTCACAAACCACCCAAAAAGGAGAGGAATGTGTCCTGCCCTCATCCCGTCTGCTGCATGCAGGGTCACCGTGACTGCGACACTGCAGGCAGGTGACCCGAGTGCTACTCCTCTCTCACTCGTGAGCAGCCGTCCTGGGCCCCGGGGCGGGAAGGAGGGGCCCGGCTCACATGCTGGAAGCACCGCCGTTCTTGCGGGGCTCTGTGAGCCGTCCGGAGGCCCAGGGAACGCGTGTGAGGAAGAAAGGGGGCGGATTTACCATACCTTACCATACCCATTTCATGGAGCTTCAGTGGTTAGATTCTCAGGGCAGTTTTCCTCTACTAACTGATGCTCTATAGTGAAGAACCTGGCTGCTCTTTGTTCCTGATTCCTGGGAGGTCTGGAGCCTCCAGGTACCTGGAATGTTAGGTACCCCCCATGTTAGTCATGGTGGGCACTTGGCTAGCTATAGGATGGGGACTGGACAAGCTGAAAAGCCAAACGGGCAATTAGAGGTTTGTGCCTTTGATCCAAGTGACCCTCCTGGGAGGGGAAAGGGGATGGACACGGATTCAATAATCGTGCCTACATAGTGAAGCCTAATAAAAACTCTTTGAAGCTCAGGTGAGCTTCCTGGTTGGTAATATACACCAATGCACTGGGAGCGGAAGTGACCAGAGCAAATGGAAGCTGTGCCTTTGGGAAACTCCAGCTCTCACCCTCTCTAGCTCTGATTTGTCACTCTAGCAAAGTATTGAATCTGAGTGGGTAGTGGCCACCCTCAAATGTGTAGCTATTTGGTCAGAAGTACGGGTGGCGTGGGAACCCCTGAGCTTGTGGCTGGTATCTGCAGAGCCAGCCCACACGATGGGTGTGCCTTGGGAAATCAAGGTCAGAATTGCTTCAAAACCGGTAGTTTTAAAAAGATGTTTGCGGCTCACTTTCTGAATAACTGACTTTTCTGAAGAATATGCCCAGTGGAATAAAATAAAATAAAAAACTGAGCAGACTATTCTAGAATATAGACTTAAAATGAAGAGACATAAGTAATGCAAGGAATGAGACCTGACAGGATTGTGGATCTTTGGAAGTCATAAGAAACACGTTGAAGACTATTATAGAAATTCACATATGGATTTCATATGAGACAACATTACTGTTTCATTGTCAAGTATGACAATGTGTGTTATGTGGGCACACCCTTGCTCTTAGGAATCACCTGTGGCGTATCCAGGGGTCAAGTGTCAGAGTATCTGCAAACAGGCTTGTGTGTGTACAGAAACAAGGGACACATTGAAGTAAAGGGTACACGAGCACTTAATGTATCACTCTTTCAACTTTTCAATAAAACTTAGGTTTGTATTCGTTTTACATGAAAACTTGGGAGAAATGCAAAGGTTTAAAAAAAAGAAAAAACATAAAATTTGGTAAAATTTAACTCACTGAAGTTAGGGGATGGGTATCTGGGGGTCTCCAACTATTCTATTTTTGTGTAGGTTTGAAATTTCAAAATAAAACACCTTTATAAAATAGTATCGGAAAGGTTTTGCCCTTTGAAAACACATACAGTATTCAATTGTTTCTAAAACTTCCTAATCTTAAGGCTGTTTCCTTGGTTCCTACTTAATTAAGAGATTCATTGTTTTGTTTGCATTTTTATCCATTTACTTAGGATGCCCAAAAGCAGTGTTCCAGGTTCTCAGAGGATAATTAAAAAGCAATCAAAGTCACAGTTCCTACCCTTCTGTCTAGCTGTAAAACAAGACACAAAGACCCAAATAGGTAATGAATCACAGCATGTGAGGAACAGGGCCTGACGAGAGGAAATCAGTGTGGGCTGGAGCCAGCTGCACCATGGGGCTTATGTCCTCCCTGGAGGGAGAGAGAGGAGAAAGGCAAGGGAGTCAGCCAGGATCCCAGAAGACGGGGCAGACAGTAGGTGCTGGGCGGAGCTAGGGCAGGGCAGGACAGGAGAAATACGAAATGAGGCGACAACTGGAAATGGGAATGAAAGAGAGCAGGGAGTCAAAGCAGACGGCAACGTTTTAAGCCTTGAGTCTGGAAACACAAAGCGCTGATGATGGAAAGAAAGATACTGGGAGACCCATCTTGTTTGTGTGAGAACAGAGGTTAATTTGTCGGCGTGTTCAGTTTAAACTGGCTTTTATTCCCTGCTTCACAGCTTGCGCTCCAGGAAGACCCAAACACCTGTAATTGCCTGACACCGTTCTCACCTTCTGTCCCCTGTGCCCGTAAGGTCCACTGATTCTGTCAGAAGCTATAAGAAATTGTGACAAAGGTGAAGGTCCAGAAACTCATCTAGCTGTGGGGCCACCCACCTAAGCTAAAAAACCCCTGGAAGCCAGTAAGGCCCAGCCTAGACTGCCATCTCCCATGGGCCCAATCTCCCCACCCTGCCCCTGCCAGATCCACCAGGGCCCAGAGGTGAGCTCTGCAGGGGACTTCAGATCGCGCCCCCACCAGCCTTGATCGCTGCTCAAAATGCAGCTCCTCTGGCCACTCTTCATTCTTACCCTCTCATTTTCTTTCTCCTGATTCCAAACCCAATTATTGTCTGCTCTGCTGCTGCGTCGCTTCAGTCGTGTCCGATTCTGTGCAACCCCATAGACAGCAGCCCACCAGGCTCCCCCGTCCCTGGGACTCTCTAGGCAAGAACACTGGAGTGGGTTGCCATTTCCTTCTCCAATGCGTGAAAGTGAAAAGTGAAAGTGAAGTCGCTCAGTCGTGTCTGACCCTCAGCAACCCCATGGACTGCAGCCTACCAGGCTCCTCCGTCCATGGGATTTTCCAGCCAAGAGTACTGGAGTGGGTTGCCATTGCCTTTTCCAATACATGAAAGTGAAGAGTCAAAGTGAAGTCACTCAGTCGTGTCTGACTCTTAGCGACCCCATGGACTACAGCCTACCAGGCTCCTCCGTCCATAGGATTTTCCAGGTAACAGTACTGGAGTGGGTTGCCATTGCCTTCTCCGATTTTCTGTTCTAGCCCCCCTCTTTTCCTCCATACTCTGTGGGATCCCCATTCCACAGTGTGCAAAGTCACCCACGTTCTCGGCTTCCTGACTGAACATTCCCCTCCGCTTGGCCATACTTCATATCACACACCTGTGTGAGCATACACACACATATACATCATCACACACACACACACACACACATCAGGGGCATCCTTCTCACTCCCCCAATGCTGTTTCTAGACTCTCTTGTTCTTCTTTTTTTTTTTTTTTTTTTAGACTCTCTTGTTCTAAAAGCCCCTACCTCTCACCTCTCTGAGGTCACACACAGCAGGAGGAGTGGTTCTGACACTGGATTTATTTTGCTTAGTAAGATCTTAAAAAACAACCCCCCCACCCCGCCACCCACGCTGTTTCAAAAAAGAAAGCACTTTTATTTCCAAAGAAAACAGGAAGGGTCTTATCTTGGAATAAAGGACATTCCTCTAAGTGAAATAATTTAGCTTTATGAAGGGCTTATCAGAGGCCACTGCCCTCAAACCATCACTTGTGTGTGTGTGTGTGTGTGTGTGTGTATGTCAAAGCCCCTCCTCTCCTTGTGTGAGCAACACACCCAACCCTTTGACTCAGTGACACCCTCCACCCCATGCCCTCCTGCCCTCCCCCCCACTTCTCAGCTGCCCACTCCTTCGGCCACACTTGAGGAGCTCCCTCCCAACACCTGCGGCCACGACGCCTGTTCTTCCTGCTCCTGCTTCCCCAGGAGGCCCTGCTCTCCAGTTTCCTGACCCATCTCCCTCCAATCAGTCCCCCGTCGTGTGCCACACCCCATGGTCCATCATGACAGTCTCTCTCGCTGACGTTCTCAGTTCTCTCATCTCAGTGACCCCCACCTGAACCCACTTATAAAAACTTTGGTGGATTAAATATGATTCCCCATTTCGACACCCTGGTAGGGGAGTGTCCACAGCAAAGGCCCCAAGTGGCTCTGGGCAGCCAGGGCTAGCCCACTGGAGAATGAAAGGATCCACCAAGGCACCCCAGTCAACAGTCAACCAGCCCCCTGGCCCTCAGCTGCCCCCAGCCGCCGGGTGAGCCCCAGGTGAGACGGCTGGGGCTGGCTCGGCTCAGCAGACAGGCCCAGCTGAGTCCAATCCAAGGGCTTGGAAAACTGCTTTCAGTCACTAAGTGTCTGGTAGTTTGTTGTTTAAGAAAAGCTAATTTGTATAACTCAGAAGCTAAACATCACTGGAAGAAAATTTACATGAGACAGGCTTATTTTCTACTTCTCTTACACTTCTTGTTATCAAACACCAAAGTTTCTATGGGAAAGAAAAGCCAAGAGATGAGAACTTTCTCTGTTTCTGGGCCCCCCCACCCGCCCACATCAGGCCCTGTCGCCTCCCTGACCCTGGCCCTCTAGGGGCCCTGACTCTCACCCATCTTGTCCTACCCCACCCCCATCAGTTTAACCTCTCCTACCTTAAAGACACCACCAGTAAAAAAAAAAAAAAAAGACACCACCAGTAACAACAAAAATTGATTCCTTACTGCTTTTCAAATGCTACAATTTTCACTCTAGAGCTATTTGGAAGTTGTAGGCCCAGACTTAGCTTTTTGCTGCTTTTTAAAAACTTTCTCTCTCACACACACATACACCCATGTCATTCCTTGACTGCTGTCTGGCCTGACTCCCTGCCCACCCCAGTGCACTGAGGGGACCACGACCAGCCTCCCTCGCCCACGTGAAACCCCAGGCACGTGTTCCTGTGTATTTCAGTCTCTATGGTGTCTGCAGCCTATGGCTTGGGCGTCTCTGTGGAGTCTCACCCGCCTCCCCACCCTTGAACCCCGTCTGGGGATCCCACACTCTGAGGGGACCTCACTTACCGCATGGCTTCCGTCATCTAGGCTGCCAGCTCTGCATTCCAGGCACAGCTCCGACTCCACGTCGAATAACCTAGAGAGGGCTCCCCCAGGAGCGCCTCAGGCACCTCAAAGTCAATGTCCTCTACCAAACTCCTCCCCCTTTGCCCTGAACCTGTTCCTCCTCCTTCCCGAGTCTCTGAAATCCTCTGAAATCCACACAACTCCACCCTCTCCGAGCTCCTCTTTCTCAGGCCTGTCTCGCAACCTAAGCCCCACTTAGACATGCCCACTTCCACGAGCACCTCCCCACTTGAAGGCACTTCCAGCTCTCACGTGGGTAACTTATTAGCCTTCCACTCGGTCTTCTCGCGATAACGCTTCCCGGTCCTCCATCTTCCCCACTGCAGCTAACATGAGTGTCCTAACCAGCAAAAATGATCACTTCCTGCTGTGGATGTTGCATTCAATCCTGACTTTCCAGCACTTCACACACCGGCACATGATAATCAATAATGCTTCCTGGGTGATACAGGGAAATTACTGAAAAGTCCAGGAGGTCAACACTTGGACAAACCTACTAAAGACCTAAGTTTCACAGATTAACATTATGAAATGTGTGAAAAGCCCAGTTTGACAGCCAAACAGTAACACCAAAGCTAAGCAGAGCTTGCATACCTTAGACTTAAAACAGTTAACAGCAAGGTTTACATCAATCTCTTTAAATTACTGCTCTCCTGTCCCCCTTCCTCTCTCAAATACCAAAATTGCTTTTACTTTCCAACAGAACAGAAAAGAAGTCTGAACGTTTAACATTTACTTACGTGCAAAGAATTGACTGGTCCTCACGATCTAGAAAACAAAATAAACAGAAAGACATTGAATATCTGCCTGTTTTTTAAAATATTTGATAAATAATAAATAGCCTGATAGCCTCTAAAATACTAGGAACTCTGCCCCTCTTAGGCCAAGTTAACGCTTTCCAATCCTGTTATGCATCATACAGTCCTAAATTCAGTCAAGTTCATCATTCTTATGCCAGATTATCTGGGGAAGGTAACAATGCAGGCTCAGACAACTTTATATGCCTAATGAACCTGGATTCTCGAAGCCTGATGCTCATCAGAGTCAACCAGGAAATTTTATAGAAACAAACTTCCCAGAGCTCCACCTTTAGGGGAGGGACTGAACACCGCTTTTTACTTAGGTTCCTCAAGTGATTCTGATGCAGGGCCAGGCTTGGAAACCATTACCTTACAAGAAAACCCATAACCAGAGAGAAATCGTTATCAATATACACCTTAAAGAAGAAAAAAAAAAGTATCAAACACTGAATGGAAAAGAAGATTAAGGGAGGATAAACATCTGTAAGAGTTTAACCACTGTATGAAGTCAGAACATTAAATAGAGCAAAAAATAAGGAAAGAATATAAAAGGAAAAAACCATCATGACTTTAAAGTGATAAATAATTTAAAGTACTCATATTTAGGGCTTCCCTGGTAGCTCAGCTGGTAAAGAATCCACCTGCAAAAGCAAGAGACCCCAGTTCGATTCCTGGGTTGGGAGGATCCCCTGGAGAAGGGAATGGCTACCCACTCCAGTACTCTGGGTCTGGAGAATTCCATGGACCGTATAGTCCATGGGGTCCACATATAAAAAGGTTAAATGCAAGCCAACAGCCTTTCTTGGGCACGTCCTTCCCGGATCCACAAGCACTTGGATGATCTCTGCCTGCCCTTCCTGCTCAGCTCAGTTGTATCTCCTCTGTGGGTCCCCTCCAGACCCTCTTCCTTAGGCTCCTCACTGCTTCCTTCTTTTGACCATATTTTGGGGTTAGACAAACAATACTGCCAACTGCCTGCCCAACTAGTATGTGCTAAGATCAGAGCCCATCTTGCTTCTTTACTCCCAGACTTAACACCAGCCTTAGGTCAACTGAGAGAATCCAGTGCGAGGAGCCAGGCGGCACTGGCAAGACACTGGGAACTGGAATCTTCTGTCCTAGTTCCAACCTTGCAGCAAACTGCCCACATATCTATAAATGAAACGTTGATTCCTTGCTGGTTTCGGGCTCTTCACCTATAAAACTAGGATTTTACCAAGTTTTTAAATATTATTCCCTCTAAACATGAACCCTTGCCCCAAATTCTCCTGGTCTGAGAATGTTTATAGAACTCCACTTTTCCAAGTTTTCACGGCTTTGCTGAACTAGTTTACACATTAGAGAAATCAAAACACACGCCAAAAAGTAACCACAATCAAATGGCCTCCTAACTTATTCAGAGCAGCTTTCTTCCTGCATCTGGACATGCTATTTTCATTGTGTGAAATCTGAGCTCTTCCCAACCACAATCTACCCTTCAAACCTGTTCTGTGTTTCTTCTCCCATGCTTCTCATCCTACCCACCCCAATAAAACAAAGGGACTCTCTTTGCAGGTGGACCCATATGTTCTTGTCATGTCTTACATCAGCTTTGGGCCTCAGTTTCACTATCAGTACAATCAGGTGAGGGCTTGGCAACCTTCACGATTCCCTCCATAGAATACTCTATAACTGAATCATTCCTTCTTTCTGCTTCACTGAATTCTCTTCACCCTTTGAGGATCAGCTTAGGCACCCCAAATGTTTCCAGTGAACTTTATACTCTAAGAACCTATCGATGTAACCAGACTCAGCATATATCATATATTATAGTGACATTTAAGGGAAATACTTTATGTTCAGAAATGCAACCAGCCTTCTAAAGAGGAGCGATTCATTTGATAGCTCAGTTACTGTCCACAGCACCTCCCCAAAACCATAAATGGAGGTACTCAATAAATCCATGTTGAATTAAATTGTATTTTCAACAGTGAAAGTGATTTTAGATCAGTGACCTCAGCTCCTACCTTAAAAACACTAGAAAAGAACAAATTAAACCCAAAATGAGTAGAACAAAAAAAAGTACAAGGAACAAAAATCAGTGAAATGGGAAAACAGGAAAAGAAAATGGTGGCCAAATGCTGGCTCTTTGAGGTAAATCTCTAGACAAAATGATCAGAAATAAGACACACATTGCCAACATCTGGAACAAGAAAGGGAAAACCACTATAGATCCCAGAGATACTAAAAGGATAATAAGAAAATATTAGGAGCCACTTTCTGCTAAAAAATTCCACAACTAAAATGAACAGAATAATTTCTTTAAAGGATAGACTACTAAAGTTCACTCAAGACGAATCAATAACCTGAACAGATGTAGAAAAGACATTCAATGAAACAACATCCATTCATGAGTGAAAACAAAAAAGAGAGCAAACGAGGAATACAAGGGACTTCAACGACTTGATAAAGGGCATCCACACAACACCTGCAGCTAACATCATGCTTAACGGTGAAAACTGAATGCTGCCCCCGGAGACCAGGAATAAGACAAGGATGTCTGTTCTCACACCTATTCAACATCACCAATAAAAATAATTTAAAAGCATACACTTGAAAAGGAGGAAATAACAATGTCTATCTGCAGAGGACATGACTGTCTAGAGAGAATTCCAAAGAGTCTACCAAAAAACTTTACAGAATAAGTGACTTCTGCAAGGTTACAAAAGATGTCAATATATGTATTTTTAAAATAATATATATATTTTAAATTTCTATATATCAATAGTGAACAATTGGTAATTAAAATTGTAAAGTTCCATTTAACACCAAAAACATGAAATACTTAGTTATCCTAAGGTATATGCTACACTTATAATGAATATGTGTGAGATCTATGTGCTAAAGACTGTAAAACACCAATGAAATAAAAGAAGACCTACATTAACAGAGAGACAAACCATGTTCATGGATTGGAAGACTCAATACTCTTGTCAGTTCTGCCCTTTTTGTTCTATAGATTCAGTGCAACCCAATCAAAACGTGAAAAGTGGGCCATTTTTAGAAAATGGCAAGTTGATTTCTAAAATTTATATTGAAAGACAAAGGAACAATTTACGATTTATTATATGACTATTATAATCAAGATGGTATGAAAAAGGACAAATGTACAGATCAAAGGAACAGAATCCTGACAAAGCAATTCATTGGAGAAAAAAAATGTTTTCTCAATAAATGATGCCAAGATCTACTGGATATTCACATGCAGAACAATGAACTTCAATCCATACCTTACACCATACATGAAAATTAACTCAAGATGGATCACAGATTGAGTGGGAAAAAAATCACAAATCACTTATCCAATAAAGGACTTGTGGCTAAAAAAGAGTTCTCAAAAGTGAATAAGAAAACAAACCATCCAATTTCTTTAATGGTTAAAAGATTTGAACACTTCACAAAAGAAGACATACAGGTGGCATAAGCAAGCAAAAGATGCTTACTGTCCTTAGTCATCTGGGAAGCGCAATTTAAGACCACAATCAAATAGCACAGCACACTTATCAGACTACAGTTTAATAAGCAACCGACAACACCAAGTGCTGACAGAAAGCAGAACCGGAACTTTCACCCACTGATGGTACAGACGAAAAATGGCACAGCCACCTGGAAAAGAGCGCGGTAGTTTCTTACAAAGTTAAAATACACCTACCGTGTCACCCAGCAATCCTACTCCCGATTATTGAGTCATATGAAATTAAAACTTACCCTCACAAAAACCTGTACACAATCGACCCTAGTGTCTTAACTGCCAAGAAACGTGAACCATATAAATGCCCCTCAGGTAAGTGAGTGAACAACTGTAGAACATGCACACGATGGAACACTCTAGAAACCACAAGGAGTGAACTACTGGTAGGTGACGCTCAAGTGCACTGTGTCAGTGAAAGAAGCCAGACTGAAAAGGCTAACCTGTGTCTGATTACATGACGTCCTGGAAAAGGCGAAACTACAGTGACAAAGGAAAACATCGGTGGCTGTCATGGACTAGGGGAGAGGGAATGACTATGAGGAGCGTGTAGAAATTTGCATGGAAGATAGAACTGTTCTATATCTTGACTGTAGTTATATAACTAGATGTATTTGTCAAAACTCAAAGAACTATATCCTAAAAAGGCTGAATTTTACTGCATATAAATGATACCTTAAATAAAAGTACATATATTTAGTTTTCCCATCCAGCAACATGTTACATATTTCTCTACACTTAAGACTTCAAAAATGTTTAGCAATATAAGAAATACTGCCTTATATTTGGGTTCTACCTATTTTTGCTCACTGCTAACATTTATTGGAGAAGACCCTGATGCTTGGAAAGACTGAAGACAAAAAGAGAAGGGGTCAACAAAAGGTCAGATGGTTAGATAGCATCACTGACTCAAAGGACATGAATCAGAGCAAACTCCAGGAGATAGTGAGGGCCAGGGAAGCCTGGCGTGCTGCAGTCCATGGGGGCGCAGAGAGTCAGACACGACTTAACAACTGAACAACAATATGTATTTTTGGCTAGAGGATAAGCACATTGTTAAACTTGTTGCCCCGTCAAATCACCGTCTCGCCCCTCACGAGCCCTTTCGCCTCTGATGCTCGCGCCCCCTTAGTTGTCTTCATAGCCCTTATCACATTATGATAGTGTCTTCATTTGCTGGTATCCTCAGTGAGATAACAGATCTCTAACCAAGTCACTAGCAGGGTTTGCCTACATTTCACAGTTTCTCAGGGTAACGAGTATTACTGTTTCCCACTGTCTGTATTTCCACATTGTAAGAATCATTACATAGATTCAAGGCAACTATAATTCATTATAAAACATTCTTGCACCTAACATAAAATAATGCCCATTGTCCGCTTCTGCTTTGACTTCTACTTTGGACTTGAGGTGACTTAACTGGGGCTTTCTTTTTGTACTCATTTGGCTGAGGAAATGCTCATCACTGCACTGCTATTATTCTTCTACTTGGAGAGGTCTCTCTCGTAAGCGGCATATGATTATATTAGGCTCTGCTATTTATAGGGGGTTAAAGAGTTGACTCATTGGAAAAGACTCTGATGCTGGGAGGGATTGGGGGCAGGAGGAGAAGGGTACAACAGAGGATGAGATGGCTGGATGGCATCACCGACTCGATGGATGTGAGTCTGAGTGAACTCCGGGAGTTGGTGATGGACAGGGAGGCCTGGCGTGCTGCGATTCATGGGGTCGCAAAGAGTCGGACATGACTGAGCGACTGAACTGAGCTGAAAAGTATATTTACTGCTGTAGCTGGTGTTACCTGTTTTCTGACCTTTCAAACCCTTCCTTGATGTTCCTTTTATTTATTTTTTTTAATTTAATTTTATTTTTTTAAATTTTATTTTATTTTTAAACTTTACAATATTGTATTAGTTTTGCCAAATATCAAAATGAATCCACCACAGGTATACCTGTGTTCCTTTTAAAAGATGGTCTGTTTTCCTTGCTTTTCTTTCTCCTAATGGGGTCTCTTTGGCTTCAAGGCATGTGGGATCCCACTTCCCCGACCAGGGATTGAACCCTCATGCCTTATATTGGAAGGTGAAGTCTTCAACCAAAAGTGAAGTGAAGTGCAAGTCGCTCAGTCATGCCCGACTTTTTGCAATCCCATGAACTGTACAGTCCATGGGATTCTCCAGGCCAGAATACTGGAGTGGGTAGCCTTTTCTCCCTAATCTACATGTAAAGGTTCACATTTTAATGTATATCAATCCTAGTCTTAAAGTACTTATTGGAGAGAGGAGTTGGTATATGTGATTATTATTATTATTATACTAGTACATCACTCGGTGTATCAGACATAGTTTCAAGACAGCCGCTCAGGATTCCACTATAGAAATGAGCCATCCATTAAGTAGTTACTTACTGCTAGAACAACTGGTTATTTTCAGTGTTTCGCAGGAAGCTGTGTCAGACTCTTTGTGTCCTATGGATTGTAGCCCGCCAAGCTCCTCTGTCCATGGGACTCTCCAGGCAAGAATACTGGAGTGGGTTGCCATGTCCTCCTTCAGGGGATCTTCCCAACCCAGGGATTGAACCCGTGTCTCTTATGTCTCCCGCACTGGCAGGCAGGTTCTTTACCACTAGTGCCTCCTGGGAACCCCCGTCAGGAAGCTACTGGAGGTTATTCTCCATCCAAAATACAGCCTATAGGACCCATAAATTAAGACAGGAAAACAAGCATGGAAAGAAGCAAGGGATTTCCAGGGTGCAGGCGCAGGCAAGTCGGAGGGGCACTAAGCGAAGAGTGGAGGACAGAGGGTCCCAGGAGGCGTGGCTCTGGCGGAGGAAAGACACCGATCACTTACTTGATACACGTCCCTGTACTGAAAGAAGACCTGTAGTTCTGTCAAATTAATGCTGGTCACTGCAAAACTCCTTTGTTCCCCCCAAAATAGGAAAATTACTAACCCCAGGGAAAACAGCAAATTGTGTAAGAAGAGAAATGTGATCACAGGAGAAACAGTTTACACGTTGACTACTACTAAAATGCCAAAAAATGTTGACTTAACTTCAATCAGGAAGATGGGGGGAATGTAGTTAAAAACTTTTTTCATAGTAGGAAGTCTATAGAAAACAACATAAGTTAAAAAAAAATATCATAAGCCTATTACTCATAAATACATACAAACACAAGACAAAACAGACAAAATGACTTCCTCTTAGGAGGAAATCCAGAATGGGCAGGGGGAGGACAGCTATTTGTTTTCTTTATCAATAACGTAACCTTGTTGTGGGCTTCCCAGGTGGCTCAGTGGTAAAGAATCCGCCTGCCAATGCAGGTTGGATCCCTGGTCTGGGAAGATCTCCTGGAGCAGGAAATGGCAACTCACTCCAGTATTTGCCTGGGAAATCCCATCAACAGAAGAGCCTGGCGGGCTACAGTCCATGGGGTTGCAGAGTTGGACAGAACTTACTGACTAAACAACAGTGACAATTACTGCTATACCATGTGTTTCATTGTTTAACTATCTTTATGCATTATTTTTTAATAAAAAGTAAGCATTCAAAGTCCTTTGGCAGCTTCTGATCTTGATGTTATCCAGACTATTCTGCATTGTCTAATGGTTTAAAACCATTTAGATAACACAGGAATTATTTAGTCCTCGAGATTGGAGAGACTTCATTGTTGAAATTATTTGGGCCTCATGTCTTTGGGACATAAAGGTAAATGTCTCACAACCTTTACCATTTCTCCCACTGGCATTGTTCAGAGTTTTCCACCTTATTTCAAGGCATTTTTGTCTCTGTTTATAGTGTTATAAAACCTTTATCCTTTCTGGTGATTCTCTCTTCTTAGTCACACTTGCCAAACACTTGTCTGTTTTATGGTCTTTTCATGGAACCAGTTCAAGTTTTACTTAATTTTATGTTTTTCTTCTTATTTAGGTTCATTTCATGCTGTACTATTTTGTTTAAATTGAGGTATAACTGATACATAACATTATATTAGTTTCAGGTGTACAACACAATGATTCAATATTTGTATATACTGTGAAATGATCACCACAGTTACATCTTAACATCCAGGCTGTATTTTTAAAGGACTTTTTTTTTTTATGTGTGTGAAATGAAACACAGAAAACCTCATGAGACAAAAAGCTCAGTAAATTATCATAAAGTTGCTTTTTATCTACCTTGTGAGTAAAAGGTCTGTGTATAAATTTTTGTTTACTAATAAAATATTTATAACTATGAATTATTTCTTAAAGCGGTTTTTGCCATAAGCCATCAGTTTTTTACACACGATATTTTGTTGTGATTAATGTCTAAAGAATCTGTAATAGCAGTTTTGATTTCTACTTTTACCAAAAAGCCATATGGATGAACAGTTAGCTGCAGAAACAGTAAGAAGAAGTCATTAAGCAGCACTTGCACCAAACAGGTGGGAATCTGTAAATACCTTGCCTTACTGCACTGTGGTTGGAGAATGTGGCCAGATCTGAGATTTTTAATGGTGACTTAGCATCAAAATTACAAGTTGAGGTTGTAAACCTTCTTTCTAGTTGACGGGCAGTAGTCCTGTATGTAGTTTTCAATTCAAGCTTGCTAAATTGTGTTGATCACATTCTTTATGTTCTTTTCCCGCCTCCTGCTCCTGCTAAGTCGTTTCAGTTGTGTCCGACTCCATGCAACCCCAGAGACAGCAGGCCACCAGGCTCCCCCGTCCCTGGGATTCTCCAAGGCAAGAACACTGGAGTGGGTTGCCATTTC
The DNA here is from genome assembly GCF_002263795.3 of Bos taurus. Taxonomy (NCBI): domain Eukaryota; kingdom Metazoa; phylum Chordata; class Mammalia; order Artiodactyla; family Bovidae; genus Bos; species Bos taurus. Next base: position 28,158,569 of record NC_037346.1, read on the forward strand.
CTTCTCCAATGCGTGAAAGTGAAAAGTGAAAGGGAAGTCGCTCAGTCGTGTCCGACTCTTCGTGACCCCATGGATTACAGCCTACCTGGCTCCTCCGTCCATGGGATTTTCCAGGCAAGAGTACTGGAGTGGGGTGCCACTGCCTTCTCCCTTTTCCTCCCTACTTATCTCAAATTCTAAGAGAAGCACATTAAAGCTCCCCGTCTACTTATGGGTCACATTTCCTTTGTATTTCCAACAGTGACCCAGTGTCAATGATGCAAATGTAAGTATTGCCTGACTCTCCTAGAGGATTCCATCACAGTGTTTCTCACTTAAATCTCCAATCTCTGCTCCCTCCTCATTCTTAGCTGAGACCCTGCTTCATGTTTCCCTGAGAGCACAGGAGCAAGCGTTTTCACAAGTTCCTACCCAACGACTGGCAGATGCTTCCAAGAAATCTGGCTGTGAAGGGAAGGAGAGGAGGGAAGAGAGAACTTTCTAAAGTAACGAAGAAAACTTCAGCACGTTTAACACTAACATTAAGAGCCCGTACAAAGGCAAGCAGAAGACAATGGACACTGTGAGCTTCCTGAGATGGATCCTGGGAGAGATGTGACAGGCGTCAGAGATGAAGGAGGTGGGAAGACTGGCCTCGGACAGGAGCGGGTTCAAGAGAGGATGGTTTGTAAATGTGGCTCAGGAGACTGGAGCACTTCCACTTGGGTAGTTTCTAACTTCTCCATGGAACAGGGGAAGCAGCCATCAGCTGGGGAGGAAAGCAGGGACCCACGAAGCTGCAGGGGGCAGAGGCCTGAGGCAGACATTAGGGAGAATGAGATTATAACCTTAATAGACAATCAAGGAAGGATTAACAAGGGTGTTCTGTGTGGAATCTGGGCTTGTGGTCACACAATTACAGGAGTACTGATTCAATTGTATGACGAGAACTCCAGAGGCGTCAGCAACCCAAGTAAGAGCATTAAAAAAAGACAAACAACTTGATTGATCTGGGGTGAGAATTCTGCCAACCAAGTATAACTTCCCTGGTGGTCCAGTGGCTAAGACTCCGTGCTCCCAGTGCAGGGCACCTGGGTTCCCTGGTCGAGGAACTGGACCCACATGCCACAACCGAAAGATCCCATGTGCCCCAACCAAGACCTCGTGCAGCCAAATAAGTAAATTTTTTTTTTTTAAAGTATAACAAAAGAGCAAAGAGACAGGGTGTAGGATACTGACAAAGATGGCTGAAATGATACTATGAAATCCAAACTAAGTGAGGAAGAAAGTTAAGGCAGCACTGATAATACACAGGGGAAAGGCAGAGCAACACATGGGCCCTGAGAGCCAAACAGTCAAAGAACACGGGCAGGAGACTTGCTGACTGAGCTGCCAAGACGGAAGGATTTTGCAAGAGAATTTCTGAAATACTATTTGAAAAATAAGATCATTTCAGAAGGCGTCAAAGTCTAGGGTGTCAGCAGCATAAGTGAGAAGAGAAGAAGATTAAGGATCTGCGAGACCAAGGGGTTGGCTGTTAACGAGAAACTAGGAAGTAACACAGGGTTATGTCAGGCCTTGAGGCAGAGAAAAATGACATGTCGGGGGCCAGACCAACCAAATAATGAGGCGAGGAGGAGGGAGGAGGGGGCCCCAGAAGAAAGATGCTACAGTGATGAGGGCAGGCAGAGGAGGGGCAGCATTTTCAAGGGGTGAAGAGTAGTTAATGAACAGTCCAGCAGACACCCTGGGAGTAAAGACAGTGACCTCGCCTCCCGGTGCATAGGGTCTGAGTGCAGGAGCCATCGCAGGGCAAAGCCAGGTTTCAGTTAAAGCCCGGAGGAAAAGAAAACATTCGATGCAGACACTGAATGGGTAGGGAGGTTTGCACATCACAGAGTGGGAGTAAGGCTAAATGAAAAGAGAGCTTTATGGAAACAAAGATGTGGCTGGGAAACTGAAGACTAAGATGTGGATTTCATTCTAAGCCTCCAGGGAGAGAGGAGAATCTCAGTTCTTGGACATTCACGGTGGCTCCTGCAACTACTGTTACAGCAGAACTTGCCTTTAGGTGTGTCTAGGTCAACAGGTCGGTAGCCATGAGGGCTGCTGCTGAATGGAGGCTTGCTGGGGTGGACGGCCATGAGGGGGCGTCAGGGTCCAAGGAGGAAGAATGACACCCCAGGGAGCCCGGGGTGTCAGTAGTCTTTAGGCCCCGCGCATGGTTATGTACCAGGCACAGCCCTCAGAATTGCTGGGTTCAGGACTGCAAGCGAGAAGTCTGAGCCCATTGACTCCATAGGGATCATGTGACTGTGCCCCGTCCACACCATGCTACCTGAGACCCAGCACGGGTCTCCTTTCAGGATCCCTGCCTGGCGCTTTGTGAACCCTCTGTCTCAAGACTCAAGACTTTCTTCAGCTCTGGTCAACTTTTTCAAAACTATCACTTCTTTCTTGGCTCTTGAGAGCCACGGAGTTTTGATTATATTGGCCTGCGGTAGAGTTCAAAAATATATGAAAACTAGATGCTTTTAAACATAAAAACTAACATGATGTATTTATGAAGCAACATGCATACTTACCGGCTGCCTATAGAAAACAGCCGTGTCACCCAGTCTAACCTTAAGAATTCACAATTTTTCTACAATAAACATATATTACTTTTCCTTTAATCTTTAAAAGAAAAAAAAAAAACAAAAAAACAACTTAAAGCCCTCTGTAGAGAAGACAGAAACAGGGCTTTCCTGGTGGCTCAGTGGTAAAGAATCCACCTGCCAATGCAGGAGATCTGGGTTCTATCCCTGGTCTGGGAAGATCGCATGTGCCGAGCAACTAAGCCTGCGTACCACAACTACTAAGCCTGTACTCTAGAGCTCAGGAACTGTAACCACTGAGCCCGAGTGCTACTGGAGCCCGCGTGCTACTGGAGCCCGCACACCTAGAGCCTATGTTCTGCAACAAGAGGAGCCACTGCTAAAAGAAGCCACACACCGCAACGTAGAGTAGGCCCCACCTGCCACAAGCCTGCGCAGCGATGAAGACCCAGCACAGACAAAAAATAATTTTTTAAAAAAGGTAAAAAAAAAGACAAGGCTGAGACATTAAACAACAAAAACCCAGGTTACATTTAAGAAATTCTGAGTATTCGGCACTGTAAACGTCATTTTCAGTTACCTTGAAGCATGCATCTGTAAGCAGATTCTGATATAGCGTAGATGTGTGGAGGCATCTCGTGACGCTTCTTCCCTCTGTACATTTCAATAATATTCTCAGAGTAAATTGGAAGGTTCTTGTAAGGATTTATGACTACACAGAAGAGTCCAGAATAGGTCTAGAACAGATAAAAATAAGATACAGTGTTAAAAACTACTGCATGTTATCAGGTGGGGTCCAATCAGGAGACAAACCACACAGTAATGTGAACAGGGGATCTTTATCATTTGCATAATTAATCTATCCCTGAAATTAAATCTAGCCCGTAATGGGCAATTCCAAACCACAAGCGGTTCTCCCACAGATGCGATTGCTAAATGGTACTTCCTTAGATTCAATTCCCTCATCTGTCAAATAGAAACAATAATAAATGCTTCATGGCTTTACAGGGTCATTATTCAAACAGCATGTCATTTGCTTTTTCAAATTCATTCTCTTCAAAGTGTATGAGGTAGGAAAAGTCCATCACGGTGGTTTCAGGTTCCACTCTGCAATTCATCTTGAAGGAAATACTCATGGTCAAATTTGGGTATAATATCAATTATATTTTTTGGAAAATATAGATTTTTTTCATAACAGTAATTTATGTCAACTTGTTACAGGTTTATTTTTAAATGAGGTAATAAACATTTAAAATATTTAATTTCTAAACACAGTAAATATCATTAAAAAATAATCCACATAAACAGCTCTTTGGAGGCCCTCAATAATTTTTAAGTCACAAGTCTAAGAAGATAAAAACCCTCCTCATCAGTAAGGTAATCATTACTCAGAATTAATAGTAGGAGCATTTTTGCCTTTGGTTTTTTTTTTTTTTTAATTCACACAGACATGATTTCTGAGAACTGCCTTTGGGAATAATGGAAAAACAAGAGTGGTTAGGACTGCTGCCAGATTCTCCAGTCCTGGCGGGCCGAACACACCTCAGCTGCACTGGAAACCAGACCCTTTACTTTGGGTGATTCTAAGTCTAAAGGTGAGAGGACCCTAGAAAAGGCTGAAGACTGATGATGCTCGTTCCCCTCATGGAGCATGGAGGGGCCTCTAACCATCGGCTGCTTAGAAAGGCTGAAACCCTTGACAGTGGCCACCAGGGGGCACTGTCGAGACCATGCTGCTCTGAATGCAGCAGTTAATGATGCTGAAAGGAAAGGCTGCTGGAAAAAAAAAAAAAGTTGAAGTGATCAGAATCAACTCTCTAGCTGTTCTTTATCTTTGCTTCCCTCCCAACAGAAGATGGAATGCACTTCCTACCTAGATTAGTGCTTGGGACTAAAACAAAGGCAAGCAAGGGCCCCCTGCCTGAGCTCACCGATTTGGCCCGACCTCTAAACTGACCAGATGGACACCCTCCCTGTTTGCCCGAGGCCACAGTAATTACCTGCCCCTCCCTAGCTGACCCCTGGGTCTGCAGCCGCTGGCTTTCTCACATCCAGCATCACACTCTGAGATGCAGGGCTGGCTCTCAGTCTTGCACCCAGCACCCTGACACCTTCCACCAACCTTCTACCAACGGGTCTCTAGTCTGACTAGCCCAGCCTCTCTCTGCCACCCACAGGACAAAAAGGAAACAAGAGATGATTAAAAACAGATTTTATTAATGGCGAGAAAACTAAGAGGCAATCTTAACATTAAAATTTTTTTGAGTTTCATTTACACACAGTAAATTTGACAAATCATAACTATATCTCAATGAACTGTAATATATAAACATCTACTTTTTTATTCAAAAATGAGATGATATCTCTATCATGAAGTTACACTGCACTTTTCATTTGTAAGAGGCAAATAATTGCAGACTAGCCCAAAATGAGAACAAGAATTCAAACGAAGTTAAAACGTGCAAATTCAGTCTAACACCCCATAGCATGTACAGTATGCTAACAGACCCTAACAACGACATTTGTAATCAGAAATCATTCCAGCATGTGTGTCCACCATGTGGTGGAGGCTTTTCTGAGAACTAGGATTACAGATGAGTAAGTCTCACAAGTATGATTAAGTCATCAAAAAACAAGATGGAATAATCATCAGTATTCTATGCTTGCCAAAGAGGAGCAGTGACAGAGGTTTAAGTGAAGATACTAAACTGAGGTGCTTAAAGAGCTAAACTTCTATCTCAAAATTAGCTCAAATGCTGGGCTCCTGCATTAACTGATCACTGCACCTTGGTCTTCCCCAAGTCACATGGAAGAAGAGCGGTGGGGATGTTAAAACCATCTCTCTGGAGGCCTCAAGTTCAAAGTAGGCTTCATTACTGTTTGAATACACACGCATGATGTTAAGCACCTTTAAGAAGGATACACTCTAGGGATGAACACAATAAAGACACATTAAATAAGATGCAGTATAAGGTATTAAGAAGAGAATGATACAAAAAGAAAAAGATGCACAGGTCTTTGCAGTACAGAAAACTCTGGAGCATAACAAACAACAAGCCTATGGCCACCTGGTCAGAAACAGTAAAACCAGGTGCAAAGTCCAGGCCCAGAGGGTTGCTGATGTTCTTTCTAAAGACAAATAGGTCAAAACGAAGGATAAAGGAATTCCTATTAAAACAGTAAGAAGGTACAGCCTGGGAGGGTACATCCAGGACAGAGTGAAGGGCAGTGTAGCTGACAATGGTCTGTTCTGTGGAAGGTGAGAGGAAGAGCCTAGACAGGCAAATGGCAGCACTGAGATTCTGTCCTCTCCAGGTGATTAGGTATCCGGGGCTCAGGGAGAAGTGTGATGGAAGGGAGGAGGCATTCCTCACACAGTATAAATCTGGCAGCCACATGGAAGAGAGCCTGAAGAGGCAAGAGGTGGGAAGCAGAAGGTGGAGGTGTCTCCAGGCACAGTAACAGGCCTGCAGGAGAGAAAAGCAAGACAAAAACGGAGCAGCGGGACACTTCCCTCGTGGTCCAGTGATTAAGACTCAGTACTCCCAGTGCAGGGGGCACAGGTTTGATCCCTGGTCGAGGAACTAAGATCCCACACGACGCACGGCATGGTCAAAAATAAATAAATTAATTTTTTAAAAAAAGAGCAGAATTGAGTCATGAAGAAAGTAGACTAAAAACTCAATAGCACTCAGAACTCTGACTAGAGAAATCCATTCAAGGTGTGTGTTAAAATTGACTCCAAGGTCACCAAGCTTCAGAGAATGGAAAAGTTATGGGCGGATAGGAAAAATCATTTGATTTGTGGGGAAAGATAATGAATCCCTCTTCAACATATTAAGACTGTGGCTTGTTAAAAGGAGAGTCATTACAAGAGGGGAGCCCAAGAGAATGAATGCCTACTGAATAGTGAGAAACACTAAAATCCTAAAGTCATGAGAACATTTTGAAAAACTGCAAAGTCTTGAAGAAGCTTGTACAGTAGTTTTAGGACAGCAAGTAACAGTTATTAAGGTGAAGGGGGTGGCAGAAGATGAGATGGTTAGATAGCATCACTGACTCAATGGACACGAATCTGAGGAAACTCCAGGAGATGGTAAAGAACAAGGAAGCCTGGTATGCTGCAGTCCTTGGGGTCGCAGAGAATCGGACAGGACTTACTGACTGAACAACAAACCAAAAAGAGACATACAAAAACACTAGCACACAAAAGAGACTCATTAATTTTTTAGCACCCTATGCTGCTGAGTTGGTGACAGGCAGAAGTCTGGCGCTGCAGTCCATGGGGTCGCAAAGAGATGGACAAGTCTGAGCGGCTGAACTGAACTGATGCTGCTTTCATGCTTCCAAGCTTCTCTGTATGCTTATCCCTCTGCTTAGAACACCCATCTTCTACCCAGTATTGGAAAATGTTACTCATCCTTTAGGGCTGGGCCTCAGTTTAAGAAAGCAGGGATATGCATATACATTATTACTTTGAAGCTTTGAAGGATTAGAGAACCAGAAAACTAAGGCCGGTAGAGATGCCAGTGCAATGGAGCAGATACGACAGTCTCCTGTTAGAGACAGGGCACTGAACTGGGGGCATCACACAAACCTCCACCCCAACCACAGCCCTCGGAAGAAATCACACATCCACCCGAGAGGAAAGGAAGGGAAGAAAGAACAATTCACTCACACCATCTGCAAACACCACACCTGGATGAAATTCACATGTGGCTTAGGGGAAAAGAACCTGCCTGCCAATGTGGAGACTCGGGTTCGATCCCTGGGTCAGGAAGATCCCCTGGAGAAGGCAATGGCACCCCACTCCAGCACTCTTGCATGGGAAATCCCATGGACGGCGGATCCTGGAGGGCTACAGCCCATGGGGTCAGAAAACTTACCAACTTATGACACAACACAATTTAAAAAACAACAACAACCCTACATAATGAGGGAAGGTTCATCATCCAGAATATTCAGAGAGAGAAATGACCTCTGGACATTCTCTATAAAATAAGCTGAAAGAAAACCTGAAGAAATAGATTTATGGCTACAACAGAATGGAGTATGATGTAGACTCTTAAAGACACAACAAAGGTAGATAATAAAAGAAAAAGGAGGTACAGAGATAAAAATAATTTGACAAATATGAAAGTTAAATTGAATAAATTAAAGATAAACATGAAGAGCACAGAAAGGATTACTAAAATATTCATCATTATCACTCCTTAGGGGGGAAAATGACCAAAATTCTGTAAAAAGAACAACAATAAAAAATAAACTTGAAGAAAACTGTGTGTGTGCGGGAGCTGCTGCTGCTGCTAAGTCGCTTCAGGCGTGTCCAACTCTGTGCGACCCCATAGACGGCAGCCCACCAGGCTTCCCCGTCCCTGGGATTCTCAAGGCAAGAACACTGGAGTGGGGTGCCATTTCCTTCTCCAATGCAGGGAAGTGAAAAGTGAAAGTGAAGTCGCTCAGTCGTGTCTCACTCCTAGTGACCCCATGGACTGCAGCTTACCAGGCTCCTCCGTCCATGGGATTTTCCAGGCAAGAGTACTGGAGTGGGGTGCCATTGCCTTCTCCGTGTGCAGGAGAGGGGCAGGTAATACACAGTGAGTTAATAAATAATGTATCAAGCCAATAAACATAGAAGGAATGACATTAAATTATCACCATTTGGCTTCCTAATGAAATGATGGATCAGGACAGTGCCCATCACAGGTGCTAAAACCCTTCAGGAAGGGCAGACATTCCTAAAACAGGAATCAGGCTGACAAAGCCCAAACTGACTCACTGACCCATCTCAGCATCGTGAAGTGAGACAGCCGGCATCCTGTGCCTCTGGAATCCGAATGTGATCAAGCCTCTGCATTCAGTTTACAGGAGGCACCACGGGAATGCAATCAACAGAATCCAGACTATGGGAAACTCTACAGCACAACAGACCTTGTTTCTTTACAAAAAAAAAAAAAAAGCCACCCAGGAGGATGGTAAACATCCCAGGCTTTCAGCTGGGACCCTAACTGGAGTACCCTGAGAGGTTAGAGAGTACCAGAAATAGACCAGACCAAAGCCGGGGAGGGAGGGAGGTAAACCCCCGAGTGACCTACACGCACACTCATTCCCCTTGATCTAACTGCCTGCCCAGAGCGTGAGGTCACCCAGAGCCTCAGATTACCTCCACAACCTCTCATATACAGTAACTGGCACAGAGGTGACGGTTGTAACTAAAATCCAGAATAATATGTGGGTCTCCTATGAGTCTGGAGAAGGCAATGGCACCCCACTCCAGTACTCTTGCCTGGAAAATCTCATGGACAGAGGAACCTGGTAGGCTGCAGTCCATGGGGTCGCTAAGAGTTGGACGTGACTGAGCGAATTCACTTTCACGCATTGGAGAAGGAAATGGCAGCCCACTCCAGTGTTCTTGCTTGGAGAATCCCAGGGAAGGCAGAGCCTGGTGGGCTGCCGTCTATGGGGTTGCACAGAGTCGGACATGACTAAAGCGACTTAGCAGCAGCAGCAGCTCCTATGAGTCTACTTTTAATGCCCTTGCATCTTGTATCCTAGACAATCATAGGCTCAAGTAATAAAAAGACATGATTGAAATTACTAAAATTGATAAGCCTCTGGTGAGACTCATTTTAAAAAGGGTAGAACAGATGCTCAGTACTGGGAATGCAAGAGAACATCACAGCAAATCCTACAGGAGAAAAGAGGGTTATTAGGAACACATCAGGCGAATTAATTTGAAAATTTAGATGAAATACACAAATTCCTAGAAAAACTCAATTATCAAAACTGTTACCCAAAGTTTTTAATCTGAAAAATTCAAGAACTATGAAAGAAAAACTTCCCCACAAAGGAAACTATATCATTATTTTTAAATGAAATAACATCAATACTATCCACATTCTTCCAGAGAAAATACAAAGATAAAATAGTCCCAGATTCATTTTAAAAAGCCAGCATAATTTTGACAGCAAAACATGACAAGGACATTATAAGAAAGGGAAATTTTCAGTCAATCGCCTTTATGAATATAGATACAAAAATTCTACACAAAATATTAGCAAACAAAATCTAGGAATCCAGTAATATATATAAAGAATACTGGTCCTTGCCAGGTTAGTCTACCACTAAAAAATACAGTATACGATTCACCACAATAACTAAATAACCAGAAAAATCACACTATCGTCTGATCAGAAGCTGAAAAATGTTTGATAAATTAACACCCAGTCCGTATTTAAAATGGCATAGACAATGGCAATCCACTCCAGGATTCTTGCCTGGAAAATTCCATGGACAGAGGAGCCCAGCGGACTACGGTCCATAGGGTTACAAAGAGTTGGACAGGAATCGGTATGTAAACAGTATTTAAAAAAACTCATCCATGCAGAATAAAAACTAGCAATAGAAGGAAACTTCCCTGAATCTGATAAAAGAATATTCAAAACAAATCATTCTTAGTAGTGAAATGTTGAAAAGTTTCTGATACAAAGATGCCTTCAATAACCACTACTATCCAGCAAACATTTACTGAACTTCTTAGACAATGCAATAAAGCAACGTACAAGAATTAGAAAGGAAAAAATAACACTGTCATCTGCAGACAACATGAGTGTATTCAATATCCGTAAGACTCAACAAAACTATTACAAACAAAACAAAACAAAACAAAACTATTACAATCAGTAAGTAAACTGAGTAAGGTTGGTGAATATAAAGTCAATATATAAAAGTTAACTGTAAAAACATGGCAACTGTATTCCTACCTCATGGTAACAATTTAAAAACATGGAAAACACCACTTAAATGCATAAAAGATTAAATACCTAAAAATAAATCCAATAAAGGATGTACAAAACCTAAAACATATTGCGAAAGGTTAAGAACTAATAAGACAAGAACTAGAGGAACAGATACTGTAGAGATCTCATTTCTCCTCTAAGCTGATCTACCGAATCAGCAAAAATCCAATTAAAATTCCAATCAGGTTTTGTGTGTATGAAAAACTGACAAGAGGGTTCTAAAATTATACTGAAATGCAGAGGCCCTAACAACCAAAACAATCTCAAAGAACAGAAGTGAGGGTTTACCATACTGGATACCAAGACATACTGTGTATGTGCAAAGTCGCTTCAGTCGTGTCTGACTCTGCAGCCCTATGCACTGTAGCCTGCCAGGCTCCTCTGTCCATGGGATTCAACAGGCAAGAGTATCAGAGTGGGCTGCCATGCCCTCCTCCAGGGGATCTTCCCCACCTAGGGATCGAACACACATCTCTTACGTCTCCTGCCTTGGCTGGTGGGTTTTTTACCACTAGCACCATCTGCAAAGCACATAAGACATAGTATAAAGCTGTAAGAATCAAGATAATGTGACATCAGCCCAAGGATGGGCATAACAGACCCATGAAACAGAACAGGAAGTCAAGCACACATTTGTGAGCACCTGATTTATGATAAAGGTGACACTTGAGCGCAGTGGAGAGAGGGCTGTGTTTCAATAAATGGCACTGGACTAATTGAATAGACATCTGGGGGGAAAAAATTAACCTTGCCCATACCTTGTACCATACACTAAATTCACTTCCCCAAATAGAACTGAGACTGACTCTAAGAAACATATCATCAAATTCCCTTTCCTCTGAGTCAGGCAGCAGGAGACTGAGGGTGGGGAGAGAATGAGGCCAGGATGTTTACCCCCCAGGCCAGGGCGTCAGGTTCCCTCTGAAAGGGGCCACAGTTTCCACCAGGAAGCCCTCTCCACAAAGCATCCTCTCCTGATCAAGGTACCAGCTCTTTGTTTCTTTCAAGATCAAGGTGGGTCCAGGGCTCTCAGCCATCACTAGTGGCAGGATACTGCAACATTTCTGCATCTGTTTTCTCAACTCTATTCACGTGTTTGTAAATCCTCCCCTTATTAAATGTGCCGAATACCTATTTAGAGGGCCGTGTGTTTACTGATGGAATCTATCTCAGGTATTATCTAGAAAGGCTCAAGATATGAGTTAAGGATATGCATGTCCTGTGTCACCCAGAAATTCCACTCCTGGTTATATACCTTACAGAAAGCCATGCTTATACGCACCAGGACATGACCAAAGCTGTTCACTGAAGCAATGTTTGCAATAGTCCCAAACTTGGGGGGAGACAGGGGGAATATTCAAAATCAGTTGAGAGGATAAATAAATTGGGACAAAAATCTTACACTGGAACATTACATTCCACAAAAATGAACAAAATACTTTTATAGTTCAGGGCACTTGACTACTCTTAGAAACTGTTAAAGATCCCCCAAATCTTCTGTGTTATGTATTTTTATATAAATATACAAATATCAATAAACTGGGTTTTTAAATGTGTATTTATTCATTTAAAAATAAAAATAATATTTTTAGGAAAAATAACCTTTTGTTTTCTAAAACAAAAGCAAGAAGAGTGGCACTGGTTTTTATTCGCAAATCTTTTGTTGTCTGGCTTAATAGAAAACACTCAATTTTCTTAATAGAAAACATTCAACATTCTGTTTCAGCGTTCAATCTATTTGTGATGTTGTTTTGACTGAAATACATGAAGTATCTTACACTGATACTTAATTTGAAAAGGGAGGAGTAGTTTAGCAGTCTTTTCATGAAGTTATAGATATTTCTCTGTGATACTACACCAAAACTTGACAAGCGAGAATTTCTCAAAATGAGATGCAATGTAACATCTGACACCCTGTCAGTGAACTTTCCATATTCTGTCACATCAAAGTCACTGGCTGAACACTTGTATGCTGAACGAATCTTTTACCCAGGCATGAGTTTGTAACATCATGTAAACATCATTTGGAAAACTTTGGCTCAATGAATTATACAAGTCTTCTAAATGATAACATCTCACACTATATGACATTATAAAAAAAAAAAACATTCATTAATATTGCCATCTACCTCATCAGAAAGGTTTTATGTATTGACAAGGTATTAAGTTCAGTGGCAGATGCAACTTTTAATTTTCATGTGGAAAATCAAATTTTATCATTATTGACAAATATATTCAATTGTTTTCTTTGAAGTGTCAGGCTCACTCCATTCATTTTCTTTTCACACCACCATGCACAGTGTGTGGGACCTTAGCTTCCCAACCAGGGTTGGAACCCACATCCCCTGAACTTGAGATGCAGTCTTAACCACTGGACCACCTAGGAAGTCCCTGTTCATTTTCAAGAAAATGGCTGGCCAAGTACCCTGGTGTCAATTAACCATAGCTTATCTACCAGTCATTCTATCAAATAAAAATGGCATTCTATTACAAAAAAAAATGGCAAGTTTAGCTTGCAACTCATATAGCTCTACATTCATGCTTTTCTTCAAAGCAACCATTCTAGTTCAATACGCAGAAGTGTTTTATGCATACTTATCATTTAATCACAAAGAATATTAAAAGACACGTTCCCAAGAGCTGAGATTTCATAAAACCCTCATTTCTCCTGCTTTATCAAGGACGCTCTTGAACAAAACTAGATCAGCACAACCACCAGGACAGTAGGGGTTACTGCCTCACCCGTGATAAGGAGTCAGCAGTTTTCCTCACCACAGCTTTCGCACCATCAGTATCAGTGTCAACAGTGAAGGGGCAAATCAAGTCATGAAAACAGTTTTGGTCTCAAGGATGTCATGAAAGGGTCTTGAAGAAGCCCCTAGGAGTCTATGAAGCACCTTTGAGAACTACTGAGTTACATTAACACAAAGTAACATGAGTGAATCTAAAAAATATAATGCTGAGCAAAAGGAAAAAAAAAAACAGACACAAAAAGGAATATATTAAGACATTCATTCATATAAAAACTCATCAACAGGCAAAACTATATTTTTAAGGAATACATACGTAAGTTTGATCAAATACACTGTGAGTTTTTAAGATATTTCTCAGTAACACATAGACAAAGAAAAAAAATTAGTAAAGTTTACACAGTTAAAAAGCTTAGTCTAATGGCCACATATAGAACTCCACACCCAACAGTAACAGAATACACATTCTTTTTTTTTTCCCAATTGTTTGAGTCTGCAAAAATCAAAGGCAGTGACAGACAGCTAACCCATGGTGCCCTGAATGAAAACAAGTCAGTTTAGATATATGATGGACTAAAATCCCACTACTTAAGGCTGCACGCAGTGAGCAGAACAGCCATCAAAAGAGAATATACGTTCTTTACAAACATACAGAACACTCATAAATGTAAGTGACAGTGTGCAACAAGCAGCAAGTCTCAACAAAAGCAAGGAATGATAAATACTATGTGGACTATATTCTTTAACTAAAATGAAATTAACTTAAAAATCAGTAACAAAGATAACTTAAAAACCAATGTTTAGGTACACTTTTAAGTACACTTTTAAACGGTTTACAGGTTGAAGAAGAAAGACGTTAGAAAATATTTAGAACTGAACAATAAAAATACTACACATCAAAATCTGTGAAGGGCATGTGTCCACAGGGTTGCAAAAGAGTTGGACATGACCTGGCGACTGAACAACAACAACAAACAAAGCTAAAAGTCAGTAGAGATGACATTTGCAGTTTTTAAATGATTTTATTACGAAAGAAAATGAAAATTAATGACCAGAGAGCTGGATGTTGGGGAGATTAAATCTAAAGATATAAGGAAGTAACATAACCAAACCTGTTAGTAACCTAAGTAACTTACATTGTATCTTATCTATAGAAATATATCCCAGAGGTCCCAGCCAAGCTATTATAGTGTCTGTATCATGGTACCTCAACTGATCAATTTCAACTGCCTGGTACATTTCAAAGCCCAACACACCTTTCATTCAATGCTTAGCAATCATGGCCACCCACAGCCCCATTCCTTAGCAGGTTTCTTTAGAGTCAAGTGCTCCGACCTGAATCTTCCGTAGGAACCTTTTCTCCACCCCACTAACTGAAGGTATGATCCTCCCAAACCCTCACCTCTCTTGAGACCCTAGAACTTCTTAAAAAACTCAAGATTCTCCTTTTCTAAAGACCATGCAGCCACGCTTTGAGAAGAAATTCAAGATAATTTACTCATGTTGACCCTGAATTAAGCTGGAAATAAGTCAAACTCAATAAAAGATACTTGCAAAGTCTTAGAGTTGTCATGAGGAATAGCTACAATAAACTGAACTGCCTTTCCCTTCATCCTTCGCTTTTACCCACAGCCTCCTACCCCTCTATTTCTGTCCTCTGTCCTAAGTGCAGTCGCCCACAGGGGCCAGTGGGAATCAAGGTGAAGACAGACTCCTGTTCTCAGGGCAGTGCTCCACACCTTTTTGGCTGTGTCCCTGCTTTTCCAGCCCTTCACGATTCACTGCACAGGGGATCATCCAAAATGGATCCCTCTCTGATCTCAACATTATGATCTGCCCACAATCCCTGCATGTCGCAGTTTTCTCACTCCCTCTCTCCAGGCAAAAATATACTCTGCTGCTCAGTCTCCGCTGGATTCCCAACGCTGCTCTCCAACTGTTTTCTTATCCCTTGCTTCCTTCCTTTTCCAAGGCATCCCCATTCTCCTCAAGCCACCTACCCAACCCTGGTGCCTCTTACTCTCTTACTTTGCATCCTAACTCACCGAGAAAAAATAAAAGAGACCATCAGGATTGATTCAAACCACTCTGGCAAAAGTCATGAATGAACTACTCCTTTTCAGATGCTCCCATGGCAAACTCCTTCCTACCAGCCAGATTCCAGCTCAAATGCTACCTTCTCAGAATCCTTCCCATACTCACGGGGGAAAGCCATCCCCACAGTCCTGTTTCATTTCCTAATAAGGAAGTATCACGAAGGCAGGGATTGGCCTGGCCTGTTCCCTGCACTCTCTCCAGCACCTGGAATATAGTTGTTATTCAGTCACTACGCAGTGTCTGACTCTTTAGGACTCCATGAACTGCAGCACGCCAGGCTTCCCTGTCCTTTACTATCTCCCGGAGTTTGCTCAAACTCATGTCCATTGAGTCATCCAACCATCTCATCCTGTGCCACCCCCATCTCCTCCTGCTCTCAATCTTTCCCAGTATCAGGGTCTTTTCCAATGAGTCAGCTCTTCACGTCAGGTGACCAAAGTATTGGGCCTTCAGCATCAGTCCTTCCAATGAATATTCGGGGTAGAACATAGTAGGTGCTCAGTACATATCCACTAAATAAACTAATTCTATGGGAAAATGACCTCTGAGTTGCTGAAGTTCTGACTTACGCCTGAACATTAGTAGTACAAATGCTGCCTCTGCCTAAAATTCAAGTGGTTTCCCAAATTCAGACCATTATAATGTCAAACCTTCCTCTCAATGTCTCTTCTTTCTAAATCTACCTTCTATCTGACATGCCTTCTTTATTCTTTTACATTTATTTTATTGAAGTATAGTTGATTTAAAATGTGTTAATTTCTACTATACAACAGTGATTCATATATACATATACATATATGTAAAAGAATTTGAAAACGTGTACCTACACACTCTTTTTCATATTCTTTTCCATTATGGTTTATCAAAGGATACTGAATACAGTTCCCTGGGCTATTCAGTAGGAACTTGCTGTTCTTCCATTCTCTATATGATAGCTTGCATCTACCTATCTCAAACCCCCAAACCACCCCTCCTCCACCTCTCCCCCACGGCAAACACAAGTCTGTTCTCTAGGTCTGCGAGTCTGTTTCTGTTCCGTGGATAAGTTTGTGTCATGTTTTAGACTCCACGTATGAGTGATATCACATGGTCGTTGTCTTTCTCCATCTGACTGACTTCATTTATGATCATCTCTAGGTCCACCCGTGATGCTGCTAATTAACTACCCTGCCTTCTTTAAACCAACGCCACCACCTGTGTCTACCACCCCTTCAAACGTATTTTGGCTTTCTAGATTCTTGCAGTATCTGGCTTGCATATTTCTTCTCAACCTTACCCCTTATTATTTTCGGGAACTTCTATATGCTCAGCAACATTGTCAGTGACTGTGACATGTGTCAACTACTAACCACAGGACAGCCCCAGCTTCAATCTGACCCTGAACTGTTTCCTCTTAAAAACCTCAGCATTCAGCTTTCCCACTTCCCTGTGCCCAATGCCCTTGGTCTCGCTCTTCACTGAAACCTCTAAGCTCGCAGCCCCGCATCTTTACACCCCTGGGTGTATACTAGAAACCCACTGTATTATCCTACTGTGAATGCAACTCTCATTACCATGTTAAGCTCCCTGATCTTTCTGCCACATGCTCTCCTCCATCTTATTAGGCTCCAGAGCACCCCTACACAAAAGTCTCAAATCCGTTTTAGTGTATTTAATCCAGACTGGATTATTTAAAATTAAGATTTAAAGCAAAGTAAGACTTGGGGCAATCTTCCCATCTTTAGTACAAATAGTCATGTTAAACAGAGACAGAGAGTATTCCACATTGATTAGGGCAGTGTGTACGATTTTCATGAATTCCCAGGCACCAACTCACATGATTATTTAGAGGGCATACTTACATAGATAAGTCCTGAATAGTAACGATCCTTCAGATTATGTAGAACAGAAGCTTCATTCAAGCATGTCAATTCTGCCATATCCTCCACCTTGGAAAACTTAGGTGGGTTCATCTTCTGAATATCATCTTTGTTGACCATTGCTTTCTTTCCATTCTCTGCCAACTCCACCAGAACTTCATCTCCCCGTTCTTCTTTGATACTAGCTGCCTCAAAACCATGGCGTTCTGACGGGATCCACACTAGCTTTTTGGCCGTCCAATCAGCCTGAGTGGCAGGGTTGTAGATGACTGCCCTGTCCACAAAGAGATACCTCTCTGGATCTTCGAGTCCAGTTCTCTGTGCCATTGTAAACAGGAAGCTCCAAGAGCGATCGCCTCTACGAGAAGAGGAAGAAAACAAAGTCAGATATTTAGAAATAAGCTATGGTTTACAACTCTTCTAAGAAACTTAAAAACAAAAGCTCTGGTAAACAAAATGCACGAACTTGGAGTGAAGAAGTTGGTGTAGCCCCCTCCAGGGCCACAGTAACTGGGTTTCCAAGATAAACTTCAGGAGAGACCATAAATGATGACTGGTTCTCTGAGGACCACTCAAGATGTACCCTCAGTCACTGAGGGCTGAAAAACAAGTGGAAGAAAACAGCAAAGTTGCAGTTGGACTCTGTTTTTCTCTTCATCTCCTATTTCACCCTCACCACAAATTAAACAAGGAGAAGGGGGGAAAGGAAAACTAAGAAAACGAAAACAGAAATTCAGGATAAAAGACCCCAGGAGTGGTGCTAGAATGACTGCAACCACCTGGATGTCACTACAGAAATGCATGGTGACTACCAGTGGAGCAAACCTCAGGTCTAGAACGCTCCTCCCATCCTGTGTGTGTGCACAGTCACTCAGTCACGTCCACTCTATATGACCCCATGGATTGGAGCCCGCCAGGCTCCTCTGTCCATGGAATTTTCCAGGCAAGAATACTGGAGTGGGTTGCCATTTCCTCCTCCACGGCATCTTCCCAACCCAGGGATCGAACCTGTGTCTCTTTGTTTCCTGCGTTGGCTGGCAAATTCTTTACCACTGTGCCACCTGGGAAGATGCCCTTCAGACAACAGACTCAACACTCTTACGATTCCCCTAAGCCAGCCCCCTGCAGCTTCTCCATGGCCCACGTGATCTCAGTGTGATCCCATGAGGCCACAGAGGGTGAGTGCATGAGTTGGTGTCACACCCAGCCTTTCAAGTATGTGATGGTGGCGGTCCAGGTCTCCACTCCCAAGGCCTGCAGCTGCTCCCCTCCAGCTCCTCTTCTGCATTCCGTCCTGCACCAAGACTCACTCCCCGACTCTGGTCTCTCGCCTCGAAACAGACTCCATGTGTTTACACCCCTTTAGAGGGGCCGGAAGCAAACAGAATATTCCAGACGTAGTGTGACTGGTGCAGAAGAGAAAGAAACTGTTTACAGCCTCAGCCCTGGCAGGGAGAGCAAAGCATGTTTCTGGGACTTCTACAATGACTGTATCTAAGACCTCAGTGGTTTATTGAGTGCTCACTGCTGGCTCACATGGAGCTGTCAGCCAAAACCCGACGCATAGTCCTTGAAGCTACTTCTCCTCTCACGCTTGTGGGACTGACTTTGCAGATCAAGTGACAGGATTTTACATTCGTCACTCACCTTTCTGACGTGACTCATCATTCCTGCCTGACAAGTGTCTTTCTGGAATCCAACACCATCATTAAACACTTCCCTTATGACTTGGAGTAGTAAGTCATTTTCCAGCCAAATTCCAGGTTATCACAAACCTCACTCAGGTCAATGCAAGAAGGCAAGGAAGCAGCTGCTCTTGCTCCTCCATCCAACTCTCCCAACTTCTCTCTCTCCCCCAAATGAGGGGGATTCTTGGTAAGCTCTTGCCTGCCTGCCTACCTACCTACGCACCTCTTAGATGGAAGGCTGCAAGGGAAATAAAAATCACCCCAGGTTGTGAAGAGGTTTTTTTTTTGTTGTTTTGGCCATGCCATATGACATTTGGGACCATAGTTCCCCAGCCAGGGATCAAACATGGGCCCCCTGCGGTGGAAGCGTGGAGTCCTAACCACTGGACCACCAGGGAAGTCCCATCAAGAGGTTCTTAACCTTCAGTGCACAGACAAAGTTCAGGCTTCATGAAGACACTGAAATGGGTCTAAATACACTGTATAATTTTTTGTAGACCTGTGCTTTTCTGAAGAGAACACGCATAACTTTCTTCAGATTCTTAAAGAGATCTAGCTATTTTTATCCTAAAAGATTAAACACTGATAGAGGAAACAAAATACTAGCCCTTTCAGACCCAGTAAGAATGTACTAGAATCAAATAGCTAAGATTCTTCAGAAACTAGTTGTTACAATGTAAAGGATTACAAACACTCATAGTCTGGAGCAGGGTTCTCAAACTTTGGCTCTTACAGCAACACCTGAAGGGTTTATTAGAAGACAGACTGCCAGGCCTTATTCTCAGTAGGGCTGGGGTGGAGACCGTTGGTCATTTGCATTTCTAACAAATTCCCAGATGCTGCTGCTAATGCTGGTCCTGGGAGCACACTTTGAGAACCATCACTCCACAGTTCTCTGGTTGCCATGGTGAACCACTGCTACCACCAGGTATGTTGGGAAGGCAAAAAAGGTTGAAAACCAGTGTTTCAGACTAATTCTAACTGAATTAGAGGATATGCTTACCAGTTTTAGGAGTATACAATCGGGTAAAACAAAAATCACAAAACACGTAACATTAAGACTTCTACCAACAGATTTACTAATATGCTTTCTAACTAAAAGGCATCCACGTGGGAGAAGGCAATAGAAAAAATATTCATGCATATATGTACATTCTGAAGCATGGTTTCAAAAACACATCACCTCTCCAGACTGCATTAATAAGATTAATAACAAGTCTTCTATCTTCCCAACCTATACATTACCCACTGCTAGGAAGAAGATGGCTCTGAAGTGGGAATCACCCTGGATAAATGTGGATAGACTATAGGACACATTCTGCCTTAGGAAGAACAGTCTCTTAGAGAAAATGTCCAACTAGAACAAAAATAGGATAACAAGTTACTCTTATTATCCATATTAGGTATAAACTGTATACCCAATACTTCAGAAAAATGCATGCATTTCTTTCCTTTTACAATGGGCATGTAAATTATCTGCTGAGATTTAGCAAGTGACTATAAATTAGAATAACTTAACAGGTCATTTCTAGGGCAGGTCTTTTTTTTTTTAAGTAACTGATGGACTTACAAAATTATTTGATCAAATCAATACATTTTAAATTTATTAGTATGTACTACTGCTAGGTGGGGAAACACCTGTAATTTAACATAAGAAGAAAAGGGATCACAAAAGTGTGATTATAATATGTTCCCAATTTTGTGGGGAAAAATTACATATAAATGTCTTTTTTTGTTTCAAAGGAAACAAATAGTCACTGGGTCTTCACTGGGTAGTGGGATTACAAACTTCTTTTACCTTTTACTTTTCCAGAGTTTTCTATAACTAACTAAATGCTGCAAGGATGGTTTTGTCCTTGCTATATGGTGAGCTGACTCCCTGGTCCACAGGAGGGCATTTATATACCTACTGATCAACATTACATGAACGGTCCTGACCCTCAGAGTAAGCTTCGGCTTCTCCTCCACCACCAAAACCCGACCATTCCTTTAAATCCTGACCCAAATGCCATCCTTTCACAAGTTCTTTTCAGGTCAACCTGGCAATTTAATCCTTCTCCTCCTCCTAACATTTTGTGCTGCTCTTCTGGCACCCTTCTCGTCTCTGTACCAGAGGACTCAGCAGGCAGTAGGTGGTCAAATCCTTGTTTAGATGGTAGAGTCCCTGAGGCCAGGGAAAAGGTTTTGTTCATTTTAACTGTTCACTTGAGGTTACCAAACATATTGTATTTTTATCATTCCATTGCACATCTGGCAACTTGTCTTGATAGTGCTGGTATTTAATAGGGAAACCACTTGCAAATGCTTTGCCTTGTAGGAAGGGTAACATTAGAATTTTGAAAACAGCAAATACTGTTGTTATATACCACTAATGATGGCCAGGCGCTATTCTTAAGTGGTTTAAGTGTATATATATCAACTCTTAATCCTCACAACAGGCTCACCAGGCAGGTGCTTTTAATATCTCCATTTTACAGGTGAGGAACCCAAGGTTCAGAGAAAGCCAAAAACTGGCCCAAAGTCACAGAGCTAACAAAGAACAGAGCTGGGAGGAAACCCAGAGTTCAGCTCCAGAACACGTGCTACAAGGATGGAAGGTGAGGAGGGGAAAATTTTGACATGTAGTATACACTACCTACTGCCTGTTGATCAATGATCAATTATGGTTTCAAGAGTACATGCTCAGGGAATTCCCTGGCAGTCCAATGGTCGGGACTCTGCACTTCCACTGCTGGGGGCCCAGGTTTGATCCTTGGTTGGGGAACTAAGATCCCAACAAGCCACATGGTGTGGCCAAAAAAAAGAAAAATGAGGACAGGCTCAGCCAATGAACACACTAGCACAATCTGGCAAAGGCTTTACATTTCATAAAAAAGGAATAAATAGGAAACTCTTTGTAACAGACAGAATCTGAAAGTTCTTGGTGTCCTCTGAAGTAACTGCCTAATTATACTTAAATCATTTATCAGCTGCCCCCCACCCCAGAGTCGAAGCCCCATCACCTTCACTGATTTTTCGACACACACACACCCCTGGGGGTCCATCCCCAAGGCCGTCTTTTACTCCCAAAGAAACACCACCCACTAAGCTTCTCAACTGCCTCCCAGCGCCTATGGTAGGTAGAGGCACAGGGAAAGTTTTATGACTATCTTGCATACCAAAATCCAAACAAAAACGCTGGATAAACGATCCATGATAGCACATCTCTCTGAGACAGATAAACTGAAACAGAATCGTCTACAATTTGTGTAAAGCTACCACTGAGGTCATTCATCTTGAGTGAAAGTCTGTTCACTCATCAAAATCATGTTTAACCAAAAATGAGCAGAAATGCAAATCAAGTGCAAAGGACACTACTGCTCTTCATGGCCCAAGCCACCTCTGTGAATATCTTTACACTGTGTTAAACGTTTCTGAAGCGGGGAGACTGACACCAGGAGTTTTTATTCTTCCTACACGACAAGAAGGTACAGAAACCGCTGAAGACTCCAGTCTTTCACCATACAACGTGCCCTTGAAAATTTCCTCTGTCTCACCTTCCATCCAGCCTGTCTTCCTTGAAATGATTTCCCTAAGGGGCCCAAGTAAAAAGGCAAGCTCTCGGGTCACATCTCTTTGCTGCAAAAGCTGGTGCTATATCGCCCAATTACACCATATGCTTTCTCCAGATAAGGACGGGGAGGAACTGAATTTAAGATGCAGAAGTAAGGAGATGCATAAAATGGCCACTTTTCCAGGATCCGTGACAGACAGGGCATACTTAAACATCAAAAGCATGGGACTAAAAGGATAATTAATGACGGCCGATGGATGAAGGAAATGAAACAATAAATAGATTAAAGTTTTCCAGAGTGAGATACTATCAAGAATAATGAAGCCTGACTCAAAGAATCCTCAGTTTCAATGTTAAAAAACAAAAATCTCGGCAAAACTAAAGTATTAAAATTGGCATTATATTATTCAGCGAAAACAGCCGTCTTTGTTTCTTTTGCACTAGGGATCTACCCGCCTGCTTTCCCCTACCCACCCCACCCCACCCCACCCCACCCCCTTTCATCAACCGCAGTGATCTTGAAGGGAGCTGCAGAGGCCCTAAGGAACGGAGATAACGGTCATAGGCAGAGGCCACGTTAGCCAAAACTCACCAGCCGAGCTCAGACCCGCCAGGTCGCCAGCCTCCTTCCCAAGGCCCGGGTTCCCAGGCAGGCCGGGCTGGGGGCCTGGCCGGTCCCCGGGCCGCATCCGCCCACCGCAGGCCCACAAAGCCCGCGCGGACGCCGGGACTCGGCGCCTTCAACTTCCCTCCGACCTCGTTCCAGGCCGATTTTATGGGCTCAAGGTTGGACCCCCCCACTGCAGAAGGCCAAGAAGAGACTCCGCGGCGAGCCATGCCCAGATCCCTTACACAATAAAGGGATCCCGAAGCAAGGGCTGACCCTCCCCCTCAGCCGCCCTGCTGCAGCGCGCCCCCGCCACATTTCCCGCCTCGCCCCCCCAAGCCGCCCGGGCCTGGCCGGACGTCCACCCCCGGCCCCCGCAAACCCCACAGAGCCTGGTCTGACGCCGCCCCTCCCGCCCTGCTCCCCCGGGACCAGCGGAGCCCGACCCTCCCCAAGCCCGCGGCCGGCTGATCAGACCTTCACCCGCCGCGCGCTGCCCCGGCCGTGCGCAGCCCTGCCCTCGCGTCCCTCCTCCACCCAGCAGGTCCAGGCGCGCCGCCCGCCTTCCGACCCCTCGGCGAACTCCGCACCGCACTCCGGGTGCCGCAGCCGGCCTAAGCCACCCAGCAGCCCACCCAAGGGCCCTTCCCGTCCAGCTCTCCCCCCACCCCCAATCGGGATTGCGCTTTCCAGCCCGCCCCAAGACTCCCTCCCCTCCTGAGAAACAGGCAAAGACTCGTGGGATCCCCAGGGACCCCCATTAGCGCACGAGGTTCCCCCAACCACGCGCCGCACGGATCCCGAACGCGGAGGACCAGGTCCGCACATGCCCACCCGGAGATCTCCATCCCCAGTCCCCCAGGGGCAGTCCTCCCGCACCTCCAGGCCCTCATCCCCGCAAGAGTCTCTCACTCTCAAGGATCTCATTCCCCACCCCACCCCCAGGGGTCTCTCCACCCACTGGGGTCCCGTTCCCCGCCACCACCCCGCAATGTCCTTCCTCGCAGGAATCTACGGCCCCCGCAGCACAAACCCTCCGCCCAGAGTCCCTTCTCTCTTCCCCAGCTCCCGCTTCGGTTCCGTCCTCGCCCTCCAGAGCCGCGGAGGATCCCTCCCCCCACCACAAACCGTCCCCGGTCTCCGGTCGCCGGTTTCGGACCGGGACAACCGCACCTCTCACCTTCAGCCGAAGATGGTGGCGCCGGCGCACGTCCCCAGCCGCGACCACAGAACCGGCGCCTCAGTCCCAAACCCACCGCTGCCTCCGCCGGGCTCCTTTAGCACTGCTACTCCGGGCTGCCCCACCCACTCCCACCCTCATTGGGCCAGCTCCACGCCCGTCACCACGGCCCCCAGACCCACTGGTCCGTTTGCGCGCCCATCTCCAAGGGAAGACGTTAGCAACCCGAACGAAGCTACCTTCCCGAGGTCCGTTCCCTCCACCCACCTGAAACGATGCTCATTGGCTTCCGCTCCCAGCCCAGGCGGCCGAGGCCCCCATATTACAGGCTAAGCCGCACGTCCATCAGAGATTCCGGGAGGTGCGGCCGGGGCAGTCGTGGGTGATTGGCTGGCTAGGGCAGAGATGGACAGCTGAGACTGGCAGGGCGTCCCGCGATCCCGCGGGGCAGTGGGTGCGGACCCCGCAGCGGCTTTGGCTGTGCGGACGGCGGGGCAGGTGTGCCGCGGCCAGAGCCCCGAGCTCCGCCTGGACGCTCCACGCCCTGGCGTCGGGCCGCCGCGGCAGCCCAGTACGGAGCCTCGCCGCCCCCTCTGCCTGTCGCAGCCGGCGGGTCCCACAGTGGGACCGGCTTCCACCGCTGAGTCGCGAGCTCCCGGCGCTGCCTGCATGGGCGGGGCCGGAGCGCGGTCCAGAGGCCTGACGTCACCCCCGGGGCTGCGGGGAGTGGGGGCCACGGCTCTGCGGCTCACCTGCAGTGGGGGAGGGGAGCCAGGGCTCGGGCTGCGGTTCTGCCCATGCGCACCAGCTGGGGGAGTGGGGCTGGGGGAAGACAGACCTCGCCTGCCGTCGGCGGTCGGCATTCAGGCCCCTGTCGCGACCTCGGGCCCAGGCTGACCCTGCCTAGGTCCGCTGAGCGCCGGCTGCCGGGTTTGCGAGGGGAGAGGCCTCCCTACCCAGATGCCTGGCTGGGCTGAGATTCCAGAATATTGAGAAGGGAACCCACCTTGGGAAAACGACTTCACGTCATTCATTCCTTCGTTACTTTCCTTCTTTTTGTTAGTATACAGCTCCCTACATGAGAGGGGCTATGAGGAGGTTCTGCTGGACTCTTATACCTCAGGGCCTATTAACTTTTCAAAGGCCTTGTAAAAAACGCTTGAGACCTGAGGAAAAAAATAAAAAAGGTTCCAAAATAAGGAAAGGCAACTAGAAAAATCCGAGTTAATATTTAATGAAATGTCTGCAATATCTAATCAACTGTGACACGACCCTAATTATATATAAATATAATAAAGTTTGGGTAAGTCACAAGAATAAAATCATTTAGTCTTAAAAAAGTTGAAATTTGCAAAATCTTATCCAAAAAATTTGTATAGCAAGATGTTAGTTTATGTTCAATAAGGATGCATTTTAATATTTACGACATGATGTATGTAAGTGGCTAAGCCTAGGAAACTTCCAGTCTGGTAAAAGGTGAATAAAGCAAAAAAAACAAGGCAGGAAATGATGAGGAGGTGTTGGTAGAATTCAGAGACAATTTCAAGGCAGCTGAATGCAGAGTCCTTCCTGGGGAAGTGGAATCGGGTCCTGTATTGTCCTTTGTCCTACTGCATCTGGTCCCCCACCCCCACCTGCCTACTGGAGTAAGCTGCCCCTTATCCAGGTGTCTTGTGACTTGGCTGCATGAAGTCTGTCCTTAATGCAGCCTGCACGTGGAGTACAAGTTAACTGTACATAGTATGTGACAAGTATTCCTCTTCTGAATTAAAAAATAAACTTTTTACAGAAGACCATACACTCCATTTCTAACGTCTGAGTCTCAGCTTTGCCAGCCACTGAAGTCATTTCTGAGTGCACAGAGCATTCACACACAAACCGCCCCATCAGCCACCAAGTCTGTGATTTCCCATAATTATAAAACAAAGTCAGTGGACCATCAGAAGAGGAGACCGGGAAGCTCAGCTCAACAGAATTCAACATCATAAAGACGTCAGTCTCAATGAGAAATCAATAATGAAAAGACTGTCTCCAGAAATTCCCTGGCAGTCCAGTGGTTAGGACTTGGGAGTGTTCACTGCCAGAGCTCAGGTTCGATCCCTAGTCAGGTAATTAAGATCCTGTAAGTTACGTGGCTCAGCCAAAAACAAAAACACTGTCCCCTAATGTCTCTCTGGGTTTCCCCGGTAGCACTTCGGTAAAGACTCAGCCTGCCAATGTAGGAAACACAGGTTTGATCCCTGGGTCAGGAAGATCCCCCAGCATAGGAAATGACAGCCCACTCCAGTATTCTTGCCTGGAGAATTCCATGGACAGAGGAGCCTGGCGGGCTACAGTCTCTAGAGTCACAAAGAGTCAGACATGACTTAGCACACACTCCTGCACACAAAAGTATCTCTAGCCATGGCATCTCTCCAGCCTTGGGGCCTTACATTTTCAACTGTCTGCTAAGTGTCCTTACCTGGATTGGAGGACAACTGCAAAAGCAGGAAGTTCAAAACTTATCTTCTTCCCACATCCACTTCATCTCACCCAAATTCTTTTTCTTCCCAACTTCCCTTTGTCTTTTAATACAACCAACCTTGAAACCACTTTGATTTCTTCCTCTCCCTTGCTCCCACACTGTGTTCCCCTCCACCTCGATCAGCTAGCCAGCCAGGCTCTTCAGACTCCAGTCTCAACCCACGTAGCTCCATCCCAGAATCTGTTGCTGTTTTGAGCAGGAAAACACAGGATTTAGGACCACATAGATCTGGCTTTAAATCTGTCTCTGCCACTGGTTGTTGTTTAGTCGCTCAGCTGTGTCCAACTCTTTGTGACCCTGTGGACTGTAGCCCACAAGGCTCCTCTGTCCTTGGGATTCTCCAGGCAAGCATATGGGAGTGGGTTGTCAATTCCTTCCCCATGGTATCTTCCCAACCCAGGAATGGAACCCATGTCTTCTGCTTGGCAGGCAGATTCTTTGCCATTGAGCCACCTGGGAATCCCCACCAGAGTTTTAATCTTTGACAAATTCCTTAACCTCATTTCTCAAAAGAGGGTACAAATATATACCTAAAGGACTCATTCAATTCATATGTAACAGGTTGATTTACTGGGGTAAAAAGCATGGTGTTATGAACATATCGATGAAAATGGTCTTTTTTTCCCCCTAGTCTACAAGTTCATTACAAAAGAGTGAGAAATCTTTATCCTCTCTCCATAATAATTTTTGCTGGCAGTCTAGGCTGCTTTTACTCCCAAAAGAAAAAGGTCACAGGCCATTGTTTTACAGAGTCCAAGTCACAAGTCCAAACTCATTCACTGATGACAGGCCCATGAACCTGGTTTGTTCTAAGCTGTTTTGTTCCATCTGTACAAGGCTGATATGAAGCATTTTTAAAATAAATTTGAGTGAATTCCAACACTTAATAATCAAGAGCTATCCAACATCATTAGCCATTTGGGAAATGCAAATCAAAACCACAATAAGATACCACTTCACACCCACTGAAATGACTGTAATCAAAAGGGCAGACAATAACAAATGTTGGTGAGGATGCAGAGAAACAGGAACTCTCAGCGATTTCTGGCAGGAATGTAAAATGGTGTAGCTACTCTGGAAAACAGTTTGCCAATTTCCTTTAAGTTAAACATGAATGTACTGGACTTCCTTGGTGGTCCAGTAGTAAAGAATCCACCTGCCGATGCAGGGGATACAGGTTCGATCCCTGGTCCAGGAAGATTCCACATGCTGGGGGACTAAGCAACTAAGTCTGCACACGGCAAGTACTGAAGCCCATCCACCCTACAGTCCATGCTCTGCAGCACTAGAAGCCACCACGATGAGAAGCCCATGCACTGCAACTAGAGAAAGCCTGCAGGCCGCGGTGCAGCCAAAAATAAATAACAAAAACAAACAAACAAAAAGCCAGAAATGTACCATGTCACTCACAATTCTATCCTTAGATATCTACCAAAAAAAAAAACAAAAACAAAAGTAAATATATATGGACACAAAAACTTGTACATAAATGTTCATAGCAGCATTATTCATTATGTCCATTCATTATGTCCATCAACTGGTAAACGGGTTGACAAAATGTTGTACACCCACACAATGGAATACTATTCAGTAATAAAAAGAAATAAACTACAGACTCATGCAGCAACAGGGATGAACCTTGAATACATGTTCAGTGAAAGAAGTCAGACAGGGAAACCACATTCTGTATTATTCCATCTATATGAAGTGTCCCCCAAAGGCAAAGCTCTAGAGATAAGAAGTAGAACATTAGCTGCCCAGGGTGAGGGCTGGGGTGAGAAGAAGGGAGGACAGTACAGGGATTAACAGTAAATATACCCGTGGGATCTTATTGTGATGATGAAAGTGTTATAAAATTGATTTATGGTGATGGTTACACAACTGGATAAATTTACCAAAACGTCTATTTTATGGGATTCCCAAGTGGCTCAGTGGTAAAGAATCCACCTGCCAATGCAGGAGATGAAGGAGACACAGGTTCTGTCTCTGGGTGAGGAAGATCTCCCGGAAAAGGAAATGGTGACCCATGCCAGTACTCCTGCCTGGAAAATTCCATGGACAGAGGAGCCTGGTGGGCTATAGTCCAGGGGGTTGCAAAGAGTTGGACATGACTGAGCACACACACACACACTGAATTTTATACTGTAAATTACATGATTTGAAAAATATACCTTAACAGGTAATGTTTTAAGAAAGAAGAGAGTTCTCTCATGAAAATTCAGATTTCTGGCTTCCCTTGAAAACATGGAAGATCTGGAAATTCAGCACCCATTGGCTGGTGCCTGAGTTGCTGCTCATTTTGAAACAAAGCCTGTGTTCCAGAGCATGCCTCAGCCGCCACCACTCCCTCTAGTCTCTTAAAGCCGACCTGCCTTATTCACTGACATTCTTTGCTTGGTCTTTTTAGGTGTCTATGAGTTTTTAGCTCCTATCATGCCTGTCAAGGGATTTCATGTCAGATCATTCCAGAGAGATAAGAGGAAAGGTGGTGTTTTTGAATTGAAGAGCTGTTCCCCTGCAAGAGGTGAAGGTATAGGAGATTTGTGGCACCCATGAGAAGGGTTTCCCTTTCAACATGCTTCCTGGAAGAGGTAGGACTTCCAGGCAGAGGTTACTCCACTGACCACCCTACAGCCCACTCAGGGCAACAATTCCTGACTGATAAGAAGGATGGGTGCTCAACTATGGTATCTTGAAACAGAAGGAGGAATAATTAAAAACAAACAAACAAAAAAATCTCTCATGAGTTGAGAAAGAAGGAACTTTCCAGAATTTTCTTGGGCCCCTTAAGTGCTGGAGTTTTGAGGGGGGGGAACAGAAGAGTCGGCTGAAAATGACTAATTTAAGACATCTCACCAACCACGCAGGATAGGGCTAACTCACATCTGATTTTAGAAAAACAAAGGATGATAGTCCTTGCATCCTAATGTCTTAGAACAAGTCATACCTGTAACAAATGCTTTTTGTATCTGCGAGTGATGCCCATTGCTATGGAGACATCTGTATCGACAGGCAGGGTCCCTATCCTGAAGGGGCACACAGTTCAGCTGGAAATAAAAGCAAATTGGCAAATGATTGTAAGAGAGCAGGGGTTTTTAATCTGGAGTGCATGGAAACCTAAAGAGTTTTAGGGG
Organism: Bos taurus; assembly: GCF_002263795.3. Classification (NCBI taxonomy): domain Eukaryota; kingdom Metazoa; phylum Chordata; class Mammalia; order Artiodactyla; family Bovidae; genus Bos; species Bos taurus. The sequence continues at coordinate 28,188,336 of NC_037346.1, forward strand.
TTTTATAAAATCTCTAAAATTACATAAAAAATGTATTGTGTTCTCCCCACCACCACCCCCTCAGGGAGAAGATGTACAGTTTTTAGTAGATTCTCATAGAACACTCTGATCCAAAAAGTTTGCAAGAATGCAACATAGCATTAAGTACTACATCAAGTTTAGTGAGATCTAGGGACACGTAAGAGGGTCACTTAACCCAGAACGGTGGCAGGGGTGGGCGTCAGGGAAGTTCCAGAAAGTCTTCTTAGAGACAGTAATTTTGAAATTATAATCTGAAGAAGGCGGCACTAACCAGACCAAGAGAGGAGAATAATGCTTTCAGAGAAAAATAGCACAGAGAAGAGACAGTACAGGGCTTTCCAAGCTCAGAAAAAAGCTCACAGCAGAGCAGTGCTACAGCAAAGCAAACAAGTGTGAAGGAGTGTGAAATACAGGGCTGGGGAGGTAGGCAGGGGCCAGATGGGAGGTGTAGACCAGGAAATGGAATTCAGATTTTATCTGGAGGACAGTGGAGAACGATGGGAGAGGTTTCATCTGACGAGTAAAATGACCAAGCTTGTGTTTCTTCCAGGATTCCTTTGGTTATAACATAGAGAATGGATCAAAGTGGCGGGGCAGGGTGGGGGCGGTTAAGAGGCTGCTGCCACAAACAGTCCAGCGAGATGATGGTGACTTGGTCAAAGCAGCCTGGAAAGATGTGGTCAGATTGCGGTGATTACTCTTGCAAAGGTTAAGGGAGCTATTTCAAGCGCCAAACCAACACATGAAGATATAAAAGTGCTTTAACATGTGTGAGGATATCTTCAAGTGCCTGATGGTGGTTTAGTCATTCAGTCCTGTCCGACTCTTGCGACCCCATGAACTGTGGCCCACCAGGCTCCTCTGTCCATGGGATTTTCCAGGCAAGAATCCTGGAGGGGGTTGCCATTTCCTTCTCCAGGAGACCTTCCTGACCCAAGGATCAAACCCAGGTCTCCCACAGTGCAGGCAGATTCTTTACCGATTGAGCTTCAAGTGACTAGCACATTATAAACTCAATCCCTTCCTCCATTTTCTCATGGCCCCCTGAATTAAAAAAAAGCCCTCACTGCATCCTGTACACACACTTATAAAAGCACCTATATAAACCTTCTCATATGTTTTCATCTCTATCCCTGTATCCCCCTTCGAAACCAGTGCTGTCCAGCACAAGTAGAATGGGAGCCACCAGTGCAAGCCACATATATAAGTTTAAACTTTCTAGGGGATACATTTTAAAGGTAAAGCAAAATAACTGATTAGTTATAATGACATATTAACCCAATACAAAAAGAATATTACATTTCAACATGTCGATTAAGAAATCACTAACAGGCTATTTCACATTTTTTTTCTTGTGCTAAGTGTTTAAAATCTGATGTCTCTTGCGGACATACAGCACATCTCATTTCAGGTTGGCCACAAGGAAATGGCAACCTACTTCAGTATCTTGCCTGGAGAATCCCATGGACAGAGAAGCCTGGAGGGCTACAGTCCATTGGGTTGCAAAAGAGTCAGACACGACTGAGCGATTAATGCTACATTTAAGTGCTGGAGAGCTACATGTGGCTGGTGGCTTCCATAGAGGACCCTACAGGGATAGACTGTAAACTTGCAGCCAAAGTCAATGTTTTCAGCTGTATCCCCAGTAACTAGCTCAGTGATTGATATGGAGCAGCTGCTTAGTAAACGCTTGTTGAACCGAAAGATGGAGGGATGAATGGGGAGATCCTTTGAATGGGAGACAGCTTTCCAGATGTCATTTGAGCTGAGCCTGAATCCCAATCGCCTTCCCAGGGCTTCCCTGGTGGCTCAGCTGGCTCAGCTGGTAAAGAATCTGCCTGCAATGAGGGAGACCTGGGTTCAATCCCTGGGTTGGGAAGATTGCCTGGAAAAGGGAAAGGCTACCACTCCAGGATTCTGGCCTGGAGAATTCCATGGACTGCATAAGTCCATGGGGTTGCAAAGAGTTGGACACAACTGGGCGACTTTCACTTCACTTCACTTGAATCCCAATCAGGATTGCAACAGTAGAGGATAGTGGACGGACTGCAAGGGCCAGGATACAAGGAACCGAAGCACGGACAAGGAAAAGTGATACCAGGACACAGTGGGAAGTAACAGCGTTTGACTAAAGTACAGAATACATGCTGCAGAAAAGGTGAGAAGTGACCCTGAAGGTTCCTGGAAGCTGACACTGGAACCCTATACACGTCTGGGGATTCCCAAGCTGCCAGTGTAATTGCCATCAGTAAATATTTAAGGGACAAATGAAAAGAGAGGGAAGAGGACAGGGCAGCAGGAAAGAGACAAGGAAGCAAGAAAGAAAGGGAAGAGAGAGCAAAGTGATAATGACCACTGGCGTGAACGTTGGCAAATCACAAACAGTAGGCAAATTTCTTAAAGGATCCAGGTTGTCTCAATGGAAAGAGGAACAGGTTACTGGAGTGTTTGCAAACAGATGGAGAAGTCTGAAGTCTGGTGAGTGGTTAGAGATGAAAACAGGGTCATTGGTCTCAAGAGTATCTGTGGTCCCTGGTGGGAAGGTGAAGGAGTTACATGTTGGTCCAGAGAACTCCAGTTTGAAACCAAGCCTCGGGGCTTCCCTGGTGGCTCATTGGTAAAGAATCTGCCTGCTAATGCAGGAGACACGGGTTCGGTCCCTGGTTCAGGAAGACCCCACATGCTGCAGAGCAACTAAGCCCATGCGCCACAACTATTGAACCTGTGCTCAGAGCCCTGGAGCTGCAACTATTGAGCCCACGTGACCGCAGCTACTGAAGCCTGCGAGCCCTAGAGCCCATGCTCTGCAACGAGAGAAGCCCTCGCAATGAGAACCCTGCCCACCACAACTAGTGAGTAGCCGCTGCTCTCCACAACTAGAGAAAAGCCCCAGAAGCAATGAAGAGCCAGTACCATCATGAGTAAATAAATAAGAAATCAAGCCTGATTGCTATTATATGACACAGAATTATTGTCACCTCTGCATTAAGCAGCCAGGCCTGGTTTGCATTGCTCCTACTTACCAGGTGAAGAGAAAAATCAAGAAATTGCCCTGGATTTGCTAAAAAATGGATTTTTACCCCTATGATTCTTAGGGGTAAAAAAAAAAGCACGTGGACATCTCATTGGAGGTTGCTTTAAAAATCCAAATCACAGGACTTGGGACTTCCATGGTGGCCCAGTGGTTAAGACTCTACATTTCCACTCCAGGAGAATCTGGTTCAATCCCTGTTTGGGGAACTAAGAACCCACCAGCCTCGAGAAGCAGCAAAAAAAAAAAAAAATCCTGCCTGATACTGGGTACGTCCTTAATCTCTCTAAGCCTTGGTTTACTTTTGTGCAAAACAGGAAAAACAATACCTACTTAGTAGGGTAGCTACAAGGCTTAGATACAGTGAGGTAACACTGGTAAAGGTCTTGGCACAAATTACCCCTCAGTAGTGTTAACTCTTTATTGTGCCTGAGTGCACAGTTGCTTCAGTTATGTCCAACTCTTTGCAACCCTATGGACTGTAACCCTCCAGGCTCCTCTGTCCTTGAGATTCTCCAGGCAAGAATACTGGAGTGTGTTGCCATGCCCTCCTCCAGGCGATCTTCCCAACCCAGGCCTTGAACCTGAGTCCCCTGTATCACTGGTGGATTCTTTACCCACTGAGCCATCTGGGGAGCCCATTACTCTTTATTATTATCATGCTATTCATTAGCAGTATCATTACCCTTTGACAAGACTTATACACAGCTTTTCAGAGGATGTTTATAGTGTTCCACTATTTTCTCTAGATGTGTATTCATTCTGTTGCATTACTAGCCTCTCTACTTTTGCATATCTTTTAAATTCTCCACAACATAAAATTCAAATATTATTTTTGTTGATGATTTCTACTGAAAGGGCTAGATTCTAAGGAAAGGAAATGAGATCCTGGAGAAAAATAAAAAAAATATTTGGCTTTGATTTTCACAATCCTGCATAATCTGATCTCAACCAACCTTCTTAAATTCATGTTGCCTGCCTCATCACAGCTGTTTCTCCTAATAATCACCTCTCCTGGGCCTTCTCCATCTGCCTTTTTTTTTCTGGCCATCTTCTCCCTTTTGCTTATGCTATTTTCCATTGGACAGCCTTTTCCAAATCCACCTGGACAAGTCCTCCCAGGAGGGGAGCCCTGTTGAAGCTCTTCAGTGTGAGGAACACCAGTGAGCAGCTCAAGCAAAGGCCCTCGTTCTCTTCAATTTTAGACTCAAGTTTCACAGTCACGCAGCGTTTTTGGCACATTCAGAAAGGGTGGTTCCTGCTCTGCCTTTAGATGTTCTTATGAGAGGAGATTTCCCAATTTCCTTCTATTGAAAGCACTGATGGGTGTGAGCCCACTGATAATAACACCATTCTCCACACCAGGTATATGAAAGTCGGCTGGCAGGAAACAGAGGGCCACCCAGGAAGCCCGCTTCCTCACAGGAGCTCCAGAGCCTGCAGATGCCCTTCAGGTGGATGTGTGGGACTCACAGAATCTAGACCTCGAGGATCAGAAGAGCCCGGTGCCCTGCGTTCTCCTGCTCAACACGGTGAGCATCCCCTGCCCGGACCCACACTTTTCCCAGCAGGACCTGGCACTGGTTCTGGTTTCTCTCTCTCCATGGCCACATGAAGAGGCTGTAGAAGCCACCCAGTCACCATTTCACAGATGACATATGGAGTTGGGGACTTGCCCAGTAGCACAGAGCCAATCAGTGCAGAGCCAGGACTCAGCCCTCCGTCACCTGCCCACGCTCCATCCAGGACTTTGTGTGTGTCATCGTTGTCAGCCGTGGCCATTTTGTGGTGCACCTACTGTGTGCAGCAGAAAAGAACACAGAGCATCTCAGGAAGGGTTGTGGAATTCAGAAGATGCTAGTGTGTTTAGTGGGGCGAGGGGGACAGGTTGGGGAGGAGTGGGAAAGGACTCATGGAGATAGGCTGATTCTCAGCTTGGACAGAAGTAGGGAGGGAATGGCCCAGGGCATCAAGATAACAGGGACTTCCCTGGTGGTCCAGTGGCTAAGACTCCATGCTCCCAAGGCAGGGGTCCCGGGTTCGATCCCTGGTCAGGGAACTAGATCCCACATGCCACATGCAACTGAGAATTCACGTACTGCAACTAAAAGATTCTGAATGCTGAAACTAAAGATCCCACAATGAAGATTGAAGATCTGTGCACTGCAACTAAGACCAGCCAAATAAATAAATAAGATAATGGGGAGACAGAGCTAGAAACCTGAGGAAGATTTAAGTAAAGGTGTGCCCTTCCTCCCCCAAAGCACCCATTCACGACTCATGGAGACAGCCAGTTACCTTCTCTACCTGTCAGCCTGTGAAAACACCTAAAACTCTTTCCATGTCCCCAGATGAAGGGCCAGAGGCTCCAGGCTCAAGCTAAAGAAGGTACTATCTAGATAATATGGATATCAGCAGGGAATATGCAGCAGAATGATCATACAGAGATGCTTAGGAGACACAGCCTGAGTCCAAATCCCGGCTCAGGGGTGACTTGACCTTGGACCAGTCACTGAAGCTCTCCGGGTCTCCTTCTCCTCCCTCCTTGACCTGAGTTCTGGAGCCGCTGCACACAGAGTGATAAGCATGGTGCCTGGCACACAGGTGACCGCTTAGAAGATGGCAGCTGTTATTCTGGATCTTTGCTCCTTGGTCTCCCTCCTCCTGGCTGCTGAGTCAACAGGAAGTTGGCCTGTAGACAAGCGAGCTCCCCGGAACATACCTGGAGTCGAGACCTAGTCAAAAATTTTCTCTCTTCATGGCCACATCTTTCATTTCGGGGGAAATCTGGAAGAGCTAAATTGGGAACGGAAAATTTGCATCTGACGAAAGGTATGTGCAAACACATGTTTGCAAATGAGGTCAAGGTTTCAAAATACCCCTTCTCTGACAGATGAGTCAAGCCCCACACAGTGGTCTTACTATTTACCATGCATGACGGCACATTCCCTCAGAGACTGATAGCGTCGTCTGCCAGGAGTTATATCGGAAGGAGTTACTCATTGGAAAATGTGGCTGCCTTGCCCAGACTGAGATCTGAACTTGGACTTCCAGGGATTTCACCCAAAATAAGCTGAATTCCTCAGTTATAACTGTCAAAGAAACAGAGCCAAGGAATCTGTGTGCCAGACCAGCGCCAGTTCCTGCTGGGAGACGTGTGGGTCCAGGCAGGGGATGCTCACGGTGTTGATCGGGAGAACACAAGGCACCAAGGCTCTTCTGACCCTCATGGCATCTGTCATTACTGCCTGGGACTGCGGCCAATTGGTCATCACTTGTCCTTGATTCAGTTATCCCCTACTCCCTCGGCAACTATTTTATGATCACCTAATAATAATAGCAAACAACTGTTTAGTACTGATTGTCTTCCAGACACTGTGCCAGATGCCTTACATGTGTCATCTCGAGTCATCCTTCCAACACTCCTGTGAAGTATTACCATAGACCAAGTAGGTCAACCACAAGAGAGATGTATGGAAAAATGTAAAAGCCTGGCTATAATGAAGCGGGACTTCTTTCTGAGTCTCCTGCCCCCTCCACTCACATGTGATGGGGTGGAATGAACTAAATGGCTCATCCAATTGAAATCTCTATCTGATCTTTTTATTATTATTAATTTGGCCATGCCACTGTGTCACGTGAGGTCTTAGTTCCCAACTGGGGATCGAACTCACTGCCCCTGTATTGGAAGTGTGGGACCTGGACTACAGGGGAAGTCCCCTTATCTGATTATTTAAATAGTCCTTTTAGGTAATGCTCAGTCTCTCAGACCACCTGCTTCCCCAGTTCCTGCTGCATCTCTTTCTTTTTTTTTTTTTCTTAGCCCCTCCCCCTGCTCCTGCCTCCTCCCCCTAGTCCCTCCCTCTCTGCATCTCTTTCTTTCTTTCTCCCTCCATCTTCCTCCATCTTCCTCCATCTTCCTAATTGTGTTGGGATATGTGGAGAAGGGTATATGACTCACTCCGTCTTGTGGTTGAGGGTAAGTTTGGAAGTTGCTGATTTACTTTCCTCTGGTCTCTGAGGAATGCCCATGTCTTCTCATTTGACCTCTGGGCACACACCATTCTCCTCCTCCAACCACTTGCCCAAGAAGACCATGCTCCTCAGCCTGGCTTTCAAGTCTCTCTCCACGCTAGGAGTTGGATTTTCACCTTCCAGTTTTCTCTCATCTGTTTCTAGTCTGTTCCACAAGACCCAGCTTAGATCCAGCTACACTTTAATAAAGCCTTTTGGGCACCACTGCCTGATCATTCCCTATCTCTGGACTTCTAGGGCCATTACATCTGATGATGAACTCTGTATTTCTTTGAAAGCGCTCTTTTCTTACTGTTTCATAAAATTACTTATATCCATTGTTGTTATTTAATCTTCTGAGGGCTTCCCTGTTGGCTCAGCTAGTAAAGAATCCGCCTGCAATGTGGGAGACCTGGGTTCGATCCCTGGGTTGAGAAGATCCCCTGGAGAAGGGAAAGGCTACCCCCTCCAGTATTTTGGCCTGGAGAATTCCATGGACTGTGCAGTCCATGGGGTCGCAAAGAATCAGACATGACTTTCACTATCACTTTCAAGCTCCTCTGGGGGCATAGATGATGCTTTGTATCTTGTTGAACACCCCACCACACCAGCAAATCTAATCCAGAGTCTACTACACAGAAGGATTGTGGTTGTTCACAGACAAAAGATACATATCCCTGGTATATTAGGAGCTTCTAAAAATGGAGACGAAAATAACCAGTAACACCAGGGAAACCAGCTAAAGATATGAATAGATAATTCACAGAAAAAGAAATGAAAACAGTCCTTAATCATATGGAAAAATGCTCAAACTCGCTCGAAACAAGAACGATACAAATGAAAGCTCACAGATATAATTTCCAACCTATCAGATTGGCCCAAACTCAAAAGTTTTACAACATACTCTTGGCAAGAAACAGGCACACACCATGTGACCAGGGAACCATACTTCGTTACGTAAGAGTCTATCGCATGTACGCGGGGAGGAAGAATTTGACGAGGCAGTTTATTTGTCTTTGCTCTAACCTGAACGCTTTCCATGCTCAAATCCTCCCTATCCTTCAAAGCTGTGTCCAGTGTTGACACAGACAAACATCTCCAGTGTTGGCAACAGCATGACCCACACACATTCATGGCACCGGACACAGTCATCGTTGTCTCAGGCCAGAGGGCAAGAGACAGGAAGTTATTTCCCTGGCGCCTTAATGGTGTTAGTTATGACAGAGGGTGTTTAGGGCCCTGCATCACAGTGTACCAGTGCTAAGTACTGGTGGACCAGTGTCCAAGGCACTCATGGGTCCTTTGGTAAGTGTATTGTTTGTGTTTGTGATACGTGGAGCCCTCTACAACATGGATTCTGGAGCAGGATCCAGGGTCCTGGGGCTTCCTGGGTGGTGCGAGTGGTGAAGAACCCGCCTGCCAGTGCAGGGGACATGGGTTCTATCCATAGTCTGAGAAGATCCTATGTGCCTCAGAACAACAAAGGCCGTGTGTCACAGATACTGAGCCTGTGCTCTCGAGCCTGCCATCTGCGACTACTGAGCCCATGCACCCTAGAGCCCATGCTCCACAACAAGAGAAGCCGCCGCAATGAGAAGCCTGTGCACCGCAACAGAGAGTAGCCCACATGCAGCACTGAAGACCCGGCGCAGCCGAAAATAAATAAATACACATAAAATCTAAAAAAGTGTTTCCTAGCTCTGCCCACGGAAAAGGCCTAGAAACAATGGGCACCCCTAGAGCACCCCTATTGTGGTCTACAAATGCCATCTTCCTTGGGGAAGTGGCAGAGTCCAGGCCCCAGACAGGAAATATGAGCTGAGCCTGAAATATCTTATCGGAACAGAAAGCAAGGAAACAAAATATCAAAACCTACTGAGTTGTGACAAAAGGACACACAGGAGCAAAGTTGATGAGGCTCCCTCTGGTCAAAGACAGGAGGCAGGCGCTGCTTGAGTATCAAAATGATATAACAATGGTGATGAATGGAAACATGTTAAATAATACAGGAGTTCATAATGATTAAAACAAAAAATCGAATGCATGGGCTACCTCTGAAGAACGCAAGGGAACAATCTCATGATTCTAAAAACAAGAATGGAATGTGCTTAGTCACTCAGTCACGTCCAACGCTTTTGGACCCCATAGACCACCACTCTTGGACCACCAGGTTCCTCTATGGGATTTCCCAGGCAAGAATACTGGAGTGGATTGCCATTTCCTTCTCCAAGGGGGATCTTCCCAATCCAGGAATCAAACCTGGGTCTCCTGCTTCGCAGGTAGATTCTCTACCAACTGAGCTACAAGGGAATCCCACGAACAAGTAAATACATGTTTAAAAAAATCAAGCATTTATCTTGCCTTCCCTATGTAAACTGTACCTTCAGGATAACCAAAGAACTGATGAGGGAAAAGTTTGTCTCTTTATAGAAGCACTGCAATTACTGGGGCTTCCGAGGTGGCGCAGTGATAAAGAACCCGCCTGCCAATGCAGGGGTCATGAGTTTGATCCCTGGTCCAGGAAGATCCCACATGCCATGGGGCAACAAAGCCTGTGAGCCACAACTCTTGAGCCCACACTTCCTAGAGCCCATGCTCTGCAGCAAGAGAAGCCATTGCAATGAGAAGCCCATGTACTGCGACTAGAAAGTAGCCCCTGCTCACTGCAACTGGAGAAAGCCTGAACAGCAATGAAAATAGAAGAAAAAGTAAAAAAATATATATATATATTATATATATATATGTAAAACAATGGAGGGGTTGAATATTCCTTAGATATTTGGTAATATAAAGTAATCAGTGTTAATTTTTTTGTTGTGATAATGATACTGCAGCTATCTTTTTAAAAATATTCCCTATCTAGAGGTACCTGCCAACATATTTAAAACAAAATGATGCTGGGAGTTATTCAAAATAATCTAGAAGAAGGTGTGGGTAACATTATCATTGAAACAAGACTGTCTATGAGTGAAGAACTATTGGTAGATGGGAGACAGATCATGGTGGGGATGATCCTTAAACTATTCTGTCTTTGGCTTAGTTTTGAATTTTCCATAATAAAAAGTTAAAAGTAAATAAGATTGAAAGGTTATTTTTAATTATAAAAATAGTGCATGCTTTCTTGAAAAATATTAAGGAACATAGAAAGTGAAAGGTAAAATCTCCTTAATGCTTGATCCTTGATCTCAGCAGTAATCACTACAAATGGTTCAGTAGATTCTGTTTTTGTTTTTTGTTTTTTTAATGTATTTTATTTATTTGACCCCACTGGGTCTTAGCAGTGGCACATGGGATCTTCAGTTGTGGTCCACAAGTTCTTAGTTGTAGATTCTTGTGGAATCTAGTTCCCTGACCAGGGATTGAACCCGGGCCCCCTGCATGGGGAGTGTGGAGTCTTAGCCACTGGACCACCAGGTAAGTCCGGAGGTAAGGTTTTGAGTTACTGCTCAGACACTGTCACTAGGCTACTCTAAGTGGGGGATATATTCCCCCAACTCTGGGTGCTCAGGCTTAATCATGGGACTCACTGGACCAAAGTTCAGAGACTCTTTAAGAGCCAGAACATGTTCTCTTGCCTGTCACCATATTCCATGAAGTTTAATCCCAGAGTGAAGACAACGAGCCATAACCTGCCCACGACACCCTGTGTACATGACAAGTAAACCATCATCGTGGCAGACACTGAGATTTTTAGTCATTTATCACTGGGACACACCCCTCACCTGTTCTGAAGAATATCATATCCTTCTGAGTCTTTTCACTGTGCATCAATAAAATAGTTTTCCTCCAAATACACAGATTATTATATTCAATTTGCTTTTTTTTTTTAACTCAACATATCATGGGCATTTGAGTCTACTCTAAAATCTGAGTTTGCAAAGCCCCCCCGCCCCCCAAATAATTTCCCGAAGCCAAAAATATCTGTTTCTTTAAAATATGGGACAGTGGAGAAAGTTCTCCAGCAAAAACTCATGCAGGAAGTAAGCTGAGGGGGTCAGGGTGTGAATTCCAACATTACAGCCCTTCTTGTTATCAGAGGATAATTGGCAGTGGATTTGCACGATTCCAAGGGTTTTCCTGCCCAAGGAAGGAAGGAAATCTCCAAGGTTGTTGAAGGGCCCGTCTTTCTCTTTGTAATCTCGTAGGCGCTGCCTGTGGTGAGAAGCAAAATCCTGGATTTCCTCTACAGCCTGGAGTCAGAGGGCTGTTACTGCACTTCTGACTGCAGCTAAAGTGCGGGGAGAACTGAGCTTTTAGTTTTTCAGTTATATTATCAAACTCGAATTCAAACTGGCCTCCTGGGCTCCCTCTGCCTTATCATGGCACCCCCATGCTGCCAGGTCCAGACATTGGAAACCATCTCTCACTCTCCAAACACCTAGCATATGAGCTCCAAGGGGGCAGAGATCTTTCTCTGTTTTGTTCACTGCCATGTCCTGTCTGTAACACTGCCTGACACATAGTAGGTACTCAATAAATAAGTCAGGAGTGAATCAACCTAAGCAGCTGCCCAGTCCTGTGGCTTCTCCCTCTATAATTTAGCTCTGATCTATAATCCTCTGTTAAAGAGAGTCACCATTTCTTGACAGTGTTCCCATCGAGATGTGGAGTGTATGTCCCCAACTCTTGACGCTGGGTAGATTCTGTGACTATTTGAACCTACAGAATATGGCAGAAGTGGGAGTGCCACTCTCCAGGCCCAAAATTTGAGAGACAAGCAAGTTCTACTTCCTGTCTCTCCAACTCTCACACTCTCACAGGTCCTGAGAGACGACATGCAGAGAGAGAAACGACCGAGACCAGCTTTCCGGCCAAGGAGCTGGACACAAGAGTGATGCTCTCTTGGACCCTCCAGACCATCTCAACCTACCAGCTGAACAGCACTGAGTGACTCTAGTTGGGTGTTTTGCTGAATAGAAGAATCATTCAGCTGAACCTGGGGCTGATCCACCTAACTGCAGCTAAGTCCAAGTTCTCAACCTCCACGATGAAGAGGTAATAAAATTGTTGTCATTTGAAGCCATTAAGTTTTGGGGTGATTTGTTAATGCATCAATAAATTACCAAATTCTACCCTGCATGGGACCTTATAACTTCTTACCTAGAGAACTGACTCCTGCATTTAGCCCCCTGCCATTCCAACCATGCTCTACACTGCTCAGTTTATTTTCTTGAAAAAGTTGTGGGAGTCCTGTTCGGGGGCGGGGAAAGTATTTTCAAGAGAATATAGCCCAATCTCTTTAACCTGGTCCATCTGGCCTTCCAAGATCGCTCTTAAAAAAATATATATATATGTGTGTGTGTGTGTGTGTGTATTTTATTTGACTGTGCCAGGTGTTAGTTGCAGCTCGTGGGATCTTTGATCTTTGTGACATGTGGGATGGTTAGTTGCAACATGCAGAAATTTTAGTTGTGGAATGCACACTCTTAGTTGTGGCACGTGGGGTCTAGTTCCCTGGCCACGGATGGAACATGGGCCCCCTGCATGAGGGAAATTGCTAAGATCACTCTTTGAACTCAACTTTCCAAGTTCTCCTATTTTCTCCTATGTTCCAGCCAAGTTTAATCTTTGGTTCACTCCTTTGACACCCTATAATTTTTATTTTGTTCATAAAGTTCCTCCTCCTGGAATGCCCTTCATCTTATCTGCATATATCCACATCCTGCTTGCCTTCTAAAGACATCTGAGAATGTCAATTTCCCTCATGGCAATAACCCTCTCTCCTGAATTTCCACATCATTTGATCTAAGATTCTCATAAAATGTACCCTTTTCTGCCTTGTTAACATTATACTTTAAAACTGTGTTTTTAGGACTTATAGGGTGGTCCAGTGTTAAGACTCCATGCCTCCAAAGCAGGGGACATGGGTTTGATCCCTGAACAGGGAAATTCCACATGCCATGCTGTGCGGCAAAAAAATAAAACCAAAACCATGTCTCTAACTTCCTAATAGACCATGGAATCTTGGAAGGCGGGGTTCATATCTTATTTACTTATTACCAAAACTAGCAAAGAACCCAGGTCTTGGTAGGTCCTTACTAATTATTTGCTGGACTGACAGGAGGATAAACAGGGTGAATGGGCCAAATTTGCTGGAACTACACTGCTGGGCCTTTGGGCCTCTCTCCGCTTCTCAGCTCTGTTTTCTTCTGTCTTGGTTGCTTTCAGAGGCAGGCTCTGCCAGGTGGTAGCACAGATGGTCTCTGGCAGCTTTTCGCTTACACCCCACCAGTTTAGCACCACCCCCACCCCCACCACCCCACCAGTCAAAAAGGGTGCCTCTTTTTTCCCAATAGTTCCAGAAAAAGTCTAGGAATGAGGACTCACTAGACATACAGGAGGCCTTTCCCTGAGCCAATCACCCTGACTCTAGTGAAGGAATGGACTTTCCTGAGTGTCTAGTCCCCTGAGTTTTCAGGGGACCCATGGGCTTCCCAGGTGGCTCAGTGGTAAAGAATCCACCTGCCGATGCAGGAGATGCAGGTTTGATTCCTGGGTGGGAAGATTCCCTGGAGAAGAAAATGGCAACCTGCTCCAGGATCCTTGCCCGGGGAAATCCCATGGACTGAGGAGCCTGGCAGGCTACAGTCCATGGGGCTGCAAAGAGTCAGATACAACTCTGCGACTGAACAACAACAAGGAAGCTACAGCTGGAGCTGGTGGTGGAGGGAATCGTCCTAATGGAAAAAGATGGGCTGTTAACCAGGAGTGTGGAATGGAGGTTGGATAGGAAACACCACAGATTCCACCCCACCCATCCTGGAAGGAGAGACCGAGCCCTACAGAAAAACACTGCTTTTCCTCAAGCTTAGTGTTAGGTACCTGCTCTTCACTGGCCCCTTTAAAAAGAACTGTGCCGGGAATTCCCTGGTGGTCCAGTGGCTAAAAATCCAACAATCCCTGGTCAGGGAACTAAGATCCCCCATGCTGCAGAGTATGGGGTCTTGGGTTCCCCGGGTCCACTCGCCGCAACTAGGGAGCCCAAGTGCCACAGCTAGGGAGCCCACATGCCATAACAGAAGATCCTGTGTGCTGCAACTAAGACCCGACACAGCCAAATAAATATGTATTTTTTAAAGATAAGCCTGGCTATATAAAAAGGCAAAGTCCCTGGCAGTCCAGTGTTAGGACTCTCTGCCTCCACTGCCAGGGAACTGGGTTTGAATCTTGGTCAGGGAACTAAGATCCTGCAAGCTGTGTGGTGTGGCAAATAAATAAATAAATAAATAGATCTATGCCATCCAGGTATCCAAACACAGTATCCAGGGCCCATGATGGCTCTGCCCCTCCCCCATCTCTGCTCTTTATCCAAACCACCTTTTATTTGTCTCTGATTTGCCTTTCTTACTAACGTCCTCTTTCCTGGCTCACTAGCCCCCTTAGCATCCATGTGCATAAAATATAAGAGCTGTTTAATGCCACTTCCCTGCCCAGCCCTACCTGTACCACCATTACGTATTTATATCCTCGGTCTGCTATTGTCCATCAGACAGAAAAGCCAATCTGAGCAACCGGAAGACAGAGTCCTGATGATACAGCTTGGGCTCCTGAAGCCAGCTGTACTTGAAGCTGGCTCTGCTGTGGGTTGAATGGTGTCCTCCAAATTGAAATGTTGAAGTCCCAACCCATGGCATCTGTGAACATGACTGTATTTGGACACAGGGTCTTTGCAGATATAATCAAGTTCAGATGAGGTTGTACAGGTGTCTGTATAAGAAGGTGGGAGCCTTTTAAGAAGACAAGAGACACAGAGACAGACACATAGGGAGGGTGGCATATGATGATGGAGCAGAGATGGGAGAGATGTGTCTCCAAGTTAAGGGCTGCTGGCAACACCCAAAGTTGAGAAAAGCATGGGAAAGATCTCCCCTGGAGACTCCAGAGAGGGAGAAAGCTTCCAGAAGGAACTACCTTGCTGATAACCTGACTTCAGACTTCTAATCTCCAGTATGGTGAGGGAATGTCTCTCTTGTTTTACGCCACCCACTTTGTGATGATTTCTTAGGGCAGATGAGAAGGAAAGTTATGCTATTCCTGTATTTCTCCTTTACTCTCACAATTCTGCCAAACTTCATGATACTTCTATATTTAATACATAATTTTCCTTATTCAGTTTTGGCTGTGCTGGATCTTCATTGCTGCTTGGGCCTCTTCTGTAGTCGCAGTGAGCAGGGGCTACTTGCTAGTTGCAGTCCTCTGGTTTCTCATTGTGGTGGCTTATCTTGTTGTAGAGCGTGGGCTCCAGGCACTCAGGCTTCGGTAGTTGCCATGTGTGGGCTCAGTAGTTGTGGTTCTGGGCTCTAGAACACAGGCTCATTAGTGGTGATGCACAGGCTTAGCTGCCCTTCAACATGTGGGCTCCATCTGGACCAGGGATCAAACTCATGTCTCCTGCATCAGCAGGCAGATTGTTTACTACTGAGCCACCAGGGACGACTTCATGATACTTCTGACCCCAGATGGGTGAGGGTTCCCCCACACCAAGCCACCCTCTGAGCCCAACTGGGTGTCCCACAACTCAGTTCTGACACTGTCTACCTGGAGAAAGCATTAGATTCCATAGACAAAAGGCTCAATCCTCTAAGACAGTCCTCACCCCGACTTCTGATACCAATTTCAAGTCCAGACTGTCACCTGAGCTTCTAACCAACTGGCTATAGGCCAGAGGTTCCAATGTCTCCCTCCTCAAGTTGGATTCATTGGCTACAAAGGCTCACAGAACTCAACATTTTACTCAGTGGATCACTGGTTTATTATAAAAGGACACAGCTCAGGAACAACCAGATGCAAGAGATGCAGAGGGCAAGAGGGAAAAAGGCTCAGAGTTCCATGCCCTCTCTAAGCAACCACACTAACAGAACCTTCGCATGATCACCAACCCAAAAGCTGGGGTTTTATGGTGGCTTCACGACGCAAGCATGAGTGATTACATCACCAGTCACTGTGATCCTTGAATGCAATCTCCAGCCCTATCCCGTCCTTGGAGACCAAGAGTGGGACTGTAAGTTCCAACCTTCTAGTCACACAGCTGGTTCCCCCGGCAACTAGCCTCATCCTCAGATGACTTAGGGGTTTTCCAAAAGTCACCTCATTAATGTAACAAGACACCCTTGATGGCTCTCATCACTTAGGAAATTCCAAGGGTTTTAGGAGCTCTGTGCCGGGAACTGGGATGGAGACCAAATATATACTTCTTAGTATAAATCACAATATCACAGTAGCCCTAGGAAACTAATATGCTTTCTCATTTTTGTCCTGTTTTGTGAGCCAGTGAATTCCCTGGTTGCTTAAGCAGAACTGTCTGTTGCTTACAGCTAAAGTCCTGAATAACACGTGTTACCTATTCTATGCACTAAGGGTGCCAAGGTAAATTAGACCCTGTTCTTAAAAAAAAAAAGCTTTTTAATGTTACTTTTGCATCATTCAATCCCACTCCCCATGTTTAATAGAAAATATATAATAAAGGGTTTTTTATTTTGTTTTTTGGTTGTTGTATTTTTAAACCAAGAACTGATTAGCTGATTCACTCAATTCATTCAGCAAATATTGTGTGCTCATCAACTACGGAAAGCACAGTTTAGTGGTAAACCCATTGAACTATGCCCAACATTGCTTTTTCCTTTTCTTTCCTCCCCCTCTCCTGACCACTAATCTGTTCTCTGCATAGTTCAAGGTCTGATAAAAAATGCTAATGGCTTCGCATGGCATCCAAGACAAGGGCCAGACTCCTTAGCCAGGCACTCAAGGTGCCAGCCTGTATTTCCATAAGCTCCTACTGTATTTGGCTCCCTCTTCTCCTCTACCTCCTTGGCCCCAGCCAATCAAATTACTGATTATTCCACAAAGACCTCTTATGCTTTCCACAGTTGTTACAATCACTCATAGTGACTCTCTCTATACAAAGTCCTTTCCTCCATTTCAAAGTCCTACCCATCTATACCGGTTTCTAGGGCTGTCATAATAAATTACTGCAAATGGGGTGGCTTAAACTGATGGAAATTTCTTCTCTCCACTTCTGGAGGCTACACGTCTGACATCAGGGCAGCACCGTCTGGCTCCCTCTGAAGGCTCTAGGGGAGGTGCTTCCTTGCTTCTTCCTAGCTTCTGGTGACTGCAATCATCATCGGCACTCCTTGGCTTATAGGCCCATCATTCCAACCTCTGTCTCTGCTGTCACACAGCATCAGTATGGGTAATGTTTTTCTTCATTTTCCAGGAAGGCAATTAAGAATAAGTAGCAGATCATTTGATACCCAGTAGGTGGAAAAGACCAGGTAGACAGATGTCTACAATAAAACATAACTGGTTACCTAGTGAGCTAGACTCATCAGTATGCAAAGCAGGAAGCAACCTCGTTCCACACTGTTCTCTTTCAGGAATTAACAATTTCGTCATAAGAGATTTAAAAACTGAGATCAAATCTTTTACCAAAACTCCAGTCTCCCCCAGTGCCACTTTCTGACCAAGGTAATATACTACCTGGCTGATCACTTAGGACCAGTTTCTGCATCCAACCTCTTTCTGCTGGGGGAAGAAGATCTACTTACATGGAATATGGCTTTACTGAGATATCATTGGTTTACAATAACCTATACATTCTTACACAAAGTGTACTACTGATAAGTTTTGATTTTAAAGAGGCTCACTGAACCAAGAATCAAGATAATGAACAGTCCATCATTCCCAAAAGTTTCCTCTGGGCCTTCAGTGATCCTCTCTCCTGTTCTTCCCCCACCCCCTGGGCACCATTCATCTGCTTTCTGGCACTACAGATAAACTTGCCTTTCCCTGCAGAAGGGAAAGGCTACCCACTCCAGTATTCTGGCCTGGAGAATTCCATGGACTGTATAGTCCATGAGGTCGCAAAGAGTCAGACATGACTGAGCGACTTTCACTTCACTTCACTTCCTAGAATTTTATATAAATGGCATCATACCACATGTACTCTCTCTTTTTTTTTTTTTTGGTTGGGCCGTTCTCACCTAGCATCATTCTTTTTAGGTTCATCACAGAGTTCCTCTTCCAGAGGACTGAAGCCTGGCCTCCTTCACAGGTGCACAGGGCCCGTGGGAAAGGCCACTCACCCGTGTCCTGAAACAGAATCCGAGGACGGCCCGATCCCAAGCATCTGCCTCGAGCAGCTCCGCCTTCATTTTCCAGGTGCAGCAGGTTCCAGGGTGAGGCCACTCCAGAGGGATACAGGCCAGGCCACCTGGACTTGAGAAAGGGAAGGGCACCCCATTCTCACCTTCGCACCCCATCCTAATGATTCTGGGGAAACCTGTCCAATTTCGTTGTGGACACTTCTGCTTCCCCTGTGCAGCCTCCAGTGGCTGATGCTTGGAAAGTCCCCTGCTAGGTTTGGGGGCATGACTTTAGTGAGTTCTGCACAGATGGTCTGGAGCCTTTCTGGAGAATATGTGGGCATCTCACGTCCTCTGTTCTCAACGTGGGGGCCTCAGAGCAAACAGAGACAGCAGAAAAAGTTACATGTTAATACCGGTGCAATTACAGGTTGTCAGAGGACACCGTGCACAGAAATACCCCTGTAAGAGTACTGACCCTAGCTAGTTCAGGTGCCTATCACAGGACTGATTTCTAGGAGCCCAGGCTCTTGCGTCATCCCATGCATAGAAAAGCGCCAAAAGCTTTAACTTGGTGTCTGCTTTTCTTTAATTAACAGCCATCTTTTGATGTTCCAACTATTTGGGGTTTTGCTGCAAAAACTCCTCTATATCCTGGCACCCCACACCTTGCCTCTCCGGAGCAGTCCCTCACAGATATCTGACAGACTGCCTCCCTGGCATAAGTTCTCAGAAAGTCTGCCGAGTAAAACATACTTCTCAGCTTTTAGGCTGTACTTTTCCTTTTTTTTTCAGTTGACACAACTCAGGAACAGCCAGATGGAAAGGATGCAGAAGGCAAGGTGTGTGGGAAGAGGGTGGAGCTTCTGCGCCCCGTCCCGCATCAGTGTCCCAGACCCTCCACGCGTTCACCAACCCGAAAGCCCCTCCTTTGGGGGTTTTTGGAGGCTTCACTGCAGAAGTTCAGTTGATTAAATCACCAGCTACTGGTGATGGATTCACCAGTCCCTCTGGAGAATGAAATGGCAAACCACTCCAGTATTCTTGCCTGGAAAATTCCATGGGCAGAGGAGTCTAACGGGCTTCAGGCCATGGGGTCACAAAGAGTCGGACATGACCTAGCGACTAAACAACAACAACCCTTCTCCAGAGGTCGGGGGTGGGGTAAGGTCAGCGGGGGTGGGGGGAACTGAATGGTCTAACTCTCTAATCACACGGTTGGTTCTCCCAGCAACCAGCCCCAGCCATAGGTGTTTTCCAAGACTCTCCTCACTAACCTAACAAAAGACACCATATCAAGCTATTTCCAGGCAATTCCAAGGGTTTTCGGAGCTCCGTGCCAGAAATGGGGTCAAAGACCAAATACATATTTTATATTATGAATCACAACATCACAGTCTTCAACTCTGAGGCTGAAAATTGAATTTGTAACCCCAGTATCCCACACGTCATCAGCTTATGAGGTCACTCTGTCACAATCATAGTAGCCAGGGCCCCAGCCGCCTTGACCACACACTTTTACCAGGATCCTCTGCAAGTTTTCTAGAACTCCAGATGAAATGCCCACGAGACATCTGTCCTGACTCCACTTGCACCATCAGCCCTGAGATCCTGAGTGACTCCACCACTCTTCTCTCCCCAAGGACCCCCTCCTCCACCTACAGCCTGACTCCTTTGGCCTTGGGGAGCCCTCTGAGCCAGTATGGCTCACCCCAGCAGGGCACAGACCCCTTCTTCAAGTGCCCCCAGCAACGCTGATCCTGACTTATTTCATATTTAATACAGGAAATTTGGAGCAAACAGAGAAGATAGCATGGAGGGTCTTCACAGAGGTTCCCTTCTTAGAGTTGTCAATTTATCAAATAAAAATCTAGGTTGCCCAGTTTAAATTGTATGTCAGACAAACAATTTTTTAGTGTCACTACGTTTTGGGCGATATTAGGAACCATGCAACAGTCGGAACATATTTATGCTAAAATATTATTTGTTGTCTATCTGAAATGCAAGTTTAAGTGGGCATCCAGCCTTTTTTTTTTCTGGCATCCAGCATCTTATCTGGAGATCCCACCCCCTTCTGATGCCTTTCAGTCGCCCTTGACATGTCCCCTCCCACAGTGTGGGTATCCTGAATAAACCCTCCTTTCCAGGGAGTCCGGGAGTCCAGGTTTTCCTTCCTTGAGGCTCAAAGCAATAGAAGCAGTTTTCTCCTGCAGAGTCGAGAGTTCCTTCCAAGTTCTGATTTTAGGTCCCAGGATGACTGATCAAGAGAACAACCATTCCTGGTAAGGGAAACCCCACCCACTCCCAGAAGAATGTGCTCTTACCCTTTGGCCCCCAAAAGTCATTAGAACAATATTCTAGAGTCAGGACATTTCCTAAGGTCTTAGTTTGCGTGGCTGTTCTAGAATAACCCGGCCTGGAAGGATATCTGTGGGAGAGTTCAGGTTGCCTGAGGCCTGGACAGGCCATCTAGCTGCCTTTAGGGGCCTCAGTCAGCCATCAGTGAAGATAAGGCTTCAGGCCGCTTTCCTGGATGTTCTGATAACAGCTCCCAGTCCTGGACAAGACACATCACACACCTTCCCAGAAGAAACAGTCATTCTGGAAATATCCGTGATGTGGCTCTGCCCACGGGAAGACGTGTATTAACATTATCACACAGGGAAGTGAAGGGCTTCCCTCGTGCCTCAGACAGTAAAGAATCTGCCTGCAACGCAGGAGAGGTGGGTTTGATCCCTGGGCGGGGAAGATTCCCTGGAGGAGGAAATGGCAACCCACACCAGTATTCTTGCCTTGGGAAACCCAGGAACAAAGGAGCCTGATGGGCTACAGCCCATGGGGTCTCAGAAGAGTCAGACATGACTGAGCAACTAAAAAACAGCAGAGAAGCGAACCTCTGCATCCAGAACAGAGTAACTCAGCTCCTTTACCTTTATAGCATTGAAGGCCTATTAAAAGTTTTCCCCTAAATCAAGGCCAAAATCCCAGCCTCAGTTTAAACAAGAGGACAGCTTGTATATTTTAAATGTTGGGTTTTCCTCCATAGAACCACCAAACTTTCATAGAATCTAGGAGTCCAGTCTTAGCCAAGACCTCAGCAGCTTCCCCAGCTCCATACATACCACGAGTGACTCATTCAACAGATAGATTAAAAAAAACTTTGAATGCCTTGCTAGGTTTTTGTGGTTTTTTTTTTTTGGTTCAAAAATACAGTGATGCTTCAATTACGTAGCTCTGCTGGCACCAAATTCTTAAAAAAACCAATGAGTTTTCCAGATAACTGAAGCTTATCTTTCCGAAAGTCAGTACTTGGTTGACTTTAGGTGTTTTGATTGGAATCTGTCAAAAATGTCACAGCACAGTTCTATGTCTGCTTTTTTTAGTTTTCCGTCTCCTTTGTCCTCGGGCTACCAGATGGTTTAACACTGTTGCTAACACAGTCTGTCTGCAGCGGCTCCCTCCCCGGTCTTGACTCGATGTTGAGGAGGATGTGCTAAAAAAGAGTGAATAGAATTTCCGGGTCTAAAGACTCTTATTCTTACAAATAGAGCTCTTGTCTCTAGTGTGGGACTTTGTGAAGGTTATTCCAGGGGCTCGGGGTTGGGGTAGGGGCTTTATTTTGCTTTGTGGATTAATTTTAGATTTTCATCATTCCAAAAGGTTAAGATTTCTTCCCTTCCGGATCAGTGAGGTGTTATTATCATGAAATGTGCAAGTTCCTTTAGGATGAGCTATAAAAGTTAGGGCTGTTGCTAAGGGAACCAGGCAAAGCTTGCTTAATGTATAAACCTGGTTATTATATTTAAAATTCAAGGAGCAGCCAGAGATTCCTAATGGGAGAGGAAAGACTCTGCCTTTGAAAAAGAAAGTGGAAAATCGCTCCTCTCTCGTGGGACAGGGAGGCTTCTGAAGCTCATCAATTGAAGCCTAGAGACAAGCTTCTGTGACCCTTCTCTCTTTTGTGTTTCTAATAGGAGGAGAAAAGGAAAGCTGCTCTTCCCATAGCAAAGTGAGGAGAACACACAGGCAGCCCTCTCTTCCCTCGGAGCAGTTTGGCTGATGGAGGAGGAGGGAGAAAGAGCAGAGGAAGGTCACCAGCTCAGGGACTAAAGGGCAAGTCGGAGACAGAGACCCTGAAGCAACGTGAGGAAAGAGCTAAACATCTTTGCCCCCCACAAAAGGAAATAGGTTTTAAAAAAAAATTAAAAATTTTTAATTGAAGGACAAAGACCTGACAGTGTCCCTCAACGCAGGCTCTCTCTCTGCATCGCTCCCTCTACCCCAACCCAATTCTGCCTCCATCCTGGTCTCAGATCACGTGGGAGGTGGACCGAGTCAGGTCAGAGAATCTGAGATTTCAAGAGCTTGTCCAGTTCATCATACTCAGTTAACCGCTATAGAAACCAAGAGCCACGGAGGTCCTCAGGGAGGAATGTGAATTCGAACTCCTAACTCCAGAGGTTTTCCCACTGCATCAGCCACAGCAGGAATATCCCTGGAAAATTAGGGCATTTTCTCACTTAACAGCTCCCTCGGAACTATAAAGAGTAATGTTCCCAAAGTGTGTTCCAGAGAACACTAGCCCAAGAGATACTTTGGCAATTCCACATCTGAGCATCTACCCCCAAAAATTGAAAGCAGGACTCAAAGAGATATTTGCACAGCCCTTTCACAGCATCACCGTTCACGACAGCCAAATGCTGGAAACAACCCCAGCATCCACCAGTGTATGAATGGAAAAACAAAAGGCAGTTAATACACACAACGGGATATTATTCAACTTGAAAGGGACACTGGCACTTCCCTGGTGGCCCTGTGGCTTAAGACTCTGAGCTCTGAATGCAAGGGGCCCAGGTTCGACCCCGGGGCAGGGAACTAGATCCTTCACATGAAGATCCTGTGAGGCACAGCCAAATAAACAAACAAATTTTTTTTTTTTAAAGGACAGAGATTCTGACACCTGCTACAATACGGATGAACCTTGGGGAACATCCACCAAGTCAGGCACAAAAGGACTAAGCCAGTCACAAAAGGACAAATATTGTGTGCCTGCATTTATATGAGGTCTCTAGAGCGTCAAATTCATAGAGACAGAAAGGAGAGTGGTGGTGGCCGCGGGCTGGTGGGGGCTGGGGGGAATGGGGAGTTACTGGTTAATAGGTGCAGTTATTTGAGAGCAGATGGCAAGGTTCTAGGATGGACGGTTGCACAGCAGTGTGAACTGACTTACCACTGCTGCGTGGTAAATTTTGTCGTATGCATATTTCGCCACCAAAACACACACACACACACACACACACACACACACACACGATGCTCCACTAATGAGTGCTATCACTGAGGTCTGAATTCCGCCCCTTCCAGCCCCACTCACAGACAGCCTCAGCCCCGGCAAGTCAGTGCACATTCAATAAAAGACTCAGAGAAGTCCTAAATCAAAGGCAGTTTAATTTGATTTAGTCAAGCGTTTCCTCAACTGAATACAGACCCTTTTTATTTTCCTGGAGCGCTATTAATAGCCCACATCCTTGGTGTACCCTCGGGAAATGCTGATAAAGAGCTTCGTGCCTCTCAAAGCACTTCTATCAATTCCTCACTGGATGCAGCCAGCAGCCTAAAGATAGTCCCTGACAGTGAGAGCTCAGTAAGATTTATTAACTATTGGACAATCAATGAGCTTATTAATTGTCTCTGGTACACTGATGAAGAAACTGGGGCCCAGAAAAGTCAAGGCCTGGCTCAAGGCCTCACAGAGCTACTCTGCCAAGACCGGTGGCAGAGTGAAGGCAGACCCACGCCCCGCCCCCCAATCCAGTTCTCCATGGTCAGGAATGGGTCCAACAACCCTGTGCTGACCTCCTGCTGCCCCTCCTCGGTGCCAGTGTATGAGCACATTCCTTACAAATTCAGAGCCCCAGGGTTCCTGGATAGCAGGAACCCTGCTTGGGGATACCAAGGTGGGCAGAAGGACTCAGGGATTCAGGCTCTAATTCCTGACATCACAGGGTCCCTAATGACCCCACAGGGTCCCAGCTTCCATCTCCCTTCTCTGTTCCTTTCTCAAAAATAGAAGTGGGAGCGTTTAGAGGTGTCCCACCCCCTAAAGCAATTCCGGATTTTTCCTAATACAAGACTCATCTGCCTGCATGCATGCTCAGTCATGTCTGACTTTTTGTGACTCCCGGGACTGCAGTCCGCCAGGCTCCTCTGTCCACTGGATTTCCCAGGCAGGAGTACTGGAGTGGGCTGCCACTTTCTTCTTCAGGGAATCTTCCCAACCTAGGGATCGAACCTGTGTCTCCTGCATTGGCAGGCAGATTCTTTACCACTTGTGCCACCTGGGAAGCCCCTGAAGACTCATCTGGGTGAGTAAGTGAAAGTTGCGAAGTTGTGTCTGACTCTTTGCAACCCCATGGACTGTACTGTCCATGGAATTCTCCAGGCCAGAATACTGGAGTGGGTAGCCAGCCATTCCCTTCTCCAGGGGATCTTCCAAGCCCAGGGATCAAACCCAGGTCTCCTGGATTGCAGGCGAATTCTTTACCAGCTGAGCCACCAGGGAAGCCCTTGAAGACTCATTTAGGTACCACTAAAATACAGACTAAAATGAAATAAGTCAGACACAGAAAGCCAGGTATGTTCTCACTTGTATATGGAATCAAAAACACAGCAAAACAAACTCATAGGAAACAAAATCAGATTTAAGATTGCCAGAGGCAGGGAGTAGGGGTGCAGGAATGGGATGAAGGTACAAACTTCCAGTTATAAGATACAGAAGTCCTGGGGATGTACTATGTAACATTATATTTTAAAATATTGTATTGATATAGTCAAAAGCTGCTAAGAGAATAGATCCTGAAAGTCTTCATCAAAAGGAGAAAGATTTTGTAATTACCCATGGTGATAGATGGTAACTAACTTTACTGTGGTAATCATTTCACAGTGTATATGTATATCAAGTCATTACGCTGTACACCTTGAACTTACACAGTGTGATATGTTAATTATATCTCAATAAACCTAAAAAAAAAGTATGCTTCAGTATCCTCATCTATTAAAAAGACAAGTAAATATAAAATAAAACAGAGGTGTCCAGGCTCCCTCCCTGGGAGATTCTAACTCAGCAGGTCCGGGGCAGAACTCAGGAATGTCTTGAGTATCTTTGACCTTCACACTAAAAGGGACCTTAACAGAACATCTGCAGGTCTAGGTCCCTGTTCCACAGATACTGCAGCTGAGACTCAACAGATTGTCCAAGTTCACACAGCTACATTTCTAACCATTTAAGAACAGACACAAAAGCAAAATCCTCCAGGAAAGATGTCCCTTGGTTTGTTTTTAAATCAAAATGGATCATCTGTGTAAACCTGACTGTTCATCCTTTCCTGCCCAGTGGAAACCACCCTTCTCTGCTTCCTTTGGGGGGGTCCAGCCCCCAGGAAATGGTCCCAGCCACCCAACTCTGCCCGCAGCCTTGACCCAAGCTGCTTTCTGAGCAGTGTGTGCTGTGTGTCAGTAGCTCAGTCGTGTCTGACTCTGCAACCCCATGCACTGCAGCCCGCCAGGCTCCTCTGTCCATGGAATTCTCCAGGCATGGAGACCAAATGGGGTTTGGCTCTGCTCCCTCAACCCACTTCCGTGTGAGCACACCACTATCTCAGGCTTGAGCTATGCTGTGAGAGGGAGCTGGCAACCGCCAGGCTCTCCCTCCCTGGGAGCCCCCACTCCCTCCCGCCCCACCCCAGCCGACCCCACCCCCAACCCACCACCTCTGTTGTAGAACCTGAGGCCCCCGCCCCATCGGTTGCAGGAGATGGATGAGCCGCGACCAGGCTGGGCACACACACAGCATTCCGGCATCACTGGCAGGGCCTTGTCAGAGCAGATGGAAAAGTCAGAGGACACTCCATTCCCCAAATTCCTTTTCTGAGAGCTCTACCCTGTCCCAGCCTCCACAAGTTAGTCTTTTCAAAACGAGTTAAAACCCAGCTCCTCCCCACCCACACAGACACCAATTTTCTTACTTCAGGTCCCAGGAGGAGGGTAACTAAGAGATGGAGAGATCACCGGGGATGCTGGGGAACACATCTGGCTTTGCTGGTGAAGTCCCTGCTCCCCATCTAGAGGGCCTGGGGTCGTGGCCTCTCAGTGTGCAGGGGTCTTACCCACCTCGGCCTCACCCCAAAAGGGCCGCAATGTCCACGTGGTCCCACAGTCCTTGCCAGCCACAAGAGCATGGCTTGGAGTCACAGACCCAACTTCAAACCCTGGCTTTCTGGCAGTGTGACACTGAACCACTCTGGGACTATTT
Organism: Bos taurus; assembly: GCF_002263795.3. NCBI lineage: Eukaryota > Metazoa > Chordata > Mammalia > Artiodactyla > Bovidae > Bos > Bos taurus. The sequence goes on from NC_037346.1 coordinate 28,214,797, forward strand.
CCCCATCTGTAAAATGTGTATGATCGTATCCAGGTATCTACGTCATCAGGTAGTGGTGAGAGGCTGCAGGTCAAGTGCACTGCACAGAGCTGAACGCTCAGTGAACCGCAGTGATGGTTATTTCCTGACCTCTGGCGATACCGGTTCTCCTTTGCCCTAAAGGATGCCAGAAAGCACAGGATATGGGACCTGGACTCCAGCCATCATAGAGCAAATAATGGCCATCTAGAAATCACCGATTCAGTTAAATAAAAATTTACCCCACACACAAACAACAAAAAAATAATAATGGATATGGTGGCGGGGTGGGTGGGTTGGGTGGTGCATTTTCATGTAAAATAAAAATCGGGGATATAAGAATACCTGAAATTTGACCCAAGAATGTGTAATTTGATCTGTTTTGCTAAACTGCTTTCCAGAAGGTTGCATCAATTTACACCTCCTCACACAATGTAGGAACATGCCAATTCGCTAGCCTCTCCTCAACAATGTTTACAGCAACTTTTTTGTTTTTGGCCGGCATGCTGGATCTTAATTCCCTGATCAGGGATGCAAGTGGTGCCCCCTGAAGCAGAAGCAAGGAGTCTTAACCACTGGACTGCCAGGGAAGTTCCTATAGCAATATTATTTTAAGGCATTGCCAGATTGACAAACTGTCTCATGGTTGTCCCGATTGGTCAATCTGTGATTATAAGTCAGGCTGAAGTTTTTTTCGTATTTATTGGACATTTCCATTTCTTCTTTTGTGATGTTTCCTATTCATGTTCTTTGTTTCTTTTTCTAAGGCTTGTTTCTAAATTATATTACAGTATTAACTTACAACTTATGCATTAACTTATAAGTCATTTCCTATAAAAATATAAATGTCTAAATTTGTCTTTTCTTGTACTGTTTCCATGTATTCCGAAGTTTAACACTTTTTATGTAGTGAAAGCCATCTTTTCTAATTTCTGCTTTTGATATGACAATGAAGACATTATTTACCGCCAAGATTATATATTTGCTTAAATATATTTTATTCTAGCATTATTTTCTTTCCTATATTTTACCTTTAGTCCCTCTAGAACAGTGCTGTTCCATATGGCAGTCACCAATCACAAATAGCTATTTACATTTCAATTAAAATAAAAAATTCAGTTGCCCAATGCAATAGCCCTACTGCAAGTGCTCAGTAAACAAATGTGGCCAGTGGCTATCATGTTGAACAGTACAGATATAGGATATGTCCATCATCTAAGAAAATTCTGTTGGAGAGCACTGGTCTATAATTTATTTTGTGAATGACGGGGAAAAAAGTTAGGTAGGGAACCCAACTCTTTTTTCAAAATAATTCAGGTAGTTGTTCCTGAAACATATTTTGGATAATCCATTGTCTTTTTATCTCAATTTGACATGTCACATTTAAAATATTTACAAGTCTGGGGACTTTCCTGGTGGTCCAGTAGTTAAGACATGCTTCCAATGCAGGGGGTTTGGGTTTGATCCTTGGTCAGGGAACTAAAATTCCAACATGTTGCAAGGCTGGCCAAAAAACAAAATAAAAAAATATGTTTATAAGTCTAGTAATATATACCTGGATCCATTTCTGTACTGCCCATTGTATTCCTTATCTTTCTAATCCCCACCAGGACCACACAGTCCCTACCACTGTGGTCTTGTATTTCAATACTTAGTACAGTAATAGTTTTTTCCTTTCCTCATTATTCTTTTTTAAAAATCCTGGCAATTCTCACACTTATTTTTTTCCTATAAAATCATTTTTCAGTTTGGAGTTGAATTTATATCTATACAATAACTCAGCTCATGAAGAGCCTTTATCTGGTCCCGTTTTCTCAACTTCCTCGACTTCCCATGGAACTCTGTGTCACCACTAGCCTCAGCTGCTTGCCCTTCCACGGTGTGCCTGTGCCCTCGGCCCTCCTCCTGGATCTCACTCCTCTGGTCCCCTCAGGACTTTGGTTTGCTCTCTCAACTCACAGGCATCTGGGGATGCCCCCGGGGTGGATGGAGGTGCTTCTTCTCCTTCTGTACTTTGTACACTCCTACCTTGGAACAACTACCTTATGATTTTGCGTTGTTTACAAGTCTGTCTTCTCACCATGGAAAACAATTTGAGGACAAGGACTATCACCTTTCAACTCTGAATTCCCACAGCCTAGCACAGTACTTTGGCTTAAGGCTGAGCAGACATATCTTGAGTCAGACAGCATAACTCAGGTAACATTGGCAGAGTTGGTCATGACTTGCCATGGAAGACTGGATGGGCTTGGAGCTGGCTGGGGCTGAGACAGAGGTGTACTGTGTTGGTTTAATCTGGCAGTGAGCGATAACTGCATTGGAGCTGGGAAGCAGCAAAAAGCCAGGAGACTAGTTAAGAGGCCATTATAAAGTTCAAGGCAGACAGAGGAAAGGGTTGAGTAAGGGTGGTGACTGGGGCTTGGAAAGAACAGGACATTGTAGCAGGATGACGCAGGGTCAGAACTGTCAGGAGACTGACGGCAGACAGAGTTAAAACTAACAGGATCTTTCTGCAATTTAGTCTCGCTGGATTTTCAATACCCTTAAGTGTTTTGTGTCATTCATCAACATTATAATGAGATTTACTATAAAATTGAAATGAATTATAACCTAACCAATGATTTTTCTAGCACTAGCTGAATTGCCTCAGTCAAGACCCTTAACCTGGGACCTCCCTGGTGGTTTGGTGAATTAAGAATCCACCTTCCAATGCAGGGGACACGGGTTCAATCCCTACTCTGGGAACTGAGTTCTTACATGCCACAGGGCAACTAAGCCTGTGTACCACAACAAAGACCCAGAGCAGCCAAAAAAAACCCCAAACAAGCAAGCAAAAAAAACCCCTCCCTATAACTGTTTCCTTGCCTGTACAATAGATATTGTTATGGTACCTCCTTTAGAAGGCCATGGTGAGAATTACACGTGTTAAGACTTGGCACGCGCTTAGTATGTATGTGAAAGTCACTCAGTCGCGTCCAACTCTTTGCAACCCCACGGACTATACAGTCCATGGAATTCTCTAGGCCAGAATACTGGAGTGGGTAGCTTTTCCCTTCTCCAGGGGATCTTCGCAACCCAGAGATCGAACCCAGGTCTCCTGCATTGCAGGCAGATTGTTTACCAGCTGAACCACCAAATGTGCTTAGAGCAACTGCTTAGTAATTATTGGCTATACAGAAGATGAGTATTTAATACATTTCCACACAGAGAAGCATCCATTTATCCCCACACTTACGGTACCTCTCTCCTTGTGACAAAAGCGACCAGTCACCCAATTACTCATGGACACTTACTTACATGGGGCAACTCAGCAAAGGCTTTTTGAAGAATAAAGTCTATTACGTGGATACAGGTATGCACTGGGGAAAGAAACTCTCCTCCCATTAAGTCAGGTTTGTTCAAGGCTATCATTACCTCTCTCCATTCATGGCTATAACTGGTAACAACTGGTCTGTTTCCTCTGAGAGGCAGTGCACATGTAGCGAGGCCAAGAGTTCCTGGTGTGTGTAGGGTGTGACTGGGGGGAAGCGGACCATGTGAATGGAGAGTGAGGGGAGATCACCCCAAGTGAGATGCACTTGTGTCCCAGGAACAGGGCGGGATGTTGTATTTTCCCATGTGACTCCTATAATCCATGGACACAACGTGAGTGGAGAGGGAGGAATCAGAGGTGGAAGCTATCTTGTTCTTCCTATCCATGGAGAAGGATGCTGGAGGATTTACGATACCCCATGAGCCACAATCTGCTACTACCAGCGGATTTTAAAATCACCAGGGTTCATGGCATTTCCTGGCCATCCAGTAGTTAAGACTCCAAGCTTCCACTGCTGGAAGGGTGGGGGGTTTCAATCCCTGGACAGGGGACTAAGATCCCGCATGCCATGTGGCACAACCGAAAAAAAAAAAAAAAAAAATCACATGGGTTCAGGTCAAAGGCATCTCATCCTTGACATTGCTCAGTGGACACCTTGACTTCTATGGACCAAGTGCAGCTACTGGCTGTGTTGGCTTCATGCCACCCATTTTACCATTCATTCTGCCATTGTGCCCATAGAGAGAGTGAGATGTGTGCTGATCATAGCTCTTATATCTTGAGAGGAGAAAGTGAACTATCCCAGGATGCCTGTTACAGATTTGACCATCTCGTTCATCGTAACAGTGAACACAGCATATGTAGCATTTATTATGATGATTCTTTCCTCTTCCAGAACAAGAGTGAGGGTTGACACTACCTTTATCAGAGCTTCTATTGGTCCTCCCTGTGAATGGAGGTGAAAATGGCCTCACCTAAAGCCTGGTCTGTCGAGCTCGCCTGGAGCTCCCTCTCCATCCATCCGCCCTCAAGCTCAGCCTCGTCCATCTCAGCCCTCCAGGACAGGACTCTGAGGGCTTTGGTGAGCGTTGCCGTGTGTGTGAGGGGTCACGCTAACAGTTAATGCCTTTGTGCTGGAACAAGGTCTCCACTGTGTCTCTCTGGGTGAAAACAAAAATCCCTGAGACACTGAGTTGACTTCCAGAAAAGGCTCCCGTGCTAAGTCAGCCAACAGACTCCAGAGCTAATCGGAACCAGATGTGAGCTCTTTCACTGAAATATATGGCAGGTCACAGATTTATTTTTCGACAGCACCTATAATAACAATTAAAATCATAAAATGTGTTTTCCCTAGATATTTTTTCCTAGTCGGCCGAGCGATCTAGTCTGATACATTGGGCCCAACCTATGCCAGAATCAACATATTTGCTTTGTTAGAAATCTGCAGAATATGTCTGTCTGCGGAGGTGTGCTCTGGTCAAGCCAAGGACAGCTGCCAACATAGGAACAGTTTCCTAAAATATCCTGTGAATACAGGAGTGATAAGCAGACTCCATGGGTTTGTGGCTGAGAGGTGGAGAGAGAGAAGTCTGGCCGAGAGGCACAGAATGATGGCCTTAAGCGTGATTCATGTAATGTGGCGGATCCTTCCTGTGTCGAAAGACAGTCTACAAAGAGTTCAGTGACTGCCGACAACTTTCTCCATCCTGGTATCACTGCCAAAGTTCAAATGCTGGGCTCAAGTCAGCCTCTGGGAAGAACAACTAGCAAATTCCTGGGACTGTTCTTTCATATAAAGCCTCCTACCAGGACACATTCTGTTTTTGGAGACGCCATCAGGCCTTTCTAAGAGCTGATTCTCTGCCCTGAATAGCCCCCCACCCCCAACTCAGGTGCCACCAGTTTTCCCCACTTGGGTCCCAAGTTCACGGAAAGTAGCCTGGCTTCCCACTCGAAATGCCAGGGAGCAGAGGCCTCATTCCCTTGTGATCACCCTCTGGCCTTGGCCCTTGTTCCTTCACTTGTTGGTACCCATTCCCATTCTCACACACGCCCTATTTCCCAACTCAAGACTCCAAGGCCCTCTAGTCAGTCTCTTTTCTGAGTTTTGTTGTTTTTACATCCACTATTGTCTTTGCTAAAGCTGAAGCTCCAATACTTTGGCCACCTGATGCAAAGAGCTGATTCATGGGAAAAGACCCTGATGCAGAGAAAGATTGAGGGCAAAAGGAGAAGGAGGCGGCAGAGGATGAGATGGTTAGACAGCATCACCAACTCAATGGACATGAATTTGAGCAAACTCCAGGAGATGGTAAAGGACAGGGGAGTCTGGAGTGCTGCAGTCCATGGGGTTGCAAAGAATCAGACACAACTTAGTGACTGAACAACAACTGTCCTTGCTGTCTAGTTTCCATTTTCCCTGCTTCTCCATCTTCCATGTGGGGGGAAGCTCTCTCTCTACTCAGTTCTGAGTTCCACTGGGGTTGCTATCACCCCCTCTATCCCCATCACGCACACCCCAGGCACCTTCTGTGGTACATGCCCTGAGCTTGGTCAAGGGATAATGATGAATTTCAGTCAAGGTTCGTGATCGGTGGAGGTTTTAGACTTCAGGTTCTTTCTTTATAAAAATTAATTTTTAAAATAGTTTTAAAAATTAGTTTTCAATATCCACTCACATGGTTTCAAAAAAAGTAAAGCACAGAAAGGGAAGTAGTAATAAAATAGGAAACTATGAGTCTATAAATTTAAAAATGAATACATTAAAAATTTGAGACAGCCCAGGGCACTTACACAAAGTATAAAGTCCTCATTCATGACAAAGGAGAAAAGAGAACTTTAGAGGAGAGAATTCTAGCCGGCACTACCTTAAAAAAAGTGACCAAAGTTAATGTCATCAGTAAGGGGACAAATCAAAATTGTGCGCCACCTGATAGACTGTAGTGAAAATATATATCACTTCTACGATATTTCACCCATGATTCATAACCTGAATCTAACTGAGGAAACATCAGACAAACCTGAACTGAAAGACATTCTGTAAGATTACGGGCCTGCAAGATTACAAAGTCTACAAATAGCAAACATTGGCAAGGGTGTGGCAGGGGACTCGGTCTCCATCCCTGGTGAGAGAACTAAGGTCACACGTGCCATGGAGGCACCTAAGCCTGTGGGCCACAACCATTGAGGCCTGCACGCGCCAGAGCTCTGCAACAAGAGAAACCCACGCACTGCAACTCAGGAGAAGCCCCCACACGCCGCAACTAGAGAAAGCTTGCGAGCTGCAACAAAGACCCAGCTTAGCCAAAAAATAAAGAAAGAACCACAAAACCCATCTCTCCATAGAAAAAGCCGGAGTCGTGGCATATTCTTATACACTCTGGTACGGCGGACTCTGAAACTGGCATGAGGAAATGGTTACCATTAACGCAAGTATTCAGGTGTGCTGACTTCACAGTCTGTTTAAAAACAATCGATGGATACCAGCTTTATATCTGTGCAATAAAGAGTTACTGTGCAATAATTTATACATAATTCTAGTGTACTTTGCCAAAATAAACAACAATAAAAAAAACAGCTGGCCTTAGGGTCCAGTGGTTAAGATTCCACACTTTCAATGCAGGGGACGTGGTTTCGATCCCTGGTTGGGGAACTAAGATCCCACTTGCTGTGGCCAGAAAAAACCAAAACAACTAGAACAACAACAAAAATCAGTTGGCCTTAAAGATAAATATAGAACTCCATCTTTAGTGACAGAAAATTGCTCCCAACTTTTAAATTAGAGTCCCCTCTCTCACCCCGCCTCAAAGTTTCGACAGTATGAATGTCCCCCTCCCCCTTGTGTCAGTTAGGTCTGTTTAGGGAATACATTTCATTTCCACATTTTCCAGGAATTAATCATTTTAGAAATACCCTTTCATATCATAATAATAGCTTCTTGTATATTTTTGTGAAGCTGTTAGTAAATAAGATCCCACTTACTGGTATGAAATGCTGATGATAGTGTTTAGAAAATTGAGTCTTGGTTGAAAAATGTGTTTTCTTTTTTTAAAAAAAATAGTGGCGTAAAACCACGCACTCTTTTTCTCTTATGGTTCTAGGAGTCAGAATGAACCATATTCTCTTATGGTTCTAAGGGTCTCTTCTTCACTCCTTGTACTACCTAGCAGAGGAAGGCACATATTAAGGACCGAGAGGTTGAGTTTCAGAATGTCTCCATTTCCATCTTCCCGCGACTCTGTCTCTTCCTCCTAAGTCACCTTTCCACAATCTTTTCTATTTTGGGTATCACGCTTTATTCTTCCAGGTTCTATTATTGTTGGGCTGCCCGTAACAACTGTGGGGCCTGGGCCAGGAGTATAGATGGAGGCCTGGCCTGTTATACTTCTAAATATTTAGAAACTGAAAGCCAAAACGTCAAATTGTTAAATAAAATATGTTCTTGTTTCCTACCTTGACATTTACCTTCAAAACAACCTGGCAGGCCAGGTCTGAATTTAGAATACTCACACTCCTTGGAACATTCACATGAGAATGTGAAAGCTTAGACAGTCTCACCAACCCCTACCTAGGCTGCAGCCCACCACCCCTGAGGGGCTAGAACCAGGGGGAGAGGCCAGTGTAGGCCCTGGAAATGGACTTGAGGCTATTTGAGCAGCAGCTTTAGAGTCCTGGTACTGACAGTGTGGTTTAATGGGGAGGAGGAAGACAGGACAAGCCTTCTTGGCCCAGAGGCATCCCTTCATCCTTTGGGAGAAGCTGGGCTGGAGGTGGGCCAAGGCAGGTGGCCCTGTAGCCCAGGTCCAAGGGCAGTACTGATTGTCTAGATAAATTGTATTATAGATTTCCTGATATTCATCCATCCTTGTGATTCTGGAATAAACCCTGCTGAGTCATGTTTTTTTTAATATATACTGCTGGATTCCATTTGCTAATGTTCCACATAGGAATTTTCCATCCATATTCATAAGTGACATTGATCTCTAGTCCTCCTGATTTGTGCTAACACAATCAGGCTTTAATATCAGGGTTATGCTAGTTCTATAAATTGAACTGGGAAGCTTTCCATCTTCTACATTCTGTAACAGTTATTTTGTTCCTTTTAATATGTGAGGCATTTAGAAAAACATTCTCACTGTAAAAAATTCAAACCATACAGAAAATGCAAAAATTCCCTCTGACTCTCCCTCAAATCCTAATCTGCTACCTAGAAGTGGTTTTGACCCCATGGACTGTAGCCCACCAGGCTCCTCTGCCCATGGGATTCTCCAGGCAAGAATACTGGAGTGGGCTGCTATTCCCTTCTCCAGTGCATCTTCCTGACCCAGGGATCGAAGCTGGGTCTCCTGAATTGCAGGCAGATTCTTGACCGACTGAGCCACCAGGAAAGCCCCATATTATCTTCTAGACCTTTTCATTTCCACATATTCAGGTACCTCTGTATAATTTGGTACTTTTTTTTTTTACAGAAATGGGATTAAATCCACATACTGAATTGCAAGGTTTTGTGGGTTTTTTGGTTCTATTTTTACTTTTACATTTATTTTTAAATGTATGTCTTAGAGAACTTAGCACATTAATACACAGTTACTTATGTTTCCCTATTCAGTCAGTTCAGTCACTGAGTTGTGTCCAACTCTTTGCAACCCCATGAACCGCAGCACACCAGGCCTCCCTGTCCATCACCAACTTCCGGAGTCTACCCAAACCCATGTCCATTGAGTCGGTGATGCCATCCAACCATCTCATCCTCTGTCGTCCCCTGCTCCTCCTGCCCTCAATATTTGCCAGCATCAGGGTCTTTTCAAATGAGTCAGCTTATTTTGGGGAAAAAAAATTGTTAAACACATGACCATTATTTCTCCTAACCTGTTGCTTTTGACTCTGTTTATATTATCTTTTTAGTCTACGATAAGTATGTTATATATCTTAGTTCCCCAACCAGGGATCAAACCCTTGCCCCCTGCAGGGGAAGCGTGGAGTCATAACCACTGGACCGCCAGGGAAGTGGTCTTGGCCTATACTTTTAAAGCAGTACGTGGAACCTCTTTTCTTTCTCTTTCAATGCCACTCCAATTTAAGTTAAGAGTTTAGGGCTCAGTAAGTAATTGTCAACAACTCCTCCTCCTCCTCTCTACCCTCCTTGTGGATAATCAGTAACCCTTTTGAGAAAAGACCAGCTACCAAAGTCAGTGGTTCTCAACGAGGGGGTGCACAGCAGAGTTACTCAAGCAACTTAAACAAAAATAGACTCCTGGGCTCTATCCTAGATTCCACTGAATCAGAATCACCAGGGGTGGGGCCCAGAATTCTGAACCATTTAAGATCTCCCCAGGTGATACTGATGTGCAGCCAGGGATGAGAATACCCAGGTCTTGAATCTTAACATACGACTTTCTCCTTAAAGAACAGTTAAACCACCCGAAGAGAATTCTGTCAGCCAATGTGACTAATTCTAAAGGACAAATGACCCAGTTTCTTTGACAAATAAATGACATGAAAAACTGAGCAAGAGAGTGGAAAGTGTTATCAACGAAAAGACTCGAAACATGTCATCCAAATGCAATGCATCGACCTTGTTTGGATTCCCCAATGTGAACAAACGAAAAAGAGGCATTTCTGAGACAATTAAAGAAAATGAAACACAGATTATTTTATATTAAGGAGTTATTATTAGTTTTGTTGGATGTAATACTGTTAGGATGGTTGTGTTAAAAAAAGGAACAAAGTCCTTATCTGTTAGAGATAAAAATACTGATGTATTCGGGGTGACATAATATATCTGAAATTTACTTTTAAACGTTCCAGAAAAAAAATGGAGGGAATGATGAAGCAAGAATGGCAGAGTGTTGCCAACTGTTGGGACTGGGAGACGGGTACGAGGGGGTTCTTGGTACTATTTGCTCTCCCTTGGTGTGTGTATGAGAATTTCGATAAGACAAACACTTTGAAAGAATGACACCACCCATGAGGATTTGAAGACCGGGGCCCCTCCCAAGTCTAGTTTTCCTGACCCAGCCTCACCTTGGCCTTGTCGGCTTCTCCCCTTGTGTGTGCCTGCTCAGTCGTGTCTGACTCCGTGACCCCAGGGACTGCAGCTCACCAGGCTCCTCCATCCACGGGATTCTCCAGGCAAGAAGACTGGAGTGGCTCACCATCTCCTCCTCCAGGGGATCTTCCCCACCGGGGATAAAACCCAGGTTCTCCTGCATTGGTAGGAGGATTCTTTACCACTGCACCCCCTGGGAATCCCGAGCAGCTCCCTTTGGTGATTCACTTTCTCTGGATGTACCTGATTGGAACAAGAAGCCTTATCCCAGCTCTCCTCAAGGTTCCCTTACCTGTAGCTTCCGCCTCGCAGCAAAGTGCAAAACTAGATCCAGAGGGATGCTCTGACACCACAGTTTCTATCATCAGCGCTGGAGCAGGAAGTTTCATCATCAGAGCTTCACGGGGGTGGCTTCCCTCTCCCACCTTCAAGCCTGGCTTAGGTAGCCCTGAGGCAGGAAGAGCCCTGGATACAGCTGCTTTGCTGAGCCCCAAACACCTCTCAGGGGACGGGGTGTGTGGCACCCAAGCAAGAGAAACAAAAAGGCCAGGTTTTCTCACCAAAACCATCTGAGAAGAAGAGCCAGAACCATGGAGTCCAGCCTTAGTTTGAGAAGCACCTGGAAACAGATTTCTCTTTATTTTGTCATATAAAGTTATTCTTCAAATTGGTTTTCTTGATTTTTACCTTAAGAGTATGTGTGTGTGTCTTTAATAAAAACGATGAGAGGGAAAGGATACTGATGGCACCACTACCCTCGCTCTTACTTCCCTCACACAGTTCAAACACCTTGACCAAAGTCCCACCGATAGCAGGCAAAGAACCTCTGAGGCAGTCAACCACCTCTCGAACTCGAGGGTCTCAAGTCCAACTTTCATTATGTTGACCAAGACCACACAAGGGCAAAACCACTGCTCTGACCTCTCTCGCTTGACCTCTTGGCTTTTCCTGCTGCTAAGTCGCTTCAGTCGTGTCCGACTCTGTGTGACCCCATAGACGACAGCCCACCAGGCTCCCCCGTCCCTGGGATTCTCCAGGCAAGAACACTGGAGTGGGTTGCCATTTCCTTCTCCAATGCATGAAAGTGAAAAGTGAAAGTGAAGTCACTCAGTCGTGTCCGACTCTTAGCGACCCCAGGGACTGCAGCCTATGAGGCTCCTCCATCCATGGGATTTTCCAGGCAAGAGTACTGGAGTGGGGTGCCATCGCCTTCTCCATCTTGGCTTTTCCTAGACTTGCCAGTTTCAGTCACCACAGCCCAGATTCCTGATTCGGGCTGCTTCTGCCTTTACCCATCATGACACTAACCTCATCTTTAAACTTCTTTTAAACTCAAATCTCTCTTCCTTCTGATTCTGCTCAAAGAAGATGGAAGGTGGAGGAGGAATGGAGGACACCAGAACCTACACGCTTCTGCACAGGTTCACTGTTCACTCAGTCACTCTCCTCCTGTTTTGTTTTTTCTTTCCTTCCTGATGGGCTGAGATGGGGTGCTCTTCTCTCTCAGCTGACTGCTGTCACATCTTTGGGCCAACTGCTATTTTATGCTTTTAGTCAATGAAGTGGCTGCCCCCTTGGCAGCCACTATGGAGGGCAGGAGAAGTATCATGTTGCTTGTGCCAGAACCAGGGAGCTGGCCAGGGGCATTTCTCTGCACGACCTGAAGTGTCTCCGCAGGGTCATCATACCAGGTTTGGCCTTGACATTCTGGAAGAGACAGCCAGTGGCCAGTCCCTCCATGCCCACTGGGTGCGTAAACCAGGGGTGGTGCTTAGGCCTGCAGGCTCTGGAGTCATGTTCCGGCTCTCCCACACGTTAGTGGTGGTGGACCTTGGCCAGGTGATTCGGCCTCTCTGAGCCTCAATTCTCTCATCTTAAAAGTGGGCTGGGGGCTTCCCTGGCAGTCCAGTGGCTAAGACTTCACACTCCCAATGTAGGGGGCCCAGGTTTGATCCCTGGTCAGGGAACTAGACCCCACATGTCACAACTAAGAGTTCACATGCCACAACGAAGACCTGGTGAAGCCAAATACATAAATAAATATTTAAATAAAAAGTGGGCAGAGTAGTAGGACCCTGTCTTCAGCACCCAGCATGTTGTGGGTACACAGTAATAGCATTGCTGTTGTTCAGTCACTCAGTCGTGTCTGACTCTGCAACCCCATGGACTGCAGCACACCAGGCTTCCCTGTCCTTAACTATCTCCCTGAGTTTGCTCAAACTCACGTCCATTGAGTTGGTGATGCCATCCAACCATCTCATCCTCTGTTGTCCCCTTCTCCTCCTGCCTTCAATCAGGAGCCTTTTCCACTGAGTTGGCTCTCTGCATCAGTCGGCTCTTAGTAGTATCTTACAGGTCCTTTTAGAACTTCTCTACCTCCTGATCTTGTGGCGGAAGGAACTGGGATTTTAAGAAATTCAGAGCATTGTGTAGGGAGCTCTGGTAATTTAGGGCAGAGCCATGTGGGAGTCAGCTTCTGACGTCCAGGCCCAGGCTCATCCTCTCTGGCCAGCTGGACCACTTAGCTCCCTGGACAGGGGCTTTGCCTGGGGGACCCGAGGCTGCCATAGGTGGGGGGAACAGGAGCTGGGGGCCTCAGGTCAGATGCCCCAGGAAGAGCGAGCCTGTCTGCAGCTGTGCACACATCAGATCACCAGGGAACCCGAGGAGAATAGATAGGTAACACATCACTCGCTCAAGACCTACCCCAGACCGTTAGGTCAGAAGGTTCCCGGCCCAGACACCAGTAGCTTGTTTCTCGTGTGTAACAGGGTTGAGCTCCCGACCTGTGCTGGAGGCACCAGGGCTGCACTGCTAGAAGAACCAGACCCTGTTATTTGGAGTGAATTAGAAGATGGAATCACCAAAATCGCATTTCCCCTGGGGTGTACTCCCTAAGGATGCTGCTGGACACCATGCAAAAAAGGCTGGCCGCCTGCCCTCCTCACCTGTGATGTCAGAGGTGCAGCTGCTTCTAGGAACACCCTCAAGCCTGCCTTCCTGGTCTAACTTCTCTCCATCTGTCTTTGCTTTAGGACTGAGCCTCCACCCATGGGTGACAGTACCGCCTCTGACCTGTGATTCTGAAGCTCTGGGCCAAAGTATAAACCGTTTTTTTTCTTTTTGGCTGCGCTGCAGCAGCTTGTGGGATTTTAGTTCCCTGATCAGGGATTGAACATGGGCTTCAGCAGTGAGAGCATGGAGTCCAAAACACTGGACCACCAGGGAATTCCCCTAAACCTTGGAAATCTGCCTGCCTCAGGTTGGAGGTATAAAGTGAGGTCCAGACAGTAGCTTCGGGGGATCACCAGTGTTTACGTGCGTGGCACCCCACTCCAGTACTCCTGCCTGGAAAATCCCATGGACGGAGGAGCCTGGTAGGCTGCAGTCCATGGGGTCGCTGAGGGTCGGACACGACTGAGCGACTTCACTTTCACTTTTCACTTTCATGCATTGGAGAAGGAAATGGCAACCCACTCCAGTGCTCCTGCCTGGAGAATCCCAGGGACGGGGGAGCCTGGTGGGCTGCCATCTATGGGGTCGCACAGAGTCGGACACGACTGAAGCGACTTAGCAGCAGCAGCAGCAGACTCTTAGGGGTTGGTGTCCTGTGCTACCATTTGGGGTCCCTGGGAAGGCAGGGGCAGCGTTTCCTGCTTGGGTCAGGCCAGCTGGGGAGAGCGAACCTCCAGCATCTGGCAAAAGACGGGTCCTGGGAGCTGGGGCGCCATGTCTGTGGTGACTCCACACTTCTCTGAATCCCCAACAGCCTCCGGGGCTCATCTGCACCTGGCCAGCCTCACCTGGGCTGGAGGGGTGCAGGCAAGGAGGGGACTCTGGCAAGGCGAGAAACGAGGTGAGTCAATATAGGAGGCCCTCTGGGGGAAGGGAGAGGGAAAGGGAGGGTCAGAGGATGAAGGACGGGAAATGGCCCCTGCAGATCTCTTCCCCCACATTCCTCCTGGCATTTTTGTCGTTCCCCTGGTTATAGAAGAATAGCAATTAGCAGATTCAGTAAAAAAAAAAGAGCCAGAAACGGAGATTGTTTGCGCATTTGGGGGCCAACACGCATTAGTGAAGGAATGTGAGCAGAACTATATATAACCCCTCTCTTGGCCCACCCACCTGTCCGGCGGGTGAGCGATGGTCTGTTTGTTCTGGGCTGGTATGTAGCTCACTTCACTCTGGGAGCCCACCATCTGGGTCCGAGCCTCGCTGCCAGTAGCTCTCGTTGACCATATATGGCAAAATGATATATGTGATAAAAAGAAGCCAAATTCTCCAGTTGCGTCAGCCCCCGGAGCATGCAGCCCGCGGGGCTCGAAACCCCTTCCAGCCCCGCTCCCTGCCTCCCGCCCTCCATCCCTGCTCCGGAAACCGAAGGGGCTCCGTGATTGGCTGGGGGCGGGGCCCCCTCCTTAGAAGCCTTCCACCCCCACTAAAGCGCAGACTGACTTCAAAGTTTGTTTCGGGGTGGGGAGGATAATGACTTAGGGAGTTTGACCCTGGCCTTAAACCAGAGAGATTAGAAGTTGAGTGATAAAAGCAGCCTAGTGTGGTACCGGTGTGTATGTGGGTAGCAGGGCGGAGGGGCACCCTCAATTCCAAGGATAAAATGAACCCACATTCGCCAGCACCCCTACAATTCCCTTGAACATCACTTAAGCCACCAGAACAAAAGTTCAGTCTAGATTGCTTAGCTGGGTGAAAAACATTTCTCTCTCTCGCTCTCTTGCTCTCTAGGGCTATGGTTTGATATATATAGTTATCATTTTCATTCATCCCTCTGCAGGGAGTTCCCACACGGGGCCTAGTAGCAGGTGGGATGCTAGGGGAAGGTGACCAGCACAGGCAAGGTCCTGGCTTCCAGGAGCTGCCCTGGGGAGAAAAGAGGCAGTGGGCATAGCTGTAGGTACATCCAGCCCAGATCCAGGGGCCCTCGGAGGCTCCTGGGAGGAGGGAACACTTGAGCAGAGCCTTAAAGGACAAGCAGTAGTTTGCCCAATAGTGGATTGGGATTGGGAACAGAAACCCTAGGCTGAGGAGAGAGAGAGGGCAGGGGCTGGGTGAGTTCATGGGGAGTGGTAAGCTCTGAGGCTGAGAGGTGGGCAGGGGCCAGGGCAGTGGGGGCGGGGGTCTTTTCCAGGAGGTGCTAAAGAATCTGGACTTCTGCCTGACTCCCCACTCCTCCACATCTGAGCCTGGGACCCCCAGCTTATGTATATTCCCCTGTGCCACATGTGGCTTCTACCTAATATCCAATCCTGAACATGCTCTCTCTCTCTCTCACACACACACACACACACCCATGCTCACGCCCACCCAGAGCCAGGTCAGGTAAACAAGGACATTTAGCAAAAGGAAAGAGACAAAGAACAATGAAGGACAGACTGGAAGCAGGGGGAGCAGACAGGCCTGGCCAAGGCACTCTGCCAGGAAGGGGCTCCTGGGAGTGGGAAATTCGTGGGCTGGGAAACACGTAGGCAGGGACAAAAGGAGCTGCTGGTAGAGGGGAGGGGCGTCGGGGTCTGCCCCAGGCTCCCCGGGGGAGGGCACAGGCCAGGATGATGAGGGCATTCAGCAGAGGGGGCGGGGGCCCTCAAGGACTGGCTGGCAGCACCTGTGCTCAGGACAAGCATCGCTGTGTGTCTACAGGAGTCAGCAACTCCTCTCTGACTCTCACCTCCACCACCCGCTACTCCTGGATGGTGGGGACTGTGGCTCCCCTTTCGCTGCACTGACCACAGAGCCTGGGGCACTGGCATACAGGACCCGCAGAGGTCCCTGAGAGAGTGCTCCTGTGTGGCCCAGCCAGGAAATAGGGTCTGGGGGCCCTGTCTGGCTTACTTCCCTCCAGCATGTACACATGGACCAGATGTGTCCCTGGAGGTCCTGGGAGGCGGCGTGAGAGCCTGTCCTGAATGGATGAGATCATCCTTGAACGTGCCTTCAGGGGCCTGTGTCCACTGAGCAGTCAGAGGGAAGATGAGGTTTTAGGATGCAGTTCGCCAATGCTTCCACCAGGAAGCCCTCGATGACTCCCCAGGACTAGGCCAGGGACCCTCCTGTGTGCCTGCTCAGACATCACAATGCAGTGGGATGCTCTCCGTGGAAGCAAGTGTCAAGTTCAACATCTTTTATGACCTAGACGGGCAGTCACACGTCATCACTTCTGTTACACTCTGCTGGTCTATTAGAGTAACCTGGATAGAATATGGGAGGAGAGGGCACGGGGCACAAATACCAGGAGGTGGGGATCTTTAGAGGCCTTCTCAGAGATGGGGCCATACTACTAAATGTGGGGTCATTTGTTATACAGCCATGGATAACTAATACAGCACTAGATGCCCTTGAAAGGGACATGGGCCCACAGAACGGGGCAAATAAGGTTAGGTCTCTAGATTAGACAGGATTCTCTTCAAAGAAAAAAAAATCACATCAAAATGAAGTCTAGTCTGGAGGACTTCCCTGGTGGTCCAGTGGTTAAGAATCTGCCAGCCTATGCAGGGGACACGAGTTCAATCCCTGGTCCAGGAAGATCCCACATGCCGCAGAACTAAGCTCTCAAGCTGCAGCTATTGAAGCCTGCACACCTAAAGCCCGTGCTCTGCAATCAGAGAAGCCACTGCAATGAGAAGCCTGAGCACCACAACTAAAGAGTAACCCCCGCTTGCTACAGCTACAGAAAGCCTGGGCGCTGCAAAGAAGGTCCAGTGCAGCCAAAAATAAATAAGTAAATAAATTTAAAAAATGAAGTCTAGAAAGAAATGTATTGGTTCACATAACAGAAAAGCCCAGAAATGGTGCTGGTTTCAGCAGGAACAGAAACTAAGATATCATGAGAAAGTACGTGACAAATTGCCAAGTGGGAGGCATGGACAAGTCAGAGGTGTTTGGAGGAGGAAACGTCAGTGGTGGTGAGAAGGATGGGCCATGGAGGTTCACTGCACTATTTTCTCCATTTTCGTATGCAGGTGCACACACATACTTAATTGTGTCCAACTCTTTGTGACCCCATGAACTGTAGCTCACCAGGCACCTCGGTACATGGGATTTCCCAGGCAAGAATACTGGAGTGGGCTGCCATTTCCTTCTCCAGGGGAATCTTCCCAATCCAGGGATCAAACTCAAGTCTCTTCTGTTTCCTGCATTGGCAGGCTGATTCTTTACCACTAGCGCCACCTGGGAAGCCCTAATTTATATAACAAAAGGATAAAAAGCAACCACAAAGAACCAGAATGGGCAAGCTTCCTAGAAGGATGCCACTCAGGTGGTCTGGCTCTTTTGCTTCACACAAGTCGACCACAACCACATTCAACATATTCAGAGGGGTTCTCTGCATCAAGCTGCCCCGGAAACACACACACACCTCCCTTCTCCAAAGTCCCTAAGACTTTCCAAAGGACAAGCCTTATCCAAGCCCCTTCCTATTAAGGGAAATCTGTTTTCCTTTGACCCCCCATGTCTGTTGCATCTATCTGCTGCTATTCAAGAAATCGGTCCAAATGGAGAGCACCTTCCTGGCCAAAGAGGGTGCTGCCACTTGGCTTCTTTGGAGGCAGGGATAGATTCTGAGGCTGAGGATGGCTTCTGTTGACTGTGCTCAGAACTCAGCTTGGGACATAGCAGGTAGCTCCATAAATATTTATTGAATAAATGAAATCTTTTCAAGAAAAAGGACCAGCTCCATCAACAGATGAATAAAGATGTAGTACATATATACAATGGAATACTACTCAGTCATAAAAAAGAACGAAATAATGCCATTTGCAGCAATATGCATGGACCTAAAGATTATCATACTAAGTGAAGTTAAGTCAGACAGAAAGAAAAATATCACATGACATCGCTTATATGTGGCATCTAAAAAGAATGATACAGCATTGGAGCAACTAAGCCTGTGCGCCACAACTACTGAGCCCGTGCTGTGGAATCCAGGCGCTGCAACTACTGAAGCCCGCATGCCTCGAGTCTGTGCTCTGCAACGAGAGAAGCCACCCCAGGAGAAGCCCTTGCACTGCAACTGGAGAGTAGCCCCTGCTCACCACAACTAGAGGAATGCCTTCGCAGCAAGGAAGACCCAGCACAGCCAAAAATAGATAAACTAAAAATTTAAAAAGGATACAGATGAAGTTATTTATGAAACAGAAATAGACCCACAGACATAGAAAACAAACTCACAGTTACCAAAACAGAAATTGGGAGGAGGTATAATTTAGGAGTTTGGGATTAACATATACACACTACTATGTATGCAGGTCAGGAAGCAACAGTTAGAACTGGACATGGAACAACAGACTGGTTCCAAATAGGAAAAGGAGTACGTCAAGGCTGTATATTGTCACCCTGCTTATTTAACTTATATGCAGAGTACATCATGAGAAACACTGGATTGGAAGAAACACAGCTGAAATCAAGATTGCCGGGAGAAATATCAATAACTTCAGTTATGCAGATGACACCACCCTTATGGCAGAAAGTGAAGAGGAACTAAAAAGCCTCTTGATGAAATTGAAAGTGGAGAGTGAAAAAGTTGGCTTAAAGCTCAACATTCAGAAAATGAAGATCATGGCATCCGGTCCCATCACTTCATGGGAAATAGATGGGGAAACAGTGGAAACAGTGTCAGACTTTATTTTTTTGGGCTCCAAAATCACTGCAGATGGTGACTGCAGCCATGAAATTAAAAGACGCTTACTCCTTGGAAGGAAAGTTACGACCAACCTAGATAACATATTCAAAAGCAGAGACATTATTTTGTCAACAAAGGTCCGTCTAGTCAAGGCTATGGTTTTTCCAGTGGTCATGTACAGATGTGAGAGTTGAACTGTGAAGAAGGCTGAGCGCCAAAGAATTGATGCTTTTGAACTGTGGTGTTGGAGAAGACTCCTGAGAGTCCCTTGGACTGCAAAGAGATCCAACCTGTCCATTCTGAAGGAGATCAGCCCTGGGATTTCTTTGGAAGGACTGATGCTAAAGCTGAAACTCCAATACTTTGGCCACCTCATGCGACGAGATGACTCATTGGAAAAGACCCTAATGCTGGGAGGGATTGGGGGCAGGAGGAGAAGGGGACGACAGAAGATGAGATGGCTGGATGGCATCACCGACTCAATGGACATGAGTTTGAGTAGGCTCCAGGAGTTGGTGATGGACAGGGAGGCCTGGCATGCTGCGATTCATGGGGTCACAAAGAGTCGGACATGACTGAGCGACTGAACTGAACTGAACTGATGTATAAAGCAGATAACCAACAAGAACCTATTGTATAGCACAAGGAACCATATTTTGCAATAGTCTATATGGGAAGAGAATCTGACAAATATATATATATATACACACACACATATATGTATCTATGTGTGTGTGTGTATAACTGAATCACTTTGCTGTACACTGGAAACTAATACAACATTGTAAATCAACTGCAATTCAATTTAAAGAAAAGAAAAGTAAAAGAAAAAGGATCATCAAGACTCTGCTGCAGGGTTGTCCCGCCCCCTCTCCATCTCGCTGTGTGTGCTTGCTCTGCTTGCCTTTCTCTCCCTCTGGCTTCCCTGCTGCCTGGTTCCACTCACACCAGCTCAGCCTTTCAACCACTCACACTTCACAGCCTTTCACCACCGACTTTTGAGTCCCACCTTCCAGGAACCTTATTGTCCCTGACTCCCTTCTCTTACCTATTCCCCACTTTCCCCAAACTAGATTGTTCCCATCAACAGTTTAAGCATCCTCTGGGCTCTCCCACTGAAATAACAAACAAATCCTCTCTTAACACGTCCTCCACTGACTGCCTTCCTTCCTTCACCACTGACTTCTTAAAAAAGTGTCCACATTCTGCTTTCCTTCACTCCACACCCACACTCAGTTCTTACTTGTTTCATTCTGGCTTCTACCACCATCACTCTGTTGACATCACCTCGTCTGGGTACCAGTGACATCCTAGTTGCCTGAATCCTCCTTTTACTCAATCCCTCAGTCACATGAGTCCAGCCCCTTCATGGACTCACCTGGTTTCTGCCCTCTCTCTGGTTGCTCCATCTCAGCCTCCCAGGCAGGCTCTCCCCTTCTCTCGGGCTGGTGAGAGATCCCAGCCACAACAGCCACATCCCAGGGCCCTCTGATCCACTCTGTGCTCTCTCAGCGGGCAGGTCATTAATGTTAGTTGTTTGGGGTCTCCCGTTACTAGATGGGGAAACAGTGGAAACAGTGACAGACTTTATTTTTGGGGGCTCCAAAATCACTGCAGATGGTGATCGCAGCCATGAAATCAAAAGACGCTTGCTCCTTGGAAGAAAAGTTATGACCATCCTAGACAGCATATTAAAAAGCAGAGACATTACTTTGCCAACAAAGGTCCATCTAGTCAAAGCTATGTTTTTTCCAGTGGTCATGTATGGATGTGAGAGTTGGACTATAAAGAAAGCTGAGTGCTGAAGAATTGATGCTTTTGAACTGTGATGTTGGAGAAGACTCTTGAGAGTCCCTTGGACTGCAAGGAGACCTATCCAGTCCATCCTAAAGGAGATCAGTCCTGAATATTCATTGGAAGGACTGATGCTGAAGTTGAAACTCCAATACTTTGGCCATCTGACACGAAGTACTGACTCATTTGAAAAGACCCTGATGCTGGGAAAGATTGAAGGCAGGAAGAAAAGGGGATAACAGAGAATGAGATGGTTGGATGGCATCACCAACTCAATGGACATGAGTTTGAATAAACTCCGAGAGTTGGTGATGGACAGGGAGTCCATGGGGTCACAAAGAGTCAGACACAACTGAGTGACTGAACTGAACTGTTACTATATATGCATCTATGACTCCTGAGATGATCATTGTCCACTTTCCTCTCCTCCCAAAAACATGTTAGGCACCCCACCATCCCTTTGGGACATGGCCAGGGACATGAGCCTAAGTGACAAATGTCACTTCAGGGCAAGAGCTTTAAGAATCAGTATGCAATTCGCTGCATCTCCTTTCTCGGCCTTCCTCGTAGTGGAAGTTTCTGTTGAGACAGAAGTTTCATCAGCCGGGTCCCTGAGTGCCTGTGACAAGCACAGTCTTCCTGATGACCCATTTTGGATTTGTGTCCTAGTAAGAAATAAATCTTGTTAATTACGGTGCTGAGATCTGGATTCAATCTACTTACAATGTCTTTGTTGTTTTGGTATCAGGGTACTGCTGACCTCATAAAATGAATAGCTTCCTGCTCTATTTTCTCAAAATGTGAGTTTGGTGTTATTTCTTCCTTAAACATTTGATAGAATTCACCAGTGAAACTATCTGGGCTTAACATTTCCTTAAAAAGGGTTTTGATAATGAATTCAAATTCTTTATAGATAGAACTCTTTGGCTTTTCAGTTTCATCGTGTGTCCATTTTGGTCAACTGTAATCTGTCCATTTCATCTGTGTTGTCAAACTGATTGGCATGAAGTTTATAATACTTTCTTATTATTCTTTTGTTTCATTATTTATTATTTTTCTTATTTTTTTCACCTCTGAAGGTTCTGTGGTGATATCGTCTTTTTTTATTCCTTATATTCATAATTTATTTTCTTCCTTTCTCTCCTTGATCAATCTAAGAATTTACCAATTTTGTTTATATTTTCAATGAACTGACTTTTGGCTTTGTTGATTTTGTTTGTCTATTTTCTATGCCACAAATATTTGCTCTTAATATTTCTTTCCTTCTCCTTACTTTGGGTTTACCTGGTTCTTCTTGTTCTAGTTTTTAAAGTGGAATCTTAAGATCGTTGATTTTTTTATCTTTCTTCTTTTCTAACAAGCTAAATATTTTCCGTTAAGTACCCCTCTAGCTGTATATTACAAATTTTGATAGGTTATATTTTCATTGATCATTCAGCTCAAAATATTTAATTTCTAATGTTCCCTGTATTAAAAACAAGGCAACGGGCCCAAAATGGAGTTGCCTAGGCCCCATGTCACCAAACTGAGACTTGCAGTTTCAGCTCTCCCAGGAATGATACGTTAAACCAGCCAGTCCGGCATCACCAGAGAGACATTAGTTAGATAACCTGCCTGTCAGACACCCACCTCCCACCCTGCCAGGAAAATGATCTTGCAATAACCAACCCGCTTTTGTGTCAAGTCTGACTTCCTTGTTCCTGCTGCTCCTCTCTGCCTATTAAAGTCTCTCATTTTGTACAGCTCCTCAGAGTTCCTTTCTATCTGCTGGACTGGATGCTGCCCTATCTGTGAATCAGTCAGTAAAGCCAACAAGGTCTTTAAAATGTACTCAATTGAGTTACGCTTTTTTAACCAGAAGCAGATGCCAGAATGGCATGAAGGGGAAGAAGGGAGCAGGAGCAGGTGGCGAGAGGGTCCAGGTGTGACTCGTGAAAGGGGAGAGGGAAGGAGGAGCTCTGGACACTGCAGGAGCACGGGGCTGGGTCAGCAGCCATGGCCCAGCTGTGGTGTCCCCACTGCGCTGCCATTGCTGCGAGCTGCCTGGGGAGGGTGTAGCCCTGGTGTGAACACCCGAAGCTGCAGCAGCTGGGGGCTGTCAGCCAACTACCTTCCTCATAAGAGGGTGTCTTGAAGGGACCTGTGAGTGGTGCCCCTCCACGGCCACATACACCTCCCTGAACTAGGTCACCCTCCCTTGATACCTACTGTCACAGAACGACGTTCCTTCCCTTCGGAGATCTCACTTCCAGTTGTAACTACGCCCCTCAGGAACTTTATTTATGCATAAGGTCTGTCTCCCATGGAGGGCAGGAACACAGAACTTGTTCACCACTGCGTCTCCCACACACAGCAGCGTGCTCAGTAAGTGCTCGTTAGAGAAAGGAAAGAAAGAATGGGTGACTAGTAACTAACTCAGCTTCTCAGAACCCCCTGGCAGCAGGCGGCCCACCTGGGGGCGGCTGCTGCCCCCGTGAAATCAGCCGTGAGGGCGAGGGAGCTGTGCGGTTCTAATCGGCATGCAACAAGGGATACTTCAGGGGCTTCCCTGGTGGTCCAGTGGTTAAGAATCCGCCTTGCAATGCAGGGGACACCTATTTGATCCCTGGTCTGGAAGTTGCTCCTGGCCACAGAGCAACGAAGCCCATGTGCCACAATTACTGAATCCCGAGCCCTAGGGCGCATGCTTCACAAAAAGAGAAGCCATTGCAATGAGAAGCCCACACACTGCAATTAGAGAGTAGATCCCACCCGCCACAACTAGAGAAAGCCCACGCATGGCACAAAGACCCAGCACAGCCCAAAAATTACATTATAAAAAATTAAAAAGAAATAATGTTTCTAAAACCAGCAGATCTGAACGGCCACAAGTCCCCAGGAATCCTTCTTGTGAAGGGCACAACACTCCTTCCCCTGACTTACTCCAGAGGCAGTCACAGTTGTGAGGAGTGGCACAGACTTCTGCGACTCCCCACCCCTTACCCCCAGTGAACCGTCCCCAGGAAACAGCTATGAGTCCCTATACCGGATGTATACCCGCAACACACCCCCTCACTGTCCCCTCTCCTGCCACAGAAAGCTGCCCTTCACTCTGATTCCTTTGAAGGGCTTCAGCTCAGACAAGAGCAGCCCCTCAGGGTCCATAACATGGGATGAAAATACAGCCTCGTGTTAGGAGCACAGCTATAGACTCAGGTCCCAACTATCCAAGCTGCAGGACTCTGGGCAAATCACTTAACCTCTCTGAGCCCCCTCTTCTCATCTGTGAAGTGGAAATAGTAAAAAGGGCAAAACAGAGGCTGTTCTCAAGCATAAGCAGAATGTCTGCAATGATGGCTCTGAGTTCAAGGCTCTCAGAAACCCAGCTTTCCCCAGACTTTTTGGATCACAGGATGGCAAAGCTCAGGCCCACGTGGAATCCCAGTGTTCCGCGGAAAGCAGTTCAAGGGACACTGCTCTAGAGAATTCAGCTTTTCTCTTCAGATTGCTGTGGACCTTCTGAACTGTCACAGAGGAGATCTGGCTGGCAGTGGCCTCCTGCAACATCGTTCTGAGTTGTTGGGGGTCAGGTCTGGACTTCAGCGAGAGATGCTGTAATTCTTGAGTGCCTTCCAGACGGATGCTCTGTGGGATGCTGTGGGTGACCTTGTGTGACGCTCTTCTCTTTAATGATAAAAGGACCCTTTCTCTGGTAGGAATCCGTCATGCTTACAGAGCCATGGCATGTTTTAAACTGAGTTGCACCTAAGGGCTTCCCTGGTCGTTCAGATGGTAAAGAATCTGTCTGCAATGCAGGAGACCTGGGTTCAATCCCTGGATCGGGAAGATTCCCCTGGAGAAGGGAATGGCAACCCACTCCAGTATTCTTGCCTGGAGAATCCCATGGACAGACCATGGGGTCACAAAGAGTCGGACATGACTGAGCATCTAACATTTCACTAAGGTTAGAGGCCCACTCATTCTGCTCTTCATTTTGTAGATGGGAAAACAGGCTGGGTGAGGAAGCCAAGTTACTTGTCCAAGGTCACACGGAAGCGAGGGGTCTTGCTCAGGACCAGCCACTGGGCTGCATGGGAGATGACGTCTCCTTGGATAGAACTGGGCGAGTGAAGAGCCATTTGGTGGAGACTGGGAGGTCCCTCAGCCCTCAGCTCCTTCTCCCAACGTGGATTTATGAAGGATGTGAGGGGAGGGATGATGGCTGAAGGTTAGGGGTTAATAGGCGTGAGTCCAGATGACAAGCAGCTGGGCCCAGGCACAGACAAAGGTCTGCTTCCTCCCCTTTCTGGTGGTTCCAGGGATGAGAAGGCCGGGAAGGAACTTGCAACAGATGGAAGGGAGACCAGAGGAATTTGGAGTGGGCCCAAGGGGCCCGGCTCTAGGAAAATAAGGGGGAAGCATTCTCTGCTCCGAGAGAATGTTGTTTACGAGAGAAGAGCAGAGTCAGGGTCCCACCAGGGCAGGCTGGTGGGCTCTGGCTTCCATCTCCTGGCCATGACCGATCATACCAATTCACGTTTCTAGGACAACTGGAGAACCAAACAGGAACAACATTGAGGGTGATAAGAGGTGGCGGTAGCAGGCCGGGCCCAGCCAGACAAGTTGAGCTCAAAGATCAGAAGTTTTGAGGCCAGTTCTAAATTTAGCGTCCAATTTTTGAGGAAGCCAAAATGAGTTCTCCCTGCATGAAGTGTGTCAGAAGAAAAGATACAAATCCCAGGGAGCAGCTAGCACAGAGGGGGCGGCCCCCTCCCCCTTTTCAGCCAGAGAGGCTAAGAATGAGATCAACCAGGCTCTTTTTTAAAAAATAAATACCACAGTGTCTTTTCAAACTAAGAGCTTCGAAAGAACTGCATATTGCATCCCCTCTTCTCTCTAACCTTGCTGCTTTTCTTTTTAAAAGGTATTACTCAGAAAGACCCTCAAAGCGGGACTTCCCTGGTGGTCCAGTGGTTAACATTTCACCTTTCAAGGCAGGGGGTGCAGGTTCAATCCCTACTCCAGGAGCTAAGATCCCACATGCGTTATGGCCAAAAAACCACAACATACAACAAGCAATATTAAAACAAATTCAATAAGGAGTTTTTAAAAAATGGTCCACAGCAAAAAAAAAAAAAAAGTCTTGAAAAAAATAAAAGAAAAAGACACTCAAAACAACTCAGGGTGTGTACGGAGATGGCAATTCAGGCCTCCGTTTCCCCATCCACACCAGACCTATCTGGCCTCACTCCCCACAAGTGGGCTCCTGGCCCTGGGAAGAGGGTGGGTCCCCCACCAGCGTGGGCTCTTTCTTTTGGCTCAAGTCAATCATCTCCTCAATAGATAATTCATCTGATTGACAACCCATCCGTTGCTGATGCCAGCATGCCCCACAAGAGAAGCCACCGGAGGCCCAGCTTCTCTGATAGGCACCATGGACGGTCCTACTGTGTTTGAATGGATGAAGGTCCAAAGACCTGGACCCCACCCTCGTTTTATTCTTTTGCCCATTTTATCTGAAATGTCCTCCACATTCTCCTGTCTGACCTTTACCCTCCTGAACCCTCACAGCCTGTTAGCTGTATGACCCTCAGCAAGTTATTTAAACCCCGTGTCGGTGTCAGGTTGTTTGCAAAGACAGCCACGGCGAGTCCTTCCATCCTGCATGCCCTTTGCAACGTGACTCGGCCACCCCACCCATGTCAGTTTCCTTCCATTTGACCCTGGGCTGGCTCAGTGACATCTGTGAACAAACCGAACTTGGTGGGCGTGATGCAATGTCACTTGCAGCTCCTGTGTTTGCACTCTGGGAAGAAGAGTAAAGAAGTCCCGGCCACCCTGCCGGACAGAGGAATCGCATACAGGACAACTGGAGCGCCCCAGCTAACGGCCAGTCCAAGGCCCTACTCACGGGACAAGGCCATGTGGGTCCTCCAGCAGCAGCCACGAGCATGGCTAATAACACTGTGGGGCAGAGAGGAGCGAGCTGCCCCTGCTGATCCCTGCCTGGATTCCTGGCCCTCAGGCCCGTGATCCAGGAAGACAACAGCTGTCTGAAGCTACTGCACTTGGGGATGGATCACTATGTAGCCATAGAGAAATCAGTCTCCTCATCAAACAGGGATATTGGTGGCTTCCTGCCTCACCGAAGGGTCGGGAAAATTAAACAAGTCAATCTGTATAAAGCACTTAGTGTCAGCACGGTGTAAGCACTCAACAAATGACAGTTCCCCACAACCTGAAATTACCTTGTTTACTTTTTTCTTTGTTGTTCAGTCGCTAAATTGTGGCTGACTCTTTGGCTTCCCTGTCCTTCACTGTCTCCCAGAATTTGCTCAAACTCATGTCCATTGGGTCGATGATGCCATCCAACCATCTCATCCTCTGTCATCCCCTTCGCCTACCTTCAATCTTTCCCAGCATCAGGGTCTTTTCCAATGAGTTGGCTCTTTGCATCAGGTGGCCAAAGTGTCAGAGCTTCAGCATCAGTCCTTTCAATGAATATTCAGGATTGATTTCCTTTAGGATTAACTGGTTTGATCTCCTTGCCATCCAAGGGACTCTCGAGTCTTCTCCAGCACCACAATTCAAAAGCATCAATTTTTTGGCACTCAGCCTTCTTTATGGTCCAACTCTCCCTTCCATACATGACTACTGGAAAAACCATAGCTTTGACTAGACAGACTTTTTCCTTGCTCATCCACAAACCCCTCCCACAATGGTGCCTGGCATATAGTGGTTACCCAGTAAACACAGATGAATGTCAAATGCCCTCTCTGTTCTGTGATGGCCTTCTACCCGAGGGATATTACCCTCCCTCCCCTGAGCCCCACCGTACTTCCCACACTGTAAATTCTGTTAAGCCCTGAGCTCTGACTGGTGGTCTCCCTTATAGAAACCTTGCCCATAATACAAGAGCAATAAATTGTTCAGTGAACGAATGAGGCGTGGGAAGAATGCCACCTGCCTTAGTCGCCTACCCAGGCTTACTGTGATTTATAGAGAGATGAGTAGAGAAGGACTCAGGCACCTCAGAGCTTCTGCCAGAGGAGTGCAGTGCTGCTGCTGCTGTCTTCTGCTGCCATCTGTGTGAACTTTAACCTTTATGGTGGGAGAGAACCCAACATAGGGCTCCTGGAGGAAGCCTCCCTATTTCCTGCCCTGATCGCCAGCTGCTCTCGCAGGTTTGAAAGTACAGGGTATGATGTTGCAGACCTGGGAAGGAACTGATGACCTTTTGAGTTCATTCCCATTGTTGACGGAAGCCTGGAGTTCCACTTTTAGCTGGAAAATAGCTGATTCTTAAGCCATAATTCAATCAGGTATCAGTTTAATATCTCTTAAGATTTGTATCGCAAATCTTAAGATTTTGGCTTCCCAGCTGGTGTCAGTGGTAAAGAACCCATCTGCCAATGCAGGAGACACGAGGGATGTGGATTTGATTGCTGGGTTGGGAAGATCGCCTGGAGGAGAGCATGGCCATCCACGCCAGTATTCTTGCCTGGAGAAACCCATGGACAGAGGAGCTGGAAGGCTACAGTCCATGGGGTTGCAAAGAGTCGGACATGACTAAAGCGACTTAGCACAGCACAAGATTTGCATGGTCCAAAGAGATAACAGAACATGAAGGAATGCAGGATTCCATCTGGTTTGAACCTCTTATGCTTTAGATAGAAAATGGTCTGACTAACCATAAAAGCCAAAGATGCAAAATCAAATCCGGCAGTAGACTTTCCTGGCAGGTGTGTAACATATCACTTAAATCTAGGTGCCCTAGCCAGGTGGCACCTCCTCTGAATGATGGGGTCAGGGACACAGCAATGACAGGGCACAGAAGATGTTCCGTAATCTCAGAAGAGTCAAGATGGCAAACCCCCAAACCATGTGAAATTAATATTATTATAGTTCCCTTGGTGAATGGGCATCTTTATAGATGTAAAAGTATAGAACTTTAAGGAAGCCAAATAATGGTATTAATGTTTTTATGTAAAAGAATCTGTGTACATTTGATATTCATGGATTTAAAACTCAATAGCACTTGGCCTATTTAGAGTAAAAATCTTGAAATTCCAATGAAAACTCAGTAAGAATGGAATTGATTCAGATTTACAATTTTAAACTGAGAACTCCCTGAACTTATAGTATGGGAACATTTAAGAGAACACAAAGTTCACCATATTTATAAGTTGAATTTATTGGAAGAATAATTTAAATTTAAATACTTGGAAAGGTTCTGTCTGTTAAGTCAGACCGCTGAAGTACATAAAAGGAAACTGAACACAATAAATGTTTAAATGCAATTTAAAATGTTTAAAAGAGTTTAACTTCGTAACTGGAATCAAACATTCCAAATCTTTGTAAAAGTGATTGTGAAAATACATTGAACACAAATAAAGTAAGACTTGTAAGCTGAAGCTTAAGGAAGAACCAGGGTTTGTGAATTCCAATAAATCAAATTATTAATTTAATTTAATTTTTTTAAATTTAAATTTATTTAATTGGAGACTAATTACTTTACAATATCGTAAAAATATGGAACGCTTCACAAATTTGCATGTCATCCTTGCGCAGGGGCCATGCTAATCTCTGTATCGTTCCAATTTTAGTATATGTGCTGCCGAAGCGAGCACCAAATTATTAATTTTAAAAGTCAGTGAAACCTTTGAATCATCTTTGTCTAGAAAATAAGATTTATGGTAATCTCTGGTGCCTTGTAGGATTGTTGAGAGGATTAAATGAGACACTGGGTTTAAAGAGTTTGGCACCATGACTGGTACGTGGTAAGCTTTCAACACGACAGGCCAGCAATGACTAGTTTATTACGTATTTTTGTTGTTGTTTATCAGAGCTTCTTTTATTTATATATTTACTTGTATTTTATTTTTGGTTGCGCCGGGTCTCTGCTGCAGCCCGTGGGCTTTCTCTAGTTGCCGTGAACAGGGGCTACTCTGTGCTGCAGTGTGTGGCCTTCTCGTTGCTGTGACTTCTCCTGCTGGGGAGCTCCGGCTCTAGGCACTCAGGCTTCAACAGTTGTGGCGCACGGGCTTAGTTGCTCCACAGCACAGGGAATCTTCCCGGACCAGGGGGATCAAACCTGTGTGCCCAGCATTGGCAGGCAGATTTCTATCTTATCCCTGTACCAGAGAAGTCCTAGTTTATTTAACTCTTTATTTTTTTTTGTTCTTGGCCTTGTCCAGCATCTGGCACTTAGTTCTCCAACCAGCCTGGGCCCCTGGCAGTGGAAGCATGGAGTCCTGGCAGTTACCAGACTTCCAGGGAATTCCTTCTGAACACTTTTATTTTGGCTGTGCCAGGTCTTAGTTGAGGCACACGGAAACTTCAGTTGAAACTTTAGAACTCTTAGTTGCAGCATGGTGGGATCTAGTTTCCAGACCAGGGATTGAACCCAGGCCCCCTGCCTCGGGAGTGTTGAATCTTAGCCACTGGACCACCAGGGGGGCAGGCTCATCCTCACTTTGTCTGTTGTTGTTCACTCGCTAAGTCATGTCCAAGTCTCTGTGGCCCCATGAACTACAGAACGCCAGGTTTCCCTGTCCTTCGCTATCTCCTGGAGGTTGCTCAAGTTCATGTCCATACGGCAGTCATAATGCTACTTTAAAAAAATACATCCTTGAGCAAGGTGGTCTCCCTGCATGCACTCTAGCCTCCCTGCTCTCTAGCACCCTGATTAACCCATTCTCCATACAGGAGCCAAAGCCATCTCCTCCAAGGGTGAATCTCGCCACGTTCTTCCCTGGCTCAACATTGATATGCCATGTAGCCTGCTGACAGCACTGCAGGTCTGGCTTCTGCTCAAGCAACTGCGTGCCATCACCCCAGATCAGGCACCTCGCCTTGCATCCAACAGTGGGACGGCCCCCACAGAAGGAGCTCTGCGCTGGCGGCCCTGAGCCCACCTGATTAAGCCCAGACTTCACCAGCAGCACTCAGAGCCCTGCCTTCCTAGCACAGGACAGAGGGGGTCTGTGAGTTCTGTTTTTCAGATTTAAAGATCTGCTCCCTTTCTGTTCCCCCAAATCTCATCCCCCAGATCCTAGATTCTAGGCCAAATTGGCTTTGTAAGCTTGTGACTATAAAATCAAAACCAAATACATTTCTTGTCAGACCCCAACCTTTGGCCTCTTATTCTTTACTTTCTTTCTTTACTACAATCCTCTAGTGCTCTTTAGTTTCCTTAGAATAAAACACAAGATCCTGGGCTTCCCTGGAGACTCAGTGGTAAAGAATCCCCCTTGCCAATGCAAGAGATGTGGGTTCGAGTCCTAGTCCAGGAAGATCAGACATGTGGAGGGGCAACTAAGCCTGTGGGCCACAATTACTGAGCCACGTGCAGCAACTGCTGAAGCCCGCCTGCCATAGAGCCTGCGCTCCACAAGAGAAACCACCACGAGAAGCCTGAGCACTGCAGCTAGAGAGCAGCCCCCACTGGCCGCAAGCAGAGAAAAGCCTGAGCAGTAATGAAGATCCAGCACAGCCAAAATAAATAAATAAAATTAAACAAACAAACACGAGATCTCTGGAAAGGCCCACCGCAAAGGCCCCCCATGCTCTAGCCCATCTCCTGTCCTCATCTTCTCTGTTCTAGTGACATTGGCCTTCTGATCCAGCCATCCAGACCCAGAGGCCCCCTGTTAGGACAGCCTTGCTCTCCTCTCTCCTCTTCTTCCTCACCACTATCTGGCTAAAAAAAATACCTATTCATCCTACAAGTCTCTTCCTAATATTACACAACTTCCTCAAAAAGACCTGGTTGGTTCCCTGCCTCCATCTCCCATCAGATCTCAACACCCAGCACACCCAATGCACACAGCACTCCAGCTGTGGAGTGATAATTATTTATCTAACTATTTATAAATATTGGTTTAGTATCTCTTACCCCAAAGACTATAAGCTCCAAGAAGCAGGAACCATATCAATTGTTTGCTAATCTGTCCCCTCTGCTCCTCCCGGTGCCTGGCACACAGGAGGTACCCAGCAACACCACTGTTTGTTGATCGAGAGAAGGGTGCTGACGCCAGGTGTGAGAGTGTGGATGGGGAGGGAGGGAGGGGCGATGGCATACGCGGGGGCTGTAAGTGAATTACCAGTAGGACTGGGACGGCTCCCTTGTCTCTAATTCACGGTTCAGCCTCCTTCCCTCGAGTCTGTATCTGGGTGTTGTATTCATTAGTCTTGAACTGTCCCAAGTCATTGTTTCATCAAACCTTGGCTTCCCATCTGGCTATTTCCTTTTTGCTAATTTGCTATTAATCCCTGAAATGAAAGTCCTCCCAGAATATCTCAAAATGCAGTAGTTCCAAACAGTTTAGCAGTTCCTCAAGACGTTAAACAGAACCAACAGTTCCACTCAAATGTATACAGCCAAGAGAAATGAACACCTGTGTCTGCAGAAAAATTTGTACAAAAATGTTCATAGCAGTCTTCTTCATAATATCCTCAAATCAGAAATGACTCAAATGTCCACCCACTGATGACTGGTTACATAAAATGCAGTAAACCCATACAACACAATATTATTCATTTGTAAAAAAAAAAACAAAAAAAAGCAATGGTGTATCTGATACATGCTACAACATAGATGAACCTTGAGGACATGCTAAGTGGACAAAGCCGAACACAAAAGACAACACTTTGTATGGTTCCATTTACAAGAAATGTCTGGAACAGGAAACACAGAGAGACAGAAAGTCTATTAGTGGTTGGGGGTTTGGAAGGAAAGAGGAATGACTACTAATGGGTATGATTTTGAGGGGACTGATGAAAATGTTCTCAAGTTGACTGTACTAATCGCTCAACTCTGTCAGTATACTAAAACCCACCAAATTGGACATTTTAAATGAGTGAATTGTATGGTATATGAGTTATATCTCAATACAGTTGCTGATTTTTTAATGGGAGGATAATTGCTTTACAGTGCTGTGCTGGTTTCTGCCACATGCCAACATGAACTTGCCACAGGAGCACGGATGCCCCCTCCCTCCCGAACCTCCCTGCCCCTCCCACCCTACCCCATTCCTCGAGGTTGTCACAGCTCACGGCATCATACAGCAAATTCACACTGGCTATCTGTTTTACATATGGTGAAATGTATGTTTCAATGCTGCTCTCTCAATTCATTCCACTCTCTCAAGGCTGTTAACTTTAGAGAAAAAAAGAAAGAAAGAAAAGCAGGAGTTCTTAACATCATTGGGTTAAGATTCTTTCGAGAATCTACTGAAAGGCATGGACTTTCTCCTGCCCCACCCTACCCCCCGGCTCATGAAAAATTCATATGTGCTCGTATATAAAAGTTTCATAAAATATCAGGATACTCCCAGTCTGACTAAACCCCATTTATTGCCTCCCGAGACGGTTATTAGCCCCAGGAGAACCCCGTCTTGATGAAACTATCACCAGTAAATGTTAGGTCAGGAGCACAGCTGGAAGGCTTCTTTCCACCCCTGTCTTATCTTGGCTTTGGACCATCCTCAACCATCCTAGACTTCTCCCCCCACTTCCTCTTCCTTTTCAAGCTGTCTTGACATCTTTTTAAAATGAGGTATAACTGACATACGGGCTTCCCTGTTGGTGCTAGTGGTAAAGAACCCACCTGCCAATGCAAGAGACATAAGAGACATGAATTCGATCCCTGGGTTGGGAAGACGCCCTGGAGGAGGGCACGGCCACCCACTCCAGTACGCTTGCCTGGAGAATCCCATGGACAGAGGAGACCCCAGGCTATGGTCCACTGGGTTGCAAAGAGTTGGGCAGGACTTAAGCAACTTAGTGCAGCACATAACTGACATACAATATTGTAATAGTCTCAGGTGTGCCACATAATGATTTGGTATTTGCATACGGTGCAAAAATCATCACAATATGTCTAGTTCACATTCATCACCACACAGTTACATTTTTTTCTCTTGTGATGAGAACTGTTAAGATCTATTAATATACTCTTAGCAGCTTTCAAATATGCACTATAGTATTAACAATGGTTGCCATGCTAGGCATTCCATCCCCATCCTTTTTATAAGATGCTATATTATTTTACTATCGTTACATATTTACTATTATTATTAAAATATTATTTTATTTTTTGCCATGCCACATGGGGCCTTAGGTTCCCCAACCAGGGATTGAACCCACACCCTTTGCACCTCTGTACTGGAAGTGCAAAGTCCCAACCACTGGACCACCAGGGAAGTCCCTCCACATCTGTTTTAAAATTTATTTTTGGCTGTGTCAGGTCTTAGTTGCAGTGTGCAAGCTTCTCTCTAGTTGTGGTGTGTGGGCTGAGTTGTGACACACAGGCTTAGTTGCCCCGAGGCGTGCAGGGACCAAACCCACGTCCCTCGCATTGGAAGGCAGATTTTTAACCACTGGACCACCAGGGAAATCCCTCTCAATCTTTGTTTCCTTTTGAACTTTTTTTTTTTTTTCCCTTTTGAACTTTTTATTTTGTATTAGGGTACAGCCGATTAACAACGCTGCTGTCGTTTCAGGGGAACAGTGAAGGGACTCAGCCGTACATACACACCTCCACACCTTTCCCTGATCAGTGTGGTAGGCACAGTTTCAAAATGGCCTGCATGGCCTTATGCCCTCGTGGTTTTCTCCTTATATGGCAAAAGGGCAAAAGAGCCTAATCTTATAACATGGAAGTTTTCTCAGGATGATACTGGAAGAGAAAGTCGGAGGGATTCAGGGAGTGACAATGACTCCATCGCTGGCTTTGAAGATGGCAGACATGGCACACGACAAGGGATGCAGGCAGCCTTGAGGAGCAGAGAGTGGCCCAGGCTGGCAGCAGGCAAGGAAAGGGGACCTTAGAGCCACAGCTGCAAGGAATCCTGCCGACAACTGGACGAGCTGGGAAGTAGATTGTTTCCTACACTCTCCAGACAAGAGCCCAGCCTGACCAATATGTCGATTTCAGCTGTGAGTGAAGAACCCATTGAGTCCACAGGGACTTCTGATCTGCGATTGTGAGATACAGAGTGGGTGTTGCCTTAAGTCCCCGAGTTTGTGGGAATCTGTCACACAGGATGGAAAACTAATAAAACCAGTTTCACACCATGATGCAGCTGACTTTCCTTCTGCTGGATGTTTCTAGATTCAGCTCCTTTCCTGATAAAACTCCTAAAATGGTTATTTTGCCCCCCAGAAGGTGGAACCATCATGTTCTGGATGCTTCTGAGCCAGGCTCTTACCATCCCCAATCCTGTGGCCTGCAGTGGGAGCCTTCTCAATTTCAAAAAGTTTCAAAGAGATGAAGCTAGGGGGAATGTCGGGGTGTTGCAGGTGAGGAAACAGAGATGAGGCCCATGGCTCTCAGTGGGGGCTCATCTCTCTGGGGAAGGGGTTGCCTGGGGTCTTGAGGGACTCTGCGTGCTCTCCACACCATGCTGTGGACCCTTTCAGTAGATACTGCTGCATTAAAAGT
Organism: Bos taurus; assembly: GCF_002263795.3. Lineage (NCBI taxonomy): Eukaryota > Metazoa > Chordata > Mammalia > Artiodactyla > Bovidae > Bos > Bos taurus. Next base: position 28,250,027 of record NC_037346.1, read on the forward strand.
CCCAGACCAGAGGCACTGGCTCAGGTGCCCAGGAACGACCCCTGAGATGACTTGAAATGACAGGAAGATTCGCCAAAAGCTGCCTGAATGCCTTGGATGTACGATGTGGGACCCCAGCTTGGGATCTGAAAAAGGGGTGTGAGGGAGGGATCTGATCCTGAGGACTAATAGTTAATCCCACAGAAGCACGAACTCTGTAGGTACTCCAGAGAAACTGACATCACCTCAAAAGCTTTCAACTCTCTGTTCTAAGCCCATCCATCACCAACAGCTTTGGGACATTGATTGCCATGTGGGGGTTGTGTGTGTGATGTGGAATGTGTAACACACAGGGGGATGTCTTTCTACCTGGACTCTTTCACGCCTCAAAGCCTTATTCCTACCCACCTCTGCCCCCCACCCCAATCAGGAAGAGCTAACAGCATTGAGAGTAAGTCTCTGAAGGTCTTCCCTTTGCTTGCCTCCCTTTATCCATAAAACACCCGGAACCCTACTTCCTGCCTTTGTTGATGGGAACCATTCATTTCTGGAACCAATCAGTTATTTCTGCTTTAACAGGCTGGTGTCTTTTCTTGCTGGGAAAACGCCAATCATCTTAACTCCATCTTTTTTTTTTTCTTTTTCTTGGAACACTAGCTCCTGCATCTGGGAACCCAAATCTCTCTTGAGTGGTGATCTTGGGCTTCTTTCTGTGGCTCCAGGGTCCGGGGTGGACATGCCCAGGGGCTGGAGAGGAGTGAGGTTCTTTCTGTGACCACTGCTTGGAGCCCCCTCCAAGGGGAAGCCTTCTCACTCAGGCTCAGGAGAATCGCTGGCCTTCTGGATTGACTCCACCCCTTTCTGTGGGTTTGGGAAGGAGTCCGTGGATCTGTGGCTTTGCTTGCAATCAAGAAATCTGCCTAGACCCACAGAATTTCTTCTGCCCCAGGGCTGGGCCCCTTTTGAAACCTGAAAAATGCAAGTGGTCTCAGAGTGAGTTATACACACATGTATAAACCCGTGTGGGTTACGATAAGCTTGTGTGTGATCACAGTAATTCTAAGTGTGACTCTCCACGATTTCTCATTTCAGTCAAGCAGGAAACGTGACACTCCAAGATGGAGGACCCAGGAAGGAGAGGGGAAGGGAGGAGGGAGGGGCCCTCTGCCTCTCTGGCAAGGGCCTGAGGCAGGGCTGAGGGCACCTCCCGCCCCCGCAGCCTCCCACAAAGTGTGTGCAGCCCTTACAGGCTGAACCTCTCAACCACCAACTCACAGACATGGCAGAAGATGGTGGGGGGTGGTGGTATGAGGGGTTGGAGTAACTGTCTGTCCAGCACCCTTTCCTGCCTCCCAGGACACAGCCCAGGAGGCTCAAAGATGAGGGCCATATGTTTTGCCCATAACCCTGTTTCTGGGGGCCCTGACACCTCTGTCCAATGAGAGGTTCTACCCCTCCCCCTCTGAGCACCACCCCCAGACTCACCCATCTTGGGTTCGGAGAAGACCTCTGCCCTCCTGAAACCCAGGCCCCCTAAAACTGAGTTCCCTGACGAGTTCATGATTAACCTCTCTATCCAAAACTGTATTCCCTTTCCTGTCCCATCCCTATTCTCCTCAGGACTGAGGAGGATCAGAGAAAAGGGGGGGCACTGAAACCAAACAGGACCCTTTGGGGCCTTCCCAGTACAAAAGCTCCTTCATGTTCCATTTCTTCTTTGTAGGAAAAAAAGCATTAGTCACGTGAACCTTCCCCAAGCTCCAAAGAGCAGGATCAAGCAGTTAGTAATCAGGAACAGTCACAGGATGTGGGGTCCTCCTGAAGGGACTCAGATAATGACATCACCCATCTCTTCGAGTTGTTCTGCAGAAGCTAAGACTCCCAGCAGGTGGAGGATGGTAACTGCAGACTGACTGTGAGCACCAGACCCCAGACTTGCTGGAACCCAGAGGTCAATGAAGGAGATGCCCAAACATCACATGACCTCACCACCACCGTTAGCAGGAGGTCCATGAGCTGGTGAGGCACCTATGACCCTCTCCCCTACACTGTCTTTAAAATCTCTTGCCTGAAAGCATCAGGGTCTTTGGGTTTCCTGAGTAAGAGTTGCCCATTCTCCTTGTTTGGTCCCCTGCAAGTACACCCCAACTTTGCTGCCAACACCTGGCAGCTTGGCTTTCTGCCCTGCCAGGACAGGAGCCCTTGCTCCGTTACACTCCCTTTCCAGAGAGAAGTCCCTTTGGCGGGGGCCAGCCAGCTCCCCTCCCCTTCCCATTCCTTCCCCTCTGAAGCAGATGATGGTCACGGGGAGGCTTGGGGACAGGGCCAGTTGGCCATATTCCCCAGACCTCTGTTTTTGGGTTTTCTAAGGTCGGGGGGCAAGCCACAGAGGCTCCAGTGGAAGGCCTGGAGGGTGGAGGGGAGCACCAGCCACGCGGAAGCTCCCACAAGCTTCCTGTTCCGCCCACTCCCCTCATCCGAAGCACAGCTGCCCCTCCCTCCCTGAACCCTCCTGCCGTGTCTCCGGCTCCTGGGCCAAGTGTGGGCGCTCAGCTCTGTAATCTAGGCCAGGCCTCTGCAGACGCCCACCCCTCCAGGCTTGGAGGCCATGAACTACCGTGGGTTTCTGTCAACCCTCGTGAGTCCAGCTTGTGGCCGTGGGTTCCAACTCACTCTCCATCTGCTCCACTTAACGTCTGTGTTTCCTTCCCAAATACCCCGTTCTGGGGCTTCAAGCTCCAGCATCAGCCAGGAAGACATCATGTTTGCAGAGACCACTGAACCAGCGCCCACCCTGCCTGAGGTCAGACCGCGGGGACAAAGCCGTTGCTGTCGGTCTGTCTGTCTGCATCCCCCTCCTGCTGGGTCTGCTCCTGACTGCATGGACTCTACAGGTAGGATCACTGATGGGCATGACTTCACGTGGTGCGACCTCAGGTCCTTGAAAGTGTTTGGCTCACGCTGAAGCGGTGGTTCTCAAACTTGGAGCTTGTACCTGGAGACCTTGTTATTAACAAGGCACAGAGGGCTTCGCCCCACCCCCCCAAGTTTCTGATGCTCCGGTCTGGCATGGGGCCTGAGAGTGTGTCTCTCTAGTAAATTCCTAGGGGACATTGATGCTGCTGTCAGGCGGTGAACACAAAGGTGAGAGGCGACCGCTGCCCATAACCACTGCCCCCAGCAGGATCCGGAGATAGGGGCATTTCTGAAGACTCCCCTGGAGATAGAGGTCTCTCCTGTGGAGCATCTTAGATCACAGGGAGGAGCCATGTTGCGGCTGCCTCCTCAGGTGCCCCAGAGGGAAAACAGCACTGCCTCTACCTCCTGGGAGGCAACCTGGCCAGGAGGGAGACCAGCTGGGGACAGGCAGGCCAAACGTGACTCCCGACCCTGTCATCTGGAGCCAGTGTCCATGGGCAAGTGTCCCATTTGGTAATTCAGGGCTGATAGGGCTGATGGTGTCCCATGGTTTTCACCAGGATGACATAACCTGAAATATATGCTCAATGAATGCTGCTTTTTCGGTCCAGTCTCTGACCTGCCTTTTGCTCTTGATGACTGAGAACGGTGCTGCTGAGTTTTTGACCATAAGTACAAGGCTTCACGGGCTTCCCAGGTGGCTCAGTGGGCAAAGAATCTGCCTACAATGCAGCAGATGTGGGTTTGATCCCTGGGTCAGGAAAATCCCCAGGAGGAGGGCATGGCAACACACTCCAGCATTCTTGCTTGGAGAAACCCACGGACAGAAGAGTCTGGTGGGCTACAGTCCATGGGGTCACAGAGTCGGACACGACCGAGCACACATGCCGTGAGGCTTCCCATTCACCTCCACTCAGTTCAGATTTGCTGGTTTGAAGCCATCATTCCAGCCTAAGGTGCTAAGATGCCATCACCTGGAGGCCTGCCTGCTACTCCTACATCAGCGTGGCTGATACCATACTGCAGGTCTTGGGGACCAGTGGGGACAGCGGGAGGGCAGGGCTGCCTCCTGAGGTCAGAGAAGAAAGAGTTCCTCACTCTCAAGAAAGAGTTGCCCACTGAGCCACCTGGGAAGCCCGTGAAGCCTTGTACTTATGGTCAAAAACTCAGTAGTCAAACCCTTTGCTGCTCTGACCCGGAAAGCTGCCTCCAGGTTTCCGGTGAGTTTCTGCACTCCAACTGGAAACACCAACTTAAGAAAAAAATTGAGGTAGCAGAGGAGAAGGGGCCTATGTCCTCACTCCACTGTATGTTGCCATGTGGATCCTTCCTGTGCAAACAGCAAAGCCTGCTGCTGTTGCTGCTGCTAAGTCGCTTCAGTCGTGTCCAACTCTGTGCGACCCCATAGATGGCAGCCCACCAGGCTCCCCTGTCCCTGGGATTCTCCAGGTAAGAACACTGGAGTGGGTTGCCATTGCCTTCTCCGAAACAGCAAAGCCTAGGAGACATCAAACCTGAGCAGCCTAAGTGACTAGCTTCCAGAGAGAGTGCTTTGGGGGGTTCTTCCCTCAGTGTACCCTCTTCCCCATGAATAAACCACCAAAAAGAGAGAGAACTTAGGAACAAAGTTCTTATAGCATTTAATGTCTTCAGGGATAGGATGGGCTGAGGCCTGACGTGAATAACAGGGATTTCACCAGCAGAAAGGCACGATAGTGGATGGGAGTATGTCCCAGGGAGCTGGACTGGGCTGACTGGATGGCAAGGTCACCAGCAACTTCCTCCCTCCCTTCTCCATCTTGGAACATGCTAGAACCACGGCTGGTCTTCAAACCCGGATTTGCTGTAGCTCCTTCTTCTTCACCTCTGCCCAGATGTCTGACAGGTCCTGGATAAACTGCTGGATCTAGCGAGGCCAAAGGACTGCAGTCAATCCCAAGCTGGTGACAGGCCACCCATCCAAAAACATCTGGGCATAGCCTGCTTATAAGGAGTCACCATTTCCTGTGACTGAGGTCACTTTCCCTCATTTGATAATTATTCTAGTTGATGTGGAGAATCAGGCTTAGCAGACTAGAAGCAATGAAGAGGGATGGAGGTGGGAACCCCTAGAGGCAGACGCAGTGAGAGGATGAAGTTCAGGCTCACCGTCTCACAGGGAGACAGAGGGGAGGCTCCACAGAGGACTCTGGGGATAGAAGCGTCAGCAGAAAGGAGTCAGCCAGGGTCGGGGCAGATGCCTCTCCACTAGTTAATAGCCTTCAAGCAGGTTAATTTACTTGAAACCCAGAACAGAGGCACATTATGTTAATCCTGAGTCATCAAGGGAAATTTCAATTTTATTCACTAACTTTAGTTGTAAAAAACATGCAATCGTGGAGATAGGAGGGAGGCTCAAGAAGGAGGGACATGTGTATACCTATGGCTGATTTATGGTGATATATGGCAGAAACCAACACAACATTGTAAAGCCATTATCCTCTAATTAAAAATAAATAAAATTTTAAAAACAATATTAAAAAAGGAACATGCAATCAGTATGATACAGTGGAAAGAGCACAGCCTCATAAGTTAGAAGACCTGTGGTTCTGCATCAATAGATGAATAGATAAAGAAAATATATGTGTGTGTGTATATATATATATATGGATGCACACACACTGAAATATTACTCAGCCATAAAAAATGAAATAATTCCATTTGTAGCAATACAGATGGACCTAGAAATCATCGTACTAAGTGAAGTAAGTCAAAGACATATATGATTATCACTTATATGTGGAATCTAAAAATAGTACAAATGAACTTATTTACAAACAGAAACAGACTCACAGACATAAAAAACCAACTTATGGTTGGTTACCAAAGGGGAAGGGGGCAGGGATAGGGAGTGTGGATTAACTGATGCACACTACCATATATTAAACAGAGAAACAATAAGGACTTACCATTGATACATAGCCCAGGGAGCTATATTCAATATCTTAAACTATTATAATTGAAAAGAATTTGAAAAAAAGAATATGGATATATGTATTTATCCATTCATATATACACACACACACACACACAACAGTCACTTTGCTGTATACCTGAAACTATTATAACTCAACACTGTAAATGAATTACACTTCAATTTAAAAAACAAAAAAGACGACGTGGGGTCCTGACACAACTCTGAGAAAATCACTTCATCATTCTGGGACTCAATTTCTTTATCTTTAAAAAGGAAAGAGGGAGAAAAGGTTGGCCTGGATGGCCTCTTAGATCTCAGTCCGACAGTTTCTCCTTTTCAAGAGTGTTCCAAAAGACTGTCCAAAACTCTCAACAACCTGCTAGTTGCTAACACTATTACGATTACCAACATAATTCCTATTTTGCAAAAGAGGAAACAAAGAATCAGAGTAACTTTCCCGAGGTTACAGAGATGCCAAGTGCAGTATTTCCCAAACTATGTTCTTATAGTAAGTCATCACACCCCAAAATGGATCCTGTGGGCAAGCAAATTGTAGAAACCTGATCAGCTTGGAGTCTCAGGACAGAGCCACAGCAAAGGCACTGTGAAGTTCTGCATTTTAAACCCAGAAAACGTCATTTGTTTTCTAATATTTTTAGTCCACATGCTGTGCTGTGCTAAGTTGCCTCAGTTGTATCCGACTCTTTGCAAACCCATGGACTGTAACCCATTAGGTTCTTCTGTCAATGGGATTCTCCAGGCAAGAATACCTGAGTGGGCTGCCATGCCCTCCCTCCTCCAGGGGAATCTTACTGACCCAGGGATCGAACCCTTGGCAGGTGGGTTCTTTACCACTAGCGCCACCTGGAAAGCCCCTTTTTAGTCCATAGAGTCCATTTATTTTTCTGGAGGAAACTTAATCACCTTGGGATTCTAGGATTTGCCAAGCACAGTTTGGATTTTATTCAGAGATAATAATGCTGGACCTTGCACAGACAGTGAGTGGAATGCAAATTGTCTTGGCCTTTTGCAGAATCACTTTCCCTGAGTGGTACCCTGCTCCCAGTTCTAGATGAGTTGACTCCCTTCTGAAGCCCACAACATGCATCCATTGTAGGGATGCTACTGAGAACATAATTCACTAAGTGTCTCTGAAGCCTCTGTGAAAATTTTCAGCTAGAGGTTAGGTACTGGGAAAGGCTCTCTCTCTAAGCAAACCTTATGTTTTCTTATTTTGGTTCAAGAACAGTGTGTTGCTTTTCCTCTGGTTATAAGGCAGCTCAGAGCCAACTTCTGTTCCTGTCGAACTACTGTCCTTTAGAATCCAAGAACCAAGAGTCCATACATCTCTCTCTTACCTTGACCTTAGATTTTAACTTATATTTACTATAAATGTAACATGTATTATTTATAATACTTTTTATATATTTATCTTATATAAAGTTTCAACTTATTACAATATTTTCCTAGGTCTTTATTTTCCATTTTTCAGGCTACTTAATTATGTATATGTGTCAGTAGGCTCATATCCTACAGGAATCAAGTGGGATATTTAAAAATAACATTTGGGCATATGAGGAATTCCTGTGCAGGCAAGTCAAGGTTGAGAACAGGAATTCCCTGGTGGTCCGGAGGTTAGGACTTGGTGCTTTCACTGCCTGGGGCCCAGGTTTGATCCCAGGTTCGATCCCTGGTTGCAAAATTAAGATCCCAAAGGCCATGCAGCATGCCCGGGGTTGGGGTGGGGGGTTGGGGGGACGACAACAAATGGTCGAGGGAGTCTGAACACTCAGAATTTGGAGTGGATGGACTGTAAGCTACTATCTGAACAGGGGGTGCTCGGGCAGGGGCCATGGCCTGGAGATCACCACCTCCTGCCCCATTTCTCTTTACAACAGCTAAAGCGGAGGTGCCTGAGGACGCCTCGAGTCCTGAGACCCTACAGCAGGGAAGAGGGGCCTGCAAGGCCAAAACTCTTTCTACAATAATGCTAAGGTGTTACCTGTCTTTTGTTACTTCTGCTACTTGTCTTTTGTCTGGTGAGTCTACATGGACTTTTACCCAAGTGGGATGTTCCCATCACAGAGGCTATCATGACAGACTGGATACAGAAGCAGGTGTGAGAATCCACCTGTCCTTCAGGAAGCAGCATTTTAGCAAAGTGTTGAAATGCCACCCATCCCACAAAATACTTTTTGAAAATGTATTTTTCATTAAAAATGCTATTTATGGGACTTTCCTGGTGGTCCAGTGGTTAAGAATCCACGTTCCAGCGCAGGGAACGTGAATTTGATCCCTGATCAGGGAACGAAGATCCCTCGTGCAAAGTGGGGCAACTAAAGCTACGTGCGTCAACTACAGAGCCCAGGCACTCTGCAGCCCTCACGCCAGGATGAAAGATTCCACGTGCCGCAACTAAGACCCAAGGCAGCCATGAATAAATACATCTATTTCTTAAATATGCTATTTGTGTTAACATGTTTCTTACTGTCATTTTAAATGAATTAAATAGTTTTAGTTTTTCTGCTTGAGTTTCTCATAAAGTAAATATCAACTGATATAACCCATATAAACAAAAGCTCTTTGGGGGTCTTCAACAAATTTTATGAGTGTAAAGGTATCCTGCTACCAAAAAAAGCTTGAGGATCGCTGTTTCACAACAAACTTTCTTACAAACTCCCTTTACAGTCTTTGGACTGTTAATATGAATAATTCAGTACTAACATGCCTTACGATGCAGGCTGATTCTTTGGTTTAAGGAAATTCTGCTGGTCAGTGGGTGAAATTCTTTACATTTCATGAATTTCAGGTTGCTGGGGTTTTTGTTGTTGTTGTTGTTGTTTTCTGGCTGTGCTGTGAGGCTTGCAGGATCTTAGTTCCCTGTTCAGGGACAGAACATGGGTCCCCTGCAGTGGACGTGCAGAGTCCTAACAACTGGACCCCCAGGGAATTCCCATCTTTTCTCTTTAAAAACAAACAGACAAAGCACTTCTCAGTCAATTGCTTTCATTGGCTTGTGTTTCATATTCATTCACTGAATACTTATTGAGTGGTGCCTACTATCTGCCTGGCATAGTTCTAGAGGCTGGGGATACAACAGAGAACAAAGCAAACAGAAATTCCAGCCTTTAGGAGCCTACTTTCCACTGTTTCACGGCTAAAAGGATATGCCAAAAGGATAAATAATTCGTCATGGTTCTCCTCATGTCACAAGAAGCATGGTGCAGAGTTTCCCAAGTTAAGGGATGCGGCTTTCCTTTGGTCAGAAGTGAGATTATTCCAGGGGGCACACAGACATGGCATCAGACAGCTTTGTATCATACACAGTGAGAACGTTAATTCCTTTTCAGTTTCCTTTCAATTACTTCAAAGAGAAAAATCTCAGAATGGTACTAATAAGACTGATACTGTCACCCCCTTGCTAATTCCCGCCCCTGCAGATGTTCTCTTTTCCCTAAGGATGGGCCCCAGTCACAGGCCTTCAGCATCTCACTAGAACTTTGTAAGACTCTTGTGCAGCAGCTAAGGAATTCAGTAATGGGTTTCTCTACTGACCTGTTGATGGGGCCAACAGAATCTTAGCGCTAATGCAGTGGTTCTCAAAGTGTGGAACCCAGACCAGAACTATCATCTGGAAACTTGCGGAAAATGAAAATTCATGGTTTCTCATCTCAGATCTATCGAGTCCAACACTCTGGGGCTGGGTCCAGCAACAAGCTTGAGTCCCCAGGCGATTCTGAAAACTTGAGGACCACTGCTCTTTAGCCTTCACGCCTCCCCTCAACCCATGGGGAACCATCATGGCTACTTCCAGCCTGCCTGCCAGGCACTTGGGCTCCTCTTACCATGTCCAGCTGTTTGTGCGTGTCCTCCAGGGACACGAAGGTCGCCTCCTTCAGCTGTTTGCTCACGATCTGGAAGAGGTTCAGCGTTGCCATCTTAATGGTGCCAAGCAAGAGTGTCTTCTTGGCAGCGGTGTTCTGAATGTGCGCCCAGCGAGATTCCTGGGGAGGGGAATGAGGGCGGGGTGTGAGCGCTAAGGGTGTGTGTGTGTGTGTTGTTGTGTGCATCCCTTACCCGTGTTTGTGTGTGTGTGCTGGTGTGTGTGTCCCTTACCTGTATGTGCTGAGGTGTGTGTGTGTGTGTGTGTGTGTATCCCTTACGTGCCTGCCTGTGTGTGCGTGTCTGTGTCTATGTGTGTCTGTCTGTGTCCCCGCCCCCCCGCCTGCCCGGCACTCACCCAGATAATGACGTCGCTGCGGGCACGGTCGAAGCGCATCTGCAGACGCGCCAGCTCGTTGTTGTGCTGCAGGATCTCGTCGTCCTTTTCCTCTTTGTAGCGTGCCAGCCGCGCCTTGGCACGCTCAATCTTCTCCTGGCCCTCCTGTGCCGACTGCATGAGGTCGTGGTGCATGCTCACCAGTGTCTTGTAGCGCGCGATCACCTCGTGGATCTCCTCAAACTGCACAAGGGCAGGGGGGCCGGGCGGGGTAGTGGTGGGGTTTGGGGGCTCAGGTCAGTGCACCTCCGCCCGGGGGGGCCTCGACCCCACTCTACGCCCCCAGCTCCCACCCTCTGCGCCTCTGCCTGGTAGGGAGGCCCTGGGCTAAGTTCAAGGGCCAAAGGCTGTAAAGCCCTCGGAGTCTCCCCTGCGCCACACCACCCCCGCGAGTTGGTACGGGCCGTGGGTCACATGGTGTGGGTCGTGGACCCCGGTGTCGTGGAGTCGGGAGCATGTGCACCTGGCTCGGCAGGCTCTCTGGCTTGGCTGCACTTTATTGGAATCACCTGGGAGCTTCAACGAGGCCACGTGCCAGGCTCCACCCTCAGAGACCCGGATGAATAAACCTGTCTGAAGGGTCCCCATATGATTCTAGGGTTGAGCATTGCTGGGTGGGGGCGGGGTAGACTTTGCGCTGTCTCGGATGGCAATCATGAGCCTATTCAGCAGGAATGCACCACGAACCACTTAGTAGCCAGGAAGTGTGCTAAACGCTAGGGACAGAGCAGGAGATAAGACAGCCAGACACTGCTTTTAGGAAGCCTTACCACAGGCGGTGGCGCGGTAGGACACACAGACAAGTAAACAGTCAGTTACGACACAGAGTGATAAGCCTTATCGGTGACTGGGGGATGGGGCCGCGGCAGAGTGTTAGGTAGTATCTTCCACCTGGTGCTCTCGTGTTTGTTCAGCAATGGCTGAGGCCTCCTCCGGGGCTGGAGAGGGCGGGTACCAGAGGAGCGGACCCGGCCAGGCTCAGCCACCCTTCCCCCACACACAACGCATCTCTGACCCTAAGCAGAACAAAAGCCCTGCGACCTTCCCTCTCTTCAAGGCGCTGTGAGCACCAGCTTCAGGATGCCAACTCATGCCTGGGGGATTTATCAACACGTGCCTTCCAGCCACCCAGGGGACACTCCCTGAGTGTTCTCTCCATCTCATGACATTTCCAGCAATAGACTGGTGTTCCGGGAACTCGCCTTTCCAGCAAACACTTCCTCTGTGGGCAAGAGCCACTTAACTCAGTATTAGAGGAGATAGGGACTGCCAGAAGAGGCTTCTTCAGGGAAAGGGTGGTTAAAAAATGAGACCAGAGGTATGAAGAGAAGATGGCCGAGCAAAGGCAGGTGAGGAAGTCGTACAGGTAGACAGAACAGCCTGGATAAAGCTGATGAGGTGTGTGTGGCATATTCAGGATGAGCAAGAGAGTTTAGTAGGAATGGCCCAAGTTCAAGATGGGGAGAGAGAGATCACCCTGGAGAAGTTTTAAAAAAAGTGCTCAGTAAACACTGAGGAGTGTGGATTGCATCCACTGGAGGAGTGAGCAGAGAGATAACTTCCGGTCTGCATTTCTAAGAGGTGCAACAATATATAACAGTTAAAAAGAATTGGCTAGGAAGGTGGGAGGGAGGTAAAAGGGAGGGGCCATATGTACACTTATAGCTAATTCATGTTGATGTATGGCAGAAATCAAACCAATATTGTAAAGCATTTATCCTTCAATTAAAAATAAATTAATTTAAAAAGTGGGCTACATCAGAGCAATCAGGACTACCGCTCCTAAACTTAACACCAATTTCAAAAGCACTCAGATACCAATTTGAAGAGGCTCCCATTATCCAATGATGGGACCCTTTGAACATCAGTAAGAATAAGTGCAAAGGATTGAAACATATCAAATATGTTAAAAACCCATGAGTTTGCAATAATACTAATAACGTTACAGGGCACTTGTCGAGGATGCTGGAGAACCAACTCATTATTCTGGAGACTCAAAGAGTCAAGCATTTAACAAGCTTTTGCTTTATGGCTAATATAGTCACCAAATAGTTGATGAAGGGAAGATTCTCTTTCTGAAGTCCTTTTTCTTCTTCCTACATTTTGGCCATGCAACACAGCATGTGGGATCTGAATTCCCTAACCAGGGATTCCCTGTGCCCCCTTCAGTGGAAGCACAGCGTCTTAACCACTGGACTGCCAGGGAAGTCTCTATGAAGTCCTTTTCTTGATGGTGTTCATAGTATTCTAGCTAATAACTGAAGAAGGGAGCTCAGAACATTCTGAACACCTTAGAAGGGTCTTTGGCCCCCTTTCAGTATCTGCCCCCACCACTACCAAGAAAACCAGAATTGTGACTTCTATCCCCAAAGATTCATTTTACCTGTTTTTACACATATCAATCACCGACTCAATGGAGATGAGTTTGAGTAAACTCCGGGAGTTGGTGATGGACAGGGAGGCCTGGCATGCTGTGGTCCATGGGGTTGCAAAGAGTTGGACATGACTGAACAACTGAACTGAACTGAAAAATTTCAATGGGATCATACGGTACGTCTGGCTTCTTTTGATCAGCATAATAATGATGTCTAGAACACCTGATAAACACACCAACCAAACCTGGAGTGGGGACCTTGTTTGGACCCTGATTGGAACAAACCAGCTGTACTAAAAGTATTTGTACAATATCAGGAAATTTTGACGTCAGCTGGATATGGGTTCATGGGATTGCAGAGTTGGACACAACTAAGCGACTGAGCAAGCAGACACACGTGATATGGGTACTGTGGATATGTTACAAAGAGCTCTAGAGTGATATACTGAAGCACTTATGGGTTAAAAACATATCATCTGCTTCACAATAGCAGAGATGGGGATCTGACAGTAAGTTGACAATTGTTGCAATTAGGTGATGAGGAGATCGGTCCTGGATGTTCATTGGAAGGACTGATACTGAAGCTGAAACTCCAATACTTTGGCCACCTCATGCGAAGAGTCGACTCATTGGAAAAGACTCTGATGCTGGGAGGGATTGGGGGCAAGAGGAGAAAGGGACGACAGAGGATGAGATGGCTGGATGGCATCACTGACTCGATGGACATGAGTCTGAGTGAACTCTGGGAGTTGGTGATGGACAGGGAGGCCTAACGTGCTGCGATTCATGAGGTCACAAAGAGTCGGACACGACTGAGTGACTGAATTGGACTGAACTGAATGGGCATTCAGTAGACTATTTTCTTTACTTTTGTATGTTTGAAATTTCCCATGATACAAAAAATTTTTTTAAAATCATTGATTGGAAAAAAGAAGCCATAAAAGGACATGTACATACTATTCATAGCTTATGGATAATGTATTCTGTTGCCCAAAATAATAACAACAAGCTTGATGGGAATTCCCTGGCGGTCCAGTGGTTAGGACTTGGTGGTTTCACTTCGGGGGCCTGGGTTTGATCCCTGGCTGGGGAGCTAAGATCCTGCAACCTGTATGGTTTGGCCAAAAAAAAAAAAAAAAAAGAAGGGGGAAAAATAGAAAATAATTCCAATTTGATAGAGCTGTGGTGGATACTTGGGTGTTGTTATATATTTTGTATAATTTTCAGTATGATTTAAATATTTTGAAAGAAATAAAGGAAGAAAGAAAGAGAAAAAGATTTTGAGTACGCTGGCTGCAGAATGCTGGACAGGAATAACACAGAGCTGAACTCCTAAGAAGTACGTCTGGTGGTCTGAATGAGGAAGGGGCAGGGGCTGGATTCCAGAAATACTTAGGAGAATAGACCAGATCTGCTGATTGATGGCTTCGGGGATTGAGGGAGGAGGAGTCAAGGGTGAGGTCTGGGTTCTGGTGAGGCTGTGGGTGGGTGGTCATGCCATTCACCAGCAACGGACCCACCAGCAGCAGGGTTGGCCTGGGGATGGCAAGAAGCAGTTATGGACTCGGTGAATTAGATGTAGGGGCCTGAGCTTAGGAGGGCGATATGGGCCAGCAAGATCCAGACCAGTCTCCTTGGTCCTAAGACACATTTTACCAGCTCTAAATCTGAGTCACGTCTTGTAATCAATCTACTGCTTTAATGTAGTAGTCTTCCCTCACTCCCCCTAACCCCCAGAAAAACCAACTGTTAAATGAACAGTTTCTCATATAGTAGGTACCTTAGAATGCAGGAAATAACAGATTTGGGGCTCACGCATAAATAAACTAGGTTAGTGGTTCTATATGGAAATTGCCAGGACTTTTAAAAAAGCTGTGTGTGCTTTGTCTCCCTGAACCCCTCTCAGGACATGGACTCAGACTCACAGCCCAGAAGGCACACCTCGTACCTCGTTCCATCCTGGTGAGGGGCCCTGCTGCTGTCACATGTGGGCGTGGAGGACACAAGTGGGTGGCTGTCGACATGGGTGACATCTATCAGAGGCCCAGGGAATTGCTCAGGGAGAAAAGTGGAGGGTCTGGGACAAAGATCCAAGGAACTTAAGGAAGAGGAGCCCCAGAGGAGCCTGAGGAGGAAGGGCCAGAAGGGAGGAGGAAGAGGGAGGAGCCCCATAGGAAAGGGCGCAGGAATATTTCAGAAAGGAGCATCAACAGTGTCAAATGCCGCAGGAAGCATGGGTGGGCAGAGAGCTGGGCAGTTCCCTTAGCTCTGGCAACAAGGCACCTTGATAAAAAGCAGTGGTCAGTGGCCTACAGAGGGGTGGTTAGACACAAAGGCTCTGCCACCTACAAGCTGTGCAACCCTGAGCAGGTTACGTAACCTCTCTGAGCTTCCAATTCCTCCTCTAACAGGGTGAGATGATGGCTTTCCTCTGGGGCCTAGCGAGCAGACTGAGCAAGGTTCCACTTGCAGCACGCAGCCCAGGGCCCAGCATATGCTAAGCGCCCAGCTCTGCACGAGGCTGGTGTGTCCCAGTCTCTTTCCCTCCCTCTGCCCCTGTACTCTCAACGTAGACCAAAAACACCAGAGAGGAGGGGAAGCAGGGAGAGTGTGGACCACATCAGACAGAGGCAGGCAGAGCTGGTTGCTGGTGCTTCAAAACAAATCCTCGAACCTGTGACCCATATAGAGGCAGGCCCACAGACGTCATGCACACAAAGATGTACAACCAGGCCCCCACCCTTGAGAAATGAGTCCAGTCTCACCAGGGCCCTCTGCCAGCTGCCTTCCTCGTCTGGAGACCTCTCCCCAGAGCAGAGGGTCCGCAGCCCAGGCCCCTGGGGACGAGGCGGTAGGGCTGCAGAAGCCCGCCCCCCAGCCCTCCACACACCTCGGAGTTCTCCACCACCTTCTCCAGGTATTTGTTGAAGATGGAGTACTCCTGCAGCTTGGCACTCAGCCGCTGGTGCTCCAGTCGCAGGACTGCCATCTCCTGCTTGGCCTTGGCCAGCTCGCGCATGCGCTGCCTCTTGAGCTCTCGCTCCTTGTTGGCCTTCTTTAGGGCTCGGATCCGTTTCTGGTCATTCTCCTGGGGCCGGGGAGGTGGTGCCAGTCAGGCATGGGCCCTGCCCTCCCTGGGGCCCAGGATGGTGAGGCCCCCACGAAGCTTCTGTCCACCTTGAAAATGGACGGGGGTGGCCGGGCTGCCTGAGTGGGGGCGAGGTATAAGGAGAAGCATGTCTTAGGGTTATGTGAGGCTGGTTGAGGGGATTTCTGTGATTGTCTCAGAGTGGACTCCAGTGCTGGTTCTTCAACTCCAGTGTCTGGAGGGGTGGGGTGAGCTGGGGGTATGGTTTACCTCTGTAACCCCAGGCGTCTGGCCCTGAGTGTGGCACGTTCATTCATTCATCATTCCCCATTCACTCATTCACTGGATAAACGGTCCATACCAACAACAGGCAAGGAAGCGGGAAATAGCACCCTAGAGGAGCGGAGACTGACAAGCAGAAAATGACAAACAGGGCAAGAGGAGGGGGCCACAAAGGGGGAAGCTCCAGGCATTGGTGAGCACCCAGGAGACCTCCCAACCCAGGATGAGGAGTCAACAGAATACAGCAGAGGTGGGGGATGGGGGGGGCGGGGGAGGAGGGACAACTGCAGAGTGCGGTACCCAGGCTGCAGCAGGCCATGCCCCTTGGTACCTGGATGAACTGCTCAAACTTCTGTATGTGGGCTTTCAGCTGGGCCTCCTTGATGCCCAGTTCCTCCCAGCGCAGGTTCAGGGTTTCCATTCTGCGCTGAAACGTCTAGGGGTGGGGGGCAGCAGGGAGGGCGGGAGGGCCCCTGAGTGGGAACCCAGGAAGGCTCCAGCATCCCCTGTCCCAGAGCCCTGTCCCAGGTGCCCAGTTCCCACCCCCTGTCTGGTTCAGAGCAGAACATCTCAGGACTCTGGTACCCTAAGACTCAGATCTCTCCTGTGCTCTGATCTGATCCCAGGACTCTGGTACCCTGAGAATCAGATCTCTCCTGCGCTCTGATCTGATCCCAGGACTCTGGTACCCTGAGAATCAGATCTCTCCTGCGCTCTGCAGAGGAAGCACTGGACCATCACCAGGTTGCCTGACTCTAGCTACCACCACCCACAAAATGGAGGGCTGTCCTCAGGTTCTCCCTGGGAAGGGGTGGGCCCTTCCCATCCCTCACCCTGAGCTGCCCACCTCCTTCTTCTGCTCCATGGCATGGTGCATGATCTTGGCCTCCTTCTTCTTCTCCAGTAGCCGGACGGATGGAGAGTCCGACTGGTCCTCAATACTGGGGAACTTCCTACCCAAGACACAGGCAAGAAGGACGGTGGACGCTGAGCCCCAGGGGCAGGCCAGGGCTGGGAGGAACCCGTGGAGACAGGCACCCGTGGGGAGGGAAAGCACTCATCTGAGCAAAAGGGCTGGTGTGCTGAGAGGGAGAGAGGGCTGTGCTGGGGCCTGGGTGGTTTGGGGTGCTGGGGGATGGGCGGGCCCTCTGACACTCACTGCAGCAGCTGCAGCAGCCGCTCCCCATACTGCAGCCGGAAGTACTCGGCCAGGTCCTCCTCCTCCATGATGCCCAGACTCATGGCGGTGGTGAGCTAATGGCCCAAGGGCCGAGTCTTCGCAGTGAAACGGGGGTAGTGCAGCTCAGGGGTGGTGACTGGGCTTTTTTCTCCCCTCCTCCTGCTCTTGAGGATTCCACAGAGGGCAAGTGTCTGAGAGACTCAGGGAAGATGGCCGGAGGCTGCCGATGTGCAGTTCAGGATGTGCTGGGAAGGGGCTGGGAGACCTGGTTACCTAGCAACAGGTCTCCGGGTTCTGTGAACCACAGGCAGAACTCAGGCTTTGCCCTCTGACCCCTGTCCCCACTGACCCCACTTGCTGGGGTCTGACTCTCTGCCCCTGCATTTACTCCCCCAGGAGCTCTGGGAAGAAGTTAGGCCTGATTTGATGCTGGTGTTCAGGGCCGGGACGCAAGGGCTAGGCATCCATGGCTGATGAGGGTAGGGGTTTGGTAGAGGTGACCTTATGCAGGGCAGCCTTGCCCCGGGGCCTCCCGGCTGGGCTCCCTTATGTGTGTGTGTGTGTGTGTGTGAGAGAGAGAGAGAGAGAGAGAGAGAGAGAGAGAGAGAGAGAGAGAGGCAGGGCTGGGGCTGAGACAGATGGTTAAGAAAAGAACTGAAGGGAGGTACTGAGTTTAGTCAGGGATGGGGGTGGACAGAGAAGCATAGGGCTTGGGGGAGGCCTGAAAGGTGAGGGAAGAACGAGCAGGGGTGTGTGTGTTGAGGGGTGGGTGGGGGCTGGAGGGTCGGCCAGGGCAGGAGGGAGATGGGCAAGAAGTCTGGGGACTACAGAAGCTGCCCCCTGGAAAGATGGAGGAGGCCCCCTTGAAGGGTAAAATACCAATGTCCTGTCTTGAGGTTGGAAAAATATGAAGAAATGCCAAAATGCGACAAAAATATCACATAAATGTTGACATAAATGTCAGATAGTGAACATGTCTGCTTCATGAAGCCTGCCTTCTTTGATTCCATCACGGGATGGTGCATCAGCTCATTTGCCCCGAGGTCCCCGTCTAAATCTGAGACCCTGTGTGTGAGGCGGACACCCTGGGGTCCCTGCCCAGAGGTAACTGCTGTGACCTCGAGCCCGCCGCTGCCGGCCACAGGCTCCCGGGCTTCGCCCGGTTCCCTCTGCTTCGCCCGGTTCCCTCTGCTTCCCCAACCCTCGCCGGTCGCATGCCCTATACAGTACGTCTGGGACGCGGAGCCCGGGTGGGACCGGGGTTTCGAGCAGGGCGGCGAGCCCACTCCGCGGCATTGACGGTCCTCTGGCGCCCCCTGCTGGCCGCCCGAGCCCGCCCGCAATCCTGGCCTGGGGGGAGGAGGAGGAGACGTGGTCGGGGGCGCCGCCCACTCCGCCCTCTTCTATTCTTACCCCCCAGCCTCCCCTCCTGAGCCAGCTTGACAGCCCCTACCCCACGCAGAACACACCCACTCCTTCAACCATCCCACTCCCGCCTAAGCCCCTCCACCGGAGATGGTTCCCCACCGGGAACTACCCCAAGAAACAGAACCAGCAGGGTAATAAGGGCACCAGTAAGGATTTTAAGTGCTTCGAAGGAGTGTGTTTCTCTCCTTAATCCCTAGAGTCTGGCACAGTCGATCGGGGGTTTCCCTCCTTTTCCCCCTCGAGGGTATGTAATGCCAGTCCTTGAGGAGGAGGCTCTCTGTTTCTCGAACCACCTGCTTGCCGTGGTATATTGACACATCCTTGGTTGCATCTACAAATCCGGCGGTCCAGGGCCAAACTGGTGCATATAGGCAGCAGCTAACGCATCATATCCTGCCATGAACATGCCTGTGTAGCTCTTTCTGCCGCTTCGGTACCTTGCTCAGAAGTTGTGAGAATCTTCATCCCCCCATCACCCACCACCATCCCTTTCTGGGGTCTTGCCACCTTTCCCCGAGATGTGGGTGAAGATGCAGTGCTGTCTGGGGTTCACAGAAATCTGTACTCTCTCTAACCCCCTTCTTCTTCCTTCCCTGGGTGAGCCCAGCTTTCTTACCACCCCCTTACTCCCCACTTTTCCATCTTGATATTTGCTTCTGAGGCATCCAGGAAAATCTGATGGATTTAGGTGGTTGGAAACCAAGTTAGGCATAAAAAACTTTGTGTTTTCTGTTCTGTTCCATCCTCCTTCTGAGAGAATGATCTTTTTGAAAAGGGAGAGGGGGAAAATATCTGGAGGAAAAAATATCTAGGTTAAAGTCTCAAAAAATATTAATATTATTCTGCCATATAGAGCAGTCTAGTGCTATTAATAGGTATTCAGAGTACTGGGTGTGAGGAACCACTTTATTTCTGTTATATTGCATTCTCTGTGTGTCTTATATTCCATATAAGTGGACTCATGCAAATAAACTATATTAAAAATGTTTCAAAACGGATGCTATGGAAACTTCCTGCACTGTCAGCTATATGATGATATTGATGCTAGCTGCTGTAACAAACATCCTCAAGCCTCAATAGCTTACCAAGGTCCAGTGTGGATTCTCCTTGGGTGGATCTTTTGGGAGCTTCTCTCCTAGGCAGTGAAGGGTCCAAGCCCCTTCCATCTTGCAGCTCCATTATCTCCAAGGTCACTATGGAAGGGAGAGAGAGAAAGCAAAGCAAAGGCCCTTCTGCTCTTGACAAACTCATCGCCATGTGCATTCACTGACCTCTGGTGGGAACCAGTCACGTGGCTGGTTATGTTGCAAGGGGCTATGATGTGGTTTAACTGTGTTCCCAGGGGCATCAAACCAGTTTGTGCTGTATTTCTTTTGAGAATTAAAAGAATGGTTGGAAGTAAGCAGAAAGAGCTTTATAAACTAATTGTAAACAAAGAAGAAAAACAGGCCAGTCACAATCTCAAGAATGAAAATATCTGCAACTTGAAACTAATACAACACTGTACATCAACTATACTTCAATTAAAACCCCAAATTAAAACCACTTTATGACGTTAAACAAACAATTCACCAGGACCACGAATACAAAAATGGTTTAATATGAATAAAGTTAATTCTATCAATATGCCTCAGGAGAAAAAGACATGATCGTTGGGATATATGCCAAGCTGGCATTGAAAAATTCAACATCCATCCTGATTTTTTAAATTTCAAATTATTAGTGTACAAAGACCCTGTATATACTTGATAAAAAATATCTGAACCCAACAGATAACATTAAAATTTGCATTAAAGACATTCTTGTTGGGGCTTCGCTTGGTGGCTAGTGGTATAGAATCCGCCTGCCAGTGCAGGAGACACAGGTTTGATCCCTGGTCCGGGAAGATCCTGCGTGCTCCAGGGCAACTAAGCCTGTGTGCCACCACCACTGAGCTTGCGCTCTAGAGCACAGGAGCCGGAACTACTGAAGCTCAGGCAGCCTGGAGCCCGCACTCTGCAGCAGGACAAGCCAGCACATGACAAGCGGACAGCGGCCCCTGCTCACCAAAACTAGAGAAAAGCCTATGCAGCAACAAGACTCAGGACATCCCAAATAAATACATAAAATTATTTAAAAAAATGAAGACATTCTTATTAAAGTTAGAGACAGGACAGATTTTCTTCTGTCACTATGATCATTTAACATTGTTTTGGATGCTCTGGCTACTGCAAAAAGACCAAAAAATTAAGTTTCCTTCCTTTTTTTTCTTTTTTAAATAATGGCAGATGCTATGATCATGTACTGTGAAAATCCAAGAAAATGGTTACTTAATGAAAAATGGTAAGAATTGAATGTAATTTTATGCAATTTAAAAGGAGATTGGGCTTGACTTATATGCATGAACATATTTCTGTGACAAATTGTTATGAGACAAAAGCAAGATGCAGAACAGAATGTATAGTGTGACCTAGTCTGCCTGTGTGTGTACACACGTGTACATGCATGCGTGTGTTTGGGTGTGTGTGTTGTAAGTACAGTCCTAGGAGGATAGCACCATATTTCTGGAGACACCATATTTCTGGGAGTGTGGTGATGGTTATTTATATTTCTATATTGTTTTTTTTTATACAATGACCACATTACTCTTGTAATCTTGAAAAAAAAATGATAGAAAAAGATATCCATTCGTATTGGCAGCAGCAAAAGAAATTCTTAGAAATAAATAAATTTAGCAAGAAATATGCAGGATCTTTAAAAAGAAAATTTTTAAATTTTTACTGAGGGATATAAATGAAGAATTGAGTGGAGACTTACAGCATTTCTGAATGATGACAATATTGTAAAGAGGTAAATTCCATCCAAATGGAGTTAGGAGTTTGATGTGATTGCAATCAAAGCCCCAGACTTTTTTTTTCTCCCAGAAGCTGACAAAATAATGTCTTATTTGGAGAATTAGAGCACTTATAGGAATATTGAAAGGGAAGACTAACAAGAGAATGTTCACTGTGGCACACTAAAATGTGTTATAAAACTATGATAACTATGTTGCTAGCGTCATACTCCAGGCAGAAAAAACTCAATGATCTAAGGGCTTGGGCAAGTAATTTGGTCTTAAGACAGGGCTGGAATGTCTTAGACCAAAGACACTGGACTCTATGGAATCCCTAAAGATATTAAAAATCACAGGCTTGGACTTTTCTGGTGGTGCAGTGGATAAGAATCTGCCTGCCAACGCAGGGGATTCAGGTTGGATCTCTGGTCCAAGAAGATTCCACCTGCCAAGGAGCAAGTAAGCCCACACGCCACAACTGCTGAGTCTGTGCTGTAACTCCTGAAGCCCGGGTGCCTAGAGCCTGTGCTCTGCAACGAGAGGGGCCACCGCAGTGGAAGCCGGCGTACTGCAAGGAGGAGTAGCCCCCGGCTGGAACAACTAGAGAAAAGCTCACGCAGCCACGAAGACCAAGCACAGACAAAAATAAAATTAATTTAAAAAATTCACAGACTTAAAAAACACCTCTTTTTGCACTCTGGCCCCAAACAAAACAGGTTGAAACACACATCTGGAGGTCTATTGAACCCATAGAGCCTCTTTTTGTTGAACCCATAGAGCCCCTTGATACAATGAATCAGAATAGAAAGCCCAGAAATAGATCCGAGCTTATGTAAGTATGCATTGTATGCTCATGTGGCATTCAGCCAGTGGAGGAAGTGTGGACTACTCAACACGTGGTGCTGGGAGAACTAGCTAAGTATTTGGAAAAAAAGAAAAATATATACACATTTATTTTTAAAATAAGAATGTTATATATTTAAGGAGAATAACCTGAAGAGTTGATATATATCGACCTAGTGAAATGATAACCACACTCAACCACAACTTAACATCGATACTTCACATAGGTACCATTTTTGTGTGTCTGGACCTGCAATCTACCCTCTTGGCAAATTTCCAGCTTTAGTACAGTATTATGAACTATAGGCACCATGCTGTATGCTAAATCTCTATTCTTATTCATCCCACGTAACTGCAACTTTGTACCATTGGACCAACCTCTCCCTCTCCCCCAAGACTCCCACCGCTGGTCCCACCATTCCCCTCTCTATTCCTCTGTACTCAGCTTTTTTAGGTTCAACATATCAGTGAAATCATGCAGTTTCTGTTTCTGTCCAGCTTGTTTCTCATGGCATAATGTCCTCACGGTTCATCCATGTCGTTGCGAATGGCAGGATCTCCTTCCTTTGTGAAGGCTGAATAACATTCCATTGTCCGTATATACACCACAGTTTTGTATCCACTCATTGGCTCATGGACACTTAGGTTGCTTCCACATCTTGACTACTGCATTAGTGCTGCAATTAGCATAGGCACACGGATGTCTCTTTGCCATACTCATCCTTGGAGTATATCCCTGGTAGAGTGATTGCTGGCTGATATAGTAGCTCTATTTTCAGTTTTCTGAGGAACCATTATACTGTTTTTCATATCGGCTGTACCACATAACATCCCCACTTGCGATGCACAAGGGTTTCAGTTTCTCCACATCCTTACCAACACCTGTTCTTTCTGAGTTTCTTTGAAAGGAGCCATCCTGATGGGTGTAAAGTGATATCCATTGTGAAATTATGTTATTTTTGAATTAGAAGAGTAATGAGTGAATATATTCTCATTGTCCATCATTCAAACAATGTTGATGCAGCTGGAGCCCTACTGATTCATCAATCTAATCCCATTTCCCAGTAATAAGCATGAATTCAACACATACTGACGTTGATGCCGTGGAGCAGCTGAGCCCGTGAGCCACAACTATGGAGTTTGTGCTCTAGAGCCCACGTGCCACAGCTGCTGAGGTCTGTGTGCCCAGTGTGCCCTAGAGCCAGTGCTCCGCAACAAGAGGAGCCACCGCAGTGAGAAGCCTGTGCACGGCAACTAGAGAGTATCTCCCACTTGCTGCAACTAGAGAAAAGCCCACACAGCAACAAAGACCCAGCACAGCCAGAAATAAAAATAAATCATATATATATATATATAAAATACCTGGATCCCTGTGATGTGCCTGACACTCTCCTATGCTGGGGACACAGCAGTGAACAAAACAAGGTTCCCCTCTTACAGAGGTTGAATGAGCAAATAGGAAACAAGCCTCCGGTGACTCTATCTGGGGATGTTGTCTTCAGGACGCTGGTCCCACTAACACCATAAGTGACCATAAGTGGGGAGAGGGAGGGAACTGGGACAAGGAGCCAACTAGTGCCCACAGACCCAGGCATCTCCCATAAAATCTCCTCAACTGGGTTGTTTATCCTCCAGGCCCTGTGGGCCCAGGGCCTATGAGCTTTTCAAGAGCTTACAACTATGTCTGAAGCCTGGAAATGATTATTGGCTCTAGAATACAGAAAGGAAACCACAAAATGAAGAATAAATGTTTTAATTAAATGCATACAAACAGAGTATTCCAACTCCACGAATTGTTAATTTTAGCGTTCATACAGCATTTCACACATTTGAAAGTAATCTGTGGATTTGATTTCCTCATTTCTCAAGAATTCCCAATTATGCACAGTTTTGGAAGAAAATCAAAGCAAATCACGAATTAAATGAGTTATTCATAGACCAAAATTTCAAAAGTGTATTTACAAAAATCCTCTCTTTCCCCCCACCCCCAAATTATATTTAGTGTTGATGCAAATTACACTTTGTGTCGATGGAGTGCATTTTTAATCTCTTTGCAGTGGCGGGGGGTTTAGGGCTGAGTCGTGTACCCGGCAAGGCTGGACTGTCTACAGATGGCCCAGGTAGGTTGTCACTCGTAGGATTGTGCAAGGCCGGTGGCCCCCCTGACCCCAGCCATCTTTGCACGGAATGATTCTGTTATTCCGTGTTGGCAGTCTGCTGAGCCTGAGGGTGACACGCGCCTTCAGAGGCACTTTCAAGGGCCTCTTACAGGGAAAGGATAACGCAGAACCTTGGTGGTATTCATCTCAGTGACTGGTCATGGGCCAGCTCTGACCTTGGTGCCTGGCCCCAAACCTCAGCGTGCTGTGGGACTTGTCCTGGACATTGTAAATGACTCCCTGCTGTGTTCTGATGTCTGATTTCTCAACACTGGTGTTTCTGAGAAGTGAACTTCCAGTGGTCCAGACTAACAGCTCTGCTGGGCAGCAGCAGAAACCATCCCTTTCCTCCTGACCTTGATGTTCTAGGAGTGGCGGCTCTCTCCATCAGGAAGCTGACCAATGCTGTCTCTCTGCGGGAGCTTCTGCCAGTCACCATGTCATCACCTTGGGACAATCTGATGAGCAGGAAGAAGCTTCTTGTGCTCTGATCCAAGTTATTCCAACTATTCCATTATTCTCCTCGCCTGAGACTCCAGCTCTGACACTTTTTTTTTAACCTCAAATAAGTATTTCAATATTGTCATATGTCTATCTTTTTTTTTTAAAGACTTTTTTGATGTGAACCATTTTTAAAGTCTTTATTAAATTTGTTCCAATACTGCTTCTGTTTTATGCTTTGGTTTTTCTGGCTGCATGGCATGTGGGATCTTAGCTTCCCGAACAGCAACTGAACTTGCAACCCCGGCATTGAAAGGCAGTCTTAACCACTGGGCCATCAGGGAAGTCCCCACACTTCCGTCTTTAAGCATGAAACCTGATTTCTCTGAAGATGAAATATTGCCCTTGAGTACATATATACGCAGTAAAAGCATAAAGAACTACTGAGAATGATAAACTGTGAACAGGGTAATGCCGACTACCTCTGGTGATGGTGGAGACAAGGTTACTATATATTGGTCGTGAGTAATGTTTTAGATTGGGCACCGGGGACATAAGATTTCATTATATTATTCTGCGTAGTATGTTGGTAAGTCAGAAATGTTTAATAATAAATTAGAAAGAAAAGATGGCATCTGCTCCCATGGTGGGTTAATCGCATTCGTCAATCTCAACACTTGCTGATTTCTTCTCCAAGCCTCTTTCCAATCAGTGGTTTTTCTCTTTCTCTTGTGACATCTCTTTCTCTGCCAACAACGTCTTCTCGTTCCTTGAAACTTGATTGACATTCCACCCTCTAACTTGACATTCATTTTTGTTAATAACTCTCTCTCTTGTTGGGTGTCCCCCCCAAAAAAAATGTCTCTTTATCTCCTTGGAAACTGAGTGGTCTTAAAATATCTCAATGTCTCTTACCTCCCGCCTCCATGTGTACCACATGGAATCACAGAATTTTAGAGCGAGGACAACCTGAGATCATCTATTCCAAACTTCTCATTACAGAGAAGAAAAGAATGGAGACTTGGAGATTAAGCTTCATTTTCAGTAACATCAAATGAAGCTGACCTCAGGTTTCCATGAGATTCCACACCAGGGGCTAATCTTTGGTCCTGTCCTGAGATGCTGCAGTGGTGGGAGGGAAGTTGATGGACACCTGAACCGAACACAAAAACGAATAAGAAAACCCTAGGAAAACTGAAAGAGGTTGGATCGCTCTCTTTCTCTCTCTCTTTCTTTCTAATCGTAGTCTGGACTTCCCTGGTGGCTCAGTGGTAAAGAATCTGTCTGCCAATGCAGGAGACATGGGTTTGATCCCTGGGTCGGGAAGATCCCCTGGAGAAGGAAATGGCAACCCACTCCAGTATTCTGCCTGAGAAATCCCATGGACAAAGGAGCCTGGTGGGCTACAGTCCATGGAGTCACAGAGTCCGACACAACTGAGCGATTAAACAACAATGGTAGTCTAGAGCAGAAGAGGGCCAGATACCATAAAATAGGGCTTGGACCGTGCCATTTCTCTCCTTCACGTTGCTCTGGGGAAAATCACTGTGCACTCTACTTGCACTGTATGGCAAGAAAATAGCATGAGCCCATGTCAATGTGATGCTAGCCTGGAATAGGGAGGCAGCACTGGAGCAGATACAGGGGCATCCAAGCTAGACACACTTGAATGTTCCCTCTTCCAAGGGATGGGGAGTTACGAGAGGGAGGCAGTCCCTGGAAAAGAAAGTGTCTGGGGAGGAGGTTCTGGAAGATTCACTGAGAAAGAGTATTGCCTGGTTGGGAGAGGGAAAGTGGAGTGGTTGCTTTCAGACAGACTCTCTGACTGCCCAAGGACACACTGCCAGCCAAGGTCGTTGACGGTTCCAAGAACACATGAGTTCAGGAGGGAAAAATACTGAGATGTCTGAGGAGGGTACCTGTTATAAAAGAAAGGGAATGGACGGAAGAACCTGTATCGAAGGAAAGAGAACTAATGGATCAAAGGAATAAGCATTTAAAATAAATATAACAAATGGGGCTTCCCTGGTGGCTCAATGGTAAAAAATCCACCTTCCAGTGCAAGAGACACGGGTTCGATCCCTGGTCTAGGAAGCTCCCACATGCTGTGGAGCAACTAAGCCCGTGTGCCCCAACTACTGTAGCCAGAGCGCCCTCAAGCCCATGCTCCGCAACAAGAGAAGCCACCGCAAGGAGAAGCCTGCACACTGCAGCTAGAGAGTAGCCCGTGACTAGAGAAAAGCCCACATAGTGACAAAGACCCAATACAGCCAAAGATAAATCAGTAAATAAAACCATTTTAAAATAAGCAAATATAACTAATATTCTCAAAGAGAGGAGGGAAGATACTGGAAACACGAAGCTAGAGGCCAGCATAAAAGATGAACGAATTCAAACAATATACTGGATTTGAAAACTGAGTGAAACACTTAATGGATGCACTGAACAGTAGATGGATGCAGACGAAGAACAACTAGTAGGTAGAAGACCGTTTTCAGCAACTCTCTCAGAAGGCGTCAGAAACAGATTAACAATAAGAGCTAATATACAGAGGACTGAGGTTAAAAAAACAGAAAAGCTAAAGTAATAACGAACATTTCTTAAGAAGAAAAAAATGGGAAGGGATGAATGTTTGAAGAAAAAAATGACCAAGAATGTCCATAGCAGGGACTTACTTCCCTGGCGGTCCAGTGATTAAGACTCCATCCTCCCAACGTGGGGGACATGGGTTCAATCCCTGGTTCAGTTCAGTTCTGCTGCTGCTGCTGCTGCTAGGTCGCTTCAGTCGTGTCTGACTCTATGCGACCCCATAGATGGCAGCCCACCAGGCTCCCCCGTCCCTGGGATTCTCCAGGCAAGAACACTGGAGTGGGTTGCCATTTCCTTCTCCAGTGCTTGAAAGTGAAGTCGCTCAGTCGTGCCCGACTCTTAGTGACCCCAGGGACTGCAGCATGCCAGGCTTCCTGTCCTTCACCAACTCCTGGAGCTTGCTCCAACTCATGTCCATCGAGTCGGTGATGCCATCCAACCATCTCATCCTCTGTCGTCCCCTTCTCCTCCTGCCCTAAATCTTTCCCAGCGTCAGGGTCTTTTCTAGTGAGTCAGTTCTTTGCATTAGGTGGCCAAAATATTGGAGTTTCAGCTTCAGCATCAGTCCTTCCATTGAATATTCAGGACTGATTTCCTGAATCCCTGGTCGGGGAACTAAAATCCCACATACTGCATATGTGACCAAAAAAATTAAAAAGTGTCCAGAAGAGACCTCAAATTGAAAAAAAAATCTCATCTCTAAGAAGGAAAGGCAACAACAACAAAAAAAACCCACACCTAGACACAGTACAATGAAACATTCTTTTCCTCAAATTTGGGAAGATTTTATGGATAACCAACAAGGACCTACTGTAGAGCACAGAGAACTCTGCTCAATGTTATGTGGTGGTCTGGATGGAAGAGGGCTTTGGGGGAGAATGGATACTTGTATGTGTATGGCTGAGTCCTTTTGCTGTTCATGTGATGCTATCACAACATTGTTAACCGGCTATACCCCAATACAAAATAAAAAGTTTAAAGTTTGGGAAGAGTTTAGCCATAAATTTTTTTAAAGTATTCTTTATTTTGCTCTTCTCCTCTGGGACTTCTTCTGCGTGTCTGCTCATATGCTCAACGATACCCTATAGATCTCCAAGGCTTTATTCATTTTTATTCATTCCTTTCCTTGGATCAGGGCTTCCCCGGTGGCTCAGCAGTAAAGAATCTGACTGTAATGCAGGAGCTGCAGGGAGATGCAGGTTTGATCCCTGGGTCGGGAAGATCCCTTGGAGAAGGGAAAGACTACCCACTCCAGTATTCCTGACTGGGAAATCCCATGGACAGAGGATCCTGGTGGGCTACAGTCCATGAGGTCACAGAGAGTCAGACATGACTGAGCAACTCACACACACATATTCTCTGAAGTGTGTAGCCCTTGAGTTCTATTACCCACTTATCCCCATCTTCCGCCTTTTTTAACTTCTTATTTCAAAGTCCGGTTTCCTAGGCTTCAGTCCTGGTTCAGTATAATTTAGTGGTAAGCCACTAAACTTAAAGATTTCCTAAATGCCTTGCTTAGACAACTTTTACCCTCTGATGAGGACAGTCTATGTCTGAAGACATACATTCAAACTTTACTAAACAGACTTAGCTTTCACTTCCTGAGTACACGAGGCCTGAGGGTCAGTAAGAGGGGAGTGTCTGCAGCCTTCTCCCAAAGGTCTTTCCTAACCATGTACATGTGCACAGCCTTCTAGATCCCTAGGGACATGGTGGAGCTTTGCAAAGTTCCCTGTGGTTTTCTAGTTCTCCGGGGCTTACTTTAAAACGGTTGTTGTTGGCCAGGCTTTTGTTTGTTCCAACCAAAATCACAACCCTAGGCAGCTAAGAAATGACTAGCAGAACACTATTGTTTGGGATGATGTCCTAGAAATACCACTCCCACCGCCCCCACTCTGCCCCACGAGCTGTGAGTTACATCAAATAGCCATAACACCTTGGGAATGGAGATTTTTCAGGTAGCTTCTAATTTGGACAAAATACTAACATGTTCTGGGGCTTCCCAGGTGGCGCTAGTGGTAAAGAACCCGCCTGCCAATGCAGGAGACATGAGACATGGGTTCAATCTCTGGGTCTGGAAGATTCCCTGGAGGAGGGCATGGCAACCCACTCCAGTATTCTTGACTGGAGAAGCCCATGGAGCCTGACGGGCTACAGTCTACAGGTCGCAGAGTCAGACACGACTGAAGCGACTTAGCACGTAGCACGCACACATTGACTGCTCTAGGAATGTGCCTTTAACAGAGCTCCAGAAGAAATCGGTTTTCTCCACCAACTTTGAGACTGCTAACTTTTCAAGGCTACTGGGCCAGCAAGCTGGGGAGGGAGAGAGGACAGGAATAGCCCCAAGTTAAAAGGCCACGGACAGTAATGTCTTGTTGAGGTTCAGGAGTTTCTCTTGGATAGATAATTTTCAGTTCAGTCAGTGGCATTGGTACATTCCTAGAGTTCTAAAATGGTTGGTTTTAGTTGTATTGTCAGTATTTTTGATGTTTTTGTGGGAGAGTGGTTCACCAAGAACCACACTTCACTATTCCAGAAGTTGATCTCTCTAGAAAGCATTAAAAAAAAAAAGTGCCTCAGGAATATGGGAAATGAATTGAATCGAGGATGACTCAATGAGATATGCAAGTTATGTACATAAATTATTACATATATTAAATAAATAAAAAACCCAGCTAATTCAGAAATAAAGCTGTACACTGTAAGTGTGGCTGGGGAAGGGGCATGAGGAACCAGCAGAGGGAGGAAACACTGGAGGGCGCTGAAATTATGCTAGAGAACTTGTCCTTTTTAAGGAAACACATAGATTTGTCAAGAAGTTGTCAGGGAGACTTCCCTGGTGGTGCAGTGGATAAGAATCCACCTGCCAATGCAGGGAATACCTATTTGATCCCTGATCCTGGAAGATTCCATGCTATGGAGTAACTAAGCCACAGCCCGTGCTCCACAATAAGAGAAGCCAGCTGCAACGAGAAGTCAACTCACTGCAACTAGAGAAAGCTCAAGCAAAGCAACAAAGACCCAGCTCAGCAATAAATAAATAAAATGTTAAAAAGAAGTTGACCGGGGCAAGAATAAACATAAGTAAGGATCATAATAAGCTAGGGTTACCCATGAGAAGCGTATAAATGAGATCCATTGTTTTCTACAGAATAATTTGATTTTGCCAATGGAAAGTAGAAAATCCAAACTTTCTCACTGAAGAAATGGCATTGTGAACCATTCCAAAGATGGAAAGGAGTAGGAAGAAAATATAGCAAACAGAAAACACTAAATGAGACAGTAGATGGAAGCCCTAACACAACATTAATAAATATAAATGAGGATAAATTAAATTTACAAATCAAAATACAGAGACTCTCTGACTGACTCTTAAATCAACATGCAATAATATAATTTTTTTAAATAAGAGATTGTTAAAGCAAAATTGGAAAAAAAGTTCTGGCACATAAGAAAGAATTCCACAGTAGCAATTTTAATATCAGAAGAAAAAAAACGAATTTAAGGTAAAAATTAACAAAGGGAAAATAGAGATGCTGTATGCTAATAAGGAAAATAATAAATAAAGGAAAAACAACAGGGAATTCCCTGGTGGCCTAGTGGTTAGGATTCTGGGCTTTCACTGCCGTGATCTGGGCTCAGTTCCTGGTCGGGGAACTGAGGTCTCACAAGCTGTGCAGCATGACTAGAAAAAGAAGAAGAAATAACATCATAAACATATACATGCCCAGCAATGTGCCCTCAAAATATATAAAGCAAAAAACAACTAAAATGGGGAGGGGAAAAATAGGAGCAGGGAATTAAGACATACAAACTATTATGTATAAAGTAAGCTACAGGGATATATTGTACAACATGTGGAATATAGCCAATAGTTTATAATAACTACAAATGGAGTCTAACCTTAAAAAAATGTGAATCATTATATATGTTACGGAGAAGGCAATGGCACCCCACTCCAGTACTCTTGCCTGGAAAATCCCATGGATGGAGGAGCCTGGAAGGCTGCAGTCCATGGGGTTGCTGAGGGTCAGACATGACTGAGCAACTTCACTTTCACTTTTCACTTTCATGCATTGGAGAAGGAAATGGCAACCCACTCCAGTGTTCTTCCCTGGAGAATCCCAGGGACGGCGGAGCCTGGTGGGCTACCGTCTATGGGGTCACACAGAGTCGGACACGACTGAAGTGACTTAGCAGCAGCATGTATGTTACACATCCAAAACTTATATGTTAATACATCAACTATACTTAAATAAATAAATAAATGAAATGAAAAAATGAGGGAAATGAATGTATTAACAGTTACATTTAGAGATGGTATCACAACTCTTTCAGAATAGGATACATCAAGCAGATCAAAGATAAGCAAGACAGAATATTTGACTAACACAACTAATAATCTTAAACTAAAATATATGTACACACATAACTCTTTATACTGACCCAACAAAGAAAATCTCCACAAATTACAAAGAATGACACTGGTTATATTTTCCAACCACAATGAAATACAGTTAGGATTGAATAAAAGGAGAACTCTTAAAAGTCTCATATTCCTAGGAAAAAATTAAAATTACTTTTGGGCTAAGGAGGAAATGACAAGGGAAATTATTAAATACTTAAAACTGAATTACAATGCTAAGGTTTGTGCTGAATTACAATGTCCAAATTTGTACTAAAGCAGCGCATAAGGGAAATTAAAATCTTGACTATGTTTATTGGAAAGCAAGAAACACTGGGAATAAAAGGTGTTAGTGTGTAACTGGAGAAGTTAGGGGAAAAAAAAAAAAAGCAACATAGTGAGCCCACAGAAAGAAGGAGGAAGGCAATAAAATAATGGGAGAAATGAAAAGAGAGCAAAACAGTGGACAAAATTAACAAAACCAAACACAGGTCCTTTAGAAACATTACATACAAACTTCAGAAAAGAGTAACTAAGCAAAAAAGCACTGTGTTCTGCTGAGTGTGGGAATTTTTTGCCCACGCTTGTTACCTTAAGGCTGCAAGTTGGTGCTTGTGCTGTGGAGAACAGTGTGGAGGTTCCTTGAAAAACTAAAAGTAAAGCTGCTCTAAGTTCCAGCAATCTTACTCCTGGACGTATGTCCACAGAAAACCATAATTCAAAAAAACACATGCCCCCTCAATGTTCACAGCAGCAGACATGGAAGCAATCTAAATGTCTATCAAAAGAGGAATGGATAAAGAAGATGGGGTACATATATACAATGGAATATTGCTCAGCCAGAAAAAGAATGAGATAAGGCCATTTGCAGCAACATGGAAGGGCCTAGAGAGTATCATACTAAGTCAGACGGAGAAAGATACGTATTATATAACTTATATGTAGAAGCCTTAAAAAATGATACAAATGAGCTTTTCACAAATCAAACTCACAGCCTTGGAAAACAAATTTATGGTTACCAAAGGAAACAGTGGTGGTGGGGGGGCGGTAAATTAGGAGGTTGGGATTAACATGTATACACTGCTATATATATGGGGCTTCCCTGGGCGCTCAGATGGTGAAGAATCTGCCTGCAACACAGGAGACCTGGATTTGGTCCCTGGGTCAGGAAGATCCCCTGGGGAAGAGAATGGCAACCCACTTCAGTATTCTTGCCTGGAAAATCCCATGGACAGAGGAGCCTGGCGGGCTACAGTCCACGGGGTCACAGAGTCAGACATGACTGAGCAACTGAGCACACACACAATAACCTATATGGGAAAAGAATCTGAAAAAAATAATGTGTACACACAACGGAATCGCTTTCCTATACACCTGAAACTAACACAACATCATAAATGAGCTATACTGCAATTTAAAACAAAAAATTTTAAAAAAGAAGAGAAAAAAATGACACCAGATGAAACACTGGTGAAAGGATACTGTGGAAATATGAACTGAGAGATTCAAACGCTCCAATTTAACCTTGGCTAAAATTATAGTTGGAGCGAAGGTCATAGACCACAGGTTGAAAGTCTCAGGAGGAATTCACTTTTGCAAATGCAAGGTATGATTCTTGATCCTGGCTTACAGCCTGGAGATGAGCGTCACCAGCTTGTGAGTTCCCCGAAATCCTTCCATTTCCCAAACCGTTCAAATTCCTTGCAGGGTGGACAACAACCCTCCGGGCCTTACAACTGCTTAGGCCTTGCTAAATCTTTTTTTTTTTTTGGCCCCGTCATGAGCATCCACAACTTCCCCTATCAGATAATCAAACCCCCAGCCCCTGAAGTGAAAGCACAGGCCTTAACCACTGGACCACCAGAGCAGTTCCCTTGCTAAGTCTTTTAGTAGCTGGAGAACGAAGGAACAGCTGCTTTGCTGAAGGAAGGAGGCAGCGGCCCTCCTGCCCTAGGGCAACCTCAAGCTCTCTTAGCACGACAGGAGCAGAATTGAGAACCTACTGTTCACTTCAGAAACCTCAACTCCCAGAGCCAATTCCTCCTTTAGACCTGCCTCTTTTACTTAAAAAAAAAAAAATTGTGGTAAAACATAAAACTGACCACCCTAAACACGTGTAAATGTACAGTTCAGGAGAAGTAAATCCATTCATGGAGTTGTGCGACCAACCTCCATCCTCTTTCATCTTGGAAAAATTAAACACTATGCCCATGAAACGACACTTCCTGTTCCCCCTGGACCCCAGGCCCTGGTAACAACTGTCTACTTTCTGTCTGTAGGAATCTGACCGTGGGAAGGACCTCATGTTGTCACCAAGCCAGGTTCATCTGCCCAACGTACAGTGAGCCTGGGATGCTGAGGTTTGCCGCAGAGAAAGGGTCTATTCAGGAGGCAGACAAGCCAGTAGATGGGAGAACTTACCTCAGGTCCACCTCCTGGAAGGCCAGGTATTTACAGGTATTTACAGTATTTACAGGATGCAGAAGCAGGGTGGTTTGAGGCGTGGGGAGCGTGGGGAAAGGTGATTGGAAATGAGAAAAAAGTGAGGCAGTCGTTCTGTGCAGGTGCCGGTACAGCTACGTCAGGCTTCCCCACCGGACCTACATTCAGAAAAAGGCAGCATTTTTTGTTTCCTCCAACAGCGCACAAGGGTTTCAATTTCTCCACATGGTTGTCAACGCTTGCTATTGTCTGGGTTTTTTCGTTTTTGCTTTTTTTTTTTTTTTAATAGCAGCCATCCTAATGGGTGTGAAGCGGTGTCTCACCATGGTTTCAGTTTGCATTTCCCTAATGGTTATTGGAGATGGAGAAGAGGGCGAGAGGGTGAGATGGTTGGATGGCAACACAGATGCAATGGACATGAACTTGGGCAAACTCCGGGAGACAGTGAGGGACAGAGAGGCCTGGTGTGCTGCAGTCCACGGGGTCGCGAAGAGTTGGACACGACTGGGCGACTGAACAACTACAAAATGGTTATTGAAGTAGAGCATTTTTTCGGGTGTTTGTTGGCCATCTGTATACACTCTAAGGCGAAATGTCTATTTGAGTCCTTTGCCTACGTTTCTAATCAGGTTGCTTGATTTTGTTACGTTCTAGTTCTTTCTATATTCTGGATATGAACCCTTGGATCTTCAAGTGGGCCATGCAGCCGCTTGCCCTGTTTCTGTCACACTTAACACTGACTGTCGCCCACCCTGATCAAGACTGAAGCAACAGAAGGGTAGCCTGTCTCAGGAAGAGATAACTGAGGGGCTGCTCTGAGCTGGCAGTGCTGCTGGTGCCTGTGTTTCTTACCCTGTCTCCTGGAGGTGTCCTGTCTCTCACTCAAAGCCAGCTCAGCATCATTAACAGCATCAGTGGCACCTGATGCTCAGGGTTTTTTTTTTCTGTCTTTCCAGCTCCAGGAGCTACAGGGTCCTCAGGAAGCCGGCCTCACCCTGAATTGGAGCTTTGGGAAGAGCTGGGACTGGGTTTGCCCAAGGAAGCCAGTGGGGGCATTTCCCCGTGTATTTGGTGCCCCCTGGTGGAATACTTCTGAACTGTGAGCTGACCCCCTTCCCCTCACTTCCCGTCTTGGTTTGGATCAGCAGCCCTCCCCTTATAGCCCTCAGCCTACGCCTCTTGCACATACTCCATGTGGAGCTAGAAAATGGCCTCTCTGGCCTGAGAGGATGCCCTCGCCCCTTGCACAGGGCAGAGGTGACACAGGAGTCCAGGGCTGCAGCCTATGATGGTTGACATGTGCAAAGCTGGAATTTAGATGACATTAGTATAGACAAAGCTATGGTCTTTCCAATAGTCATATACAGATGTGAGAGCTGGACCATAAAGAAGGCAGAGGGCCAAGAATTGATGCTTTCAAACTGTGGTGCTGGAGAAGACTCTTGAGAGTCCCTTGGACAGCAAGGAGATCAAACCAGTCAGTTGTAAAGGAAATTAACCCTGAACACTCATTGGAAGGACTGAGGCTGAAGCTGAAGCTCCAATACTTTGACTACCTTGAGCAAAGAGCCAACTCTGAGGAAAAGAGCCTGATTCTGGGAAGGATTGAGGATAGGAGGCTATGGAGATGACAGAGGATGAGATGGTTGGATGGCGTCAATGGACATGAACTTGGGTAAACTCTGGGAGATGGTGAGGGACAGGGAAGCCTGGCGTGCTGGGTTGCAAAGAGTTGGACATGACTTGACGACTGAACAACAAACCAAGGATGAAGTTTTCTGCACTGAAGGTGCCTGCTTGGGCCTCCCCCTTCCATCTTAGATGCACACCCCTCCCCCGACCCCTGTCCTGGATTCCCTACCCACAGGCTTGCAATTCTAGCCCCCAGAGACTGCCTTTGGGTTCATGCCCTGGGACCCTGGCTCTGAGGGCAGGGGGGTCATCTAGGGATGGGGCTTGGGGCTCCACATGGCCAAGCTGCACAGCAGACCAGGGGCTCTGTGCCAGACTCAGAAATGAAAATAAACATTCAGAGCCTGCATCCCTTGGGTTCCAGGACACCATGCGGCTCTGCCGGGTGAGAAGGGCCAAGGCAATGTGACGTTGGCTCAAAGAAAGGGATCATGTCACCAGATGGCACAACTTAAAAGATCATAGAGACCAAGATGTTGTTTTTCAGACTTGGAAGATGAGACCAACAGGTAAGTAACTTGCCCGAGGGGTCATATCTTAAGCTTTGCTTCTGTAGCAGAAGCCACCTCACCACATCACCCTCCCATCACAGACCACAGGCTGCAAGGATCCAGACGAACTTCAGTCCAGTCCAAACTCATGTCTCCAAGCTATCTCCCAAACAGAGCTGAAAAGAGAGTCAGGTTTCCTGAACATAGCTCTGGAAAAGCCTCTGGGTATTGTGAATGCCTTCTGCTCTGCCCCATATCACAAGTATCACTAAACAGCCGTATCCCTGGGCTCAGTGACAGTCATCCATTGTAGAAGGCAACTGGTAGGCCTAGGAGTGTTTTTGCTATACTATCTTCCATTTTTATGATTTAGGTGCTGGTTTTCTATCACTCTGGACTCTGCCACTTCTACAGACCTTTCTCCTTATCACATGGGTTCAGAATTGCAAAGTCATCCATGATCCTTGATACCTCCTTCTTCTCTGACCTCCACTTTATTATTAATCAATAACCAAGGGCTATATTATTGATTCCATCTATGACACTCCTTTGCATACTGTATTAGTTTTCTCCGGCTGCCATAATAAAACACCATGGGCTGGATGGTTTAAACCATAGATGTTTTCTCACAGTTCTGGAGGCTGGAAGTCTGGTTTTGAATTTTAACCTTCAGAGCCTTAGTTGCTTCATCTGTAAAATGAGTGGATGCTCTGACTTAATGAGATGGCTTTGTCTTAGCATGGATATCCCAGATTTTTGCCACTCTGGGGTTGGGGCCCAGATGTCTCCCTGAGTCCAAAAGGTCACACAGGGCTTCCTTGGTGGCTCAGTGGTAAAGAATCTGCCTGCCAATGCAGGGGAAACAGGTTCAATCCCTAGTCTGGGAAGATCCCACATGCCTGGGAGCAGCTAAGTCCACGTGCCACAACTATTAAACCTGTGCTCTAGAGCCCAGGAACCGCAACTATTGAAGCCCATGCACCCTAGAGCCTGTGCTCTGCAACAAGAGAAGCCCGAGCACTGCAACCAGAGAGTAGTCCCTGCTCGCTGAAACTAGAGAAGAGTCCACGCAGCAATGAAGACCCAGCACACCCAAAAGTAAACAGAATTGTTGGGGGAAAAAAAAAGGTCACACAGAAAACTACCAACACTGGTGTTTTCCAAAGTACCCTCTAGGGCACACTAGTTCTGCAAGGTAGTGATTTGCGAACCTGGAAGAAGTGTTACATCAGGGGAATTACAGGGCAGACAAAGCTAAACAAATTTGTTGGCTATGGGGCTTTCCAGAGTCTTTAAACGCTCATATGTATTATCAGTTTCTAAGAGGTGACATCATTTACATCATTTCTTAAATTGTTTAGCCCAGAATTATTTTTTAATACCCCTACCCCCGCCACCCACCATCCCGCTAGAATCAAGTACTCTGCAAAACTCACCTGGGAAATGATGGTTTAAGTCAGCCTGGGCAGAAAGGTTAATTGCTCCTCCAATTTTTACTTTCCTCTGAGCTCGAACAAACATATGCTAGAACTCTGTATCTCTGATAGCCACGAGGCTGCCAGATAAGAATTTCATTTACTTTTAATGGTATGAAGCTGAACTGATCCAACGGCTTGTTACTAGAGTAAAAGTCATACATCTTGGTTTTAACTCTTTGTGACTTGATCATTCCTTCAATATACAAGCCCATAATGATCATCTCCCTTAGTTTTTCTCCCGGCACTCAATCATCATGCCTACCCTGCTCTTCCTGAAATTCTATTTGAGCTTCTCACTTGACATTCAGCTTAACTTGTCTTTATCCCTGGGTATTGATGTTTTCTGTTGGGCCTGCCGGCTGGCCCTTATCCCTGGTTTCTGGAAGACAGCCTCTAAATTCCTGAAATTTCCTAAGGTATGAGTGTCCCTGTTATTCTTGGTGGGTCTCTCTGGACCACACCTGTATTTATGGTAATGAGGTGACTCTGGGAGGGCCCCTGGTTTATGGTAATGAAGTAACTAAAGATAGGCCCTGGTTTATGCTAATGAGATGACTCAGGATGGACCTCTGACTTATGTTAATGGAGTGACTAATGAGGGACCCTAATGCTAATAAGATGACTCAGAAGGCTGCCCTGCCAGATAGACCAACCACATGCTGGAAGAGAAGTTTGGGGCTTGGAGTCCTGTGACATCAGCCTGACTTCTGGGAAGTGGACAGTGGCTAAATGACTCAATGAACCATGCAGCTATAATGGAGTCCTGGTAAAAACCACAGATGCTAGAGTCTCCCCAGTGGATATCGGTGTGCTCAGAGGTGAGGGGTCCTGACTCCGTGGGGAGAGGACTTGCCCACTTCACCTTTGGGACTCTCTGAACCTCACCCTATGAGTCTCTCCTCTTGGCTGTTCTGAATTGTATCTTTTGTCTACAGTAAAACTGTTATCTTTCATGCAGTGCTTTCCTAGGTTCTGTGAGTCATTCTAGTGAATTATTGAACCTGAGGAGGAAAGTAGGAACCCCAAATTGGTAGCCAGTTGGTCAGAAGTGAGGGTGATCCTGGGGACCCCCAAATTTGTGGCTAGTGTCTGAATTGAGGGCAGTTGTGTGCTTCTTAACCTGCGGTGTGACTCCTGGTAGCTGGTGTCAGAAGCCACTGCAATTATGCTGAGCGCAAGGAATGGGACATAAAAGGGTACGGTACATTCTAGGAACTTCCCTGGTGATCCAGTGGTTAAGACGACAGCGCTCCCAATGCAGGGGGCCTGGGTTCGATCCCTGGTCGAGGAACTAGATCCCACATGCTGCAACTAAAAGATTCCATATGTCCCAATGAACGCTGAAGATCCTGCGTGCCAACACTAAGACCCGATGCAGTCAAGTAAAATTTTTAAATGATGCAGTGAATGATTCTGATTGATTCATAAGGCTGTTGTGGGCAGCCCAATGGCACAGGTAGCATGTGGACCACCTGTAGCATCCTGGCTCTGGAGGTAGCATAGACCGTCCTGGCCGTAAGGAGGCTGCTGCACCCTTATCAAAGCAGATGCAAAAAATCTCCATGTGCTCTTACATGGTGGAGCCTGCAAAATTGAGTCCAAAGGACTTGAAATGACTTTTGCTCTGACTCAAGTATGGGAGATGAGTCTAGTATCCTACTCCTGGTGACACACACACTGGAGAGTAAGAATGAAAACCTACTCACCTCCACACCCATCCAATATACATTACACTTCCCATCACTTTCTCTTATTGGAGACTTAAGTATCTGGGTGTGAGTATAACACTTGTATATCAATGCAGAGAGAGACAGGCAAAGAGAAGAGTTTTGGTTTCATTATCATCCTGACCTGCCCTATAAGATAGGCTTATGCCTTAGGATCCACAGGAATGCATGTGACTCACCAAAGTCAAGGCCCCCTCTGCCAACTGAATCCTGCAGGTCCCATTGCCTTCCCGGCCCCATCAGCTTCATCTGAGCACTTCAGCCACAGCTGAAATCAACAACAAACCATGCAAAGCTCTTCCAAACTCCATTGCCAAGAGAGTGACTACAGAGGGAACATTTTTTGTTTTATAGCAAATGTATTCTTGCACCATTATTTTCCAAAGATTGAATGGCCAAAAGTTGAATCTCCTTTTACTACAAAAGTAAAGAAAATCATGCAGTGAGATGACCCCGTGGAGCTTTGGCACAGACACACTTCTCTCTTGCAGGGCTTCCTGAAGCCCCGCAGGACTTGTGGGCTTTGCCCTCAGCAGACTGAGTCTTGTCCATCCCTCCGACTCCTTCCCAGATCAGTGTGCATCCTGGCTCTGTCTCTCAGCCCCTCCAGTCAGAGTGTTCCTCCCTTATGGCCTTCACTAGCCAGTCCCGCTCGGTCCCCTGCTCAGAGTCGCTTGTGTCACTGGCTTCCACAGTCAGCAGCTTGGAGTAGTTGATTTTCCGCTCCTGGGGCAGTCTGGGCTGGATGGACAGGAACAAGGCCAGCCAGAGCAACAAGAGGACGCAGCAGGCCTGGTAGAGCACGGGCAGGCTGAAGCGCATCACCACGAAGCCCCCCACAAAGCTTCCCAGGCTGGCCCCACTCCCACAAACGTGGGCTCGGAACACGGCGCTCAGGGGTCTCTCTGTTCCAGGAGTGGCCAGGTGCTCTATGGAGGTGCTGACTGCCCACCACAGAGCCCCGTGGCTGAGGGCGCTCAAGATCTGAGCCGGCAGGACGGACCACCAGCTCCAGATAAATGAGTAATACAGCAGCTGCCCCGCCAGGCAGCCCAGCCCCAGCCCCACCGTGCCTACCCTGGACAGCTTCCTAAGCAACAGAGCTTTGAAAGGATGAAGCATAATTTCCCCCAGCAAGCCCAGGGCCACGGAGAAACCCATGATCAGCTCGCTGCTCCTGTGGTCTTTCATCTGCCAGAACAGGAAGTTCTGCACTGCACTGGTGGCTCCTCCTGTCAAGAAGATGGTGAGGGCCAGGATGGTGAGGTGGGGGTCGCCGACCACGAGGGACAGGGCTTTGACCGTCCTGTAGCTGGGCTCCTGCCGCCGGCAGACGGGAACGGGAAAGGCGATGCTCACCAGTAAAGCCAGGGCGCTGACCAGGGAGTAGCCGTAGAAGTGCACCACGCCCCGCGGGCCACTGGTTGCCAGGAAGCAGTCCAGCGGCCCCACCAAGGCCGCAATGCCGCACACACCAACTGATGTGCCCAGCAGCCTCCACACCCACAGGCTTCTATGGCGGTCAGTGGCATCCACAAAATCCAGGTATTCGTAGAGGCTGTCGTCGGCCACCTGATCCAGAGGGGATGTCAGCAGCTCCCAGAGCACCATGGAGCCCAGTGAGAGGATGAAAGTCCACTGCAGCCCTTCCAAGGAGAGGCCAAGGGCCCCACCATCCCCCTTGGCTGCCGACTGGTTGGCTGGACTTGCCAGCACCGTGCCCCCAGCAAACAGAGGGAGTGGTGGACTGACCACTCTAAAAGCACCTTCACGGGGAGAACCTGTCACTCCTGGAGTGTCAGGATGGAGGAGAACTCCGGATCTGTTCCTGGTTCCTTGGGTGGAGCCCACGGAGGAGCCGGGTGGATAACTGAAAGGTTCTTGGGCACTTTCCCCAGGCCCTTCTCGGAAGCCAAGGGTTCCAGCGACCCCAGAACTCCTCTCCCCTGGGAGGCTGAGCGCCCCCGCTGGGGAGTTGGAGGCTGGCTCTGAGGCCAAGGTGACAGTCACAGTTAGTTCGACTCCCGGTGGTGGGCCCTCGGCAGTCAAGCTGTGGCTTCCATTACACCGGCGGTCCCCTGGGTCTCTGTCCAGGGGCGGTACCAGGACCATAAACAGGCTGGCCCCCGCCGAGCCCAGCAGCGAGGCTGTCATGAGCACCCTCCGCTTCTGGTGGCTTCTGGCCAGGAAGGCACAGAAGGGAGCCCAGGAGGCAGCGATGAGGTGCTTGGTTCCCATGAGGATGCCCACCCAGGGCGCGGCCAGGCCCAGCTGCCGCAGGTAGAGGGTCAGGAACGGGGTCACGCAGGCATCCCGGACTCCACACACCAGGTGGAAGAGCTTGGCCACCCTCAGCGCCCTGCTGATGTCCCACTGCGGGTTGGCGCTCATGGCTGCCGGGCTCCCTCAGACCCGGGCGGGCGGCGGCCGCCGTGTCCTGTCCCCCGGAGGGAGGCGGGGGAGCGAGCCGCAGGGCGCCTCCAGCCTCTGGCGGCGCCGCGGTCACCGGGTCAACGGCCGCCCCCGCCCCCACGTCCGGCCACCGGCCCGGAAGTGGCCCCGCCCAGGAGGACGCAGCACCTCGGGGGCGGGGCTGCGCACCTGCCGGGCGCACCTGCGGGGCGCCGCGCAGGTGCGGGAGGCGTGCGCACCTGTGG
This sequence comes from Bos taurus, assembly GCF_002263795.3. Taxonomy (NCBI): domain Eukaryota; kingdom Metazoa; phylum Chordata; class Mammalia; order Artiodactyla; family Bovidae; genus Bos; species Bos taurus. Next base: position 28,292,251 of record NC_037346.1, read on the forward strand.
GTGCACAGGCTGGGGCCTTCGGGGTGCGCTCCAGACCGCCCCTCAGGACCCCCGTCGCCTGCGAGGCTGAGTTACCTCCCTGAACTTCTAGAGGCAAGGAAAACTTGGGGAGCGAGAATGGAATTCGTGATATGACACCCCGCCCGCCTCTTCACGCTCTTCAGGTGTTTACTCACTGGCCCCCTGATTAGGGACCATCCAGTTCCCCCTCAGGAACCGTCCCTGCCACCCTCACTGACAAATCCTGCCCCTCCCCAGGCTCACCTGCTCACCTTCCTGCTTATTTTCCTCCACAGCAGTGTCCATGTCAGACATACTGCTGCTGCTGCTGTCACTCCAGTCGAGTCCGACTCTTTGCGACCCCATAGACGGCAGCCCACCAGGCTCCCCTGTCCCTGGGATTCTCCAGGCAAGAACACTGGAGTGGGTTGCCAGTTCCTTCTCCAATGCATGAAAGTGAAAAGTGAAAGTGAAGTCGCTCAGTCGTGACCGACCCTCAGCGACCCCATGGACCGCAGCTTTCCAGGCTCCTCCATCCATGAGATTTTCCAGGCAAGAGTACTCAAGTGGGGTGCCATTGCCTTCTCCGGTCAGACGTGCTACTGGCTTCTATTTCAGGGGTTTATCTTGTTGACTGTCTCTCTCCCATCAGAGTCAAAGTGCTATTTTTGTCCCCAGGGCCTAGAACAGTCTGATTGGATGTGAGCTGCCCATGGAAGAGGCATGACTTTAGGCAACAGTTTTCTCCACTGGAGACATCCCCTGAGAGGGACTGACAGCTGAGGGTGGACTTGAGGTGGCAGCTCCTCCAGGCAGCCCTCCAGCACACCCCCACCCCACCCACATTATACATGTCCTGGATCGGTTTTTATTTTGGGCCACATGTGTGATCTTAGTTCCCCAACCAGGGATCCAACTGTGCCCCCTGCGTTGGAAGCACAGAGTCTTATCTTAACCGCTGGACCACCAGGGAAGTCCCTGGATGGTTTTAAATTATCCCTAGGAGTGCTTTGTTGTCCATTTGGGGATACACACGCCAGGGGTGGCTAGCTAACATTTCATCCAAAAGTCACTCCAGAGGCAGTAATACTAGCACGTGAACAATCTTACATCAACGGAAATGGATTTATTAATTATCCCGACAGATATTGGCAAAATTTCACATGTCACATGGATTGTTTATAATTTTTTTGGAGGCATTTCCTCCCTTGGTGAACAGGGTATTAGAATCCAGAGATTCCAGCAGCCCAAACCCTTTGGAATAGCCAGCCGCCTTTACTCCAGGATGGCCCAGTGTTCAACAAGAGCTGTTCAGTGAACTTTTCAAGCAAGATTTCTTCAGAGCACCTAATTTGGCTGGGGGTGAGGATGAGGGGGCTACTTGCCAACGCACACCTGAATGTGCAGCAGAATTTTGTCTACGAAGTGCTTTCTTTGTAAGCTGGTGGGGAGATTGTTGGGGGAAGGCTCAGAGCCCTCCCTAACTCTGAGTAAGTCCTGCAAACATTTAGTTCAAGAATCTAGTACTTGTTGCTCAAATTGGTATGAATCAATTAACATCACCCCAATGACAGAAAAAGAAAATCTAGCCATGTTCAGTGATGCCAGTCATTTCCAGTTTAAAGTCACCTTAGTCACATTCAGGGCTGTTCCTAGTTCCCCCCTCTTCCCTGGGCTCCTCACGGGACAGCCTCAGTGGAGGATTGCACATTCACTGACCTCTCCATCTTAGCTGTTTAGGGTCGACTGCCAATGAGCAGCAGGGCCTTTGCCATGTGGTGTCCATCAAGATATCCGCAGTCCATATCCTGGGGTCCCTGCTGCCACCTCATGGCTGCACCTCTTCCCTTTCACAGTGAGACCCCTTGGGCTCGTTTGCATTCAGCTATCTGGGAAAAACCTTACCAGCTCCCAATGCCCACAGAGGCACAGGGGCTCTCTTTAAGGCTACTCTTGGGCCCATCTGGCTAAGCACCCCAGGCAGCCCCTCTTACACCATCTCCTTAGGCTTTGAGAATGTGCTCAGACTTGCCCCCTACTCCTGGGGCAATAAGGCCACAAGAGAAGTGCCTACTTCTCTACTCTTCGGTCCCAAACTTGGAAGGGACACTTCCATCCCAGAGTCACCATGCCCAGGTGATAGGTATGAACTTAACATCTGGATATACACTGTTGAACTCAAAGCCAATAAATCTGATGTCTTTAATCTCTGGCTCCTCTGAAACGAACTTGCATTCCCACTTCCACTTTGGCAATAGCGCAGGTCAGGAGGCCCTCAGTGAACGTGAATGAGGAGCTGGGCAGGTGGACAGAACACACCAGTGAATGTTTCACCAAGCTCTCACCTAGCTAAATGGATACATCAGGTTAGACTAAGTCGTGCCTCCGATGTCTGTTAAAATACACGTATTGAGAATTCCCTGGTGGTCCAGTGGTTAAGACTGTGCTTCCGCTACAGGGGGCACAGGTTCGATTCCTGGTCGGCGAACTAAGATCCCACATGTCATGCAGGGTGGCCCAAAAGAAAAAATTTAAATGAAATAACATACAAGTATTGCTGGATATTAGATGACAGCAGAGAGACTTTAGTGTGCATTTACTGAATCTAACACGTCCTCTCACCTGGGAGAGACGCCCACCTGGGAGTGGTCCCAAGGCTGAAGGGAACAGCCTGGGTGGGAAGGGAGGGTTGTAGCTGCCGCTGCTTGCTTCTTGTTTTCCCCAGGCTGCCGGGCCCTGGCCCGGACCGCAGCTCTCATCTTGGTTTCAGCCTGAGTGGGAGAAGATAGTGGGAGAGGCGGGAACTGGAAATTCATGCAAGAGTGGATGCAGGCTTGAGGAGCTGGGTTCTGTGTGAACAGCTTGGTCACAGCCTTCTTGGGCTCTTGTGTGGGTGCTGCTCCATCACACCCATCCTGTGCTCCATTGCACTTGCTGGCTTCTAGATGCGGCTGAAAGCTGCCCCAGGGAACCTTTTCTAGCCACTGGGGCAGGGACGGGTGGTGTATCCTTTCTCTCAAGCCCGCCACTCTCGGACTCCCCTTCGGGTTCACTGGACGATGCCAGAGAACGTGTTGATGGGTATCAGAAGAGGCTTAGCCTTGGCTTTGTTCCTTTCCATCTCCTGCTGGTGGGAGCTGAGCCCCAGCACCTTGGATTTCTGGGTCCTGGAACATGGCTCTGGACAGGGAGCAACCTCGAACCTATGGGGAGAGAGAGAGGCCAGCTCAGGAGACCCATCTCAGGGGTCCAATCTGCCTGGGCATTTTAAAGGTATAGACAATATACCTTTAAAATATACCCTTTATTGTCTGGTATAGACAAGGGGGAGGGGCCGATGAGAGCTGAGGAAGAGTCAAAATGAGAAAGAGCAGCCTGGGGTGAACACAGGGAGAGTTCATGCCCAGGTGGGTCACTCTGTGTGCCTGCCTGACCCAAATACACCTTCCAGGTGACACCAGTAAGTGTCACATTAACTGCAGTGTAGCTGCCTCAGAAGAGCAGCCTGTGTATGCGTGTGTGTATTTGTGGGGGGGTGGGTGCAGTGCCAGCCCCGGGGATGGGTCAAGGGCTGCAGGCTGAGCGTCTGTAGAGGAGATTTAGGACAGTATAATCTCAGCTGCTGCCCACCTTCAGCCACTCAAGTGCTCTTTTGCCTGGATTTAAGTTATCACCTGAGTCCATACCCATCAGGGACAGCTGCCTGGCACAGGATCCAAACCCCCTTCAAGATGTTCAGGGCTCGAGGCAGGAGGGGGAGGGGCTGGCTGCCATGGAGCCCAACCTCACCTGACCACATCCTTGTACGTGCGGCAGCTGTCCTTGTCCAGCAACAGGGTCAGCAGCCTCCGGTCCTGGCTCTGGATCTGGATGTTGGCTGTCCGGAAGGTGTTTGTCACCACCTGCAACAGAAACAGCTCAGGGAGCGTCACCTTGGTAACAGACGGCCCAGCCAACACCTCCTGCCCAGTTCATGGGGGCCCCTGCCTCTCTTTCTGCAAGTGACTCTTGAGCAGTGACAGCCCCGCAGGAAGTGCTTCTAGGCTGCCCTGGCCCTTGACTTGCCCATCATTTGTGCAGTTCTTTTTTCCAACCTGTTGTCCTTAATTTAAAAAACAACTTGGGATGCTGCGGGTGGACCCTGCCAGATACTCCAGTGACCTGAGCACCTCCTATATGACAGGCGTGTTATGTGTGGAATTGGGGGATATGTCCAGGTTTTTATAAGCCCTGACCCCAGTTATTAGTTGGATTGCATACAAGATCATTTCCCTGGGGCAGAGACAGAAGGTCTAGAAAGTGGCAACTTACCCCTGTGAGTCAGACCAGGCCTGTATCAGTTTGTATCAGGGGACCAGTGACAGGCAGGAGGGATCCATCCCCTGCTTGGGAAACCTGGGTAGTGGTGGAGGAAACCCCGCCTTCCAAACCCAAAGCCCTGTGGCTTCTTCAAAATGCACCCAGGACCAAAGGAAAACAGCCCTGAGGCAGCCCTCCAACCTGTGGCCTGGGGAGCACGGAGTGGGTGCAGGGGGTTGCTATTCCTGAGAGGCCCCTCCCCCTGGACAGAGAAGGTGGAGCATCTTGGGTTCCAAATGGGGCTCTTAGGGCCCTTCTGGTCACTGGCCACTGGCCACTTCCACATGTGGACAGCAGCTTTGGGTGATCCACCACCACAGAGCACTAGTTTCTAGAGCCTTAGTCTCCACCTCTTTCAAGCATAGATCCGCCTTTCCCAAACATAAAGTTAGATTCTGATCTAAGTGGTCTGGAGTCCAACCCAAGCCTGGGCATTTTTTATAAGGTCACCACTGTAGGCAGGGCTGATCCATCTTCCTGCTGTCAAATTGCAGGGAACTGCTTCCCTGATGGCTCAGTTGGTAAAGAATCTACCTGCAATGCAGGAGACCCTGGTTCGATTCCTGAGTTGGGAAGATCCCCTAGAGAAGGGCAAAGGCTACCCACTCCAGTATTCTTGCCTGGAGAATTCCAGGGACTGTATAGTCCATGGGGTCACAAAGAGTCAGACACAACTGAGTGACTTTCACTTTCACAACCGTGCCAAAGGGCTTCCCAGGTGACCTAGTGGTAAGAATCTGCCTGCCAGTGCAGGAGATGAAGGAGATGCAAGTTCAGTCCCAGGGTCGGGAAGATCCCCTGGAGGAGGAAATGGCAACCCAACCCACTCCAGTATTCTTGCCTGGAAAATCCCAAGGAGAGAGGAGCCTGGGGGGCTACAGTCCTTAGGGTTGCAAAGAGTCAGACGTGACTGGGCATATATGCATGCAAACAGAGACTAAACCTGGGGAGGTCAAGCACATCCGGGCATTTCTGCTGGACTTTTGTGGACTGGGAGGGTTGGCTGCCAGAAGTCTCTGGGCAGGGTGTGCAAGAATCTCCCAGGAAGAGAGTCAAAGCAGAGACTCCACACCCAGAGCACCCGGGTTCCTATCCTGGGTCTGCCACTTATTAGTTGTGTGACCTTGGACTTGATTCTTAATCTCTCTGTGCTTTTTGTTTCTCATCTATTGAGAACAAAAATATGTTACTATTATCAACTACCTTGTAGGTAAAAGGGAACTCACTGGGGTGTTTAGATTTTCAAAATTCCCACAACCAGGTTATTTAAAGAGGTCATTCAAAATAGAAACTGTTGTAAGGAACTGACTTTGAAAGAGGAAATACATGAAAAGGAAATAGGTCCACCCTGGAGCTCGAAGCTCAAACACAGAGCATCCTGTCTGGAAATCTCAGCTCAGTACAGAGCTCTCAGCCCATAGAGGGCTCCTCCAGGGCATAGGCTGCCCCAGAAAAAGGGAGCTCTGGTTAGGGGTGAGATCCTGCAGAGGTGGAGGCTGGATGAGAAGATCAGGAGACATCTGGAGAGCTCCTGCTGTGAGCTGTTCCCACGCTGAATGATGGGAGGATGGAGAAGGGCCTGAGCCCTACAGAGACCTTGAGATCACATCACTGATAGTTTTGCAAATGCTGCCATGGCCATGTCCCCAGGGTTTGGGGGGGGCAGGGTGGCAGCGGGCACAGATGTGGGGCCATAGCTCTCCAGGGAGGGGGGTGGAGGATGTGCAGGGAAGGGCCTCCTGGGGGAGATGACACCTGAGTTTAATCTTGAAAGAGAAACAGAGGTCATTAAAGGAGGACAGGGAAGAGAAAGGGAGGAACGGGGTTTCAGGCCAAGTGAGGCGCAGAGGAAGGACGGCCAGCACACTTCCAAATGTAACTGAGCAGGGTGCTATGGGGGCTTCCCGGTAACAGGCCCCTCCCCCATATCCTATGCTTCAGCTCCTCTCTGAAGTACCTAGATCACAGTATTTGATGCACATTTCCTGAGTTGTTTTATTACAGATGCTAAAACCACCACCAATGGAAGAAATTAACTACATGATAATTATTAATTACATAATCATGAGCAGGTAGCCCTCAGACCCACTGGCACCTAAGGATTGATGGTGTTAATGCCTATGACATCACTCTGTTCCCTTGCCATCAACCAATCATAGAATTGTATACCAACTGATCACATAGCCTAGGACAGGCCTCCCTCATCTGGCTTTTAAAAGTGCTTTGCTGAAACTCCTTGGGGAGGTCGGTGGTTTTGAGCATCAGCTGCCCTGGACTCCTTGTTTGCCACCTGCAATAAAAGCTACACTTCTCTTCACCACAACCCAGCATCAGTAGACTGGCTTTACTGCACCTGGGCGAGAGGACCCAGGTTTGGTTTGGTATCACAGATAACCCAGTGTCAAGGGTGTGCAGGGCTGGCTGGGGTTGCAAATGGAGAGGAAGAGGAACCAAGCTATGCAACACTGAAGTTCTTCCACCCTTCTGCCTGGAGAGAGGAAGATGATCAAGGGGTTTTAAGCACGGAGTGATGTGTCTGTTTTAGAAAGAGCACACGGGCAGAAGTGTGGAGGGTGGACTGAAGGAGCACTGGTGTGACAACGGGGGGCTGTTGAGTTTGTCCAGAAGGAGGTGGATGAAAAATCTGGCCCAAGAATGACCAGTTTGCTCCAGTTTGCTTAGAACTTTCCCTAGTTTTGGCACCAAGAACCCCAGGTCCTAGGAGACCTTCCAGTCCCAGGCAAACTGGGACAGCTGGTCAACCTCGCTGGACCAGGAGGAGGATGAAGAAGGGAGACGTATGAGAACGTTTGAGAGAGAACACCGGCAGACAAAGGGAAGTAAGGAAGAGGAGGTGTCTGAGCTGACTCCCAGGTTTCTGGGAAAGGTGACTGGTTAACGATGGCCTCACTGGACAGGAGATGGACACAGTGGAGGAGGGCATGAAATAACAACAGCCTCTAACACATATATGGGACTTCCCAGATGGCTCAGTGGTAAAGAATCCACCTGCCAGTGCAGGAGATGTAAGAGACACTGGTTCGATCCCTGGGTCGAGAAGATACCCTGGAGAAGGAAATGGCAACCCACTCAAGTATTCTTGCCTGGGAAATCCCATGGTCAGAGGAGCCTGGCAGGTCAGAGTCCATGGGACTGCAATGAGTCTGACACGACTGAGCGACTAAACAATACCATACCACATATATAGCTCTGACTTGGATAAGTGCTCTTCTAGAACCTTTACATGTCACCATCATTCAGTCCTCACAACAACTAGATAAGGTAGCTACCATTACTATCCCCATTTTCCAGACAGTGAGACTGAGGCACAGAAAACTGGAGACACTTGCCTAAAGTCACATAGCTGGTAAATGAGAGCCCCAAGATCTGAGTCTAGGCAGTCTGGCTCTAGAGAACTCCACTACTGGAAAGCTCTGGCTTTGGTTTTGAGTATCTTGAGTTTGGGGTGTTGTGGGACACCCAGCTCATGCTAATTTAGGGGTCAGACACTCAGGGGTGAATGTCAGAGCAGGAGATAAAGATGTGGGTGTCCTGAACAACTTGGACTAAAGCCATGGACATAGCTTTGATAGCCCAGGAGCTAAGAAATGAAGTGGGTCATGGACCAAAGTGAGAACACTATCTATTTAAGGAGGTGATTTAGGAAGAGTCCAGAGGAAAGGGTCGAGTTATGCCCAGGGCTAGGATAAGGTGGGAGGTGATAAGACATCCTGACCTGCAGGGATGCAGGATGTCACAGAAGTACTCAAGACACTCGGGCATCAGACCTCCTAGGCAGCTTGACCTAAAGGGAGTATCTGCCTGGGTGAGGGGGGAGTCCAGGCTTTCTGACAACACGGTTCAGGTGTAATCATGTACTCCAAGCCCAACTGAGTAGGGCAGTGACATCCAGAGTGGCCATCAGATAGGGAGAAAATGGGCAGGTCCTACGTCTGTATTTCTATGAGTATCAATAAGAACAAAGGGCAAAGGGCGGTGGTAGGGCCATGGGATGGTTTTATTTGGTCAAAGGCTGGGGCCATTGCCGGAACTTCTCAGATGCTGCAGTCACTAAGAATCCGTCAGCCAATTCAGGGGACACTGGTTTGATCCCTGGTCCGGAAGGATTCCACATTCCACGGAGCAACAAAGCCCATGGGTCACAATTACTGAGCCCACGTGCCCTACAGCCTGTGCTCTGTGACAAGAGAAGCCACTACAGTGAGAAGCCCAAGCACCACAAGGAAGAATAGCCCTTGCTCGCTGCAACTAGAGAAAGCCCAAGCACAGCAATGAAGACCCAATGCAGCCACAAACAAATGAACAAACACAAGGGCTGGGCCATTGCTGTTTTGGCTGCTGTGAGCAGGGCATACAGTACTTGGGTGCATTTTGTAGTTATCTGGGTACATCTCAGGTCCTCCGATGGTCCAGGTGGAGGTGGGGGTGGGGCCTTACCTCTTCCAGGGCCCTGGAAGAGGGCTAGTGGGTGCTCAATATTTCAAACAGACTGGAAATCAGATTCTTCCCAACAGGAAGACTGGCTCCAACAGCAGGAGCTCACAAAGGCTCGGGGTTCACTCCCTCTTCTCTGCACACCCTCCCCAGGCTCTCTTCTCTGATTCACCCTACCCTGTGTGAATCTCCCCAGCTCCTGTCCTCCCCAGGACTTACAGAGAAGGACCTTCCCGCCAAGTTGGAGGTCTTCACAATCTCTGTCACACTAACTTTCAGGCACATGTGGTCTGTGTCGGGCGCAGCAGTAGGGGTGCAGAGGGTGGGCCCTGAAACTGGGAAGGGTGAGATGCGGGGCTGTGAATGGGCCTCCAGGGAAGGAGGGCAGCTGGGGATGCTATTTCCTAAGAAGGACACGAACCCACTGTGACCACCGCCCCTTCCTGTTTTAACCCCTTCCCGTACCTGCTCAGGCAGGGGAGCGTCACCCTGGGCTGCTTGATGGTGACCCACCTGAGGGCCGGGCTGGGCCTCACCAGGCAGCCTGGTGCCCAGCCCTGGGCCCGGCATGAGTGGGAGCTGGGCCATCTTCCTGCTCTCCCAGAGATGGGGAGGGAAGCTGCCTTCTCCCGCTCCCTCCATCTCTGGCCCTCCACCCTCTTTCCTCCTCCCGCCCCAGCTTCCCTGCTTGCCCAGCTCCTCACCTTCAGTGTCACTGGCTGGAAGGGTCTTCAGGACCAGCCCGGTGGCCCGCAGGGAGACGGTGACCTCCCGGGTCCGGTGGCTGAGCAGGGCCTGCGGAGGGGGACGCAGGGACAGAAGGGGTCCTCAGGACAGGGCACACATCCCCACATCAACAGTCTGCTTGTCTCCCCACCCCTCCTTCTCCACTTCCCACCACTGCCCTGAGCTCTGGTTAAGCTAACGTCCAGTAAGGAACCAGAGGACGAAGGCTCAGAGCACTCAGTCCTGGGAGCACGTTCCGCCCTCCAGACTGAGGACTGTACTCCGATGCATCTGGTCAGCTAGGGAGGAAGGTATTTTTGAACAAAGGGATAGCGCCCTGTTCCTTACATCAGATGGCCTCCTCGTCCATATGTAAGGCCAGTCATAACCCGCCCATCCCTGCAAAATGCTCTGGAGGTAGGGAAACTGGGGGCTGTGTCAAGGGAAGGGCAGAAGGTCCCTCTGTCTGCTCCATGCTCCCCGACCCCCACCATGTCCCTGACACCTGCCCCCCTCCAGCGGTACCTCCGGCCACCTCCTGACGGCGCCACACCCACTGACCTTCTGGTAGCAGATGGAGAGCTCAGCCCCTGGACCCTCGGCCACGCCCCTCCTCCGGGGTGAAAAACTATCTGTGGGAAGAGAAGAGGCTGAATGAAGGTGGGAGGCCCCATCCCTCCCTCATTGAGGCCTAGGTGAAGCCACATCTGTTCCAGAGCGGAAAAGCTGCATCTCAGGGGGGGCCAGGCTGCCCTTAGGGCTGGGAAAGCCTGCAGGGGACAGGGCACCCTGGTATTCAGCTGTGGTGGGAAGGAAGGGGTGGGATGGGGCTGTGAGAGGTGGGAGGACTTTCTGGAAGTGGGCCTTGAGGAAGCTGAGTCAGCTGAGCTTTGGGAAAGGGGAGACAGATGCTCACCTTTGGGGAACTTGGAGTCTTGGATCTTGACCTTGAGCTCGGTGAGGAAAATGTCCTCGGCAGGGTCTTGGCTCAGATCACCAGAGAAGATCTGGAGGGAGGTTGGCGGGGGGGCAGGGAGGCTGGGGGAGGTCGTCCCTGCCAGGGGCAGCTCCCAGTAACCCCCACAGCCCAGGATGTTTTTAAAATATTTACTTATTTATTATTTATTTGGCTGCACTGGGTCTTAGTTGCAGCATGTGGGATCTAATTCCCTGACCAGGGATCGAACTCAGGCCCCTGAGTGGAGTCTTAGCCACTGGACCAGCCGGGAAGTCCCAGGATGTGGGATTTTGGTCCTCCCACCACTGTCCTGGAATCTTCCATGTGCCGACCGCCTTGCCATCATCTTCCCCCATCAATCGTTTAATATATTTTTCTACTCATTTGAATTCTAACAAAAACCCTGTGATGAAGATTACTTTCCCCATTTTAAAGATGGGGAAAATGGGGCTTCCCTGGTGGCTCAGTGGTAAAGAATTTGCCTGCCAATGCCAAAGACATAGGTTTGATCCCTGGTCTGGGAATATCCCACATGCCACAGAGCAACTAAGCCTGTGTGCCACAACTACTGAGCCTGAGCTCTAGAGCCCACGAGCCATCACTATTGAGCCCATGAATCCTAGAGCCTGTGCTCTGCAAAAAGAGAAGCCACCATGGTGAGGTGCCTGCAAACTGCAGCTAGAGATCACTGCAGCTCAAGAAAAGCCAGCACAGCTACGAAGACCCAGCACAGCCTATAAATAAATAAGTTAATTAATTTTTTTAAAAAGTGGGGAGGGAGACTTCCCTGGTCGTCCAGGGGTTAAGAGTCCACCTTGCAGGGCAGGGGACATGAGTTCAATTCCTGGTCAGGGAACCAAGATCCCACATGCCTCATAGTAACTAAGCCTGTATGCTCTGGAGGTGCAAGTGGAGAGCCCATGTGCCACAAGCCAATGCAGCCAATAAATAAAAATAAATATTAAAAAAAAAAGGTGGGGAGAATCAATGTCAGGGAGGTGAAGGTAGCTGTGATCATACAGTGAGCATGCAGAGGTACCAGGAGGTGAGCCATGAACTTCTCAGTACCTCACACTGCCTCTAACTCTATACCCACCGCACACAGCCAGTCCCACACTGACGCATCCTCTGATACACACACAAACACACACACTTTACTGTGCTACTAGCAGGAGACTCAAGATGAACAAAGTATAGTCTCATCTCAGGGGACTCAGAGTCTTGGTGGGGCGGCACTGGCACCTGCAGGTACATGACAAAGTGGCAGTGAGGTGCCAGAGTGCGGCCCAGAGCATTGCAGGAACACCCAGGAGAAGCACTTGATTGTGTAATGGGGTGAGCAGAGCAGAGGTGAGGGCAGTTGCTGCAAGAGGTGAGGTTGGCAAGGATGATGGGGAGGATGGAAGGACAGAGAGTCCTTCCACATGAACTTGAGGTGTTAGAAGTTAATGATTATCTTACTTATCCGGAGAGGAAGAATATAAAGTTAACAGCCAAGAATGTCTGGATGGGGGACTTCTCTGTGGTCCAGTGGTTAAGAACCCATCTTGCAATGCAGAGGACACGGGTTCGTTCCCTGGTCGGGAAACTAAGATCCCACGTGCCGAGGAGCAACTAAGCCCATGGGCCACAACTTAGAGGGTCTGTGAACTGCAACAAAAGATCCTGTGTGCAGCAAGGAAGACCCGACATGGCCAAAGAAATAAAATAAATATATAAATATAGGGGAAAAAAAAGAACGTCTAGATGAGTTTATGACTTGCATCCTGGTCCCCCGTTTCCCCGGAGCCAGGGGTCCTGGAGTCCAACAGGCTGCCATGGTCTCATTGGAGCCCCAGGTGGGAAGCTTACCTTGACAGTGTAGATCTGGAAATAGACGGGCTGGGTGCCCATGCGAACATAGTAGGTGATGGCATCCAGGATGAAGGGGTCTACGGTCTGGGATGTGTCCAGGGAGAGAGGCTGTGAGGGAGGGAGGGAGACTGTCTTCAGCCAGCCCCCTCCACACTGCTGTGGGACCTGCCACTTTCTTAACAGAGAAATTCCAAAACCCCCTTGTGCTCCCTGCCCTGCACTAACCTCGCTGTTTCTTCAGCGCTGTCCAAGCCTTTCCTGCCAGCTGATTTCTACCCTTAATCAAAAGGGTCCATCCAGCACCCCAGTGTTCATAACAGCACTATTTACAATAGTCAAGACATGGAAGCAACCTAAATGTCCATCAACAGATGAATGGATAAAGCAGATGTGGCACATGTATACAATGGAATATTACTCAGCCACAAAGAAGGATGAAATGATGCCACTGACAACAATATGGATGGACCTAGAGATTATCACACTAAAGGAAGTATGTCAGACAAAGACAAATATCATATGATGTTACTTACATGTGGAATCTAAAAAAAATAATACAGATGAAAACGGAACACCAATCCTGAGGGAAATAAAGACTTTAAGAAGTGAAGAGTTATACCACACCCCCAGAGGGTAACTTAATGTGCTAAAGAAGTTCATTCTCCAAAATTCAATCAAAATCTCAATGGGATTAAAAATAAAACTTGACAGGCATTCCCTGGCTGTCCAGTGACTAGGACTCTGTGCTTCCACTGCCGGGGGCGTGGGTTCAATTCCTGGTTGGGGAACTAAGATCCCAATGCCTTGCAGTGTGGCAAAAGAAAAGAAAAGAAAAATCCAAAAACAAACAAACTCAACAATGGAATTCTAAAATTTATATGGAAAGATAAATAAACATAGTCTGAAAAGTTTTGCAAAAGAAGAATAATGGGGTGAATGTATCATGCCAGATACGAAAATATAAAAGTGCAAATTTATACAGAAATGAACAGATCACTGAGAAAGAATAAACTCCAGCATATGTAAGAATTTTAATAAATGACAAAAGTGGCATTTCAAGCTGATAGTATACCCAATAAATAGCTTTACAACAATAGCCTAAACACTTGGAAAAAATAAAATTACATAATGAAATTAATTGCAGACAGTTTATCTAAATGTAAAAAAATAGATGCTAAAAGTGTTAGAGTAAATTATCAGTGAATTTAATCTTGGAATGGAGAAGGTCTTTCAAAGCATGGCTGCAAAGGCAGAAACCATAAAGGATAAACATATTTGAAATTCTGTAGGTCAAAACAAACTCCACTTCTGACAAGACTGAAATGAAAAAAGTGGGTAAAACATGTCTGTTGCACATATGACAGAAGAAGGCCTTTCAAATCAGTGAAAGATGAGCCCCTTCCCTGCCTGTCCTCACCACTGCCTGGGGCTGGGGACAGCGCGATGGCTTGTGGCTCAGAGACCATGCTTTGGAATGAAGCTGCCTTATTCCGAGTGGGACTCATCCTGTGACTCTGGGCAAGAGACCTAATCTCTTTGTGCCTCCGCTGCTTGATCTGTAAAATGACGACAGCACCAGTAGACAGACACGCGTACCCAGCTGGTAGGGCTGCAGGTGGGAGCGCTTACAACAGTGCCTGGCGCGGAGCCGTGCTCAGGACCGCTAACTGTCGCAACCGTTGCAAAGCGGCCCAGGAAACTCACAAGTTTCCAATGAGAAGCATTTCATTGGCCCACACCCTTTAATAACGAATAAAGAATGTTTCCCTTGTCCTCTCCACACAGTGGGCCTGGTGGAGGAAGGTGCCTGGTACAGAGTAAATTCTAGCCACTAGCTCCTTAGGGCCCCTCTTCTGCCTTATCCCTCGTGGGGCCCCTTGGGGCTGACTCTTGAGGTCAAAATTCAAGAAAACGCCCCCACCTCCACCACTACCCCTCATCCCCTACCATCTCTGCCAGCTTGTGGATGGTGGGGCACAGGCTGTTGACGATGCCCTCGTACCATGGGTCCGCGCGGCCCAGGAACGCGGCCAGCTCTCCCAGCTCCGAACGCCTGGATGCCGCAGACGTCTGCGAATAAGGGGACAGGGCGGTGGGTCAGGGCCTCTCTGGCACTTTCTTCCTGCTCAGTGGGGGGCGGGTCCCCACGTGCCGGTCCTAGACAAACTAGCTTTGGGAATGGGTCAAATTATTCAAGCTCTTGGGGCCTGGATTTCTGCACCATGTGAAGATGGGTCTCATACCTGAGGTGAAGCTGGAACCCCCCTTCCCAAGGATGTCTGCCAGGGACACTGAAAAATGGTCATTAGCCTTAAAGGGGAGAGACAAGCAGTGCCTTGAATTTAAGGATCCCCTGTCAGAAGCAGAGTGGGTGATAGAAAGGAAATATTGCCAGTGTGGCTTCATCTCCCCCTAGGAAGGGGTAGGGGGGTGTGTGTGTATGTGTGTGTGTGTGTAAGAGAGGCCCTCCTGTTTGAGCATCAGCCATGGTATTGTGGGATCATGGGCAGGCTGCCACAGTGAAAAGGCATCTCTGCCACCCCTAGGGCCCATGTCTGTGGCTTCTGGGACAGAAGCCCTCCAGGTCTTGCCCAGCTCCGCATCCTAAGGGAGACTGACCCCAGTTCTTCCTCCTGATACCCTCGAACCCTTCCCCAGGGCTCACCCCCCAACCCTGCCCTCCACCCCTTCCCCTAGGTCCCCCCCTCTCCCAACTGCCCACCCCCCGAGTCCAGCACCTCGGGAGCCAGCAGGGGGATGTAGTAGAGCTGCAGGCTGAGTCGGGGGGTGAGGCAGAACCTCTGGGTCTCTCGCTTCCTGGCAGGGGGAGCAGAACGCAGGCATGAGCAGGGGTTTGGGCTTCCCACAGACTTGGTTCCACCTCCTGGCTCTGTTACTTAATATCTTTTTGACTCTGGGCAATTGACCTGCTTACTCTTGAGCCTCTGCCTTCTCATCTGTAGAATGGGTGCAGTAAAGCAGGGAGCATGGTGCTCCATGGTGGCTGGGTGTGGGGTTTGGGGGGAACACAGTGTACCACCGCCCCCCATTCCACCCTGGTCTCGGCCTCCCCCAGCCCATTTCTCCATCCTTCATCAGCCCAGGCCAGGGCCACCTTTGTCCCGACCGTCCCCAGCCGCCCTCTGGGGCCCTACCTGAGGTTGCGGTAGGCCCGGGCCAGGCGCCCCAGCATCCTGTCATCCCCCAGCACCAGTACCCGTGCTGTGTGCAGCCGGGAGACGCCGGGCAGCAGCTCCCCATCCCCGCTGGGTCTGCCAGTCCTCCGGTGCAGCCCTGGGGGCCCATCCCAGCTGCCGGGCATCACGATGTCCGCGGGCCACACCCGCTTCTTGATGCCCCCTTTGCGCTGCAGCCCGGCTCGCTCTGCCTCGGGGCTGCCAGGTGCCAGCAGCTCATCAGCCCCCAAAGGAAGGTCCCGCTCGATGCCACTGTCAGTGGACAGCATGGATGCCCGGGCCAACTCCCAGTCTGGCAGGAGGCCCTGAAGATCCAAGGCCTCCAAGTCTGCACTGAGGCGCAGCTGGGTTTGCGGGCGTAGGAAGAGCACCAGTTCCTTCCCTGGGACATAAGACCAAGGGGACTGTCAGGATGGAGAGGGGACACCAGGCTGGGTGGGCCTCACCCACGAGGCTGGTGGTTCCATGTTTCCCACACACTTGTTAGCTGAACAGAAGCCCCATGAGATGTTTCGAGAAGGAACAGAGGTTA
This sequence comes from Bos taurus, assembly GCF_002263795.3. Lineage (NCBI taxonomy): Eukaryota > Metazoa > Chordata > Mammalia > Artiodactyla > Bovidae > Bos > Bos taurus. The sequence continues at coordinate 28,308,332 of NC_037346.1, forward strand.
TGTAGCAAACAGAGACTAAGAACCCCACATACTCATACCACGAGTAAACATCTTAAAGGCTCTGAGAAGTCCTGCTGCAAAGACATCTCTTAAAAGGTTCTGAGAAGTCCTGCCGCAAAGACATCGGCTAACGCACTGCCTCTGAACTCTGGAGCCCTCTTCCGGTGGGCTCACGAGCACCCTCCCATGCTCCTACTCCCCTGCAGCTTTCCCTGGGACACAGACAACAGAGCATCAGCTCCTGGAGAGGCCTCCGGGCTTTTCCAATCGCCTTTCATTTTGTTGCTTGTGAGGAAACTGAGGGCCTGAGGGCACTGAGCCGGTCTAGGGTGACCCAGCGCATGAAGGGTTGTGTGGACCTGGAATTTGGTTCACCAGCCTGGCACTGCCCACCACAACCTGCCCCTCTGACTTCCCCCTCCCTTGAGAAGAGCAGGGCCTGGTGGGGAAGGGGTACCGACACCAGCATGGAGCGGAAGTGTGGGCCCCCTCCTGCTCCAGGAACCACAGCTTTCTTTGGTGCCTGCCTCCTTCTTAGGGCATGCACTGTCTACTGGCATCAACATGGTGTGTGGAACTTTCTGGACACACGTGACCAGAGGCTAATGCACGGGGCTGCTCTGACACAGAGAAAATGCTTTTCAGATTCTGCAGACAACTCAAGGGGCAAGGAGCACACACACAGACACACACAACAGATACATAGACACACAGAGACAACACAGACACACACACACAAACAGACATACAAAGATGCACACAGGCACACACAACAGATGCACAAGCAGACACTCAGAGATAACACAGACACATACACAGATGCACACAGACACACAAAGACACACACAGGCACACACAGGCATGAACACACACACAGACACATGACAGATATACACAGAGACAGATACACACACAGTGCACACACAGACACACAAAGACACCAGCATGAGAGACACACACATGAACACACAGATGCACACACAGACGCACACGCATATCCCCCATTATTTCCAGCCTGCTCCCCGTGGAGGTCCAAGGCACTTACAGAGCTGCTCCTCGTCAGTCCACAGGTGGAAGGTGATGCGGGGGCTGGGCAGAGGGACACTCAGCGGCTCGTCCTGGAGGGAGTCACCTGAAGGAAGGAGCAGGCTGTGGAGACCACGGAGGAGAGGGTTGTGGGAGTCTTCTCTGCCCCGCTCCCGCCCCCAGCCCCTGTCAGGGGGCCCAGAGGAAATGGCAGAGACCCGCTCCCTCCCATGTCTGGCCTTGCTGAGTTCCCCTGCCTCTCTGCCACCATCAGCTCATCGGAGCTAACACCCCTGGTCAACCCAAGCACACCTAGCGGCTCCTGCTTCCTGCAAACTTCCTAGCTGGAAACGTAGGACCCTTCTCAAGCCAGCCCACTTTATCCTTCCCAACCCTTTCTCCCGCTGTTGGCCCCTCCCACTGCGGTCCCACCCCCAGCCCTGCTGCCACCACGCTGCCCTTCCCACTGTCCACGAGCAGACCAGGGGGAGAGGCCTCTGGATTTCTCAGGGTCTTCTCTAGCAGCTTGGGTGCAATAGATGCTCCATTAACGTTTGCTCCTGTAGGGGATGTTACGGACTCATGGCCAAGTACTAAGTGCAGTGGGAAGCCTGCATCCAGGGATGAGATCAGGGCCAGCTGATCCCCACTCCTCCGTCCAGAAGCTTCCTGACACTCCAGCCCTGGGAGTCATTCCCTCCCCAGACCTTATTGGCTGCACACTGGGCACACCTAACGGGCAGCCTTCGGGTTTAACTTCCCCAGAGCACGGCTCCCTCCAGAACGAGGCCGCAGCTTCCTCAGGGGAGAGCAACCCACGTTCATGGAACACTTACTACTGTTCTCACCTCGCTTGTCATCTCACCAGGTCCTACCAGCGACCCAGGGTCACAGGGAATAGTATCTGCGCTACAGAGGAGGAATCAGTGGCACAGAGAGGTTAAGTAACTGGCCTGAGGTCAGACAAGAAGGGCAGAGCCAGAATTTAAATCCAGGCAGTCTGGCTCCAGAGTCCATGCTTTTACCCGTGATGTGGTGCCCATAACCACTGTCTTATGCTGCCCCCTAGAAGCAAGGGATCAACGGGGGTGCTGGCTGGTCAGTAAGATGTGCTGGGCAAGTCTGGGTGGGAAGCAGGTGTCTGGATATGGCAGAGATGGTGGGGACAGTCCAGACAGGTTTTGTCCTGCCAATGCAGAGTTACCTCTGAGTTAGCATGTGGTACCCGAGAAGAGCAAAGCCAGGTTTGCTCCAGAGTTTGGCCCAGCTTTGGGACTGGGCATAGGGTTGGGTGGATGGGGAGCTTTATGAATAGGCATTTCCATGTGGTAATCAGAAGCATACAGAATACTTATTTTTTTGCTGCATTGAGAGCTATGTGGGGTTTTAGTACCCTGAACAGGAATTGAACCTGTGACCTCTGCATGGGAAGCACATTGGTTATTATAAGATACTGATGGGCTTCCCTGGTGGCTCAAATGGTAAAAAAAATTCCCCTGTAATGCAGGAGACCTGGGTTCGATCCCTGGGTCATGAAGATCCCCTGGAGAAGGGAATGACTACCCACTTCAGTATTCCTGCCTGGAGAATTTCATAGAGGAGCCTGGTGGGCTACAGTCCAGGGAGTTGCAAAGAGTCAGACATGACTGAGCAACTAACACCACACACCTAAGAACCAGACAGCCTGTGTCTGAATCTCAGTTCAGCTACTTAGGAGGTAGGTGACCGTGGGCAAGATTTATAGCCTCTTTCTAACTCAGTATTCTCATCTGTAAAATGGAGATAATGCTTTCTATTTCATAAGTAATTTACTGTGAGGATTAATTGATTTAATCTATGCAAACTGTTTCAAGGGCTTCCCTTGTAGCTAAGTCGGTAAAGAATCTGCCCGCAATGCAGGAGACCCAGGTTCAATCCCTGGGTCAGGAAGATCCTCTGGAGAAGGAAATGGCAACCCACTTCAGTATTCTAGCGTCCATGGGGTCGCTGGAGTTGGACACGTCATAGAATCTAAACCACCATGTAAACTGCTGAGAACAGCAATTGGGGTGTAGGGAGGTGCCCAGTAGGTGTCAGCTGTTATCATGACCAAATTACCCACTTTCATATTAACCCAAGACCTTCAAGTTCTTGAGCATCCTCAGGCCCTAGGCTCCTGGAAGCTGCTGTGTATCCCACCCCAGCTTCAGCCACACTGGCCCACTCCCGGCTGGTTTAGAGTTGCTCTTTGGCGCCCCCTGCAGGTGCCCGAATCGCAGCTCACCGCGCCTGCCTCTTACCGCCGCAGCGCCCCCTGGCGGCGGCCGCCGGCCCCAGCAGCGAGCAGTAAATCTCCTCCAGCCTCTCCAGGTGGCCCTCTCGGCTAGGGCTGGGCTCTCTGGCCATCTGCTCCACTGCTGTCACCACGGCGTGGAAATAGCCCTCCAGGGCGGGGCGGGAGCTGGCCTGCCGAGAAGGAGCATCAGAGGTTGAGCCTTGGCCCAGCACCTCCCGCCCCTGCTCCTCCCAGTCTGCAGGTGCACCCAAGGCCTGGTGGCACCTCCCCTCTGCCCCCGACACCTGGAGGAGATTCCCCAGGATAGCTTCTGCTCCCCACATCCAGGGACCCGCTGTTGCCTGATGCTCTCTGCAACTGGGGGGAGGGGCTCCCCTCGGCCCCTCATTTCCTGTTGTGGGGGGATGGCTGGCGACCAGGAACCCAGGGGGGCAGGGATGACACTGACGCCCACCCTGCTCGGAATGTCACCAAGCATCTGGATCACTGTTCTGCCGTCACTAGGATGTAAATTCCAGGAAGGTGGCAGTTTTGTCTGTTTCGTTTACAGCTCCCCAAGCCCTATTACATCTGCTGGCACAGTAGGTGCTCAATACATCACTTGCTGCATATTTCCTAAACATCTGTCACTCCTATACTGTCTTGACATACCACCTATAATCATTACTTTTCTTTAAATCGGTGCACTTTTTCTTTGGTTCAAAATTATATCAAAAGGAAACTTTATATTGCTGCTCTAAGTAAAAATGCTACAGTCACTTCTCATAAATAGAAAATAAGTAAGCTGAATATTGGAGAAGGAAATGGCAACCCACTCCAGTGTTCTTGCCTAGAGAATCCCAGGGACAGGGGAGCCTGGTGGGCTGCCGTCTATGGGGTCACACAGAGTCGGACACGACTGAAGCGACTTAGCAGCAGCAGCAAGCTGAATATATTAGTCACAAGTGTTAAGCACTCTGTCTTGTCTGACTCTTTGCGACCCTATGGACTGTACCCAGCCAGGCTCCTCTGTCCATGGGATTCTTCAGGCAAGAATCATGGAGTGGGTTGCCATTCTCTTCTCCAGGGGATCTTCCTGACCCAGGGGTCGAACCCGGCTTTCCTGCATTGCAAGCAGACTCTTTACCATCTGAGCCACCAGGGAATGATCACAAAGTTCTGTTATTAAATTCTAGCCAGGTACTATGGGTTGCCAAGGCTTTAGAGCTGGAAGCTTGCTTTCTCTTTTGAAAAAGGTAGATTAGCGAGTGCTAAAGAGCTGAAGGGGAGGACTTCCCTGCCAGTCCAGTGGTTAGGACTTCACCTTCCAAAGCAGGCGGTGTGGGTTCCATCTCTGGTTGGGGAGCTATGATTCCACATGCCTCGGGGTGAGAAAACCAGAACATAAAACTGAAGCAATAGTGTAACAAATTAAATAAAGACTTTAAAAATGGCCCACATCAAAAAAATTCTTTAAAAGCAAAAAAAGAGGCTAAGGGTAAAGCACCAGAGCCTTTCCCCTTAATAGAAACAGGTTTTGAAAGAATTACTCCCTCTTTGAAAGAGCAGCACCACGCTCTCCAGCACCGCAGGCTCCGTCTCCAGGGGTACAGTCCTGCTGCCCTGACCTGACAACCACCCTGGATCACCATTCTCAGGCTGTGTCCTACTCCCTACTCCCCACCTAATCCCAGCTCATCACTGAGGATGCGGGACCCAAAGAAGCGACACAGGTGGGCACTGCAGGACTTGTTCTTTCTTCCGTGCTAGGGGTCTGCTGAGCAAAGTCTTAACTTCCTGGGCTCAGGGACAGAGGGTCATTCTGACTATTGAGGGTTCTAATAAATTCCTGCTGAATGATCAACTGAGTGAACACAAGTGATGACAGGGACAAGGAATCAGAGCTGGAAGGGACCTTGGGGACCATCTCATCTTGTTGCTTCATCTTACAAATTAATTATAAGTGAATTAATTAAATATTTACCAAGTACCCACTAGGTGCCAGGCACTGTTCTAAGTTCCAGGGTACAGTAGTAAACAAAACATAAAAATCCCTGTCTTGGGGACTTCCCTGGTGGTCCAGTGGCTAAGACTCCAAGCTCTCAATACAGCAGGCCTAGGTTCGATCCCTGGTCTGAGAACTAGATCCCATTTGTGGCAACTAAGACCCGGTACAGCCAAACAAATATTTTAAAAATTCCTGTCTCCATGTAGCTTATACTGAAAGTGAAAGCTTATAGCGAAAGTGTTAGTCTCTCGGTCGTGTCCAGCTCTTTGTGACCCCATGGACTGTGTAGCCTGCCAGGCTCCTCTGTCTATGGAATTCTCCAGGCAAGACTGGAGTGGGCTGCCATTTCCTTTTCTAGGGGATCCTCTCAACCCAGGGATCGAACCTGGGTCTCCTGCATTGCAGGCTTATTCTTTACCATCTGAGCCACCTGGGAAGCCCAGCTTATATTATAGTGCATCTCTTCATATGTGAGCATGAGTGGGGGTGGGGAAATAATAAACAAAATTAGTGAAATGTACAGTATGATAAATAACAGTAATGAGAATAAAACAGGGAGTGGGTGTGAAATCTAGGGGAGGGCTGAAGTTTTAGATAGTGTGACCAGAGGAGCCTCAGTGAACGGTAACTTCTGAGTAAAGGCGTAAAGGAAGTGAAGGATCAAGCCTTGTGGATACCTGCCACGGGGCAGCCCCACCTGGACACCCGTCTCCAGCAGGCAGAACACGGTGCAGTGTGTCAGAGAGACAGACTGTCGTCCCAAGCTGACCTTCAAGCCTAGAGGCCTTGTCAGCTGACTCTGTGGACATGCGGGGAGACCAGTCTACTTCCCCCACTCCCTACCTGAGGGTTGGACCAGGCCCTTCGCAGACAGGATGTGGTCTGCTGGCCAGATATGGCCTAGCCACCAGACTGTGGTTGGCTGGGCCACCTCTCCCAGGCCCCACTTGTCCTCCAGCCAGCAGGTATGACTGGACATGGGATCCCTACAGCTTCTCCAGGAGCAGAATTCCAGGTAAGGAGGCTGGGGTCTCAGGGAGTGGGCCGTCCCAGGCCAGGCCTCAGTCTGGGTGCACCCAGAATGGGTGGGGGGTGCCAGGGGGCCCTTGAGGACCCCTTAACTCCAAGCTTCTCAGGGTCTCTAACTTCAGATTGATGATGCAGTCCCTATGTCTCTTCTGGCACTTCTTTGGCCCCTCCCCCCATTCTCTATTCCTTAAAATGGACACTCTGATAAAGTGAGGGAGAGGGCATAACAGGCTGACTGTGCTTAAAAAAAACACAGCTTTCATTTTCAGCATTTTTTTTTTTTTCTGTAGCAAAATAGTGCAGGCACCCATTAATTCCAGCTCTGAACCCCACTCCATTCTTGACCGGGCACCTCCCAATCCTTCCCCATCTCGATGCCCTCAGACTCTGCCCAGCCTCACTCCTAAGCCAATTATCCCTGAGCCCCAGGCGCATCTGATTCAGTCATGGAGTGAGGCCTGAGATGCTCTATTGATTGCATCACTGAGAAACAAAAGCCAATGTTCTTATGTTCGGGAACCATTGGCTGAAACAACACGCCTTGGCCAGGCAGGATGAGACCTGCTTGCCTAAGTGGTCTCACAGCAGGAGGTCCCAATAAAACTAACCAGGAGAATTCAGGAGAGGCCAAAACAGGGTGGAGACAACCAACCTCCCAGAATCCTCTGCACTGGGGTCCATCTTGGCTGAGAGATGCGTGTGCCACCAGGTAGGACCCTGAGTCAGACTATGGGCCAATCAAGCTGACTGGCCAGAAACAACCCCGAAACTAACCCCCTCACCACAAAACCTTAGACTGCGAGCCACATGGCAGAGCAGTGCTCCTGGGTTCCCTTACCTACTGCTCTCCACCTGGTGCCTTCCCAATAGTCTCTTGCTTGGTAAGCTTGTGTGTCTCCTTGGACTACTCATTTCCCAGCGTTGGACAAGAGTCCACTCTTGGACCCTGGAAGGGATCCCGCTTCCTGCAACACTGACGTATCTGACATTGTTGTGTCAAAATGGCGACTTGACCACGGCCTGTTTGGTGACCAGAAACCATCTGCAGAGCCGCAGGTGGCCGCACGGGGACTGCCGGGTCAGCTGATGAACTCTGGTCAGGAAGGCTGGTCAGTGTTCCCCTCCCCTCTCCCTGAGAGCCATGGCTGAGTGCAGGGAGACAGGACAGCAGCCCACAGTAGGGGCCTTCGGTGTCTGTGCTAAAACCAGCCTGGGGAGACTTTCTTGGTGGTCTAGTGGCTAAAAGCCACCCCCACTAGGGGGTCTGGGCTCAATTTCTGGCCAGGGAAGTAGATCCCACATGCCACAACTAAAATCCAGCATAGCTAAATAAATAAATCTGGGGCTTAGGTACAAGTTGGGGGTGCATTCCTCCATCATGTAGCTGTGTGCAGTGAATCCCCAAAAGGACTGTTACAGAAAGAGAGACGTCCAGATGGTGAGGTGGGAGAAGTGAGTCGAGAGCCCTCAGCGGGTCCAAGCAGTGGGCAACCACAAAGGAATGGTGTGGATGGTGCTTTTAGAGAAAAGGTGACAGAAAGCAGCCGACACAGTTTAAGGTTTATTTCAAATCCTAAGAGGTGATGCTGTGAAAGTGCTGCACTCAATATGCCAGCAAATTTGAAAAACCCAGCAGTAGCCACAGGACTGGCAAAGGTCAGTTTTCATTCCAATCCCAAGGAAAGGCATTGCCAAAGAAAGTTCAAACGACTGCACAACTGAACTCATCTCACATGCTAGCGTAGTAATGCTCAAAATTCTCCAAGCCAGGTTTCAACAGTATGCGTACTGAGAACTTCCAGACGTTCAAGCTGGATTTAGAAAAGGCAGAGGAACCAGAGATCAAATTGCCAACATCCGTTGGATCATAGAAAAAGAAAGAGAATTCCAGAAAAACATCTACTTCTCCTTCATTGACTATGCTAAAGCCTTTGACTGTGTGGATCACAACAAACTGTGGAAAATTCTTAAAGAGATGGGAATACCAGACCATCTGACCTGCCTCCTGAGAAATCTGTATGCAGGTCAAGAAGCAACAGTTAGAACTGGACATGGAACAACAGACTGGTTCCAAATTGGGAAAGGAGTACGTCAAGGCTGTATATTGTCACCCTGCTTATTTAACTTATATGCAAAGTACATCATGAGAAATGCCAAGCTGGATGAAGCACAAGCTGGAATCAAGTTTGCCAGGAGAAATATAAATAACCTCAGATATGCAGATGATACCACCCTTATGGCAGAAAGTGAAGAAGAACTAAAGAGCCTCTTGATGGACATGAAAGAGGAGAGTGAAAAAGTTGGGTTAAAACTCAACATTCAGAAAACTAAGATCATGGCATCTGGTCCCATTACTTCATGGAAAATAGATGGGGAAACAGTGGAAACAGTGACAGACTTTTTTGGGGGGGGGGCTCCAAAATCACTGCAGATGGTGACTGCAGCTACTACATTAAAAGACACTTGCTCCTTGGAAGAAAAGCTATGACCAACCAAGACAGCATACTAAAAAGCAGAGACATTACTTTACCAACAAAGGTCTGTCTAGTCAATGCTATGGTTTTTTCCAGTAATCATGTATGGATGTGAGAGTTGAACCATAAAGAAAGCTGAGTGCTGAAGAATGGATACTTTTGAACTATGGTATTGGAGAAGACTCTTGAGAGTCCCTTGGACTGCAAGGAGATCAAAACAGTCAATACTGAAGCAAATCAACACTGATTATTTATTGGAAGGACTGATGTTGAAGCTGAAGCTCCAATACTTTGGCCACCTGATGTGAAGAACTGACTCCTTAGAACAGACCCTGATACTGGGAAAGACTGAAGGCAGGAGGAAAAGGGGACAACAGAGGATGAGATGATTGGATGGCATCACTGACTTGATGGACATGACTTTGAGCAAGCTCCGGGAGCTGGTGATGGACAGGGAGGCCTGGTGTGCTGCAGCCCATGGGGTCGCAAAGAGTCAGACATGAGTGAACTGAACACAAAAGACACGCATCAAAGGAAGGACAAAGATGTAGGGCTCAGGATACGGAGAATGGAACACAAGAGGAGGAAGAGTAATGCCTCCAGTGTGTTTTGACGGGCAAAGAAAGAACAGACACCCACTTCCTGGGGCAGGACAAGCAGAGGATCGTGGACCCCTCAAGGGCAACCCCTCTTCTGGAGCCAGCCCCTTCTGCAGCGGCAGCACTGCACCACAGAGCCACCCGCCAATCCACCTTCCCCAGGGCCGGCACCTTGCCCCACCCTGTGCAGACTCCGACTGGCCCTTCTGGCATCCTCCCCTGCCCAAGAAATCCAGCACCTGGGGCCACCCTGGCCAGAGAATGTCTATCTGCTGTGGTCTTGGCTGTGGATAGGGGCTGAGGCTGAGTCAGAGAGAAAAGCTAGTGAACAGTGAAAGTAAAAGTCGCTCAGTCGTTTCTGACTCTTTGTGACTCCATGGAATTCTTTAGGCCAGAATACTGGAGTAGATAGCCTGTCCCTCCTCCAGGGGATCTTCCCAACCCAGGAATCGAACTGGGGTCTCCTGCATTGCAGGTGGATTCTTTACCAACTGAGCTGTCAGAGAGGCAGAGTCAGAAAGGAAAGCTAGGAAACAAACTAAATGCCCACAAGAAGAACAAGGGACTAGTTAAACCAGTTAAAGGAATGACAGCATGTTCACGAGAGGGAATTCTCTGCCTCATTAGAAGCACAGCTTTCCAAGGAAAACATTTCCATATGGCATATTTCAGTGATGGGGGAGGGGTGGGGCTGGAAGGCAACCAAACACAGGCTTGAAGTCAGATAGACCTGGGTTCACATCCAGGCAGAGCCACTTCTTATCTGTGTCACCGCAGGGAGGTGATTGGCTTCTCTGTGCCTCTGTTTTGATAAGTACATCCATTTCACAGTGTAGTAGTGTTTTAAGGTGACACATGTAAAATGTCTACATGGTACCTGGAACCCAAGAGACGTTCAACAAACTGGTTCTGGGATTCCCTTGGTGGGCGAGTGGCTAAGACTCTTTTACTCCCAAAGCAGGGAGCCTGGGTTCCATCCCTGGTCAGAGAACTAGATCCCGCATGCCCCGACTAGAAGATCCCGTGTGCTGCAGCTGAGACCCAATGCAGCCAAATAAATAAATATTTTTTGAAAACAAAAAGTGGTTTTTATGATGGCCACCATCATTATTATTCATGAAATATACCAAATGTTAATTGCTAACATGACTGAGTAGAGGGGTGCGAGTGATTTTTATTTTCTTTCTTGGCTCATCTGCATTTTTTTCCCCAATTTTCCTTAGTGAATGTGTATTTATGTTTGGCTTAAGGGGGAAAAGGTGGTACGGACAGAGGAGAACGGATGTGGGTGAGCAGGGCAGTGACCTTACCAGCAGCTTCCTTTGCAGCGCGCCTGCATGGCAGGCCTCCCCCAGCGCTGCCTGCAGGGCGTGGGAGACCACGTGGCGCATGCAGGCCTCCGGCGTCTGCTGCCCGCTGGCCGCCTCGATCTCCAGCAGAAGGGCACTGCACACGGAGGGAGACACCAGCTCAGGATCCACGAAGAGGAACACTCTGAGGGCAGAGGTGGGGGGGCCAGGGGCTGATGAGGATGACCGTGGGGAGGAGGGCCACTGGAGGGGCACCCTCAGAGCCTTGCAGACTCCTCCCAAGTTGTTTACTTCCTCCAAAAACAGGAGCTTCGAGTTCAAAAGTCTAGGGAGGGATAACGCTAGGCAGCGGTGGGGACTGTGGCAAAGAAGAGCAGGCACAGTCCTTTGGGGGGGCACCTGGTCCTTCTGGGGACCCTCTAGTCTCCTGTCTAGGGAAATTCCAACTGAAATGTCACTCTCCGCCTCAGCGTTTTGCCCCAGTGACCCCGCTATCCTCCAGGAGGGACTGTATATCCTTCTCACTGAAACTGGAACTCCAAACCTTAAGTGAGCCCCATCTCTCATCGCCTTCATCATACCAGAAAACCAGCCTCACCCACCCTTTCCTCCGTACCCAACTGCCACCCAGGCTCTCTGATGCCAGGTCCTCTGGGTCCCTTCCACTCCCCGCACTTCCATGAACACTGAGCCCCAGGCTGCCCCTTTTAGTACCAGGTTAGCAGAGCTACCTGCGGGGAGGAGGCTCTGCACTCCCTGCCCCACCCCCAACCCCACCAGCTGCTCTCTCCAGCACAAGCAACGGATGTGTCCTCAATCTTATCAAAAGGGGCTGCACTCACAGCCCAGACCTCATGGTGTGATTGTGGCCTGAACTACTTAAATCCTGGAGCCACTCCCGGCTGCCTGAAGCTACATCACAGCCAAGGGCAGGCTGAAGGCGGAGCCGTGGAACCGCAGCGTGGCCCAGGGCTCACATCCATGTTCTGCATATGAGCCGAGAAGCTCTGAATCCAGGCCAAGAAGAAAGACCTGACTGCTCTTCGGGACCTCCAAGGAAGGACACACCCCATTCCCCCTGGAGGACGTCCCTTCCCCCCTGGAGGACATCCCCCACGGCTGGACAAATGAGCAGCTCTGCTGGGGCTCCTCTCCGTCTAGCCTCCTGGCTCATCCTCCCGGCGGCAGCACACTGGATTAGGCCACTCACCTCTCCCGGTAGGGGTACAGCTCACTCGTCAGGTTCTGCTCGGCAATGACCAGCCTCTGGTACAGCGTCCCTGCAGAGCAACTGCTTCAGCCAACCAGTCCCTGAGTCTCTGGCCCCTGTTCCCCACTTTCCCAGAAGCTGCTGGAGCTTTCGAGCTGCCTGGAATCGTGAGAGGAAGGCGAGACCTCAGGTGGAGCTGGGGGTGCTCTCACCTGGGACCGCCGTCTCCGTTTTCAGCCTGATGGCACAGTCCAGGGCAATCGTGCAGTAGGGGGCGGGCAGGGTCAGCAACCTCGTGCAAAAGGCATATGTTCTCCGGTGGAGCTCTTCTGTGATGCCTGTAGCCTGGGTGAGAGGGAGCGGTCAGGGTGCCCAGAGCCCTGGGTCACAAAGGGCCCTGGCTGGGGTGGGCTGATGGGATGGGAGAAGAGCCAGAGACCTGGGCTCACACTTCCCTCTCAAGTCTACACCTTTAGCTTCTTCTCCCATCATCTCTAAGACTCCTCCCCTCTTGACACCCCATTCAGGTTTCCCGGTGGCACTAGTAATAAAGAATCTGCCTGCCGATGCAGGAGATGCAAAAGACATGGGTTCAATCCTTGGGTTGGGAAGATCCCCTGGGGAGGGCATGACAATCCACGCAGGTATTCTTGCCTGGAGAATCCCATGGACAGAGGAGCCTGGTGGGCTACAGTCCATAGGGTTGCAAAGAGTCAGACACGACTGAAGCGACTTAGTATGCACTCATGCAAGACACTCCATTCACGTTTATCAAGATGGGAATTCATCCCCATCCTGTTCCTCCGGCAAATCAACTCTCCTCCCAACGCTTCTGCTCTGTTGGGGTTGCACCTTTACCCCCTGCCCCCCACCTCCCCAGTTTCATGTCTTCGTGTTTCAGGGCAAGGACAGGGCTAAGGGAGGAAGTCAGGTAGGGGCAGGCAGTACTAGAGTTCTTCCAGGCTTGCCAGGCAGAGACCTGGTGTTTCCTGGGTATCCAGCCCAGTTACTTGCGGGTCACCAGGACCACCCAGACCCTCAGCCCCAGCTCACCTTAGTGAGCACGTACATTAGAGTGTGCAGCAAAGGAATGATGATGTGGCGGGCGTCCTCACTTTCTGCCTGGAAGACAGGAGAGAGCACAGGGCATGGAGGGGGCTGGAGGCTGGCAGGGGGACTTGCTTCATCCCAGTGGGAGATGGGGTGGAAGGCAGTGTCCCACCAGGCCAAGGGGTGTGGAAAAGGGGCCAGAGCCTGCCCTGGCAGAAGAAGAGCAGTGGGGGTGGGGAGGGCACACAGGTGCGGGAGCCCAGGTGTGGGGGGAGGGGAACAGGGACCTCCATGGGGGAGGGGCAGCAGCTGGCAGCAAAGGGCAGGTGAGTCCCCAGCCTGGAGGCCCCTTTGAGTGCAGCTTTCCCAGGTGTAGAGCACTGGGTGGTGAGAAGGATGATTATAACTTTGACAATTCTTAGTAGTTATACATTTATATTTATAGGAGCTTTTTGTTTCTGTTGAGTGACATGGGTTTTCCATTTATGGTGGTGTTTTAGAGATTCTTTCTGAAAGATGTTAACTCAAGTCAAACAGTGGGAATCAATGTGCAGATACTATTGCTCATGGGAAAGTACAGGAGAGGGAGAAATATGGTAGAAACCAAAAGACCAGAGTGCAGGGAACGTGGGGCTGATGGGCAGACATGGCCCTTCTTGCTCTCATCCCCTCCTGGAAGCCCCAAAACCTACATTCTCCAGCTCTCCAAGCAAGAACCCACCCTCTCTCTGAGTGAGAACCCACCTTCCCCAACTCTCTGAGCGAGAACCCACCTTCTCCAGCTCTCTGAGCAGGATGCGGACCAGCATCGGGCTCTTCCCAGGATCCCGCTCAACTTTCTTGTGCAGGGACCACCTCCACATGCCTGGGCCGGGAGAGGGTGGGAGCAGTGCTGAACAGGACCCTGAGACTTGGAGCCCCAGAGCCCCAGGTCTGACCCTGCCCCCCACCGCCTGAAGGACCCGGATGCCTTCTCTGCCCACTGGCTCACCCTCCCAGAGACCATGGCAGGCCCCAAGGACTTCCAGCAGGATGGAGGCTTGGCTGGAAGTCCCCCTCATCCTGTGAGCTCCGGGTCGGGGCGCTTTCCTGAGAATGCATGGGCAGAGCTGGCTGGGGCGGTGATGGGGTAGTGGGGGAGCCAACAGAGCTCACGGAGGACTGCTGGTTCTTACCTCGGTTGCTCTGCAGGGCAGGGGCCTGGGCGCTGAGCTCTCGGAGCACAGCCTGCACGCTCCGCTGGAGATCCAGCTCCACATCTGGGGTTGGGGGTAGAGGGGGTGGGGGCGGGGAGGCTTTCAGGCTGGGAGCTCTGAGGCTCAGCTGCCCCAGCCTTATCCTCCCCCACAACCTCCTCTTCCCCTGAGAATGTCCTTAGCCTCTTCGTCAAGCCTCAAAAGGAGCCCAGAAGCAATCAACTTAGAGCTGGCAGCCTGCATCCTGGCCAGGGCTGGAAAACAGCCTTTTGATCAGCATGTTTGTGTTCTTTGTACAACCAGAGTATCTCAGGGCGAGGTATATATACTGCCAGAGATATGTGGGACAATCCCACTTGTTTCTTTTTGGTCGCACCATGAGGCATGCGGGATCTTAGTTCCCTTACCAGGGATCAAACCCTGTCCCCTGCAGTGGAAGCGTAGAGCCTTAACCACTGGACTGCCAGCGAAGTCCCATGAGACACTTTTCAGTGGTACACAGATGATCCCCAAATCTGAGAAACTGTGTGCTAATTTTAATATATAGAAAAAATATGTAACTAGTTCCTCAACTAGTATGAAGAGGCTAAAATTTCAAGTCAACTTAAAGAAATACACCCCACTCCAGTACTCTTGCCTGGAAAATCCCATGGGCGGAGGAGCCTGATAGGCTGCTGTCCATGGAGTCGCTCGGAGTTGGACACGACTGAGCGACTTCACTTTCACTTTCACTTTCATGCATTGGAGAAGGACATGGCAACTCACTCCAGTGTTCTTGCCTGGAGAATCCCAGGGACGGGGGAGCCTGGTGGGCTGCCGTCTCTGGGGTCGCACAGAGTCGGACACGACTGAAGTGACTTAGCAGTAGCAGTAAAGAAATACATGAGATAAATGGCAGGAGGTGACAACGACTCCCTCCCTGACCAAACTCGGGATCCTCGAAGCCTTGTTCTCTGCTAGGCTCTCAGCATAGCCCCTGTCCTGTCCCTGGCCTCCCAGCCCAGTTTTAGAATGAGTCCTTCTGCCAGTCATTCGAGAAGCCCCGGCTCAATTATCAAATTCTCTATTCCCCACCTTTGATGGGTAACTCCTCAACCTGCCTCCAGCAAGAGTCCTGTTAGGACCATCTATCGAGAATCCCCCAGCCCTGAGGTCCTTTGTTAGTATAGTTTTCCACCCACCAACCTCTCCCTCTGTTTGTTGACTGCAAATCCCCTTACGTCTTTGCCTTATTTAGAGCTGAGCCTCATCCCCCTCCTCTATTGCAATCATCTTGAATAAAGTCTTCCTTAGGGCTTTTTTTTTATACATATATAATTTTACTTTTTTATTAATTTTTGGCTGTGCTGGGCCTTCCTTGTTGCTGTGGGCTTTTCTCCAGTTGTGGCGACCAGGGGGCTAGTCTCTGGTTGCAGAGCACGGCCTCTAGGGTGTGTGGCTTCAGTACTTGGCGGCGTGCAGGCTCGGGAGCTGCAGACTCAAGGGCTCCAGAGTGCAGGCTCAGTAGTTGTGACACTCAGGCATGGTTGCTCCTTTGGCACGTGGGATCTTCCCGGACCAGAAATTGAACCCCAGTCTCCTGCACTGGCAGGTGGATTCTTTGCCACTGAGCCACCAGGGAAGCCCGTTAGGATTTTAACAAGTGTCAAGAATTTTTTTTTTTCCCTTTAACAGCAGTGCGCTGACATGGCAAAACTCTGGAGATGGTAACTGACATTTGGAAAGTGTGGTAGCTGCGAAAATGCACCTAACTCATCTCCCACTACAAGGAGTTTAAGGGATCCAGGAGCTTGGGGCTGTCGGGCTGTGAAATCCATCACTTTCCAGCCAATACGGACAGCAGCAGGGATTCTAAAGCCAGCTCATCCTCAGGAACCTTTGTGGACGGTTGACTCTGGTTCAGGGGTTCCCCAGCCTGTGGTCAGTCTAGCACATTTCCACCCAGCCCTTCTTCCCTTTCTCCTTCTTTCAGTGTTGGGCTTGCCCCACAGTCTGAGCGATCACTCCTCCAGCCCTCACCGGCTCCCTGTCCGTTTTCTGTCCCACAGGTGTTTCCCCACATGAAGCCTTGCATGTTCAATCTTGTCTCCACTGTCTGCTTCTTGGAGGATCGGGACCAACACAGGAAGTACGGCAGACACTCCCTGTGCCATCAATTCCCCTTTAAAATCAGCTCCAACCAAGGGGAGTGCTGTCTCAGGTTGTCAGTGCAGTCTCCGGTTGTCAGTACAAACCACACACCGCCACAGGTTCCGCTTTTGCCTGAGCTGTCAGGAAACTTACAGCCACATGGAGGCCCTGCCTCAAAAACCTGCTCATCTCAAGAGAGGGAGATTTCTTTCCTTTACTCCTTTGGGGGTGCTCCTGCTTTACAAACATATATTTTAATCTCCTCGGGTTCCTTTGAAAGTAGGTAGGAATGGCATTGAAACATGTAAAATATCATGTATGAAACGAGATGCCAGTCCAGGTTCAATGCACGATACTGGATGCTTGGGGCTAGTGCACTGGGACGACCCAGAGGGATGGTATGGGGAGGGAGGAGGGAGGAGGGTTCAGGATGGGGAGCATATGTATACCTGTGATGGATTCATTTTGATATTTGGCAAAACTAATACAATTATGTAAAGTTTAAAAATAAAATAAAATTTAAAAAAATTTTTTTTAATAAAAATCAAAAAAAAAAAAAAGAAAGTAGGTAGGACGAAGGTGTGAAAGTGAAAGTGTTAGGTACTCAGTTGTGTCCGACTCTTGGAGACCTCATGGACTGTATGTAGCCCACCAGGCTCCTCTGTCTGTGGAATTCTCCAGGCAAGCATAGTGGAGTGGGTAGCCATGCCCTGCTTCAGGGGATCTTCCTGACCAAGGGATCAAACCCAGGTCTCCCACATTGATGGCGGGCTTTTTGCCATCTGAGCCACCAGGGTAGTTAGAGAGGACAAATCTAAAAACCCAGCAGGTTGTAGCCCAGAAGTCAGAGTTTGTTTAGGTCAAGGCACCCCATGCTGTCACAGTCATGGACCCACTCTTCCGTGACTCTGGCGTGGACCCTTGCAAGCCTGGGGTTGCGCAGCATCTCTGACACTCTCACTTTCCTCCGGCCTCTCACTCACCCCCCTGCCCAGGGCAGGTCCAGGTCTGACTCTCCTTTGGGCTCAGAGCAGGAAGTGGGCAGGTGTTCCAGTCCACATTAGCCCACCCGGCCACTCTGCTGGGCAGTGCAGCATCTCCCCAAACTGGCAAGGAAATTATTTCGCCTGGCAAGAAGGCTTGTCCCAGGCAGTCCTTCCATCTACCTAGTTCCACCTGGCATGAAGATGGATGAGTTAATGCAGGATGAGTTAAGCTTCCCACGGTGGCTCAGTGGTAAAGAATCTGCCTGCAATGCAAGAGACCATGGTTTGATCCCTGGGTCGGGAAGATCCCCTGGAGAAGGTAATGGCAATCCACTCCAGTATTCTGGCCTGGGAAATTCCAAGGAGCCTGGTGGGCTACAGTCCATGGGTCGGGGCCAGTGTGGGGGGGTCCCAAAGAGTCAGACATGACTGAAGCGCTGAGCACAGGGTGTGTTATTTTAAAAATATGCCACGTTCTATCTCTTCTTTCTTCCCTCTCCCCACCACCCCAACATGGACCACACAAGAGACTTAAAACTGTGATATTAATAATTGTGTTTTCCTCACTCATTAAAAGCATAGCCAAACCTTTGTCTTTGGAGCCTTAGGTTCCCCTGCTGTTTTGCACAGGGAGTTATGTTTTTATGTTTCAAAGAAAAATAGAGAAGTTTAAAAAAAGAAAAAACAAACTCTGCCAGTAGCCCGGGGAGAAAACCCCTAAATAAACCCTGTTTTCGAAAGTCTGGGCAGCCGGAACAAACTCAGGCTTTGGTCCACATCTGGTTTGCAGACATGTCTTGTTTGGGCTTGCAGAGTGTCTTTGGGGAAAAAAATTGAACTAGCTCCCAACATTTACAAATGAGGAGATTTTGCATGAAAGTTCGAATTCCTGGCATCTCTGGAAAGTCTGTCAACACTGGGCATGCATTCTTCCCCCAGGTGCCAGTGACAGGGGCTGGGGAGCAGCTGCCCTCCTGAGAGAGGGCATGGCTCCTTCAGGGCTTCAGAGCGGTCACTCTCCTTGTTTCCCTTACTTACATCCTTTCCTCGGCCCCTTGGCCTTGAGACCCCTGGCTGTCTGATCGAGACAATCACGCTGGATTGTCTCAGAGGGATGGGTTGAAGGCTGCTGCTTTTTGTTAAAAAGAAGACTGGCATATAGTTGTCAACGCTACTGTCTCAATTCGACCCATCCTCTCCTTCCCCCGCTGTGCCCACAAGTTCACTTTCTACATGTGTGTCTCTATTCCAGCCCTGCCAACAGGTTCATCAGCACCATTCTTCTAGATTCCATATATATGCGTTAATATATGATACTTGTTTTTCTCTTTCTGACTCACTTCACTCCATATGACAGACTCTACTAGGTTCATCCACATCACTACAGATAACCCAATTTCATTTCATTTCATTAAAAAATGGCTGAGCAATATTCTACTGTATATATGTGCCACAACTGCTGTATCCATTAATCTGTTGATGGATATCTAGGTTGCGTCCCTGTCCTGGCTATTGTAAATAGTGCTGCCATGAACACTGGGGTACCTGTGTCTTTTTGAATTATATACTACCGTGTTTAAAAACAGATAGCCAGTGAGAATCTACTGTATAACACAGGGAGCTCAACTTGGTACTCTGTGATGACCTAGAAGGGTGGGATGGGGGGCGGTGGAGGGGAGACTTAAGAGCAAGGGGGATGTCATGTATACTTACATCTGATTCATGCTGTACAGAAGGAACTAACACAACACTATAAAGCAATTATTCTCCAATTTAAAAAAAAAAGAGAGAGAAAGTGGCAATTTGAGGGTAGGAGGTCAGATTCTCCAAGACTGTGAGGGCACAAGGGTTGTGGGGACCCCAGGAAGGAGGAAAACCAGGGCTGGCTGGGACAAAGCTGATGGGTGGTGGCAGAGATCTCAGATGGGGGGAACTAAGCACTAAACTCTGTGCACCTGAGTGCCACTGGTGTGGTCTCCTGGGCCACCTTGGCCAGGGTCCAGGAATGTCCCCAGAGGAGCCCCTTGTCTCCTGATGGACCACACAAGCCTGACCAGACTGTTCTGGGGGCTGCAGCCACCGTGGACTGAAGACATTCAGATGTTTCCATCATCCAGACTTTGTGACCTCTGGACTTCTCACAGGATACCAAAGAGCTGGGGGTGGTGCCCCGAGTGAATGACACAGGAATCTGTCCTGACCTCGGAAAACTAGAGCTGGAAGCTGGACTGCAGTTGATTAAGCCCACAAAAGTATTTCTCATGCCTCAAATATCTCAGGGTCATCATTCTTCTTTATCTTTTTTTGGCCCTGCTGCTGCTAAGTCACTTCAGTCGTATCTGACTCTGTGCGACCCCATAGATGGCAGCCCACCAGGCTCCGCCATCCCTGGGATTCTCCAGGCAAGAACACTGGAGTGGGTTGCCATTTCCTTCTCCAATGCATGAAAGTGAAAAGTGAAAGTGAAAGTGAAGTCGTGTCCGACTCTAGCGACCCCATGGACTGCAGCCTACCAGGCTCCTCCATCCATGGGACTTTCCAGGCAAGAGTACTGGAGTCGGGTACCATTGCCTTCTCGGTTTTTGGCCCTACCACACAGTATATGGGATCTTAGTCCCCTAATCAGGGATTGAACCCATCTCCCCTGAATCTCTGCATTGGAAGCACAGAGTCTTAACCACTAGACCACCATGGGACTCCCTCTGACATCATTCTTGATCCGGGACAGCCACTAAATAAACAACATTCCTTATCCTCCCCTCCACTCAGGAGTAGGATATAACTATCAGGTATCCAGATTACTATTCATACCTAACATTTAAATAGCACTTGAAAGGTAGACACATAGAAAGTCTTGTGTAGGTGTAGCAAGACAATGGTACATGTTAAACCAATTTGATTTTTGTCATGGCTAGATGAGAAGACTACATTTCCCAGACTCCCTTGTGGTGGCTCAATGGGGGTCATGTGACTGAGTTCTGGCCAATGGCATGCGGTGGAAGTGGTATGTAGCATTTTCAGGTGTGGCCATAAAACCCTCTGTCCTGTCCTCCATGAGCTTGGAAGAAATGATGATGGTCCCTAAGAGGAAAGAAATCTCGGTCCCTGAAAGACTGTAGCCCGTATTGAGGAGCCACCTGGGTAAGAAATAAGCATTTCTTGTGTTGATCCACGGACACTGAGGTCATTTATTATAGCAGCTACTGTTCTCTGACTCGGGGACATACAAAATGTTCTCTGGTGTGTTGGGTTCATGGGTTCTGGGCAGAGCCCTGTGAGTTCGGCAGAATAAATACTGTTCTCCCTGTTTTGCGCAATCTAGAGGGACAGACCTGACCCTTGCCTCTGTCACCTCTCCAACCACAGAAGGTCAGACCCAGACGGGCCCTGGAGCTAACTCTTTTCCCATTTCACAGATGAGGAAATGAGGCTCAGAGGGGAGAGGTGATTTTTGCAAGGTCACAGAGCTGCTGGAGCAGAGCTTTCTCTTTGCCAATTGCTCTTCCTTTAAAGCTGTCATCTTATGTGCGACCATTCACCTCTTCACTGGGGAAAAGAAGAGGGTGTACCCGGGTGAAACCGTGGGCATGTGTCTACCTATGTGTGCCTGGGGCTTGAATGCACAAATAAATCCCCCTGATGAAGTTGCCTGAAAAAAATTTCCCATAGGATCTCCCTGGTGGTCCAGTGGTTAAGAATCCATGCTTCTACTGCAGGGGGCTTGGCCCTTGGTCGACTCTTGGGTTTAACCCTTGGTTGGGAAACTAAGATCCCGAGTACCATGCAGCATGGCCAAAAAATTAAAAAAAGAAAAAAGAAAAGAAGGGGGAGAGACGAACCACACACATGCATACACACTGGTTCCCAGCTCTCCAACCAGCGTAGATGTTATCACAGCTAAAGAGACAATAGGGAGGAAGGAAAGGAGAAGAAAAGCTGACAGGGTCCTGACCGCAGCGGGACCCCCTAGTCTGGGGTCTGCTCCTCAATTTCCGGCCATTCAAAGCTGACCTAGGACTTGGCAGTGCCAGCTCTCTGTTGCCCTGCAATCCTAAGACAATCAAATCTCTCCCCAACCTACTCTTGGATGTTGTCTTTTCACCTAGTTCCCAACCTTGGCTGCACATTAGAAGTACCTGGAGAGCTTTCAAAATTGCCAATGCACAGTCCACCCCAAACAAAAAAAATCAGATATCTGAGGGTGGGGACTAATAATCAATTTTTTAAAATAGCTCCCCAGGAGACTGTAATGTACAGGATTACAGAATTAACCGAATTCTAATGAGAATCACTGTCTTAGTCTGGAGATCTGATAACTGATCTGCAAGGGAAGGAATGAAATGACAAGATGCTCAGAGTTCACAGAGGACAATCATCCCTGAATTCAGAATGAAGGTCCCGACTTCCCTGGTGGTTCAGTGATTAAGAATCTGCCTTGCAATGCAAGGGAGCTGGGTTCGATCCCTGGTCAGGGAACTAAGAACCCACATGCTGTGGGACAACCAAGCACACAGGATCCAGAGCTTGCGGGCCACAAGGAAGGATCCCACATGGTGCAACACAGAATGAAGCTCCCAGGGTCAGGATGGTCAGGGGTCAAAGCTGCCCCCCTGCAGGGGAAGCTCGGAGTCTTAACCACTGGACCACAGGGAAGCCCCTCAGTTGTTCAGTGACATTTATGTGCTCAGCACCCAGATGCGCCATTGACTGGAGTAACATAGTTCATGCTCCTCTTCCATCCTGTGCCTGACCTCCACCTTCCCTGCATGTGGAATAAAGGCTCAGACGGTTCTAAAAAGGTTTGCAATCTTGCCCCTGTTCTCAGGAATGACAAAACAGCAATACCTTTGGTGCCCTTGAAACACTGCTCTTTTGCCCTCAAAATAAACATCTTCCTTTTCTGGAGCCCCTCTTCTTGACCCTAGGATGAGAGGACTCTGAGGACTGTAGAAAGGTGGAGCAATATAAAAAAACAACTGTAATTTGGGAAGTCAGCCAGGACAACTGCATTCCTAGTCAGGATGAGAAAACTCTTCCGCGCTCCCAGACAAGCATCCTAATTTGGGGATGTTTCTCTCACCCACTGAACTTTGGGAGGGTGGGGGCCATCTGTCGCATCTTTGAGAGTGGATGCTGGTGGTCCTGCCTGCCCAGGAGCCTTCTTTACTCACTGTAATCTCAGTGAGACTGGCCTTGGAGTGGCACAGAACCAAGCTGGCCAACAGGCTCTCCTCGCCCTCTGGGTGACCCTTGTGTGGATGATGGACTGGAGTGAAGAAAACCTCCCTTTTCCTATCCCGGTGGCAGATCCACTCTGTTCCTTGTCTTTACTGCTGCCTGGTGCTTCAGTCGTTCCTTCCATGCTCCGCTATATTTTTGAAAATTAAATGAATCATATGGGTTTCTATTGCTTGTATCCAAAGAAAGTTTATCAGTACACCTCTCTTCTTAAAACACAGCATGGTGGGTCTTAACTGTAATTCAAGTGAGTGCAAAGTAAGTTGAAATATTTTGAAATATTTAGGAGACTTTCACAGTGCTCCGCTACCCCTATCCTCCCAGCCCAAACCCCAGCTGGTTAAAGACAACCAGGAATACTGAGACACCAAGATTCACTGGTGAGGCTTATTCTCATTGGGGGATTCACTGATTGAAGCTTCTTCTCATTGGGTGATTCACTGGTTGAAGCTCTTCTCATTGGGGGAGTCATGGTTTGAAGCGTCTTCTGATTGGGTAAAGCTCTCCGAGGGTAAGCAGGGTGTGGAAAGGTTACTTGTCTTGGAAATGACAACAAGCTGGTAGCTGTGCCTGCCTCAGTGTGTCCCCTACCATTCCCCGAGACAGGGATCTTCAATGACAGTAGAGTCTATGCCTGGTGGTGGGAGGAGTGGTTTCTCACTTGCTGGACGAACATTAGTTGATGTACATCTTAGTTGATGTCATCTCTGCTTGTTATCCCAGGGGCAGGGAGAAGAGTCTGGGTCTTGGAATTAGCCAGGCGTAGGTTCCAATCCTAGCTCTGCCACCAACCAGCTATGTAGGTTCCAGCAAATTATCTAACCTCTCTGAGTCTGTTTCTCTTTCAGTAAAATGAGGACAATTGTACTGATATCCCTACTTCGCAGAATCCTTCTGATGTTTGCATGAGGCAGCCCACAGTGAAGTCATTCACAGTCTGGACGCTGGAGCTAGATTGCTGGGTTCAAATCCTGATTGCTGTTGTTCAGTTGCTAAGTCATGTCCGACTCTTTGCAACTCATGCACTGCAGCACGCAAGGCTTCCCTGTCCTTTACTGTCTCCCAGAATTTTCTCAAACTCATGTTCATTGAGTCAGTGATGCCACCGTCTCAAATCCTGATTGGACCACGTACTATCTGTGTGTCCTCTCTCACTTTCCTCTTCTGTAAAATGAAGGCAATAATGCTGTCTGTCTCTCAACAAGTTAATATTTGTTGGGTGCTGTTTCCACTACTTGATATATTGTAAGTGCCATGGAGATTTTTGTTAAATAAATGCAAGTATTTGGCAATACATATTGGCTTTTACTGTCATTACTCCCAGTGTCCAGCTGAGTGATCTGCCAGCAGCTGGGACTCATACAAGTGCATGGATGTCCATCTCTCAACTATGCTGTCACATTTGGGCAGCTGAGTGGGGATCTCCCAGCCGGGCTGGGTGGAGGTGGCCTTGCCAGCCCTTGGGGCTTTCTCACCTTCAAAAGGGGCCTCCTCCACCCTGCAGACCCCTCTCCCCCCTGCCATACTGACCTGAGCTCTCCATGGGAGCCTGGGGTGTGTGTAAGAGGAGGATGTGGTTGTCTCAGGCAGCAGAATGGAAAGTAAATTGGTTGTTTTTCTGCAAAGAGGTGGTTCTGCAAAATAAGAGACAGTGTAAGTGGTGAGAAAGTGCAGAAAGTCTGTGTGTGGAATGGAAAGGAGACCAGGGGACCAAGGCTTCTCCCACATGGAAGGGGCGTCTAGATTTATTTAAGAAGTGCTTCTATGATGCTTGCTACGTGCCAGGTACTCTTCTAAAAATTTAAAAACTGTCAACTCTTCACTCTCAGTGTTTTGTTTGTTTTTGGTCACACTGTTTGGCCTGTGAGACCTTAGTTCCCTGACCAGGGATCGAATCCAGGCCCCACCCACCCACCCCGGCAGTGGAAGTGCAGAGTCTTAACCACTAAACCTCCAGGGGAGTTCAAACTATCCATTCTTTAATATTAACCTGATGCTGTTGCTGTTCAGTTGCCAAGTCGTGTCCAGCTCTTTGCGACCCCATGGACCATGGCACCCAAGGCTTCCCTGTCCTTCACTATCTCCTACAGTTTGCTCAAACTCATGTCCATCAAGTCGGTGATGCCATCCAACCATCCTCATCCTCTGTCACCCCCTTCTCCTGCCCTCAATCTTTCCCAGCATCAGGGTCTTTTCCAATGAGTCAGGTAGGTACTCTTTTCTCCCCATTCTACAAATGGGGGAATTGAAGCACAGAGGTTAAATATCGATTCAAGGTCAGATAGTTAGTAAGTCAAAGAATGAGCACTTGAACTCCGACCATCTGGCTCGAGAGCTCAAGCCCTCCATCATGACCACAAGCTGCCCCACTGGGACCCCAGAGTGAGGGACTCCCAGAGTTAGCTTCCCAGAGCAATACACTCCCCAAGTGAGAAGCAGAGGAACTCTGAAAGGATCGGGACAGCTAATCAAGAGAGAAAAAAGAGACAGTATTAGGAATGATGAACATCACATAAGACATTGATTATACAAAGAAAGCCCTGAATCCTCGATATCACACAGTTTTCTTGGAAAATAAAAATAAATCAAAAGGTTCTAGAAGACTCGGAGAAACTGCTTATATTGGTAACCAGTGAGGAAACAGAGAAAGCCCTCAAAGAACTAGCTCTTAAAAAGTGATATCTGGCTCAGATGGCTCCTCTGATAAGTCATCTCAAATATGCAGAGCAAAGCAAAAAACTGTTCCAAAGCATAGAGAAAGAAGAAGAGATTCTCTGAAGAAGGCAACCTCCCCTTGATATGAAAATCTAATGAGGATAGTTTACAAAAATAGAGGAAACACTTTGCATCCACTGGGATAGCTATTTTAAAAAATAAATACAACAGAAAATAACAAGTGTTGTCAAGGGTGTGGAGAAATGAGAACTTGGGTTCATGGCTGGCTGGAATGTAAAACTGAGCACCTGCCATGGAAAACAGTAAGGCGATTCCTCAGAAAGTTAAACAGAGATTCACTGTATGGTTTACCAGGAATTCCACTCCTAGGTAAACACCCAAAAGAATTGCAAATAGGGACTAACAGATATTTGTACACCAATGTTCATAGCACCATTATTTAAACATTGCCAAAAGGTGGAAAGACTCCCAAGTGTTCACACAAAAGGTGGTGTATGCAGAAAATTATGCAGCCTTAAAAAAGAATGAAATTCTGATACATGCTGCAATGTAGCATGGAACATCATGCTAAATGAAATAAGTCAGACACACAAGGACAAATATTATATGATTCCACTTACATGACGCATCTAAATAGGCAAATTCACAAAGACAAAATATAATGGAGGTGACTGGGGGCTGAGGGGAGGCAGGAATGGGGAGTTACTGTTTAATGGGCACAGAGTTTCTATTTGGGATGATGAAAAGCCTCTGAAAATGGATAGTAGTCATGATTGTACAATATTGTAAATGTACTTAATGCCATGGAATTGTACACTTTAAGGTAGTTAAAATGGGTGAATTTCATGATATGTATAATTTTACCACAACAGAAAAAATATATCTGGCTCACTTATAAATACAGATGTAAAATTATAAAATAAATATCAAAGAGTTGAATTCAAAGTATTGAAATTATAATGTATTATGAATAATTTTCAGTTGAGTTAGTTCAGTTCAGTTCAGTTGCTCAGTCGTGTCCAGCTCTTTTCGACCCCATGGATCGCAGCATGCCAGGCCTCCCTGTCCATCACCAACTCCCGGAGTTCACTCAGACTCACGTCCATCGAGTCAGTGATGCCATCCAGCCACTAATCCTCTGTCGTCCCCTTCTCCTCCTGCCCCCAATCCCTCCCAGCATCAGAGTCTTTTCCAATGAGTCAACTCTTCGAATGAGGTGGCCAAAGTACTGGAGTTTCAGCTTTAGCATCATTCCTTCCAAAGAAATCCCAGGGCTGATCTCCTTCAGAATGGACTGGTTGGATCTCCTTGAATAATTTTAGTCTAATGATAATCATGGATGTGAGAGTTGGACTATAAAGAAAGCTGAGCACTGAAGAATTGATGCTTTTGAACTGTGGTGTTGGAGAAGACTCTTGAGTCCCTTGGACTGCAAGGAGATCTAACCAGTCCATCCTAAAGGAAGTCAATCCTGAATATTCATTGGAAGGACTGATGCTGAAGCTGAAACTCCAATACTTTGGCCACCTGATGTGAAGAATTGACTCCTTAGAAAAGACCCTGATTCTGGGAAAGATTGAAAGCAGGAGGAGAAGGGGACAACAGAGGATGAGATGGTTTGATGGCATCATCGACTCTATGGACATGAGTTTGAGTAAGCTCTGGGAGTTGGTGAAGGGAAGCCTGGGGTGCTGCAGTCCATGGGGTCGCAAAGAGTCGGACGTGACTTAGCAACTGAACTGAATTGAATGATAATCATCAAAATGAATGCAAAACTGTGACAAACCGTTGGCAGAGATTAGAGAAATGAGTAATATCAACTATTGGGGAGGACATGAAAAATTTGTTCTGTCATATTCAGCTGGAAAGAATGGAAATTGGGGGACTTCCCTGGTGGTCTAGTGGTTGGGAATCTGCCTGCCAATGCAGGGGACATGGGTTTGATTCCTGGTCTGGGAAGAATCCACATGCCATGGGGCAACTAAACCTGTGTGCTACAACAAGAGAAGCAACTGCAATGAGAAGTCCATACACCACAGTGAAGAGTAGCCACAGCTCGAGAAAACCCTCATCAGCAATGAAGCCCCAGCACAATAAAAATAAATAAATAAAAACAAACTTGAAAAAAAGATAACCGACAAAGACCTGCTGTATAGCACAGGGAACTGAATTCATATTATATTTTATTATTATACTATATATATGCAGTGTAATGTATATGTACTATAATATATTATTATAACTATATAATAACATATAAGGGAAAAGGATCTGAAAAAGAATAAATAAATATATGCATATATTTATTCTTGAAAGTGAAAGTGTTAGTCACTTAGTCATGTCTGACTCTTTGCGACCCCATGGACTGTAGCCCACCAGACTCCTCTGTCCATTGGATTCTCTAGGCAAGAATACTAGAGTGGGTAGCCATTCCCTTCCCCAGGGGATCTTTTCGGGACCCAGGGATTGAGTCCAGTTCTCCTACATGGCAGGCGGATTCTTGACCATCTGAGCCACCAGGGAAGCCCTATATATTTATTCATATATATATATATATACACACACACACACACACACACACATAAACTGAATTGCTATGCTGTACACCTGAAACTTACATGACATTGTAAATCAGCTCTACTTGTAAAGCTGTGGATGATCTGGGTTGATTTTTAACATTTATGTATTTATTTGGTTATGTGCGTCTTTGCTGACGCTCAGGCTTTCTCTAGTTGTGGCAAGCAGTGACTACTCTTGGTTGTGGTGCTCGGGCTTCTCACTGAGGCGGCCTCTCTTGTGTAGCATGAGCTCTAGGGCTTGTGGGCTTCAGTAGCTGTAGCACATGGGCTCAGTAGTTGTGGTTCACGGGCTTAGCTGCCCTGTGGCGTGTGGAATCTTCCCGGACCAGGGATCGAACCTGTGTCCCCTGCACTGGCAGGTGGATTCTTATCCACTGTACCACCAGAGAAGCCCTGGGCTGATTTTTTTTCTTTAAAGTAAAATTCTAAGAAGCTTCAACAGTCACTGTCAGAAAGCCTGCTTATTCATTCTTCATTCACTCGCTTACTCATCAAACATTTATCTGGTGTCCATATATATTCGTGTGGGACCTGGGGATTCTCTGTGCCACCCCCTTGTTCCTCTGAGGGGACCTGTGTAATCTGTTTCCTGTCCTTTGGGCTGCTGACCACACCCGTGTCGGGCAGAGCCCTTGGGGTCAAGTCTGCATCAGACAGGAAATACGCAGAACCCAGGTCATTTCTTGGAACGCATCAAGATTGCATTTGCTTCAGTTCAGGGTGATGTGAACTTCTCAGGAAATAAGCTTGCCCTTTTAGGCACCTGAACATGCCTCTGAGGTGTTCTGGATGAATGTCATGGGAGCTGATTGCATGCACTAGGCTGTAACACGGTGAAGATTTCAGGGGCTTTTGGCAGCTAATGGAAGTCTCCATCCCACACTGAAAGGCTTCTCTTCTCTGGTGTGAATGCTATTTCAGCAGTGGGCTTAGAACATCTATTTGGGCTGCTCCGAGGCCAAAGGATGCTCCTCCCTAGCTCCTGGCAGTAATTCTAGGGGCTGAGATCGCTGAGTAAACCAAAGTGCACCTATGGAACACTATCCACATGGCGGAAATTGTGCCAGGCCCTAGTGTTTAGAGATAAATAAATGAGACACGGTTTCTAACCCTTAGGAGCTGAGGGTCTACCTGTCCGTGACTTCTTACTGACTGCGGTGTGACCCTACTCATCACATTCTCAGTCCACAACTGGCACACTGATCGCGCAACAAGCATGAGAACACATTTATTTCACAGAGACCGAGGGCAGTTATCAGTGAGTCATTAATAAATAATACGTGGTCTGTGCTAATTTCATCATTTCTGAGCATGCATCCCACGAAGGAGACTATAGCTCAGCTGTATTAGTGAAGAATGATTACCTCACCTTTTTCTTATCCCCGTCACCTTTCTCCATGCCTCATCTTTTAAAATTATGCATCTACATGTCTGTTTATTTTTTGGCTGCAATGGGTCTTTGTTGCTGTGCACGGGCTTTTTCTAGTTAAAACAAGCAGAGCCTACCCTCTAGTTGCCGTGCAATAGGGTTACATCCCGATAAGCTCATTGTTGGAGCTTCCCTGGTGGTGCAGATGTTAAAGACTCTGCCCGCCATGTGGGAGACCCAGGTTCGATTCCTAGGCCAGGACAATCCCCTGGAGAAGGGAAAGGCACCCCACTCCAGTATTCTTGCCTGAAAAATCCCATGGACAGAGGAGCCTGGGGAGCTTCAGTCCATGGGGTCGCAAAGGGTCAGACACGACTGAGCAACTAACACACACAAACCCATCGTAGGTTGAAAATATCTTATGTTGAAATGCACTGAACACTTCTACCCGTACAGGACATCACAGCTTGGCCCCACCCACCTTAAACATGCGCAGAACTGTTCCATGAGCCTACAGTTGGGCAAAACCACCTAACACAAAGCCTATCTGCTAGTGAAGTGCTGACGATCTCGTGTAACGGACTGAACACTGTAATGAAAGTGAGAAACAGAATGCTTGTCTGGATGCGGACTGGTTGTGAGTGTACTAGTTGTTGAGCCCTGTGATCATGCGGCTGGCTAGGAACTGCCCTGCCAGCAGCACGAGACCGGATCATACCCCATACGCTAGCTCAGGAAAAGATCAAAAATTGAAGCATGGTTTCGACTCAGTGCACCTTGCCTTCCCACCACTGTAAGGTCGAAGAACCGTAAGTCCAACCATCGTAAGCTGGGGACTGTCCACTTCTACCCAGGCTCCAGTTCTAAGAGAGAAGAGTTCATTACAGACGTGCCTTATGTGAGCTGGGCGTTGGAGTTGCCCCGAGGTGCCATGTGAGTCATTCGATAAACGTTTATGGTACACCTCCCTACTCCTCCGTAGCCCCTGACTCACTATATGGTGACTGTCAGGCACTCATGTGAAGACAACACAGGGTCCCCGTCTCCAAACCATTCTTAGGTTAGGGAGTGGAAGCCAGTCTATTTGGCACGGTTGGCATGACAGACGGCACAGGTCACAGAGATGAGGCTGATGCTCAGAATCCTGGTAAAGAGACAGCCTTCTGGTTGGAAGGGGGACCTGGATGGAGTGGTAAGGACACTGTGCTCACCCTCTGTGGGAGGGACTGGCCTCGGGCTCCGTCTTGGACTGTGGCTCTTTTCATGCATCGCTGACCATGCAAATGGCACATCCGAGCTCAGCTCGCAAGCCCCTGCCCTCTCCCCGTTCTCCCAATCACAGCAAGAATATGACACCGTAGGATAGAAACACACCAGCCTTGGCCACCAATCCGGAAGATTCCCAGCAGCGGGTACCAAGAGCATGGGAAGTGGCTAGGGGGTAAATTCCAACAACCTGGGAGCATCCCCAAGGTCACAGCACCGTGGCCTCTCACCCCGCCGTGGCCTCTCACCCCCACCCCAACTCCCAGCCTGAGCTACTCGCTCCTCGTCTCACTTGCTCTATATGACAGAGCCTTATCTGTCCTACAGATTCAAGTGAGGAGAACCAGGTTTTTCTCTGAAGATCAGATAAGTGGATGGATTCATTCATTCACACAATGAGTATTTTTTGAGCCTCTCCTAAGTGTCCGATGCTACTCCAGGTCCTGGAGATGTGGTAGTAAGTTAAAAGTAGACAAACACCTGCTCGAATAAAACTTGTACTACCTGTGGGTTTGTTGGGCGGGGGGAGGTGGTTTAGTCGCTAAGTCATGTCCCCATGCCTCTTGCGACTCCATGGATTGGGAACCTACCAGGCTGCTTGTCTATGGGATTCTCCAGGCAAGAATACTGGAGTGGGCTGCCATCTCCTTCTCCAGGGGATCTGCCTGACCGAGGATTCGAACCCAGGTTTCCTGCACTGCAGGCAGATTCTTTACCAACTGATCTACAAGAGAAGCCCTATGTGTGTGTGTGTGGGGGGGGGGGTTGCAGACAGAAATGCCATAATTAAGTTGTGTATTAATTATACAGCTGAAAGGTGCTAAAGAAATATGGCTGAGAATGTGATCATGAGGTTCCAGTGACTGGGGTGCAGTATGAAAAGGTCTCCCCAAGGAGGTGACCTCTGAGTAGAAGCCTGCAGGAGGAAGGGAGCAATCCGGGCAAAGTCTGCAGAAAACATGTTCCAAACGAAGGGAATGGCCAGCCAAGCACTGAGGAGGGGGTGCTGGAGGCATTTCAGGGGACAGTGCAGCCGGGGTGCAGTCAGTAGGAGAACCCTGGCAGGCAATCCTCCATGGGTTTGTGCCCACCTCGTGAGCATTTGTTCCAGATCACTTCTTCAAGATCTGTATCACAGACAACCTTGGAACAGAGAGCCTGCCCTCCCCAGGGCCAAGAACAGATTTCTTTGCCACCAGTGGAATAGAGACAATGTTTCCTTCCAGGGCAGAGGTGGCAGGTTTGCTGGCAGCCCACCCTTCCCTCCCCTGCCCCCAGTGAACACTGGGGGTTTCCTAAGCTCCAGGCTCCTCAGCAGTGATGCACAGCAACCTCTTGGCGCCGCCTCTTCGCTCTCCCAGGGGATTTGAGGGCAGGACAAACTCATGCTGCTGGTTTCACTGTGAGTGATAAAGATGTGCGACTCTGGAGTCTTGTGTTTTCTGCCAGCGACCATAAAACTGTGGAGACTAACTTGATCGTGGTTGTTGTTGTCTAGGCACTAAGTCGTATCCAACTCTTTACAGCCCCTTGGATTGTAGACCACCAAGCTTCTCTGTCCATGGTATTTTCCCGGCAAGAATACTGGAGTGGGTTGCCATTTCCTTCTCCAGGGGATCTTCCTGACCCAGGAATCGAACCCGTTTCTCCTGCATTGTATTCTTTACCATTGAGCCACGTGGGACACCTCAACTTGTTAGTTATCAGTAGGGTAAATCTTAGACCCTTACAGCTCTTGTCAGAGGGATGGGACCAGAGACAAAGAATTAACGGGTGCCTTAATGAATCGGGATTCAGAGGACAGTCCTCCTTAAACACAGAACATTAGCAAGGAACAGTCCTCAGGGAGGGTGCAAATGCACAGCTATTCACTGCCCCGGCGGGTAACACAGGCCACAGAACCAGAGATGGCTCCATGAC
The DNA here is from genome assembly GCF_002263795.3 of Bos taurus. Classification (NCBI taxonomy): domain Eukaryota; kingdom Metazoa; phylum Chordata; class Mammalia; order Artiodactyla; family Bovidae; genus Bos; species Bos taurus. The sequence continues at coordinate 28,340,652 of NC_037346.1, forward strand.
ACACAGCAAGAAGCGGATGGGACCCTATCGGCAGCAGCTGTTGCTCATTCATTCTGTGCAGGAGATTGTGGGAAAGACTTCTTGGCCAGAGGAAGGGCTGCAGACAGCAGGACTGAGAGGGTCTGAGGTGGCCAGGCTCTGGGTCACTGTTTCACCATGAAGTTTACAGCTGATGCCCTGCTTACCCTGGCCTCCCACCCCAACTGCTGGCTCCTGGGCCAGACTATTCAGCCAGGAAAAGCTACCACCCAGCCCACCTATGCCACCCCCTGGGAAGAAAGGCATGGAACTTCCCAGGAACATACTTCTGCCCCCTCCTGTCCTCTGCCTGCTGTTCTAGCACAGAGAGGGGACCATCCCATCGTGGAGCCACTTCCCTCTCCTCCCACCCACGCTCCCTCCTGCCCCCAGGGTATCTGGCAGATGCCATCTCCCGGGCTTGGATTTTTTCTCTCCGTAGACACAGACTTGCCAGGCAACACACCCAGTTCTTTGATTTAAAGCATGTGATTAGCGGGGGTGGAAAGGCAGAGCTTGGGGTTCCAAGGGGACCCCGTCAACCCTCATCCCACGAGGCCCCACTGGGCTTTCCAGATTCCCAAGGGCTTTATTTCCCAGCTGTCCCCGAGGACTGGGCAGGCCTGTTTCCTTTGTTGTGTCTGCCCCTGACTGCAAAGGAAACACCTGGATGTGAGAGAGCCAATCTAGGAGGCAGGAGAGCATTGTTCCTGGGGGCAGGGAGCCTAGGAGGAAGGTGATGGGCCTGGATGCAGACCAGGAAGGCCTGAGGACCAGGTGGCCACCAGCCAGCCTGGCATTCATGCCCACCCTGGGAGCCGAGGAGGTAACAGAGGGGAGCCACAGAGTGTTGGGGCAGGTAGCATTGGGCGCTAGACTGCTGGGTACCAAATCTCTTTGTTGCTATGGCAATGTGTTGCTTAGAGCCGTTGTGCCTCAGTTTCTCTATCTTTAAATGAGACTTAATAATAGCACCTGACTCACAGGGTTTCTGTGAGGACTCAAAATGATGATATTCAAAAGCCACTTATTTACAGATAAATAAACAGGACAGGCCCCTGCTGGTTGGTCCTCCACAAACGCATGCATTAGCAGCCAAACTGAACCGCTAGCTGTTCTTTCCTGCCATCACACTACCTTCCTCCTCTGTGTTTGCAGTTTCTCCCCCTCACCGAGATGCCTGCAGTCTCATCTCTGCACACCAACCCTCTGTCTGCCTCAAGGCCCAGTTGACATTTTGAGCAGAACCTTCCCTGACCCCAGCCCTGGGGGGCTCTCTCCACTTGAGCCCACACCTCACTCTGCCAGGGGCCCTGGCACCTATTAATTTCTGTGTTGGTCATGCACAGTCAGGTCTCAACCCCACGCCAGCTGGGCCTCTCCGTGTGTGTGTGTGTGTGTGTGTGTGTGTGTGTGTGTGTGTGTGTATGTGTGTGCAGAGAGTAACCAAGACCTGGGACAGACAGGGACAGATGATGTCCCAGGAGGGACGCAGACGGGGGCCCAGAAGTTTCTCTCGGAGTCCTGCATCTTGCTTCCCCACTCTACAATCTTTGGCAAGATGCTCCATCCCTCTAAGCCTCTGTCTCCTGACCTATAAATGGGCAGTATTAACACATATCCAGCCTTCCTCCAATCGCCTGTAGGAATCCAACAGGCTAACGAATGTGCTCTGCAGCACCAGGGAGGAATAATTAGTCCTTCATTATGGGCATTTACAGGATCTGGAGAAGAAAGGAGAGGTCTTCTCACAGGTCCTGCATCCTTTCTTCTTGTGAAAATGGGTTGAGTAATCTTAACCTGGCAGAGCAGTCCTAGTAGCCACCATACCTGGGTGACCTGTCTCAGAAATGCTGGGCGTGTGTTCATAAGGGCTGGGGATGTCTCGGCCCCTCGTGGGCTCCCCTTCCAACATCCCGCCTCCGGGACCCTCCATCTGCTCCTCCCAGATCCCTCCCTGGAGACTCTGCCCCCAGCCAGCACCTACCTTGACTCAGCAGTAATTCAGCGGCCCACAGTCTTGCCCAGGGAGGCCACCAGTCCCGGATGATGGGTGTCTCTGCAGCCTCTAGCCCTGCAGAGAAAAGCCCAGTGTCACAAAGGCCTGGCTCTGTCCCCTCCCCTTCCTTCCCCTTCCCCATGGCCCTCGAAGCTCCTCCCAGAGCACATCCTGCTGTGAGGTCTCTTTCTAGAGAAGTGTCTGTGGTCAGCCACAGCCACTGGACCTTTTTTTTTTTGGCTGTGCTAAAAGGCATGCAGTATCTTAGTTCCCCAACCACGGATCGAACCCGCACCTCCTGCAGCGGAAGTGTGGAGTCTTAACCACTGGACTCCCAGGGAAATTCCACTGACATTCTTTATTCTGATCAGGTGGGAGGTGGCAACTCCCGGGGGCCCCCTCTGGTGCTGGCTGGATGCAGGGAGCTGAGGATTCTTTCTGGAGCTCCAAACACACCAAGCACCTCCCACCCCAGACATTGCTGGCTAAATGCCCCCAAGCTTCTACGGCTCAGCTGGTACAAACCCAGTACATCATTTCACCCTTGAAATCCACTTCCTTGCTGCTCATCTCAGAACCAGAAATCTGGATGTCACTTTTTACACCTCCTTCTCCCTCACCTGTTACACCTCAATGGCACCAAGTCTTATCACTGTCTCATGAATTGTCCCCCTTTTTCCCATCCCCATGGCAGTCATGAGGTCATTATCATCTTTCTCCTAAATTATTACGACCCCTTGCTGTCTACCTGCCTCCACCTCACAGCTGAAGGTCTCTTTCTTAGAGTAGATATGAATCTGATCCTGTTACACCTTTGTTACAACCCCCGATAGCACCCTATTACTTTCAAGAGAACAGCAAAATTCCTTCACTTGATTTGCAAGGAATGATCTGGTCCTTGGATGGCATCACTGACTTGATGGACATGAGTCTCAGTGAACTCCGGGAGTTGGTGATGGACAGGGAGGCCTGGCGTGCTGCGATTCATGGGGTCGCAAAGAGTCGGACACGACTGAACGACTGATCTGATCTGATCTGATCTGGTCCTTCCTTGATCCCCAACCTCGGGCTTTATCCTCTTGCTCTGACACCTCCCAGGAGTCCTGAATGACTGTAGTTCCTTAAAGATCCAGGCCATCTCCCACCTCCAGGCCTTCATGTGGGCAGTGGGATTATCTTCCCAACCCTTCTCCTGCCTCACTCCTAACCATCCTTCCTTCAGAACAGAAGTGGGAAAAACAGGTCAGAGAGGCAGGAGGAGAAGTGGAGTGCGATGGAAGCAGGAGCGAGGACAGTGTCAAGGACATGACAGTCAATGGTGTCCAAGCCTGCAGAGAGGACATGGATGCAGAGCAGGAAGAATTATCTGCTGACCGTGGTGATTAGGAGAGAGCAGTGCTGGGGAGCAGATCGCCTCCAAGGCGATGCACTCACTAGTTTGTCGTATTCTTTCTTCTTCTCACATTTGTAAGCCAAGCAATATTTAGGGGCCTCTCCAACACATTTCTAGACCTTTGAAAAACAACTCAGAGACTCTGTGCTGTCATCAGATTTGGCCTAATGGCTAAATGGCTCTGGAGAGAGGCAGATTGCTGACCCCATGAACGCCTGGATTCAGCTGTGCTTGAAACCCTGAGGCCTAGATCTTCTCTTAATTGTTCAACTATGTGATCCGATAAATGGCCCCTTCCTTTTCCGTTAAGACTGTTTGCATTCGGTTTCTGTTACTTGGGTTTCTCCTTTGCAACCAAAGGAGAAGTCATTGACCTTTCTCTGAAAGGGCTGAGTGGGTTGGTTCCATCTTTTCATTTTGGAGAAGAGGCCATTTGAAAAAAAAAAAAGACCAGAAATTTAAACCATCTGCTCTATAGCTCAGCTTCTCTTTTATAGTTATTTCTTTAAAAAAATTTTTTTATTTATTTGGCTGCAGAATCTAGTTTACTGACCAGGGATCAAACCTGGGCTCCCTGCATTGAGAGCAAAAAGTCTAAGCCACTGGACCACCAGGGAAGTCCCTTATAGCCTCCTCTTTTCTGTCCCACTCATGTGAGTGGACTCCCAATTTTATCAAGCATCTGTGTATTCTTAGTATTCACATGTCTGCCTTATCCCTCAGCCCTCCCCCAATAAGTTCTGAGGAAGAAGCAGCTAGGTCTTATTCATTATTCTCTCCATCACAAGATAAGAGAATGTGGAGAGATAGTTGAGCTCAGTAAATAAAACAAATGGATCAAGGAATGAAGGAGGGAATAAATGGGTGAAGTGAAAAAGTTCAGGACAAGACAAAGGGCCAAGAACGGAGCCCTCGCAGGTTCGGCACTCAGCAGCTGGCAGTGTGGCCATCACGGGCAGCGCCTTCTCATTATCAGCTCTGGCCTAACTGATCGGAAATCACAAGTTGATGTCAGCCTCCTGTGGCTGCTCCACTCCTCTTATCATGGGCTGCTGTCTCTGCAACTACCCCGGGCGTGGTGGCCACCAAAGGGGCTGCTTGGTGACTGTGGACAGCCCCGGAGCTGCCCCCTGCAAGGATGAGCTGAGGCGCCCTCATTTTGAATTTATTGTCATTTATTTATTTTGGCCACGCCGTGTGGCATGTGGAAATCTTAATTGCGCAACCAAAGATGGAACCTGTGCCCCCTGCAGTGGAAGTCGGATTCTTAACCACTGGACCAAGAGGGATGTCCCTTGCAACCTTATTGTGAGGGCATGCAGCCGAGGGCCAGCCAGGGACAAAGAGAGAGTGAAAAGGAGGTGCAAGGATGAAGGACTGAGACCCCTAGGTGCCCCCAGCTCACCATATGTACCATCAGCAAGGTAGGTGGCACTGCCTCTCTGGTTGATCCTAGTGGCTCCCTGTCGCTCTAGGGTTTGTTTAACCTGGGCTTTTCAGGCCGTCTGTTGCCAACTTCCCTGTCTGCACCAGTCTCCCGGGAACAGCCCCCAGCAAGACTGTGGAGCCTTTTACCAAGGTCACAGGACAAAAATCTCTACAATTAACCAAGCCTTATAGCAACTGTTGCCACAAGCCTCCTGATCTAAACCAGCCAATTCCCTGACTTCACAGGTAAAATATCTACCCTATAATCCTGACCAATCTGGTGGCTTAGTGGTAAAGAATCCACCTGCAATGCAGGAGACAAGACGTGGAGATGCGAGTTCTGTCCCTGGCTTAGGAAGATCCCCTGCAGGAGGAAATGGCAACCCACTCCAGTATTCTTGCCTGGACAATCCCATGGACAGAGGAGCCTGGCGGGCTACAGTCCATGGAGTCACAGAGAGTCGGCACTCAGGCACGCACATAGCATCCTCACCTAACACCATCCTTTCAGTAGGAATTTTCTTTCTCTTGTGGCTATAAAATTGGCTACTGGCCTGTGAAAGGAGCCATCCCGCTGTTTTGACCGCATCTCCCGTTCTAATAAACTCTATTCTCCTCTCCTTCTGCCTCATGTCTGGAAATTCTTTTCTAACCCATGCACAGACCACATGATCCATCAGCATCAGAATCCAGAGAGCTAGGGTTCCCTGCACTTACTTACCACTCTGGCTTCCGGATCATCGGTGAGCTAAGGGCAGCAAAGACGCTCTGGATGGTGGGTGCCCAAGATACACAAGCCGAGGCTCACTGTCGTGGTTCCTCCAGCCATAGCCATGATGGCTTCGCCCAGGCTCCTGTATCCCTCTACATTCCTGGGTGTGTGGAAGTCTGCTCACTAACTCACTTGGGGCTGCCAAGTTACTTAGCTTTCCAGCAGAGAATCCACCACTTCTGTTCCATCCTTATTCCTCTTTCCAAGCCCCTACTGACCTATTTTCCTGTCTATTACAAAGCAAATGAAACTTTTAATTTTTAAACAAATTAAAATCCTCTTGTAACTGTGGCAGCAGATAGATGAGTGCTGGGATGAGGACACTCTGGAACACCATGGTATGGGAGTCCAGTAAGAATTGTTAACATTTGCTTTGGGGACAGGAAACCCAGGGCCATCTGTGTGTTCCTCCAGCCCCACCTTCTGTGGGAACTGTTTCTGGGATCATTCAGTAACCGATGCAGAATCCATCATCTCATTGAGTTTTCTAAGGAATTCACTCACAGAAAATCCTAAAAGGCAATGTAGATTTTCCTGAAGATTACATTGGGAGGATGGAAAAAAAGTCGATATTAATCATCTCTTAACAAGCTATCTAAAAGTCTTCCATGAGAGACTTCCCTGGTGGGCCAGTGGCTGAGACGCCATGCTCCCAGTGCAGGGGGCCCAGGTTTGATCCCTGGTCAGGGAACTAGCTCCCATATGCCACAACTAAGACCTGGCACAGCCAAATTAAAAACAAACAAGCAAAAAAAAACATCTAAACTTAAAAAAATTTTTTTTCGGTGGCTATTTCTTTTGTCCAGATGCCTTCTTCCAGGCCGTGCTATGGAGTCAGTAGAGTTCCTTTTGTTCTCTTTTCTCCCCAGGTGATCCCAACTCACTAACTCCTGACTCCTTCCACCCAGAGTTTTTCACAAACATCTCAAAGTCCTCTTGAAGTGCCTTCAGAGCACCTCAACTCCATTCTAATCCTTATCCCCCAGTTTTTATACCCCGAACTCATTAACAACAAGCCAAAAATCAAATGGTTCTCTGGTTGGTAGGACCTATTCTTAGAAAGCTGAGAGAAGTAATAAACCAGAAGATAGCTGTTATAGAAATATGCAATCACTTTATGAGTTAGGACAATTACGGCAAACTTCACTTTAAAGGCTCATGCAGGGATTTCCCTGGTGGTCCAGTGGCTAAGACTTCATGCTCCCAGTGCAGGGGACACTGGCTCAATCCCTGGTCAGGCAACAGGGAGCTAAGATCCTGCATGCTGCACAGTGTGGCCAAAGTAAATAAATAAAATAAAGAGATGTTATCGTGGAAAACAAAACTTTTTTAAAACAGGCTCACGTAACTGGCAAGTGGTGGGACTTGAACCAGAAACATCTAGTCCAGGGAGTTCACTGTGGACCCACAGAGAGGACCCGCAGGCTGAGCCAGCCTGAAGCCTGGCCTGTGCTCCTTGCTCTCGGCTCTACTCAAGGGAGACTGAGGCATTGGCAAGGCTGCTCTCCTGGTGGGCACTTCTGCTTCTAGTGAATTCCCTCTGGCACTCACACCGGTGGCCCAGGGAAGCAGGGGCAGCAGAACGTCAGGCTCTAAACCAGGGTTTCACAGGCGTGATTCCTGGACCAGCAGCATCAGAGGTATCTGTTAGTAACTTGTTAGTAACTTGAACTGTCTGGTGTGGGTGTGTAAAAGGAGGAACAGTACACGTATTGGGAATTTTCCAGACTTCACTTCCAGCAGTGTTGTTCTGTGGGGTGTGTGAGAACCCAGACTTAGGGCTAAGGGGGTGACAACTGAAGGGAGCAGATATGCTTTTATCTTTTTTTTTTTTTTTAATCTAGTCACTTACCCTTTCAGGCATTCTTATATGGGAGGAGAAGGAATTTTATTTTATTTATTTTTGGCCAGGCATCATGTGGGATCTTAGTTCTCTCATCAGAGATTAAGCCCGCACCTCTGGCATTGGAAGTACAGAGTCTTAAACACTGGACTTCAGGAGAAATCCCGGAATTTTTATTTTAAACACCATTAACTTTTAAAAAAATTTTAGTGTTTAAAAATTGCTCAAACAATTCACAAATATATTTTCATTGTAAAAACAAACATTATACTGCAGTATACATATATATTTATATTATATATATTAAATTAAATATATACAAATTTATATTAAATATATAATATAAATGTATTATTTATATTTAATATATAAACTATATATTGTATATATACATATACATTATAGAATTAAAAAGTGAGCCTTCTCTTCCTCCTTCCCAGCTTCTTTTCCCTCTCCATTCAGTGATCACCGTTTTCCATAGCTTGGAGTAATTTATACAAATTGTTTTTCGACTTGCTTTGTTTCTTAGAAATTATTATTAGTATCTAAGGACCAACCACATTCTTTTCTTAAACTAGTCCACATTTTCTGGACTAGTAACACATTTAAATGGATCAAGACTGGAAAGACCCAGGGCTTCCCTGGTGGCTCGTGGTAAAGAATCTGCCTGCCAATGCAGAAGACACATAAGAGGAGATGCAGGTTCCATCCCTGGGTGGGGAAGATCCCCTGGAGGAGGGTATGGCAACCCATTCCAGTATTCTTGCCTGGAGAATCCCATGGACAGAGGGGCCTGGCAGGTTACAATCCATGGGGCTGCAGAGCCGGACCTGACTGAAGCAACAGCACGCACACACGCCAGTGCAGGAGACCCGGGTTCGGTCCCTGGTCTGGGAGGATCCCACATGCCTTGGAGCAGCTATTGAGTCTGTGCTCTGGAGCCTGGGAACCACAACTACTGAGGCCATGAGCCCCAGAGCCCATGCTCCGCAGCAAGAGGCACCACCGCAATGTGCAGCCTGCGCACCGCAACTAGAGATTAATTCCTGTTCTCTGCAACCAGGGAAAAGCCGGCGCAGCGACAAAGACCCAGCACAGCCAAAAATAAATAAATAATAATAAAAATCTACGTTTGGCTATTAAAAAAGGAGAGAGAGAGACGGGAAACATAGAAACCCAGTCCATTCTCTCTTGTACAAGCCTTCTTTCAAGTTGGTGAGGAAAATTTTGCCCAGGCCTCCCTTCACACCTGTTCCCCTTCCAAACTCCTGGGGACCCTCAGGTTCCTCTGAGATTGGGTCAAGGGCAGAGAGAACTTGGGGCTTCCCTGGAGGGCAGGGCCTGGGATCCCCTTACTCTGCCTGTTCTCAGGTCGCCTGTCCTTCGTGGCACCCCCGACCCCCTTTATCTTCCTATTAGGCAGGTCCCCCAGGACAGGCCTGGAAGCTTCCCAGGGTGCGGAGGAGGAGCTTGTTTGTGTAAAATTCACACTGAGAAGGCAGAGAATGGATGAGGACACCAGGGAGAAAGCTGAGTCGGGTCCTCTGTTACCTGTGTGAGGTGCCTGGCCCGTGTACATGCACACACGCATGTACACAGCGCATCCTGGCACCCACGCTCTGGTCCTAGCTGTTTCTGCTTGTAGACCCCTCCTCTCTGGGTCTCAGTTTTCATCTGTGACCCAGCGATTGGAGAGTGTGTTTGCACAGCCCTCGCCAGCCCTCTCCGGCTTCTTCCCCGGACAGTCCTGGTTCTGGCCTTAGAGCTCTGCGGTTACAGTTTTGCTCAGAGAGGGCCTCTGGCCCCTCAGATGAGAGGCCCCTTCCTTGGGGTGGGCGGTGGGGGTGAGGGGTAAGGCTGCTTTGCTGTCCCCCACTTCCTCTCTCCAGAGGTCCCAGGGGATCCCCTTGGGCCAGTACCAGCTTTGGGGGATGGAGCGACATTCATTCACCAAGGGCTTCCTTCCTGATTCTGCCGCCTCCCCCCGCTCCCACCCCAGGAGTGGCCGCCCTGGACTTGCCTGGAGCCTTGCCAACCATTTCCTGCCACCTCCACCCCCACTTCCACTTCTCCACCGCACCCCACTCCCAGCCAGTCCCCAGGGAGAGAAGAGGGTGGCTGGGCTCCTCTGGAATTCCCTTATGATGAAGCCATCCCTCTCAGATTCGTGGGAACTTTACTTTTCTGGGCCTTAGTTTCCCTACAGCTCACCTGAGTGGGTTGAGGGAGTAGCAGTAAGGGCAGGGGCTCTGGGGTGGCGCTGAGCCCTGGCTTCCCCTTTTCACAGTCTCTGTGACCTTGGACAAGTTCCTTAGTTTCTCTGCCTCAGTTTCCTCATCTGTAAAATGGGACACAATAGTACCTACCTCATGGTGAGACAGGCTGGGACCTGGGACCCTTTGCTGCAGTTCTTGTACCTGGACAAATATCTTGGAGCAACAGAATACAGAAAAACTATAAGGGACTAGAATTAACTGCAGGCATATTAACTGCAGCAGTTGCGGCCAGTTATAAACAAGATACAAAAAGGTCAAAACCCAACTGCCACTTCTGAGCTTCCAGGAGCAAAAGCAGGTCCAGTGCATGAGCAAGACTGCTGCACACAGCACCACCCAGGGGTGGGCAGACCACCTGTGCTGCCCCTCCGGCCCAACCCACCCTCACCCTATTTGAGGGGCCAGCTCACCCCACCTCAGGGAGCGAGCCAGGACACTCGCTGCTTGTTTTCAATTCCTTGTGCTGCAGCAGAGTCCCAATAAAGACCTACCTAAATTCTTCATCTGGCCTCTCATCAAGCTCTACTGATTAAGGAGTCCAGGCATCCTGGGTGTTAACAGTGGTGAAGTTGGAGGGCGGGTGTTTATGTAAACACATAAAGTGCGTGGACCATGCTGGGCCCATTTGCTAATATCTCAGTTTTTACTACCTTGATGTTCAGGGGAGACGCCCTGGTCAGGCTGCAGTGACTCCAAGGCTCCACCTTCCAGCTCTAAATGTCTGAGATTCCCCGAATGGGCCCTGTTTCTTCCCCCTCACCCTGTGCAGAAAGAGGCACACACGTGTGGCTGCTGTAACCACAGCTGACCCTCCAGGGACCACACGTTCAGAATGGCCAAGTAGTGTGGACTGAATGTCTTGTGTCGTCCCCAAACTCATATGTTGAACCCCAATGCAATGGTGTTAGGAGATGGGACCTTTGGGAGGCGAGTAGGTTTAGATGAGGTCATGAGGGTGGAGCTGCCATGATGGGGTTAGTGTCCTAAGAAGAAGAGACACCAGCGCTTCCTCTACCTTGTGAAGATGCAATGAGAGACAGCTACCTGCAACCCAGGAAGAGAGCTCTCACCGGACACTAGATCTGTCAGCACCCTGACCCTGGACCTCCCAGCCCCCAGAATTATGAGAAGTAAAAGAAAGGTAGGGTTTCCCAGGTGGTGCTAGTGGTAAAGAATCCATCTGCTAATGCAGCAGACATGAGACGCAGGTTCGATCCCTGGGTTCGGAAGATCCCCTGGAGGAGGGCATGGCAATCCATGCCAGTATTCTTGCCTGGAGGATCCCATGGACAGAGGAGCCTGGTGGGCTACAGTCCAGGGGGTTGCAAAGAGTCAGACAAGACTTAAGTGACTTAGCACAGCACAGCACAGCACAAAAGAAAGGTGTGTGCTCAGTCGTGTCCGACTCTTGGAGACCCCATGGACTACAGTCCACCAGGCTCCTCTGTCCATGGAACTGTCCAGCAAGAATACTGGAATGGGTTGCTATCCCCTTCTCCAGGGAATCTTGCTGACCCAGGGATAGAACACATCTCTTGAGAAGTAAATGTCTGTTGTTTAAATCACTCGCTCTATGGTATTTTGTTATAGGAGCCCAAGCAGACTGAGATTCTGGGGCTGGGATCTGACCAGGACACAGGTGTGCCTGCTGCAGATGGGGACGACTTGCTACCTGCCTGTCTTTGCCCCATGGAGAGAACTCTTTCCCAGGAGGGCTGGCTTCCTTTATCCTGATTGTACTGGTAGGGCTGGGGGGAACAAATACAAGGACTTAGAGACTGGACAAAAAGAGTAGTTTCTTCTCCAAGAAAACCCAGGAGCCCCACTCCCAGGGCAGCGGCTGCCATCCCAGTGCTAGAGGGTGTGATGGGTGTGGCAGTTGGGGGAAGGGAAGTCTGAAGTCCCAGGGCAGGTGCCGAGCAGTCCATGTCCACGTGCATCTCCTGTGTGGGAGAAGCTGTAGGATCTGGAAATCTCTCTGATGCCTTTCCTTTGAGCAGACTGGGGGGTGCTAAGCGTTCCCTGCCCCAGGGGTTGTGGGAGAGCCATCCCTCTGGAAGAGGCATGACTTGGATGTCAGGGACCACAGGAAGAGGTCTGGGACCACAGGAAGAGGTCTGACACCACTGTGCTCTGGGCCCCAAAGGAAGTTCCAAGCCGCCAGAGCAGAACAAATGGATAAATTGGACTTCACTAAAATTAAGATCATCTGCTCTGCAAAAGGCAGTGTTAAGGGAATGAAAACATGAGCCACAGTTTGGAAGAAAATATTTGCAAAACACATATCTGATAAAGGACTGGTATCCAAAATTTGTGCTCCAAAAACTCTTTTTAGCATTCAACAATAAGAAAACAAACAACCCAGTTAAAACAAGGGCAAAAGATCTGAACAGATACCTCAGCAAAGAAAAGAGACAAAGCTAATGTAAAAAAAGCCACATACTACACAATTCCAACTACATAACATTCTGGAAAAGGAAAAACGACGGAGATGGTAAAAAGATCGGTGGTTGGCAGGGGGTAGGGGAAGAATGGGTGAACAGGGGAACACAGAGGTTTTCAGGGCAGTGAGACTACTTTGTGTGATATTATAATGGTGGATATAGTTTTCCAAATCCATAGAATGTATTATACAATGCCAACAGTGAGCCCTAATGTAAACAACAGACTTCGAGCAATAATAATGGATCCATGTAGGTTCATCAGTTGTAACAAATGTACTTGTTGATAGTGGAAGGAGATGGGGTACGTGGGAACTTTCCATATCCTCTGCTTAATTTTGCTTTGATCTTAAAACTGCTCTAAAAATAAAGTCTATTTTAAACATTAAAAACAAAGAAAATAGACATATGGCAAATAAACACATGAAAAGATGCTCAACATCAGTCTTTATGGAACTGCAAAAGAAAACAACCAAGGAGATATCACTACACACCCATTAGAATGGATAAAACTCAAAGCACCAACAACCAAATGCTAATAAGGGTGTGCGGGTATAGGAACTCTCATGCATTGCTGGTGAGAACGAGAAAACAGATAAGCCTAACTATACCGTATTTGTACCATATGATCAAGCAACTATGTTCCTTGGTATTTATCCAAAGGAGTGGAAAACATGTGTATGTCTGAACAAAAACCAGCACCGTATGTTTATGGCAGCTTTATTCATAAATGCCCCAAATGGGCATCAACCAAGATGTTCTTTATTAGACGGATGTATAAATAAACCCTGGTACCGCAATAAATTGAAATACCATTCAGCAACAAAAACAAATGAGCCATGAAGACATGGAGGAATCCTCAGTGCATATTGCTAAGTGAAAGGAACCAGTATGAAAAAGCTTTGTACTATAGGTTGTTCAGTTGCTAAGTTGTGTCTGACTTTTCGACCCTAGGACTGCAGCATGCCAGGCTTCCCTGTCCTTCAGTATCTCCTGGAGTTTGCGCAAACTCATGCCCCTTGAGTCGGTGATACCGTAGGGTCCCAACTATATGGTATTCTGGAAAATTTGCAACTAGGGAGACAGTAAAACGATAATTGGTTGCCAGTCTAAGTAATGTTTTCCATTATAAAAATTATATTACCCCATTTGGGATATCCATTTCCTTTGTCAGATTGGCAAACCATAATTTTGAGAAATTTCTCCATTTTATCGAAATTGCCAAATGAATCCGTGAGGTCCAGCACAAAGCTCACTTCCCTTCTGCTCAGCACCACAGTGAGGGTTATATGGAAGGAAGACTTGGGCATAAAATGTATTTTCTACAGAGATGAAAATTACAAAAAGATAAACAAAACAATCCCCTAAGAATCTTATTTCCATTCTACCTGAAATGACTTACATGAACTAAAACTAGCAGGAAAATAACTGTAGATCATCAAATCCAAGAGAAACCAAATTTTATTTGACAATAATATTAAATTCCACTCATTTATTCTTGAACATCTGTCAATCATGTCATCAGACAACCGACTCACATGACAAAAAATATTGAAGATGTATTGCCAACCACTGTCGGGGGCCTGGAGCAAGGACAGATGGCCTGGACAGGGGAGGGATGGTAATACGGGGCAGGGGGAGATGGAGCCGCTCTGTCCACTCCTCTCAGGTCCTGAGTATGCTGGGCTGGGGCTTCACGGGCTCCTATGAGCCCAGAGCCGTTGGCACATATGAATCAGGAGCGGGAGGGGTTCTGTGCGGATTTAACTGTCTGCATCCGTGGTTACTTCCCCACCTCTCCCAGTCCCAACCCCGAGCCCCAGCCCAGCCTTCCACCCGACCACCCCAGCCCACACATCAGTGTCCAGATTCTCACACCAGTGCCATCTGGCGGTTACAAATTTTTGGCTCTCGTGTTCTATCAGCCATTTGCCCCCAGTCAGGCTCTAAGCTCCTTGAGGTCAGCTCTCCACCCTCTGCTCCTCTGGGAACTTGCCCAGGCGCAATGGTGCCTGTGAACTTTGGGGCTGGAAGATTCCACATGTGATGGACTGAGTTGGGAGGCGGGGTCAGGCAGGCCAGCCTGGGAGAGGCAGAGGTGAAGGCTGGGGCAGCTGTGGACCCTCTCCTTACCCAGACCAAGGCAATTCCTCCTTCAGAGGGTAGGGCCGAGCGTCCCTTCCCCTCTCATTTGGGTCCTGCCTCAGCAGAAAATTGGAAAAGAGGCAATGAAGAGCCTTCCCCCCTCTCCGCCACCAGACCGGGGCCTCAGCGCTCAGGGGGCGAGGCCGCTGACCTTTCCTGAGCACCTGAGAGGGGTGCTGGGCCAGGAGCTCTGCAGTCTTGTCTCAACCCTTTAAGGAGGGCTCGTCACCCCCGTTAGAGACTTGAAGACGCTAATTCACTTCCTTCTGGCCATTTAGCCAGCAGGTCACTGAGCTGCCACTGAATCTAGGCTTGTCCTGTCTCCTCCAAGAATCTCGATCCAGGAAGGGGCTCCAGAAAGAGTCTGCTCTGAGTCCTGACAGTAGACAGGTGTTGACGCTGTTTTTTAGAAGACCCAGGGAATTTGAGAGAGAGAAAGTGTGCGTCTGAGAGAGAAAGATAGATGGAGAAGGGGGTAGGGGGCGGCACTGGGGTCAGAAAAATAACACCCACGTTTCTACTACCTGAACCCCAGGTAGGGGGACTGAACTCCAGACTCAAATGCCCCCCACCCCGCAAGTCTCTGACAAAGTAAGGGGAGGGCCTGGCCAAGGGTCGAGAGGGGAACCCTAACCCCTCCACCCCCAAGAGCACCAGAGCCTCGGATCTTCCTTCTAGAGAGGATCCTAGACCATCTAGAGGGCAGGGCCTCCACAGGTCAGCTCACCCATCCCTCTCCTCTCTACCTGAGGAATCTGAGGGGCTGTGAGGCCAGGTCCCTCCTCCCTAATGCCTGGTTGTTTTTTTTTTCCCCAAACAGAGCCCTGAGGCACCATTAACCCCCTGTCTGCTGCAGAGCCCACAGTGGGGACCCTGACCCAGCAAAGGGCCATTCAGCTGTCCACCAGGAGACAGGCCCTCCCAGGAAAAGGCGGCCCAAAGAAGGCTGCCCCGGGCTTCCTGTCCAGGCTGGTGCTGCACAGCTAGGGCAGAGCTCCGCTGAAGGTCATGATGGGCAGACAGAGCAGGGAGCAGAGGTCGGGCGTGGTCTGCCCCTGTGCCGGTGGGTAGGAGGGCCTCTGGGGCCGGGGGCAGAGGTTGCTCTTCTCGGGCTTGTAGCAGGGTGAGACCTCGCACCTGTGGGGCAGGGTGGGTGTCAGGGCAGGCTCCCACCCTTCCAGCTCCTTCCAGGCCTCAAGGTCGGGGTAAGGGGTGCTGAAGTAGGGCTGGGAGCCCCCACTTTCCTACCTAACCACACTCTGCAGGATCTTCCGCTCGTCCTGGTCCAGGCACACAGCAAAGGGGCAGCTGTTAGAGCCGATGATCTGCACCTTGTCCACTTTGACCTGCGACGTGGTAATCTGGAAAGAGGGCCCGGGTCACCCGGAGCCCTGCCCACCTCTCCTCTCCTTTGGAGCTGCCAGCCCTCGGCAACCTCTTCCCTTGGAACCACCCACCTGGGTCCAAGGGGTGGGGGCACACAGGGGATGGGCCCACGGCCTCCATCAGGCCCTGACTCTCTCCCAGCCTCTGTCCTTTCCTGAGTCTAGAAGGAGCAATTGTTCTGGAAGGAAAACCCCACTGCCTGCACCATGAGTCCATTCTGACACGGAGCCACTCGGGGTCCCCCTGGCAGCTACCATGGAGCCTTTCTGCAGGTGCAAGGGTACCTCCTCCTCCCAGAGCCCCCACACGTGTGCATACCCCTCACCAGCCTCTCCTGTCACCCCCAAGACCCAGCACAGCCCTTGGACACGCCACCCCCACACGCACAGACACACACACGCACACACACATGTGCCCAGTAAGTCTCCTGAGGGGGCGGCAGAGAGGAGGGGGCGCCCTTACCTGGTTGAAGCCCTTCTTAGATTTAGGGTTCTGCCTTTTCACCACTTCTGTCAGGTTTAGCGTCAGGGCCTCTGTGCTCGAGTCTGAAGGGCAGGGCGGCTCAGGACCACCCGTGTCCCTACCCACTCCCTCACCCCTGCCCCACCTCCACCTCCCTGTCCCCCACCTGCACCTCCCTGTCCCCTACCCCATCTCCCGGTCCCCCACCTCCACTTCCCTGTCTTACCTCCCTGTCCTCATCCCTACCCTACCCCTGCCCCACCCCACCTCCCGCTCCTCCTACCCGCACCCCCACCCCCACCCCCTCACCTAACTCCTCCTGCTGCCGGCAGGCCTTGCTGAGGTTGACGGAGGTGCAGACCTTCTCCATGGTGCTCCAGCGACTGCGTCCACTGATGGCCCCCTGGGAAGGGAGCAGAGCCACACTGTCTGAGCCCCAGGCCCCCGGTGCCTGGTGCCTTCAGCTCCAGACCCACCAGCCACAGGGTGCCACCCGCCACCAGCACACCCAGGCAGCTCTCTCTCCTTCACTCCAGTCGGCCAGCTTCTTCACCAAGAGACCCCCGACCCCTATAAAGACCTTGCGGACCCCAGGAGGAGCTGCCAGGTCACTGGTTTGGTCCAGGGCCAGCCAGGTAACCGGGTGGAACTCTGCTCCATCCTCACCCCCAGCCCAGAATCCGGGTCCCCGAGCACCCTGAGGAGGGGGACCCCCGGAGGGAGGGCAGCTTTGGAGGCGGAGGGAGAGGGCAAGGTCCACTGCCTCTGCTTCCCCGCTCTCTCAGCATCCTGGAGAGCCCTGGCAGCCAGCCGCGGCCTTCCAGCTTACAGACTGGGCCCAGTACACAGCAGGCTGGCTCTGGGGAGGCGGCATGGGGAGCAGACCCGGAGGGGCAGGCCAGCAGCAGACTCACCTTGCTGTAGATAATCTGTAGTGTTAGCGGGACGGCCTCCCGGTCACCGTCGATGCCCAGCCGCTTGCTGCCAGGACCTGTGCACACAGACAGACCCTCTGCTCCTCTCCCTTCCAGGCCCTCACAGACCCGGGGCCCTGGCTCCCCGCCCCTTTCTTGTCCCTCCTGCTTCACTACCCTATAACCCCTCCTCCCCAGGGGCCCCCTGGATCCCGGCCCACTCCACAGGAACTCAGGTAGGACCCACCTGAAGCCTTGATGGCACGCGTGGCAGCAGAGTGACCCAGCTCCAGGGAGTGGATGAAGATCTCTGTCGTCTTCTCCCCGGTGATGAAGGTCAGCTGGAGTGGGCAGGAGAGTGGGCATCAGCATGGACCTCCCAGAGTGGCTCCCAGGCACCCCCCGCACAGGGCGATGGGCGGAGGGGGGCCCTTCAGCCAGTCTGGAGCGGCAGGACAGGCCTTACCTCGGTCTGATAGACCTGTAGCAGCACGGGGCGGGCAGCGAAGCGGCAGTAATAGAGCAGCATGTCGGCCAGGATGGGCAGCTGGGCAGGGGAGCCCTCCAGGGGCCGGGACTCCGCCTTCAGAGACTGCTGGGGGTGGGGGGAGCCCCGCAATGGAGAGAGAAGGGGGAGGATGAGAGGACGACACACAAAGGAGACACATCCAGAGGCAGGCAGGGCCAGGGAGGGGGCGGTGAGATGGAAACAGAAGGGCTGGGGAGGGGCCCACGGCCGCCTCTGTCCCTCCTCTCCAGCCTCCAAGCTGGGGGTCGAGGAGTGGGGCTGAGGCCTAAGACGCCTGGGTCCTTCCAGGGCCCCTCCTTCCCTCCCAGCATAGAGACCCCTCCCTGGGCCTTGGAGCCCCAGGTTCAGCTCAGCCCTGCTTCCACCCAGCCTCCCTGCTCCATCACGAGTGAGCCCTGGCCCTCCAGAGGGGCCTCCAGCTGGACCCCCTAAACTAGGGCCTTCAAAGCAAGACTGGGTGACTGCAGCCAGGCGCCCCCCAGCCCCTGCACCCCGGAAAGGGGCGGCTCACCTGGCACAGGACTTCGGGGGGCAGGTGCATGAGGCCCAGCACGTTGCGCTCATACCAGGGGTCGAGCATGCCGAGGTAGTGGGAAATGTCGTTGGTGCTCTCCCCCCAGGGGGCCGCGCCCAGCTCCTGGAGAGGGGGCGACAGTCATACCCGGCACCCTGGCCCTGCCACCCTCGCTGCGGGCCCTGCACAGCACCCGCTGTCCCATCCCGAGCTTCTCCCTTGCCCTTAGAGAGGTCTAACGACCCTCAGTTCATGTCCCCCGCTCCCCAGCTCCATCACCACATGCAGGGCAGGGAGCATACCCAGGAGCCAGGCCCACCCAGGAGGACGTGCCTCGTAAACAGGGGTAGCTGCTGCTCCTGACTTCCGACCAGACCCCCTCCAGGGATCTGGGACCTGCTCATGTCTCCTTGCTTTGCTACCCTGCTTGGCCCAGGGCTGGGGACCTACCGCAGGGCTGGGGTGCCTTGGGGAGTCTGCGGGGAGTGGGGACGTCTGGCATGGAGAAGCTGGGCTGGTACAGCCACCAGTCCGCTTCACGGGCACGTAGAAGAACTGGAGCTTGAAGAACCGCGTGAGGAGCGGACGGTTGCTCTCCAGCCGCCTGCGGAGAAGAAGATGGTGAGAAGGGAGCCCCTGGGCCCCTGGGGGACCCCAGTCCTCGAGCCCAGATGCCGCCAGCATCTGGGCTTCAGCCCAGGGCAGATGGAGGCCCAGCTCCAGCTCTCACCGCAGTTTGCTGTACGCCCGGGCCACCTTCCCCGAGATCCGATCGGAGCCGAAGACCACGACTCGCAGCGTGGAGGCCTTGGGGTCCTCGTCCCCGCTCAGGAAGGGGCGGCGGCGCTGGTGGCGGGAGGCGGGGGCCAGGAGCCAGCCGGGCAGCGGGGGGCTGAGTTTTGCCTGGGGCAGGGAGCGTGAGCGCTGGGCTCGGGAGGCAGGCCGCGGGCCATCCAGGGGGCTGACAGGGCTGCAGAGGCTGCCGGCCCGCCGCAGGGGCAGGGCGCCCTCTGGGCCGCCCTCCAGGGCCCGGGAGTCCCTTCGCAGCATGAGCTGGCTGGTGCTCTTGAAGAGTTTATAGATCCTGTTGAACTTCTGCCCGGACCTGCGATGGCCCCGGCGTTCCTGGGTGCCAGGCCTCTTGGGCCTCTCGAAGGAGCTCTCCTCACTGTCCTCCACGTAGCCACTGTCCATGCCGTCAGACAGGCCCGACACGAAGGAGGTCAGCAGCTGGCCGTGGAGGGTGGGTCCTGAGGCCTGGGACAAGGCAAGGGACACGGTGGAGTCGTGGGAAGCCATGGAACTGGTGGAGAGTAGAGAGTCCCTCTCGGCACAGTGCCTGTCGCTGTCCAAATCCTCCTCCTCCTCCTCCTCGTCCTCGTCCTCGTCCTCCCCGTCCTCATCCTCGTCGTCCCCCAGGATGCCCGGTTGGAGCAGCTCCTGTTCCTTCAGCAGGATTTCCTGCAGGATGTCTGCCGGGAGCAACGGGGGGACACTGTCTGAGTGTCAGGCCCTGGGACCCCTCCTGTACAACCCTGGGCAGGGTGCCAGACTCAGACAGAACGACACTGGGGGGCAGAGGGCAGGGGGCCAGCCCCGGACTCAGAGCCTGCCCTCTGCTCTGCTCAGAGCCTGCTCAGCTGGGAGGCCCACTGCAGAGGAAAAGAGCCCTGGACGTTTTGGGGGTGGGCACCGGGGGGAGCCCAGCGGGCCGCTCACCGAAGCTGTCCTGGTTCCAGCTGTAGGTGTAGCACCTGGCCACGGGCATGGGGATGGTGCGCAGCTTGCCGGGTTTGGTGGTGTCTGGAGGAGCCGGGGAGGGAGGGGCAGGAGGTGAGGGCTGGGCCGGCGCCTTGAAACAGGCCAGCCCAGACCCCTCTTTGTCTTGGAGGAGAGACCAGAGCGGGGAGAGGGACCAACAGCCAGGTGGGCTGAGTCTGAGTTGGAAGCTGAGATGCCTGACTTGCAGTCAGGGGGCTTTTCTCAAGCCCACCAGGTAGAAGCCACGCCCTTCTGTGAGCTGTGGGACTGTGGCCAAGTCTCAGGCTCTGAACCTCTGGTTCAAACAGGAAAATGAGGGCACCAGCTCACCAGAAGTCCCTTCTTCTGTAACAAACTTCCCCAGAGACGCTGGGGCAAGGTGAGCCATGTGACAAAGGGGGCTCAGAGGGGTACGTGCAGCTTCTGTATTGTCTTCAAATGCAGCCCAGTGCCCTCGATCAGTCCTCCCTTTTCCATCTCCCACTACCACCCCTGTGGCAATCTGCAGCCGAACCCTAACCCTGCAGAGGGAAACCATGCCCTCAGGATGGCAGAGCAGGAGGTGTTGGAGAATCTGGGTCTCTGAATGATTATACGGAGCAGGCCCAGCCGGGCTGCTTGCCTGGGCAGCTGTGGAGCCATGGGGGGATGGGGCTTATCCCCAGAACCTCACCTAGGACACCAGGGAAGCCGGCTTTCTCTCCCACCGCCTGCAGCTTGGTCCTGAGCCACTGGCGGGCCTCGGCAGCATCCCCGATGCCGGATGCCAGTTCCTGGGCCTCCGCCGTCTCCGTGAAGATGTCCTCAAGCTCGGCCAGGGTCTTGGACTGAAAGCCGGGGTAGGGGTAGGGTAGGCAGGATTGCCCGTGAACCTCGGCCTGGCTGCCCAACTTCTCAAACTCCCAGTGACCCGTTTCTCCCTGGCCTCGTTGCCCGCCTCCACCCATGACTGACCACCAAGCCAGGGCCCCCTCAGCCCCCTTCTCCAGAAATGGTCAGAAAGAAAGGCCCAGAGCCTTGAAGAGCTGGGGCGGGGTGGAGGAAATGTCAGTGCTCAGAGAGGGGGAGCCAAACAGCCGGAAGGTCCCAGAGCTCAGCCTAGACACCAGGGTGCCAGCTTCAGTGTAAAGTTCATGCCTGTGCCACCCAGCCCACGCCACCCTCAGAGGCTGCGTTCAGTCCCTCAGTCCCGGTTCCATCCACCCGGGTTAGGAACCAGCAGAACAGAGACCTCTCAATGAGGTCAGTGCTCTAGCGACCTCACTCGGGGTGAGGGGGGCCAGTGTACCCGGGCGGGCTCCAAAAGGGAGCAGTGAGAACCTCTGTCGGGAGGGGGCGCTGCTGAGCCCAGGGCGGACCCTGCCTTTGTAGAGAGACTCTCTGCCGGGAGGGGGCGCTGCTGAGCCCAGGGCCTCAGGCACATACCTGCAGCCTGCAGTGCAAACCCGGCAGGTCGCAGTGGGGCCCAAAGGTGGCCTGGAAGGCGTGCAGGAGGAGGGTGGTGTAGGTGCTGTGCGGCGAGGGCCCGGGCGTGCTCAGCTGGTTGGCCACGGCGAGGAACTCGGCCTGCACCTCCACCGGGTTCAGCAAGAGCACAGTGCTGGGGACAGAGGACCGGCCATGGGCACTGGGGGACAGGGGTGGGGCCGCCACAGAGCCCACTCGGGCTGGGGTCGGCCCCTCTGACACCCAGGCCTTCTCACAGCCCAGGCGGGACCTGAGGCAGGGGAGAGCCGGTGGCTTGGGGGTCCCAGTTCCAACGGGAAACCTTACCACCTACTTTTGACCAGTTTTCAGCTGGGCTTTACAAAGACCTTTTAAAAACTGAACTTCGTTTCCACAGATAAATTCTACCTTCATTTTTTTTTAAATAAAAAATTTTTCCTATAAGACATCTGAACAGATACAAAATGACACAATAAAGGATTGTATTTTAGGGGAGGTGACTGGAGGCCAGGTGATCATTTTGGGGAAGGGGCAGCAAGGCAACCACATGCTGTGAGATGTGGCCTGAAGTTTCAGCCTGTGCACTCCTCAAGTCAAGGGTCGGGTGTGAGGTGGCTTCTGCCAGGAGGAAAGGGAACAAGTCAGGGCTGCATCTGACTCCTCTTCTGGCAGAGGGTGTCCTTTCTTTCTTTTTAAAAATATTTATTTATTTGGCTCCATGTGGGATCTAGTTCCCTGACTAGGGATTGAACCTGGGCCCCTGCACTGGGAGCTCAGAGTCTCAGCCACTGGATCACCAAAGTCATCATGAAGGCCAGCACTGGGCCGGGGGAGGAAGCATGCATCCTGTCACTAACCCCCACCTCCCTTCCCCTGGACTCTTTTTTTTTTTTTTGAGTGAAAGCACTCAGAAAGCAGGTATATTGAGAAAGATACACATCCCACCAGCAGAATGTGGTCCATCTCAGGAGGTGAGATTGGCCCCTGGGTTCCCTCCTGATGCCAGTGTTTAAATGTCTGCATTATGGACATTTCGAACATACCCAAATATTAAGAGAATCATGAGCCTCAAGGATCAATCACTCAGTTAACACATGACTGTTTGAACTTCACCCACGACAACCCCCAATCACTGCGTTTTCTCTAAAGTACTCCACTTCAGTATTCTTGCGTGGAAAAATCCCATAGGTAGAGGAGCCTGGCAGGCTACAGTCCACAGTATCACAAAGAGTCGGACACGACTGAAGGACTGAGCACACATCAGCCATAGCAGTGTTATTCCTGTGAAGGCTGTTACTGTGAACTGCTCACGCCTGTTCCCTCACAAGTCCTGCAGCGTTTAAACATAGCACAAAGAAGCACCAGGCAGGTGGCCTTCCTGCCAGTGTCTGTGGACGACTGTCCCAGAGCCGGCCCAGGGGTCAGAACTCAGGGACGGGATGGGGCTGTGTCAGATTCCCCAGGGTTTAGGGAGAAACTCATTTTGATTTCTCTATTTGTAAGAAAAAGGGATCAGGCTCAAGTAAGTAGTCCCCCACTGAGCCATCCTCCTTTACTGACTGCTGGATGATCCCCTCATGGACATGCATTAAGCACCACTGTATACAGGACTGTGCCAGCCATCCCAAGGCCTCACCACTTGCACCTCCTCTGCACGCTTGTTAACCAAAGTGAGACGGACTCGGCTGTGAGCTCTTTCTACGAACCTCTCTCTGTGCCTCAGTTCCTGGATCTAAAGCATACCTCTCTCACAGGCTTACTTAACAGGAGGACTGGATGATGGAGGGACGCCTGCAGCACTACCTGGGGTTCAGGAAGCACCTTGAAGCTGTTGGTGATTATCCATCATCCACCTGCCTCAGCCCTGCTGGCGGAATTCTGCTTGCTTATTAACCAACGTTTCTTTACAAGACATTTTTTCTGCCCTTTCTATCTCTCTCAAAATCTACCACTTGCTTTTCTGTTTGTTTTTACCAAGAAGGAACTCAAATAATATCTGCTCAGTGAATGTGCCGTGAACCCCTGGGACTGAGGATGGGAAGGGGCTGGGGCGACTGGAATTTCTGAGCCAGTGGAGGCTGGGGTTTCCAGGCACCCATGTGTTTGGAGGCTTGCTGGAGGGCCCTCAGAATAGAGGCTTCCTCTCAAATGCTTTTCCAGCTGCAGGCCGTGGGTAATGAAATCGGCTCAGGGAGTCCTAACCAGAACTGCCTTTGAAATCAAAGTGAACTAGAACATGCTTGGGAGAAGGTGACTTTTCTTCCCTAAAACTTGTCTCAGCTCTCTCTGTGTGTGTATCAGGTTTTCATATAAAACACATTTTTAAATTATAGGTCCTGGTCAGGTAAGTTTAGAAAATGCCATTTTACTGACAGGCAGAAAGACATTATGCAAAGAGCCTGGGCTTCTGAGTAAGACTGAGGCTCAAATCCTGGCTCAGACTTTTACTAGCGGTGTGACCTTGGGGAGGTTGCTTGCCCTCTCTGACCTTTGGCTTCCTCATCTGTAAAGTAGGGGTAAAGAAAGGTAATGTGTGCTTCTTCAGCATAATCAAAGCAGGTAATTTTTGTTTTCTGTTTTATATCTCAGACCCATTTAGGAATCTGATGAAAGACCCTTAGCCCAGAAAAATGAGCCAGTGCACAAAACATCACACCCACCTGCCCCCTCTCCACCATTCTTTACTCCCCAAGAGCACTTACACAGTGGAGCTGCGGTGACTCCTAGTGGACAGGCCCTGCTCGGCCCTCACCAGTCGCTGGTAGGAGATTCCTGTGGCCAAAATACCCAAAACAGCAGTTCATGAATTTACCTGTTCCTTCGGCAGTCATGGCCCTGCTCCTTGGAGGTGCCAGCACTGGGAGTTCCCAGATGAAGGTCAGAACACCAGGAAGATTAGACCCCTGGCCTCCAGGGCCTTTAACAGTCTGACTCCCAGTCCCCTCTGTGGCCCCACCCAACCCACAAAGCTTCACTCTTTAGAGACTGAGGGGTAGGGCACCCAGGGAGACTAGGGACCCCGAAGTGGCCTCCTGCTGTCCACCTGGTACTGATTCTGTCACCTCTCCAGGTTCCGGTGTCCTCCTGCAGCCCAGCCTTAGCCTCAACCAGCCCCCCAGCCTTCCCCTCAGCATCCCGGCCCTGCCTCAGGGGACCCTCAGTATTCCGCGGTCCTGCCTGGCGTTGTCCTCTTCTACGGCTGAGTCTCTGCACCACGGATCCCATCCCAGCCTTCCTTTATGGCATCATCCATCTCCCTTGATTCAAAGATGCTGAGAAGAAACGAGCCAAGGTTTCCCTTTTTCCCTGAAACTTAGTTCTGTAGCTGGAAAGCAGGTACTCGGTGCTGTGTCAACCACAGTGAGGAGACTCCACGACACCTGGTTCTTCTCACCGAGGGGGCTGGGATTTGGTGGTGGAGGGTGGGGGCAGGCAGTCCCCCTCATTAGGGTTTGGACATCCTCATAGGGACCCTGCTGGGCGTGGACTGGGTGAGAGTTTGGAGCAGAAGGCAGTCTCCTGGGGGAGTCAAAGCCACGACTGGGGTTAGAGATGGCTGTAAGCAGAGGGCTGTGACTTTTGTTTTGTAAGCGGTCAAACATTTGCAATTTGTGCTATTCCAACTTCAGACCTGATTTCTTTGATTTCGGTGCCTTTTGTTTGATGTGTCTTTTATGTAACTGTCACATGTTTAGATGTTAATGTTATGTCTACTTCGACAGGCAAGTACCTGAAACAGAGGTGATGACGATCAGGGTTCAGGACGCCACCTAGTGGCCGCCTACAGACATGACGGAGAAAAGTCCCCTCTTTGCCCCTTCAACCACAACAATGTCCCTGGCCATCCCAGGTTTCCCTGCCCCACAATCTCCCAGACTCCAAAACACACAGACATCAAAGTCTTCTCTTGATCTGTCCACACTTCTCTTTTAAATACCATGTATTGTTCTTAACAGGTAACCCACACCCCATTGATCTGTCATGCCACACCCCCGCTGCCCTGTTCTGCCCCTGTAGACTCAGGCCAGGCTGGGGCCACAGTCCAGGAGGTACTGTGGGCCACTTTATCCTTGAAGCCTGCTGTTCTCTTTAGTCTACAAGACAAGGAGCATTCTCTAACATCCTGTTTCTCCACCTGCTCATCTTAGGGGCTTTCCTGGTGGCTCATTGGTAAAGAATCTGCCTTCCAATGCCTGCCAAAGAAGGAGACATGGGTTCAATCCTTGAGTCAGGAAGATCCCCTGGAGAAGGAAATGGCAACGCACTCCAGTATTCTTGCCTGGCAAATCCCATGGACAGAGAAACCTGGCGGGTTACAGTCCATGGGGTTGCAAAAAGTCGGACACAACTTAGTGAGTAAACAACAAACAATCACATTTGGGAATTATGGCATCATTAGCTGGGAGCTACTGTTGGTTGATGATGTTCTATTAGTGGGTGCTGTTTCCAGAGTGATTGGCAGGTGCTGAAGAGCCCAGATTCCAACAGCATCAGCTGAAACTCTCTACCCCTCCCCCAAAGACACCCATCAAATCCCCCTTCCTTGGCTTCTCTTGATAATGAACCTCCACTTATCGGGAAGCCTCGTGGCGATGGGTGCTTCTCCTCTTTGACCTTTACCCATCTTCCCTGGGCACCTCAGCAGACACGAACAACTTTCTGAAACAGACTTATTTAGACCAAGACTGGCTCAAGGGCTGAACAAAAAAAACCCACCTAGGTGGTTCTGTGTCTGGTCTTAATGTAGGAAATCAAAAGGGCCCCCCCATACGGGCAAGGGATGTGTCCTGGTGAGTGGTGGGCAGCCACTGTGGGCGGCCACGGTGAAGTGCAAATGCCTTGTCTAGGCACAGGACTGCCCTCATAACTGAGCTTTGTTTACCCAACTGAGCTTCCCTTCTTTTTATTTTTTTAAAATTTATTTATTTATGATTGAAGTATAGTTGATTTACCACACTAAGTTACTTTTAAGTGTACAACAAAGTGGTTCAGTTTTATATATATATATATTTTCCAGGTTTTTTCCATTATAGGTTATTACAAGATATTGAATATGGTCCCCTGTGCTACACAGTAGGTCCTTGCTGTTTATCTGGTTTATATATAGTGGTGTGTAAATGTTAATCCCAAACTCCTAAATTATCCCTCCACCATCCCTTTCCCTTTTCTAAAGTGATGACTGGAAATGGCCATTCTGCACAGGACAGCTGACAAAGAAGCCAGAAGATGAGTGACAGTCACTGCTGGTGTCACCAACCAGAAACTGGCACCACGCTAATGACATTCTTCTGGAACATCCATGCTTAGGACACGACGTGGTGCCTGGTCATCGTGAGGCAGAGTCCCCAGGGCTAACACGAGGCAGGGGAGGCTCAGCCTTAGCTGCACGGCTGTCCCAGGAGATGATCTTGGCTTCCTCCTCCTGACCCACATTGTACCCTGACACAAACGCTCCTGGCTACTGGCTTCCTCTTATGCTTTCCTTCCTTCTGGGGTCCCCTGGACAGCAGCCACGGAACTCTCTCTCTCTCTCACACACACACACATGTCCTTTATCCATTCATCTGTTGATGGGCACTTAGGTTCCTTCCGTGTCTTGGCTACTGTAAACACAGCTGCGATGAACACAGTCCTACTTTTGATCAGGAGGCTCAGAGAGCTTCTGTAACCTGTCCAACGTCACCAGCTAATAAGTGGCAGAGCAGAGTTCTTTGTTATCCAAAAGCCCATGTTCCTGCTCTCACATTTGACTTTTAGCTAAAGCGAGAATCATCGAACTTTTCTGAGTCCTAGTTGTCTCATGCACAAATGGGAGCAATGCTGCTTTTCCCTCATACTCGGCAGGGCTGTGGTCTGGGTGATGCAATCGTGGAGGTCTGGATGCTTTGAAAACTGAGGTGTAACTCACACATATGATGCCCACTGTCGCCCATCAGGATGACAGACCAACTCTCAGCAGGCAAGTGCTGTGTTCTGCACAGCCAGGCAGGCAGAGTAAATACTCAACAAACATGAGGGCTGAACCCAAGGGGGCTGCGGTGGGTGGGACCCGGAAACACTGATGTGAGGCTTCCTGCACCCAGATGGAGGCAGTGGGCGACCCTATGGCGGGGGTGGAGTCAGGAAGAAGGGGGAGGTCCGCAGGCTTGATAACCTGCCCACTTCCTCTGCCACCCAGCCACATCAAAGTGGGATAAACTGTTTCACTCATCTCCATGGCAACTGACTCCACAAGGCTGCATGGGTGGAGGGCCCAGCTCACCAAGTCCCTGTCATCTTCTCCCTGTGACCTTGCCAGGATCCACCTACTAAGATAAGACCACCCTGAACCCTCCTGCCCCCAGCAACGGGAAATCAAAGTAGGCCAGCATTATCCTCGCAGACTGCTGAGAGGGAGACACGACTATCCTCCCATTTTACAGATGAGGAAATTGAGGCTCCTATGACGTGAAATGTCTTGCCAAAGGCCCCACAGCCCCAGGGTTGTAGGGACCCCAAGATGGTCTTGTACCAAGTACTGGTAACCACCAAGTGATGTGCCTCAGCCTCCCCTACAGAGCTCAGGGCCTGGTCTCCCCTTCCCCCTACTGCCTCCCTCAGCTGGGTTACTGCAGGTGGAGCCACTCAGCAATGAGGCAAAACTATTACCCACCTGCCTTTACCAAATTACACCAAAGCACTTCCTAACTGGACTTCCCCGGTGGCTCAGCGGTAAAGAATCCGCCTACAATGTGAGAGCCGTAGGAGACATTGGTTCACTCCCTGGGTCAGAAGATCTCCTGGAGGAGGATAGGGCAACTCACTCCAGTATTCTTGCCTAGAGAATCCTGTGGACAGAGACAGTCCATAGGGTGGCAGAGTCAGACACGACGGAAGTGAGTTAGCGCAGTACAGCATAGCACTTTCTAACTAGCCCACCTAAGGGTTAAGGAGAAGAAGATAATGTGGTTGAATTTACTACTTGCTATTAATATTAATGAGGGGTCAGGTTCTATGAAATTAGAGGCTTACTTGTAGATGTGAGATGAGTGCTTTTTGTTCACTATAAAAGATAATGTCATGGAAGCAACCTAGATGTCCATCAACAGATGAATTGATACAGGAATTGTGGTATATAAATACAATGGAATATTACTGAGCTATATAAAAGAACACATTTGAGTCAGTCCCAATGAGGTGGATGAACCTAGAGCTTGGTGTACAGAGTGAAGGAAGTCAGAAAGAGAAAGACAAATATTGTATATTAACGTGTGTGTATGGAATCTAGGAGATCCAACCAGTCCATCCTAAAGGAGATCAGTCCTGGGTGTTCATTGGAAGGACTGATGTTGAAGCTGAAACTCCAATACTGAAACTCCATCTGATGTGAAGAACTGACTCATTGGAAAAGACCCTGATGCTGGGAAAGATTGAGGGCAGGAGGAGAAGGGGACAGAGGATGAGATGGCTGGATGGCATCACTGACTCAAGAAACATGGGTTTGGATGGACTCCAGGAGTTGGTGATGGACAGGGAGGCCTGGCGTGCTGCGGTTCATGGGGTCGCAAAGAGTCGGACACGACTGAGCGACTGAACTGAACTGAACTGAACGGAATGGAATCTAGAAAGATGGTACTGATTGAACCTATTTGCAGGGCATCAGTGGAGATGCAGACACAGAGAACAGACTTGTGGAAATGGTGTGGGAAGAAAAGGGAAGGACGAATGGAGAGAGTAGCATGGAAATATATACTATATGTAAAATAGACAGCCAGTGGGAATTTGCTGTGTGACACAGGGCGCTCAATCCAGTTCTCTGCGACAGACAACCTAAAGGGGGAGGGATGGAATGGGAGGTGGGAGGGAGGTTCAAGAGGGAGGGGACACATGTATCCCTGTGGCTGATTCACAATGATGTATGGCAGAAACTGGCATAACATTGTGAAGCAATTATCTTCCAATAAAACATTTTTAAAAAAGATAATGTCAAAGGGTTTTCTCCCCACTGTATGATGTTTCATTCCCCTATATGACGTTGACTAATTTTGTATCTAATTCTGCCATCTTTTCGTGGCTTAGATGAGAAATTTATTTCAGTTTCTGATACCCTTCTTTAAACTGCCTCTCCCACCTTCCTGGCTGGTTCCCTCAGTAACGAGTTGGAATGCATCTTTGACACAGGCTCACTATACATCTGTTTGAGTTTGAGGCTTTTTAACTGTTTGAAAAGGATTGTCTGGCATGAGCAAATGGTTTCCTATTTCGGTTCTGCTTCCCCTGGAAGAGGAGGCGTTGTTGGCATGGGCAGCCTGGCCTGAGCATCCCCCTCCACCACTCGCTTGGTCCCCAGCGTACCTGAGCCCTCACATGGTCCCAGGGGCAAGATCCAGGGGAAGACCCTCAGCAGTGAGTGGCTAGGGTTCCACGAGCCCTCACTGCTCTGAGTTCAAGGACTCTCACTCCATTTCCATCTCCAGCTGCTGCTCTGCTTGGCTCTCCTCTCCCCAATAGAACCCCGAGTCCCAGTGTCTGGGCCTCCCCACAGCCCGCCTCTCAGCTCCACATCTGTTCGCTGGGGGCTGCTGGGAGCTGAGTTCCTGCTCAGTTGCCCACAAAAACATCTCAAGGCATAGTGTGCGGGTGGCAGAGGGCAGCCAGCTGGTTCCACTTGAAATTGGGAAGCGGTCTCCCTGCACGCAGGTGACAGCCCTCCCCCGGACCCATTTCAAAAAGAATGTCATTTAGATCTTAGGCAGAAACTGAAGGTCCTGCCAAGACATTTGCATTTTAAATCCTTTCTGTCCTGTTACAGAAAAGAAGAAAAGCTTTGCCTTCTCATTAAAGGAATTCTGGTCACCACCAAGAAGCCCAGAAGCAATCTAGATCTGTTTGTTTGGGGGGATAGTGAGGAGGAAGGGAATGAAAGAGATTAAATTGATTTGTTCATTTAGGGTGCCGTGGAAAGCGAGGTTGGTCTACTTGTCTATTTATCACATGCCTTAGCACCTGTCTTTGTCCAGCCATTCTCCTGAGAGCCTCCCTGATTTCTCGATTCTTCCACCCAAGCCTCTGCCAGGAAGTGAGGCTCATGTAGTGCAGAGCTTTTGACTGAAGGACACCTAGCCTGTACCTATCCAGGCCCTTAGTGACTGTAATGACAGCTGAATGGTTGGGCAGACAGATCAGCTGATAGGTTGGAGGAAGATAGATTAGCTGATTGGTTGGGCAGACAGATAAGCTGATTGTGTTATGTGCTAAGTTGCTTCAGTGGTGTCAGACTTTTTGTGACCCTATGGACTGTAGCCTGCCAGGCTCTAGGCTCTTCTGTCCATGGGATTCTTCAGACATGAATACTGGAGTGGGTTTCCATGCCCTCCTCCAGGGAATAATCCCAAACGAGGGATGGAACCCCGCTTCTCTTACATCTCCTGCATTAACAGGAGGCACCACCTAGGAAGCCCCTGATTGGCTGTAAGTGAAGTCGCTTAGTCTGTCCAACTCTGCGACCCCATGGGCTGTAACCTGCCAGGCTCCTCCGTCCATGGGATTTTCCAGGCAAGAATACTGGAGTGGGTTGCCATTTCCTTCTCCAGGGGATCTTCCCCACCCAGGGATCGAATCCAGGTCTGTCTGCATTGCAGGCAGATGCTTTACTGTCTGAGCCACCAGGGAAGCTCTGTGGTGGAATCAAGCCCAACCTCATTGGTTGGGGGCAGACAAACCAGATGATCAACTGGGAAGGGAAGTCATACATTTCTCCAAAGCACTTTTCATATAAAGCTTCAGTCTGGAGCTTTCTAGGATCCATTAATTACTAGGGAATAAGATTCAGCACATCTGTTCTGTGTGTATTTAATGCCCATGATCAGACACTTAGATAGTCTGGGTACTAAACAGAGCCTGGGGCATATACAGATTTAAAAGAATAAAACAAAAATGGGATTACAACACACATAGTGTTGGGGGGCCTGCTTTTTTACTCAACAAGTTACTAAACGTCTTTTCATCTCAGTAACCTTATTTCTATGATACCATTTGACTTAGTTACTTATTTTGGGCTATGCTGGGTCTTTGTTGCTACTCCGGCTTTCTCTAGTTGCAGCAAGCAGGAGCTACTCTCGAGTTGCGCTGCGTTGGCTTCTCATTGTGGTGGCTTCTCTCGCTGCAGAGCATGGGCTTCAGGAGTTGCAGTTCCCTGGCTCTAGAGCACAGGCTCAGTGGTTGTGCCGCACAGGTTTAGTTGTTCCACAGAACGGGAGCTTTCCAGATCAGGGGGCAAACCCGTTTCCTGCATTGGCAGGCGGATTCTTAACCACTGAGCCATCAGGGAAGCCCTATGATCTCATTTTAAATGACTGAGTAGGATTCCACCAAATGACTCTGGTACAATATATTCAACTATTAATATGTACAATATTTAAGTTTTTTGGAATTGGCAGATTATTAAAAAGAATGCAGCAATGAACACCTTTGTAGCTAAACCTTTGCACATCCATAATTATTCATCAGGTTATAAACTTCCAGGAATGGAATTTCTGGGTGGAAAGATAATTATTTTTAATGCTTTAGAGAACACCCTCCCGCCCCACTTCCTGAGCAACACTGGTATGTTTGTTTTATTTTTAGGTTTACCAATTTGATAGGGGGAAAAGGTGTCTTCACTATTTAGTTCTGCATTTTCTTTCCTACTAGTGAGGGTGAATATTTTGGAGGGGTGTTGCTCAGCTGTTAATGGTTCTTTCTGGATGTGCTTGAATCATATCCTCGTATTGATACTTCCATTGGTGTGTTTGCTTATTTTTTCAATTGACAAAAGAACTCTTCATGGGCTTGATATATCATTTGTTGCAAATATTTTTCTTAGTTGGTTATTTACTTTCCACTTACGGTGGGTTCTGCCATAGAGAAGCTTTAATTTCATGCTCTCAAATCTGTCAGCCTTTTATTATTTGTGCCTTGGGTTGGGGGACACATTTGCCATCTGTTCTCCACTCCAGGCTCATATAACCTATTTTTCTTCCATTACTTTCATGGTCTTGATTTCCACACTTAAACATTTAATCCATCTGAAAGATATTTTTATGCTTGCATTACCACTCAATGCTTTTTGAGATAGAAGTTTAACCGATCCAATTCTCAGTCTGTCAATTATCCTAATACCATTTATTAAATGACCAATTTTTTCATTACTGACTTATGGATGCTTCTTTATCATATAATACATTTTTATACAGTTGATCCATTCTGAGACATTCTATTTCATCCCATTAATTTATCTATTCTTATACCAATACTGTACTATTTTAATAACAACAGCCTTATAGTACTTTTAAAGACCTAGTAGGGAAATATTCCTTTCTTACTTTTCCCTAAGAATACATAAATAAATACATAATAAATGCCACTGTAGAGCATTTATTCTGTTCATTAGACTTTACTTTGTCAAAATTTAAAAAACATTGGTATTTTTGATCACAGTTACATTTATTTCCATGATACTGGATGTTATTACAATATTGATTCAATCCAACAAAGTCTCTTAAATTCGTCATCCTTCAGTAAAGTTTGCTGTCTCTGTATAGGTTATTCACATTTCTTTCTTTATTTTATATTTTTAGTTGCTATTTTAAATTATTTTTCCCCGTTATGTTTTCTTATGAGTTGATGCTATTATATGAAAAAGCTCTTAGCTCCCTGATTATTAGTTTGACACTGCTTTGGGTGATTTCTCATAGTCTTGACAGATAAGCAATTGTTTGAACTCTGTGAAATTAAATTATCTTCTCTGGAAGAGGAAATATTCTTTCCTTTTGTCTTTTGGCATAGGCAAAATCATATAAGCATAAAGAGGAAGGTTGTTAATAATGGAAATGCTTCTAGTATTTCACTATGGGTTGTTACCTTATTAAGGACCCTTCCATATATTAATAGTTTCCACATATTAGAGGGGCTTTGAATATCAGGAATGGTTGTTGAATTTTTTTTTTAACTGAGATATTTTTATTCAGAATAGATACTGAATTTTATCAAATGTTTCAGAGGCATCTACTAGGACGCTTAAGTGACTTTATTCCTTTGAGCCACTGATATGAGGAATTACTCAAACGAGGGGCCACCTGTCAGTAAATTGTACTTGATTATGTTTTTCTTGCTCTTACAATAGCTTTGTTAGACCTTGTTTCCATGTTGGTGAAAGCAGTGGTCCCAACTCTTTTTGAACTTCCCTGGTGGCTCAGATGGTAAAGAATCTGCCTGAAATGCAAGAGACCTGGGTTGATCCCCTGGAGATGATCCCCTGGAGAAAGGAATGGCAACCCATTCCAGTATTCTTGCCTGGAGAATGCCCTGGACAGAGGAGCCTGGCGGGCTACAGTCCATGGGGTCGCATAGAGTCGGACACGACTGAGTGACTAACACTTTCCCTTTCCAGCCTTTTCTGGCACCAGGGACCGGTCTCATGGAAGACAATTTTCCCCCAGATTGGTGGGGGGGATAGTTTCAGGATGATTCAAGCATATTACACTTATTGATTCAAGCATATTACACTTTCTATTATTATTACATCAGTTCCACCTCAGATCATCAGGCACTGGATCCTGGAAGTTGGGGACCCCTGTGTTATGGCACCTGCAGTTTCTCAAGAACCCTGAGTACCACTCGCCCATACCTGTCATGGTGTCTGTCTACCTATTCATTCCTGGCACCAGCCACCTTCCCTGGCCAGAACCTAGTCCATCACACACGCATCCCCCTATCTGCTCTGGAGTAAAGAGAACAAACAAGGGCCTCTTGTCAACACTGTGGGGGCTTCTCTGTCTGACCTGGGCAACCTCAGAGACCAATCCCTTGGCAAACCAGAGCAGAGGCACAAGCCATGAGATGGGGTCTCCTTAACCTGAACCTCTGCTCAGCTCCCCCTGAGAATTCCTCCTGGAGTTCCTGCTGGTGTTCACGGCTTTCAGTCTTCTGATTTTGATGTAGACATGGAGCGTGAGTGCCGTATGAAGAGGGACTCCAAGGTAGTGAGGCGGGCCATGGATAGAGAGAAGCTGAGGGATGCGAGGTGAGGAGGGTCCTAGCCCAGTTTCAGAAGGGTGGGAAATCTCCTGACCTGTAGGGTCCCTGCCCCATGTGCTGGCCACCTCCACACTCACCTGGGGCCTTCAGTTCAGCATCGATGAAGGTGAGCAGTTCCTGGCAGATGCTACAGTAAGGAACGGGCCAGGTCAGGAATCGGTGGTAGGTTCTGGATGCTTTCAGAAGGAGGTCTGAGTCTGGCGGGAAGTGTGGCGTCTGGGGTGGAGAGGGAGCAGCAGGCAGAGAAGTCAGGTGAGAAAAAGTTCAGTGATGTTCCAGGGCAGACCTGGCTTCTTTCTGGAATGTTCCACCAAGAGGACACCTTTCCTGGCAGCAGTGTGTCCCAGGGAGAAGGCGGGCAGAATTGAAAGTTACCCACAAAAAGTGAGTTACAGACAGCCGGGTGAGATGGTGCCCAAGGATGTCTCTACGACAGGGGCCTGGCTTTCACCAAACAAAACAATTTACCAAATTCTGAAAAGCTGTCCCCTTGGAGGTCATCCTAAATGGGGCCACTGCTGCCATGGGATAGTCTTCAGGGCTAAATTGTCTTTATTTAAATATCCTCATGAGAGGCAAATGTTTATTCTTTGCAGTGGACTGACTCAATGTACATGGAGTCATCTGGTGCCACTGGTCTGGTGAACAGGGGGTGACCACACTGGGGGAACTGACCACTGGGGGTACAAAAGGAGGTGGACACCACATCTCTTAGCAGAATCTCTCTGTGACTGGGACCAGGCTGTGACTGCATCCCTTCCATGGGTCCCCAGATAGTCCCGGCATGATGGTGTCCATGGGGAGTCACTGGAGGTCTCTCAAATGGTCATCTGAAGCCATCAGAGGGGTAACACCCATCTGCAGTGTCATTGGTGGACAGTTTCTTTCGCTGTGCCTTTATCCTCGGAACTGTGAGGGCTCTGCCCCCCACCCCCAGGAGGCTGTTCTTCCCTTCCCTCCCCCGCAGCCCCCAAGGCTGGCCCATCCGGGAACTTACACAGAGGACAGTGGAGTAGAACAGCAGGGCCAGGGGGGCCAGGAGGTCATAGGTGCCCTTCTCTTGAACCTGTATGGAGGACAGGATGGGGAGCGGCTCACTCATGGGGTGTGCAACCCATTAAGTGAAAAGTAATCCCAGGACAAACTTTTAGAAAATAAAAGTTAAAAAAATCCCTCAATATCCTCCTTCCAAACTTAGCCACGGCTAATATTTTAACTTACTGCTCCCTACACCATGTTTCTCTATGTACTTTCCTTTGCAAAGTTGTAATCATTAGGTGTGTATTTTTATACTTCATGTCTTTTACATACAGTATGATAAATGGATTTCTGTCTTGCTACATCATCTCTAAGACCACCTTTTTCCCCCTCCTGGTTACACAGTTATCTATTATTTGTGTTGCATGTATGTTTTCCAGTTTGTTGTTGATCTTTTAATTTTGTGGAGTTTTTAAAAAGTCTTTATTGAATTTGTTATAATATTATTACTTCTGGTTTCTTTTTTATGTTTTGTTTTTTTGGTCACAAGGCATGTGGGATCTTAGCTCCCCGATGAGGGATCAAACCCGCATCCCCTGAATTGGAAGGCAAAGTCCTAACCACTGGACTACCAGGGAAGTCCCAATTTAATGGATTTTTTTTTTTAATGTACATAAATTACAGATGTTAACTTTTTCCTTTCTGGATTAAAAAAGTTAAAAAAAATTTTTTTTCCCATGTTTTCTGGCCACATCCTGCAACTTGCAGAATCTTAGTTCCCCAGCCAGGGATTGAACCCAGGCAACAACAGTGAAAGCACTGAGTTCTAACGACTGGGCCACCAGGGAACTCTCTAAAATTTTATAATGTATTAAATTTTGTTTCTACTCTTGGGTACTATTCATCATTTTTATTAGCTGTATAATACTCCTTCTGGTAGAGCTCCATAATTTATTAGCTTTGTTTTATACACTTGAAATTATTTGTTGCTATTCTAAGTACTCATGCAATGAAAACTTTTGTGCACACTCCTATAATTTGGATTATCTATCTATGACAGAGTTCAAGAAGTAGAATCAATGGTTCAAAGACTATAACCATATTTATGATCTTGGAAATATATTGCCAAACTGCTTTCCCAAAGAATTTTGCCATTTATAAATCTTTGTATGTATGAAAGTACCAGTTTCACCACACTTTTCCCTGCAAGGGTTATTTCAAAGTTTTTGCAAATTTGCTGGGCAAAAGCTGTGTCGTTATGGTTTTCATTTGCATTTATTTTATTATAACTAAGGCAACATTTTCCATATTGTTTACAAGTTCTGTTTCTTCTTTTATGAGTCATCTCTTTGATAGAGCTCACCCACTCCATCATAAACACACATATATACACACGATTTGGAATTCTTTGGTTAAAATGCTAGTGGTCTCCCCACTCATTGTGGAATTCATGGGGGCTAAAGAGGCAGAGAAAGGCACACCACCTCTGCTGTGGCCAGTGATGTCAGCAGGATGAAATTTAGAATTCTCCTCTTTTACCCTGAAGAGGCTACGTGTCCAGCACATCTGCTGCTCAGCTGGCCCCTTCTATTGGGTTAGTTAAAAAGTTCACTTGGGATTTTCTGTAAAAACCCACGTGAACTTTCTGGTCAATCCAATACAAAACCGTTCCCTATTGCTACACAGTGGTTGTTCCTTTATATTTGGGTTCATAAGATAAGCAGCCTTGAAGTGGTTTAGCCCTTCTAAGCTGGTCTGCTTGTGACCAGAGAAAGCATCAGGTAAATGGTGGTGTCAGAACTGGCCTTGAGTGTCTTGATGAACCAAGACTTTCTTCTTACAGGTAAAAAACCAGCTGAGAAAGACACGTGTTTTCTAATGTAGTCATGTGTTAAAAAAGAAAGAAGAAAGAAAGGAAAACTTTAAAAACTCTTATAATAAAGTCAGTCTCTGTAGGGACTTGTGGCTGCTCTGGAAGCCTAGCCCAAACCAGCTTTAAACCTACTCTTCTTTAAATCATAAAAGCCTATTTATTGAACTGTTGGGCTTCTCTGGTGGCTCAGTGGTAAAGAATCCGTCTGCAATGCAGGAGACGTGGGTTCAATCCCTGGGTTGGGAACATCCCCTGGAGGAGGAAATGCAACCCACTCCAGTGTTCTTGCCTGGAGAATCCCATGGATAGAGGAGCCTGGTGGGCTGCAGTCCATGGGGTTGCAAAGAGTTGGAAACAACTAAGCGAACAACTGAGCACGCACGCACATCGAACAGTTAGAGGAGGTCTTGGCTTACTTCTCCAATCAGATCAGTTTTCACTTTTGTGTTTTTGTTCTCATGGGACTTTTCGAGGAAAGGAATTTGGCAGAGATTTCTCTCTCCTCTGTAGTCAATCCTTTGACTTATAAGGAGTGGGTGGGCTAAGTCACTTCAGTCATGTCCAACTCTTTGTGACCCAGACTGTAGCCTGCCAGGCTCCTCTGTCCATAGAATTCTCCAGGCAAGAGTGCTGGAGTGGGTTGCCATTTCCTTCTCCAGGAGATCTTCCTGACCCAGGGATTGAACTGGCGTCTCTTATGTCTCCTACACTGGCAGGCAAGTTCTTTACCACTAGCGCCACCTGTGACATAAAAACACTGTCTGTCATAAGAAGCAGCGTAAACTTGGGCCCCTGGCTCATACAGCATGCATTCTTAGTGAAAGTACCATGTCCCTCTCCTGAGGACTTAGATCCACAAGCACTGCTGAAGCAGAGAACTCAGGCTTCCAGTGCCTCCAAGCCCCCTGGTAGTCCAGGCACCCTCGAACTGACCTTCAGAACATGCGTTCTAAGTCGCTTCTGTTGTGTCCAACTCTGTGCGACCCTATGGACTGTAGCCTGCCAGACTCCTCTGTCCATTGGATTCTCCAGGCCGGAATACTGGAGTGAGCTGCCATCCCCTCCTCCAGGGGTCTTCCTGACCCAGCAACTGAACCCATGTCTCTTATGCCTCCAGCTTTGGCAGGAGGGTTCTTTACCACTGAGCTACCAGGGAAGTCCTGTGGGGACCTATGTCTCAACTCTACAAGGCTGACCCAGTGCTGCCCTTCAAAGCCAAGCTGAGCCCTCACCTCTCGGGTCTTCTGCAGGATCTGCTCCAGGAGGATAAGGAAGTGGCCCGGGTCCCTGCTCACCAGCTCCTGCAGGCTCCAGCAGTTCAGACACAACCCAGCTGGAAACGGAGGAGAGGCCAGGGGTCAGTCAGCTCAGGGTTGGAGAGAATTGGGCATCCCTGGGGCTGCACTGGGGCATTACCTTCTGATGGAAGACTCTCAGAAAATTCTAGACCAACACACTGGACCCTATCAGGCCCCATCTAGATAATAGTAAGCTTCTTCCTACTGAGACAGGAGGTTCAAGTGACACAGAGGGGCTGGGATCTCCCTTAGAGGCCAAGGAACAGGCCACGACTCTGCTCCTTGTCCCTCCAGAGAGCATCAGCCTGCCCACAACCTCTGAGATGCAGGGAAGGGGGACAGGAGCAGAGACGGTTGGAGGAACAAGAACAGGTGCCCCACAAGCTCCATCCCAGGACACGAGGCTGAGTCTGTGACAGCCACGGGACCTCCAGGGACTATTGGGTGGTGGAGCCTGGGAAGGGGAAGCACCATTCATGTCTGCTTTAAAAGTGACAATTACTACTTTGTCACCCTGTAACTTCCCCAGATTTTTCTTAGTTTGTCAATCTGCTTCCCTGCAGCCAGTAAGGGTAAATCCTCAAGTTAAAGAGGCGGTCATGGAGGCCTGTGTGTGTGTGTGAGATAGGGGGGTGAGAGCAGTGTGGGCGCAAGTGGCCCCCTCTGTGTCTGAGCTCCTTCCAAAGTCCTGAAGGTCCTGAACACTGCATTCCTATGGTCACAGGTTTTGGTAACTTTTGCCAAAGTCGGATATCTTTGCATTCTTTAACTTAAAAATGGCCCCTCAATTCTGTAAACTTAGTCTCCTTAAAACCTGGGTGGGAGGCCAGAAGGAAGAAAACTGCCATTTATTGAGCACCTACTGTGTACCTTTAGTCATGTACGGATGGGAGAGTTGGACCATAAAGAAGGCTGAGCACCAAAGAGTTGATGCTTTTGAACTGTGGTGCTGGAGAAGACTCTTGAGAGTCCCTTGGACTGCAAAGAGATCAAACCAGTCAATCCTAAAGGAAATCCATCCTGGATATTCATTGGAAGGACTGATGCTGACGCTCCAATACTTTAGCCACCTGATGCAACGAGCCAACTCACTGGAAAAGATCCTGATGCTGGGAAAGACTGAAGGCAAGAGGAGAAGGGGGTCAGCAGAGGATGAGATGGTTAGACAGCATCACTGACTCCATAGACATGAGTTTCAGCAAGCTCCAGGAGATAGTGAAAGACAGGAAAGCCTGGTGTGCTGCAGTCCGTGGGGTTGCGAAGAGTAAGACACAACTGAGCAACTGAACAACAAAAACTGTACCTATAAGTTGGCAGGCTTTTCATACATCACCTCCACTGAGTCTCCCATCCTCTCCTTGGGAAGGTGGTTCCTGCTATTATTATTCCCATTTTACAGGCAAGGAAGTTGAGCCCTGAGAGGCTAAGGGACTTGCACAAGTTCCTACAGCCCATGAGAGTCAGCTGTAAGTCAGATCTGCTTAATTCCAAAGGCCAAGGAAAGCCTCTCTGAGAAGGTGACGTGTGAGCTGAGACTTGAATGAGAAGGAGCCAGATCTGCAGAGTTCTGAAGGATAAATCCCAGGCAGCAAGTGCCAAAGGTCCTGAAGTAGGGAGGAACCAGGTATATTCAAGGCACATGGATGTCTATCTCATAGGGTAGTTAGGGAGGCAAGTGAGATAGGGAAAATCTTTAAAAGCATAAGGAGATATTATAGTTAGGCACCAGCCTTGGAGACACAACTGCCCCAGTCTACAGATACCCCCGTTTCTCAGTCCTGGGGATCACATGACATGGAGAACTCCTACTTTCTGAAGGTCTGCCGAGATTCTCCATTGTTTTATGGGGAAGAGGAGGACGAGGCTCTGGAGAGAACTAGAAATCAGGTAAAATGGGAGAATTATGGGGAGGGCTGTTCATGGAGTCTTAGCTGCTTTTTTGAAATCAGCAGCTGTTTCTAAGCAGACCTTAGGGACATAGGCTTCCAGCACCCAAGGAGGATGAAGAAGACAGCATGGGGGAGAGGAGAAACGCCCGCCCCCTGACCCAGGGCAACTCTCCGTCAGGTGCCCTGCTGCCGAGCACCTGCCTAGGTGAGGTCCGAGTCAAGCAGACAGGGTTGGAACCAGAATCTGCCCGCCCGGGCCTGGCCCAGTGTTCCCTGCAGCCCCTCAATGGGCCTCCTCCCCGGCTCCCTGGGAACCTACCTGACCAGGAGGTGGAGCGGCGGCTGAGGCTGAGCCCATGCAAGCAGCGCTCCAGGGCGTGCTGGATGCGGTCCTCCGTGCATGTCGTGGCCCCTTGCTGCATCCTGAGTCATCGCCTGCGTGGGGGACAGACACTGGTCAGTCTGGAGACCCTCAGGCTCAAGGAGCACATGGCCGAGCAGGGCAGCCAGTGGAGACAGTGGGCACTCACAGCCCCGGGCCGTCAGTTGGCTGCCTCCAGGGCTGGACTGGCCCCTGGCTGTGCTGCTCAGAGAGGCAAGACAGGGCACTCGGGCCACCCAACAGCACAGGCTAGGGAAGTGAGGTGTCGGGGGAGGAGGGGAGTGGAGATGTGTGGGCCCCACAGGCAGGGGTGAGTGTCTCCAAGAGCCTGGGGAGTGCCCGGGACATGGACAGCCCCATTGCTGGGCAGGAGGACCTCAAAGGAAAAACCAGCATCACTTGGGGGACTTTCTTCTGAATTTCCAGGCTTGAGTCCCCCAGCCCCCAAGGACGGGCAGGCAGGGAGCCTGTTCCTGATGACCACATGGCAGAGATCCCCCTCAGTGTGTCAGGGGCCTCCCGCCTTCACAGGCGCCCCACCCCCAGCACACCATACCCTCTGCTTAGGTGCCCAGGCCCCAGGCACCCGGTCCTTTCCTGCCCTCACCTCCACTTTGGCTGTTTTTCTTTGCTTTCTCTGAGGCTTAGCAAAGTTACCAGTTACTCAAAGACCTTCCTTAGCTTAGTCTTTCAGAGAACCACCTTCTCTTTCCTGCTGATGA
The DNA here is from genome assembly GCF_002263795.3 of Bos taurus. Classification (NCBI taxonomy): domain Eukaryota; kingdom Metazoa; phylum Chordata; class Mammalia; order Artiodactyla; family Bovidae; genus Bos; species Bos taurus. Next base: position 28,382,177 of record NC_037346.1, read on the forward strand.
GGGACAGGGGTACTGAGCTCAGGCTGGAGGGCTGCTGAGGAGGAGATCTAAGAAGGGGTTTTAGTACCAGATGGGCAATGGTGCCAAGGGCCCCATTCTGAAAGCCTGCAGCAGGGCCAGCTTCACACTGAAGCATGGGCTCCTGGGTCCCCAGGGAAGCTGTGACAGGTCACCTAGTCAAGGAATAAGCCTGGTGTTTGGCATCAACAGACTTGGACTCAAATCTCCACTCTAGTATTTGCTAGCCACGCACTAGGCAATGTCTTTCACTTCTCTGTATTTCAGTTTACTTAGCTGTAAAATGGGTATGATAAGGGTACTAAGCCTCCAGGGCTGTTGGGGAAATTCAATGCCAGGGTGGATGCACTGAACAAGCTTTCAAGACAGGAAAGCGTTCCTGCTACAGTCTTTTCCGTGATCCCTCTTTCCTAGGGAATTTCCCTGCATTCACCCTGTCCAGGCTGACCCCACAGTTGGCCAGTCAGGCCAGGTCACAGAGGGAAGCAAAGGAAGCAGTTGTCCAGCTCTGTGGAACAGGGGATGGACCCGGAAACCACAAGCAGAAGCACAGAGCTCAGAGCTGAGCCATGCAAATGACATGCAAAGACGCAGGACATCCTGGCCTGGACCCAGTGGTCAGTTCACAGAAGCCCAGCAGGCAAATCCTCCCACTTCCCCAGCCAGGGAGGAACAAGACACCGAGGGAAACAGAAGCCCTTTGTGAGCAGCTCAGCATCACCTCACTTTAGCGATGTCCCTGGGATGGCGTGGGGGCAGGCCCCCCGGGAAGCAGTGCGCATGCATTCTTTCCTCCAGGGATTTACTAACCCCCACGCACTAAAAGTGGCCCCGCACTAGGTGTAAAGAATTCACCTGCCAATGCGGGAGACGCAAGAGACACGGGTTCAATCTAGGATACTAGGATGAAAAGCTGGACTGGAGCTATTTTGTTGATTCTTCACCTGGAGGGCCTCCAGCCTGGTAAGGGAAACAAAGCAGTAAGAGGCTAAAGACTGGACACTTTGTGGGGAAGCCAGAGGGAGCGTGGGCACTCTGTAGCACAGAGAGGTTAAACAACTTGCCTAAGGTCACGCAGCTAGGGGTGGCAACCCAGACAGTCTGGCTCTGACTGCTCCTTGGCCCAGTCAGATACAGTTGCTGGGAGAAAAATAACATTTTTTGTTACTACCGTGGCGAGTGTAGACTCAGTTAACTAACATGATCTTGCTTTAGGAGACCTCCATTCCCAGCACACGTGTCTATATTAGCTGCCCACCGCAGCCCTGCCTCCTCCAGGAAGAGGACCAGGACCCCCAGAAGCAAACAACCTCAGCTGGACTGAGTGATGACCACGATGGCTCAAGGGGCCCGGGTGTTCTCTCGCTCAGAGAAAAGGCAGAACCTGGTGTGTTCCTTTTCCCTTCGCTTAGTCATGTCTGACTCTTTGTGACCCCATGGACTGTAGCCTGCCAGGTTTCTCTGTCTATGGGATTCTCCAGGCAAGAATACTGGAGTGGATTGCCATTCCCTCCTCCAGGGGATCTTCCTGATCTGGGATCAAACCTGTGTCTCCTGCATTGGCAGGTGGATTCTTTATCACTGAGCCATCCCGGTGAACTAAGTTTAAAGGTCCCTCCATCCAATCCCTGCTGCAACAGACAAGCTGGCTGTGTCAGGAGGCAGGAATGAGTGCCCTCCGATGTCCCAGCATGTCTGATGCAGAGGCAGGACACAAACGCACATCCTCAGCCGACATCATGTCTGCCGCTGCCCCATCCTCAGAGCAGTGTCCTGGGCTGCTGACAGTGGACGCATGGACGCCGAAGGCTACTCCCCAGCACCCCGTCCAGTGCCACAGGGCCAGGCTTCTCCCTGTCTCTGGGCCCCAAGCGACTTTCCCATCTCCAGGCCTCCGTGTCTTCGGCTGCTCATTCAGAGACAAATCAAGACCTTATCCTTGAGGAACTAGGCAGTCTCCCTGGTACCCTGAGGCCATCTTGAGCTTGACCTGGCTCTTCACAGAGGCAGGACCTCCCTGAGGTGCTGGGTCCTGGGAGCCGAGGGATGGGAGCCTGGCCGGGGATCCTGGCTGCACTGGGGGGGTTAGCCCAGCACACTGCGGTTCACAGCCCAGCCCTCTGGCAAGCTCACTTCCGTCTGATGAGTCAGTCATCAGCCGCCTTTGGTGACTTGTCAGCAGAACTCCAGTGGCTTTGGGGCAGAGATGAAAGGGGAAGAGGGGGTACCTCTCCCTCCCTAGGATGATGACTTTTCTCAAAGGCTTGGTGGGCAAGGCCTGGCTTCCCTTGGCATCCCCCTACCAACCCCCCAGCCCTCAGCCCTGCCACCTTACTACCAGGAGGTCAAGTTGTGAAATTCCAGCTGCTGCCAGGAATGGGAATTGCCCCCCTCTTTCACCCTCAGTGGGGTAGTGTTGAAACACTCAACAACAGGGCCTGCCTCCACCTCTGAGTTCCTCTTCTGAGCCAGTAAGGATGAGTCCTCACTGGGGACCTGAGCAGGACAGTGAGGCCAGTGAGGTCTGATGGCTCAGGGGTGTGGGGAGCAGGTGCTGGAGGGCAGAGGGAAACCACCTCTTCTCATGATGACATGACCCCACGATGCAAGACAGGAGGCGCCTCCCCTCATGGGCAGGGTCGGCCTGGTTTCCTGATGCAGCCCCACATGTGGCCATGAAGAAAGGTTCTTTTCTTGAGGGATTTAGTGGAAAACAGCAGAATTGTGGAGTCTACATCTCCTAGAGAGGGAAGTATGGGCCTCCAGGCTCTGGCAACACTCCACACTGCTAACTTTGTGTTCTGGAATATTCCAGGCGCACGTTTTGAAGACTTACTCCCAAAGGTGGACATATGAGAAACACCAAGGCCTGTGGTGCTGGGCTGGCCCCACTGCTTTGGTCCTGGGTCACCCCTCCCTCTCCCCCTTCCTATGGTCGTCTGAGGCTTCATCTCCCTTCTGTATCACCAGTCTCCTCCTCATGTCTCTTCATAAGGCAGAATCTCTTCTTTGAACTAATTTGTAAAAATTTCATTTCCAATACAGGAAGGATATACCAGAAACCAAGGAGACTGGGGTGAGATGGAAGGGGTAACGGAATGAGATGGGGGGTAAGGAGGAGTAGCTCTTCTCTGAGGAGACCTTCATACATGGCTTCAACTCTTGGAACCATAGCAATATTTTACATATCCCAAATGAAATAAATAGAGGACTTCCCTGCTGGGCCAGTGGCTAAGACTCTGCGCTCCCAGTGCAGGGGGCCCAGGTCTGACCCATGGTCAGGGAACTAGATCCCACATGCTGCAACTAAGACTCTGTGCAGCCAAATACATAAATAAATTAAAAAAAAATTTTTAATGAAATCAAACCAGGATCTGGGGAGGAGTGGGGGGAAAAAGTAGGAACCAAACAACCAAACAACGAATTACCTTAACTACTATTAAATGATTAGTAGAACCACACTGTAAGGAATGGGAATACAGAAACTAACCTGAGTAAAACAGGAAAACAGTACTTAGTGGAAAACAGAACTTCCACTGCATACTGTAAGGCTAAAGACAAAAAGAACCATATATGAATACTGCGTTCTAGTTACTAAACTTGCTTCTTATAGAGATGTGGGTTATAAATCCTGAAACTCCTTCATGTGTATGTTGGGTGTGTGTATGCTCAGTCGTGTTTGACTCTGTACGACCCCATGGACTGTAGCCCACCTCCTACTACTGTAACCCACTGCTTTGTCCATGGAATTTCCCAAGCAACAATACTGGAGTGGGTTGCTGTTTCCTTCTCCAGGGGATATGCCCGACCCAGGGATCAAACCTGTGTCCCTTGCATTCCTGCACTGCAGGCGGATTCTTTACCACTAGCACCTGTATGCTAGGACCGAACAAATTTGCAAACAGATCACACATATCGAGAGCCAGTTTCTTACTGTTAGAGAAAGAAGTTACAGACAAGGAAAGGGATAAGTCTAGAATGAACCAACTTCTGGTGTAGGACTGGAATTGGAGAAATCAGTATCAACTCATGGGTTTTAATGTCTACTCAGAAAGATATGTATCTGTTCAGTTGCTCAGTCGTGTCTGACTCTTTGCGACCCCATGGACTGCAGCATGCCAAGCTTCTCTGTCCTTGACCATCTCCCAGAGCTTGCTCAAACTCATGTCCATTCAGTCAGTGATGCCATCTAACCATCTCGTCCTCTGTCATCCCCTTCTCCTCCTCCCCTCAATCTTTCCCAGCATGCGGGTCTTTTCCAATGAGTTGGCTCTTCACATCAGGTGGCCAAAGTATTAGAGCAACAACAACAGATGGACACATATAGAAGTGAAAAAATCATTTGTGTGGACTATGAATTAATATGCATACCTATATTTTCTAGCTCTGACTGTTGAGAGAGCCTAGAAACAATGACTTCCCAGTAATGATAAGCACCCCCAGCACCCAGACTTTGGTTTCTAAATATCATTTTCCAATCAAAGGAACCAAGGCTTCCTAGACAAACAGCTGATTTTAGGATTGGGGCAGGAAATACAGAAGATAAATCTGGAGGCTTGGTACATCTTGTAGAACCAGAAAATAAACCAATATTTAGAAAAAGATGTGTGCATGCTCAGTTGTGTCTGACTCTTTGTGACCCCATGGACCGCAGCCCACCAGGCTCCTCTCTCCATGGGATTTTCTAGGCAAGAATACTGGAGTGGGTTGCTATTTCTCCCTCCAGGGTATCTTCCTGACCCAGGGATCTAACTTGTATCTCCTGTGGCTCCTGCATTGGCAGGCAGATTCTTTACCACTGAGCCACTGATGGGGAATGTTAAAAGGCACAGGAGCCAACTTACAGGAGCTTCCAATGGTCAAAGCCAGGATAGTCTGAACAACTAAATAATGAAGGTGTTGGATAATAATTCACAGGATGAAATAAATACCCATAAGTCTACACTAATGTCATAAAGTATAAAGTAAAAAAATCAATAAATGGAAGAGAAAGTACAGGTCTTCTTCACAAAAGAATTCTAGTTAATAAATGTGACAGGAATGAGAAAAATACAAAATGACCATTACACCAACACCACAGTTCTAATTATTACAGGCAAGATCCACCAACAGATACTAAAATCTGTGAGTGAAAATCTGAGAGAAAACAAGATATGTGCATAGTTTTTGAGTATTTTCCCCAATAAACTGATCAATTACAAGAAAAAATAATGTCACAGTAGAGAAATCCAGCCCTGCTTTAACTTCATGACTAAATTTAATATCACCAATAATAACACGTGTCAACATCACGTATCCTCCCATATCCTGATTCAAGTCACTACAAGAGACACAACATCACTTCTGTGGGATTCTTGCCAAAAATTCCCAACCACACAAACCAAATCATGAGTAACCATTCAAAACCAAACGTAGGGACTTCCCTGGCGGTTCAGTGGTTAAGGGTCTGCACTTCCAAGGCAGGGGGCACAGGTTCGAGCCCTGATGGGGTAGTAAGATCTCACATGCCTCAGAGTGTGGCCAAAACAAACAAACAAAACAAAAGAACTGAATGCAGACAAATTACACAATATAATTTACCAAAGAGTCAAGGTCATAAAATATAAGGGAAGACAGTAATTGTCACAGACAGGAGGAGACTAAGGAGACACAAAAACTAAATGTGATGTGGGGTCCTGGACTAGATTCTGGAACTGAAAGGGGATGTTAGGGGACACTGGCTAGAATTCAAGTACGGATGTGGATCACTATCATTTCCTGGTTTGGATAATTGCACCACGTCATATAAACTGCTAACGTTAAGGGAAGCTTGGTGAAGAGTATGTTGTTGCAGTTGTTGTTTATTCGCTAAATTGTGTCCGACTCTTTATGAGCCCATGGACTGTAGTTTGCCAGGCTCCTCTGTCCATGAGATTTCCCAGGCAAGAATACTGGAGTGGGTTGCCATTTCCTTCTCCAGGGGACCTTCTTGACCTAGGGATCAAACCCACGTCTCCTTGGCAGGAGGATTCTTTACCACTGAGCCATCTGGGAAGTCCTGGTGAAGGGTATACCTGGGTCTATACAATGCTTTAATAGTTACCTAGGCTTTACATAACCTTTATATATCTTTCCAAGTGGGTATGCAAAGCTTCACTGCCCTTCATGAACTTGATTAGATTTAATGAACAGTCACAGGTCCTAATTACTTGTGGGTGGACCAGTGCAGAACTGGCTGCCTCAAAATCCCCTAACCCCATGTTCCTAAACTGGAGTTGAGAATCTCTAGGGTTTTTAGAGGGTCTCTGAGGCCTTTCTGGAAGAATGCTTAAACTGTATTTTCATTTTGATGGCAATTAGGAAAAATTAGTATTTAATAGTTAATACAAGGCTGAAGCTGAAGCTCCAATACTTTGGCCATCTGATGTGAAGAGCTAATTCATGGGAAAGACCCTGATGTTGGGAAAGATTAAGGGCAGGAGGAAAGGGGGGCGGCAGAGGATGAGATAGTTAGATAGTACCACCAACTCAGTGGGTGTGAATTTGATAGCGGAGAACAAAGGAGCCTGGCGTGCTGTAGTCTGCGGAGTCATAGTCAGACACTACTTAGCAACTGAACAACAACATTAATATATTCTGGAATATCTTGATAACACTATGACCAAATGTTACCATAAAATGTTGACGCATTTGTTTCTATCATCAATTTGGTGTCCCCTAAAGGAACAGTGTTGTTAGTGTCTGGGAGAGCTCAAGGTTGTACATAATGGGTTAATAAATGAAAAATATTTAGAACAGTGCCTGGTACATAACATACATTCAATAAATGTGTTCAATTAGCTATCAGGGTGCTTTCTCAGTATACACATTTCAACTCTAGGTGGCTTTGAGGTCAGGCTAAGAAAACACTCCCTGGATGACTCTGATGTACAGTAACATTTTCTATTTTACAAATACACTCATCCCCACATCCCCACCACACACATGCATCATACACTAGACCATGAGACTAGAAAGGCCCCTTATAGACCATCTAGTGCAACTCTCCCATTCTACAGACAAGAAAATGGGGGCTCTGAGCAATGAAGGACTTGCTCAGATTAGAGAGTGGCAAATCTCATATGATCCAGCAATCCCTCTCGTGGGCATATATCCAGACAAAACTATAACTGGAAAGGATGCATGCACCCCCTACATTCATAGCAGAGCTGTTCACAATAGCCAAGACATGGAAGCAACCTAAATGTCCATCTACAGATGAATGGATAAAGAAGATGTGGTACATATATACAACGGGATACTGCTCAGTCATAAAAAAGAATGAAATCATGCCATTTGCAGCAACTTGGATGGAACTGTAGATTATCATACTAAGTGAAGAAAGTCAGAAAGAGAAAGACAAATCAATGCCATATGGTATCTCACTTATATGTGGACTCTAAACTATGACACAGATGAACTTATCAATGAAACAGAAACAGACTCACAGACATAGACAATAGATTTGTGGTTGCCAAGGCAAAGTGGAGTAGGGGAGGGATGGAGTGGGAGTTTGGGATCAGTAGATGCAAACTATTATATAGAGCCTAGATAAACAAGAAGGTCCTACTGTAGAGCACAGGGAACTATATTCAATATTCTGTGATAAGCCATAATGGAAAGGAATATAAAAAGGAATTTATATACATATATGTGTATATATATAACTGAATCATTTTGCTGTTCAGCAGAAATTAATACAACATTGTAAATCAACTATTCATCAATAAAATTTTAAAGAAAGTGGTGAATCTATAACTAGAATCTGAGTCCAGAACCTCAGGACAGTCATGCAACCCTCCGGATTGAGTGAGAATCAGACACTATTGTGCGGCAGTGAGTGACCTCTGCTCCTCTCCTCAAGGTTAATTTTAGAATTCTTTTTCAAATTTATTCCAGAGTTTTGGGGCTGTGTAGATATTCAACTACTCCTGGGTCAATTTTGCAAATTTAAATTTTCGGATGGTATCATTCATCTTAGTCAGATTTTTAAATTTCTTAGCAAGGATCTAGGTCTAGAATTCCTATATATTTTTAAAATTTATTTTTGAATCTTGCGATTTTAGCTCCTCTCTTAATCTGACTATTGTAATATTGTTTTCTCTTAAAATAAGAATCCAGATTTGTGTTAGAAATTTTCACACATCACAATTCCTGAAATAATTATTTTTGAAATTTATAGTAAACATAATAACTACGATAATTATAGTTTTTTTTTTCCTGAACAGCGGCTTTAAGTTCAGTTTATTTCATTGCTTGCTGTTTTGTTTTGTACCATGGTCGGGAAGATTCCCTGGAGAAGGAAATGGCAACCCACTCCAGTACTCTTGTCTAGAAAATCCCATGGACGGAGGAGCCTGGTGCAGGTTACTGTCCATGGGGTCACAAAGAGTCGGACACGACTGAACGACTGCACTTACTTCACTTATCCTTATCTACGAGTTCTTAATTTTAATTCATTTGTTGCTCAGCCACGGTATTTCGAGTAACTCCAGGAAGAGTGTGTGGGTGAGGAACTTTCTGAGGCTGTATGTGTCATGTGTCATTCATGGAGGCTTACTATGAATTACAGCTTTGCCAACTATAGGACTGGCATAATGTATACTTCTTCACCCTCAAATTGTTTATAGAAAGCCAAAATAATGAAATGAAAAATGGCTACCACAAATAAGAGAATCAGATAAGGTGGCTGCATACAAATTAAAGTAGAAGTTAGTATCATTCAGACACACAAAAAACAGAAATGGTGTTGGAAAGAGACCCACCTACACAGCAACAAAAAGAATAAAATAAGAGAAAATAAGCTTTTAAAATCTGCAGGAATTCAGTGAAGTAAAACTTTTGAGGAACACAAAGGAAGGCAAATAAACAGAAATGCATAACCTTTCGGTAGACAGGAAAATTCAGTATCATAAAGAATTAATTCAAAATGAATCAGAGAATGAAACGTAAAGAGTTTAAACTGCAAAACTCAGAATAAAACAGGAGGAACACTTCATCACATTAGCTCTGTCAATGAGTTCTTGGAAAAGACACCAAAGCACCGGCAATAAAAGGGAAAAATAGATAAACTTGACTACATTAAAATATAAAACTCTTGCATCAGAGGGAAAAATCAACAGAGTAAAAAGGCAGACTACAGAGAGGGAGAGGATATTTGCAAATCGTTTATGTCTAACAAGAAGGTGATATCCAAAATATACAAGGAAGTCTTGCAACTCAACACAACAAAAAACCCAATTAAAAATGGTCAGAGGTCTTGAATAAACATTTCTCCAAAGATACACAATTGGCCAATAAGCACATGAAAAGATGCTCAACATCACTAATCACTAGGGAAATCCACATCAAAACCACAATGAGGTACCACTGCACACCCATTAGCATAGTCATTATGAAAAACAAAAATAAGTGTTAGTGGGGGTGTGGAGCAATTGGAACCCTTGTGCACTGCTGGTGGGAAAGTAAAATGGGACAGCCACTATAGAAAATGGCACGCTGATTCCTCAAAAAATCAAGAATAGAATTACCACATGATCCAGCAATTCCACTTCTTGGCATATACCCCAAAGAACCGAAAGCAGAGACCGGAACATATTATTGGACACCCATGTCCACTGAAGCAGTATTCACAATAGCCAAATGTAGAAGCCATCCATGTGTCCACGGACAGACTAATGGATATCAGACGTGGTCCGCACATACAATGGGATAGTATTCAGCCTTAAAAAGGAAGGAAGCTCTGTCACGTGCTCCATCGAGGAAGAATCTTGAGGACATCACGCCAAGTGAAATAAGCCAGTCACAAAAAAACGCTGTATGGTTCCACTTCTATGAGTCTCTAGAGTAGTCAAATTTGTAGAGACAGAAAGTTCAATGGTGGTTTCCAGGTGTTCAGGAAAAGGGGCGGGGGTTATTTCATGGGTATAGAGTTTTAGTTTTACAAGATGAAAAGAGTTCTGTAGGTCAGTTGCACAGCAATGTGAAAAAACACTACGAAACCATACGCTTAAAAATAGTTACAGTGGTAAAGTTTATGTCATAAGTATTTTACTGCAATTTTTAAAAACAGTGAGAAAAAAAGAATTAATCGATATTTTTGTGATATTAGATAAATTAACCGACATCTTTGTGATATTAGATAGGAACATCAATTGTCTATCAGTTTCAGCCTAGAGAACAGGAGAGAAGGAAAGAGGACAGACTGCCTACCACTGAGTGGCTGTTCCATGTCAGGTCCCAGGCTTGGTACTCCCCTGTGACAGTCTAGTTTAATGATCACAATCACCCCACGGCATACTCACAGTTATGTACAATTCCTGCAGCTCAGGGAGGGTGAGCCGTTTACTTGGACAAATTCCCGTGGTCATCGTTCTTATAGCCTGAGCTGTAAGCACAGCCCACCTTGGCTGTACTCCAGAGCCCACGCCATCGCCTACACCGTGTTTGCAGGAAGTTATCTCCACTGTGTTCTAGACACCCAAAGGGCTGGGTACATGGTTTCACCTCAGTGTTATCATATGAGGCTTCCCTGGAAGCCATCTTGCACAAAAATTGCCTAAATCCTCATTGTCAGTGATTCATTCTCCCTGGGTTAGGGTGGTGGCTCACTTCCTCTGTAGTCGCTTATTTTTCAAGAACGTAAGATTCCTGGAGGGACATTTAGCCAACAGATGGGTCTGTGACGGCAGTGACGGTGGACAGAGGGCAGCAGAACGGCTCTAGGGCCGGGAGAGCGAGGATGTGTGAAAAGGTAGGTGGTGGTGGCATGGGAGGGCAGGGGGCGGATGTAGGGGAAGTGTGCCAAAAGGAGCCAAGAGGGCAGAGATAAGCCTTTGCCTACTTCCCACCTTAGCTCACACTCTTCTTTACCAAGGAAAGGGCACAAGGATTCCCAGGAAGACCAAGTTGTGGTTCAGACCAAGAAGAGATGGGATGAAGAATGGAGGAGAGAAGAAGAAAGATGCTAACAGGTTGCAGCACTGACTCCTGTGCTTAGGGCTTGAAGCCTTGAGCTCATTTACTCTGAATAACCTCATAAAACTCTGAACATACAAGGAGGAGGCAAATGCAGTCCCTGGTAGCTAAATGACCTTCCCAAGATCATATAACTGCAAGCAGTTTAGGCAGAATTTGAACCCAGGTCCATCTGACTCCCTTCTACCCAAGTAATCATCTGGAAGAATACTGAAAGACAGTAAGATGCATTATATTGCCTTTGTATGTAATACTTATAACAGCAGTTAATGCTAACTGAGGGCTTACTATGTGCCAGGCACTGTCTAGGTGTTTTCAATAAATTAATTCACTGAATCCGTATGAGGTAGATACACTCTTTCCCCCATTTTCCCATTTTACAAATGAAGAGACAGAGCTTTCTCTCCCTGGTAAGTGAGGCATGTCTTGTCTTGGCATGATCTAGGCAATTTAGCTTCTCTGTATACATAAAGGAGCTGGAGATGGGTAAACAGAAATTACTGCCAAGATGGGGAACCAAAGACAGACTATAAGAATGTACCAAGGCATAGACCCCAGGCAGCAACCAAATTCTATGGATTCCTGGGCTAAACCGTGGGCACCTGGCCTTGGAGACTGTTTAATCCCGTGTGTGTGCTAGTTGCTTCCGTTTATGTCCGACTCTTTGTGACCCTATGGACTGTAGCCCACCAGGCTTCTCTGTCCATGGGATTCTCCACAGAAAAACACTGAAGTGGGTTGCCATGCCCTCCTGCCATGCCGTCTTCCCAAACCAGGGATCAAACCCACATCTCATTACATCTCCTGCTAATGCAGGTGGATTCTTTATCACTAGCACCACGTGAGAAGGCCCTGTTTAATCCTGCCGCCTTTCAAATTCAGAGCCTGTCTTGTTTGCCAGCAAACGCTCACAGAGTAATAAAACAGCAAATGAATGCAAATGTAGAAACTCCAGAAAGGCCAATTACACATATACTGGCAGATTTCTGATTTTTTTTGGATGTGGAAAAAGACTGTGGTTGTGACAAATTGCATTCATTACAGCTGCTCACTTTCTGCAAAACCATTTCCAGTTTGTAAAACAGACACGAATATTTCATAGTTTTGGGCAGAGAAGATTTTAGGGAACACTGAGACCTCCAGATCCTCTGCCATTGAAATAAATTTGAGACAGATTGTCTAATTCATTATCTCATCCCTTGAACATCTTTTTTTCCCTCTCAGGATGAAGACCACTTACCGCCAATCTTCTCTCCATTAATCACCAGCAGGTGATTGCTCTCAGTCACCAGCATGCCCATCTTCTTCAGCCTCCTTTTTATGCTCTTTCAATTTTTGCCCAATTAGATATGAAAAGTCTCTCTCCTTCTCTCTATTCCATTCATGAATGGTGGTGGTGGTTTAGTTGCTAAGTTGTGTCCGACTCTTGCGACCCCGTGGACTGAGCCCGCCAGGCTTCTCTGTACAAAGGACTTTCCAGGCAAGAAGACTGGAGTGGGTTGCCATTTTCTTTTCCAGGGGATCTTCCAAACCCAGGGATTGAACCTGGGTCTCCTGCATTAGCAGGCGGATTCTTTATCAACTGAGCTACCAGAATATGATTTGTTAGTTCTGGCCAGACTGTCATGAGGTACCCCAACCCCTCCCCAACCACAGGTGGTGTCTGAGAAAGCCAAGTAGGGAGCCAGGTCTTATATCGACACTGGTAGTAATAAGCCCCCTCCACCTTCACTTCTCAGTGGAGACCACTGGGAAGCCTGGATTTCCAGCCCCAACAGACAGTAAGAGTGCCTCCTCCCACTATGTGGTGGTGTCAGAGGAAGCCTAGTGAAGGAGTCAGGGCATTCACTACTACCCAGTGGCAATGAGGTCATTTCCTCCACCCCAGGTATCAATGTGCTCAGTCACTTCAACTGTGTCTGACTCTTTGCGACTCTAGCATGCGACCTGCTAGACTCCCCTGATTCTCCAGGGAAGAATACTGGAGTGGCTTTGCCATGCCCTTCTCCAGGGGATCTTCCCAATCCAGGGATTGAACCTGTGTCTCTTAGGTCTCCTGCACTGGTGGGTAAGGTCTTTACCACTAGCGCCACCTGGGAAACCCATTTGGTATCAGTGGAGCTACGATGGAGAAGGAAATGGCAACCCACTCCAGTATTCTTGCCTGGAGAACCCCATGGACAATGGAGTCACAGAGAGTGGGACATGACTGAAGTGACTAAGCAAGCACGGAGCTATGATGCACCCTTGCCCCTCCCAGCAAGGGAGGTATCAGTGGAGGCCTATTTGTGAAGCCAGAATTCCCACTCCACCCAGTGGAGAAGGAAATGGCAATCCACTCCAGTATTCTTGCCTAGAGAATCCTGTGGACAGAGGAGCCTGGTGGGCTGCTGTTCATAGGGTTGCACAGGGTTGGACATGACTGAAGTGACTTAGCAGCAGCAGCCAGTGGTAATACGGACGCACCTTCTCAATGTCAATGGAAGCTAAGCATGGAACCTAGATTTATACCCTCTGCTAAGTCACTTCAGTCGTGTCCGACTCTGTGCGACCCCATAGACGGCAGCCCACCAGGCTCCCCCTGTCCCTGGGATTCTCCAGGCAAGAACATTGGAGTGGGTTGCCATTTCCTTCTCCCAGATTTATACCCTCACCTGGCAGTAAAAAGGTGGTTCTTTCACCCCAGCCCCCAGCCCTGCCCCACTTTCCCTTTCAGGAACATGTTGGAGAGAAAGTCAACAAAACAGATTTAAATAAGAGGTTTAAATAAGATCCAGCATCTTATAACTCTTATAAAAAAATACCCCAAATGTCCAGATTGCGACAGAAAGTAACTAGTCACATCAAGAATAAGGAAGATCCTAAATGAATAAGAAAAGGCAATCAGTAGATGCCAACCCCAAAATGACAGACATTAAAAATATCTGAAAAAGATTTTAAAGCAATAATCATTTAAAATGCTTCCGTGAATGATTATAAACACATGAAAACTAGAAAAGTCTCAGCAAAGAAATATGAGGTAAATTAAGTACCAAATGGAACTGAAAATATATAATAACTGAAATAAAAAAAGCTCAGTGGATGAGTTCAACATCAGAATGGAGGGGACAAAGAAAAGAACCAATGAACTTAAATACAGAACAATAACATTATCTGATCTGAACAATAGAGAGAAAATCAAATGAAAAATGGACAGAGCCTTAAGGAAATGTGGCCATACAAACAGCTCTAACATTCTTATCATCTGAGTCCCAGTGGTAGAGGACAGAGCTAAAAAAGTACGCCAAGAAATAACGGCTGAAAACTTGGCAAATTTGGCAAAATACATAAAACAACAGATTGAAAAAATTGTGTGAATCCCAAACAAAATGGAGCCAAGAAATACGCACCAAGACCCAACACAATCAAACTTTGAAAAACTAAAGAGAAAAGAAAAATTTTAAAAGTGGCAAGAGAGAAACAACATCTTCTCTGAGAAGAAAAAATAATTCAAAAGACAGTGGATTTCTGGGCTTCCCTGGTGGCTCAGTGGTAAAGAATCTGCCTGCCAATGCAGGAGACATGGGTTCAATCCCCAGTTCAGGAAAAGCCCACATGCCATGGAGCAACTAAGCCTGTGCACCACAACTACTGAACCTGGGCACCACAAGTAAGAGAATCTGCGCCTCGCAACAAAAGGCTCCACGTGACACAACTAAGACTCAGCACAGCCAAATAAATGAATGAAAGAGTACTGAATAATTGAACAAAAACTCTTTATCTAAAAAATATAGATAAATCATAATAGCCTCAAACTGAAAACAACCAGATCCACCAGTAAGAGAATGGATAAACCAATTATTTGATATATTTCTATAATCCATTACTACTTGGTGATGGAAGGAATTAAAAAGAGCAAATTACGAATGTGTGTAACATGGATGAGTAACAAAAATGTGTTGTGCAAATAGTCTGGACACACACAAAACAGATATTCTATGGTTCCATTTAAGTTTTAGAACAGGCAAAACTAATCTGTAGTGAAATAAATCAAAATAGTAGTTGTCCCTGGAAGGCTTAATAAGGAGAGATGACCAGGAATGGGCATGAGAAAACTTTCTGGGATGATGGAAATATTCTGTATCTTGATAGAAGTACAGGTTACATGGGTGTATGCATCTGCTGTAACCCATCAAACTGTACAATAAAACTTGGACATTTCACTATACGGTGAACCAAAACCCAGGGACTTTTCTGGTGGCCCAGTGGCTTAAGACTCCGAGCTCCCAATGCAGGGGCCCTGGGTTCCAGCCCTGATCAGGGAACTAGATCCCACATGCTGCAAAGAAGAGTTCGCATGCCACAACTAAAGATCGCGCATGCCGAAACAGAGATCAAAGCTCCCGTGTGCCGGCACAACCAAATAAATAAATAAATAACATTTTTTTAAAAGTACCTCAATAAAAATATTTTAAGACTCACACTATATATGTGTCTGGAATAAATCTTGAAAGCTTTCTTAGCCTGACCAGCTACCTGTGAAGGAGGAAACAGAACAGGCTCTATCTTGAAAGCAGGACTCCATCTTGGGCCACACTATGGACTTTGAGCTATTTGTCCAGTATCTATGGAAACGACATGCCAACTGGAAAACCAGGCCCCGGGAAGGAAGAGCCCCAGGGCTCTCTGTAGCTAAAAGAATACCCCAATTATCTGTGTAATTGAATAGAATCATACATTCTATTATGCTTACTGGGGTATGACCACAGGCCTATTGATAATTGTCCACTGTTAACAACTTGGCTGGATCATGGAAAAAGCAAGAGAGTTCCAGAAAAACATCTATTTCTGCTTTATTGACTATGCCAAAGCCTTTGACTGTGTGGATCACAATAAACTGTGGAAAATTCTTCAAGAGGTGGGAATACCAGACCACCTGACCTGCCTCTTGAGAAATCTGTATGCAGGTCAGGAAGCAACAGTTAGAACTGGACATGGAACAACAGACTGGTTCCAAAGAGGAAAAGGAGTACGTCAAGGCTGTATATTGTCACCCTGCTTATTTAACTTATATGCAGAGTACATCAGGAGAAATGCTGGACTGGAAGAAACACAAGCTGGAATCAAGATTGCCAGGAGAAATATCAATAACCTCAGATATGCAGAGGACACCACCCTTATGGCAGAAAGTGAAGAGGAACTAAAAAGCCTCTTGATGAAAGTGAAAGTGGAGAGTGAAAAAGTTGGCTTAAAGCTCAACATTCAGAAAACGAAGATCATGGCATCCGGTCCCACCACTTCATGGGAAATAGATGGGGAAACAGTGGAAACAGTGTCAGACTTTATTTTCTGGGGCTCCAAAATCACTGCAGATGGTGACTGCAGCCATGAAGTTAAAAGATGCTTGCTCCTTGGAAGGAAAGTTATGACGAACCTAGACAGCATATTCAAAAGCAGAGACATTACTTTGTCAACAAAGGTCCGTCTAGTCAAGGCTATAGTTTTTCCTGTGGTCATGTATGGATGTGAGAGTTGGACTGTGAAGAAGGCTGAGCGCTGAAGAATTGATGCTTTTGAACTGTGGTGTTGGAGAAGACTCTTGAGAGTCCCTTGGACTGCAAGGAGATCCAACCAGTCCATTCTGAAGGAGATCAGCCCTGGGATTTCTTTGGAAGAAATGATGCTAAAGCTGAAACTCCAGTACTTTGGCCACCTCATGCGAAGAGTTGACTCATTGGAAAAGACTCTGATTCTAGGAGGGATTGGGGGCAGGAGGAGAAGGGGATGACAGAGGATGAGATGGTTGGATGGCATCACTGACTCGATGGACATGAATCTGAGTGAACTCCGGGAGTTGGTGATGGACAGGGAGGCCTGGCGTGCTGCGATTCATGGGGTCGCAGAGTTGGACATGACTGAGCGACTGAACTGAACTGAACTGAACAACTTGGCTTAAGGCATATGATCATGGGTTAACTTTGATTGTATCTTTCTTTTTCCTTTGTTCAGACTAGTTTCAGGGAACCTTATACACTTAGGGTATATAAGGTTTTCACACAAACTGGTCGAGGTCCTTGGCTAAGAGGAGACTGTGTCTTGGGCGCGCCGGAGTAATAAACTGCACTTCACTATCTGCATTGTCCTTCTGAGTGAGTTTGTTTCCTGGAACGCGTGGCTTTACAACACCTGCACCCCACTTTTTCTTTTCAAAGATACACTCTCTCCGCTCGGGGTGGCCTGTTATCCTTCCAGTCTGGTTGATACTTTTACATGCCTATATAACACATCCTTCCCCCTTGCATTTTCTTAAACTCACAGAATCAGAGCAGAGACGTTCTATGCAGAATTGTCTTCTCAGACAAAGCATATCTCTCATTCCTTCCCTGCTGCTTAAGCTTTTCCGTTGCCTTAGGACAAAGTTCAACCTCCAACCCTGCTTACAAGCCCCTGAGGGGTCTGGGCCCTTCCTCCCGGGCCAGTCTTACACCCCCACCTTCCTTCTCTCTAAGAGACTTCTTCCTGCCTGTGTTCCCTTCACTCAAAACATTTCCACCATCTTCCCTGCTTTTGATGTGGCTCTTTTTTTACTGTACCTTCCCCCAAACCTGAGATTCCTTTCTTAACTGAAGTCTAGTCGATTTACAATGTTATGTTAGCTGCAGGTGCATAGCAAAGTGACTCAGTTATACATACATGTGCGTCTATTCTTGTTCAGACTCTTTTCCATTACAATGCGGCTCTTAATAGACATTCTTCTGTCTCCCTTTTACAAGGTCACTTTGCCTCTAGACTTCAGGCTGGTTTGGGTGCCCATCCCCTCCCCCTCTGCTTCCCCACCGTCTGTGCTTCCTCTGACAGTGGCCCGTCCTTCATGCACACTGTTCTAACCCAGCTCCTGGTGCAAGATGGGGTGGAGTCTCCCGGGACAGTTGGGTAAGTGTGCAAGACACCCAAGGCCCCACCCCAATTATGTAACCCTGAGGCTGTGACCCTACAAAACACCGGAGACACCCGGGATATTCCTCAGGCCTGGAGGGGGAAATCACATCTCTTGTAACTTCTCAATGAGTCAGTTCTGGGAGGGTGGTGTGGATTGAGTCATACTGGCCACCCACGATGCGGGGCAGGTTGCCTAGGAAACCTGCTTCCTCCAGTATTTCCTCTAACAGAGGCTAAAGGGAGAGATTCAGGTCAGAACCCAGGCTTTCCAGGAGCTGTTCTTAAGGCCACAGGTTACTAACACAGGGCTGTGTTTGATATTACGCCGTTATTGATATATTTCTTTCTGGACATGGTTCCCTCCCCCAAGCTCTGTTCCCATGCTAATAAGGTAACCCCCATGGGGAAGGTTTGCAGCTGGAAAGCGTAAAAACTCCGAGCTACTGGACAGTTCCTGGCAGGAGGAATGGGGCTCAGAGCTGGGTTTCAGTTGAAGATCAAGAAATGGCAAAAAATAGAGGGGATATATGTACACCTGGAGATCCAACCAGTCCATCCTAAAGGAAATCAGTCATTGGAAGTCAGTCATATTCATTGCAAGGACTGATGCTGAGGCTGAAGCTCCAATACTTTGGCCACCTGATGTGAAGAACTGATTAATTGGAAAAGACCCTGATGCTGGGAAAGACTGAAGGCAGGAGAAGGGGACGACAGAGGATGAGCTGGTTGGATGGCATCACCGACTTGATGGACATGAGTCTGAGCAAGCTCCAGGAGTTGGTGATGGACAGGGAAGACTGGTGTGTTGCAGTCCATGGGGTCGAAAAGAGTTGGACACGACTGAGTGAACTGAACTGGTATGTACACCTATAGCTGATTCACTGTGCTGTACAGTAGAAAGTAACCCAACATTGTAAAGCAACTATATTCCAATAAAAATTTTTAATATTCTTTTTCTTTCTATAAATTTTAACTTTCTTAGAGGAGTTTGAGGTTTACAGGAAAACTGAACAGAAAGTAGAGACTTCACATATATCCCCGTCGCCCTGCCCCACCTCTCCCCAGGGTTTCCCCTATTATTAATATCTCCCATTAGTGCAGTATATTTGTTACAACGGATGAACCTGTATTAATCCAACAGTATTATAATAACTTAAGTCCACAGGTTACATTAGGGTTCACTCTTGGTGTTGTACATTCTACGATTTTGCCAAACACAAAAGGTCATGTATCCACCATTACAGTATCACACAGAACAGTTTCATTGCCCTAGAAATCCCCAGCTCTCATCCTTCCCACCCTCCACCTCCTGGCAACCACTGATCTTTTTACTGTCTCTAGAGTTTTGCCTTCTCCAGAATGTCATGCAGTTGGCCTTTTATATTATGTAGACTTTTTCAGACTGGCTTCTTTTACATAGCAACATGCATCTGAGTTTTCTCCATGTCTTCATGGCTTCATAGCTCATTTCTTTCTATTTCTTTTCCTTTCATTTCTTTCTATTACTAAAAAGATATTCCATTCTATGAATGTTCCCTGGTTTGTCTATCTATTCACCCGCCAAAGGACACCTTGTCAATTTTTTGCAATCAGAATAAAACTGTTATAAACATTTATGTGCAAGTTTGTGTGTGGACGTAAGTTTTCAACTCATTTGAGTACATATCTAGAAGCACGATGGCAAGACTTAGTTTGCTTTCTAAGAAACCGCCAAACTGTCTTTCAAAGTAGCTGTGCCATTCTGCATTCCTACCAGAAATGATTCAGAGGTCCTATTGTTCCACATCCTTACCAGCATTTAGTGGTATCAGGTTTTTTTTAGCCATTCTAATAGGTATGTACTTGTATCTCCTTGTTGTTTTAACTTCCAATCCCCTAAAGATATACGAAAAGAAAAAGCGAAAGTGCTAGTCGCTCCGTCCTCTCCAACTCTGCGATCCCATGGACTGTAGCCCACCAGGCTCCTCTGTCCATGGGATTCTCTAGGCAAGACTACCAGAGTGAGTAGTCATTCCCTTCTCCAGGGGATGGAACGAAGGTGTCCTGCACTGCAGGCAGTTTCTTTACTGAGTCACCTGGGAAGCCCCAATGATATACGATGCTGAGCATATTTTTTATATGCTTATTTGGCATCTGTTTATCTTCTTGTGAGCCATTTGAGATCTTTTGCCTACTTTTCAGTTGGGCTGTTTATTTTCTTACTGTTGAGTTTTAAAAATTCTTTGTATATTTTAGATATAAGTCCTTTATCAGATAAATGTTTTGCAAATACTTTCTCCCGGTCTGTGGCTAGTCTCTTCATTCTCTTAACAGTGTCTTTCACACAGCAGAAGTTTTTAATTTTCAAGAAGTCCAGCTCATCAAATTTTTCTTTCATATATCATGCTTTTGGTATTATATTTAAAAACTCACTGCCAAGGTAATCTAGGTTTTCCCTTGTTTTCATCTAGGAGTTCTATAGTTTTGCATTTTGCCTTTAGGTTTATGATCCATTCTGAGTTAATTTTTTTGAAAGGTTTAAGGTATGTATATGGGCTTCCCCAGTGGCTCAGTGGTAAAGAATAGGCCTGACAAAGCAGGAGATAGCAGTTCAATCCCTGGGTCAGGAAGATCCCCTGGAGAAGCAACTAGCAACCCACTCCAGTATTCTTGCCTGGAAAATCCCATGGACAGAGGAGCCTGGTGGGCTGCAGTCCACCGCTCATGACTGAGCGACTATATAATAACAAGGTACATATACAGATTATTTTTCTTTTTTTTGTATGTGGATGTCCAATTGTTCCAGCACTATTTGTATTAAAACTATCCTTTCTCCATTGAACTGTCTTTGTTCCTTTGTCACAAATCAGTTGTTATATTTTAGGCTCTCTGTTCTGTTTCATTGACCTGTCTGCCTGTTCTTTCACCTGTATACGCTGATTTGTTTGTTTGTTTTACACTACCTTTCCATATAAACTTTAGAATCAGTAAATTTTTTGAATTTTGATGGGGATGGCACTAAATCTATAGATTAAGTTGGGAAGAACTGGCATATTGAGTCTGCCTATCCATGGACATGGATTATCTTTCCATTATTTAGATCTTCCTTTACTTCATTCATCAGACTTTTGTAGTTTTCCTCATGTAGATCTTGTGCCAATTTTCTGGTGCTAAAGGTAAAAAGCGTTCTATTTTTAGTTTCAAATTCTAATAGCTCATTGCTGGCACATAGGAAAACAACAGATTTCTTTGGATAAATCTTGTATCCTGTAACTTTCCCACAGTGGCTTATTAGTTCCAAGAGTTTGTTAATTCTTCGGGATTTTCTGCATAGACAATCATGTCACATGTAAACAAAGACCGTTTTATTTCTTTCTTCTCATTCTGTGTAGCTTTTATTTCCTTTTTTGTCTTACTGCATTAGCTATGACTTTTAGTACAATGTGAATAGAAAGAATAAGAAGGGAGAGCCTTACCTCATTCCTAATATTAGGGAGAGAACTAACTTTTCACATTTAAGTATGATGTTAGATGTAGACTTTTTGTAAATATTCTTTACCTAGTTGAGAACGATTCCCCTATATTCCTAGTTTGCTAAGAGAACTGATCGTGAATGGATGTATCTATTGAAAATCAAATGATTTTTCTTCTTTAGCCTATTGATGTAATGGATTACATTAACTGATTTTCACACGTTGAACCAGCCTGTATACCAGGAATAAATTCCACTGAGTCACAGTATATAATTTACATAACATAAAATTCATCATTTTAAAGGGCACACGTCAGTGGTTTTCAGTATATTCACCATGTCGTATACCCATCCATACAATCTAAATCTAGAAAATTTTCAACATCGCAAAAAGAAACTGCATATCTATTAGCAATCACTCCCCATTCTCCACTCCCCCCGTCATCTGACAACCACTCATCCACTCTCTGTTTCTGTGAACTTCCTTATTTTGGAATTCTAGACATTTCATAGAAATGTAACCATACAGTATGTGGTCCGTTTTATTTTTGACCGTGCCATGTAGCGTGTGGGATCCCAGTTCCCCAACCGAGGATCGAACCTGTGCCCCCTGCACTGGAAGCACAGAATCTTAACCACTGGACCACCAGGGAAGTCCCCAATACGTGCTCTTCGGCATCTGACTTTTTTCACTTACTTAGCATGTTTTCCAGGTCCATCTATGTTGTAGCATGTAAGAGTACTTATTTCTTTTCATCACTGAAAAATATTCCATTGCAGGGATGTACCACGGTTATTTCTTAAATACTTCAATTTAGGGACCAAGATTCATATTGGATACCTGGGGACTACCTGCTCCCAGTCCAGAGCAAAAGAAAAAGATGAGAGGCATTAGCCAGGTGTACAGTTTCCCCTTCTGTATGAGAGATAATAAGAAGTGAACTTAGCTTGGAATTTCCTCTGTAATAAAAGAGAATCCTGCTTGAGTCTTGTGGGCTTGAATCAACCACTGCCACCGTCCCCAGCTACTACCCATCATGCTTCCCACTGCCTGCCTGGCATTTGCACGTAAAACAGTCCTTCAAGGTAGACTTTTTCTACCTCCATTTACAATAAGGAAACTATGACTCAGAGATAGAGTGACTTTCTCAGGGTCTACAGCAAGGATGCCAAATCACGTCTGCAGAACACCAAAGCCCTCCTTAGCTGTCAGGTAACATCTAGAATTTTTTATTTTTATGATTTTTTTGATGCGGACCATTTTTAAAGTCTTTTATTGAATTTATTACAATATTGCTTCTGCTTTATATTTTTTTTGTGGGTTTTGTTTTTTTTTAGTCCATCAAGCGGATCAAATGCACAGCTCCTGCATTGGAAGGTGAGGTCTTAACCACTGGATGGCCAGGGAAGCCCCAACGCCTAGAATTTTTTACCTAAATGCTCTGATAGTGGGACTCCTTAACTATGTTACACCCTAGAGCCATTTGGCAATTTGCAGAGGTCTATAGACATCCCCCTTCACAATAATGTTTTAAACACACGAAATAAAATACATGGGACTGCAAAGGAAATGAACTGCATGGAAATATAATTATCAATTGTTTTCAGTAACAGATGGTTATATTTGTTCTTCTCATTGCACATTAAATAACAAGATCCAGCAGTGGGTCAAATCATTAGTAGCACTTTGAAGTAGTAAAGGCATAAACGATGTTTTTGGTACCTATAAGAACTGCAAAGCGATACGAAAACATCTGGATTTCTACCGGTGACCAAGTCACGGGAGCTACTAATATGACTCTAGTTTTGCTGCCTACATTCATCACGGCAGGAAACGCTCAACTTCAGTTAGAGGCGGGTGACAATAAGGATGTCTCATCTTTCTCATCCCAATTCACAGACCCCTGGCTAAGAGTCTCTGCTCCCCAGCAGCTATGGGACCAGGGGGAATGGGAATGTGGGCAAGAGAGGAGGGAGGGGAAGGGAAGGACCCCTTCCTTCCCCCACGGAGTCAGCTGTAGCCCCTGGATGTTCAGGAGTCCCTGTGTGAGGAGGGGTCACGTTCCTGTCCACTGTCCTTCCTGAGCTCCAGAATTCCTCAAAACTGCTTCTCTTCTGGGAAGCTCCCTAAATAGTCTTTCAGTTTCTCAGCCTGGTTCCCATCTTAGTCTCTGTTTTACCATTCTTTTCTCTCTCTGGGCAGTTTAATGCCTTTTCAAACAACACCCCTGAGAGGTTTGGGGAGTTTCTCATCTCTCATATCACACTTCTCATATGACTTCAGAAGGGCAGCCCCCGGAGAAGGGGAGGCCCCACTGCAGGCGTGGTGCAAAGGTGAGAACCAAGGGCAAAGTCCAGCAATGGTGGGGAGGGGCCCTCCCAGGGCAGAGAGGTCTTGCCTAGAGGGGCTGCCTGCAGAAGGGAGGACAGTGGTCAAGTTACATAACCTTTCTGGACCTCAGTTTCTTCAACCATAAAATAGGAGACAGGCCTCTCCATCATGGTACCTTATGGGGTGAGGAACGGACAGCAAGAAGGCTCAAATACACTCTAAACCAAGAACCATGCATGCTCAGAGCCCACCTCTGCCAAGATGAGGCCCAGAAAAAACTCACCAAGGGACACTGGGAAGCAGTAGCGCTTTCTGGTGCTTTAACCATCTCTCAATGTACAAACTGGGCTTCCCAGCTGGCACTAGTGGTAAAGAACCCGCCTGCCAATGCAGGAGACATAAGAGACACCAGTTCAATCCCTGGGTTGGGGAGATCCTCTGGAGAAGATCATGGCAACCTACTCCAGTATTCTTGCCTGGAGAATCCCATGGACAGAGGAGCCTGGCCAGCTGTAGTCCATGGGGTCAAAAAGAGTCAGACACAACTGAAGCAACTTAGCATGCAAGCGCAATGTACAAAATGACCGCAGCCCCTGCCCCTCAGGGAGGGGATGACCTGGGGAAGAGCTGGATCCAGGCCTCCTCATCCCCTCCCCGTTCTTCCTGTTTAATCAAGGCATCCAACTTGGGGGCCCTGGAAAGGTCCCTCCCAGCCTCCGTGTCTCCATAGATAAAGTGACTTCTGAGGACCCCTCCAGCCCCAGTCTGACCCATGGGGGATGAAGGACTTCCTGTCCCAGCCACATCGCCCCCCAGTGTCAGTAGGACAGCTGCCCCAGCAGGTCCCCGTGGGCAGAGCCCACTCTGCTTTCTGTCTAACCACCATGATAAAGCTGGGGGACGGGCTAGGAGAAGAAGGGCAGGTGCAGGGAAACCAGACTGCCCAGAAGCACGTGCCTGAAGTTACAACATCACCAAGATGTGGCACCTGTGTCAGTGGTTCCCTAGACCTGCCTCCTCCCTGCAACAGTGATTGGGGGTGGGGGGAGGTGGCAGAAGGCAAGAGGGAGGGAGAAAGAGGATGCACTGGACTGGGGCAGGGTGGGGGAAGGTCAAGTGGGAGGCTTGAAAGGTTGGGTGGAGCAGAAATACCCTTAAAACGTCCTGAGACTGGGACGGATGAAGGTGGCTCGAAAACAAAAACAAAAAAGTCAAAATGTACACCGGCAGCCCCAATGTTTCCTGTTTTTCTAACAAATCACCAGTGACTTCCAAGAAAAGCGAGCTGTGCTACACTCGGCCCTGGGCACAGCCGCAGAATTTGCACATCTGGCCTGTGCTTCGAGAGCAGTCCCGGGCACAGGATGTGGCAGAGCTGCCCCAGAGATCTGCAGCTCGAGGATGCTCAGAGGCAGGATGCTGCCTGGGAGACAGGGAAGCAGAAGGTCCGAGGGGCTGAGAGGACCCTTTCAGAGGATGCACGTGGATGGGCTGTGCCATGCTCATCTGAATTCCTAAATCCGGTCAGGAGCATGTGGGGGCTCCAGGGAGCAGAAAATCAAAGAACCCCAGGCCACCATCTCTCCCCCACCCTGCAAGGCCCCAGCGAGCCCCACCAGCAAGCCTCCCCTCCCTCACTCCCCCACAGGCAGGGCTGGGTAGGAGCTGTGGATGGAGGGAGGGAGACAGAAGTGAGCCAGCCTGCATCTGCCCTCAGGCTTTATTCCTACTTGGCTGCTACCCCAGTGGGTAGACCCGATCCTCAGGTTGACAACATTCACACATATAAACTATTTGAAAGGAAGTTTCAGGGCTTCCCTGGTGGTCCAGTGGTGTTAAGAATTCACTTGCCAATGCAAGGGACACTGGTTTGATCCCTGGGCCATGGAGCAACTAAGCCCATGTGCCACAACTGCTGAAGCCCACACGCCCTAAAGCCTGTCATCTGCAAAAAGAGAAGCCGCTGCAACAAGAAACCCATGTACCACAACAAGTAGCCCCGGGTCTCTGCAATTAGAGAACACCGACATGCAGCAACTAAGACTCAGCACGATCAAAAATAAATAAATCTTAAAAAAAAAAAAAAAGTAAGTTGCAGGTTGTAACATCATGACAAGTCACTCCTCAACATTAGATTGAACCATATTAAATAGGAACAGATATCAACATGATCATATGGCTCAATCTGTTGTCCATCGGCAGACGAATGGATAAGAAAGTTGTGGTACATATACACAATGGAATATTACTCAGCTATCAAAAAGAACACATTTGAATCAGTTCTAATGAGGTGGATGAAACTGGAGCCTATTTTACAGAGTGAAGTAAGCCAGAAAGAAAAACACCAATACGGTATATTAACACATATATATGGAATTTAGAAAGATGGTAATGATGACCCTATAGATGAGACAGCAAAAGAGACACAGATACAAAGAACAGACTTTTGGACTCTGTGGGAGAAGGCGAAGGTGGGATGATTTCAGAGAATAGCATTGAAACAAGTATATGGTTCAATCTAATATTTTACCATGCCTCCCTTAAGGACAAGGACATTCTCTGACCTGAGACCATTACCACACTGAGCAAAAGAATGATGTTACACAACGCCATCTGCTATGCCTCAGGGGCGTGTACATACTTGCAGAGCACCTGCTCCATGCCTGA
The DNA here is from genome assembly GCF_002263795.3 of Bos taurus. Taxonomy (NCBI): domain Eukaryota; kingdom Metazoa; phylum Chordata; class Mammalia; order Artiodactyla; family Bovidae; genus Bos; species Bos taurus. The sequence goes on from NC_037346.1 coordinate 28,408,558, forward strand.
CTGCCCACCAGCCCTGCATCTTGGGGAACCACCTCCATCCAGTGGCCAAGCATTGGGAGGAGGGGGTGCCGCTGGTCCTAGCAACCTTCTTACCCTGGGAGCTGATGCTAGACGGGGTACAAAGCAGACATCTGAAAATCCACCAGAGCCCAGTGACAACATAAAATGATAATTCCTCCCCAGGGAAATAGAAGACAAGTCATAAGGCTTATTTCCCAAAGACGGTCATGGCACCTCCCATCCCATGGCTTCTTCTACAATGCAGCCCTGACACTTCCCCACACAAGAGATGGAATCTAATTCCCTCCCCTTAAACCTGGGTGGGGGACTTCCCTGCTGTGTGCATGCATGCTGAGTCACTTCAGTAGTGTCTGACTCTGTGACACTATGGACTGTAGCCTACCAGGTTCCTCTGTCCATTGGATTCTCCAGGCAAGAATACTGGAGTCAGTTGCCACACCCTCCTACAGGGGATCTTCCCGACCCAGGGATAGAACCACGTCTTTTATGTCTCCTGCATTGGCAGGCAGGTTCTTTACCACTAGCGCCACCTGGGAAGCCCTCTTCCTTGGTGGTCCCGTGGCTAATACTCTGTGCTCCCAATGCAGGCGGCTTGGGTTTGAGCCCTGGTCAGGGAACTAGATCCCACATGCCGCAACTAAGAATTCACATGCTGCAACTAAAGATCCTGAAACTTTAGTGTGCTGAAACTAAGATCCAGCACAGCCAAATAAATACATATTAAAAAATAAAAAACCGAAACCTGGACGGGCTTGTGGCCGCTTCAACTGATAGATGACAGTGGAGGTGAAGGGAAGCAATGCCGCTGATACAGCTACTGCCTCATTTCCTAGAAGACTTGCACCTGGAGCTCTGAGTCATGGAGGAAGAAATCTGACTACCCATTTGGAGGTCGCCATTTTGTGAGGAAGCCCAAGCCACATGGGGAGGCCACTTGCAGGCACTTCTGACTTGCAGTTCCAGTCCCCAGCTGTTCAGGTCTTACCAGCTGAAGCCTCAGACAGCACTGAACACAGACAAGCCATCCCCAATATGCCCAGCCCAAACTCCTGGTCCACAGAATCCATGAGCATATTAAAATGGTTAGCCTCAGGCTTCCCTGGTGGTCCAGTGGCTAAGAACCTACCTTGAAGTGCAGGGGACACCAGTTTGATTGTTGGTCTGGTAAGATCCCACATGCCACAGGCTAAGCCTGTATACCACAATTACTGGAGCCATGCACCCTAGAGCCTGTGCTCTGCAACAAAAAAAAGCCACTGCAATGAGAAGCCCACACATGGCAACCAGAGAAAGCCCATGTGCAGCAACAAAGACCGAGGGCAGACACAAATAATTGTTTTTTTTTAAATGGTTAACATCTTCTAATACTACATTTTGGGGTAGTTTGTTACAAGCAATAGGGCCTCCCCAGTGGCTCAGCAGTAAAGAATCTGCCTGCAATGCAGGGGACTTGGGTTCTATCCCTGGGTTGGAAAGATCTCCTGGAGGAGGCAATGGCAACCCACTCCAGTATTCTTGCCTGGGAAATCCCATGGACAGAGGAGCCTGGTGGGCATTCGGGCATGGGGTCACAAAAGACTTGGACATGACTTAGTGACTGAGCATGTCTGCACATTACAAGCAATAGTATATGGAACATATGTATCTGGCATAGACCCCACACCCAGGCAGAGACCAGGCCACATGACAAGAAGGCATTGGACTATGTGTTCAGAAAAGCCCAGCTGGAACAACTAAAAAAAACGCTACTCAGACACAAGTGCCATCCGCCAGGCAGCTCAGACAATCACAGCAATTCAGAGGTGCAAGGGCCCATAGTGGTATTCAACCTAAATTCACTTACTCTAATAAAAACTCCTCTTATGGAGTGCAGATGACCACAGGATATTGGGCTGACCAAAAAGTTCGTTCGGATTTTTCCATCATATCTTACAGAAAACCCAAACAAACTTTTTTGTCAACCCAATGCTTTTCTGGATGCTATGGTAGATACAAACTTCACTGATACATTGCCCTTTCAGATACGGACCCTTGCTGATACCAGCACGGAGGTGGCCACATTCTGTGGACCAGAATGACCAGGGCAACTTGCCAGGCACACATGAGCCTCAGGATCTTGACAGCTGCTATTCTCTCTGCCTGGAGTGCTCTGCTCCCAGATGCTCACTAATTCTCACTCCTCCTGGTCTTTATGGTATGGTCTTAATTGGGACTTCTGGTAAACCCCACCTCTGGCACCTGGTGCTTCATTTTCTCACCTCTCTTATCACCACCTGACACGCTATTCATGTTACTTAGTATATAAATAATAAACCATAACAGGCTTTTTCTCTCCTCCAGCCCCATTAGAATATCACTCCATGAGGACTAGGAAGAGTGCTCGGCATATATTTGCTGAGTCAATGAACAAATAACAAATGAATAAGTGAATGACCAAGAGGTTTAAAGAAAGGTAATAGAAGAGAGAAGCATGTGGGATCACACACATCTAGCCTGACTGAGAGAAGGATGCTGCTTTCCTTGTATGAATCACAGAACTGGGTCACCACAGGCCAAGGATGGCCAAGGGCATCACCTGGACAGAAGCTGGAAGCGTCCTTGGGTTAAAACCAGGCCATCTGAGAAAGCCTTGCTCTTCTGGTCATCTTATCTCTTGGAAGGGCAAGGAAGCAATGAGGAAACATACTAATGTGTCTTGTGTCTTTAATTCTGACCAAGAATAACGGGAGGTTTATAAAATAGAAGCGAGGGGGAAACACAGGGGAAATGACCACATCATCTCAAAGTGTGGACTAATCCTAGCAGAAAATGCTGGACAGTCAGACCCACATCTTAGACTTTAAGGAAGCAGGCTCCTAAGAGGCCAGGAACCCAAGAGAATGGCTTAGCAGGGAAAGAAAATTCTGAAAATTAAATTGGAGGCAAGTCACAGAGTCTCACGAAAGTGAAGAGGGGGATGTCAGGGGCCAGCATGACCTCTTGGAGCGTGCCTAAAACAGGGAAGTGAGGGCCCCAAGTAAGATGGAACACTGAAGATCGAGAGTGAGCATGTCACAAAAGGGAGGCTGGAGAAAAACACAGAACACATCAAGAAGGGCCCAGAGAGTTATATTCTGAACCTAAATCCAAAAAGATTAGCCTGGCCATTCAGGACAGATTGGGGCATAGTTACAGATGCTGGAAAGAAAACAGAACTGTTCCATGGCTAGTTCCTCCATCCTTTTTCTCAAGGAGAATAGTTATCCTACCAGAAAGGACGGATCAAAGATGGCTTGTTCAGTCAACAGCAAGCATGTATTAAGTGTCTATTATTTGGGGGTCTTACTAGGCACTGAGACGGGGGAGGGGTTCCAGAAATCTCAAGGAGTTCACAATCAGAGGAGAAGATAAGGTCCAAAGGTCACCAGGCAACGTGGTAGGACCACCACCAAGAAAAAAAATTATTAAAAAGACAGGATAACTTGATAGAAAAATGGGCAAAAGACTTGAATAGACCTTTTCCCCAAAGAGGATCTCCAAGTGGTTAGTAAACACGCCAAGGTGCTCAATTTCATCAGGCACCAGAGAAATGCAAATTCAGGCCATGACGTGATGCCACCAGACCCACCTGAATGGCTGAAACAAACAAGATGGGCACACGCTTCAGGATGTGAAGCACCTGACCCCTCACGACTGCAGGTGGGGTGTGAACTGGTCCAGCCACTTTCCAAATGGAAGACACTACCCACCACAGCACGACCTGCACCAGCCACATAACATTGCATTCCACCCGCCGGGTACATGCTCAGAAGATACGCACCAGGAAGTTCAGAGAGGCACCATCGAAAATAACCTCCAAGTAGACCCTTGGAGGGTAGGGCATCTCCGTGTAGGTTTACAACAGACAGGTACGGTGGAGGAGGCACAAGGTCAATTAGCAAAGCTTCTCCAAGAAGGTAACTCCCAGTGGTTAAGACTCCAAGTTTCCACTGCAGGGGGGCTCAGGTTCAATCCCTGGTTGGGGAACTAAGATCCTGCATGCCACACAGCATGGCCAAAAAATAAAAATAAAAAAAAATTTTTTTAAAAAGAAGGTAACTTCCGAGATAAGTCTACAGGAAGAAGCTGCCTTGGGATTCAGGCATGGGGTTGGGAAATGGACAGAATTAAGAAGTATAGACAGCTTGGTTCTTGCAGGGAATGCCCAGGCATTCAGAACTACTGGAGAGTAAAGGATGACAGGTATGGGGAGATAAAGATGCCCAGGCTGGGTGGCAGACTGCGAATGGCTTTAAATGTCAGGCCAAGTGCTTAAGGGTTTAGTCCAGTGCCACATGGAACTATGGCCAAATTTTCAGTGGGTGAATGTCTCACTGACCTTGGAATTTAGATGATCGCACCAGCAAGGGGATAAAGGGGAGTCTGAGATGAGACAGGGTCCGCCGACACAGAGGGCTCTAAAGTAAAAAGCCACTGCTTAAAATGAGTTGAGGATGGCAGATGAGTATAAATACCTCTCAGAGTCATAAAGAAACTTGAGGTTGTGAAAGGGAACTGCTACTGATACTCTTTGAAGGATCAGAGAAAATGAAAGATGTACGAGAGAAGGACAGGATGAGATAGAGAAAGACGGGAGACACGCAAGAAAAGGCTGTCCCAGTTTTGGAGAACTTAACAAAAGTAGAATCTTGGAAACTACAGTCTCAGAGTCTGCCAGCCCCCATGACATCATTCTCTTTATGTTATTAAGAGGTAGTTTGTGAACAACATTCAGGGAAGGATCCAGGGACTACCAGGAGCAAGAATGGATTCACTAAGGGGGTGACTCAAGAAAATGCACAAAAATAGCTTATATGAATTTTAGCAAGTCCTGCTATAGGCTCATAACGGTGCAAAAAAAAAAAAAGTGAGCACAATAATCATAAGATAAATGGACTCACCTCTGGCTTCAGAACCTCACCCAAGAGAGCCAAGGGTCTTCATCTGTGGGGTCACCTCTCCTAAAATGCCAGAGAACTCTGCTTTTGGTCCTTTATAGCAGTGGTCCCCAGCCTTTTTGGCTCCAGGGACAATTTTTCCATGGACCAGGAGTGTGTGTGGGGGGATGGTTTCAGGATGATTCAAGTGCGTTACATTTATTGTGTGCTTATTTCTATTATTATTACATCAGCTCCACCTCAGATCATCAGGCATTAGATCCCGGAGGTTGGGGACCCCTTACAGCATGTCATGGTAAAAACTGTGGTAAATATAAACAACATAAAAGTTACCATTTTAACCATTTTAAACTATACAGCTGAATGGCATTTAGTACATTCACATTACTGTGAGACCATCAGCACCATCACCTCCAGAACTTTTTCATCTTCCAAAACTGAAATTCTTTCCCACTGAACACTAGCTACCCACTCCACTCTTTCCCAGCCCCTGATAATCACCATTCTACTTTCTGTCTCTATGAGTTTGACTACACTACGAACTTGTAGTCAGTTCGTAGGTTGAATCAGACAATATTGTCTTTTTCTGATGGGTTTCTTTCACTTAGCATAAAGTCCTCAAGGTTCATCCATATTATAAAATACATCAGAATTTCATTCCTTTTTGAGGCTAAGTACTATTCCATTGTATGTACAGATCTCATTTTGTTTATTCCATCTGTAGACAGACATTCGTGTGGATTCCATCTTTTACAACAGTATGCCATTTTCTTATTAATGGTTTTCAATAAGGTTTAGAAGGTAGGCTTTTGTACAATTGAAGGGATAAAGAACTTTTATATAACATTGAAGATTCAGAAAGATCTCAAACTAGTAAAGTTCAAACGTGGATAAGACTCATAACTGTCTTTCCATATCCATTCTCCCTTATTCTATAGTAATGTAATTTTTAGAAAATTTAGATTATATTTCCCAGATTCTCTTGTAGCTAATTGTGGCCATTTGACTACATTCTGGCCAATAGAATATAAGTAGATGTTGATAAGTACAATTTCCAAATCATGCTTTTAAAAGGGATAGGCGTGCCTCCTCCTTTCTCTTTCTTCCTTTTGCTAGCTGGAATGCAAATCCAATGGCAATTGCTAAAGCAGCCATCATGCACCCTGAGATGAAAGCTACATGTTGGGGAAAACAAAGCAACAAGATAGAAGGAATGTAGGTGATCTATGAAGTCGTTGTGTAAAGACTGGACCCCTTATGCTCAGACTTTTACATGAAGGAGAAATAAAGCTCTATCATGTTTAAGCCACCATCATTTTACATCTCTCTGAAATAACAAAGAAACCAATATACTAACTAATAGTTCAGTCACCACCAAGTTCTCTAGAAGCACAATTGTATTTGTTTGTCCATTACTGTGTCATTTAGATACAGCTGGTGGGATTTTCCCCAAATTTGTAGGCCATGTTGTAAGGTCTGACCTTAAATAGAGACCACACAATGTACCCAAAATTCCCTTATAAAGAGGCACATCATAAAAGCTGAAGTCATCCTCCCGAGAAACAGCCCCTATTTCCCATATAGTGTGCCCACTTCTGTGTATCCCACTCCAAGGGGAGCAGCAGTAATTGAGTTATCTAAAGGTCAGACATTCTTCAGAGCAAATTGGCTTAACTAGCTAGTACTGAAGCAACTCAAGTTGAGAGGGTACTGTTTTGGTAAACGTTTAGAGATAATCTCTTACTGGTGATAAGAAGGTATCCTGAAAAGAAAGTATAGGTGTTACAAAACTCTTCCTCCCTAGACAAGATTGAACAGTTCAGTGAAAAATTATGTCCTCCAAACAAAATCATGGAGATAATACAAAGATCAATGATTTCCGGGGAGTGGGGAAGGAGAAGACTAGACAACGCACAGAGAAATTTTAGGGCATTGACAATACTCTGTATGGGGTGTCCCTGGTTGCTCAGCTGGTAAAGAACCTACCTGCTAGCATGCAGGAGATGCAAGAGATGTGGGTTCAATCCCAGGGTTGGGAAGATCCCCTGGAGAAGAAAATGGCAACCTGTTTCAGTATTCTTGCCTGGGAAATCCCATGGACAGAGGAGCCTGGTGGGCTACAGTCCTTGGGGCCACAGCCACACATGACTGAGCACACATGCACGCATGTAATACTCTGTATAATATTATAATAATAGATATATGTCATTACATTCATAAAATTCATAGAATGTAAAACTATCAAGAGTGAAACCAAAGGTAAACTATAGACTTTGGGTGATTGTGATATGTCAGTGTAGGTGTATCTATTATGGCTGGGATGGGGGAAGGGCTGGGAGTGGGGATAGGAGCTTGAGATTGATATGTACACACTACTATATTTAAAACAGAGAGCTAACCAAGATCTACTGTATAGCATGGGAGCTTGGCTCTATATTCTGTAATAACCTGAATGGGAAAACAGTTTGAAAAAGAATGGATACTTTATGGGTATTACTAAATCACCTTGCTGTATACCTGTAACCAACACATCATTGTTAATCAACTATACTCCAAAATGATAGGATGAAAAAAAAAGAAAAAAACTATATTCCAATATAGAATACTGAGTATATTCCATAATGTCTTGAGTATATTCCATAGTGTTCCAATATTCCATAATGTGTTATGAAAAAACCCAAATGAATCTTTTGGCCAACCCAATAAAATTTTTTAAATGTACATTCGTCCTTGGTGTAAAAATATATGTGCCCGTCTGGTGAGCGATGTTGATGATGTGCGGGGCAGGGGGTAATATGACAAATCTGTACCTTCTTCTCAGTTTTGTTGTAACCTTAAACTTGTTCTAAAACATTTAATTAACAATAATAACGTTCCCACCTCCATCTACTGAATAGGTCTTAGGAGTAAGCAGTCAGTGAGAAGTAATCTCATCTTGGAAAATGCTGGGGGGGTGGGGGTAGGGGGAGGAGGAAAACCGGACTCTCTGAGAGGACTGTGCCCTGGACTCAACCATGGTGCTAGCCCAATCCTTCAACATTCCCTCCACAGGAGCCTTGAAGGGAAACCAGTAGAGTTGAGGCTTGGTGCAAGAAGGGGCATTCTCAGCCGCTACATCCATCTCAGGGAGGACGCAGGACCATGACAGCACCTAAAGGAAATGGAAATTGGTGGCATCTCCTTCTGTCTCCATTGCACCCAGTACTCGGCCCAGTATTGAGGGCTTCTTTCTGTCAGTTCCCGCAGGGCCCCGCCATCTTGTTTTTCTAGCCCACTCGAGTGCCTCCTAGAACGACCTCCTCTCCCGACCGCCAAACTTTACCTCCCATGCCTTGGACCTGAGCTCCGCAGCCTCATTCGTTCAGAAATGTTTTTTTTTTTTTTTCTTCATTCCATACAAAGCTCGTCCTCGCTCAACACGACCTCTCGCCTCCCTTCTCAGCCCCACCCCCTAGGCCAACCTCTGCCACTTTCAAGTAGGAGGTTTGAGTATCAGATTCTTAGAGGGCTGTGCATGCTTGTTTTTCTTCCTTCGTGCTTTACCATAAACCTCCCTGCACAGACCAGTATTATCGCACCGTGATGCGCAGGCTGAGGTGTTGACGGCGCGGGCGTCCCTAGCACCTCTGCCCTGCTGGGGTGCAGCTTCTGTTTTGCATCTTCTCTCTACTGGGTTCAGAGAAAGCAGTCACCAGAGAAAACAGCCACAGGGCATCAGAAGTCACGTGATGGGGTGAACCCCATCCTTGGATTGCCTGCTCACTAGAGAAAGGTCACGGGGTCCCCCCTGTCCCCAGGCCCGAGAGAGCACGAGGTACGTTCCCAGAACTTTCCAGGCGCTTATGTCGGAACCCAGGGACGGGGGCCCTGGACACAAGCCCCTGTTCTTGGGGGTGCCGTGGTGGTGGTTACAGCCTGGTGGGGGGACTGCCCCCTCGGCCCATTTCTCTGGTGGGTGAGAAGAGGGGCGTACTTGCCATGTCGAATGAACTCGGAAGCACTACTGGGAGCTTCTCTCTCCTGGGGAGATCTTTCCACTACTCTCTCCTTCCCCCAGAAAGCCTTCTTCTTCTTCTTCTTTAAATATTAATTTTTTTGGCTATGCTGGGTCTTCGTTTCTGGGCAGGGTCTTTCTCTAGTTGCGGAGAACAGGGGCTACCCTTCGTTGCAGTGGCTTCTCTTCTTGCAGAGCACAGGCTCTAGGCGCACAGGCTCAGTAGTTGTGGCACACAGGCTTAGTTGCTCCAGGGCATGTGGAATCTTCCTGGACCAGGGATCCAACCTGTGTCCCCTGCATTGACAGGCAGATTCTTAACCACTGGATCACCAGAGAAGTCCCAGAAAGCCTTCTTTCCTCTCCAAAGCAGTAAAGAAAAAGAGAACCTTCTCCTTGTTTACCCTGCTTGGGCGTGACCAAGGGAATTTCTTTTCCCTCTAAAGGGTTCCACGTTAAACTAGCCGGGCTGCATTTATGAACAATGCTTTAGAAGTTGTAAAGGGCGATGTGCAAATTAATTATCAGTCACATTTAATTTTCTCCTGGTTCAAAAACCTGAGGTCATTCCATGTTGCCCTTGGCTTCCTCGAGGGTCAGCATGGCCAGACACCCCACCTTGGGATGTCTGAAGAATTCCAAGAAATCCTCCAAGCATTTCTTTGCCCCAGTGCCCCTGAAGACACAGCTCCTGATTGCCCCACAGTCAGCCTGGTAGGCGGGACAGGAAGCCCCTCTGCCTTGTAAACACCCATGTTGCAAACAGACACTTCCCCAGGCTCCTCTAAGGCGGGGTCACCAGCTGGGAGTGGCTTGTTTGGGCTTACCAGGGGTGCCCAGCTGCTGTCTTGAATCTGAAATAACTTAGAGGGTGGAACAGTTTCCCAAGGATCAAGGACTTAGCAGTTGGAGTTTCCCAGGGGCTTAACGCGTCTGAACCCCACCTCCCCACCTGTCCCCTCCACCAGCCTGTCTTGCCCATACTGGAGTGCAAAGACCCAGGACTTTGCCCCTTTGAAAGCGGAAAGTGTTAGTTACTCAGTCATGTCTGACTCTTTGTGAGTCCATGTACTGCAGGCCACCAGGCTCCTCTGTCCATGGAATTCTGCAGACAAGAATACCAGAGTGGGTTGCCATTCTCTTCTCCAGGAGATTTTTCCAACGCAGGTCTCCTGCATTTCAGGCAGATTCTTTATCGTGTGAGCCACCAGGGAAAACCAAAAGGATACCTTTACCTCAGGTGGGACCCACAGAATCCAGGGAGATGCCTGAGAATGCATTCTCAGAGGTTGACTGAATCCCACAAAGCACTCAGATGCCTGATCATCAGCCACCAGGGCTGACCCAGACTTCCTGTGTGCTGGGTGCTCCACCAGGCAAACATTTATTCACCGCACATGAACTGAGCATCACTAGATGCTGGCCCCTCAGTGGGGAGTTGGCGCTGTACAAGATGGTTGGGAAGTTTTCCTCACCGGGAGGAGAAGGGAGAAATAAGAATACCCATCAAGTCTTGGGGAGGAAACTGAGTCAGGCCATCTGGCTGGAGGAGAGAGTGTGGATTCATGGAGAAGATTCTAAGAGCAAGACTTGGCTTTGAAACTCCAAACACAAGACCTTGGACTTTGGACTTTCCCTAGGAGGCAGGTGGCACCAAAGGCTTCTGAGCGTGGTGACAAAAAGAGTTTCATTAGAAGAATCTCCTGGAGGAAGCGAGGAAGACAGCAGGGTCCAGAAGGCCCATAAGCAGGCCTAGGATGCTGGTGACGAAAGCTGAGTTGGGTGACAGAGAGAACTATAGGGAAGTGAAAAGAAGCGAGAACCAAAGGAAGCACCATCAAAGCTGGCTGGAGAGTAGGGGACAGGAAGAGGGAGGGAGCACTCAGAGGTGACTGCAACGTCTCCACTCCAGACCAGGAGTCTGGTTTCACTAGACATCCCCAAATGGGGAAGTCTGGAGAGGAAGCCTGCGTCGTGGACGAAGAGCTGGGCTCTGGAGTTGTATTGATGTCGAAATGGTAAAATTGACCAGCGTGGACTTGGACATGAGGGTCTGGGTGAGGGAGCTAAGCATGACCTGGGACAGCAAGAAGAGGAGCGTGCACAGGAATGCCAGGAGGTGCATATGGTGAGGAAGAAGCTCTAGGTCAGGATGTGTGTGTGTGCTCAGTCGCTCAGTTGTGTCTGATTCTGCGAACCCATGGACTGTAGCCCTCCAGTCTCCTCTGTCCATGGGATTTCCCAGGCAGGAACATTGGAGTGGGTTGCCGTTTCCTTCTCCAGGGGATCTTCCTGATCCAGGGATCGAAACTGCATCTCCTGCATCTCCTGAGCTGGCAGATGGATTCTTTACCACTGAGCCACCTGGGAAGCTCTCTAGCAAGTGGTGCTGGGCATCAAATGCTACAGAAACTGCAAAGAGATGCAAACTAGCAGAAAGCCATTGGAATCTGCCATTACAAGGCCACCAATGACTTCAGAGGAAGACTTCCAGTAGAGAAGCCTGGGTGGAGGGAGGCAGGCCACCACTGTGGTCAGAAGGACTTTAGCCTCTGGGAGTCCTGCCATGACATGGGTAACATGAGGGAAGGAGCGGGTCCCCTCTCTGCTTAGCTCATCAGAGCAGCTCCTATCAGTCTACACTTGGAGAGAAGACTTTGTAAAACTCATAGGATGTCAGAATATAGATACAGCCCCTTGAGCCAAGAGGGAACAGGCTTAGGGAGATGAGCGGCTGAGTGGGGGACAGCTAGGACTAGAGATCTCAGCTCCTACTCCCATTCAGTAGTCTGAATATCACGCCACAACCCCCCTGTGTTCACTTAAGCACAATAACAGGCGAAGGAGAGCTCTGAGTTTTGGGTTTTCTCAAAATGAAACTCTCAAGATGTCAGTACAGAAGTGAATGCGAAATGCAAAGGCCCATTAAACGTTGGCTCAAAAACCCCAAGAACAAGAGGCCATTAACTCCCCGCGTGACCTGGAGGTGGATCAGATTGGCACCGAGTTTCTGTGGGACAGCCACAGAGGAAGGTGTCTCTGAAGTAGTCCATTTTATCAGATTGGTTCAGAGGAGCCAAGAACAAGAGACTCCCCCCTGCCCCTCACCGAAAAAAAGTCCATTATCAAGCACAGGAGATGGGCAAGCATCCCTATGTCCAGCTGTGGCTCCAGAGTCTTACCATGCATGGCTCTGGTTTTCTAACCAATACCGAGCTCCTGCTCTGGGAGGACAGGCTCTGAAGACGGGCTGCAGGATTTGTGAGGGAACTGCCCAGCTTTGGGATTTGTTTATTCAAGGCCACTGAATTTCTTAAATTCAAATTATGTTATCAGAACAACCAACTTTTCTACAGCCAGTAAGACACAGTCACCGAGATTTGGAGAGTTAGAGGTGCTTAGAAATGAAGTGATGTGTCTCTATTCTCACAGCTTTCGTTTCTACGTCTGACATGCGTTTTCCTTGAATGTTTCTCCCAATGGGGAACTCACTACCACAAGTCTGCCCATTCCATTGTTATTCTGCTCTGAACTTCTCTAAGCTCTTCCCTGTGGTAAGCTGAGATCTATTTCCTCACAATTCCCTTCATGGGTCCCTTTCCTCCTAGGAGAACGACCTCTACAGGGCAGGTCTTCACCTTTTCCAAAGAATTATGCTTAGTCCCGAAGTAGAGTGTTAGTTGCTCAGTTGTGTCCGACTCTTTGTGACCCCACGGACTGCAGCCTGCCAGGCTCTTCTGTCCATGGGATTTTTCAGGCAAGAATACTGGGTTGCCATTTCCTTCTTCAGGGATTGATCCCATGTCTCCTGCATGGATATGACTTCTCCTTTATGTCCTCTTCATATAGAAAAACATCTCTCCTTCTGTAAACATGCGGTATTGTGCCATCACTACCTTGGTTACCTTTCTCTGGGTATGAGATGGTTTATCAGCGTCCCCACTAAACACAGCACCTGGCCTTGCACCACTTTCCAGATGGATGGAAGCATCTAAGAGTGGAAATGAGCCTTCCCTCAGCTGAAGGGCAGGAAAAGGAGAGACTCACGGGAATCAGTGGAGAATTGTTGAAGGCTCAAGAATCAAAGATGACTCTGAGGTTCCAGCTTGGGAGCATGGAGGTGCTAGGTGTGTACCCGGGAGGACTGGGAAACCGAGAATCCAGTAGTGGAGACCTAAGACTAAGCTCTTCTTCCAACTTCCGAGACACAGACCATGCCCTGCTCTGCCAGCTGTCCCCAGAGCGCAGGAGAAGATTCTCATGATCACTCACTCGGTTGTGTCCAACTCTGAGACCCTGTGGACTGTAGCCCGCCAGGTTCCTCTGTCCATGGGATTATCCAGGCAAGAATACTGGAGTGGGTTGCCATTTCCTCTTCCAGAGGATCTTCCCAATCCAGGGATTGAACCCTCATCTGCCTTGGCAAGTGGGTTCTTTACCACCAAGCCACCAGGGAAGCCCCAGGAGGAGATGAAATGCCTCCAAAATCACTTTGCATAACCAGCACATCAAAACATGACAACAGCAGTACAAAAGAGGAGAGTATGGGCCGACCTTATCTGTGAGCACGGATGCAAGAATTCTTAAAGGCATAGCAGCAAATCAAACCTAGCACTGTTCTGAAAGAACAAAACTCCTTGACTAAGCAGAGTTCACTCCAAAAGGGCAAGCAGGGCTGAAGAGAAGGAAGTTAATGATGTAACACATCACGCAAACCTACCTCAAGGCGAAAGAATACAAGGCTTTCCTAGTGGATGCTTCCAATTGTAACTGGCAAACCTAACTTCCATCTGTGCTTTAACAAATCCTTAGAAATGAGGAATTGAAGAAAACTTCCTTTACACGTGGCACTTGACTTCAAGGCATCAGCTCTAAAGAACTACAACCACATCAGAGAAATAAAGGCCCACACTCACGCCAGTCCCTGAGAACAAGGGAGGCCGTGAGAATATTTGCAGCAAAAACACCAGCAGTGGCTGCCTCTCTGCTTCCTGGATCGTCTCTATTCATGAGAATAGCCACCAACATGCACCTTCTCGGGTCTCGTTTCTAGCCTTAAGTCTAGCTCCCTGGCTGGGGGTAGGGGAACCAGAGCAGAGGGCTTCTTTTAAGGACACCACTAGCCAAAGTAAGGGTTTCCCTGGTGGCTCAGCAGTAAAGAACCTACCTGCCAATGCAGGAGGCATGGGTTCGATCCCTGGGTTGGGAAGATCTAGTCTAGTTATTCTTGCCTAGGAAATCCCATGGACAGAGGAGGCTGACGGGCTACAGTACATGGGGTCGTAGAGTTGGACACAACTTAATGACTAAACAACAACAACTACTAGCTAAAGTGATGTTCTTCAATCATCTTGGAAATGGATTGAATTCAAGATTCAATAATAAACCCAGGAAGCGTGCACACGGCTTGTGAGTGGTCCCCACACCAAGCCCTGAGATCTCCCCAAGGAGAGATCCATCATTCTCACAACAGCTGACTCCTGCATGGAGCCAAAGAAATCAGTGTATAGAAAGTCCTGTTTTCCAGATCAGAGGTTACTCACCTGGGTTCCCTGGTGGACAGCAGAGGTCTGAGAAGACCCAGAGGTTTTCTGCAAAACTTTGAAAGAGCATGCGTGTGCGTGCACACGTGTGCCTTTTGTGGGGAGATGGAGGGGATGATCTATGGCTTTATCAGCTTCTGAAAGAGGCCCATTATCGAGACTGAGTTCGAAAGTCTCCCATAAGAGCAGCAGGTGTAGATGTAATCTCACCCAGAAAATGCACTGAGGAGGAGGGTGGCCTCAGCCAGGCTGCATGGAAGTGGCTGTGGGGAGATTTGCCTGATGAGAGTTAAAACCACCAAGTCACTCAGGAACAAATGCTCAGACCCAAAAGCCAGAGGTACGTCCACAGAGACCTTGGGGTCCTGGGAAGAAAACCTGGAAGGAAGAAGGATGTGGGGGCTGAGAGGATGACTTCGTAGGAAATACACAAAATCTGGGTTGTAAGGACAGCAACTCTGAGAGGGATGGAACGAAAGGCCAACGGTGGTTTTCTGTGGATGGAGGCTCCTTTCGCTATGGATAGCCAATGTGAGAGCAAATGCAAGGGACTCCTGCAAGGAGCCCCTCAGCAGCAAAGGAACGTACTCTCTGGTGATGATCAGTGCAAAGGAAAAGGGAGGCGCCCCCTCATAGTGTTAATGACCTTCATGCGACCTCGGAGGAGGGGGAGAGACAAGGAGAGGGGAGATGGGGCGCAGGGGATGGGTCTCTGGTTTATGCCAGAGTTAACCTCACTTGGTTTTTGTAGGAGAGGAGGCCCCCACACCCCACAGAAATAAAGGAATTCCTGAGAGGGTGCACCCAGAGAGGGCTTAGCACATGTCTGCTCAGTGTTGGGGATCATTTTTATTACCATTGGTATTTTCTTCTATATTGTATCTCTCAATTCTCAACTCGAATGTGACTTCTTCAGGGAAGCCTCTCCTTAATCCTTAAACTATATGGGGTTCCCTTTCCATACTCGCCCGGGACCTCATCATTCTCATGATGGAAATTACACGATAGGTATCTAGTGTCCTGCCCACTAGACTAATTTCCACCAGGGGAGGGGGACTTCCCTGGTGGTCCAGTGGTTAAGAATCTGCATTCCCATGTAGGGGATGTAGGTTTTATCCCTGGTCGGGGAGCTAAGATCCCATATTCCACAGGGTAACTAAGCCCAAGCGCCGCAACCAGAGAAAAGCCCGCAATGAAGACCCAATGCAGCCAAAATGAAAAATTTCCAGGAACGTTATCTGTCTCCCTCACAGTCCTCAGAGCCCCAGCACGTACCTGGCACATGGAAGGTGCTCCGTGCAGAGGTGCTGAGCCAAGGAATGGACTGTTGGAGATGAGGAAGGGACCATAGAAAGCATCTGTGCACGCTTCTAGGGAGATGGGGAAACTGACACTTTTGATGTACATGGACTCAACCCAGGGTCACAGGGCTAGAAATAGGGGAATCAGGCAGAAACACAGCCCCCCTGACTCCACAGGAGGCAGAAGCTGCCTTCAGCTGTCACACCCCTGCCCTGCCCCCGACAAGGAAACCACACAGACTCATTTGCCTAGGTCAACAACAACAGCAGCAAGACTCTTGAGGACATGAAAATGAAAAGCACACCACTCCTTCCGGACCCCACCCTTCTGCCCCCCACAACACCCTGTGCTCCGCAGCCCCCTTGGCAGCCCCCACTATTGCTGTTCGTGGATTTCTCAGAAATCCTGGGGAGTCTGATGGTGACAGCTGAACAGCTGTGCTGAGCATCAGAAGGCCCTGGTGAGCCAGCCACCATGTCACTGGTCAGACCCTGCAGGCCAGAGGGGCCAGTGCTCCGGGAGGACAAGGAAGGCATGGGGAGGACGGAAGGATGGCGTGGCCAGTGCTGTGGAGTGAAGAGGGGCTTAGGGAAGTCTTCAAAGATGATGAGGTTGAAGCTGGGCATCCAAGGATGAATTCATGGTCTGCCAGGCAGGCAGTGGACAGGAAGGGCAATGTGGTGGGAAGGAGCAGCACGTGCAAAGGTACTGAGGTCTGCCCAAGCTTCAAGAGATGAAGAAGGCAGGGTGACCTGAGCTGGGTGGCGGAGGCCTTGCTAGGCATGCTAAGGGGTATGGACCTTCTCCAGAGGGCCAGGGCAGCTCGGGAGGATTTACAGCTGGAGTGTGACCTGTTCAGCTTTGTCATCTTATATCCCCATGAGAGAAGCTGGACTGGGAGTTGGGGAAAGCTGGAGGCAGGCGTCTCCCACTAAGGACAAACCCTAAAGCTCAAAGCCATGCACCCCAAGTGCTAGATGTGGTAGACTCAAGAAGGACCCAATGTCTGCTTGGTGCCACTGGTCACCCACTTCTTCCCATTCATTGGCCCTACCCTCCAATCTTGTGCACTTTGCTACAGCTACACCTCACTTATCTGGAAGGCACTTGGCTGATAACCCAACTATCCAGAACCTTCCGGCCACTAGCCTGGAAGCAAACAGAGAAGACCTATAGATGGCCACATTCAGGCTCCCAGTCAGCCCCACAAGCCATGCCCTCCACACCCACAGGCACAGGCAGAATACCCCTTGGGCTGGGTCATCTCTGGTTATCCACCCAGCCCTGGCGCTTCCTAGCAGTATCATCCTGGTCCTTAGTTTCTTCCTTCATGAAATGTGGATAATAGTTGTAGCAACCTGAGTATGGCAGTGAAGATGAAAAGGAAATGGAGAAATACTTAGCCCACTGCCAAGGACCATGAAATGATAGCTAAAGGGGAAAAGGACAATAAGATGACAAAAATTTTGTCCTGAGCAGACCCAAGGTATGCACAAAATGGCAGGTAGAACCGTTTAATATTTTCAAGGAATTATTAAATCACACACCATGTGCTAGATTTATAAAGGCAAGCAACACATTTTACAAGGATTTCTTTTAAAAACTGGATACCATGAAAAGTTTTGGTGTTTAAAAGGTAAAGCTGGTGGAAAAAGTGATACGTGCCATTTCACTTACAAGAATGATGTGGTTCTGTGTGTACCTCTGTACATCGAAAGCGTTCCCCATATTTGCAAAATACACATCATATTTAACAGAATCGAAAAAGATGCCATCAATTGTAAGATGCACCATTATTTTAGGCTTCCTTAGTCACTCAGTGGTAAAGAATCCTCCTGCAATGCAGGAGATATGGGTTTGATCCCTGGGTCAGGAAGATCCCCTGGACAAGGAAATGACAACCCACTCCAATATACTTGCCTGGGAAAGTCCTATGGACAGAGGAGCCTGGCGGGCTACAAGAGGTGGAAAATGACTTTGCGACTACACCACCATTATTTTGTGTGCCAGAAAGAAATATTGCCACCTTTTATAATGGTAAGATGCCATAGATGGTAAGATGATTTCAGAGTTGTTAAAATGTGAAAATGCGTACATCTTCACATCAATGGAATACTCTAATAAGTAATATATGTTTGCTGTGCTGTCTCAGCTTGCCTCTGGATAGAAGTCAGACATAGTCTTTCCTTTGTCCACTCCCCATGCCATCTATGCCAGAACCTCAAACCTCTTCCTTGAACTGATGACAATCACTCCATCTTGCCCCTCTAGATACTTCCTTGCTTAAAAAGCTGATCCAGGCTTTCAGTCTACCCACAGCTGAGCCAAACAAGTCTTCTAGTTCACAGAGGTCCCACAGAAGTCTGGCCAGCTCAGTCCTTTGTGGGTGAGGCTCTCTGAACAAAGACCAAGTCAGCGCTCTTTGAGTGTTCCTCTGAACCCAAGCTGGAGCCTCTAACATTGGGCTGCCCAGG
Source organism: Bos taurus (assembly GCF_002263795.3). Classification (NCBI taxonomy): domain Eukaryota; kingdom Metazoa; phylum Chordata; class Mammalia; order Artiodactyla; family Bovidae; genus Bos; species Bos taurus. The sequence goes on from NC_037346.1 coordinate 28,426,808, forward strand.
CAAAGGTGACTGCCTCTTCTTTTTCCGCATCTCTGCCGGAAGGCCAGTGATCAGACTAACCTGGGGCCATGGAGCAGCCTCCAACAGCCAGCCTCCTCCTCCACATTATGACCCCTGTAGTAAACCCAAACACACTGGTCACCCGGTTAGCTTCCGCTTGATTCTTCTCGAAAGAAAAAAAAGCGGGGCGCATGCTGGGGAGAGACAGGCAAAGAGACAGAGGTCTTTCTCTGTCCACTACAGCTTGTAAAGAGAAGACAGTTCTTTATCCCTCACGGAAGAGATTGGCAAGGATCTTAAAACCCTGATGAGGGGCCTTCCCTGGGGTCCAGAGGTTAAGAATCCCCCTCTCAATGCAAGGGATGCGCATTCAATCCCCGGTCAGGGAACTAAGATCCTACAGGTCCCCAGGCAACGGAGCTGCCCCACAACTAGAGAACAGGAGTCCACACAGCAACAAAGAGCCCTCAAAACCAAAATTTAAAAACAACAAACAAAAAACAGTGAGGCCTGGCACACACAGACTCTGCACTGTCCCCAGAATAACCATCCTGGTTAGTTATTCTTCAAGAAGCAGGGGAGGGTCTTCTGAGCAGGAAGAGAGAGTGGACCATTCAAAACTGTCTTCCGGAGGAGCCACACCGCAGTGTCCCCGCTGAGGAAGCAGGTAAGCCCGAGACACCCACTCCCTTGTTCTGCAAACACCCAGGGCAGCTCCCTGTGCATTCGCCCTGCTCACACTTTCTCATTTGATTTGCTCCCTGAGGTTGCAGGTTAGGGCCCATTTTGCAGACAGGGAAGCAGGCTGGGAGAGGGCAGTGTGATGCTCATGAGGCTCAGGGTCACACAGCTGGGCACAGCTGGAACCCGGGCCTCCTTTCCAAAGCATCCAGGGTTCCCAAGCAATGGCACCAGCCTCATCACTTAACGGATCTTATTCAAATTTTAGAAAAATACAGATTCCAGATCCCACCCTTGGAAAGCTGTACTGTAGGGGGTGCCTGGAGAAGGTGTGTTTTAACAAGTTCTGGGAACCATTGCCCTTCTGGGTAGTCCCAGGCCAGGAGGAGGGAAGGTGTGGAGGAGAAGGCAGAGTGACCACTGCAGGGAGGGAAAGACGGGGGACCCAGACAGAACCCTGGACGCAGGTAGACCTGGCCCAGTTCCGGCCCTCATTTCGCCCAAACCCACTCCTCCTCTCTGCAAGAGGCTTGTAACTTACTTGATACCACATCCTGCTGCTTTCATCTCGCCTTCCTTTTCCCTCTGAATAATCTCCTTCCTCCTACTGACCTAAAGAACTTTTATTTACCCGAGGCCTGGGATGGGCCAGCGCGCATGCGCACGCGCACACCCATGCACACGCGCACACCCATGCACACGCGCACACAGAGTCACGCAAGGATACCGAGAGGGTGTAAACACGGATAAGCTGACAGCGCCAAGAGTGCGCTTCTGGAGAAAAGCAGCCACTGTCTGGGGGCCCACGCTCGCTGGAGGTCCTGGTGGCTGAGGACCCCTGATGCCAAGGCTCCCAGAGAGAGAGCGCTCCCAGACGGGAGAGCAGACTCCTTGACCCGAAGACACAGGGCAGCCTCGAAAGAGGCAGCAGGAGGCTGCGGTCACAGTCGGACCGCACAGATGCCTCCAGCAGTGGCTACTTAGGTAAGGATGGACAGCCGGCATACCCTTCTGTCTGAGATTACTGGGCACGCGTGTGTGCGAGTCGTGTCCCCGGCAATGGGCCCTATTCTCAGAGGCAGAAGACGGCAGGATCTGTCCAGCGCACTGGCTGCAGCCTGTGCTTTCAGGGCGCACCTGTCTCCAAGTGTCCGCGGGCAGCTCTGGCTCTGCCTCAAGCCCCTACGCGTGCACTCCGCGTCCCCGCGCCCCGGCCACACACCTGCAGTCCCCGCTGGGCGCCGAGTCCCTCTCCAGAGGCGACTCCCTGCGACTCCGGGTACCGTCGCGACCACCGCGCCGGAGCTGGGGACCCGCGCGGCGAGTCCCAGCATCGATCGGGGCTCTGCTCAGACGGCGGACTGGGGGCGGGGCCATGCCGGGGCGGGGCGGGGCCATGCCAGGGCGGGGCGGGGCAGGCCGCCCAGCCGGACTCTCGCGCCACCTGGTGGCTGGGCGGCGTCGGCCTGGCGCCAGCCTGACCCCAAGCATCCTCGGAGTCCGGCCCGAGCCCACCGCGCGTATGAGGACGCCCAGCTCTGAGCTCCTCTGCCCTCGGAAGGAACAGGTCCTGGCTGAGGGCTGGCCAAGGCCGGAGGGACGCCAGCGACCCTCCCCCACGTCGCCCCCAGAAGTAAGGTGAGGCTTGACCAGGGGGAGCGGAAGCGCGGCTTGGCAGGGCTGGATGGGTGGGCGGAGCGGGCGAGGGGCCTGGGGTGGGGGCTTCGGGGAAGGAGGAAAAAGGGGAAGCTCCGACGAGTTGCTTCCTTCTCGCACTGCGCCCCAGCGCCCCACTTCCTCCTCCTACTTCTATTTTCTACGGGTGCTCTTAACCTTTAAAATGCCTGCAGCCCTGCTGTGCACACGGGCCCGCGACCCTCGCCCTTCGTCCTTGGGCAGAAATCTTTCCAGAAATACCAGCCCATCCAGACTTTCGGCCCGGCTGCCCCAGCCTCTGGTCTGATTTCCTCACCGTCCATCACCAGTGGCTGTGACTGCAGCCATTTCTCCTGAAGGCGGGGAGGGGTCGTCTCCAGGGTCCAGGCCCTCTTCTGGCGCCCTCCCCGACCCGTTCTCCCCACAGGCCACGCGAGCAGATGTGTTTTTTTACCCAGAGCCTGAAGAACTCTTAGGGATCCCGGAAATCACTGCTCTTCCCCATGCCTCCGTTTCCTCGTTACAAATTAGGAATGAGAAGGTTGGCTGCTGTTGTGCGAGCAGCTCTGGCGACGAAAGAATAGCAGTTTATTTCAGAGGTCACAAAGGGCGAGGCTGGAATTTCCATTTTCACTCTTGAATGGGACTTGTGTCACAATGTCTGTTAGAGGCATTCGAAATCGGCCTCAAGATCAGCCGTTAGTGTTGTCAGAAGCCACAGCCCTACCTGAGGCTTTGAGAGATGGGACTGCCAATGATTTTTCTTCTCCTGACTCACTCAATACCAAGAAAAAGCAACTTCCCCAAAAACACAGAAACAGAAAGTACTCGTGAATGAGCACAGAGAACTGGTCCCAGCCACTGTTAGAGACGGGAAGGCGCTCAGAACCTCGAGCACTTCTTCTCTTGCATGGACCACCCAGAGCACCCACCCCCCACCGTTTTACAAACCAGGAACCAGAGCCACAAAGTCTGTGAGAAGACATCCTGGAGGTCTTTCATCTTGAGAAGGGTAAACAAGGACTCTGGTCTCCCCAGTCCTTACTTTTTCCACCACAAAAAAAAAAAAAAAAAAGGAAAGAAGGGGGAAGAGGGAGGCAGCCCAGAGGTGGCCAAGTCGGGAGGAAGGGCTGGAAGGGCTCTGGAAGCGGAAAGTTAGTAGCAAGAAAGACACAGCATGAGCGGGATTGACATGGTGGATCCTGAGAGTGCTTTGAAAGCTACAGGAGAAGTTATGGCATCCTTGACTTTTTCCATATCCTTGATGTCCCTGAAACTGGAGGTGGAAGAAAGCTGAAACAGAATTGCCCACTAGGGTTTACTATCAGGGAGCTGGGCATCTCATGAAGCCCACTTGGTCCCATCCCACATCAGGGGGACTTCTGTAGTGGTCCGGTGGTTAAGACTCCTCACTCCCAATACAGGGTACCTGGGTTGGATCCCTGGTCAGGGAACTATATCCTGCATTCCACAACTAAGAATTCCCATGTCACAGCTAAGACTGGGTGCAATCAAATAAATTGAAAAAAAGTGGATCCAGCTCTCCTGTTAACCATCCCCACTCTCCCCCTCAGCTCTGTCTGTGTCTCCCCAGCCCAAGAGGGCAGAACAACCAGGAGATCTGATCAGCACTTGACAGCTATTGGCCAGGACTTCGAACTACAGCCACCCAGGACTGGAGCAGGGTCAAGAGCTACACAGCTCAGATTCAAGGACAAAACTAGCAAGATGGTGTTGGTTTGCTAGATAGAGTACGGTATTTCATGATAGCATTGTGGGTGCTCTCTGCCTCCTGAAACAAGCCCAATGGACATGTCAGAACCCCACTCCCGCTCCTTTTTCTTTCCCCTACACATCTTTTTCATGTTCTTCTTACTAGTTTTTTAGCTGGTGGCATCTCACATTGTATCTTTTCAACAGGCACAGTTTGTGTATTGAGCATTATAGGAATATTCTTCACTTCCCCTGAGAATTACGTGTGCTTCCGTTTCTCCTGAAGCTCATTTCCCTCTTGGTCTCTTGTTTTTCCGCATTTGCTAGGGACATGATTACACACTTTCACCTAATTCCATTATAAGAAAAATAACTACACAAATATAAAGTCTGGCAACTGACCCTTGACCTTGATGTCTGGGAACAATATGGTATGGAGACAATAGGATGTGAAAAAGATGTAAATGAGGAGTCCTCTACAGTAGCCCCCTCACCCAGGGGGCAACTTTAGCTCACTGTCATCCTATGAGAATGCAGGACTCACATGGTCAGATTTTATCATTTGTAAAGAGAAACCAAAAATTGGAGCTCTTAGTCTGAAATCTCCTGATTTTTAAACGCTGGAAACTAATTTAACACAGTATTTTACACACACACCACCCCCCCCCCTTGCAAGCCAAACCAGACGTGACCTGCCAACTTTCAGTTTGTGACATCTGTTCTATATTATACAGGTGGGAGCTGCACTGTGAGACCTCAGTTATTCCTGTTAATGTGAGCTAATTTGTTCCCACTGACTCAAGAGATACAGTTTACGCAAGGGGCTGGGGGAGGGGGTGTGAATGTTAAGAGTTTATTAATATTGTTCATCATATGAATAGGACACAGGAGAAAAACCACATAATTATCCTAATAAGATGAACCCTGATGAAAACTCTTAGTGACTGGGAATAAAAAGACTTTGTCAAGATGATAAATGTATTTATTTCAATGCAACAGACAATGTGATACCTCAGTGATGACCTGGAATGAATAATATAATCCTTGATAACAAAGACAACCCTATGAAAACAAGGAGCAAAACAAGGATGTCACACTGTGAAGAGTGTGAAATTCAAGGAAAAACAATGAGAAGAAAAATAAATGAGATGTGAATTTGGGAAGGAAGAGACAAGCTTATTATTTGCAAAAGATATGATTGTCTAGCTAAGAACCCATATCTAATGGATTGGGGAATATTTAGAACTTATATGCAAGCATAGTAAAGTAGTTGGACACAAAAATAAATATATGACTTTCAATAGTTTTCTATACAGAGCAGTGACGAAATAGAAAAGAGTTCATTCATCCTAGCAATGAAAAAAGCCTAAGAAAAGGAAATTCAAGGGGCCCAGAATAGCTAAAACTACCGTGAAAAAGAACAAAGTTGGAGGATTCAAGCTCCCTGATTTCAAAACTTACCACAGAGCTATAGATAGATTTATAGGTCGATGGATAAAGTTGAGAATCCAGAAATAAACTCTCACATTTACAATCAATTGATTCTTGTTAATATAGTGGTGAGTATCCCTGCCTGTTACACAGGAGACTAGGATTCGATACCCCAATGGGGAGGCAACACCCTCCTTGGGGCCTCAGTGGTGAAGAACCCACCTACCAATGCAGGAGACATGGTTTCGATCCTTCTGTCAGGAAGATGCCCAGGAGAAGGAAATGGCAACCTAATCCAATATTCTTGCCTGGGAAATCCCATGGGTAGAGGAACCTGGCTAGCTACAGTCCATGGGGTCGCAGATGTGACTTAGCGACTGAGCACACGTGCATGCACTCTTTTTGATGAGGGTGTCAAAACAATTCAAAGAGGGAAAGAATTATTTTCAAAAATGATGCTAAGACAATTGGATAACCATATCCCCCCCAAAAAGAAACTGAATCCCTACTTCCCATTACACATGGAGATTAACTCAAAAAGGAATAGAAAAACTAAATATAAAAGTTAAAGCTATAAAACTCTTAGGAGAAAATATAGGTGTAAATCTTCATGACCTTGGACCTGGCAATGGTTTTTAAGATATAACATAAAAAGGGCAAACAACCAAAGGGAAAAACAGATAAGGCGAATGTCATCAAAATTTAAAACTTTTGTGCTTCAAGGACCCCATCAAGAAATAAAAGACAACCCACAGCATGGGAGAAGATTTTTGCAAATCATATAAATATGATAGAGACTTTAGAATATACAAAGAATTACTATAAATGAATAATAAAAAAAAGCCAATTGAAAAATGGGCTAAGGATATGATCAGGTATTTCTTCAAACATCTATAAATGACCGACAAGCATACGAAAAAAATGCTCAACATCATTAGTTATCAGAGAAAGGCAAATCAAAACCACAGTGGAAACACCACACCCATTGAATAAAAAGATTATAACAAGTGTCAACAGGAATGTGGAGAATTTGGAGACCTCGTACATACATGAATGCATCTGAGAGTTGGACCATAAAGAAGGCTGAGTGGCAAAGAATTCATGCTTTCAAACTGTGGTGTTAGAGAAGACATTTGAGATTCCCTTGGACAGCAAGGAGATCAAACCAGTCAATCCTAAAGGAAATCAGTCCTGAATATGTATTGGAAGGACTGATGGTGAAGCTGAAGCTCCAATACTCTGGCCACCTGATGTGAAGAGCTGACTCACTGGAAAAGACCCTGATGCTGGGAAAGATTGAAAGGAAGAGGAGAAAGGGACAACCCAGGATGAGATGGTTGGATGGCATCACCAACTCAATGGACAGGAGTTTGATCAAACTCTGGGAGATGGTGAGGGACAGGGAAGCCTGGTGTGCTGCAGTCCCTGGGGTCACAAAGAGTTGGACATGACTGAGGGACTGAAAACAACATGCATACACACACTGCTGATGGGAATGTAGAATGGTGCTGATGCTTTGGAAAACAGTTTGTCAATTCCTCAAAAGGTAAACATAGAGTTACCACGTGTGCCCTTGGTGCTAAGTTGCTTCACTTGTGTCCAACCTTTTGCAACTCTATGGACTGTAGCCTGCCAGGCTTCTTTGTCCAAGTTACCATATGATCCAACAATTTTACTCTTGGGTGTATACCAAAGAGGAGTTAAAACATGTGCACACAAAAACTTACATACAAATATCTATAGCAGCATTATTTATTAGCCAAGAGGTAGAAACAACACAAAAAAGGACGAATGGATAATTCCTCAACTGATGAATGGATAAATAACATATTGTACATTCATACCATGTAATATTATTTGACCATAAAGAGAAATGAGGGACTGACATGTTACAGGATGAATGAACCTTGAAAACATCATGCTAGGTGGAAGAAACCAGTTACAAAGTCTTCATACTGTATAATTCCTTTTATGTGAAATGTTCAGAATAAGCAAATCCATACAGACAAAGCAAATTGGTGGTTGCCTAGCACTGGAATATTGGAGGAAAATGGGGAGTGAATGCTAATGGGCATGGGATTTCTTTGTTGTGGTGGGGGAAAAAAAAGTTTAAAAATTGACTGCAGGGAGTTCCCTGGTAGTCCAGTGGCTAAGACTCCACAGTCTGAATGCAGGAGGCCCGAGGTTCAATCCCTGGTCAGGGAACTAGATCCCACAGGCTCCAACTAAGACCTGGCACAGCCTAAATAAATAAATAAGTATTTTTTAAATTCTAAAAAAATTGACTGCAATGGTGATTGTACTAAAAGCCATTCACTTTAAAATGGTGAATGCGAACCATGTCTCAATAAAGTAGTTATTTTTTATTTTTTGGTCATCTCTGTTTTTTTTAACTTTTTATTTTGTATTGAGGTATAGCCAATTAACAATCTTGTGATAGTTTCAAGTGAACAAAAGCTGTTATTTTTTTAAGTGATAAACTTTATTATGGGATACAAAAGAAGCCTTGATTAATAGAAAAACATTTATGTTCTGGGATTGAAAAATGATATTATAAAAAATATCCATTCTTACCAGTGGAGTATGTAAATGTGATATAGTTTCAATCAAAAGCCAAAGAAAGCTTCTGGTGAGAAGAGGAGAAGGAGATTGATAAAATGACTTTACATTTCGTCGTGAAAAATAATTGTGTGAGGATAGCCAAGAAACTCCCTCAAAAGTTTAGCCATTAAAAAAAGTTTAGTCATGAGGTAGAAGTTTCCATCTGACATACGAAAATGTTCCATGTACCACAGATTGAAAGCATTACATTTCTGGGACTTTGTCTCATAAAAATTATTTTTTTAATTTGAATTTTATTGGCTATAGTTGATTTATAATGTTAGTTTCAGTGTACAGCAAAGTGATTCAGTTATACATATTCATATATTCATTCTTTTTCAGATTCTTTTCTCATATAGGTTGTCACAAAATATTGATTAGGGTTTTCACAAAAATTCTTGTCCAGTATATGAGAGGGAGTATACATACATACATAGCCTTCCAGATAAAAATGGCAGATGGTACTGATAAAGGAAATAGTCCCTTTCTTTTTAATAATGTAGAACTATTGGATAAAATATAACAGCAAACAATTTAAATACAAAGCCAGACTAAAAACCAATAAAATGAAATCTCCCAGACTGATAAACAGGCAAAAAAATAAACACACACTACAAAAAACAAAAACAGCAAGAAAAAGGAAAAAAGAAACAGAAAAAATGAGACAAACAGAAACCAAGCTAAAATGGTAGAAACAAGCCAAAAGATACCAACAATCATGACGAATGTAAGTGAAAACAATGTGACTATTAATAGAGACTGTTGGATTGGAGAAAATGAAGTCCAATTGCTTGCAGTTTATAAAAAGATCAATGGGGCTAAGTTGATCAGTCAGAAACAAACACAAGTATCTGAAGGAATTTAATATATGGTAAAGAAGATAGGCTCGATCATCCAACAAATAGGCTAGGACAGCCATTAGGAGGAAAAAGACAAGTGTAGTTTCTACCTCAAATCTTATATCCCACCCCTAATTCTGACTAATTTTAGATCCATACGTCCAAGTGAAAATAAGGGAAGTGCAGAAGCAAAAAAGGAAATGTGTATATAACATTGGAATTGTAGCTGGCCTTTTAAAGCATGAGGCCAAAATCAGAAATTATGAAGGAAAAGACTGATTTGTGTATAGAAAAGTAAAATAACTTCTGTCCATGAAAAATCACATAAACATTAAATGAGAAGGGAAATGGTATGCGAAGGCAAAATGTTTGCAATGAGTGTTAAGCATGCCATCCTTAATGTAAAATATATTTTTTACATTAAAAAATACATATCCCAAATAAAAGTGGTCTTAGCAGATCAGACAGTTCACCAAAGATATACAAGTAGCCATAAGCATGTGAGAAATGTTTATAAGGAAAAAATGTAAATTTAAACAGTGAGATATAAACGTCCATCTGACAGCCAGGCAAAGATAAGAGAAATTATATTACCCAGAATTTTCAAACATTTGGAGACCCCAAATTCTCGTAAACTCTGACTGTAAGTATATGTTTGGTATTGTGTATGGAAACATATGGGCTTCCCTGGTGTTTCAGACGGTAAAAGTATCCGCCTGCAATGCAGCTCCAGGTTCATTCCCCTGGTCGGGAAGATACCCTGGAGAAGGGAATGGCTACCTACTCCAGTATTCTTGCCTGGAAAATTCCATAAACAGAGGAGCCTGGTGGGCTACAGTTCATGAGGTTGTAAAAGTACTTTAAAGAGTATGCAGTAATTCTGAATTAATTCAGTAATTAAATATGCCCAAGAATATTAGTCATCAGTTTGCTTATAAGTATAGCAGTGATAAATTATAAGCAAAACTAGTGTTTAAAAATAGAGAATTCATTTTCAAATATCGTTAGTTTTACAATAGTAAAATATTGTGAGCAATTAAATAATATTTCAAGGACACTTTCATGAAATATTTTTATATAATGCTATTAAAAGTTGAATAGTTTCAAAACAGTACATAACCTATTGAGCTAGAGATTACATTTCTGGGAACCAGGCTTACAAAAATTTTTGTGTATGAGAGAGAGAGAGAAGGTGTGTGTGGGTGTACATACATACAAACGGCAGACAGTACTGATAAAGGAAATTGTTCCTCCCTTTTTAATAATGCAGAAATACTGGATAAAATCTAACAGCAAACAATTTAAATACAAAGCCAGACTAAAAACCAATAAAGTGAAATCTCCCAGATGAACAAGCATATAAAAAATAAAACTGACACACACTACAAAAAGCAAACAAGAAACAGCAAGAAAGGGGGACAAAAACAGAAAAAGTGAGACAAATAGAAACCAAGATAAAGTGGTAGAAACAAGCCAAAAGATACCAATAATCATAATGAAGGTAAGTGAAATAATGTGATTAATAATAGAGATTGTTGGATTAGAGAAAATGAAATCCAGTTACTTGTAGCCTATAATAATATCTGAGTTATTAAGACACCAAAGTTGAAAGTAAAAGGCAGGAAAAAAAAAAAAGCAAATCATAACTAAAATAAAGGTGGTTAGTTGTCTTAAATTCAGATTGAAATAGGCATTATTAGAGTGATACATTCTGGTGGTTTCATTTACCAACAGGTAAAAAATATATAAACCTGTACAAAACTAATCTTAAAAATCTAAAATATGTGTAAAGCAGTAATGAAGCGGAGGACATGGAGAAATTGAGAAAGGCACCATCATCGTGAGGGATTTCAACAAGCTTCCCTGAGTTATTACTACTTCAAAAGATAAAATGTAATAACTGTAGAAGATTGGATCAAAACCAAGCTGGATTTGATGAACACGGAACCTTGCACTCGATAATTTAAAAATCACATTCTTCTCAAGCACACATGCAGCCATGACCAAAGTCATCACTTGCAAGACCGCAAAGCAAGTCTTCACAAATTTCAAAGAACTGATGTCATGCAGACCACTTTCCCAGACCGCACTACCATTAAATTAGATGTCAACAAATAGACAGTTTAAAATGACCATAAACCTTGATGTTTCTGAATGACTCCTGGTCAGAAAAAAAAAATCACAATGGAAAGTTTTTTTTAATATTTAGAACTGAATGATGATAATATTACATTTCAAAACTTGTGAGATACAATAAAAGCGGCAAATAGAAGGAATCGTATGGCCTCTTAAACGCTAATCTGAAAACAAGAAAGGCTGAAATTAATTAGCTGAGTTTCTAAGAAGTTAGACAAAGGATAACAGAATAAGTTCCCACCCTGCCCCACAAAAGGGCTTTTATAAATAAAAGCCAAATTCAAATACAAATCAGAGAGAACCAAATAAACAGAAAGATGATTCTTTGGAAAGGCAAACACATATCTGGCAAGATAGATGAGAAATAGAAAGCACAAGTAAATAATAATCGGAATGTAAAAGGAGATGTAGCTATAGATACAGTGAAGGTTATGAAAATTATAATACAGTTGTTCAGTAACTTCATGTGAATGCATTTTAAAACTTAGATGAAATAGGAATTTTTTTCCCAGAAAAAATAACAATAAAACTAACTCAAGAAGAAATACAATGCCTATGATTCCAAAACTTACTAAAACATTGAAGCAGTAATTTTAAATCTTTTCACAAAGGCAATCCCAAACGCAGGCCATTTTACAGATGAATTCTAGCAAACTTCCAAGGAACAGTTCATTCCAATCATGTACTAACTGTTTCAGATGACTGAAAAAGAAGAAAAAAGAGTCCCCAAGTCATTTTATGAGGCCACCATGACCCTGATATCCAAACTCGATAAAGATAGTAGAAAAAAGGAAAACTACAGGCCAATCTTGTTTGTGACTCTAGATGCAGAAGTATTAAGAGGGTGAAAATAAGTATTACGACCACTTGGGTTTATCCTAGGAATGCAAGGGTAATTTGACACTAGAAATTCTGTGGTGTCCTTCATCATATAAGCAGTGTAAAAGGAGAAACATTGTACAATTTTCTGATTGGATGCTGAGAAGGCATTTGGTAAAATTCTCAAATTTATGAACAAATAAAAAAACCTCTCAGAAAACTAGGAGTAGAACTTCCTTAACCTGAAATAGGATGTCTATCAAATACCTATAATACACAGATAGTTTTAATAAGAAATTATTGAAGGCATTCTCTTTATTATTTTATTTATTTATTTGGCTGTGCCAGGTCTTGGTTGCAGCACGTTTCCTGACCAGGGATCGAACCTGGACCCCTTGCCTTGAGAGTGCCGCGTCTTAGCCACTGGACCAACAGGGAAATCCCTAGCATCCTCTTTGAAATCAGGCACAAGCAACAACATAGATGAACCTTGAAAACTGTATTCTAAGTGAAAGAAACCATTTACAGAGGACCCTGTGTTGTGTAATCCTATTTGTATGCAAAAGGGTCAGAACAGGCAAATTCACAGAGACAGAAAATAGTAAATTGGAGGGTTACTTAAGGGTGAGATGTGTAATTATTTGACTGGATGCTGAGAAGGAAAAGGGGAAGGGGAAATGGGGAGTGATTGCTGATGGGAGTGATGAAAATGTCTATTTTAGTCATGGTTGCCCCACTCTGAATATACAGAAAACCATTTAACTGTATACTTTACATAGTGAGTTGTCTAGCATGTGAACTTTAGCTCAATAATGCTGCTTTTGAAAGACTAGTTAATGAGTTGTGGGATGTTGCTAAGAGCAATAAATTTGGAATAAAAACATCTGGATTCACAAAATGGATCAGGTATAGATAAGCTACAGGATATAATGTGCAGCACAGGGAATTACAAGGTAACCAATATCTTGTAATAACCTATAATGGAATATAATCTGCAAAAAAAATGGACCCTTTTTGCAGCCCAGTGAAGCCTATGGACCCCATTTCAGGATAGTGCTTTCAATGCATAAAATAAAAAACATAAGACTCAAAAGAAAATAATTACATTGTATTACAGGTTTAATACAAATAAAAACAAATTGGAAATCTGCTAACATACATGCTTCTTTATTAATGTGCTAAATAACAGTGCTCCAGGGGAAGAGATAAAATGGGCATAATTTCAAAGTAGTGATAAATGGAAATGATATTTCAGGTTATCTGCAACAACTGTAATGTGATACAAAAAGGTCTGTTAATGTATTGGTGATAAAATCACAGGTCCTGTTCATTGGCACCCCTGTGGTGTATTACATACATCTATTATTGAAAGAAATGCTCCGTTTCAGTTGGTGGTGTGAGTGAGATGTGTGTTCTTCCCTTCTAAATGCAGCAACTCCAGGTTAAAAAGGCTCGTGTGAATGAAGACTTACTCCCACTAGGGGGTGCTGGTATTTTAGAAAGAGGCGTTTATGCCTCTAGCTCAGGCAGAGTAAACTACCCCCAACTGTCTCCTGGCCTTTTCACCGGCCAGCCTCAGACCCTCTCAGCTCCAGACCATCTTCTGCTCGCTTCTCACCCACCTCCAAACCCTCACAGGCACGCTCTGTTGACAGTGGAGGTATAATTCTTGGTGTAATTGTCCGTGACAGACACGGAGGCTTCCTGGTCATGAACCACCTGCCAACCAGCACTTGGAGGGCTTTGCCAACACAGTGGGGGCTATTCAAGATTACCCAGGTCTAGGTCCTTGGCTGTAATGATAGTCCTGACTCCAGGTCAGCAGGACCTAAAAGAACCCATAGGGGGACTTCTATGGTGGTCCAGTGGCTAAGACTCTGTGCTCCCAATGCAGGGGGAGCCAAGGTTTGATCCCTGATCAGGGAAATAGATCCCACATGCTGCAACTAAAGAAAGGAAGATCTAAGATTCTGCATGCTGAAACTATGACCTAACTCAGCCAAATGAACGAACATTTTAAAGAAAAAAAAGGATACCGTCTCCTGTGTAGGTTGACCTGAGTCCAAAGGCTGGCTCTGCCACTTTGTAGCTGGGGAACTTTAGGATAATTACGTAACCTCTCTGTGCCTCTGTGGCCTCCTTTGTGAACTGGGGCTGACAGTAGAGCAGGCTGGGCACATGGTGAATGATCCATGAATGTTGGCTATTGTTATGATTTTCTGACCACTCCAGGCTGTTCCCACCACTGGAAAGGCTCCTCCCCACTGTCTTCACCTTCTCATCCCTCAGGTTTCTTTCTTATTTTTTTCATTTACTTTTCGCCACGCTGGGTCTTCGTTGCTGCCCACAGGCTTTCTCTAGTTGCTGGAGCAGGAGCTTCTCATGGCGGTGGCTTCTCTCATTGAGGAGCAAAGCCTCTAGGGTGCGCAGACTCAGTAGTGGTGGTGCACTGGCTAAGTTGCCCTGCGGCCTGTGGGATCATCCCGGACCAGGGATCGAACCCCAGTCCTCTGCACTGGCAGGTGGATTGTTAACCACTAGACCAGTCTTCTCAGGTTTCAACATAATGTTGCCTCCTCTGTGATGCGCTAGCCCCCTGTTCCACCATAGCCTTTGTAGATACTTCTTTGCTTCTGTATTCCTTGTACTGCTCATCTTAGCTGCAATCACATGTCTGTTTGTACTATTGTTTACTGAGTGACTATCTTGTTCCCATAGGCTGTCCATCCTAGGAGAACAGGAACTGTGTCTGCCAGGTCCCCAGTGCACCCAGAGCCCCTGGCATACCAGAGGCCGTCCCTGAATGTCTGGTCACTGGATATACTGTGTAGGCCCACAACTGCAGGTGCATGGATGCCTCGGCGAAGAACCATCTGGACTGTTGTCGGCAGAACAGAAATGCACAGAGTCGCAGGCTTCTGACCCTTTTGTCTGATGACAGGAAGGCTCCTGGGCCCTTCAGCTGCCCTTTTTAGACCAGAGAGTCTGGGAGGGAATTCTTGAGGCGTCAAAACCTGGGTCGTAGATGACCAGCTGGCCCCGAGACATCAATTGGCAGCAGTGATGGAATGTGTCCAGAAAGACACAGCTGCCCTGCTCAGGAGAGATCCAGTCTTGCTTTGCTAAACCAGCTGAATTCCAGGAATACCAGTGGGGGTATGTGTGTGTGTGTGAAAGGGGGCGGGTCATGTCATACCTGCTTCTCAAGACAAGCAAGCTGAAAGTTGGGGCGGGGAGTGGGGAACTGGTCCCATAACTGTCGAGAGAAAGGAGGGACCAGATGCAAGGACCGGAAAATGCCCCATAGCAGGTGGAGGTGGACATAATTAATGGAGCCAGTGAGCAAGTCTGTACATGCCAGTATGTCAAAACCTTGTCCCCAGGAGCCCTGGACCTGCTGGCCCCATCCCTGAGAAAGCAGAGCAAGAATAGCTTTGAGATTGACATGCCAAGCAAATGTACAGCAGGAAATTCTCATAAGCCAGGGGTTTGCGCAGAGGCCCTGGCCCCTGTGGCTAAAATCAGGATTATGTCTGTGCTGATTTACTTCCCAGCTGGGTTTTAGGAAAAGTCTCAAACAGACCACTGGGTTGTGCCCAAGATTGGCAGGCGAGAGCAGCCTGCCTCCTCAGGCCTCCTCTTCCTGGACAAAGAAAGGAGACACTTAGAGGAAACCCCAGCCTCCCTCTCTCTGGAACCCCCTTCGAGTCCCGGCTCTGGTCCCAGACAAGCGTATTTGTGTAGACTAGAGAAAAGCCAATGCCTTTTTACAAGTTGAGTCCAAAGCGGATTGAGTGCCAGCTTTGCTGGAAATGCCCAAAGCCATTTTGACCCTGGACCAGGGGCTCTCAGCAGAGATGCTATTGTTCAACTGAATCTGTGGTGAAGTAGTCTTGGCTGCCACACTGTTGGGGGACACTACTATTTAGTATCAGAAACCAGAGGTGCCGGACGTCTGCACTGCACATAGGGGACAATACAACACAACTTCCTCTACAGCTTCTAAATGTCCCGCTGGATGTTCATAATGACAAGAAACCCTCTATGCCTGGAGCCTGATTTTATGCCTGGAGCCTGATTTTATTTTGTCTGTGAACACAAAGCATTTGTTTTGTTTTGATTCACAATCTTAACACACCCTAGTGTTTTCCAGGAAGGCAACTTGACCAAAACTGGAAACACTTTGGAAAATCATGTTGCGCGGGGCAACATCACTCAAGGTGTTTGAACCACCAGAGGTACAGACACCTACCAATGATCATTGTTCTCAGGGTCATCTTGGTCATTCTGTTCACAGTATTTACATATTGAAATGCAGTTATTTTACTTTGCGAAACTCTTGATTTCTTCCTAATATTACCATCAGGGCATTGTATTGATATAGGGAGAAATTATGTGTGTTACATACACAAAGGCCTCACAACTTTGGTTGGGTGGCTGCATCTGAGTTGGTAATGGAGCTAACATTTTACTCAGACCATGCATGGTATTTGTACATATACACTAGTTTCTCTGGATCGGAGAGAACTTTTTTCCCAGTGAGTGGCACCAGTGAGAAAAATTTGCCGCACCATAGGTGATATTACTGCATATAGTTCACAGGTGGAACCACTGTGACACTCTTTATGCAAAGTTAATACTATCTGCATGGTTTATCAAAGTCCGGAGTTAACTGTGCACGGGACCCTTGTGAAAGGGGGCCATTTTCATTACCCAAAGTGGTGCCATTGCGCCACCTAGTGGGACATGGGAAAGTAGCAGGTCTGTGCTTTAACCTGCATCTCTGAGGAATACCGTCAGCTAACACTCATGAAGATCCTCGAGGAGAGCACGGCAACCCCCTCCAGTACTCTTGTCTGGAGAATCCCATGGCAGAAGAGTCTGGTGGGCTGCAGTCCATGGGGTGGCAGAGTCCGACACGACTGAGCGACTTGCCCAGCACAGCACAGCAACACTTAGGATAGTCCACCAGAAGCTATCTTAGGTATATTAACTCATTTAATCCTGACATAATCTCTATGAAACAGGCACTGTTATCCTCATTTTGCACATGGGGAAATTGAGGAAAAGAGAAAGTAAGTGACTGGACCGTGTCAGGTAGCTAGTGAGAGACAGGTCTGGGATTTGAACTCTGGAGGTCTGGTTCCATGGTTGCTACTCTTAGTAACTGTGCTATATAGTCTTGAAAGTGGCTGCTCTCTTGGGAGACCCTGTTCTGAGAATCAGCTTACTGAGTCTGCAGGGCTACCTGCAGCCAGTTGGAGGATTTCCAACAGAGAGGAAGAAGAATAAAAAGGCAACACCTAAGTATTAGGATATGGTAAGATGCAGAAAAGAATCGGATGTGACTTACCGACTGAACAACAAGATCCGGAAAAGTCTTGCCTTTGTTATGTCTTGCCATGGAAACCTTTGTGTGTAACTGTGAGGAGGGCGCTTGATTCCTTGGGCAGGACCCTTGATTCCATAGGATCCTGAACTGGCGGTAAATATTTTTTAATATAATGTCTGTATTGAGACACAATTCACATAGCATACAATTCATCCACTTAAAGTGTACAATATGATACTTTTCGTATACTCACAGAGTTGTGTAACCCAATAGGGATTCCCAGGTGGCTTAGTGGTAAAAGAATCCGCCTGCCAATGCAGGATACGAAAGAGATGCAGGTTCGATCCCGGGGCTGGAAAGATCACTTGGAGTAGGAAATGGCAACTCACTTCAGTATTCTTGCCTGGAAAATTCCATAGACAGAGAAGCCCAGAGGGCTACAGTTCATGGAGTTGACTGAGCATGAGCACGCACACAGAATGTAATATTTCTCTATATATTTTGGCTTCCCAGGTGGCTCAGTGGTAAAAAAAATCTGCCTGCCAATGCAGGAGATGGATCCCATGAACATAGAAGCCTGGCAGGCTACAGTCCATGGGGTCGCAAAGACAGAGTCGGACATGACCGAGCAACTGAGCATGCACATACCACAATCAGTTTTGATCACCCCTAAAAGAAAGCCCACTCCTGTTAGCACTCATTCCCCACTCAACCTCCAGCCCCAGCCCTCAATTCAGTTCAGTTCAGTCACTCAGTCATGTCTGACTCTTTGTGACCCCATGAATTGCAGCACGCCAGGCCTCCCTGTCCATCACCAACTCCTGGAGTTCACTCAGACTCACGACCATCCAGTCGGTGACGCCATCCAGCCATCTCATCCTCTGTTGTCCCCTTCTCCTCCTGCCCCCAATCCCTCCCAGCATCAGAGTCTTTTCCAATGAGTCAACTCTTTGCATCAGGTGGCCAAAGTACTGGAGTTTCAGCTTCAGCATCATTCCCTCCAAAGAAATCCCAGGACTGATCTCCTTCAGAATGGACTGGTTGGATCTCCTTGCAGTCCAAGGGACTCTCAAGAGTCTTCTTCAACACCACAGTTCAAAGCATCAATTCTTCGGTGCTCAGCTTTCTTCACAGTCCAACACTCACATCCATACATGACCACAGGAAAAACCATAGCCTTGACTAGACAGACCTTTGTTGGCAAAGTAATAGGCAACCACAAATCTATTTTCTGCCTCTTATGGATTTGCCTATTCTAAAGACATTTCATAGTAAATGGAACTCTACAATATATGACCTTTGGTGACTCATTTCTTTCACTTAACATACTGTCTTCAAGATTCATCCATGTTGTAGCATGTATTAGTACTTCATTCTTTTTATAGCTGAATAATATTGTATTATTTGGATATGCCAGATTTTATTCGTTAATTCATTGATTGATGGCCATGTGGGATGTTTCCACTTTGAGGCTACTGTGATTAGTGCTACTATGAATATTTGTGTACGGTGTTTTTGTGTGGACATATGTTTTCCTTTCTCTTGAGTATATACCTAGGAGTGGAATTGCTGGATCCTGTGAAAACTGTATGTTTAACCTTTTGAGGAACTGCCAGTCTTTTCTAGTGGCTGTACCTTTTTTTTTTTTTTTCCATTTGCATCAGGAATGCAGGAGGGTTCCAATTTCTCCACACCCTCACCCACACTTGTAATTATCTGTCTTTTCTGTTATAGCATCCTAGTTGGTGTGACGTGATCTCTCCGTGGGCTGGGTCATTGCATTTTAGGCTCCTAGATCATTGACGATAGATAGGACCACAGCAGTCAGGCAGCCCAATTTGTTCATTTTTATGGGAGAAGCGCTGAATGTGAAGAGAGACGGGACTAGCCCTGGGGGACAATTAGTAAAAGAGGCAGTAACAGAACCCATATATTTTTTTCTTTTAACAAAGTACACTGAAGCCAGATGGTCCCCATAAGATGAAAGACTTCGAATGATGTTATTCTCTAAACCTGGGAGAAATTTCTGTGACATAAAAATCAGAAGATGGATGGAACAATAATAGTCACAAAGAGTCACTTCATGGATTCCCCCAGATCATGGGTCACAGATCAGAGTAAGTACTTTCCACCTGCCTCCCTGCTTTATGCTAAGACATCCCTATCTTGCAGTGTCATAAATGTAAATAAAGCATGGAGCCTATATCCTATAGGATCCTATATCCGACTAATGTCTGTAGAAGTTAACAGAGAGACATCTGTTGACATACACAGATTCCAAAAGCCCACCACCCACATGCCCTTCCCCCCCTCCCAGGGTTACTCAAAAGTAAGTTTCAGTTGTGTGAGAGATTACTCAAAATAAGGAACTCAGGGATGAGGAAGACGTTTATATAAAAGAAATAGCAGTGAACGATGAAGACAGAAAAACTGAGTTGACTATTAGTGCAGTTTGAAATCTCAACAAGTGTCAAGAAATTATTTTTGAAAGAGAAGACACACACAAAATTTTAATAATGGCCTAAGGCTAGAATCACAGTTTATGCCTCCAAACGTGTGCCCTGCAGCCGGCGGGGAGGGTCCCCAGGTGCCGGCGGCTCGTGAGCTCACCCCCCTGGGCTCCTAGAGGGCATCGGGAAAGAGGAGTGCTCTTTGCGCATCCCAGGCCGACCCCGGCTTCTCGCCTGCCCAAGGTGGAGTTCCTTCAACCTTCCCATGGGTCCTCTAAAACTTTTGTTTCCGAAATGCGAATCTCCTATAGCCCCAGTTTTAAGTGGCGACAGTTCTCTAACGCTTCGGTCGTGTCAGCGGTGACTGGGGGAGGCGTGTCACTCGCCATCTTGGATCAAGGACGAGAGGACCAGTTTCGCGCGGACTTCAGGCGCGTCCCGGGGTGATGACAGTGAGGACCGTACCCCCACGTCCTGAGACTAGACTTCTCGATCCTTGCCTCTTCTTCCCCCACCCCCAACATCCGGCCAAAGAGAAATTCCTCCATCCGCCAAAGCTAGAGTGGGTAGGATGGATGCCTTCCTCCTGAGCATCCGTGTGTCCCCAAATCACCACCCATCCTGTCCCCCCGAGCTTCGGGCTCCACTCCGCTGGCGCGGGCTCGGCGGGGCGCCGAGGGGGTAGCGAGCGGCCGGGTTCCGCCCGGGGCGGGCTGGGGAGCAGGGTGGCCGCGGGGGTGCCGAGCCGAGAGGGCCCGGCCGGCCTGACACCACCTGGCGGAGTCTCGGGGAAGAGTCTTAAAGGCGCGCGCTCCCCGCGCCCAGCGCACTCCAGCGGGAGCCGCCGAGAGCTCGCCTCCCTCTCCCGCCCGGCGCCTCGGGAGGTAAGTGCGGTCAGCCGAGCCGGAATCCGGGCCCGGGGAGGCGGCCTCGCTCTCGGGGAGCTCGAGTCGGGGGCCGTGGTGGCCGGGCGGCGCGCAAGTTTGAAGGCCTCGGAGGGCAGCTGGAGCGGCGAGCGCCTGGGAGGGGACGGCGGGGCGCCCGTGGACCGGGGCCGTCTGGGGGCAGCTGTCCCGGGCGATGATGCCCGGGACGCACCGGCGCCCCGCGCACGCTCCAGCCTCGGCCCCGCGCCCCGCGCACTTGGCGCGCTCCGGCCGCGCCCCCTGCTAGCCCAATCCGCGGGAGCCGCCACACGGCTCCGCGCCTTGCCGCCCGCCCGGGGCCCCGGCAGCTCGCTCGCCCTGCGGTCGCGTCCGGTCACGCCGGCAGGTCGCGCTCGGCGGCCGGCCAAGCCCGCCCCCAGACCCGCCGCGCCCGCGCCCGCGCCCCGGGCCACCCCGCCCGGCCTCTCGGCGCTGCGCCCCTCGTCTTCCCCAGCTCCAGTCGCTCGCTATTTTCACACCTCCCGGTGCCCCGGCCCCGGCGCCTGATTCAGTGCTTAGTAATTAATTTGGCGTTTCAGAATGGTCAGCGGGCTGGATAATGGGCGCATTCATCCCCCGGGCTAATCTGAACAGAGGTGGGAAGAAAGGCTTTCACAGACAGAAAATGCCATTCGCTGAGCGCTCAAAGGGGCTGTCACTCCCAGAATAAATCGCCGCCGCGCCCGCCGGCTCTTCGGGCCATTTCCATACAGCCCGGCCCGCGCCGCGGACCCGCCGGCCTCGGCCTCGGCTCCCGAATCACTCACTCGACTGCCTTCGACGGGAAAGTCGGGCGACAGCGAGACCCAGGCGGGGCCCTAGGGGAAACGGGGAAGCTGGGGGCTCGGGTTCAGGCCGCAGGGGACAAAGAGCTTGATTAGAAAATCAAATGCTGAACTGGAAGGGAGGCGCAGCTAATCCGAGGCGCGGACTTTGGAGCTGGGCCGGGGAGTGCATCGCGCGCGGCCCAGAGCCGCGCGCGGCTGCCCGGGGTCGCACGGTAAGCTTCTGGATCTCCAAAGTGGAAATGCGATCCCAGTGCACACTCAGAGATCGTAGAGGCAGGGCGCGCTGATACTGTCCCGACCCGCACCAGACGTTCGATCCCGAGTTCCCGCGACACCAGGTCTTTGCCAGCAGCGGGGCTGGGGAGGTGCCCTTCGCGGCCCCCGGCTCGCCACTCCTGCCAGCTCAGGGTGTACCCCGGAGCATCAGCGGAGAGAGTGGCGGCGGCTTTATCTTCTGACCTCGGGTCCCCCCGAGTGTTGGGCACGAACGGTCTGCGGGCTCTGAGAGCTGGGGCCTCTCCTTGGCAGCGCTCCCTGTCCTCGGGCGAAAGAGGATCGAGCGCTGCAGCCGCAACCCTAACCGGGACGACCTCGCCCCGAGGGCGCCCCCAGCCCGGCGGTGGAGCTTGGGGGTGGGTAAGACCAGACCGGCTTGGCTCTCTCCAGGGTGAAGCTCCGGGCAGTTGATTTTCCTGCCGTGGAGGCTCACCGCGCATCCACTTCGTGGGACAGATTTGGCCCAGGGCCCTCCCGCCCAGTGGCACCCTCCCATTGGGGGAAGAGAAGGAGCTCTGACCCTAAGGTGCAATAGGCTTCTCTGGTGGCTCAGACGGTAAAGAATCTGCCTATAATGCAGGAGACCCGAGCTGGATCTCTGGGTGGGGAAGATCCCCTGGAGAGGGAAATGGCAGCCCACTCCCCTATTCTTGCCTGGAGAATTCCCTGGACAGAGGAGCCTGGTGGGCTACAGTCAATGGGGTCACAGAGTCTGACACGACTGAGAGATTAAAACACACACACACACACACACACACCCGTGCTCCGCGGAGAGGCTGAAACAAGGGAAGTAGCTGGCTGGAAGGGGCGTTTCTGGAATGGCCAGATGGGTGTTCCAGGGTGTGTCGGTGATGGAATCCCCGCCACTCACCAACTTCCGAGCAGAAGTCCGTCCTCCCTTCTGAGTCTCAGTTTCCTTGCCTGCAAAACAAGGATGAAATGAGGTCACACTTGGCTCCAAGTGTGGGGCCCTCGGTGGAAGGAGTCCACACACCACTCACGCCCCAACCAGCAGCACCCTCCCCGGCACCTCCCCAAGTCTTCACCAACACCTCTCCTCGGAGTTTAAGGACTCCCTTGATTTTTCTCTCCGGCTGCTTCCATCCAGCCTTGCTGCTTCTGGGTTCTGGTAGCCAGCTTTCCTTAAAACCACATTCTAAGAGCTGGAAGGGGCCTTTCAAAGATTCTCTGGGCTTTGTACAGATGGGGAAGCTGAAACTCGAAGTGGTTGGCTGGCGGATGTCATCCAGCTAATTAATCTGGGGACTTGCCTGGAGAGGATTTCATGCAGGGAGGTGAATTTCAGACCTGAACATCATCTCCTCCCTTCAACCCTCCAGGCTTTTTTAGGCCGGGGGAGGGGCCCAGAAATCTACTTTTTTTTTTTTTTTCCAGTTGTGGCTCATAGGATCTTTAGTTGCATCATGCAAACTCTTAGTTATGGCATGTAGGGTCTAGTTTCCCGCCCAGGAATCAAACCCTGGTCTCCTGCATTGGGAAGGCAGCGTTTTAGCCACTGTACCGCCAGGGAAGTCCTCAGAAATCTACATTTTAAATGAGCTCCCCAAAGCCTTTCGATGCATGTGGGACTGAAACTATACTTAGGGAAGCCCAGCCCAAACAGCTCTTTCCCCGGCAGTCCCTTCCCTAATGGGATCATGGGCCCTGCTTGCTTTTTGTGGCCCGTATTCGATGGGCAGAACGACATTTACTGTCACCCACCACCATTGGAGGCCCGCAGTGAGTGGGGTGCACTTCTAAGAAGAAACCTCAGATCCCCTGAATGCGCAGCCTATGAAGCAGCAGCTGTGGGGGTGCTGAGCATCCTGTCAGACAAGGAATGGTCCAAGTGGGTTGCAGGGTGACTGGATGTTTTGCCCCCAAACCTAGGGGCCTCCTCTTCCCAACACTTTCCCAGCTGGACCTAACTCTGTGCACTGCTGGCCCCACACAGATAGTACAGATGTGCCCGGAAGGCACCCCTACCTCCCCTCCCTGCGAGCCAGGCAAACCTGGCCCACGCCGGGGAGAGCAGCCCACCGGCGGGATCCGTGCCAGCAATAACCCAGGTGTGAGCTGTCGCCTGGAACCACGGACACCTGCCCTTCACCAGGCTGGGGCTCAGAAGAGAGGAAGGGTGAGGGGGCACAGGGGGAGGCCTGGAAGAGTGGAGGGAAGTTGGGATGTGGGGAGAAGCTGTTAGGAACAGAGGGGGGACGGGGAGGGGACGAGTCCCTATTTATGTAAGCCGTTTGTAGCTGCGGATTGTAAAACTGGGCAGGATTCTCTGGAGTAATTCATAGTGTTTGGACAAGACAAACATTGTTCTGCTTTAAACAAACCTCCAGAAAGGTCAGGCTGGTTCATCCCTTTGCTGTGAGTTGCTGAGACTATCCAGATGATGAGAAAATCAGATCCTAGTGGAGGGGGCCCAGGCAGAAGGCAGCCGTCTCCTAAGCCCTTTGGATCTGGGGTGAGGGCACCCAGCCCAGGGAGGGTCCTTGGCTCCTGCTGAAAAGGGCTGGCTCCCACTCTGCAGCCTGGAGACGTGTGTGCGTACATGCGTGCCTATGTCATAGGTTAGGAGATGTTGATGATGCCAGGATTATTTAGTTCTCCAAGCAAGGCCAATGTGACCTGCAGTGTAAATGGTCATCAAATACGTGAAGAGTTATTGGAAATCAAAGACCCAGGGAAGCAGAATTTGATTCACTAATCTCAAGCCCAGATGTGCTCCTGGACAACAAGAAACCTCTGCTTCTTCCCTAGGGACATCCTGGGCAGGCCTCTTGCTGTTCATTTAGCAAACATTTTTTAAAAATTTTGTTTGTTTGCTTTTGTTGTTGTTTTTTCTATTTTTTGGCCATGCCATCCCACATGGCATGTGGGATCTTAGCTCCCCGACCAGGGATCAAACCTGTGCCCCCTGCTGTGGAAGCATGGTGTCTTACCCACTGGACCTCCAGAGAAGTCCCTAGTAAACATTTTTTTGAATGCCTAATATGTGCCACGCTCTGTGCTGGGTGTTGGGCAGACACTAGTGAGCAAGAATGATGCTGCCCCAGTCATGGGGCATATGGTCTGCCTTGCCCTCCCCCTGCCTCTCTTTTCCAAGAAGAGAAACTTCTCACAGATTCCCTTCCAGCCTCTCCACCACTGCCCTTGCCTCAACAAGCTTCCTGGCTGAAATCCAGCAGACCCATTCCCAGACCAGGCCTGGCAGTGAGTGAAGCATTCTGTAAGTGTGAGCTGCCATGACGATCGTGATTATGACTGTGGTTGTGATGAAGGTTGTGATTGTGATTCCGGCTGTGGCTGTGATTATGGTTGTGTTTACGACTGTGGTTGCTGCTCTGAGGCTCCACTCTTGACAGATCTACCTTGACCCCAAGCTGAATCAGATACTTTTGATTGACACTTATTATTCATGCTTGTTGACTTATTATGACTATTAATTGGTAATTAGGAAAGGATTATTGACATTATTAACACCAAAGTCCAGTCTTTCTGCAGTGCTAGGGGCACTGTCCTGTATATGAGTTTCTGTTGCCTGAGGGCAGTTTGTCATCCTCTCAAGAGGGTAGCATCCTTGTGGTAACCATGGTGATGGTTTCACATGACGTTATTAAAATTATATTTCTTTAGGGCTTCAGACTTCGGACATCTCAGGGTCTTTTGTACCTGCCTTTTTAAACTCTATACTCCTGATATCTATGGAAGGAAGGGAGGGAGGAAGGAAGAAAGTAAGGGGACAAATGATAATACCATCCACATTTTTCAGAAGAGGAAGTTGATGCTCAGAGAGGTGAAATGACTTGCCCACTGTCAGTCCAGGCCGCTCTAACAGAACACCATAGACTGGGCGACTGGGGCTACAGATGTTCATTTCTCATGGTTCTGGAGGCTGGGAAGTCCAAGATGAAGGTGCTGGCTGATTCGGTAACTGGTGAGGGCTCTCTTCCTGGTTTGCAAATGGCTGTGTCCTCATATGGTAGAGAGAAAGGTCTTGTTTCTCATGTGTTTTTTAAAAAACAATTTAATTTTAAAAATTTAGATATAATGGATATGTCACATTCTATTAGTTTCATGTCTCTTTATAAGGGCACTAATCCTATCATGAGGGCTCCACCTTCAAGATCTAGTGTTGTGTTAGTCTTTCACAAAGGCCCCAGCTCCAAATGCTACTGTGTTGGGGATTGGCTCTTTAAATGAATCTGGGGGAGGGACACAGTCATTCAGTCCTTGGTACCCACGGTCGCAGAGGTGTGAAGATCAAGAAGTGTGTATGCCTGGAGCATGATCTAGGCCTGTACTATCCTGCCACCCACCCAGGCAGCTCCTGACAAACCCAGGCATCCCAGGTCCCTCCAGTCCCAGGGACCTGGGACCCCTGGGAGGCCCCATAAGCAGGGTGCTCAGCCAGAGACAAGGAGGTAGCTCCCTAGGTTAGGTCATGTCCATCCATCCTTGTGACTAGCTTCTGGCATCATTCTGGGGCCTAGCACAGTGGTACCCCCTGCCTGATGGTAGCATCAGTGAGGGAGAGGTCCCCCTCCCCCCAGCTCCTACTTTCCCTTAATACCTTATTATCCATGCACTTACTCAATCTATTTGGAGTCAATGGTCCATGGCTGTTTTCATCACGCACCACCTCTTGGAACTGGTCCCCTAAGTCTTCTCCCTGTGTGACGTGTAGACCCGTAATACCTCATTTTACTGACATTTGGGGAACATAAGGTGTTCCACATAATTGATTTTTGCAGTTAACTGAAGCTTACTTCTTGAAGCATAGAAAATTTTTATGTAATCATTTGCCCCTCCAGAATCATGATTTTTTTCTCCACCTAATTTAGCAGAATTGAATATAGCAGGTATTCCCTAGGTGTGGTTGAATGGGTGACCCACAGCCATTCCAAGGAGTCATTCTGAAGCCATCTCTCAGAACATCAGCTTCTGGGCAATTCACTCAGCCTCCCTGCCTCAGTCTCCTCCTTGTTAAAGGGGGGCCCTGACTCAATGGGTGCTCACTAAGGGCTGCTCTTATACTTTCCTAGCTCCTCTGGGCTCTCAGACAGTAATGCCCTTGGAAAGCTGGGTGGTTGCAAGACCTGCCCTGATCCCTGGGTGGTGGCTGAAATGGATACTCCCTTCAGCAGTCACTTCTCAGCCTGTTACTGTCCCCCAGTCACCTATTCCCCTAGGGTCCTGATCTGTGATTCTCTGTGACCCTGGAAGAACAGAAGATGCCTGACCTCATAAACACTTCTAAGTGAAGTATTCTGGCTTCCATGCAAACTGAAATCCCTGGATATCATGGTGACTCTTCTCTCAAAGGCCCAGGAGACTATTAACTTGTTTCTGAACTGTGTTCCGAATCGTAAAGGATGCTGAGACCCTGGCCTCCAGAAAGAGGGAGCACCTGGCAAGCTAATGTGGGAGGCCCTGAACTCAGCATTGCATGAAGTAAGGAATAGGGGGACGTGGCCATACAGCCCATGGGAAGAAGACCCAAAGGAAGACTTGGGAAACATTCCAAAGCCAGAGTGTTAATGCTCCCTCTTTTTGTTCCTTTCATTTACCCCAAGCTTGCCTCGTAAGATTTGCAAGGAACCTGCTGAACTCTGGCATTTCTACTATTTGGTGGTGTATTAGTTCTGATGGCCACTGTACCAAATTCCCACAAATTTGGAGGCTTAAAACAACAGCAATTTATTTTCTCGCAATTCTGGAGGCCAGAAATTTGAAATCAGTGTCACTGGACTAAAACCAAGGGCTGTGCTTTCTACAGAGGCTCTGGAGGAGAATCAGTTCCTTGTCTCTTTCAGCTTCTGGTAGCTGCCAATATTCCTTGGCTTGTGGCCACATCACTCTGATTTCTGCCTCTGTCTTTGCCTGCCCTTTTCTAATTTGTTGGATCTCCCCCTCCCTTCTTCTTATAAGGACATGTGATGGCATTTAGGGCCCACCCAGATAATCCAGGATGATCTTCCCATCTCAGTATCCTTTACTTTCATCACTGCTGAGACTCATTTTTTGCCACATAAAGTAGCATTCACAGGTTCCAGGAATTAATACACAGATATCTCTGAGGGTGGAGGTGGAGGACATTTTTCAACCTACCTCAGTTGGTGACATCAGTTGTCCATAATGTCGTGCTTTGATTGATTTTAATGAGTTTGTAGTACATTCCTATCCTGTGCCAGGCAGTCTGTTAAACTCTGGGGATTCAAAGAGTAAAGACCTAGTTCCTCTCTCGAGAAGTTGATGGATTAGTCACGGAAGCATTATGATATGAAGAGCCATGGGAAGAGCCTCCAAAGCCTTGGAGGTACCCAGAATTCATCATTGAGTGCTCAAATTCCTTCTCAAAATCTGCAAAGCCCTGTGTTCTCTGGCCTGCATGGCGACTTCTTTGAGCTCACCTCCCAGCACTCCCATCTTGCTCACCAAGCCCCTTGTTCGTGTTCCTTACGCAAGTCAAGCTCTGCGTCAGGACCTTTGCACTTGCCGTTTCCTTCCACTGGAATGCACACTCCCACTGTCCCCCTGCCACCAGCATATCCCCCCAGCTCCCTTCTTCACTTAGCTCTACTGGATCCCTCTCAGAGCCTCTCCCACCCCAAGTATCTTGTCTAAAACCCACCTCCTCTCCTGGCACTGTGCCCCCATCCTCTGCTCTGTTTGTGTTTCTAGCACTTATTGCAATCATTTTGAGATGTGATGACTAGAACGTCCCAGAAGAAGATTCTAAACCCAAATGCATTCTGTTTTTATTTCTGGTTCTCTTACCTTTTTGGCCTTAGGAAGACCCTGAGCTAAATTTCAAGTCGATCAGGATGGGACTGGAATGAGGGCTCTTTTAGGGGGACTTATAAATGAAAGGAACCATTTTTCAGTTGTCACAGTGATGTGTGTATGTTGGGGGTGGGACTTAGAAGCTTTTAGTGGATAGGAATCAGGGACACTGAACATCCTGTAGTGGACACAGGACTGCTCTGCCCAGTGAAGAACTGTCTGGCCCCAAATGCCAATAGCATCTGCGTGGAGTACTTATCTTAAGGAAGGAATTTGTACTACACTCCTAAAATAGTATTTTTCAAGTGTATTTGATAATCTTTCACCCTTTAAGAGTCCTTCAGATGATTTTGTCCCCAATACATCACCTTCTGCCGAACCTGTGTCCCATGAACCATTCAACTTCTAAAGATCCTCCAGTTCACCTTCTTCTGCCTGATGTCGCTCGACTGTCACCTCTACATGTGAGGGGATCCCCTCCTTCAGACTGTGTGTGGGTGTTCAGTGAGCTGAGCTCTGGGTCCAGAGGTTTCCCATAATTTCCCCCCTCCCCAGAGAACCGTCCTTTTATGTCCACCCTTTGTTTCCTTCCTTCACGGCCAGACTTCCACCCTTGACAAAGCTTCCCTGGACGGTGACCCATTTTCTTTATTGTAATAGCATTCAGGGTGGGACCTTTCAAAAGCTTTTTTTGCAAATGAAAATAAATGACATCTGCTGGTTCCCCTTATCCACAGGCGGTTTTCACCCCTTCAAAGAGTCCGGTAGATTAAGGGATTTGGCGGGTTTGGGGTTTGTATGGGCTTCTTTGCCCAGCTCCGGAATCCTCAGCCAAGAAGCTGGCACTAAGGGAGGGCAGCTGAAGAAGCTGATCAACAGCACTGAGGCCCGGACAAAGCTCGGGGAAACCTACGCTCTAGACCCACCTGTTCTCCTGCACTCTCCAGAACAGTCAGATCTCTTGGCGTCAAGTCCAGGGGCCTGGGATCCCTTGAGCGTCTCCAAGAGGCTGACCAGGTGAGCTGGGCTCTCAAAGCCTCAAAATGAGAGGAGGCCCCTAACTTCTTCCAGGGTGAGTGATCTGAGGATTATGAATAGTTAAAAACAAACCAACCAACCTCAAACACCCTCAACTGTCATATACTCAGTCTGCCAGCTTCTTTCCTTTTACAGGTGCTTTTTTAATCACTTGATAAGGTAAGTGTGATGGTCTCCATTTCGCTGGGAGAAAACCAATGGGTTTCCAACTTGATGGGTGAAGCAACTTGCTCAGGGTCACACAATGAAGTTGTGAATTGGAGTCAAGTTTTGTTTGAGTCAAGTTCTTTCTGTTTCCCAAAGTAACACAATCAATTCAGACCCCACTGACTCTTCTGGGGAAGCCAGGTACCCGCATCAAAATCCTCCACTGCTGTAATTTCCAGACTATGTCAGGAGTCCTGGAAACCACTTCATTTAACGTGTGTTCTCTTAACTGGACCGGACATACTCAGAAGCACAGTCAAGCCTGGTCACAGCTCAAACTTCTGGTCCACCCGGACCCCGTCTCTTGTCTAGACACAACTGAGACCCATTTGTGTCAGATAACATCAACCAAGCCCGTCTTGCCCACAGGTGCCGACTAAAAGCTCTGAACCCTGCATCCAGACCATTTCAGTTCAAATTCCTGTTCTTCTACTCATCAGTGATATGAGCTTCAGCAACTTTCCCGAGTCTCTGTAAAATGGAGCTAGGACTATCCCTATCTCATAAGATTCTTACAAGAATTATGAGTGCTTGTAAGCCTGACAGAGTGCTTAGAAGAGGACTTGACACACGGCAGACGTTATATAAATGTTTGACTTCAAAAGTAAAACCCTCAGTCATACCCAAGGTGAAGGTCCCTCGGGTCATCTCGTTTCTCCGAAGCCCTCTTTTCCTGTCCTCCTTCCTTGTGAACCACTGGCCTGAGAACCACCCCCTCCCATTATGAGATGTTCCCTCCCTGCATCCTCACCTTTTTCTCCTGTTGCTCCTCCCACCCCACCTTCATGCTGACCCTCCAGCCTGGCCCTCCCCCAGGTCCCATTCACACTGTTCAGAGGGGCTATTCTTGTCCACACCAGAGGCACCCAGCACCCAGGCAGGGGGAGCTCTTGTTCTCCTCAATCTCCATTGTTCTTGTGATCTTCATGGAACTGACAGCAACCCCCTGCTCCTCTAAGGCCAGAACCATACAGCTGTTCCCCTGTCCACATCTCGTCCATGCTGACTCCTCCTTACGCAGGTCACTCTTCTCTTTCTTTGAAAACATTGATGACAGAAGCTCAGCCTCTGTGCACTGGGGCCGCATCGAATCTTGGAGACAAGAGTTTTGGGTGAAATAAAAAGGGATCCCCTGGTGGCTCAGTCAGTAAAGAGTCTGCCTGCAATGCGGGAGACCTCGGTTCAATCCCTGGGTTGGGAAGATCCCCCGGAGGAGGAAATTCTCCAGTATTCTTGCCTGGAGCATTCCATGGACAGCGGAGCCTGGTGGGCTGCAGTCCATGGAGTCACGGAGTCACAGAGTCGGACACGACTGAGTGACTAACACTTTCACTTTTCTTTTCAAAAAGGGATAGCTTTATTTGCTAGGCAAAGTAGGACACTGGGTTCGTGCCCTTCAAAAACTGTGTGTCCTGACCTAGTGGAATTTGGTGAGTTTTATAGCAATGGTTCAAGGGTGGGGTTGCTAATACGATCAGGCTGTGTACAGACCCGGATTCCTTTCATCTGGCCTCAGCTGATCTCCTAATCTTCTCTGAAGAATACTTCCT
Organism: Bos taurus; assembly: GCF_002263795.3. Classification (NCBI taxonomy): domain Eukaryota; kingdom Metazoa; phylum Chordata; class Mammalia; order Artiodactyla; family Bovidae; genus Bos; species Bos taurus. The sequence goes on from NC_037346.1 coordinate 28,458,046, forward strand.
CAAGTGAATGCTTCCTCATCCTCCATTTGTTGGGGGTTCTGGTTCTGCAGAAAAGCTCAAAGCTATCATTCTGTGCGTCCCTTGAGGTGGAACCAGGATCCTTTCCCAAGGCTTCTGCTGTTTCTTGACTGCTCCCCACTTGTCTCTGCATCCCCTCCCTTCCCTGGTTAGTAACTAGGTGAACCTGCCCTTTGGAACCCAGAGAAGGTCAGGAGGCTGAACAGAAAGGGTCCCATGCCCAGGAGCCCTACAGGGTCCTGCTCAGTTTCCACAGAAGCATTTGGGTCAGCGAGCCCTGGTGCCAGTCCTGAGGATCTTCCATCCCTAGGTAGACAGCCTGTCTGGTCAACTTCGTCATCCCCATTCACCTTCTCTGCTTCCCAAAAGAAACCCACCTCATCCTCTGTGGGCCTTGTCATCATCTAGAGCTATTCCACCTCTGGAATTCTTGCTGTAGACATCCAGTTTTAGACCATGGTCTCCTCAGTTATTCCCAACTCGTGTCATCTATCTTCCTGAGCCTCCAGACCAGCTCTGTCCAATAGAACTTTCTGTGATGATAGAAATGTTCTTTATCTATACTCTCTCTCCAAGTCAGGGCAACAGAGGAACCAACCTTTAAATTTTAATGAATTTTAGCTCATTCAAATTGAAATGAAATGAGCCATGTGTGATTACTGTTTGATTTTTTTAAATATTTATTTATTTGTCCATATCGAGTCTTAGCTGTGGCATGCAGGATCTTTTAGTGTCAGCATTCAAATTCTTGGTTATGACCTGTGGGATCTAGTTCCCTGACCAGAGATCGAAGCTGTACCCCCTGCCTTGGGAGCATGGAGTCTCAGCCACTGGACCATCAGGAAAGCCACCTGGCTATTGTCTTGAAAAGTGAACATGTTAGTTGCTCAGTTTTGTCTGACTCTGTCACCCCATGGACTGTAGCCCACAAGGCTCCTCTGTCCATGGAATTCTCCAGGCAAGAATACTGGAGTGAGTTGCCAATTCCTTCTCCAGGGGATCTTCCCAACCCAGGGATTAAACCCAGGTCTCCTGCATTGCAGACAGATTTTTTTTTACTGTCTGAGCCATCAGCATGGCTATAGATCCTGGCCTTTCTATTTCCTCTGCCATTAGTGGCCTGTCTTCACTGCCTTCTCTCTTCAGTTTTGCCTGTTGTCCATCACATCAGCCAACTTCTTCCCTTTGTCCCTGTGCCCCACCTCTTGGGAAACAAACAAACCAACCTTCAACTATGGATTAATCCAGTCATTCTGCTTTCTCCAGGTCTACAGTGGCCACTGAGCATTGTTGGGGCATGACTTTCCTGGGTGGCATTCTTTCTCCTGGATGGTCACCAACCTCAATAGGTCTTTGAATTCTGACCGGCCTGCATTGTCCCCTTCTCATTAATGACCCAATCAAGACTTCCTGCCTTTCCAAATCTGCTCCCTCGCTCTCAGCAGGTGGCATTACTTCTTATGTCTTTGAAACAAGAGACGCTTTCAGACCACCTGACTGCCCCTTTTATGAGGCTAGTTTTATCTGTCTTCAACTTCCTTCTTCTCCTTCCTATCAACATTTAGGCACGTTCAAATAGCCTTATCTTATAAACAACAATAAAAAATCCCAAGCTTCCTTCACTCCCATGTCACCTTCCAATCACTCTTTCTCTTTCCTGCCACTTGTTTTCACACTTCTGGAAACTTGTCTTCACTGGCTATCTGTACTTTCTCACCTCCCATTCACTCTATAACCTGGGGCGGTCTGGCTTGTGTCCCCGTCACTCTTCTGCCACTACCAGTCAAGGTCACCAAGGACTTCCTTGTCATTCAATCCAAAGGACTCTTTCAGATCTTATCTTGACCTTGAAGGCATGTGACACTGCTCACCACTCCTTGCTTGAAACTTGCCCACTGGTTTCTAGGACACCTGAGTCTCCTGCTTTTCTTCCTCTTCTGGGTATGGTGTTCCTTGGTGGCTCAGCATTAAAGAATCCATCTGACAATGAAGGAGACATGGGTTTGATCCCTGAGTCAGGAAGATCCCCTGGGGGATGGCAACCCGCTCCAGTATTCTTGCCTGGGAAATCCCATGGACAGAGGAGCCTGGTGGGCTACAGTCCGTGGGGTGACAAAAGAGTCAGACATGACTTAGTGACTAAACACCACCACCACCACTACTCTGGCTACTTCTAAGTTTCCTAAAACTTCCACATTCTCATCTTCCTAGCGTGATTCTCAGGCTTCCCAGGTAAGGCTTAGGTGTCAAGAATGGTGTCCTCCACCCCCCACCCCACCCCCCGACTGCATTCCTGGCCCAAACACCTGGGAATGTGTTCTCTCACTCAAGAAACTCACTGTGCTGTTTTGAACATCAGTTTGTATTGTGAATCCCATTGCTCAGAGCCTGACATGCCTTTTTGGGTGTGTATTTATAACTGTCACTTCGAGAAGCTCTCACAACATTTGGACATCTGTTTTTTTCATTTGCCTCCTCAAAGCGCAGTATGCTGTAGGGACACTGACAAATTAGAGGACGTCAGGAGAGACTACAGAGTGGGTGGTCAGCAAAGTGTCCTGTGAGAACTCACTGAAAGAACTGGGGGACTTCCCCGGCAGTCCGATGGTTAAGACTCCACGCTTCCCCTGCAGAGGCCCAGGTTCGATCCCTGGTCAGGAAACTAGAGTCTGCATGCCACAACTAAGACCTAGCACAGCCAAACAAATAAATAGATATTTAAAAAAGACAAAAACAACCTAGCAGAAGGAAGGCTTCAGAGCGCTAGCCAATCTGGTCCTAAAGATATTCCAAACTAGACCATGTTGGGTCGGAAGGGAGTGGGGTAGCCCGGCGTGCCTTTTTCAGACCCTCCTTGTGAGGCTGTCTTCTTGACTCACGTTCTGGTGTGATGCTATCAGTTTACACGATAGCCCATCACAGAAACCCTCCGTGAAGTTTGGGGATACTGAGGGTGTCTGCTTGTTACCTCACACTGTGGTCTCTTTAGGAGGCCCTCCAGGACAAATTCCTGACTGATTTTAGTACTAAGAATAGTTGTAATTCTTTTGAGTAATAGGTCTGTTTTTATCTCACAGGCACTGGCAATTGTGTGACTGACATGGTCTCCTTTTCACTTGGGCTTTGGAAAAGCTTCCGGACAAATTTGTGGCCCACCCCCAGGAAGTGAATAGCGCAGCCCCAGAACCACTTTACCTTTATTCCCATCTCTGCTTTGTCTTCCCTGTGGTTTTTCTTTCTTCTCTTAGCTCTCCTTATTTTAGCATACACAATCAAGAACAGGCAAGCAAAAATAAAAATCGCCTGTAATCTCACTATCCAGAGATACCCACAATTATCAATGTTGTCCTTTTATGCATATTTTTAAAAAATAAAAATGAGAGGATACCATGCTTACCTTTTGGGGGGGGCACAGTGTTTTGTAATTTGCTTTTTTCATTTTATAATACTATGTCACCAATATCTTTCCATGTAATTAAATGTCTTTAAATAACTTAAAATTTCTATGAAGATCTCATAATGACATACTACCAACTAACATGTCTACATCCGTCACATATACATGTATATGAAAGTACACCCACAGAGATATCCTAAGGACAATATTTGTATACACAGAAGCTATAACATTCATATGTGTCAACTCATCTGAGGCTCACAACCCTAGGAGTTAGAGCTTATTGTCCCCCTTTTATAAATGAAGAAACCAAGGCACAGAAAGATGCAAAAGTTGCCAAGGTCACACGCCGACTCCAAAGGGTGTTGAACTCCAAACCGCCACCTTGCCTTTCAGGACGCCATTGAGATTTCACAGTTCACGGAGTTAAACAGAAAAAAAGAAACGTTTATCTTCTTCCACCTCACTTACTAATTTATGTTATTTTGCCTTGTTTTAAGTAGCCTTGTAAGTCACCTGAAATCCCCCTCTGCCACGGCATAAACAAACAGTGCAGAGAGTGGTACCCGGCACAAGAAAACAGTTAAAATTCTACCCCAGGGCAGAGGATGAATCCAGCCAGTCCTGCAATGAAGTGGATTTATTTCCTTGGGCTGCAGTGAACTTCCATCCCTAGAAGAGCTGGCTTGGGTGGCCATCTCTCAGGGAGGCTGGGATAGGCAGTCTTCCAAACACACTGAGCTGGGCCAGACTAGCCCTGAGGCCCCTTCTTAGACTCCCAGAGTTTATGAAAATACCAATAAGACAAAACAAGACACTCAATGGGGCTAATGCAGCAAGCCAGCTGTTGGGCCAGAACCAGTATCCCAAGTTTTCAAGCCAGGCCTGTTACCAGCTCACTGATCTAAAAGTTAACAACTGGCAGTTCAGTTCAAAACTCTTAGCCTAGTGTCTTCTTTCCCCTGAAGTGCTTTGGCTGCTGCTGGAAGACGGTCAAAGGATACTGTCACTGTCTTCGGCCCTTCGGTGAGGGTAGCAGAGAAGGAGGCAAGAAGCTAGGTGGCCCCAAGGGTGTCCCACTAGACTAGAACTGGGTGGGATGATCGGTTTGACAAACGTGAGGAGAGGAAGGAGCCAGCTTTCTATGGCTGGGAGATCTTATGCAAGTTTCTTCACCTCCTGAGAACTGTTTCTTCCCTCATCTGCAAAATGGACTTTCACACCTACTCTGCAAAGCAGTTATGGGTTCCCAGCAGATAGTATGGGCTACAGCACCTTTGCACACTGAGCCGGTAAGCACCTAATCAGGCTGCTTGTGGATCCGGGGAGGGCTAGGCCACCTCCAGCCCGAGGCCTGGGGGGTGCTGGCCAGTGCCCAGGTGCTGTCTGGTTTCGTCCCACTTCAGCCTCCAGCCCACTACAACTCCCCTGGTAGAAAAGGGGCTGCTTTCTCTACAGACAGGCCCACCGAGCGGTGACAACTGTGAGGGGACGGGAGAGCCGCTCTTTCCCTCCAGATGCCAGGGGCTGCGGGTAGGAGAGGCGAGCCAGCAGGGGCTCCCTCTTCCTCACGATTCCGGGCTGTCTGCCCACGGGGCACGGCCCGGGACGCAGTGCCACCAGGGCCATCACGCTGGGTTAGAAGAAGGCCCGACCCCAGCTCAGCAAAGAAAACAAACACAGATGTGTTTGCCCGGGACCAGGAGGGAGAAAAATCGCCCCCTCTCCCTCGCCTGCGCGCTCCCCAGGGGCGTGGGGCCGGCGGAAACCTGCTGGGCTCCCGGGGCAGCGCGGGGCCGGGCGACGCGGACGGTCCCCGGCCGGCCCCTCCTCCCTCCGCGGGGTGCGCGCCGGGCCCAGCCCCCTCTCCGGGGTTTCCCCGGGCGCTCTCCTCGCTTCCCTTTGTCTCCGCTTCTCCTTCTCGGGCGCCCCGGTTCCCACTCGCTCGTACCCTCGCTCTCTCCGGGTCCCCGGCCGCTTCCCTTTAACTTTCTTCTTTCCCGGGGTGAAAACTTGGCTCGGGAGCCGGCGGCTGCCCGCCGACGTTATTGGCCGGCGCCCCGCCCGGCGGCCCCGCCCCCCGCCCCCGCGCTCCCCTCCGCCCCCCACTCCCTGCGCTAGTGGCGGCGGCGGCGGCGGCGGCGGAGCCTTCGGGGGCGTGCGTGCGTGTGTGAGTGCGCGCCAGCCAGCGGGAGTGTGTGCGCCCCGGGCGCGGGCTGGGCGGCACTCGCACCGCGGCGGCAACGGCGGGAGCCGGGCGGCCGCGTAGTCATTCGGGCGGGAGAGGCGGCGGCGGCCGGGCCGGGCCGGGGCTGGGGCAGCGGCGGCCGCGCCGGGCATGGAGCTGGCAAGCCCGCGCTGAGGCAGGACGCGCCTGCTAGCAACCAGCGAGAAGCTCTCCGCCGTCCGGCGCGCGGGCTCCCCGGCCGGGGCCGGGCAAACTTTTCTTTCTCTTTTGCCCTCTCCTGAGGTAAAGTCCCGAACGCGGACTCGCTGGCCGGGAGTGCGATCTGGGGCAGCTGAGCGGGAAGCCCGGGCTGCGGGAGGAGGGGGCGCGGGCCGTGCGAGCTCAGGGGCTCTACGAGTTGTCCCGCGCCCGAGTTGAGGGGTGCGGGCGGGGCGGCGGCGGACGAGCAGACGGGCGCGGGCAGGACCCTCGGGCGGCGTGGAGGCGGCGGCGGCGGCGGCGGGGAAACCGAGCGATTGCCTGCGGCCCCGGCTCGCTGCCGGCGGGGAAGAGGAGGCGCGGGCAGTGCGGGGCCTGGGGGGGTCTCCGGATTCGCCTGCCTCCGGGACGCGGGGGACCGAGGCGGGCGTTCGGTGCGGGGGAAGCCGGGCGTTCGCCCGCGTCCCCGATCGCCGCCCCTCCGCGGGGTTGGAGGGCGCGGGGCGGGCTGGCTGAGCGCGGCTCCCCTCTCTCTGCAGGCGCCTTCTGCGGCGGGCGGACCGACTCCTCGGCGCGGCGGGGCCGGGGCAGGCTGGACGCAGCACGATGCGCGCAGTGTGGGAGGCGCTGGCGGCGCTGGCGGCCGTGGCATGCCTGGTGGGCGCGGTGCGCGGCGGGCCCGGGCTTAGCATGTTCGCCGGCCAGGCGGCGCAGCCCGACCCCTGCTCGGACGAGAACGGCCACCCGCGCCGCTGCATCCCGGACTTTGTCAACGCGGCCTTCGGCAAGGACGTGCGCGTGTCCAGCACCTGCGGCCGGCCCCCGGCGCGCTACTGCGTGGTGAGCGAGCGCGGCGAGGAGCGGTTGCGCTCCTGCCACCTCTGCAACGCGTCGGACCCCAAGAAGGCGCACCCGCCCGCCTTCCTCACGGATCTCAACAACCCGCACAACCTGACGTGCTGGCAGTCGGAGAACTACCTGCAGTTCCCGCACAACGTCACGCTCACGCTGTCGCTCGGCAAGAAGTTCGAGGTGACCTACGTGAGCCTGCAGTTCTGCTCGCCCCGGCCCGAGTCCATGGCCATCTACAAGTCCATGGACTACGGGCGCACGTGGGTGCCCTTTCAGTTCTACTCCACGCAGTGCCGCAAGATGTACAACCGGCCGCACCGCGCGCCCATCACCAAACAGAACGAGCAGGAGGCCGTGTGCACCGACTCGCACACCGACATGCGCCCACTCTCGGGCGGCCTCATCGCCTTCAGCACGCTGGACGGGCGACCCTCGGCGCACGACTTCGACAACTCGCCGGTGCTGCAGGACTGGGTTACGGCCACCGACATCCGCGTGGCTTTCAGCCGCCTGCACACGTTCGGCGACGAGAACGAGGACGACTCGGAGCTGGCGCGCGACTCGTACTTCTACGCCGTGTCCGACCTGCAGGTGGGCGGCCGCTGCAAGTGCAACGGCCACGCGGCCCGCTGCGTGCGCGACCGCGACGACAGCCTGGTGTGCGACTGCAGGCACAACACGGCCGGCCCGGAGTGTGACCGCTGCAAGCCCTTCCACTACGACCGGCCCTGGCAGCGCGCCACCGCCCGCGAGGCCAACGAGTGCGTGGGTGAGTGGGGCGCCACGGGGACGCGGGCGGGACCCGGGCTGGGCGGGGACCCGGGCGGCTGCGCACGGGCCTAGCGATCGAGGGTTCTTGAGCATCTCTGGCTGCGTGAATGTGGTGGGGATGGTGGGAGGCACGTTCCGGGAAATCCTGGGCGGTGGGGCCGGGAGAGTCGGTCCACTCGCGCGCCTGACGCTGGCCGATTGGGTTGGCCTCCTGTGCGCTGCCCTAAGACAAGATGCTGGGAGTGGGCTTTGCAGAAAATTTACCGGTCAGTCCCCCGAATCCCAGATCCAAGGGCAAACACTGATTGCCTTCTCCTCAGTTTGGCGGGACTCTGGGATCCACCCCCCTCGCCCCGCCCCAGGGCAGCAGCTGGTCTCGCTGTTGGGGACCCCGGCCGGGTTCCCAGGAAGTTCCAGCTCCATGACCACAAATCCCTTGGGAGGTGGCAAAGGGATTTGCAATTTGGGGCTAATTCGGTGCACGACGAACATCGCTCCTGCGTCCTCCATTTGTCTTTTACGGTTTGAAAATAGATATAGTTTTCTTTTTGATAGCCTGTTTGGGCTAGCAAAAGAATGGTGTGATTTAAATTAATTACTGTCCGCAGATTACAAAAGAGAGTTAACTAATTATTTTAAACTAATTCAGTCCCGGCCCAAAAAAGAAGTATACCAGATTTTCGTTGTTGTTGTTAGCATGGTGTGTGTGTTGAGGTGAAATTAAACAATTCCGGCGAATTAACTAAGGGCCCAGATTCTTGATTTTATGGGGTTTCAGGTCCTGAAAGAGAAATCTCACAAAACCCTGTACTGGTGGATACTCTTGGGTCTGAAATGAGGCTTAAAAAAAAAGAAAAAAAGAAGAAATCCATTCCGTTTCTGGATCATACAGCTTTGCTGCTGTAGAAACTCTGAGCCCTCAGTTTCTCCTCAGGAGAAGAAAAAGAAAAAACGTAGAGGAAAGGTAGGTAGTTAGACCGTAATCAGCTTTTCCAGTATGAGATGTAAAGGTACAAATCCCATGCTTTATTTTAAGGAAAATCATTCAGTTCGGCCATCCGCCCTTGGGTGTTCATCTTTTGTGGAATAGAGTTATTCCCTCCCCCTCCCACACAGCCAGTGTGAGTTTCTTCAGTTGCCTCAGCCTCTGAGGCACATTACAAAGTTTGCTGGCCCCCACAAACACACGTCTTGAGGTCTGGTTCTGATTAATTGTGTCATGTTGTTGTTGAATAGTTTGTGCCTCATGACTTGTGGATGCAGACTTTCTCGGAATGGAAAACATGTTTTGGTCGGCTCTGAGGCCCAGGCGGGCGTCCTGGTCTGCAGAGGGCAGTTCTCCTGTTGCGTGGCCCGATCTCCATTTTTGCACTCCATCCAAGGGTCCACTTCTGCAGACCTCATTGTCTTTCCCCCTCCTGTAAGGGAAGCCACTGCTGGCTGGTCGGAAGAGACTTTTCAGGATTCGGGCGGTGAGACAGTGGTTACTCCCCGACTTAGTCGTCTTTGAGAATAGAACGCCTTTGATCTGCTCCATTCCTTCAGAAATGTTGGTTTTTCCCATCTCTTCTCTTTCTTCTCGCCTTTCCTCTTTTCTTTTCTTCCTTTTGTGAGTGAAAACCCTTTATTGACATTTAAAAGGCCTCCCAGGGTTTGGCTATCTGTGTTAACTTGTATGTGCATATGAAAGATAACTTCTCATCGTCACCAGCAGGGTCTGATTGGAAAACACGCAAGTGAATACATGGAGGCAAATAAGCTGGCTATGAAGGTAACGTTTTCCTGGCTTGAAGATTCCTCTTAGCCGTGGTGGTATTGTTCTGATACCACCCACCTCCAGCTCTCCGTCACTTTGTATGTGGAGAAGTAACCCGCGATTGTAATAACAATGGCCATGCGCTTGAAATAATCTCCATAGTTGAGGATTTTGTCTTTTGACCAAAGCACTAACTCTGCACAAATTGGATTGACTGGGTTTTTTTTTTTTTTTTAAGCCAAATTGAGCAATCAACATATTAACTAACGTAATTAGTAAGCCTTTTTGTTCAAAAAGTTTAATTAGGCCTAATAAGTACATAATCTACATGACAAATAATCGGCTGACAATATTTTCTGGGTTTCACCGAAGTTATTTTAATTCTCAGTAGTTAAAGTATCTTTAAATCTTGCCAATTATTCAGTCATCTCATAAAAGCCAAGCCAATTCAATGATGTTAAAGTTATTTATAGTTTCCTTTTTGAATAGATGTTCTGATACCTTGTAGATATAGCCTCGGGAATGTCAGGTTGAAGTTCCCATAAAGTCTTAATTGAAGTCTTAGTGATTTTTCCATCATTTCGCAAAAGAGAAAGCCAGCAAAGACAATTTAGAAGTGATTTACAATTAAAGGTCGAGCTTTTTATGAAAAGGCCCTGAAGTGGAGATACGTGAATGAATTAGTATTTGACAGGTGTTCTGAGACACTACAGGGCACTGTGCTAGGAAAAGGCATTAATAAATCCTTGAAACACTAACTTTTGTATTATCAGCGGCTCAGATTTTTTCCCCCCCAACATAATCCTATCTTGTGAATTTCACACTGTTGACATAGAAAGTCAGGCTACCCAGATTATTTACAGCTAAGGCAAAGAAGTATATTTTGTACTCTAAAAATGTTTTGATTAAAAAAAAGAAACACTATCACTGTCTGTCTTTGCCTTTCTAAAATAATGAGACACGACATAATAAAGTGACATCGTTCTCTAAGTTAACTGTCTCACCGCCCCCCCAGCCTAAAACTTTAAGAAAACATCAATATTATTATTTTTCTAAATAGTTCTCTATAGGGCCAAGAAAATATTATATCCTATAGGTTTTTCTTTGGTCCAGCTTTCTTTTCAGGGTTGTTTCAAGGTTGAGTTCTCTATGAAGTAAACGTGAATTTTTATAAGGTCCAATTTTGTTTTAAACGCAATTTTGGATTTCTTCCGGAAAAGAAAACTCGAAACAATATGAAAGACAAGACTGTATAATGTTATAGCCTCGACAGCTCTCCGTGGAATAACTAAATACTTTCTTCCGCCCATATGTATCAGCAGTGTTCACGTGCTCTTACACACATGTGCATCTATATTCATCGTGTAAAGAAGCATCCATGCATGGGGGGGAGTATACATTCAAGAGAAAATGCATGAACAGTTTTAAACCACCTGGGTTGCTAGGCCCTCCCTCCCTTCCTTTTTTTTTTTTTTCCAAAAAAGAGCATCTGAAGACCATATTGTGTTTCCATAAATTATTGACATCAGTTTTAATCAGTGTCCCCCTGACGTCGGAGCTGTGTTAGTATTTAGTGCCTGATGAAGCATGCTGTTTAATCTTACTGTGGGGATGTCAGCATGAACCCCTGCCTGGTTTGTGACAGGGTGAACTTATGAAAACTCGTTTTGCAACTCACACTCTGGCTTGGCGTTGCCCTGCTGAAACCCAAAACCCACACAAAAGATGTCTCTGCAAGATGAGCACTGTGCTGGGCTGGCCTCCTATGGTCATGGGTACCTGCACCATAAAGCTTGTAATTGTTTAAACATGACTTTGGGAGGGGGTCCTCAGGCTGTAAATGGCTCTGGGCCTGCCGTCATTCCTGGCAGGAGAGGGAGGTTATATGGGAGGTGTTGCTGTGAGAAATCTAATGCCCCGATAAAAACTCTTGCAAAATCAAAAGGCTAAAATGATCTGCTGCTCAGTCTGGTATATAGCTGTAGATAAGTGAATATTCTTATAGTCCTAGTAATTATCATGGTAGGTAATTCCCTGGTGGGTCAGTGGTTAAGACTCCACCTGCCAATGCAGGAGACATGGGTTCAGTCCCTGGCTTGGGAAGATCCCCTGAAGAAGGAACTGGCAAGCCACTCCAGTATTCTTACCTGTAAAGTCTCATGGACACAGGAACCTGGCGGGCTAGGCCATGGGGCTGCAAAGAGTTGGGCATGACTTAGCGACTAACCACCACCACCACCATTTATTATAATTATTATCTTTATATGACTAACCCTGGAGGGCTTTTTTTTTGCCCAACATTTAGTTATTTGATCATTGTAGCTAAGCTAATACTAGGCCCCATTATTGTTCTTATTTTACAGAGGAAGAAACCATAACCTTTGGGTAAAGGGTTTACCCAAAGTCATATAGCTAGTAGGTGGTGGAGCTGGGTCCCCAGTCTGAAGTTTAGGCTTTGTTTTACTGCATCTTCTGTGCTGCCTCCCCATAGAATGGATGAATGGCTGGATGGCTGGATGAATGAACAGTTCATGTACAGGCAGAATTCAGAGAGAGAGTGCAGGTTCATTTACAGACCACAGCGATAAAGCAGATGTTGCAATAAAGCAAGTCACATGAATTTCTCAGTTTCCCAGTGTCTGTAAAAGTTGTTTACACTATACTGTAGTTTATCAAGTGTGCAATAGCATTATGTCTTAAAAAATAGCAACGTGCATATCTCAATTATTCATAAAAATACTTCATTTCAGGAAACTATATTGAATATCTTACGATGAACCATAATGGAAAAGAATGTGCAAAATTATATATATATGTATAACTGAAACATTGCTGCACAGCAGAAATTAACACAACATCATAAATCAACTATATTTCAATAAAACTAAAAAAACACTTCATTGCTAAAAAATGCTAACCATCCTCTGAACCTTTTCATGAGTCATATTAATAGTAGTAACATCAAAGATCACCGATGATGGATTACCATAACACAGACAATAATAAAAAGTTTGAACTATTGCTAAGAATTACCAAAATGTGACCCAGAGGCATGAAGTGAGTCTATGCTACAGTGTCTGTAGACTTGCTCGAGGCTGGGTTGCCACAACCCTTCAACCTGTACGAAACAGGATGTCTACAAAGTTCAATAAAGCACAATACAATCAAGCGAGATCTGCATGTAGAGGACAATAGTTGGAACAACCTGTTGCCTCTTGCTGGAATTAAAGGTGGTTCCCTAGTTGTGTTGTAATATGTGTAATATGTCATATGATGGCATAGATTGTATTTACTATGTTCATACATGCTTGAATGCTTGCATATGAAATTGTATATAAAAAGTTGTCCTTGATGTTAGCCTTTGGGCCTCGTGGGAGCTGGGAGCTTTTAGAAATGTAACTGCAGAGTGTTTAAACCACCTTTGTGTGGGTGTTCAGCGTGCACAGGTGTTGCTCATGGCCGAGTTTTGATTTCAGGGCCCGTGATCTCTCTCAGAGGTGGTGGAACAGAGCTTTGTAATCAGAAATTCCTTTTTTAACCAGGTCTTCTCCTTTCTCCCTAGTGGTCAGTAGCTGGTTGCTTCTCTGGGACATATTGGAAAAAGTATAGGATGTGGCTAAGAAGTATTGTTAAAGAAGGGAGTTGAGGGACTTCCCTAATGGTCCAGTGGTTTAGACTTCACCTTCCAATGCCGGGGGTGCAGGTTTGATCCCTGCTCAGGAAGCTAAGATCCTACATGCCTTGCAGCCAAAAGACCAAAAAAATCTTAAAACAGAAGCAATATAAACAGTGAACATAGACAGTAACACATTCAATAAAGACTTTAAAAATGGTCCACATCAAAAAGAAAAGTCTTAAAAATAAAGATGAGAGTTTAATGGTGTACCCTGGTCGCTGGCGGGGTGCTGGTACATGCAGGGCACATGTGTCAGTGGCATGGGGCTGTTGTTTATCACTTTGGGCCCCATGGCGGCTGGAGTGAGGGTCTCTACTGAGGTGGGCCTAGAGGCTGCTCGCTGCTTGACCCAGAGAAGTGAGACAGAGCCGAATCAAGACACACCTTCTGGGGAGCGTCTGTTTCTTTCCAAGGCTTTGCCAAGCTGTCCTTTTGCCCTGCCCAGACTTCTCCCTGACCTCCTCCTCCTCCCATAGAAAAATGAGATCCTCGGAAAAGTATTTGAGACTTCAGGTCCAGAGTAAATACTGGAAAGGCAGTGGGTTGCAATTCAGATGTTCCCTGGAAGGAACCCCCTTATTGTCTGCTCACAGCTGGTATCGATAATTTCCTTCTGGAGATGAGTTGTGCTTTTCATTAAGTAAATTTTTTGTCTTGGGATTAAACCAACATTGTATTCTTAATAGACTTTTATGTTTACACTTCAAAAGTCCACTGGGTTGTTATTCGTGTTATCTTGATGGCTTCTACGGCGTCTGCTATGCACACTGGCTTCACCAAAATAAATGGCTCTCTAGGGAACTGGATTATAAAACGGTCTTATCTGTTGATGCTGTGGTGCGGGTATTTTGTGAGCCAGTATTTTTTTTTTTTCTTCCTTTCAGAAGTGATAATCATACCTTGAGTTTCTGCAGTGCCTTTCATTAGAGGGAGACTGGAGGTCTCGGGGGGCTTTTGAAATGCTCGAGATTGGAGGTTAATACTTACAGAGTGGCCGACAGCATTTTGCCTGTTGGTCTGAAGAGACACTCCTCAGCCGTTGTGGTCTCCGCAGCCTCGGAAGATGCAGCTTTGGTTTAGGTGGCCAGGGAGTTTAAAGTGTCTGTCCCAGGGGCATGTCAGGTTGCATGCTGAGGACAGACTGAAAACCCCTACTAAGTGCCAGGCATTGTACTCGGTGCTCTACATGTGCTCTATGTCAGTGCATCAGATTGCCATGAGAAACGGAAGCCTTTCCAAACCAGATGTCCTGGCCACCAGCAGGGAGGTTTTGCACAAACAAAACTGAGCGTGGACAGGGCACATCTTGGCTTGTTCAGTGATGCCACTGCAGACGCAGAGAGCAGGCAGGTACCATGGCACTTGTCTCAAAGGCTGATCACATAAAAGCCACGTTCTGTTGTAACCAGCTCCCAGGGATGGTTCTGAACAGCACCTGGAATAAGGAAACTGCCCGCGAGAGTCCTTGGACATAGGGCTGTTCACCGCCAGTCTGTCTCTTGTCTTAGTTTGGTTCGATGTGTATAGCACCACGTGGGGAGTTCAAGAGTGCATTTCTGTATTCGTATTCCAGAAAATGTAGCCCTATTATAAACTTGGAATTAGATTTTCCTTTCTGTTGGAATGTTATATGATTTACATAACATTTAATGATTTAATGACATAATGTTTTATGATTATATAATGTGAGCTTCCCCCAGGTTAGAAGGCAGAGACCCGTCAGCTGGTCAGTTCTTTGCTTCTAGAGATAATACTTCCTTTCCATCCCCAGCTCCTGGGAGTCTTTGACTCGGTTTGTGTTCAGCCCTGACTTTGTTATTTTTGTGCCAGTTCTGCCCTCTGACAGAGAGAAGGGACTGTGGTCATGGGATGGATGAGATATGAGATGCTTTCCGTCTGAGCCTTTCTCATCCAGCATTGAAGCGCCTGCTCCAAGCCTCTTTTGTGTTGGATGTTTCTAGCCAATGCATCCACTGGCCTTCAGGGAACAAGGGAATATGTCAGCAAGGAGACAGGTGTACCAGTGGTTCAGGAGTGCTGCCAAGGAGTGGAGAAATGTACACTGCCTCTGCCTCTGTTAGGGTCATTCCTGGAGACCCTGAGCCTTTTGCCATTAGGGTCAGTGTATTAGCTAGTGCTAAGGCTGTAATCCCCTTGCAGTGCACTTATGCATATAAAGACGATCCAGAAGAAAGATTTCTCAGTAGGTATGCCAGGCCTCTGGGTTATTTAAAGGGGTGAGTGGGGACTTCCCTGGCTGTCCAGTGGTTAAGACCCTGCACTTCCACTGCAGTGCTAGTGGTAAAGAATCTACCTGCCAATGCAGGAGATGCAAGAGACACGAGTTCAATCCCTGGATTGGGAAGATCCCCTGGAAGAAGAAATGGCAACCTGCTCCCGTATTCTTGCCTGGAGAATCCCATGGACAGAGGAGCCTGGCGGGCTACAGTCCATAGGGTCGCAGAGTCAGACACAGCTGAAGCGACTGAGCACGCACACATACTTCCAATGCAGGGGCTGCAGGTTTGATCCCTGGTTGGGGAACTTAAGATCATGCATGCAGTATGGTGCTGCCAAAAACAGGGGAAGGATGAGTGGTTTTTTAGAGGTCAAAGTACATTTGTTCAGTGAGAACCTGAAAGGCAGAAAGTGATATTAGGAGGGACAGAAAGTTCACGATATCACCTGATAATCAATGAGTCCTTCCAACTCAGCCTGGAAGGAGGCTCTAGAACTCAGTCTCTGTGGATGGTTTGGGACTAGCCTATATAAGGTGTGCGAGGTACCAGCCTCTCTGCAGGGTTCAGCTTTAGTTGAGAGCCATTCATGCTCCTTCCTGGCTGTGCTATTGCTAGATTTTCTAGATTTTCTCCACTCCTTTACTGCCTCCAGATAAGAGAGAGTATTAGTTATCATGTACAATTTTTCACACATTCCAGAGGCTCCACACCTACGTTAGACACTCTGTAGGACCATAGTCACCTTTGAAGGAGCTGGGTTTGAATAAATGAGTCTTAGGTAACAAGAAAATGAGGTAGACCTCTTTTAGTTTCCTGAGTGCTTATATGTTGCATTATATTCCATGGATGGACTGTCCCAAAGGGATGGACACTTTCTGCTGCCTCATTACGTTTGTTGGGACTTCTGATTTCATCTCTTCCTGTTTGGAGTGGCTGTGGTGAGTACTTAGCGATGCATCTCTTCCAAATTCTGAAACCAGGGCAGACATCATTAATCAGTCACAGTATTCATTTTCCTAAGTCCAGAAATGGTCTTAGGGTATTAGACTCTTGGCTTCCCTGGTGGCTCAGATGGTAAAGAATTATGCCTACAGTGTCAGAGACCCAAGTTTGATCCCTTGATTGGGAAGATTCCCTGGAGAAGAGAATGGCTATCCATTCCAGTATTCCTGTGTGGAGAATTCCATGGACAGAGGAGCCTGTTGGGCTACTGTCCATGGGGTTGCAAAGAGTTGGACCTGACTGAGCAACTAACACACACTTCAGTATAATATCCTAGGCAGCCATTGCTGTTTAGTTAGAATTAGCCTAGGAGATGAAAACTGCAAGACAGTTTTGGTCCCAGAAGAACTTCCCCTGTCCCCCAGCCTGGAGACAAAGAACTAGCCTGTAGGGGACTTCCTTAATGGTCCAATGGCTAGGAATCTGCACTCCCAATGCAGGGGACCAGGGTTCAATACCTGGTCAGGGAACTAGATCCTGTGTGCTGCAAGTAAAAAAAAAGATCCCCTGTGCTGCAACTAAGACCTGGCTCAGCCAAATAAGTATTTTTTTTTTTAAAAGAAGAAGTAGCCTTAAGTGGACATTTCTGGAGCAGTCAGTGGTCAGGTGGCTCTGTTGGTTCTGGGGATGTGAAGAAGGGGGAAATGGTGCCCTCCATGCAGGTGGGAAGTGGTCTCTTTAAGGAGGGTGTGCGTGTGAGTGGTGAACACTTGTACTGAACCATACACATGGGTGGGCTTCCAAGTGAGGAGCTTTGCTCAATGCCTGGGACACACGGAAGATGCTGTAGGTCTTGAGAGGAAGTGAGCTTTGGATTTGGCTCCTGTACTAGGTAGGGATGGCACTGTGGTCCACTTCACATTTTCCTCCTGCATCTGCTCTGTATTTTAGTTTCCTCCTACCCCAGCAGTTTGAGAGATCACGGGGCCCTTAGAAGAGTGGCCTCCCCAGGAGAGTCAGCCCTGAAGTTCCCATGCAAGGTCCCCTGGACTGAGAAAACTCTAGAACTACCCCGAAATGCAAAGGAAATTATCCCCCAACCTGGGTCGGGGGCCTGGGGCTCTTCCCACCTGAGAAGTCAGGCCCAGAACCCCAAACTAGGTCTGTGTGACCTGGGGAGACAGGACTCTGCCCAGGGCAAGCGCTCTGCTTGCATTTGGGCCGAAGCAGAAAAAGTGCCGAACAATAACAGTTTCAACCCCAGCATGAAAAAGGAAACATATTGTGTTTACAGATATAGAGCTTGGCCTCCAAAGCATGAAAGTACCTTTGGGTCGGGCGCCCCAGGGCAGGGCTGTTGGACAGCGATTCCCCTGCTCCGAGTCCTGCGGCCAACGCGTTTCCTCTTCCCGCAGCCAGACCTCAGAGGTGGGCAGGTCCATCGCAGCCAAGTCTTTCTTCCCAGACCCAGCCCTGTCTCAGTCCTCGGCTCAGCCCCAGGGAGAACTCATGGTGAGAAAGTACTCGGGCTGCCACAAGAAAGGAAACTGCTTCTCACTCCAATCCACAGAGACTTAAGCCATGTTTAGGGGTGGATCACCTATCAATGCTACTCAGACTCGGCAGGGAAGACCAGGACTGGATGTCCTCTGTGTTCTTCACCCCAGTTTGTTGTCGGAACCAAGATGAGAGACCTGTTTGTTGTTTTATTTTTCTCATTATATTTTTTTGGCCATGCTCCGCGGCATGTAGGATCATAGTTCCCAGACTAGGGATGGAACCCACGGCCCCTGCATTGGAAGTGCAGAGTTAACCGCTCTACTCCCTGTCACAGAAGTCCCTGTTCGTTGTTTTCAACCGAAGATGTCTGCAGAAGAATTAAACCCTCAGCGAAAAGCGAATTCT
This sequence comes from Bos taurus, assembly GCF_002263795.3. Taxonomy (NCBI): domain Eukaryota; kingdom Metazoa; phylum Chordata; class Mammalia; order Artiodactyla; family Bovidae; genus Bos; species Bos taurus. The sequence goes on from NC_037346.1 coordinate 28,475,989, forward strand.
GATATTCCAGCTGTATAGAAACACACTTCAGTTTTAAAATCAAGATCAGAGAGCACAGAGTTCTGTGTAATAGTGTCTGAAATACCAAGATGTGTGTTAGGGGTTATGGTTGAGAGAACCCGTCTCCAGCTTCAGACTGCCTGGGTTGAAGTCCTGGGTCCAGGCTCACAGCGTGACCTTGGGAATGTTATTGAAGTTCTCTGGGCTTTCAATGCCTGCAAGTCCTGGGGACTCTGCTCCAGACCTCACTGGTATATGGAGTAGGGTAGGAAGTGAGGGGGCACACCCCCAAGGAGGGGGCTTAGAGGAGGCTCATAGAAAAGAGACCCTGAGGTGGAGTGCTGCTTCTAGACTTGAACTTTCTTTTGTAAAAAAGTTTTTAGTTGAAGCATAGTTGCTGTACAATATTATATAAGTTACAGGTGTATAGTATAGTGATTCACAATTTTTAAAGGTTATACTCCATTTATAGTTACTATTAAAATATTGGCCAGATTCCCCATGTTGTGTAATATATCCTCACAGCTTATTTTATACCTAACCGTTTGTACCTCTTAATCCCTCACCCCTATATTGTCCCTCCTTCTGCCCCCACTGGCAACCACTAGTTTGTTCTCTGTGTCTCTGAGTCTGCTTTTGTTGTTGTTGTGTTCACCAGTTGGTTGTATTTTTTTTAGGTTCCACATATAAGTGGTATTTCATACAGTATTTGTCTTTTTCCATCTGGCTTATTTCACTTTAGCATAATGCCTTCCATGTCCATCCATGTTGCTGCTGGTGGCAAAGTTTCACTCTTTCCTTTGACTGAGTAATATTTCATTGCGTGTGTATATATTAGTGAGTGTGTGTATCTTCTTTATTCATTCTTCTGCTTATGAACACTCAGTTTGCTTCCATATCTGGGCATTTGTAAATAATGCTGTTGTGAACATTGGGGTACCTGTACCTTTCTGAATTAGTGTTTTCATTTTGGGGGGATATATACCTGGGAGTAGAATTGTTGGGGTCATAGGGTAACTCTGTGTTTAGTTGTTTGAGACATTTCCATAAGTGACTGACCCAATGTACATTCCCACCAACAGTGCACTGGTATTCTCTCTTCACCACATCCTCACCAACATTTGTTATTTGTGTTCCTTCTGATAATAACTGTCCTGACAGGTGTGAGGGGTGTCCCATTGTGGTTTTGATTTGCGTTTACCTGATGATTAAGGTTGTTGAGCATCTTTTCATGTACCTGTTGGCCATTGGCATTTCCTCTTCGGAATAGAATATGGCTCTAGGGTGCTAGGGCTCAGTAGTTGCAGCTCCTGGGCTCCAGAGAGCAGGCTCAGTTTCTCTTGTGAGATCTTTGTCCCATGTGAGATCTTCCCAAGCTAGGAATGGAACCAGTGTCCCCTGCATTGCAAGGTGGGTTCTTAACTGCTGGACCAGCAGGGAAACCCTTATTGTATTTTCCAACTGGACACTGCTGACATATAGGAAAGTTGTTGATTTTTTTTTTAAAGTGTTGATTTTTATATTAGTACTTTGCAACCTGCATTTTTACTGAACTCTTTTAAAATTAATTGTCATAGTGTTTCAGTTAATTCTCTTCTCTATTCAATTAGAACCCACAAATCACGAATATTTTAGCTCTTCTTTTCCAGCATTTGGACTTTTATTTTTCTTGCCTTACTGCATTGAAAAGAACTTGAAAGCAATGATATAGAATAACGGTAAGACACCTTTATGTTGATCTTGATTTGAGTGAGAATGTTTCTAGAGTTTTATTATTAAGTATGTCATTTGTTCCTAGTTTCAGATAGATCTTTTGTATTGTGCTCAAAGGAATGACCTTGGTTCCTGGTTTACTGTAGGTTTGCTCCTTTTTGCTGTTGTTTTAAATCAAGAATATGTGGTTCCTTTAGAATGTTAATCCTTTAGATATCAATCAAAGTGATCATATAATATTACTGCTTAAGCATATTAAGTAATGAATTATATTAATTGGTTTGATAAAATTTTAATAGCTTCACTGAGATATAATTCTCATACTATATGCTTCACCCATTTAAAGCATACAACTCAATGGATTTTCGTATGTTTATAGAGTGGTGCGTGCATGCATGCTAAGTCACTTCAGGGGTGTCTGTCTCTTTGCGACTGCGTGGACTGTAGCCTGCAAGGCTTCTCTGTCCATGGGATTCTCCAGGCAAGGATACTGGAGTGAGTTGCCCTGTCCTCCTCCTGGTAATCTTCCTGACCCTGGGATCTATCCTGTGCCCCCTGCATTGCAGGCAGATTTTTTACTGCTGAGCCACCAGGAAAGACCTAGAGTGGTGCAACCATCATTAAAGAACATTGTCGTCATCACCAGAAGAAACGTTATTACCATAGCAGTCACTTTCCAGTCCTTTTCTCTTGCATTTCTGTCCCAGCCCCAGGAAAACATTAATCTACTCTTGATCTCTATGGACTTGTTTGTTCTGTACATTTTATATAAATAGGGTCGTATACCCTGGGGCCTTTTGTTACTGACTGACTTCAATGTTTAGCATAATGTTTAATGCTAAATAATTAGCATAATGTTTTCATGGTTCATCCATGTTACAGCATGTGTCAGTACTTCATTCCTTTTTATGTCTGAATATTTCATTGTCTAGATATGTCACATTTTTTAAATTCATCCTTCAGCTAGTGGACATTTGGATTGTTTCTCCCTTTTGGCAGCTAGGAGTAATGCTCCTATGAACACTGATATACAGGTTTTTGCATGGATACGTGTTTTCATTTCTCTTGGGTATGTACCTCAGAGTGGAAATGCTGGATCATATGGTAACTTCATATTTAACTTTTTGAGGAGCTGCCAGACTGTTTACCAGAGCAGCTGCTCCATTTTAATGTCTTACCTGTAATGTATGAAGATTCCAGTGTCTCCACATCCTCATCAATATTTCTGTTCTTTCTTTTTGATAATAGTCATTCTGGTGATGGTGAAGTAGTATCTCATTGTGGTTTTGTGATTTTCTAAATGGGAGCCATTCTAGTGTTCTTGGAATAAAGTTTACTTGGTTATATTATTCTTTAGTGATGTTTTATGTTTGATTTTTTTTTTGTATCTGTTCAAATGTGTAATTTATCTGAACTTTTTTCTCTTTTTATTGTCTTTTGTATCAGGGCTGTTCTAACCTTATAAAATGAAGTGAGAAATTTCTGTTCTTTTCTATGCTCTGGAATACTTTAAGTAGCATGAGAAAGAACTTTTCCTTGAAGATTTGCTAGAATTAGCCCATCTGGGCCCTGTGCCATTTTGTGAAGAGTTATTTGATAACCATTTCAATTTCTTCCATGCTTATATGTTTATTCAGGAATTTTTCAACTGCTTTCTGAGTCAAATTTGGTAATTTATTTTCCAAGAAAATAATGATTTACCCAGATTTTCATTTTTTAAGCATAGTTGTGTATAGTAATCACTTCCCATTCCCAATCACTAAAAAAATTTTGTTTTAACTTTCAAATATGGCTGTATCACTGTTCTAATTTCTAATAGTGAATATTCTCTCTTTTTGCCTCAGTTTGTTTGTTTGACATTTTTGAAAGTGATGATAATAACATCTGATATCTGTTGAACACTCCGTGTGTGCCAGGCTCTGTGCTAAGTATTTTGTATGTACTGTCTGCTTTTCAGAATCTGAACAACTCTGCGAGTTGAGTACTGTTATTCACATTTACAGGTGGTTGAGAAGTTCAGGCATTTAACTTGCCTGAGACACAGCTACAAAGCCCAGAGTTGTAACTCAGGATCTCTCTCTTCTCGGAGACAGAGCTCTTGCATACTATTTTAGTCTGCCACTTATTTTTCTTTTATTTATTTAATTTATTTTTTGGCTGTGCTGGGTCTTCGTTGCTGTGAGGGCTTTCTTCTCCAGTTGTGGTGAGCGGGGGCTATTCTCTGGTTGCCGTGGGTGGACTTCTCATTGCAGGCGGCTGCTCTTGTTGAGGAGCACGGGCTCTGCGGCTCAGGGGTTTCAGTAGTTGCGGTTCCTGGGCTCTAGAGCGCGGACTCAATAGTTGTGGCCGACGGGCTTCGTTGCTCTGTGGCATATGGGGTCTTCCTGGACCGGGAATCGAATCCATGTCCCCTGCATCAGTAGGCGAATTCTTTACCACTGGATCACCAGGGAAGTCCTGCCACTTATTTTTTTTTTTTTTGATGTTTTTAAATTCTTTCTAATTTTATAATTTCTGCTTTATCTTTATTAATTTCTTATTTAGGCTTTTGTGGTCCTACTAACATTTCTAGTTGAATGCTCAGTTCAACTAATATCATTTTTTTCCTTGTTCATATTTATCAGTACAGCTACTTAAGGCAAAGATTTTTCCTTTCTAGAGTAGCTTTGACCACTTAGCCTTAGTTTTGATTTGTACTGCTCTCATTCTCTGGAGAAGGCAATGGCAAGCCACTCCAGTACTCTTGCCTAGAAAATCCCATGGATGGAGGAGCCTGGTGGGCTACAGTCCATGGGGTCCCCAGGAGTCGGTCGCGACTGAGCGACTTCACTTTCACTTTTCACTTTCAGGCAATGGAGAAGGAAATGGCAGCCCACTCCAGTATTCTTGCCTGGAGAATCCCAGGGACGGCAGAGCCTGGTGGGCTGCTGTCTATGGGGTCGCACAGAGTCGGACACGACTGAAGTGACTTAGCAGCAGCAGCAGCAGCAGCAGCTCTCATTGTCACTGTTTTTCCAATGACTGTGTCGTTGTAGTTTTGATAATCTTTTTGTTTCTGGAGTTATTTATGAATTGGGTTTTCATTTCTAGGGTATTAACTCCTCAAAGTATATATTTTGTTATTAGTGTACAATTCCATTTCATTGCAACATATACATTTTTGTTTTGTTTTTAAATAATCTCATGTGTGTATGTAAGGTTACTTCTGTTGCTAGTCCATGGGAACTGAAAGAGAGCTCTTGTTTTCAGGCTACAGAGTTCAATATATTTATCAAAATCAATTTTACTAATTATGTTTTTCAGATACTCTGTATCTTTGTTTTATTTTTGCCTACAAAAAGAGCAAAAAGATCATATTAACAGTAGACTCTAACATATCACTCTCTTAATTTGTGTTTACAAAGTGACAAAGTCTTCCGACCTTTTAAAAATTAAGAGATGTGCAAAGCCATATGGTGCTTGAACCCAAAGTAAAAGCAGGGGTCACAAAATAGTATCTGAAATGTAGAGTTCAGAGCAGACTGCATTAAATAGGACAAAGATGGCTATTTTATATTACACTGGTATCAGAAAGGGCTTCACTGGTGGCTCAGCAGTAAAGAATCTGCCTGCGTGCAGGAGCCACAGGAGATGAGGATTTGATTCCTGGGTCAGGAAGATCCCCTGGCAAAGTGTGTGGCAACCCACTCCAGGATTCTTGCCTGGATAATCCCATGGACAGAGGAGCCTGACAGACTACAGTCCATAGGGTTGCAAAGAGTTGGACATGACTGAAGCGATTTAGCAGCAGCAGCAGCTGATTTCAGAAGAGCTGCACCATATCATGAATGTGAATGGAAGTCACCAGGGCCTTGGTCTCCGTGGTGAAAAGAGGGAGTTGGCAGATTCTTCCTGGTCCCTTCCAGTGCTCCCATTCCATGAGGATGGTTTTGGGGTTCCCTCCTAAGTGGTTCCAGGAAGGGAATTAACTGGGAGTAAGGATTAGAAGCAAAGAATAGGACAGGATGATTCCTACTTTGGAGCAGTTTGAGCCGACAGCTGGGGCTGGGTTTATTGCTTTGGCTCATTCCTGTCTTTACAGGAGCATCTGCCTCACTGCCTCTTGGCTTGGCAAAGGAGATGTGCTGAAATAGAAGTCAGTCTGCAAGGACAAGCTGGTGAGGCCACAAGAACTCCCTGACGTGGGGTGCCACCTCCTGTAATGAAATATGACCCTGACGGCTGAGTTTGGCTCTGGAATACGACTCCCCCCACCACTCCCATAGGCGGCTACTTACTTACAGGAACAGGCAGGTTACTCAGCTCCATGCCGGCCTCTGTGCCCCCTCATTCTCTTGCCAAGAGGTGATTAATTCATTGAAGAAAGAGGGGATGCTGAAGAGAGGCATGTGTTTCACAGGATACCAGAACCATGAGAAAGGCTGAACGTTAATGACCTAAGTATCTAATTTAAGAAGTTAGGGGTGAAAAATGAACAGAATAAGCCAGAACAAAGTGGGGGCTGAGGAGATAAAAAATAAGAGCAGAAGTCAATGAACTAGAAAACAAATACTCAACAGAGAAGACCAAAGCCAAAAGTTGGTTGTTTGGGAAGTTTAGTAAAATAAACAAGTATCTGGAAGACTGGTAGAGGAAGGGGGGAAAAAAAGAGAAGGCACAAATAAATACCATTAGGAGTGAAAAAGAGATATAACCAGAGATCTGACAGAGACAAAAATAAGATAATACTGTGAACAACTTCATGCTAATAAATTTAAAAAGTGGAATTGCTAGGATTGGAATTACTGGGTCATATGGTGACTCTATATGACCTCAAGCATCTTGATCAACCCCTTGGAGTGTCTCATAAGATTGTAAATAGATGACCTACTTCACAGTCTTCTGTGGAACCAAAGAAACAAACAGATACAATGGATTTCATCAAACTGAAAACTTGTGGTTTGGAGGACATCTTCAAGCAAAAGAAAGGACAACCCACAGAATAGGAGAAAATATTTACAAATCAACTACCTGAAAAGGTTTCAGAATATATAAAGAAATCTTAAACAACTCAACAACAAAAAGACAAAATACATTTAAAAACAGGCCAAGAATTTGAATAGATATTTCTCCAAAGAAGATATACACATGGCCAATAAGCACATGAAAAGATGTCAACATCATTAGCCATTGGAGAAATATAAATCATGCCAGTTCACATCTACTAGGATCGCTAGTGAAAGTGAAAGTCACTCAGTCGTGTCCGACTCTTTACAACCCCATGGACTATAGAGTCCAGGGAATTCTCCAGGCCAGAATACTGGAATGGGTAGCCTTTCCCTTCTCCAGGGGATCTTCCCAACCCAGGGATCAAACCCAGGTCTCCCACATTGCAGGCGGATTCTTTACCAGCTGAGCCACAAGGGAAGCCCAAGAATACTGGAATGGATAGCCTATCCCTTCTCTAAAGGATCTTCCAGATCCAGGAATCGAACCGGGGTCTCCTGCATTGCAGGCGGATTGGCTACAATCAATAAAATAATAACAGGTGTTCAAAAGAATGTGGAGAAATTGGAACTTTCGTGGGTACTCTGCTCGTGGGAACGTAAAGTGATGTAACTGCTTTAGAAAATAGTTCCCGAAAACGCTAAACATAGAGTTGCCATGCACAGTAAGTATAGTTAGTGGCTCAGTTGTGTCCGACTCCTTGCAACCCCATAGACTGTAGCCTGCAAGGATCCTCTGTCCATGGAATCCTCCAGGCGAGAATACTGAAATGGATAGCCATTCCCTTCTCCAGGGGGTTGTCCCAATCCAGGGATTGAACCCTGGTTTCCTGCATTGCAGGTGGATTCTTGACTACTGAGCCACCTGGGAAGCCTGTAGAGTTACTATATGACCCAGCAATTCCACTCTTAGGTATATACTCAGTAGAAATGAAAATACATATCCACGCAAAACCCTGAACCCAAATGTTCATAATGGCATTATTCATAATAGCCAGAAGGTGGAAACAACCCAAATATCCCTCAACAGATGAATAGATAAAGTTTGGTGTATCCACAGAATAGAGTATTGTTGTTGAGTCGCTCAGTCATGTCTGACTCATTGCAACCTCGTGGACTGCAGCACACCAGGCTTCCCTGTTCTTCACCATCTCCCTGAGCTTGCTCAAACTCATGTCGATTGAGTCGGTGATGCTATCCAACCATCTCATCCTAAAAATAGAATATTATTCAGCCATATAAAGGAATAGAGTACTGTATATGCTCATACATGAGTAGACCTTAAAAACTTCATAAATAAATTAAAAAAAAAAGCTTCATGATAATTGAAAGCCAGTCATAGAAGGCCGCATACTGTATGATTCTATTTACATGAAATGTCCAGAATAAGCAGATCCATCTAGGAAGCAGATTTATGGTTACCAGAGATTGAAGGGAGGGGTTAGTGGGGAGGGACTGTTAAGTGAGTATGGGGTTCTTGTTGGGGTGATGAAAATGTTCTAGAATTAGTGATGATGTATAAGCTTGTGAATGTACTAAAAATCATGGAATTGTATACGTATAAAGGATAAACTCTATGATATGGGAATGATATTTTAATTTAAAAAATTGTGTGGGCAAGGAAATGTTTATTAAAATGTGTGTTTCTGAGCATTTTCCTGGACTAATGAAGTCACATCTCTTGGGGGTAAGGTCTAGAAACTAAGATGTTACATGCCACGAACCAACTAAGACTTGATGTAGCCACCCCCTCCCCCCTGCAAAAAAAAGAGTATCAGAGTCATTAAGGACAAAGAAAGACTGGGGGACTGTCGCAGCCTGGAGGAGAAAAAGAAGACAAGAGGCTTACGTGCAATATCAGATGCTGGGTCAGATCCATCCCGGATAAGAAAGGGACATGAGTGGGACAGTTGGTAAAGTTTGAGTAATGTTTTTAGATGAGATTTCAGTTTCCTGGTTGTAATCATTATGGGATGGGTAGAAGACATTAACATTTGGGCAAGCTGGGTGAAGGGGACACAGGACTTCTTTGCACTGTTTCGCAACTTTTTTGTTAAGTCTGAAATTATTTCAAATTGTAGCCCGCCAGGCTTCTCTGTCCATGGGATTTTCCAGGCAAGAATACTGGAATGGGTAGCCATTCCCTTCTCCAGGGGATCTTCTCAACCCAGGGATTGAACTCCAGTCTCCTGCATTGTAGACAGATCCTTTACTGTCTGAACGATGAAATTAACAAGAAACCACCATCCTAGAGTGTCACGATTCCTAGTTTGAAAGCCAGTGGGGTAGCAGGAAGATTTCTGGCTTTGGGAATCAGACAGGCCTGAACTGAACACCCTCTCCATCTAGATCCTGAGCCTCTCAGCCTCAACCTGTCATCTGAGAAATGGGATTCATCCACCTCCGTGCCCTGGAATTGTTGGAAAGTTCAGTGAAAGGATGTAAGCAAGATGCTAAGTACAGCCCCCTGCTTTTATCAGCTGCTTAGGAAATGCCAGCCCTCCCCCGCAGTTCAGAGTTCTTCTCCCACTCAATCAGCCTCAGGTCCCTCTCGGGCCTTGGAGCGAGAGGATCAGCTGATGGTTCCTCTGGGCTGGGGTGTTTGGCCTGGCCGGGAGCCGTCTAAGCACCCGGGCTGGGCAGCCGAGAAAAGTTGCATCACGGGAGAAGGCGGGGGTTCGACGAGGTTGAGATGGGAAAGGAGTCTGGCCTGGAGAGCTTTCTCACAGGCTCTCCTTGGCAGGCTGCTTAAAGTTACACCAACTTCAAACAAAAAGGGTTTTCAGACACAAAGGAGGGCTCAACCTGGCCGGTGCCAGGCCTGGCTTGGCATTTGAATTCAGAAATCCAAGTCCTCGGAGCTCACAGACAGGCCAGACCATCCCGGTAGCTCTGCCCCCACTCCGAGAATGCCAAGAACCTTCGGGAGAGCTCCCCTCCCAGGCCTGCTCCCATCCTTGACCCCGGGTCCAAATTAATTAGAGTAAAGTCAGTGCCGGTTCCCTGCTGGCGTTTATTCTGCTGACAGCTGAGACTCGGCCACGGGCGCAAAGGTGGTGCCCTTCCACCTGCCACCGTGTCCAACTCTCCCTGCTTTGCAGCGTGTGGGTGGCTGTGCTGGCCTGGTTTTCTTTTGGATGATTTTAAATAATAAAACAGAGCAGTTTGTGTTGACTTCCCACTGGGTCATGTACTTTAGGTAGTTTTTCAGTACACCCCCCTTTTTTTTGGCCACACTACATGGCGTGTGTTATCTTAGTTGCCCGACCTGGGATCAGACCCGTGCCCCCTGCAGTGGAAGTGTGGAGTCTTAACCACTGGACCGCCAGGGAAGTCCTTCAGTCACTGTTTTTGTAGGGACCCCTTCGTAGTCTGTCACTTGCCTCCCCCACGAGGCCAGAGGGACACAAGAAGGTGAGCCACAGTTAAGGGCATCATTAGAGAACGTTGGAAGGACTGAGTGCATTGAAGTGTGCATGTAAGTGGGTTTTCCCTGTGACCCAGCAATTCTGCCCTTTCATGCCCAACCTGGAGAAATACACAGGGCACACAGAAAGGTATCAACAAGTGTTTGTCCCAGATTTATCTAGATCTATATCCATCTGTCTATCTACTGCTTCTACTGTCTTCATCACAAAGAGACACAACTTAGCGACTGACTGAACAACAACAAATATCTACTGTATATATCTATTTATCTATCTTAATATCTATCTCTATAATTTTATCTCAAAATATCTATTGTATGGGGGGGTAGCATGGGTACGTGCATGCTCCGTTGTGTCTGACTCTTTGCAACCCCAAGGACTGTAGCCTGCCAGCCTCTATCGATGGAATTTTCCAGGCAAGAATGCTGGAGTGGGTAGCCATTTCCTCCTCCAGGGGATCTTCCGGACCCAGGGATTGAACCTGAGCCTCCTGTGTCTCCTGCATTGGCGGCAGATTCTTTACCATTATGCCCTGTCTATTTCTACATACACACAAAGAGAGAGATAAGAGAGGCAGAGAACACAGCCTCCATGTCTTATCAGTAAGGAAATGGCTAAATAAACTGGTCTGTTCACACCCTAAAATATAATGCTGCAGTTAAAATCATAAATATATGTGTGCACCCAGGAACAGAACTCCATAATATATGGTATAATACCAGTCACATGTCAAAACAAGATCCTGCCTCATCTGTCACTGAAGTGCTCCCCTGAGCAGGGTGTTCTTCCTACTCCTCCACCTCTCCCTAGCCAGTCTTAGCTCTGGTGCTTTGGGAATAGCATTGGTTTCAGGAAATTTGTAACTCGAGTGAGCTTGTTGTTATTAGGTGGATCATTGATTTATTAAACTAATGAAGAACTAGGCCTGGAGTGGGTTCTTTCTTGGTACTGAACTAGACAATGTCTTTGCAAACTACAGCTTGTGGGCCAAGTTCTGCTTGTTGCCTGTTTTGTAAATACTCATTGGAACACAGCCATGTCTGTTGTTTAGAGGTTGTGTGTGACTGCTTTTGGTACAACAGCAGGGTTTGAGTAGTTGCACCAGAGACCTTGCAACCCACCAAGCCTCTAATAATTATTATCTGGCTGTTTCACAGACAAAACATATCTTAGACCCTTCTCCCAGACCACCCCATTTCGTCCACTGTCTGGGGGATGTTGAAACGAATTTACCATTCCGGTTGCTGCTGTGGGGCTTCCCTAGTAGCTCAGTAAAGAATCCACCTGCAATGCAGGAGACCCTGGTTCGATACCTGGGTTGGGAAGATCCCATGGAGAATCGATAGGCTACCCACTCCAGTATTCTTGGGCTTCCCTTATGGGTCAGCTGGTAAAGAATCCACCTGTAATGTGGAAGACCTAGGTTCAATTTCCTGGGTTGGAAAGATCCCCTGGGTTGGAGAAGGGAAAGGCTACCCACTGCAGTATTATGGCCTGGAGAATTTCATGCTGTATACTTCAGTGGAGTTTGGAAGAGCTGTTTGTAAAACCCCCCATGGATGGATACTTCATTATGAATTAGTCATTGTGAAATTCACTGCATCCCCTCCCTCTCCAGCACATGCAGCCCTGGAGCAAAGCCCTTTCCAGTGTAGGTCCTCCATGGGTGTTAACCCCAGCACTTCGAATTACACAATTTCCGAAGTAGCCCCTGGAAGCAGACTTGATCCCCCCAAGGACAGTCCTTTGGCCGTTATCTTTGTGTTCTCAGGGTCCAGCAGGATGCTGGCACATGGTACGTGCTTATTAAGTATACTGTGAAGGGACTTCCCAGGGGGTCCAGTGGCTAAGACTCCACACTTTCAGTGTAGGGGGCCCGGGTTTGATCCCTGATCATGGAACTAGATTCCATATGCTGCAACTAAGAGTTTGCATGCCACCACAGAGAAAAGATTCTGTGAGCCACAGCTCAGAGCTGGTGCAGCCCAGTTAAAAAATATATATATTTAATATATATTTTTATATTTTAAATTTGGCTATATGTATATATATATGTGTGTATATGTATATAAAATACATATATATATTTAAAACATACTTTTCACTGATGTATTTATCTACTGTATATGTCTGTGTATATATATACACACACATACATATACATACACACACACATATATATATGTATACACACACACACACACACATACATACAGTGGATAAATACATCAACGAAAAGTATTTTTTTAAAAAGAATCATTTCCAATCTCTTGCCCCTCGGGCAGCCTATGCTGACCTCAGTCAGCAAAAATTAAGGAAATTGGTTCACCTAAATGAAATACTAGCTGTGCAAATGGCTCACGGGGCTAGTACTTGCCAGATGAAAAAGAAGTGTCTTGCCTCCCCTCCCCAGGGGCTGATGAAGGCGAAGGTCAGCAAGGTCCCCACCAGGTCCAGGACACACAGGCCATCATGGTCTTCAAGGCTGCCACGCTGTCTCCAGGGACCAGTGGTCATCCTGTTGCTTTGGCAGGGATCCCTATTGGAAGTGGGCATCCTGAAGTTTTAGACCGGATATAGAAAATGCAAGGCTGCTGTGAGAAAGGAGAATCCTCTGTGATGGAAGGTAAAGGGCCGACCATGAGTTTCTCTCCCTGAGAACCTGGCCCACTGGGTTACCCTTTCAAGAAGGATTTTTGTCTGATTCCCAGGCTAATTTCAACAGCAGGTGATTATCTAGAACAATGTACCACACCGAGCAATGTCCCTGGCAAGCTGACATGCGAACTTGGGGAGGAATCACTTCTTCAGGCCTCTCTGGAGTCTGGAGACACTGCTGTGTGTGCCTCATACCCAGGTCTGCCCCACCTGCCTCTTGGGGACATGGCTTCGGCTTTCTCTTTGAACAAGGATGGAGGGCGCAGGAAGTGGGGGTGGCAAAGGGAGGATTAACCCCCTCCCCTGTTTGTTTTATAATGAGGATATTCATCTTGCCTTGTTGGAGCGGGAGGGTGATTCTTTTATTGGAATTAAAAAGTTCCCCTGTGCAGCATTTATCAAAAGAAAGGAGGAGAGGGAAAAATACTTCGGAACTAGAGCCGGAGAAGGAGAAGGGAGGTATGCACTGAATATCTGAAATGAGAGGACCAGCAGAGTTTGGCGAGGGAGGAGGGAGATTCTGCCAAGAGGCTGGGGATTCAGGAGGCTGCCTGGAGTGGCAGGCTGAGCCCCAGGCAGCAGCTCACAGCCGCTCTGCCGGGAACCACCTCCAGCCGGGCCCGCACACAAGAGCTTTGGGATGCTAATGGCCCTTTAGGAATGCTAAATGGAGCATTTCGTTCCCCACAAAGGGGCAAAATGAGGGGAGAAAGACATTTTTAGGTTTGAAATTTCCTTAGGGGAGGACCAAACAATGGGGGTTTAAATGGACAGTGTGCAATTTTGATCTGTGTTATGAGAAAGAAGAATCAAGCGCACATGTCTTCTTGGCAGCATCTCGGTTGGGCTAAGTGAGTATCCAAGCAGATCAGCCAAGGCTGGGCCCAAGTTTGCTGGGTTTCGGGGCCCCCTCCCCCACCCCGGGCAAAAGGCAGGGGATGGAGCTGAGGACCCCTGGATGGATGTCTACCTCCCTGCATTCATGCCGCCTGCCACCTGTGCATGCGCTCATTCTTGGCACGTGTTCCTTCGGACCATGCATTCACTTATTCATTTTCTCATTCATTCACTCATCCACTCATTCACTTATTCAGCCTTAGTCACTGAGTTCAGACGATGTTCAGAGAGTTCTGAATGCTGCAGACACCACAGTGGACAAGCAGGGTTTCTGCTCTTGTGGAGCGGATGTTCTGTAGGGGAGACAGCTGATCCAGTATTCTTGCCTGGAGAATTCCCATGGGCAGAGGAGCCTGGCGGGCTACAGTCCATGGGGTCACAGAGAGTCGGACATGACTGAGCGACTAAGCACATGGCAGGGAGTGTGTGTGGGGAGAGCAGCATTAGAGCAGGAGCCAGGGGAGGCCTCCTGAGCTGGTGCATTTGAGCTGAGACCTGAGTGAGAGAAGGTAGTTTTGCAGAGATTGGATGTAGGAGCATTTCAGGTCAAGAGAACAAGATGTGGGCTTCCTTGGTGGTCCAGTGGTTAAAAATCCACCTGCCAGTGCAGGGGACACAAGTTCAACCCCTGCTCTGGGTAGATTGAAGGGCAGCTAAGCCCAAGCGCCACAACTACCGAGCCTGCACTCCCTAGAGCCCGTGCTCTGCAACGAGAGAAGCCACTGCAATGAGAAGCCCACACACTGCAACTAGAGAGTAGCCCCCACTTGCTGTAACTAGAGAAACCCTGCACAGCAACGAAGACCCAGGGCAACCAAAGATAAATAAAAAGAGAATAGGAGGGAGAGAGCTTGCCATGCTTGAGGAACAGAGCAAAGGCTGGTGGGTAGAGAGGAAGGCAGGAGGGCCACCATCATATGGTGGGTTGGAAGCTTGGATTTTATTCTGAGGACCGCAGGAGACTCTCGGGGTTTCAGGTAGGCTGGTGACCTGTCTGGCTGCTGGGCGAGGATGAGGGCAAAGGAGAAGCAGGGAAGGGACCTGGGTCAGATGAGCTGATGGCTCTGAACTGGGAGCTGCTCAGCCTTGGGTGGGGGGGATGTGGGGTGCCATGTGATCCTGGGGCCAGCCTGGGGCCAAGGAAGGGTATTCTTGTGGCTCAAGGCACAGTCCAGAGGATGAATGAGGCCATGAGCCCACTCATTGTGAACATGGTCATGGAGTCTGAAACAGGAGAGCACTTAACTCAGCTTTCCTCCACTCTGCTCAGAGTCCAGAAATAGGATTTACACCCTGTGAGAGGCTGTGGTTTTCCCAGTAGTCATGTATGGATGTGAGAGCTGGACCATAAGAAGGCAGAGCGCTGAAGAATCGATGCTTTCGAACTGTGGTGCTGGAGAAGACTCTTGAGAGTCTCTTGGACAGCAAGGAGATCAAACTAGTCAGTCTTAAAGGAAATCAACCCTGAGTACTCATTGGAAGGACTGGTGCTGAAGCTGAAGCTTCAGTACTTTGACTACCTGATGCGAAGAGCCGACTCACTGGAAAAGAGCCTGATGCTGGGGAAGATTGAGGGTAGGAGGAGAAGGGGGTGACAGAGGATGAGATGGTTGGATGGCATCATCAACTCAAAGGACATAAGTTTGAACAAACTCTGGGAAGTAGTGAAGGACAGGAAAACCTGGTGTGCTGCAGTCTATGGGGTTGCAAAGAGTCAGACACGACTTGGCGACTGAACAACAGCAACAACAACAACCCTGTGAGAAGCAGCCTCCAGGGCCAGAGCCTGCAGGCCCAACTTGGTAGGAGCAGTTATGCGGCAGTGATGGAGGGAACCCTTTTGCTGAAAGTGAAGGTCAGGGTGATCCCACCTGCAGATGTAGGCTGTAGTCTCTTCACATCTCAGCTCCCGGTTCTGTCACACACCCTGTGCCCTACGGGGCACCCACACAGGCCAGTGGGGAGGGGCTCAGGGCACCTTACGGAGCCTCGGGGTGCAACTTGGACACAGTCTTCGCTGGCCTTTCATCAGTTTCGGTGTGGGGCACTGGAGAGAAAGAAAATGCTTAGCTCTGAGATGTGGGAGTACTCTGAATGGTCCTCTTGGTTGTGAGGAATCAGCCTGGTCCGAGTGCCCTGGGACCCTCTCTGAGGTCAGTGAGGAGGCTTTGACCCTTTGGATCAGTGGTGATGTCAGGAAAGCTTGCTTCAGGCAGGTGAGAAGGGTGGAGGGTAGATAGGCAGCTGGCAGAGCTGGCAGCAGGAAGGTTGGGATCGAGGGATGGAGCAGACTGACCTGGGTCAGTGGCCAAAGGGATGGAAGAGATGCCAGTTTTTTGAAGAAGAACTGCTGGGATTGGGGGCCAGTCTAGTAGCAGTGATGGACTTCCCTGGTGTCTCAGTCGGTAAAGAATCGACTTGGAATCCAGGACACCTGGGTTTGATCCCTGAGTCGGGAGAAGGAACTGGCAACTGACTGCAGTATTCTTGCCTGGAAAATTCCATGGACAGAGGAGCCTGGAGGGCTACAGTTATGGAGTCGCAAAGAGTCGGATACAACTTGGTGACTGTACCACCACCACCACCAGTACCAAGGATAGAGAAGATGGCCAGACAGAAAGTCCAGAGAACGTGAACCACACAGGGTGCTACTGTGGCCACAGCCACTGGGCTGGTCAAGCAAAGACCCTCTGAGATGTGATAGGTTCCACTTTTCCCACCTGTTTTTGGCCGCACCACACGGCTTGAGGGATCTTAGTTCTCCGATCAAGGTTTGAACCTGGGCCCTCGGCAGTGAAAGTAGAGTCCTGACCACTGAACGGCCAGGGAATTCCCCAGGATTCTTTCTTCGTACAAAATTTTATGTGTAAACTGTGGAAAACTTGGAAGGGTTGACCTGCTTTGGTTGAAGGAGGTGTTGGTGAAGGGAGGGGGCTGGAGTGTACCATTCTCATCTCTCCTGCTCCCTCTTCCTGCCATTCCCCCTCCCAAAGGACCAGAGGACCCACAGGGCCCTGGGGGATGCAGTTTGTAAAGAGAGACCTGGGACCAACTTGGACAACAGTTTGTTTTTTGACCCACTGAATATACTGTGTAAATAACAGGTCCTGGGCTATGTTGACTGAAATAATTTTATCACTTGATCCTCAATTTGATGTGTTGATTATACACAGATCCCTGCTGACCTCCCAGTCTGTTTCCTAGTGAATTCCCAGGGTTGTCACTGTCTTGCTTGCTTTTTGCTTTGCTGGGTAGGGTAGGATCTGCTTCTGTGTGTGACCTGTTTTCACTCTGCTCAGCACATCTTCCTTCATCTCCCTGCCTTCGTTGATTTCACGGGTATTTTCCATTCCATAATATTTGGCTTGCTGTTCCCTTCCTTGTTCACCTGCTGATCGCAGTTTACAAAACATCTCCATGAAGCCATCAGGTGGGTGGACAGGCTCAAGACCAACCTTCCAAGATCAGGTTTGAGAAGATCCACGTAGAAAAAATTTCCCAGAAAATTATGAACAGCTGCTTTAAGTGCAACACTTCTAATTTCATTTTCATCATTTTGAATAACAGTCTTTCTGAAATGCATTTTATACTCATCTTTCTTCTTGAACAGAGTGCTTCAGACATAACCTTTCTTTTTCTTAATAGCTCAGATCATCTGCACGAATGTCATTTGTTGCTTTAGGTTAAAGGCAACGTATGGAACCATGTTGGACTCTGTGTCCTGGCCTTAAAAGAACCCAGATGGCCAAGTCTTAAGAGTTAGGGTTGTGTGTTAAAAGCCTCACTTTTCTGATCCATAGAATGGGTATAGTAATGCCTGTCTTACAGGATTTTTATGAGAATTAGGGGTCCCATAGCATTTTTCACCCATGTTGTTGTTGTCAGTCGTTAAGTCATATCTGACTGTTTGCAACCCCATGAACTACAGCACACCAGCCTTCCTTGCCCTTCACTATCTCCCAGAGTTTACTGAAGCTCATGTTCATTGAGTCCGTGATGCCATCCAACCATCTCATCCTCTGCCACCTCCTTCTCCTCCTACCCTCAATCTTTCCCAGCATCAGGCTCTTTTCCAGTGAGTCGGCTCTCCGCATCAGGTGGTCAAAGTATTGGAGCTTCAGCATCAGCATCAGTCCTTCCAGTGAATATTCAGGGTGATTTACTTTAGATTTGACAGATTTGATCTTGCTGTCCAAGGGACTCTCAAGAGTCTTCTTTAACACCACAGTTCGAAAGCATCAGTTCTTTGGTGCTCAGTCTTCTTTATAGTCCAACTATCACATCTATACATGACTTCTGGAAAAACCATAGCTTTGACTAAGTGGACCTTTGTTGGCAAAGTAATGTCTCTGCTTTGTTGGCAAAGTGATGTTTCTGCTTTTTAATACACTATCTAGGTTTTTCATAGCTTTGACTAATGATAAGAACTCAAAAAAAAAAAAAAGGTAGCTTAAAGAAAAGAATAAAAAGTGGCAATAGATGCATAGTTGGACCATAAAGAAGACTGAGCAGCAAAGAACTGATGCTTTCGAACTGTGGTGTTGAAGAAGACTCTTGAGAGTCCCTTGGACAGCAAAATCAAACCTGTCAAATCTAAAGTAAATCAACCCTGAATATTCACCGGAAGGACTGATGCTGATGCTGAAGCTCCAATACTTTGACCACCTGATGCGAAGAGCCGACTCACTGGAAAAAAGCCTGATGCTGGGAAAGGTTGAGGGTAGGAGGAGAAGGAGGTGGCAGAGGATGAGATGGTTGGATGGCATCACGGACTCAATGAACATGAGCTTCAGCAAACTCTGGGAGATAGTGAAGGACAAGGAAGGCTGGTGTGCTGTAGTTCATGGGGTTGCAAACAGTCAGATATGACTTAGCGACTGAACAACAAAAACATGGGCAGTTGGCAAAGTGATGTTTCTTTTTAATATGCTGTCTAGGTTTGTCATAGCCTTGACCAATGGTAGGCACTCAAAAAAAAAAAAAAGGTAGCTTAAAAGGATAAAAAATGGCACTAGATGCTAAGGAGGCTAGATGTTTTCGGTTGTAAGCTTATTTACTGGTTTTCCATTTTACCGTGTTTGACTTGATTTTGCTTTTGGAACCCTAGGTTTCAGGAACCCCACCCCAACCTCAAAGTGTTTCTTTTTAAGGAGTTCAGGGGAGGTGATCATGAGAGAGGCTGATGGTATAGTGGCTTAAGAGCCTACACTGCCTGAGTTCTAATCCTGGCTCTTCCACTTTCTAGGTGTATGGCTTTGAGCAGATTTCTTAATTTCCCTGCTTCTCAGTTTACCCATCTGAAAAATGAGGGTAACGATAGTGCCTACCTCACAGGGCTATTGTGAGCATTAACTTAGGTAATGTACGTAAAGCAGTTAGCAATGCACTTTGCACCTGATAAGGCCTCTGTATCATCATTCATTGTATTGCCTGCCTACTTTGTGGCAGGCCCAGGCCCCACTGGGTAGAATATGAAGGTGTCTGAGGTGTTGTTCCTGCCTACAGATAATCCTGGGAGAATGCGTTAGGTTCAGATTGAGGAAAATCTCAGTATATCTTTACTCCCAGATGTCCAACCTGCTAACAAAAAAATCTTTGAGTCCACTGTTACATTTTGATGACTTTCTTGATATGAAGTCTCCCTAACTCCACATTAAGAGCTGTAGCCTCACAAGCGATTTTAATGCTCCTTCTGGGGCTGGAGATACAGTCTAGACAGTGTTGTTTCTGTGCCTAAAGTGTTGAGACATTTGAACTCAGATCATTCCTGGAAATTTCAATGGTTATTGAGCCAGAATGTTTCTTGAGCTTTTGGACACATTTTTAAGACCCTCATCCAATATCCTCCTACAGAAATATAGCTTCTCCAGGTGTGCACCTAACTCTGGCTTCTTGCAGCCTGCCAGCCCTAGCTTATAGTTAGGGGAAAAGCCCTCCTACCCTTGGTTTCAAAAGGTTTTGAAATGCTAATTCATAGCCCTGAAGTATTCTGACAGCCTGGAATGTTATTCAAGGCAATCAGGCACCTTGATTCCTTACAGAAGTATGAAAGGTAAATTGCTGCTACCCAAGAAGTCACCCTGCTTTTCATGAGAAAGCTCAGGAAAATAGCACATGAAATTATGTGCAGGCATTACATTTTATGGATCACGTGATGAGGATATCTGACACTCAGTGTATCCGTAGGTGTGACAATGTCAACTCATAGTAAAATCTAATAGGTTTGCCAGTGTCACCTTTATGTTAGAAAAAAGATTTGGGGTTGTTACAAACATTTCCAGCATTTATTCCGTGCCTGTCTAAAATCTGAAAGCACATCTTTTTGAACTTGTACTTTTCCATTTCCACAGAGAAATCCTGTTTCAGAGACGAGACTATCAGTGCTTTTTTTTTTGTTTTTAAAGGAAAGACTCTAATCTCCATGCATCCTGTAGCCTTTTATAGATATCATTAGTGACTTTTAAAGCTTTGTGATATTTTCGCCATAATAAGCAGAAAATGGTGTTTCTCCGTGGTCTGAGCTCCAAGGTGGGATTTAGTCTGTAATCCAAAGGTTCCGTACCTTGCTGTGAAGGAAGTTAGCATGCGTGTTTAGTAAAGATTCTCTTTTAGCCAAGACTGAAGGAGCAATTCTCATAGCCCAGTGCTTATGGGACTGAGAGAAATCCATTTGATCACTTTGCCCAGGGCTTTCCAGTATGATTTCTGTATTTTTTTTTCCCATTATTCATTGCATGTTATACAGAGTATCCTAGTTCCTCCCTGGTGACTCAGTCGGTAGAGTCTGTCAGTAACGTGGGAGACCCAGGTTCAATCCCTGGGTCGGGAAGATCCCCTGGAGAGGGAAATGGCAACCCACTCTAGTATTCTCACCTGGAGAGTTTCATGGACAGAGGAGTCCATGGGGTCGCAAAGAGTTGGACGTGGCTGGGTGACTGACACTTTCACTTTCACTTTCACAGAGTATCCTGGGGCTTCCTTGGTGGCTCAGATGGCAAAGAATCTGCCTGCAATGCAGGAGACCCAGCTTTGATCCCTGGGTGGGGAAGATCCCCTGGAGAAGAGAATGGCTACCCACTCCAGTATTCTTGCCTGGGAAATCCCATGATTAGAGGAGTCTGGTGGGCTACAGTCCATAGGGTCACAAAGAGTCAGACGTAAATGAGTGACTAACACTTTCACTTGAAAGGCAGGAAAGCTTGATTTAAACAAATCATCACAAGATTCAGTGTTGACTATAAATGCACAAACTCCTCATTTATCATTTTGCTAATCCCAGCATCTCTGCTTGAATATCTGCCTTTAGCCTGAGATTATGTACGTTTGTCTGTGTCTGGAGAAAGATGAAAAATACACACCTGGACAGGAATGCCGTAGAATGGACACCTTTGTGTGGATGTATTCATTAAGCCTTAAAAATGAGTAAAATGCCATGATATAGTTTATTGTCTGGTTAAAAAGATCACTCGTTATATTAAAGACATCCTAAGCTGACACTGATGTTGGTTGCATTCTTTGTGGCTCAAACAGAGGAAATGCAATAGCACATATTCAGAATGGTCGAATCAAATCCATGGATCGTGTAAGTTAGCAGTCTGGAAAATGGAGTGTTGGTAGGGTTGCAGATGGAATGGCAGTGACTCTTAAGGTTTTCATTATAATAAAGACGTTTGTCAGTGGCATAAGGCACATTCCATTGAACCACATGCTGTGTGCCTTCATTCACACTCATGCTGTGTCCTGGTACACTGCCACCTGAGTTGCCTTCTTCTGTGATTTTGATTCTTCATCCTTGTCTCTTACAGAATCTAGTCCAAAGTCCTTTGCGTGGAATTGGAATGCCCATCTTTCTAACTTGTTCGGTTACATCCTGTGTCCTGCTGAACTTGTGCTGTACAAACCCCCTCAGTCTTGGTTCTGGAGTTTTTCCAGGGGGCTCTGCCTGGCCAGTCCCTCCATAAGATGAGATGGGGGAGGGGGATAAACGTGGAGTCCATCTCCCTGCAGCCCCGGACGCTCCTGCTCAGGTGCCGAATCCTCTAGGGCAGACCAACATGCTTGCTTCTGCCTCCATGGGGCTCAGATCGCATCTCTCAGTGCAAAATCTTAGTGTCTTAACAGAGACGCGTCATAAAGGCATATTAGTTAAGCTTATGGAAGTACCTCTTGGTGTGAATAGTCAGATTATATCCCCTGGTTGAGGCCTTTCTCACTCTAAACCCTTGGTAAAGAGCAGCGTGTCAACCTCAGGTTCTCAGCGGGTGACCCGAGATGCAGGAAGGGAGAGTGGTTGGCTCCCAGATCACATGGCAGCAATGCATACAGACTCCCAGCTCCCCTGACAGCTGCCCTGCACGTGCGCCCACACCCACCCCTCCGTGACTCTAGGAATAAGCTTGTCTGCCTTTCAGAGCCTGACGCTGACTGACTTTTCCTATCTTTAGAAGCAGCCTCTGACAACAAGGTTCTACTGTAGAGCACAGGGAACTATAGTCAATATTCCGTGATAACCAATAATGGAAAAGAATATGAAAAAGAATCGATATATTATATATGTATATGTACGTGTGCATGCGTGAGTGTGTGCTCAGTTGGTTCAGTTGTGTCCGACTCTGCAACCCTATGGACCATAGCCTGCCAGGCTCCTCTGTTCCTGGGATTCTCCAGGCAAGAATACTGGAGTGGGTTGCCATGTCCTCTTCCAGGGGATCTTTCCTACGCAGATATCGAACCCGCATCTCTTACGTCTCCTGCATTGGCAGGTGGGTTCTTTTACCACTAGCACCACCTGAGAAGCCTGTACTTCAATAAAACAGATTAAAACAAACGAACAAACAGGCTCAGGCTTCCCAGCCTGGCCTCTGCCACTGTTTCTGAAGACCCAGTACTGAGAGCTCCACGTTGATGGATTTCACAATCCTGTGGGGATTGCATGCTGCTGAGACACTTTTCTCAACTGTTGAATTTGAACCTTTTAGACACCAAGATCTCACTTCCTCTCCCAGAAATTTTCCTATTAAAACATTTGAAAGGAGTATTCAACTACTTTATAGTCATGGGAATTAAAAAAAAAAAAGTGGAAATTAAGTTTTAGGGACATTTCTTTCTGGTCTTCCTGAAAGATCAGTTGAATTTCCACTTTACTGACTTGTTGTTATTCCAGAGCAGAAGAAGAACATTCTTTTTCTTTCATATTTCATAATTAAAAAGCCCTCAGCAGACTCTGTGTATAAACTGTTATGGTTTGAGAATGGATTAATCACTTTCACTTTGTTACAAACAAAATAATGGAGCCAAGGAGGTCATTTCCTTTTTGAGAAGAGTTTGAATCTTCTACATGGCATTCTTCCTGAAAGTTCTTGCGTTTTCCATGTTGGAGGTCTTGCCTTGTCTGCATCTCGGGGACCTAGCTTCTCGTCACCAACAGGGATCTGGGGACAGGAGAACCTAAAGGCATCTTTTAAGAAGTCTTTTGGCTTCACCGTGTAGTGTGTGAAACTTCCCTGATCAGGGGTCGAACCCATGTGCCCTCTGCAGTGGAAGTGTGGAATCTTAACCACTGGACCACTAGGGAAGTCCCCGGAAGCCATCTTGAAGTAAGAATGTCTACAATGTGGGGCTTCCCTGGTGGTCCAGTGGTTAAGAATCCACCTGCCGGTGCAGGGGACATGGGTTCAATCCCTAGTCTGGGCAGATTCCATGTGCTGTGGGGCAGCTGAGCCCGTAAGCTGCGACTACTGAGCCCGCTTACTCTACTGAGCGCTTACTCTACCACGACTGTTGACCCCGTGCTCCGCAACAAGAGTAGCCATCAAATGAGAAGCCCGCACACCATCACTAGAGAGTAGCCCCTGCTTGCTGCAACTACAGAAAGCCTACACACAGTGATGAAGACTCAGTGCAGCGAAAAAAAAGATCTATAATGGAAAAGAGTCTGAAAAAATGTATATATGTGTGTATGTGTACATACGCACATATGTAACTGAATCTGTTTGCTGTATGCTTGAAACTAACACATTGTGAATTAACTATACTTCAATAAAAAATAAATTTTTTAATAGTATGAAATGAAAAAAAAACTATTAAAGAAAAATACTGCTCTTAACTACTAACATGAATGCAACCCACCCATATTAAGGATAGTGACATAAATGACTTAATGAGGCTTAATGTGTTGCTCATAGCAGATAAACATTGATTCTTTTTACTTTTGTGGAATATTAATCAACATATTAACAGAAAAAAGAAACAAATATATGAACTATTGAAAAGCCAAAATAATTAAGGTATTAACTCTTAAGCTGGAACCAGTTTGTAATAATGTCAATATCTTTAGGAAAAGAATAAGCCTAAGTTAGGTACTGGAGGTTGAATATTTTGATTTTCTTTACAGATAGTTTTAAATAAATGACTTAATGTAGAAAAAAAAAGAATGTCTTAAGAATCAGAGCAGAGCTATTGCCTGGGGCTCCCAGTTACTCCTGAGAAAGAAAATCTGGTGGGGTTGACTCCCATATTAAAATGTTTGAAGTTTGCTCCCCTGTTTTACGTTTGCTGGGCTTCCCTGATACCTCAGCAGGTAAAGAATCAGCCTGCAAGGCAGGAGACCCTGGTTTGATTCCTGGGTCGGGAAGATCTTCTGGAGAAGGGATAGGCTACCTGCTCCAGTATTCTTGGGCTTCCCTTGTGGCTCAGGTGGTAAAGAATCCACCTGCAAAGCAGGAGACCTGGGTTAGATCCCTGGGTTGGGACAATCTCCTGGAGAAGGGAAAGGCTACCCATTCTAGTATCCTGGGCTGGAGAATTTCATGGTGTGTAGTCCGTGGGGTTGCAAAGAGTCGGACACGACTGAGCAACTTTCACTTTCTTCACCCCTGTTTGTGACCCTAATACGTTCCACCTTTGCCTTTCTGGCTGAGTGCAACAAGATTCTGAGTCATGGGCTAAAGGAACTACCTATGGACCATCCTCCTGGGAAGAGATTGGTGGGTATTGGGAGAAAAGAGTGAGCTAGTCTGACTGTGTTCCCAGACACGTGGTCGAGAGCTTTTTTGGCCAGAGCACATTGGGAATGTTGTTCTTGTAGGTGGTGTGGTCTCTTGGGCTTAGAGTTGGGACTTCTGTGGTGGAATGTCTAGGCTTGAGCCCCACATTTCTCACGTACTAGCCCTGTGATGCTGAGGTCCTGTGTCTCAGGTCCTCCTTCTGTCTCTGGGGTGGTAGTAATGCCTCCCGCGATTGACTGCTGTGAGTTACGTGAGCTAGTGCTTGGGACAGTATTTGGTTCCCAGCAAATGCTTAATAAATGTTGGTGGTTGGACTTCCCTGGGTGGCCCAGGGGTCAGCCATTTTCCTGCCGATAGAGGGGACATGGGTTCCAGCCCCAGTCCAGGAAGATCCCACATGTCAAGGAGCAACTGAGCCTGTGCGCCACAACTAGAGAGTGGCCCCCGCTCCCGTAGCAACGAAGACCCAGTGCAGCCAACAAGAAATAAATAAAATTAAGGGGAAAAAAGCTCCAAAAAAAAAAAAAAATGGTGGTGGTGAGACTTCTGGGTGGATTTTACTTAAGCTGCTGGTTAGAACGATTCAGAACGTTTCATCTGCGGTTGTTTCTTCCCTTTTCCAGAAGGAGGTTTTGTCTAAGCTCACTTCACTATTTAGAGAGGTCCTACAGACAGGAGAATGAACACAGAGCAGTCCCGGCCCCTTTAGCCTGACCCTCTGAAACTTTGGAAAAGTGCAATGTGATGAAAAGATGGAATTAGAACCTAAATCTTTTACCTCCTCGTCCAGCACGTTTAGCAGTAATCTAAGCTGCCGGGGATTAGGAGCTCACTTTGAAGAACGATGTGCTTTGTGTATCACTCGGTGGGGGCTCGACCCACAGTCGGGGCTTCCCCAGACTTCTGGGGTGCCCTGTTACAGAATGTTCCTGCCGTATGTGACGGCCACACAGCTTCCCCCGGGAACCCTTCTGTGGTCCTCAGCCTGCCCCACACCCCACAGACCTCAGCTCCTCCAGCCTCTCGGAACTTTCCGTATGGAGAGAGTCGCCACAAACCACGAAGGCGGCAGGGCTTGTGAACCCAGCGCTTTTCCACCTCCGTCAGCTGCCCGAAGGTGTCTGCCCTCTCTGGGGACACAGACCCAATTCTAACGTAACGTGGATCAACAACACTGACACCCTCGGACGGAGTGACTTCCCTGAGCATTTCTCCAGTGTGAGAAGGGCAGTCTCTGGAGTCAGCGCTTTAAGCTCCAGATGCGCTCCAAGGCTTGTTCTAAGCCTGTTTTGATCACTTTTCTAATATAACGATACCTCTTCACATTCCCACTAATTAGACTTCGTAATCCCTCTGTTCTACTCTGTTTGACCTTTATCTTAAATTAAAATTTTTCTATGAGGTGGAAAAACAAAGCCCCTCAAACATGCTTGCAAAGACAAAAACCTATTAAAATGAATGATTGACATGCCTCACAGGGTGGGGGAGCAAAGGACTTCGCTTAGACCCCCACCCTGGGTCTAAGGATGTGCCCACCTGCTTGCCCAGGGTGGAGGGAGACCCCCATGCGTGCCCTTCAGCCAGCAACCTGGTAGGGAGGTTTAGGGGTGGTGTGGCAGTCACATGGGGGCCAATTTCACTTGTATTGTTTTCCCTAGAAAAGGACTTAAACTGCAAACATATGTCTCCAAAGCCATGTCCAGACCTTGTTTCCCTCCAGAATTCCTAAGACACTCTCAGCCCTGGCTTGGAATCTGAATGGATGCTGGGGTCTGACCAAGCGATGCCTTATGTGGTCCCTGTGTCACAGCCCCTGGAAGATGTTACAGTTTCAGCATCCTCAAGGAGGGTCCAGAGCCTTGAGGGTCCCAGAGAGGCTTTGGTGATGGGGTATGGTGGTGGTCTGAGCAGACAGGCGACCCTGAGCGATGCGAGGGAGGCCAGGGCAGACCTGCAGCTGTCTGTTCTTTGCCTGGCCAAAGTCTGTGTCCCTTGGCCCCAAGGGTTGCACCTTCCAGTATGGCTGTCACTTCCTGGGTGTCTGCACCTCACTCCAGCTTTCCAGTTGTCCCACCTCACACCAGCCCCCTCCCAGTGGCCCTGGAGCCTGGGTTATTTGCTGTTTTTTCAAGCTAGCACCACACCCTGGGACTGACTGCCAAGAAGGACCATTGTTCATGAGAATTCCTTGCGAGTTCCAGCTAACCCTTAGATGCACTGTTCTGGGGTTGGGCCCTGAATTAATCCTTGTCTTTTCCTAAGCTCTGCTCTTTCTGACTTATTCTTGCCTTCTCCCAACCTAGTCATCTCATCTTTCGTTCTTCAGAAAGCTTTGAGAGGCCAGCAGAAAGAAGTGTGGAGGTGAAGCCCTGCAGCAAAACCTCAAGTGGCTGCTTGACCTGGTCCCCAAAGCCCACCGGCCTCCGAGGAGGCAGGGAGGCCTGAGCATGGGCAAAGAAGGAGGCCAGGTAGCTTCAGAGGAGGGGCAGTGTGGAATGCCGTGGAATGAGTGGAGGTTAGGGGGTGGGGTGGGAATGAGAGGAAGGTTAAGGAGTGAAAACCAATCTCTCCACCCTCCCTCAATCCGCCCCCAGAATTGAGCTGATTAACCTGTAGAAATAGAGGCCCTGCCAAGCCCAACTTCCTTGTTTCCAGAAACCTTGGCACAGAGGCCCGTTTCTGGCAGAAGCCCGTCCTCATCAGGGGAACCAGCAGAGCAGCTGTTGTGATTTTCTTTTTCCTCTCATTTCTGGCAATCCCGAGTGGGACTGTTTACTTTTTTCTTCCCCTTTCCTTCCCCACCCTCCTGTAGCAGGGAGTTGGTTCTGGTTAATGTTGAAGATCATAACATGATTACCCCAAAGTCTCATGAAATTAAATCACTTTTCTTCAAAGAGAAAGGGGTGGGGAGGCGACCGTCTGGCTGGTAGGCCAGCGAGGGACGAGCGGATATTGAAAGCAGGCTGGCAGCGGCGCTTCACTCGGGAGGCCGGGCGAGGAGGAGGAGGTGGTGGTGATGGGGTAGGGTAGGCGGTGGGGGGGTGGGGTACAACTCCGCAAACGGTGGCCTGGAGGAGCCGGGTCTCCACCTGGGGCCCCAGCACCTGTCTCCTGAGCACAGGGGTCGAGGACAGGGGAGGCTGAAGGAGTGTGTGGGGTGGCTTGGAGGGCTGAAGCCGAGGGTGAGTCATCTAGGAAGATGTTGAACTCTTACAGCCAGCACCCACCCCTGTGAGGCTGCTCCGTCACCTCCTGTCCCGGGAGTTCATTAGATCAGGGCACAGACTCAAGGGTGGCTCTCCCACCGGAATAGCCTGGGAGGGAAAATTCTCAGTCTTCTCCAGGAAGGCATCGATGTCCGTGATAGGCCTGGGGCACGTGTGTGTCTCTCCCTGGGTTAGATTGTCACAGACTTGTGACATTTCGGGGGTGGAAGGGTGCTCTTGATGATCCAGCACCTGACCTGGCACTCAGTGCAGGAATCCCCTTCGTGTTAACCCCGACAGGAAACGTTCATCCCCTCCAGGGGCCGGTGTCTGCCCTCTCGCAGGGTCGGTTCTTGGAGAGAGATTCTGGGAATTACACCTGTTGGTTTGGAAGTGCCTTCTGGGAACACGGGCAGCAGTGGTCCAGCATGGTCAGGGATGGGCGCTAAGTAGATGCTTGGAAAGCCTTGCTGTGACCGCGGCTGTGGCTTGCTCTCCTCGTGGCAGCCTGCCGGGGTTCTCAGTTTTCCCTGGTGCACTGGGTCCAGCTCCCCCGCTCCCCACCCTGGCTATTTTCCTAAGCTGGTCCCCTCCCTGCCCTGCCAATTTTTCAACTGTCTTGCAAGGGAAACAGGGAAGAGGGAAATCATTTGGAAGTAGTACCTAGAAGACGCCTGATCTTGTTGCCAGGGGCCCAGCACCCTGGGCTCTCGGTTCGGGGACAGTGACCAGCATGAGAGGCCTAGGAATTGGTGGAAAGGTTGAATGAAGACTTGGGGAGATTGGTCTGCTGGCGCTGAGAGCCAGAGCGCAGCCACTTAGGCCTCAAAGGGAGCATCGGAGAGAAGGCAGCGGTGCTGGCCACTCGCGGCATTGACATTGAACCAGCGCGGGAAGGAAGGAGGCTGGCGAGGGTGGCGTGTGAGTTCAGCAGTTGCATTTTTCAGGAGGACTAGGGATGGGCCTCGGCCAGCTCGCTGGGGTTGGAGCTTGGGGCTGTGACTCATTCCCATCGGGGTCAGCGAGCGTCTCTCCGCGCGGCCTTGGGCTGAACCCCTCACCTGGCCGGCCTTCTCGAAAATGTGTGTCATTCCTTATGAGGGTGAGCCGTGGAGCGGGTGAGCGGCTGTGCGCATCAGTGGAAATTCATGTCCAGAGTTGGAAAAACAACTCCAAGTTCATGACTCGTTGGCCTCAGAGGTGTGACTGTTAGGAGGGAGCCGACTTTTTTGTTTTTCACCGAACAGACCCGAGCTGACAGGTCCAGAGACGTGTCCGGTCTACTGGAGTGGTCCCCTTGGGAGGAGATACACTTCTTCCACTGACCTGGAGCCCCGTTTACCAGCTCCACGGGGCATGGCCAGATTCGTGCCTGTATGGGCACAGATAGTTTTCATCCAAGAACAACATCACCCGAGCTTTATCCCTGAGCCCACTCACCAGATTTGGCACCCAGAGCTCAGGGCTGGACTTGAAAGTGTTGTCCAGACCCATGGGTTGAAGTCACCTGGATATTCAGAAACCCCAAGGACAGTGCCCCAAGACAAGTATTGGAGTAAATGAACAGTCCTCACTCTGCCACCCCCAACACCCAAGGGTCTGACTCAAAGGAGTGTGTGGTTGCAGAATGTTCTGGGTTGTTAAAAAGGCCTCGCTGTATTGTGGTCAGGCCTAGTGGGTTTGTGCACCAAGGCTCTCCCTGAGGGGCAGTGTTGCACAGTGATTAAGGACATGGGCTCCAGAGCCGGACAGCCTGAATTCAAATCCCAGGCCCATCCCTTAATGATGGTCATGACCTTGGGCAAGTTACCTACTTCTCTCTGTGCCTTAGTTTTCCCATCATGTAAAAATGAGGTTCTGTAAGAGATGCTTTTGAACTGTGGTGTTGGAGAAGACTCTTGAGAGTCCCTTGGACAGCATGAAGATCCAACCAGTCCATCCTAAAGGAAATCAACACTGAATATTTGTTGGAAAGACTGATGCTGAAGCTGAAGCTCCAATACTTTGGCCACCTGATGGGACGAGCCAACTCATTGGGAAAGACCTTGATGCTGGAAAACATTGAGGGCAGGAGGAGAAGGGGGCGATAGAGAATGAGATGGTTGGATGGCATCACTGACTTAATGGACATAAGTTTGAGCAAACTCCAGGAGATGGTGAAGGACAGGGAAGCCTGGCGTGATGCAGTTCATGAGGTTGCAAAGAGTCAGACACGACTGAGCAACTGAACCAGAAGAGTCTTACCTGGTTGGTATTAGGGTTAGTTGCCCTTAGTAGGTGATTTCCTTGGGTTGAAGTTAGAGAGGCCCCAAGGGCTAGGCCACCCCTCAACCCCAGAGTACCCCTCAAGGTGTTGCCAGCAAACCCTGGGGCCCCTGGAGGTATTTTAGAAACTGCTGGTTGGAGAGATGAAACAATCCCCAGGGTCACTCAGCTGGCCTTGCTTATGGGAGTTGACGGGAGAGCCTGACCCATGGATGACGCCTAGCCCCACTGTGTGCTTTGATCCTCTCAAGAGCCACCTCCTCTACGAATGAAAGGGGCCCTCGTGTCAAAATGGGGCGGACTCAGCCCTGGCGAGAAGTTTGCAGAGTCCCCTGATTGCCCCCCATGCACACACACTGGGGATTCCTTCCAGGTATAGTTATGGGAGGTATAGTGATGGGAATGCTGAGACATTTGTACTAGTTCACAGTTTCTCATCCTTCGACACGTCTAATAAATAAGAGTGAAAATGAATCACAGCAGTGTGTGTTTTGTGCTATTATTGGTGATTTAAGTGAATTTTTCAGTTTATTTTGACAATCAGTTATTTTCACCTCCTGTGTGACTTTTTCCACCACCTGCTGCCATCCAGGGCCGGGCTTTCCTGAGCTAGGGCTCAGGTGTCCTGGCTTCACATTGTCAGAGGTGCTTTCCTGCTAAGGAGGTGGGGGAGCTCCCCTGCACTTGTTCTGGGAGCTCCAGTGTGGACCCATCATATTTTCTTGAATGATGGTGATTTTGAGCACTCGAGTACCGAGTCCTGGTGTGGATCTCAGTGTTTCGCTCTCTGCATAGGAGTCAGATTTACGGAGAGGGGTGGCATTTTTGAAGCTGAAACCCTGGTCACACTGCTGCTTCTCCCCCTCTTCCCTGCAAATGTGCCCTGCTCTTTTCTGCTGCAGGTAATGGCAGACAGTTGGGTGAACAGAGGATCAGCTGTGTTATCATTTTCTTTCCTGTTTGGGGCATCTTGGAATGAACAAAGGGAGAGATGAGAGGAAAGACCTGATAACAGCTGGAGATAAATTGTCTCCAAAATGTGGGCAACCAGCCCCAGCTCTCCCGTTGGAAATGATGGAAAAATTTAAAAAAGAAAAGAACAGAAGTGGAAGAGATGATTTAGGTTTTGGCTGGGAAGGGGGACAAGGTTTGGGCTACATGTTGTTTAAGGAGCAGGCCCAGGAGAACCTAAGTTCAGATGCATTTGGGGTGACAGGGCGGGCATCCAGAGGCAACAGGATGTTGGAGGTGGAGCCCTGGGCTGGGAGAGACAGAAGACTTGGCTTCTGATTCAGGCCATACCATCAGCTCGTTGTAGCATTGTGAGCAGGTCACCTCAGCCTTCTAAGCATCAGTGGTCTCACCTGTAAGATGGAGATGATAATTCCCAGCTCCCTCCCAGGCAGGAGAAGACCAGATGAGCTCAGCCAGAGATGACACGCTTCATTTTTAAGGTGTCATGTGAATAATAATATCAATAATGATAATAGTAAAGATGATGTATCTGGTAGGCTTCCCAGGTGGCTCAGTGGTAAAGAACCCGCCTGTCAATGCAGGAGACATGGGTTTGATTCCTGGGTCAGAGAAGATCCCCTGGAGGAGGAAATGGCAACCTACTCCAGTATTCTTGCCTGGAAAATCCCATGAGGAGCCTGGCGGGCTGAAGTCCATTGGGTCAGAAGAGTCAGACAAGACTGAGCACACACTCACGATGCATGACGTGATCTGTTAGAAACAAAGGAGGGAATGTTTGGGAAGATGAGCTTAATGGCTAGTGAAATATCCAGGAAGATTGGAAAGATGGCAGAGGGATCATTGGTGGAAATTTAAGGCAGAAGGAATCATGTATAAACCACATGTTTCTCTGATCTTAGGGCATCCAAACCTCCCCCATACAGGAGAGAGGGTGTGACAAGTCTGCAGCCACCTGGCCACGAGCTGCCTGGCGGTCAGTATTTGTGGAGGCTTTCGGGTTCCTGGGCTCCATATGGGGAGTGTGAAAGTCATCCCAGGGAAGATGTTTTCAATAACAGGTTTTATTATCATTACTCAGCTCTGTGTGCCCATTCCCAGACAGTGGTCAGGCTCTCCTTGTCAACACTCAGTGTTCTGTTTGTTCTCTTGCCCTTGCCTCCCTTCCTGTTTTCCCATGAACCTTTCCTTGGGGGGTACATAGCAACCAACATAGGAGGTCTGGGGTACATTCAGGACTTCCCTGCAGCTCAGATGGCAAAGAATCTGCCTGCAAAGCAGAAGACCAGGGTTTGATCCCTGGGTTGGGAAGATCCCCTGGAGAAGGGAATGGCAACCCACTCTGGTATTCTTGCCTCGAAAGCCCCCATGGACAGAGGAGCCTAGAGAGCTACAGTCCATGGGGTGGCAAAGAGTGGGACATGACTAATCGACTACACACACAGACACACATGCACAGTACATCTGGCTGGAAAGAAATCATACATGTAGGGAAGCTCCCTGTGGCTTCTGTGGTTGTCTTGACTCCCCAGCATCCCCCGCCCCCTATGCTAGCCTCTGGCCCTGGAAGAGGAGACGCACCCCCACAAAGCAGAGCCTGGAATGGCAAAGCAGCTCCCAGAATCCTTTGTGCTGCTGGAAGCTAGGTCCTGATGGAAGGGCCTCCCCTGTAGACCCTCACCACTTCACTGGAGGGGTATAGTCCTGCTGGAGAACTGCAGGGTTGTCATCCTGGGGGAGGGGGACTGGGCTCCACCTACACCCCCCGCTACTCCGGCTGCCTCTACAGTGTCTGTGATGCTTCTTCCTGATCTCTGGGCTTGTTCCAAGGCCTCTGAAGAGCATCCTGCACGGTGAGGTTGGCTGGGGAGCATGGCTTCTCTCCACTGTGTTGGTGCTGGCAGGAGTAAGCAGTGTGTCTTTTTCTGTGAACCCCATCCCCTTCCCTCACACCTTCTGGCTGTTTCTGGGCAGTGAAAGAGTGGTTCCCCCAGGCAGCCATGACTCCTGGATCCAAACCAAGTGGCCCTGTGTGACCTCTTCGACCCCTTTGAGACTCCCCACACTTGGCCTGACAACCCAGGTCTCTCCTGCCATACCTGCTCAGGCTGTCTTTCTCTACCCACCCCCCACCCCCCAAGCATGGGTGTGTCCTGAGGTGAGCCCTGTTGTTGTGTTGTGTTAGTAGCTCAGTCATGTCTGACTCTCTGCAACTCCATGGACTGTAGCCCACCAGGCTCCTCTGTGCATGGGGATTCTCCAGACAAGAGTACTGGAGTAGGTTGCCATTCCCTTCTCCAGGGGATCTTCCTAACGCAGGAATTCAATCCAGATCTTTTGCACTGCAGGCAGATTCTTTATCATCTGAGCCACCAGGGAAGCCTGAGGTAAACCCTGCCTCCCACTTAACTGTCTTGTTTCAAAGACTCCATCTCTAGAGTTGAGACAGAAATGGTTCCAGATTATTCATCCATCTTCTAGTTTCTCTTCAGTTCATTTCAGTCACTCAGACTCTTTGCGACCCCATAGACTGCAGGAAGCCAGGCCTCCCTGTTCATCACCAACTGTCTGAGTCCACTCAAACTCATGTCCATTGAGTCAGTGATGCCATCTCATCCTCTGTCATCCCCTTCTCCTCCTGCCTTCAATCTTTCCCAGGATCAGAGTCTTTTCCAAGGAGTCAGTTCTTTGTGTCAGGTGGCCAAAGTATTGGAGTTTCAGCTTTAGCATCAGTCCTTCCAATGAATATTCAGAAATGATTTCCTTTAGGAGGGACTGGTTGAATCTCCTTGCGGCCCAAGGGACTCTCAAGAGTCTTCTCCAGTACCACAGTTCAAAAGCATCAATTCTTCGGCACTCAGCTTTCTTTATAGTCCAACTCTCACATCCATACATGACTACTGGAAAAATCATAGCCTTGACTAGATGGGCCTTTGTTGGCAAAGTAATATCTCTGCTTTTTAATATGCTGCCTAGTTTGGTCATAGCTTTCCTTCCAAAGAGCAGGCGTCTTTTAATTTCATAGCTGCAGTCACCATCTGCAGTGATGTTGGAGCCAAAAAAAAAAAGTCTGTCGCTGTTTCCATTGTTTCCTCATCTATTTGCCATGAAGTGATGGGACCAGATGCCATGGTCTTCGTTTTCTGAATGTTGAGCTTTAAGCCAACTTTTTCACTCTCCTCTTTCACTTTCATCAAGAGGCTCTTTAGTTCTTCTTCACTTTCTGCCTTAAGGGTGGTGTCATCTGCATATCTGAGGTTATTGATATTTCGCCCGGCAATCTTGATTCCACCTTGTGTTTCATCCAGCCTGGCATTTTGCGTGATGTACTCTGCATAGAAGTTAAATAAGCAGGGTGACAATATACAGCCTTTCCCCAGTCAGTTGTTCCATGTCCAGTTCTAACTGTTGCTTCTTGACCTGCATTCAGATTTCTCAGGAGGTAGGCAAGATGGTCTGGTATTCCCATCTCTTTAAGAATTTTCCACAGTTTGTTGTGATCCACACAAAAGCTTTGGCGTAGTCAATAAAGCAGAAGTAGATGTTTTTCTGGAACTCTCCTGCTTTTTCGATGATCCAACGGATGTTGGTAATCTGATCTCTGGTTCCTCTGCCTATTCTAAATCCAGCTTGAACATCTGGAAGTTCATGGTTCACGTACTGTTGAATCCTGGCTTGGAGAATTTTGAGCTTTACTTTGCTAGCATGTGAGATGAGTGCAGCTGTGCAGTAGTTTGAACATTCTTTGGCCTTGCCTTTCTTTGGGTTTGGAATGAAAACTGACCTTTTCCAATCCTGTGGCCACTGCTGAGTTTTCCAAATTTGTTGTCATATTGAGTGCAGCACTTTAATAGCATTATCTTTTAGGATTTGAAATGGCTCAAGTGAAATTCCATCACCTCCACTAGCTTTTTTCATTGGAGGTAAAGTCCAGTGCTGTAAAGAACAATATTACATAGGAACCTGGAATGTTAGGTCCATGAATCAAGGTTTTTATTGAAACATACAATATTGCTATCTCAAACTTGGAACATCTGAGATCTCATCCATAAACCAAAATGTACTTCCTCTATGGTCTTCTCTGTTTATGCTGTTGAGAGTCACCCAGGAATGCCATCTTGGTCTATGACCTCTCAAGCAATCTCCCTATCTTGTTGATTATCTTTTTGTAACGTCCTTCTGCACCTATTCCTCTCCTCTCACACTGCCAACACCCAAGCTCTGCTCACCTGGAGATGTGACTGCCCTTCCCCCGACTAGTCTCTTTCCCTGCCTGCCCCGATCCCATCAAATCCCACCAGCTCCACACCCACACTCTTGGTTATAAAGCATCTCCTTCCATCACGTCAGCGAGGAAGCAGACGTGCTGGCACCAAGTTCTAGGCTCAGCTTGCCTTTCTCAACGTTTTTACTCCTTTGGGGAGAAGATGAATGACAGGCCAGTTAAGTTATGAATGGCAGGAAGCCGGGGTGGGGGTGGGAAGGCCAGAGTTGGCTGGATAATCAAATAAGTCAGATAAACATTTAAATATTTGATTTTAACTTCAGACATGTAGATGTGCATCTGTCTGCCAAGCTTTTGATGCGGGGCCAAGGCATTTTCTTTGAGTGTGCGTCTGCTGGTTCTGTGTTCTTTCTTGCATGAACCTTGCCCGCGGTACATCATCTTCAGTTTCATTAAAGTGAAGTGATTCCTTAGAGAAGCTTGGGAAGTTATCTGGGTTCAGCATCTCCTGTTTTTTATAACCTCTCCCGGGTCCTTTCCATATAGCTCCTCCACAGCTCCGTTGACAGCCCTTCTTTTGAAAATTTAGCGGCTTACTTTTGTTGAGGCTTTCCAGTGGAGTTTTCATAGAAACAAGGGCTCTTCTCTGGCTGTTCTCAGTGGGATGAAAGCCTGCACATTTGGCCATTGAGAGCTCAACCACCATGAGCAGTGCTCACCTTGGACAGTGGTTGAAGGGCTGTACAGAGGGTGCAAAGTATAAGCTACGCTGGCGAGTGCACTGCGTCAAGATGGGTCAGAAGGGGTTTTCTGTTTTAAGTTTGGATGACTATCAACTGAGACAACCTAATCAGATGACAAATCTGGGATAGAAGTCTAAAGTCTTTGCCATAGGTCCAAAAAAATGAATGGCACCCTTACATTGTGATGAATACTTCCGTTATCTGGGAGACAGGATTTCAGTAGAATGAAAGGTTTATGTTGAGTCACCCATGGAATGTGGCTGCCCATGGAAGCTAATGCCATCTTCAGTCACTGACCATCTCCCCAGTTCCTGTCCATCCCTTCTTCTCCCTGTACAGCCATGTGGCCACGGGGATATTGTCCATGAGTTGTCTAATCCAATCTGGGCAACTTCATCCTTCTTTCTATGGATGTGATCCATCAATATACAGAATTTCTCTTGACTACAGGAATTGGTTCAGGAGCATACAGGTGGCCCAGTTTGGCTTAATGAGGCATGAGAACACATTGACTGAAGACATTTGTAAAATAAAGTACTACTGATTCTCCTATCCTCTTCTGGAGGAGATTCTGGAATCTCCTGTCCTTTTCTGGAGAGAGATTCCAGCCCTCTCTCTTACGTTGGAAGGTGTGGTGTGTGGATGCTAAGCCTAGAATGGCTGCACCCTTTTTGCCACCAGAGAGAAACCCACCCAGGGATGATACTGATGTCACAAAGGTCAAAGGAACAGATGGAGGAAAAGTCCTTGATGACATCCCTGAATGAGACCAGATCTACCCCACAGCCTTTCGGTTACATGGACCCATAGCATTCTCTTAAGCCTTTTGAGTTCAGTTTTCTGTTACTTGGCACGTGGAGAATCTCAGCTGCCATGGAGATGAGAGCCCTTGCTTCCTATGGGGGTGACATGTATGTGTGGAATACTTCATTGGCTTCTGTGCCATGGTCTTTTTGAGGCACGTTGAGGAACTGCAGAGTGGCTGATACAGAGCTCTAGGCTGGGGAAGGGGTGTGGAATCCAGGTTTAAAGAACACATACACGAGTGGTGACAGTCCACTTTTATGTGTAGATTGCTAACAGCACTTCTTTAAATGGAAAGCTCACTGCATACATTTTTTTGAAAGGGTAAGGTTTTATAGCAACATGGAATTGTTAGCGTTTTGGGAGCACCTGTGTTGCACGAGATGAGATGTACTTGTGCCTTCTGTGATCGTGCCGGGAATAGCAAGAGAACATTTCCACAAAGGCACAGGATGATTCGAATGAGAAGAAACTGTTTTGTCTCGTCATTTTGTGGGAGGGGAAGCCCAAACCCCAAACTGTCATCATTTTAGTGTGGAAACAGCCACTGGAGTGTTGCTTTCACAAGGTGCTATCACAGGCTGGCCCTTGAGGGAGCGGGGAGTTCCGGAGATTTCCGTCTGGGGAGCAGCATCCCTGGACCACTGAATCCTCTTCCTGCCATGAAACAGACTGTCGGTAGGAAGAGACTTTCTTCTTTTTAAAAATATGCATTTATTTGGCTGAGCCGAGTCTTTAGTTGCGGAACGTGGGATCTTTGATCTTCATTGTGGCACGTGGGATCTTTCGTGGCAGGCCTGGGAACTCTTAGTTGCAGCACGTGGAATCCAGTTCTCTGACCAGGGATTGAACTCAGGCCCCCTCCACTGGGAACTTGCAGTCTCAGTCACTGGACCACCAGGGACGTTCTGGTGGAAGGAGACTTCTAAATGTCCTGCAGCTCATTCCCCAGGATTCCTGTGGGCGTCTGTGGCTTTGGTCTTATTCTTTGCACATTAATGCTTCCTTCTAATACTTAGAGCAGCGTGGCTGCTTGTACCAGGGTGCTGTGGAAACATGCGAGAGGGAAGAGCTGTGTGACCCTCACACATAGTTGTGTGCTCCAAAGGGAGCTGCTGGGTACTTCCCTGATGGTCCAGTGATTAAGAATCCGCCTGGCAATGCAGGGAATGTGTGTTTGATCCCTGGTTGGGGAATGAAGATCCCACATGCCACGGAGCAACTAAGTCCGTGTGCCGTAACTAAAGATCCCACATGATGCAACAAAGCCCACGTGCCACAAATGAGCGCTGAGGCAGCCAAATAGATAAATAAATAATTTTTTAAAAAAGAGCTGCCATTTGGGCTGTGTTCAGTCAACAAATAGGTGTGGAGTGCCTACTCTCTGTTCCAGGTACTGGGGAGTCAGCAGTGAAAAACCAGACAAGCTCAGTCCTTGGGAACTTACATTCTAGTGGGGAGACAGTGGTACCCACTAGGGAAGAACTGTCAGCTCTTCTAACCACTCTCTTTCCTGGGTCTCACTGATACCAAATATGGGGTATCCAAGTCAGGGCTCCTTGTAAGAATCTTCCAGATGGCTTTTTGCATTTAGTGATAGAGCCTGGACTTCCCTGGTGGCCCAGATGGTAAAGAATCTGCCTGTAGTGCAGGAGACCCGGGTTCAATCCCTGCGTTGGGAAGCTCCCCTGGAGAAGGAAATGGCAACCCACTCCAGTGTTCTTGCCTGGAGAATTCCATGGACAGAGGGACCTGGTGGGCTACAGTCCACGGGGTTGCAAAAAGCCAGACACGACTGAGCGATTAACATTTTCACTAGAGCCTACATAAGATGGATTTCTGCTGTTTATTAAAACCACTTCATAAAAACCAGGTAGCATCCCATTTGTGTTCATTTAAAAGATCACTCTTTTTCTTATTCTTTTTATGAGGGCTATTTGTATTTTTTTAATGTACAAGAGAAAGTAGGTGTAGGGAGATAAGTCGTCATGGTACCTCCATAAACAAGCTTTAAAATCATTCGGTTACTACTTCTGGAGCATTTATCTCATGCTAGTCTCTGCCCTAAGTGGTGGGGATACAGTGGAGACCACCATATGGGTCCTGCCCTCGAGGGAGTGACACTGTAGCGGGGCATGCACACCAGTGGTTCCAGGAGGGGGTGGTCAGTGTTACAGGAGGGTTAGAACAGGCGCTGAGGAAGTAGGAAGAAGAGGCACCTGGCCCAGATGTGTGGGGCAGGATCAGGGGAGACTTCCTGGAGGAAGTGAAAGCATCTTGAAACAGAACATCGCCATCGCTGTCACCATCATCACATCACTGTCAGCATCACCAGCATCACCATCATTGTCTATCACCATCACCATGGTAGCTGGCATTCATTGGTTACCCCCTGTGTGCCTGGCACTGTGCTCTTTGCATGCATTGTCCCATTTTGTGCCTAACATCACGCTTGAAAGTTATTATTCTCACTTAAGAGGTGAAGAAAACGAGGCCCATGCAAGTTAGGCAGTTTGATCACAGTAAGTTTGTCAGTTTCAGGCTCAGGCTGTCTGCCTTGGGGCCTCATCTTACCATCCGTGCTCGGAGGACGAGTGGGCGTTGGCCAGGTGGGGAGCATTCCGGGGAGGGGGGTCCGTGGCATGGTGCAGAGGTGACAGAGAGCTGGGGTCAGTGAGGGCCCACAGAAACTCTTAGGTGGCTGGCTGAGAGATGGGGCTGGATGAATGGCAGGGTCCAGTCCCCAAGCCCTTCTTGGCCGTGTCTGGTGTTTGGACTTTGTCCAATGCCATCAGGAGGAAGATACTGAAGAATTTTAAACAAGAGGGAGCCACAGCTGGTTTTGTAAAGCTGTGGAAGGACCACCCTGGTCACAAAGTGGAGGATGGGGAGACTGGGGCAGGGGCTGTCTGAAGTCACCTACCTCCCACACATGAGAGTCCTGGGGCTGGAAAAAGGGGGTCACCCTCTGAGCAGGTGGTCATTCTCAGAGTCCCTCTGGGCATCCTTCCCCTTGCTGGGGAGGCCCAGTCACCACTTTCCTTCCTCGGGGCAGTGACCCCCTCCCTCTGTGTGGGGCTCTGGGCCGGTGCCCGTTTGCCCAATAAAGTTTCCAATGGATTCATCTGATGCAGGAAGCCATAGTGCTGGCCTTTTATGTCACTTCTTCATGAAGGCTGAGGAAAGGGTCCACATTGAGCCAGACTTATGCTTCCTATAGCGCTGACAGTTTTGAGGATGGGGAATAGTAGGGTTTAGAGCCGAGATCTCCCAAGCTGCTCCTATGCCGTGGTCTCTTGACCCTCGAACCTGGTCCAGGGACAGGGCAGTCCATCAGATCCACTCCTCTCAAGGCTGAAGAGTCTGGCTCAGAAGCAGCCAGAGGAGTCCCCGAGGTCCCAGGTAATAAGAACACTCTTTGGGCATCCTGCCCCAGGGAATGCACCTTCTGCCCAGGAGCAGGAGTAGCAGCCCCAGATGCACCAGGAGGCTACACGAAGCCCCTTTTCCCTTGCTCTTTGCCATTGTCCCCTCCTCCTCTGAGGTTGCAGCATGGCTTTGCCTCACTTTGTATGAACCCGGGAGGGGGTGTTGGGGCTGCCACGTCTGGAGTCCAGTGCGGCACAGCACACTGGGTGAGTGAGCAGGAACCCAGCTCCATCAGGCTGGCATCGTCCATGCTGAACAGTGGGAGGTAGGGGGAGAGGGGACAGCCAAAGGCTGAGCCGAGGGGGCCCCGCAGGCGCGCAGGTGGGTGTCCATCTGCAGGCCAGCCTCAAAAGCCACCTGTTCTACCACTTGAAACTCCCCATCATCCTGCCCTTGAAGATTTGGAGGGATCCCTAGTGAGTCGGGTTCATGAGTTCTGGGTCCAGACTGGCTATATTCCTGGCTTACTGGGAAATACTGGGCCAACCCTTCCACTCTCTGGGCCTCAGCCTCCCTTTTGAGAAACAAGGGGTTGTCTGTAGAAGTCCTCAGAGGCTCTCTGGAGATCCCAGCACCCCCATTTACCATGTAGGTAGGTGCCCCCAGACAGATGGGTGGACAGACTCCTGGTTGGACCCCTCTCTAACTTCTGGGGACGGGTGCCACATTTAAGGATGGAGACCTCAGGGTGGGCCTGGAAGCCTGGACCACATTCAGTGTCACAGATGGAGGCTTTTTCTGCTTCGGTTAACCCTCTTTGTGGGTTTTAGGTTTTCAGACCTGGCTGGCAGCTTGGCTGAGTCCTGGTGACTGTTTCCGAGGTGGCTGGGAGCAGAGTGGAGGACCTTGGGGTTGCAAATCTGTTCTGGTCCTTCCAAGAGTTTAAACGATCTCAAATCCAGAGAAACAACCTCTCTCCAGGTTCTGTGTGCCCAGCCGTCACAAAAACCCTCTCTCACACCTGTTCACCCTGCAGCGCGTGGTGCGTCTGAATTATTTTAAACGGTTGGGTTTACCAATTAATTTCTCCACAAGCCCCATGACTGGCTCCTGAGTGACCCCCCACCCCCGAATGGTGGTGACGGACATGGAGTCAGGGTGCCCGAGGCCAGGAGACAGGCTCTTCTCCATCGCAGAGGACTGAGAACCAGGCTTGAGGAGCCCGGTTTGCACTCCCCATTCTCTATCATTGAATGAACACATGTATTTTGGTTCCTCTCTGGTTTCTACGTTTTATGCCTTGATGAACACATTGCTGCAGCCAGTCCTGATGAGGGTTAACTCCTTGTCACTGTAATAAAATTTTCGTCTAAATCTTTCTCAGATGCTTCTCCTTCCGGTTCCCGGGTGGGTTGCATGCTGCTGATTGACCCTAAGTGTTAATCGCCCCCCTTTGAGAAGCCC
The DNA here is from genome assembly GCF_002263795.3 of Bos taurus. Taxonomy (NCBI): domain Eukaryota; kingdom Metazoa; phylum Chordata; class Mammalia; order Artiodactyla; family Bovidae; genus Bos; species Bos taurus. The sequence goes on from NC_037346.1 coordinate 28,517,724, forward strand.
TGCTGTGTCAGCCCCCTGCCTCAGCCACACCGGGATCCTTTCCCTCCACTCATCTCCAACGCCACAGGGACTGGAGATGGGGCCTGTGTGCATAGCTGTAAGCCACTCTCCTGTGATCGTCTTTTTCCAGTCGGGGGGTTTCATCTCCCTTTTAGGATCTGGCTCCTACCACCAGCCTCCTGCTGTTTCTGGTGAGCACTTGTTAGAATGGCCAAAGAGATTTTTTTTTTTTTTAAACACTAACAAAGTATCTGGACACAGCCACCAGTTACTAAGCAAAACTAATACTGCTCCCTTCTGTGCCGAGAAGTCCTACAGCCCATGTGCCGGCCCATCCTTTTGGGGCCTGGAGAGGAGATGGGCACTTGAGGACACGGCGGGGACAGGCCGGGGCACCAGGACCCAGTAGGGTCGTGAGCAGAGGATAGGGGTGACACCTGCCTCCTCCCAACTTCAGGCGCTGCTTTGTCTTCTCATGGGAACCTTGGGGCTGCTCCCCTGGGCTGACTTGATTTCTCTCAATTCCCCAAGCAGGGAAGGACTCACTGTGGGTCCCTGAGCAAGGAAGTCGCTTCACGTATCCGGCTGTTGATGAGCAGGAAGATGGGCCGATCTGGTGCTGGTTTATGAAGCCGGATGGTGTTCGAGGCAGCTGTTCTCGGGAACTTGCTGGGACTGGCTTCTTGCTGCCTGCCTTCTCCGACCATCTCTGCCCGGGGACAGAAACCAGGCCAAGTGCCTGGGGAACATTTAGCTTTTTGTTGTGAGGAGGGAAGAATTAGAAAGTCAAATGCTACTATGGACTGGGAGCCAAGAGAAGGGGGCAGGGAGGCTGGCGGGGCCTGGAGGAGGCTTGGGGCCACAACGGGGGTGGAGATGGGGGACGCTTGCCCATCTTTGGGGGAGGGTTGCTCATCCTGAGGCTGCTGCAGGAAAGGGGGCAGGGGTTCCCACTCTCTAGTGGGACCTCTCAGCCCCAGTCCAGCGGGGCAGGGCTGACTTCAGGGAGGAGGGTTTAGAAAAAACTCCAGCCCCAGCAGGGCACTGGATGCCAGGCAGAGGAGTCAGCGGTGCCAAATGAAAGGTCTCTGGAGTGTTGGTTATGTCTCACTTTCTATAATAACACCTCCTTTATTTGGCATTATCAGAGCGTGAGCTGTTCTTCCTAAGCGGTTTTTCTAAAGCACGGAAGCGCCTCCCCCAGACTTTGAAAGTTTAACTATTGGGTTGGCCACAAAGTTCATTCGGATTTTTCCATAAGCTGTACATCAAACTTTTTTATTTTTTAAAGAATTGTAAAATAGACATCACATAAAATTTACCGTCTTCCCTGTTTTGAAGTATGCTTTTCAGTAGTGTTGAGGACATTCACACTGCTCTGTAGCAGTCACCTCTGTCTCGCTCCAGAAGTTTTGTCATCCCCCCAAGCAGGAACTCTGTCCTCGTTAACACTCCCCATTCCCCTCCCCAGCCCCTGGCATCCACCACTCTCCTTTCTGTCTCTGTGAATTAGACCACTCTCGTAAGTAAATCACCAGCATATCTGTGTACATTGTAGTACCTGTACTTCTGTTTCATTTATTAACACGTTCAGTTTCCAAAGACAGGATTTTATATTCAAACACAAACTATTTCGTAACTTGCTTTTTTCAAACCTACTGCTATCTTGACTCTGGCTGCAGATGTTCATGATTTTAGCATTTTAGCACATGAATATGCCATGGAATCCAGCCAACTACCTGCTACCTTTCCCGTTTTCCCGTTACCAACAGTACATGTAATGCACAGTGGTGGTTGTTTAGTCACTACGTCGTGTCTGACTCTTTTGCAAACCCGTGGACTGTAGCCCTCCAGGCTCCTCTGTCCGTGGAGTTTCCCAGGCAGAAATACTGGAATGGGTTGCCATTTCCTCCTCCAGGGGATCTTCCTGATCCAGGGATCAAACCCAAGTCTCTTGCATTGACAGGCGGATTCTTTACCACTGAGCCACCGGGAAAGTGCATCCTTGGAGCCATACCTTTGTACATTTGTTTATTCTTCCTTTGGTATAGATTCTTACAACCACAGTTGGTGGGTTAGACGGTGTGCACATTGTTTAATCTTTTGGAGTCTTTTACTTGTACTGGCAAATTGCTTGTCAGATTTGTTTTGCTTAGTTGTTCATATTTTCATCAACAGCACCGAAGAGGTCTTCCCCATACCCTCACTGACGCTGAGTATCGTTGTTTAAAAATATCTTTGTCAATCTGAATGGTGAAAAACAGCATCTTGGTTTAAAAAGTGTGCATTTCTTTGAACATCTTTTATTTCTATGTCTGTTAGCCATTTGTGTTTCTTCTTTGGGGAAGTGCTTACTCATGGCTTTTGTGTATTTTTTCCATGGGGGATTAATATTGTCTTATTCATTTGTAAGAATCTTTGTATATCAAAAATGTAAATTGTTTGTTCTATCGATTGCAAACAGTTTTACTCCAGTTTGCCCGTTGGCTCTAAGTTTGGTTTTTGGTACTTGTGGATACTGAAAAAAAGCTTTTTATTTCCTTTTAGAGATATGTCTGTTTTCTTTTTAACTGCTGTCTTTGGTGTCGTTCTTCGCAACCTACTATGTTATAGATACTCATCTACATTTTAGTTTATTGTAGCACTTCTATAGCTTAATTTTTCACGTGGATTTAAAAAAAAATGTTTAATGGATTAAATGTTGAATCCATTCCTAAAATGATCAGATGTCTAATGTGAGTTAAAGAATCCAGCCTTACATTATCCCGACATTGTCCTTTTCCCGTTGGTTCAGTGTGCTGCCATTGTCATGTGTTAATTCTCGCATATTCTTCGTTCTGTTTCTGGACTTTTCTGTCCAATGATAGGAATCTATGTTCTTTTGCCAGTTCCACACTGTTTTAATATTTTAATTATTTTAGGGCATGGTTCCCGTGATTACAAAATTTCTTGGCTGTGCTCTTGCGTTTTATTTCCAAATGAACTTTAGAATGATTTGGTCAACTTGGGGAAAAAAATTCCTCTGTGATTCTGATTGAAATTGCATTAAGTTTATAGACGAATGCTGAGGGAATTGGCATCTTTGTAATACTGGGTCTCCTCTGGAACTTCAGTCTGTCTGTCAGCTGTTCACATAGTTTCCTCACATAGGTCCCTGCGCTTTTCTTAAATGTATCCTTGGGTATGGTGAATTGTTTGCAGGAAAGGTGAATGGTATCAATTTTCAGTTGTTTTCTAGCTGTTGGCAGTTGGTATATATAAAAAGATTGATTTTCATATGTTTATATAGTAATTAGTCTGTTCACTGAACAGAGGGTCTCTCTTCCTGGGTTTTATGGGTGAATCATCATGGCACCTATGGGCTGTAGCCTGCCAGGCTCCTCTGTCCATGGGGTTTCCCAGGCAAGAATACCAGAGTGGGTTGTCATTTCCTCCTCCAGGGGATCTTCCCAACCCAGGGAACGAACCAACACCTCCTGTGTTGTAGGTGGCTTCTTTACTACTGAGCGTCTTTTGTCTTTTGTCTCTGGCGTCTTTTGTCTCTTTCTTTACAGCATTTGTGCTGTTCAGTCTCTTTTCTTGTCTTGTTGCATTGGCTGCACTAGCCAAAACAACGTTAAATAGTAAGGATGACAACAGACGTCCTCGTCTTAATTCTGATATAAGTGGGAATGTCTCCTGTGTTTCAAATTTCTCTGCCTCTTTTGTGTTAAGTGCAACCTAATCTTTTGGTGTTTGAGAGGCATTGTTAGTAATATTTAAAAATCATCCTATAATAGTAATCTCCCCTGGGATCCATGGATCTTACGTATCTACCTGACTTGTGAGTCCCAAACTTCTGTTTTTCTTTGATCTTCTTTCTCTTTCTTTTGCTTTATTGACTTACTGAAACTTTCCTTGGATTTCTTCCCTTGTTCCCAAGCTGTCTGTTATCAATTATTTCTGCTGTCACTGGGTATACTTCCAAAAGTTATCCCTCGCCCCTTCTTTCTTTTTTTAAACCATTGTTTTAATTGAAGTCATAATCCATGAGCGTGGAAAACATTCCAAGCCCTGCATAAGTAAAAATTCAAAAGCAAAAATTTTAAACACTGCAGTAAAAAGTGTCTCCCTCTCATACCAAATGCTTATTCACTCCAAAAAAGGCAATGTTTTGTATCCTTGCAGATTGGTTTGATGCGTGTACCAGGAGATATATGAATACATATCTTTGTATTTTAAACACAAATAGAAGCACAGTATTCATACAGTTAAGTGCATGTTTTACTTAATATGTTGTGACAGTAATTCCAAATCAGCACATATGGATTCTTTATTATGCCATCAAATGCAGGTGATATAATTTATTTATATGGTCCCCGATGTACCTAGATTTTCCCAGTCTTTTGCTATACCAAAAACAGCTAGTGAACATCTGTAATAATATAAGCCTCTTCTCTCCTTTATTGATTTTCTGCTCCTAATCAACTTACTCTGACCTCATCAAGAAAGGAAATAGATGAACTATTCAACACTGAATGTAAACTGAGAATAAATAGGTTCTGAATGAGAGTCTAACAAGTCTGTCAAGCAAAGTGAATAGATCTTACATATTTTGTTTTGTTTATTTGGCTATGAAATGGATGTTTTACTCTTTTTTTTTTATTGTCACTTGCCATTGTTCACTTCTGAGTTTGCCAATTAAATGATTCCTCCCACTCCCATCCCCAAAGGTGAAGTTGATGCCACCTGGCCCGATGAGGATGTGACCTGCATCCACTATAGCTGTCCCTTATGTTCATTCAGTTTCATCAACATCGTGCGTGGGCAAGGCGAGCCTTATGTGGCCATGAAGTATCCCCAGCGATGCAGCTGGGTACCCTGGGAGGCACCTGTGCGGTTGAAGAGTTGTAATCACAGTGCGCTGAACTTGGAGGAGTGAGGGATGCAGGGGAAGCTGTGGAGTAGGTCCTAAAGGATGTGAGAAGAATCATTGCAGAGCATCCTACTTGATGCAGCAGGTACAAACAGACTCGGGTGGAGCCGGAGCATCAGGCAGGAGTCGCATCTATGAGGACCCTGGGGCAGGAAGATGTCTTCACAGGACCTGGGCTGGAGCAAGTCGGGAGATGATGCTGTGTGTTTCCAGCCACACCTGCACACGGAGAAAATAAGCAGCATCTATCACTGGGATGTGGACCAGGGAGGTTACCGAGATGCTGCTGAAGATCAAGGTCGTGGGGGAGATGAAGGTTTTCAGATTGATGAGCAGTTCTTCTCTCACTTTTCCATCTGGTGGGATAGCTTTTGTTGACCACTAATGCTCATTTCTTTCTTATTCTAAAAGCAATGAGTACTAATTGGAGAAATTTAAGAAAATACAGAAAAAAGAATCTGAAATCCTATTATCTAGAGGAAAAACAACATTTTGGCATATATTTTTCTGGTATTTCTTCCTATTCCTTTATACATGAATCTTTAAGTGGAATGGAATTATACATTCTGTTTTGTAGTTGGGGCTTTTTAATTGCTTCATTGGAAATATTTTCCATGTTAATAGATATTTTGTAAGATTATTTCAGTTCAGTTCAGTTCAGTCGCTCAGTCGTGTCCAACTCTTTGTGACCCCATGAATGGCAGCACGCCAGGCCTCCCTGTTCATCATCAACTCCCGGAGTTCACTCAAACTCATGTCCATCGAGTCATTGATGCCATTCAGCCATCTCATCCTCCGTCATCCCCTTCTCCTCCTGCCCCCAATCCCTCCCCGCATCAGAGTCTTTTCCAATGAGTCAACTCTTCGCATGAGGTGGCCAAAGTATTGGAGTTTCAGCTTTAGCATCAGTCCTTCCAATGAACACACAGGGCTGATCTCCTTTATGATGGACTGGTTGGACCTCCTTGCAGTCCAAGGGACTCTCAAGAGTCTTCTCCAACACCACAGTTCAAAAGCATCAATTCTTCGGCGCTCAGCTTTCTTCGCAGTCCAACTGTCACATCCATACATGACCACTGGAAAAACCATAGCCTTATTTCAGTAGTCTCATATAATCTTGCTTTGTGACAACCAGGTTTTCCCTTTCTTCCTTTCTTTGAAAAGATTCTACAGTGGATATCTTAGTTGTATACTTGTGTAAATTCCTAATTTCCTTATAATAAATTCCTAGAGGTGAAATTTCTGGGCCAAAGGATAAGAATATTTTAAATTTAAATTTGCTCTCTAAAATGATCAAACCAATCATAGTTCTACCAGAAACATATGAGGATGTCTTAAAATCTTAAAATTTTTTTCTTGACGTATAGTTTATTTACAGTATCACATTAGTTTCAGGTGTGTAACACAATGATTCAGTTATACATATATGTGTACACCTATACACACACATATATATGATTTTTTTCAGATTCTTTTCCCATATAGGTTATTACAAAATACGGAGTATATTTCCTTGTGCTGTATGTGTATTAGGTCCTTGTTGGTTATCTATTAATATTTTCTAGATAGTAGTGTATATAGGTTAATCTCAGTCTCCTAATTTGTCCCTTTCCCACCTCTTTCCCTTTGGTAACCATCAAGTTGTTTTCTATGTCTGTGAGTCTCTTTTTGTTTTGTAAATAAGTTCATTTGTATATATATTTTTTTTAGATTTCACATATAAGTGACATCATATGATATTTGTCTTTCTCTGTCTGGCTTACTTCACTTAGTATAATAATCTCTAGGTCCATCCATGTTGCTGCAAAGGGCATTACTTCATTTTTATGGCTGAGTAATATTTTGTTATGTAATATTGAAATATATATATCACATATATATATATATATATATCTCACATATTCTCACATATATACATCCAAGAATGCTTTAATCTCTTACCCATAGCAGTTATTATTATTTTTTGAAGTTTTCTTTTTTTTTAATTTATTTTTTTACTGAAGGATAATTGCTTTACAGAATTTTGTTGTCTGTCAAACCTCAACATGAATCAGCCATAGGTATACATATATCCCCTCCCTTTTGAACCTCCCTCCCATCTCTGGCCCCATCCCAGATTGGGGCCATCTGGCCCCCCTCTAGATTGATACAGAATCCCTGTTTGAGTTTCCTGAGCCATACAGCAAATTCCCATTGGCTATCTATTTTACATATGGTAATGTAAGTTTCCCTGTTACTTTTTCCATACATCTAACCCTCTCCTCCCCTCTCCCCATGTCCATAAGTGTGTTCTGTATGTCTGTTTCTCCATTGCTGCCCTGTAAATAAATTCTTCAGTACCATTTTTCTAGATTCTGTATATATGTGTTAGAATATGATATTTATCTTTCTCTTTCTGACTCACTTTACTCTGTGTAATAGGTTCTAGGTTGATCCACCTCATCAGAACTGACTCAAATACGTTCCTTTTAATGGCTGAGTAATATTCCATTGTGTATGTGTACCACAACTTCTTTATCCATTCATCTGTGGATGGACATCTAGGTTGCTTCCATGTTCTAGCTACTGTAAATAGTGTTGCAATGAACAACGGGATACATGTGTCTTCAAGGTATATGCCTAGGAGTGGGATTGCTGGGCCATATGGTGGTTTTATTCCTAGTTTTTCAAGGAATCTCCATACTGTCTTCCATAGTGGCTGTATCAGTTTACATTCCCACTAACTGTGCAAGAGGGTTCCCTTTTCTCCATACCTTCTCCAGCATTTATTGTTTGTAGACTTTTTGATGATGATGGCCTCTGACCTGTGTGAGGTGGTATCTCATTGTAGTTTTGATTTGCATTTCTCTAATAATTAATGATGTTGAGCATCTTTTCATGTGTTTGTTAGCTATGTGTATGTCTTCTTTGGGGAAATGTCTGTTTAAGTCTTTTCCCCACTTTTTGATTGGGTTGTTTGTTTTTCTGGCCTTGAGTTGTATGAAAAAGTGAAAGTAAAAGTGAAACTCACTCAGTTGTGTCTGACTCTTTGTGACTTCATGGACTATACAGTCTGTGGAATTCTCCAGGCCAGAATACTGGAGTGGGTAGCCTTTCCCTTCTCCAGAGGATCTTCCCAGCCCAGGGATCGAACCCAGGTCTCCCGCATTGCAGGCAGATTCCTTACCAGCTATGTCACAAGGGAAGCCCAAGAATACTGGAGTGGCTAGCCTATACTTTCTCCCGTGGATCTTCCCGACCTAGGGATTGAACCAGGGTCTCCTGCATTGCAAGCAGATTCTTTACCAACTGAGCTATTAGGGAAACTCCTGAGTTATATGAGCTGCTTATATATTTGGAAATTAATCCTTTGTTGGTTGTTTCATTTGCTATTATTTTCTCCCATTCTGAGGGTTGTCTTTTCACCTTGCTTATAGTTTCCTTTGCTGTGGAAAAGCTTTTAAGTTTAATCAGGTCCCACTTGTTTACTTTTGTTTTTATTTCCATTACTCTAGGAGGTGGGTCACAGAGGATCTTTCTTTGATTTTTGTCATCGAGTGTTCTGCCTCTGTTTTCCCTCTAAGAGTTTTATAGTTTCTGGTCTTACATTTAGGTCATTAATCCATTTTGAGTTTATCTTTGTGTATGGTGTTAGGAAGTGTCCTAATTTCATTCTTTTACGTGTAGCTGTCTAGTTTTCCCAGCACCATTTATTGAAGAGGCTGTCTTTGCCCCATTGTATATTCTTGCCTCCTTTGTCTAAAATAAGGTACCCATAGGTGCATGGGTTTATTTCTGGGCTTTCTATCTTGTTCCATTGGTCTATATTTCCGTTTTTGTGCCAGTACCATACTCTCTTGATGACTGTAGCTTTGTAGTATAATCTGAGGTCAGGAAGGTTGATTCCTCCAGTTCCATTCTTCTTTCTCAAGACTGCTTTGGCTATTTGGGGTCTTTTGTGTTTCCATATGAATTGTGAAATTTTTGTTCTGGTTCTGTGAAAAATGCCATTGGTAGTTTGATAGGGATTGCATTGAATCTGTAGATTGCATTTGGTAGTATAGTAATTTTCACAGTATTGATTCTTCCTATCCAGGAACATGGACCATCTCTCCATCTGTTTATGTCATCTTTGATTGCTTTCATTAGTGTCTTTTAATTTTCTATGTACAGTTCTTTTGTCTCCTTAGGTAAGTTTATTCCTAGATATTGAATTCTTTTTGTTGCAGTGGTGAATGGGATTGATTCCTTAATTTCTGGAGTGGGTAGCCACTGATTTTTCATTATTAGTATATAGAAATGCAAGTGATTTCTGTGTATTGATTTTGTATCCTGTAACTTCGCTAAATTCACTGATTAACTCTAGTAATTTTCTGATACTGTCTTTAGGGTTTTCTATGTACAGTATCATGTCATCTGCAAACAGTGAGAACTTTACTTCTTCTTTTCTGACCTGGATTCCTTTTATTTCTTTTTCCTCTCTGATTGCTGTAGCTAGGGCTTCCAGAACTATGTTGAATAATAGTGGTGAAAGTGGACACCCTTGTCTTGTTCCTAATCTTAGGGGGAATGCTTTCAGTTTTTCACCATTGAGAATAATGTTTGCTGTAGGCTTATCATATATGGCCTTTACTATGTTGAGGTAGGTTCCTTCTATGCCCATTTTTTTGAAGAGTTTTAATCATAAATGGGTGCTGAATTTTTCCAAAGGCTTTTCTGCATCTGTTGAGATTATCATATGGTTTTTATCTTTCAATTTGTTAATACAGTGTTTCACATTGATTGATTTGCATATATTGAAGAATCCTTGCATTCCTGGGATAAACCCAACTTGATCATGGTGTATGAGCTTTTTGATGTGTTGCTGAATTCTGTTTGCTAAAATTTTGTTGAGGATTTTTGCATCTATGTTCATCAGTGGTATTGGCCTATAGTTTTCTTTTTTGTGTTGTCTTTGTCTGGTTTTGGTATCAGGGTGATGGTGGCCTCGTAGAATGAGTTTGGAAGTGTTCCTTCCTCTGCAATTTTTTGAAAGAGTTTTAGAGGGATAGGCATTAGCTCTTATTTAAATGTTTGATAGAATTCTCCTGTGAAGCCATCTGGTCCTGGGCTTTTGTTTTTTGGAAGATTTTTGATTACAGCTTCAATTTCAGTGCTTGTAATTGGGTTGTTCATAATTTCTGTTTCTTCCTGGTTCAGTCTTGGAAGATTGAACTTTTCTAAGTATCTGTCCATTTCTTCCAGGTTATCCATTTTATTGTTATATAGTTGTTCATAATAGTCTCTTATAATCCTTTGTATTTCTTCATTGTCTGTTGTAACCTCTCCTTTTTCACTTCTAATTTTGTTGATTTGAGTCTTCTCTCTTTTTTTCTTGATGAGTCTGGCTGAAGGCTTGTCAATTTTATCTTCTCAAAGAAACAGCTTTTAGTTTTATTAATATATTAATATTTACTATTGTTCCTTTCATTTCTTTTTCCCTTTATTTCTTCTCAGATCTTTATGATTTCTTTCCTTCTACTAATTTTGGGTTTTGTTGTTGTTCTTCTTCTTTTTCTAGTTGTTTTAGATGTAAAGTTAGGTTGTCTATTCGATGTTTTCTTGTTTCTTGAGGTAGGATTGTATTGCTCTAAACTTCCCTCTTAGAACTGCTGTCACTGCATCCCTTAGGTTTTGAGTTGTCATGTTTTCATTGTCATTTGAGTTATTATTTTAAAATATCTTTACCTATATATTAGGCAAAATAATTAAGTGTATTATATTTGTAAGAGTTGAATAGCTTTTTTCTGAATTTAAAATCTGTATTTTTTTAACATTAAACAATGTAGAAAAATATGAATATGAAAAAGTTACTGAGTAATCCTTTTCCACCTGGAACTAATCAGCACTAACATTTTGATAAAAGTTCTTCAAGAGATCTAGCTGTGTGTAATTTTGCATACATTTTACTCCATGTCATTTAGTAACCTATTTATTGATTTATTTTTGGCTGTGTCAGGTCTTAGTTGCAGCGCCCTGGCTCCAGGACACATGGGCTCTATAGTTTGCAGTGTGTGGACTTAGTTCCCCCAAGGCATGTGGGATTTTAGTTCCCTAACCGGGATTGAACCCCAGTCCCCTGCATTGGAAGGTGGATTCTTAACCACTTTCTTCACCTGGGAAGTCCTTAGTAGCCTGCTTTTTCTACTCAGCAACGTGTCAATATCTGAACTGGTCAGAAAGTAGCTGTACATCATCATTTTAATGACTTACTGCATGGATTGCTAGAATTCATGTGAACAACCCCGTTGGTCTACCTTATGATGCAGATAACTTTTTCTAGTGTGATATTTGCCTTTTAATTATATTTGTGGGTTTTTTAAATAAAAAGGTTATTCTTTGTCATATCAGTATTTTTTCTTTCATGAGTTTTCCCCTTCATCACTCAGCTACCAAAGTAATACTTCCTCTAGCCTGCCTCTACCACCCCAGCCTCTTTGTTGTAGTTCATGCTGTTCTCACATCCAGAGGGCCTTCCCTATCAGTTTCCAGCTGTTGAGGCACCCTACCTGTTGTTCAGAGTTTATCTCAAGCTCCTCATTCTCCATGAAGTCTTTTTGATTCTCTGTAACCCGACATTTTCTCTCCATTAAATTCATGATGTTCTACCTGTATTATGTGCATACCTTACTTAGGACATTTATCACATTCTGCCTTGTGATATAGGTATGTTCCTGTAGACTGTCTGAGGGGTGGGATTATCTTCATCTCAGTGCTTGGTTCATAGTAGTGCCTCAGTAATACTTGCTAGAGTGAATCAAGTTGAATTTGAGTGGACCAGTGGAGCAGGTCTAGCTCAGGGAGTTGGTTGGCATGACTCTTAAGCAAGACCAGACATGGGTTACTCTTAGGTCTGATTTCAGAATTCTCCATATTTGTGGTGTACGTTCCAGAGAGGAACGCATTGTTCCTAAGAATTGCACATTTATGTTCGTTGGCTTTTGGCATCGGCCAGTGCCAACCCAGTGACATCTGGCACTTTTGGCGAGAGGCCTGGGCCCTGGGACACAGTTATGAACAAACAGTGATTGAGGACCAGGCTGGCCATGTCTAATCCATCCCAGGGCCCATGATAGCGACCTGGCCAGGTGAGTAGAGAACTCAGCCTTATCTTGTGTAACAAAGGTTAAGCCTGGATTTCATCATGAGTCCTGGCTAGATGGGAGACTTGGAGACCCAGACATGTAAGACGTTGAGAGCCCTGCTACATCTTCTTGTTGAGGGTTGTGACCTGTCGCTAAAACGTAGGAGGGAATAATATATACGACAAGGTGCTCGGCATCATTAGCTATCAGGGAAAAGCAAATTAAAGCCACAAAACACTCCCCCTGCATATTCATCAGAATGGCTAACATGAAAAAGAGACTACCAAGTGTTGGTAAAGTACTTTCATGGCAGGAGTGTAACCTGGACCAATCACTTTGGAAAACTGTTTGGTTTTGTCTGCTAAAGCTGATAGATATAAATCCTCTGACCTGGCAGTTCCACTGCTAGGTATATACTGATCAGACATGTGTATATATGTTCACCAGAGACATGTGTTAGAATGTTCACAGCAACACTATCTCTGATAGTCCCAATCTGGACACCAGCCATAAACACCCATCAACAATGAAACAGAAAAATCAGTTGTGATATATCATACAGTAGAATGCCATACAAGAGTGAGTGTGACTAACTCACAAATACGTGTAAGACTATTATGAACACAGTGTTGCGTAAGTCACACACATGTTGTGTGATTCCTCTTGTGCCAAGTGAAAAGACAGGGAAGGCTAATTATGCTGTCAGGATATTGATTACCCTGGTTGGGTGGAGGGTAGTGCCTGTGGGAGGGGGAGCACTTGAGGGGGCAGTTCTAAGGAGGCGGGTGGTGTATTCTAGTTCTTTATCTGGGTACTGATTACATGGAGTCTTCAGTTTGTGAAAATTCCATGTGTAGTACACTTATCTGAGTAATCTTTTGACAGATACTGTATTTCAAGTTAAAAAGTAGTTGACAAGAGGGTCTTCCCAGGTGGTCCAGTGGCTAAGACTCTGTGCTTCCAGTGCGCGGGACCTGGGTTTGATCCCAGGTAACAGAACTAGGTCCTACATGCCGCAGCTAAGAGTTTGCATGCCGCAGTAAAGATCCTGTGTACTACAGTGAAGACCTGGCATAGCCAAAAAAAAAAAGTAATTGAAGAGGGTATGTACCCCAAAGAATTGAAAGCAGGGACTGTGCACTCATGTTCATAGTGGCATTACAACGGCCAAAAGGAAGAGCAACTGCAGTGTCCATCAGTGGATGGATGGATAGACAAAATGTTTCTGTATATGTAGAATGGGATATTATTCAGTCTTAGTGCCTGTATCGGAGAAGGCAATGACACCCCACTCCAGTACTCTTGCCTGGAGAGTCCCATGGATGGAGGAGCCTGGAGGGCTGCAGTCCATGGGGTCGCTGAGGGTCGGACAAGACTGAGCGACTTCACTTTCACTTTTCACTTTCATGCATTGGAGAATGGCAACCCACTCCAGTGTTCTTGCCTGGAGAACCCCAGGGACGGGGGAGCCTGGTGGGCTGCCGTCTATGGGGTCGCACAGAGTCGGACACGACTAAAGTGACTTAGCAGTGCCTGTATGCTCAGTAGTGTCTGACTCTTTGCAACCCTATGGTCTGCAGCCCGCCAGGCTCCTCTGTCCATGGGATTTTCCAGGCAAGAATACTGGAGAGGGTTGCCATTTCCTTCTCCAGGGGATCTTCCAGACCCAGGGATCAAACCCAAGTCTCCTGCATTGCAGGTGGATTCTTTACCACTGAACCGCTGGGGAAGCCCATTCAACACGACAGTTGTAACACATGCTACAGCTTGGAGGAAGGATGAAGACATTATCCTCAGTAAAATAAGCCAGACCCAAGAGGACAAATACTGTATAGTTGTACTTATTTGAGGTACCTAGAATAATCAGATTCATAAAATCTGAAGGTAGAATGGTGGTTGCCAGGAGCTGGAGGGGAAAAGGGGGATTTGGGGGGTTACTGTTTGATGGACATTGAGTTTCAGTTTGGGAAGGTGAAAACATTCCAGAGACGGATCGTTGGTAATGGTTGCACAATATTACGAATGTATTTATTGCCACTGAACTGCATGCTCAAAGATGGTTAAGATGGTAAGCTTTATGTGGTGTGTATTTTGGTTACTGGTTATTTTGTGCTCAACCTTGCCCAACTCTGCAGCCCCATGCACTGCAGCCCACCGGGCTCCTCTGCCCATAGAGTATCCCCAGGCAAGAATACTGGAGTGGGTTGCCATTTCCTACCAGGGGATCTTTCTGACCCAGGGATCAAATCCACATCTCTTGTGTCTTCTGCTTTGGCAGGTGGATTCTTTACCACTAACTCCACCTGGGAAGCCCAGTGTGTATTTTACAGTAGAATATATGACTGCAAATAACAACTGACAGGACAAAGCCGGGTCAGCTGGGGGACCATGAGAAGTCCAGAAAGGGAGCTCTGAGCACAGATGGGCTTGAGAAACCTCTCCCGGAGTAGGGAAGGCCTGACATGACCTTGGAGGTGGCGGTAGGGTCAGAGCGGCTGGGTACACAGGCCAGTATGTCGAAACTGGCTCGCTTAAGGGTGCTTGTGCCAGCCCGAGTGAAACTCCTCTCTGGCTGGCACTCCTGGCCAGCGTTGGCCCTGTAGTGCCAGGGTCTGGCCGAGTTCTGACCTCTGTGCAGTGTTCCCGGCAGGTCCTGGAGGCCAGGAGCCCTCAGGGGAGGCAATCTGGCCCATGGCAGGGCAGGATTTCCCACGTGGGCTTTATTCAGTGGAGTGAGAGGTTGGAACCATAATCCTGACCTGACAGCCAGGGCCCGCTGCCCACAGGACATTTCAGAGTCAAGTTCTTCCACTCAAGGGCTAGAACGTGCCAGGCCCAGGCTCCAGTCACAGCATCTCCAAGTGGAGCAGGGCTGGGGTGACCTGTCATTGGGACTCACTGTGGGACAGAGGCCCCACTGACCATGTGGGCAGCAAGAGACCCAGCTTCAGGGGGCCTGGGGAAGCATCCTGAGCTGGAGGCTCACTGAGGATAGAACTTCCCATCTGGGCCAGAACCCTGGGGAGCTGTGGGCAGGTGTTTTGTTCTGAGTGTCTGCTCTGTAACAGGAAGGCATGGCAATAACTCTGTTTCCAGCAGAGACAGGGTTCCCAGAAGAGCTGTGTCCGGACACCTGGATTTCTTGGGCAACCCAGCTGGTCAACTCAGGCCACCCTGCCGGTCCCAGGACAGCTGCCTCTTCAGGGCCTTGTCTGTGGGTCTCTGGAGCCAAAGGTGTGGGATTGGTGGCCTGGAAAGGTTTAGGAACATTTCTGGACTAGAAAAGAATGCTCTTAGCTGGCAGGTGGATGTAGAAGGCATCTACATTAATCCAGATTACTTTTTCCTGCTGAGATGGTTTTGTTGCAAATCTGTGGGAATGTGGGAGGCCCTCAGTATTCGTGATATCCCTGGCTTCTTGTGGAGACTGGTGTTGGGTGAAGGCTCCATGCTAAGGAGAAATAGGATTTGCACCTTAAAAATTTTGGAGGGGGTTTCTTGGGATCTCTCTGATTCTCTCTCTCTTTCTATTCATGCTATTGATAGAGAACAGATCTGTGATTATTTAGGAACTCTGGGACTCCTCCCCTTACCCCCAAACGCATGGATGGGGTAGAAAAGGGGGCAGCCCAAAGATAGAGGGGAGTAGGTTGAAGAGAAGGAAAAAGGAAAGAATGAATGGTGAGCAGATGGGCCCTTGTGTTTTGATCAAAGCTTGTTAGTCTGGGGGTGGAGGAACTGAGAAATCTTCTAGGCCATTGTTTCCCAAAGCATGGTCTCAGGCTGCAGAAGCAGCACCTGGACATTTGCTAGTGATGCAAAGTACTGGGCCCTCCTCAGAGCTACTTTAACAGAATTCTCCAGGTGATTCATCTGAGCCTTGAAGTCTGCAGGGAGCACTAACTGGCTCACATTTTCTGTCCCAGAGCTGTAAAGTGGCTTGTCTGTGATCCTGCAGGTAGTCAATTGTAGAGGTGGGACTTTGCCCCTGCTGTGTAGATTAGATGGGACAGTAGTATCTCGTGTTTGATGGTAAGGAGTTTATGCCTGGATGAATCCATTTGCATTGTGTATCTTGGGAACAAAAGATTTGAAGTTGCAGACCTGCCTCTGAGTTAACACACAAGGCTGGAAACCCTCAGTGCTGTGAGCTTGGTTTTGACCCTTGACTTGCCATCTGGTCACTGATATTTCAAAACATACTTTATTCTGTCATCATCATCATTACCACTACCACTACCATCATCACCATCACTCTCATCATCACCACCATCATCATTATCACTACTATCATTGTTCTCACCATCAGTACCATCCCATCATCATCACCATTACATTAACACCATCATCATTGCTACCGTCACCGTTATCATCACCACCGTCATAATCTTCACCACCAGCCCCGTCACCATCATTCCCACCATCATCGTCACCACCACTGTTGTCAACATCACCACCACCACCATCATCTCCATTACAGTAACATCACCATTACCATCATCACCATCATACTGACATCATCATCATTACCATCATCACTCCCCTCACCCTCATCATCCTCATCACCATTATCCTCACCACCATCACCGCCACCACTGCCGCCGTCATCACAGCATTGACCCTTTATCAAGCAAGCACTTACTGGAATCCACGACTTGTGCTTAATATGCAGGTCGTCTCATCTCACACCAATCACATACTAATCTCATTTAAAACTGAGGGAACTGAGGCTCGGAAAAATAAGTACGTAAGGTGCTCATGGTCACTCGTTGTGGATAATAGAAGAGATGGAATTTGCACTGGGGCCCATGTGACTCCAGCATTACGCTTATTTACAAAACTTGGGTGGTTAGGTAAAACTGTAGTATGTTTTGTGTTTGTGACATACTCCAAACTCTATGATTCTGGGACAGAAGTTATCCTGTAAGTGCCAAATTTGTTTAGTTATTATTACCATATGTTAAAGTGTATCAAGGGATTTTATAATATAAACATGAATGACTGTGTCAGTTTAAGTTTCCAAATGCATTTTAATTATATTTTAATTATATACCAAAATGGAAATTCTATGTATCTCAGCCAATTAAGAGAAAAGAATCCTAAATGCTCAAATAAAATGTGATTTATGCTGTTGCCAAAAAAGTATGAAGGACATGAGGATACTATATTCCTAGTTATGACAGTTTCCAGATTATACATTTTAAGAGAAAGAGAAAGTTCGGGGTCTGGGGAGTGATGGGAGCTTTGTATGAACGTGGAGACATTGGATTAGATTTATATGTTCGGCTGGACATCAATGCCTGGGGTATGACTGACTTCTCCCAACTTCTCTACAGGTTGGGCTGATGGGGCTGTTTAGTGTATTTTTAGCCTATGGTGCGGTTGGTTTGCAAACTAAGACTTTAGGTTTGAATCAGGGAAACATTTGGTGAATTTACATTGGTCAGGATTCTTAGTTGCAAATAATAGAATCCGCTACTCAAGCACAAAGGGATTCATTAAAGAGTAGACAACTCTCAGAATTGTTGAGAGGGCTGAAGAAAAGACTCTTAAGTGGACTTTCAGAAGCAAAGATCCCAAATGTCTCCCAGAACAAGCCACCTGGGAGCTGCTGTCTCTGCCACAATCAGGAAGTTGCAGAACCAGGCAGTGGAGGCATTACTGCAGCCCCAGAACCACAGCTCCCCTGCACTGCCCACCCCATGGAAGGATGCCCCCTGCCATGGCTCTCTTCCTGCAGATTCACACAGGAGCTTAATTGGCAGAGCCCAGATCACACATGGGCCTAGCTGCAAGGGAGTCGGGGAAGAGTGCCAGCTCTCCAGACCCTGGATGTGGATCAGATCATTATAGCCACCACTTTGGTAGCTTTGCCTTAAAAGATAAACAGAAAGTGTCTGAGTCTGTCGCTTTTTTAATTAAAATTTGAGAATTTAAGACATTATTCAGGAAACATAGCAAATAGACTGACATGGTGTGCCCAAGAAAGCAGGCCTAAGGTGGTATTGAAAGCATTCTCAGACCCATCTCCACATCTCAGCCATCTATCTTTCAAGGCTCCATACCACCTCCTTCAGGAAGCCTTCATCTTAAGGTGGAGGACTCTATCATCTGCCTTCTCAGAACACTTCATCTGCTTACTGTCTAGGAATTTTTTATATTCTTCATTGATGGTTATGTGCATCCAAGTTTTCTCTTCCATGTCTTTCTTTTTGACTTTTTTTTTTTAATAAGGGAGTGTTGCTGATACCGTACCTTTGAAGTACCTTTCATTCTCTTATTTAGTTCCATTAAATTCCCCTCCTCCCAGATACAAATAGTACAGTCAATTTATCCTTCTGTATTTTTTCAACTTTTACTGCATATAAATATCTACGTCCAATGCAGAGTTGTTTTATGAGTTAATGACTTCATCTAAATCCTATTGCCACCAGATGTATTTTATAACTTGTGTTTTTGTGATGGACCCATGTGGCTTCACTGGGCTCTACTTCATTCATTTTAAGGATTATATGATATGACATTGTAAAAGTAAGCTACATTTATCCATTTCCTATTGATGGCCATTTTGCCTTTTTCCTGGTGTTTTCTTATTACAAACATTGCTGCAATAAGCAGCTTTGTCTGTCCTTCCTGCGGGTCATGTGTGGGATTTTTCTAGGATGGACACCAAAACCCATAATTGTTTGGCTCTTTACAGTACTGTTAGATGCTGCCCGATTGCTGTCCAAGATGACTGCACCAATTTCCACCAGCTCTACAGGGAGGATTTCATTTCTCCCTGCCATCTCTAACACTCAGTATTGTCAGGCTTGTATAATTTTCCTAGTCCAATGGGAGTATTGTTTCAGTTTGCATTTGCATGGCTGTTTAATTTGCATATGCCTGCTTATTAGCGAGGTTGAGCATCTTTTCATATGTTTATTGGCTTTTCAGATTGCCTTTTCTCTAACAGGCATATTCATAGCTATTGTGTATCTGTATGGGATGTCTTGGTTTATCTTCTTATTTATCTGTTCTTTTTTTTTCATATTTATTTATGTGGCTGGATCAGGTCTTGGTTGCGGCAGGTGGGTTTAGTTGCTCTGAGGCACCTGCGATCGTAGTTCTCCAACTGGTGATTGAACCTGTGTCCTCTGCATCAGAAGGCAGATTCTTAACCGCTGGACCCCCAGGGAAGTCCCTGTTCAGTTCTTTATATATTCTGGCTACCAGTTCTTTGTTTTATGTGCTGCCATTCTTTCCCCCAGTCTGTAATGGTCCTTTCCCCTTCCTGTCCTTTGTATCCTCCAATGTGGTTTTGCCCCATGCAGATGCTTGAGTGAGGGCATGCTTCCCCACTCTGGATGCCGCCTGACTCAGCACCTCAGCATCCACGTCAGTGAGAAAACCTGAAACCGCTTTCAGGGCCGCCCCCTGCAGTGGGAAAGGCAGGATTCCTTTTCCTCCTTCCCACCTCCTACAGCTTTCTCTGTCTCAGTGTGTTTGTTTTTTAGGACTGTCATAACAAATCACCACTAACTGGGTGACTTAGAGCAGCAGAAATTTATTTTCTCACGGTTCAGGAAGCCAGAGGTCTGAAATCAAAGTGTTGGCAAGGTTGGCTTAGGGAAACCAAAATTGAAAAAGACACATGTACCCCAGTGTTCATTGCAGCACTACTTATAGTAGCTAGGGTATGGAAGCAACCTAGATGTCTATCAATAGATAAATGAATAAAGAAACTATGATACATATGTACAATGGAATATTACTCAGCCATAAAAAGGAACACATTTGAGGCAGTTCTAATGAGGTGGATGAACCTAGAGCCTATTATACCAAGTGAAGTAAGTCAGAAAAAGAAAAACAAATGTCGTGTATAATGCACATATATGGAATCACTCAGTTGTGTCTGACTCTGACTCCATGGACTTGTGGCAGGCTCCTCTGTCCATGAGATTCTCCAGGCAAGAATACTGGAGTGGGTTGCCATTCTCTTTCTCCAGAGGATCTTCCCGACCCAGGGATCGAACCTGTGTTTCCTGTATTGCAGGCAGATTCTTTACTGTCTGAGCCACCAGGGAAACCCTATATATGGAATCTAGAAAGATGATACTGATGAACCTAGTTGCAGGGCAGCGATGGCAATGCAGACATAGAGATCAGACTTACGGACATAGGCAGGGGCCTGGGGGGCAGAGAGGAGAGAGTGGGATGAATGGAGAGAGTAGCATGGAAACACATTCACACCATATGTAAAATAGACAGCCAGTGGGGATTTGCTGTATGACTCAGGGAACTCAAACTGGGGCTCTGTAACAGCCTAGAGAGATGGGAAGGGGTGGGAGGTGGGAAGGAGGTTTAAGAGGGAGGGGACATATGGATACCTATGGCTGATTCATGTTGATGTATGGCAAAAACCAGTACAATATTGTAAAGACATTATCCTTCAATTAAAAATTAAAAAAAAAAAAAAGTGTTGGCAGGGTTGATTTCTTCTAGAACCTCTGAGGGAGAATTCAGTTCATGGCTTTCTGCTCCCTTCTGGTAGCTGCTGGCAACCTTTGGTATCCTTGACTTATAGATGCAACATTCTGATTTCTGCCTTTGTCTCACATGACCTTCTCTTCTGCATGTCTCTGTGTCTTTCCCTTTTCTGTTTCTTATTAGGACACCTGTCACTGGATTTAGGGCCCACCCTAAATCCAGGACGATCTCACATCAAGATCCTTAACTTCATTACATTTGTAAAGACTCTGTGTCTAAACAAGGTTATATTCACAGGGACTGGCAATTAGGACATGGTCATATCTTTGGGTGGCTATTCAACCCATTGTGTTAATCTTAGAGAACAACTGGGCTGAGACCAGGGTGTGTGTGTGTGTATGTGTGTGTGTGTGTAAGAGGGCACAGCCTTGGAGGATGTAGAGGAGGAGGAGTGTGTGTGTGTGTGTCTGTAAGAGGGTGCAATCTTGGGAGGACGTAGAGGAGAAGTATATATATGTGTGTTGTGTGTGTGTGTGTATGTGTGTTGTGTGTGTGTATGTATGTGTGTGTAAGAGGGCACAGCCTTGGAGGATGTAGAGGAGAAGTATGTGTGTGTGTAAGAGGGTGCAGCAGTGGAGGCTGTAGCTAAGGAGAAGTGTGTGTGTGTGTGTGTGTGTGTGTGTGTGTAAGAGGGTGCAGCATTGGAGGACGTAGAGGAGAAGTATGTGTGTGTGTGTGTGTGTGTAAAAGAGTGCAGCATTGGAGGATGTAGAAGAGGAGAAGTGCATGCCCAGAGGAGCAGTCTATTTGGGAAGTGCCGTTCCCCAGAGAAGAGTGGCCGTGCGTGAAGTTCATGGAGTTTGTAGTGGCCATGCATGTAGTTTGACATAGTAGTTCATCCCATTTTCCATTTGTGCAGAGCCCCAGAAAACAGGCAGTGGGTACAAGGGAGGATGCCCCCTGGCTGAGCATATTCCTGGCCCCTATGGAGCTGAGCAGACGACCGCATCCCTGCAAAAGTAGGCCAAGACGGGACCCAGTGCAGCCTACTCCATCCATTCACAAATCTTGCCTTTTACAAATAAAGGAAAACAAACAGGACCCATAGGAAAACAATAGAGCAGAACCAAGGTAAAAATTAGTACCATCGATCCACCCTCGTTTTTTGTGGATTCCATACTAGTGAAGCTACCTACTCACTGGAATCCGTTTGTACCCCCAGAACAGTCCTCACGGCCCTTTGACAGTCACCCGGGGAAGAGCAGCACTGCGAGCACTCTGAGTCACCCCTCAAGGGCACATTCCCAGCTGAGGTCGTGCAAGGCGACGCACAGCCTTCCTGTCTCAGCTCATGCTGTAAACAAGCCTCCTTCTTGCGGTCTACTGGGTGCCACATTTTTGGAATTTCTGTGCTTTCCGTTGACGATTTCACTGTTTAAAATGGCCCCACGTGTAGGGCTGAAGTGCTGTCTAGTGTCCCAAGTGCAAGAAGATGAGCTTCACGGAGAAAATCTGTGTGTTGAATAAGCTTCCTTCAGGCACGAGTTATGGTGCTGTTGGCTGTGAGTTCCATGCTCATGACTCAACTATATATTAAATAGGGTGTCTTTAAACAGATACACACGTGCAACAAGGCTAAGCACTGGCCAGTCTACAACAGGGCTGCGGCCAGAGCGCTTCAGCCAGAGGTTCGTAGGAATCTAACGCTGCGTTTCATGTAGGAGCAATGGTTCAGTATTTATACACTGAGTGTTCCCGCAACCATGCAGACTGTGACCACTACGAAGAAGAGAGTCAGTTGCATCTAAAAAAGCCCACCTGTGAAGGGATCAAACAACAAAGATCTAGGAGCAAATGTCAGGAAGTTGGCACCCTCAGTGGTAAGAAGATATTCTCCGTGCAACCAAAGCCAACATTCCTCAGTTGAGGACAGTCTGAGATTAAAGGGATCTGAGGTTAACAGCAGGATAAAATGGACATGGAGTCCATGGAATGGAAATATAAGGAAAGGTTTCAGAAAACTGAAACATTAACTGCAGGATCAAAATCCATTTCGCAGGCAGTAAGGAGCAAAAGATGTGTCCAACAGTAGATGAGTTAAAAAACTCATCTGACTATAAAGTGAAATGTGTATGATTCAGCTATTAAGGTATTGTTTATATAATATTATATAGAATATATTTATATGACTGTATCATGTTATTTATTGACTTACAAGGTGTAAGGAAAAGACAGTATTTAAAATAGTGTGAGCATATGATGTTTTTAATTTCTTTTTTTAAGATGTATATGTGCTTACTTATAAAGGTCTGGATGACTATATTAAGGTATTTAGAGTGGGATAAAGGTTACTTTTAGTAGATAGTATGCATATGTTTCTGTAGTGTTTTGAGTTTTTGCAAAGAAATATATTGATATTATTACTTGGGTTAAAAAATTAAAGTGAGGATAAAGAGGAAAGTGAAGAGGAACTAAAGAGTCTCTTGATGAGGGTAAAAGAGGAGAGTGAAAAAGCTGGCTTGAAGCTCAGTATTAGAAAAGTAAGATCATGGCACCCAGTCCCATCACTTCATGGCAAATAGAAGGGAAAAAAATGGAAGCAGTGACAGATTTTTTTTCTCTTGGGCTCCAGAATCACTGGGGATGGTGACTGTAGCCATGAAATTAAAAGACACTTGCTCCTTGGAAGGAAAACAATGACAAACTTAGCATATTAAAAAGCAGAGATGTAACTTTGCCAATACAGGTCTGTATTAGCAAGGCTATGATTTTTCCAGTAGTCGTGTACAGATGTGAGAGTTGGTCCATAAAGAAGGCTGAGCACCCAAAAATTGATTCTTTCAAACTGTGGTGTTAGAGAAGACTCTTGAGAGTCCCTTGGACTGCAAGGAGATCAAACCAGTCAATCCTGAAAGAAATTAGTCTTGAATATTCATTGGAAGAGCTGGAAGCTGAAGCTCCAGTACTTTGGCCACCTGATGCAAAGAGGATACTCATTGGAAAAGACCTTGAAGATGGGAAAGATTGAGGGCAGGAGAAGGGGGTGACAGAGAATGAGATGGTTGAATGGCATTACCAATTCTATGGACATGAATTTGAGAAAACTCGGGGAGATAGTGGAGGACAGAGGAGCCTGACTGCAGTCCATGGGGTCACGGAGTGTTGGACACGACTTGGCGACTGAACAACAGCAACAATAAAAGAGGAAAAAGCCTTACAGTATAAGATGCTGAGAAGCAGTTCCTCCTCTGTCCTCTCCTGGTTCCTGGTTCCCCACTGACTTGCCCATCATTTATCCCATGGCTGAACCGTTTGCATTTCTGTGCCCATCTCCTTCTTTAGTGAGGAGGATAAAGCAGGGAGCCCCTGCCCTACCACATCCTCTGGATGCTCCAGCCTCAGTAGCCCTTCTCCCTCTCCAGCCCTAGCTTCTTCCACATGGGAGCACCTGGGTGGGTCCAGTGAAAGTGGGAAGATGTGAAACTCCCAGCTCGCAATGCAGGGGGCCCGGGTTCAATCCCTGGTCTGGGACCTAGATCCCACATGGCGCATCTAAAAGTCTGCATGTTGCGGTGAAGATCCCGCAAGCTGCAACCAAGACCCAGCACAGCCTAAATAAATAAATAAATATTCACAAATAAGAAAAGAACTAGTGACCTCAGGTTCATTCATTCTGGTGACCAGAAGGTGTGTCGAGGCTCCTTCAAGGCTTTTGAGAAAACCTTTGGAGCTTTGGCTGGAGTGTGGGAATTGGAGGTGGTGTGTTGGGATTGTCTGAAGGTCCCGGGTGTTGAAGTCTGCTCAGCATGTCTCCCCAGGTACCCGGCAGCCGACTCACTGGTCGCAGAGCTTGTGTCAGGAAGAGAAATCCATGGCCCTGCTGAAAAGCTGTCCTTGTCCACAGAGGTTCTGGAGCTGGACAGATCCTGCTGAAATCTGGAGCAGGGTTTGATAAATGCTCAAAATGCTCCCACTTGTGTGTGTGCTGGAGTTCACCTAAAAACCAGCTTCACAAACACAATCAGGAGGCCTCTGAGGGAAAGAAGGCAGGCGGGAGCGAGATCTGCGTTCTGACTCATGTGCCCCCAGGGCCGGTGACACACGGCTCTGACATTTCCCCTGGCCTCAGCCTCCAGGGACAGCAGGCCTGGCCGTGCTGAGGTCCTGGGCCTGGCAGCCTCCTGTGGAGTGGAGCGATG
This sequence comes from Bos taurus, assembly GCF_002263795.3. Lineage (NCBI taxonomy): Eukaryota > Metazoa > Chordata > Mammalia > Artiodactyla > Bovidae > Bos > Bos taurus. The sequence goes on from NC_037346.1 coordinate 28,542,410, forward strand.
GAGGCCAGGTACCCAGTGCCTCCAAGTCCTGGAGGGACCTCCTCTCGCCCTCTCTCTCTGGACAGTCGGAGCATTTTCCTCTTGCAAACAAAAACAAACAGGGGCTGACGGGCGGAGGCCCCAGGGACTGGCTGGGTGGCCCTTCCGTCAACCTCGGCATTTGTTTCTCCAGGGGACAGTCCGTGGAAGCTTCTCGGAGGCCCGGAAAGCCGCCTGTGGATCTCATCATCTTATTTGGTTAACCGAACGCCGTGGCCTCTTGGTGCTGGCGAGGGCTCTGTTGTTCTTGGAAACGAGGCTGCGAGCCTCTCAGACCCTTGTCCACACGGGCAGGCGGCCCTGAAGAGCGTGGAGTGAGGGAGCAGGTGCTCTTCGGTGAGGGCAGGCGGTGTGGTGTGGTGGGCAGGGCCCCCCTGGGGTCAGGAACATCCCTGAATTGTGACTCTGGCCCTCCCCCCCACCCCCGCCCCCACCCCGGGCTGCCCGCCCACCGACTAGCTGTGTGGCCTCCACAGGCCTTCACCTCGTCGCTGGGCCTTCGCGGGCCCATGTTTGCTCCACTGGGAACAGCTGGATGGTCTCTGGCATCTCTGCTGGCTCTTTGCTTCTTCTGTGAACCGTTGATTGCAGGAGACCCTAGATCGTGGGGGTTTCCCCCTCCCCCTCCCCCCTCCCACCCCTTTTCTCTATCTCATCTCTGTGACTTCCCCCGACTTTATTTCCAAAGCTGAAACCCCAGGCTCTTCTGTGGAGGCGAGGACGAGGATGCCTGCCTCAGCTCAAAACCCAGGGCCAGAGAGCCCTCCCATCCATCACACTCTTGTTGTCACTATGGAAGGTCCCCGAAGGTCAGCTTCCAGTCGCCCCTCAGGACAGTCTTATTTGTATTGCCTGGGGGGTCTGGCCTTTCACAGAATACGCGAAAAAATACCTCTTGTCCTCCCAAGAAAAGTTGATAATAAATGCATTCTTTTGAAGCTAGACAAGCAGTTGTAGGTGGGAGAACATTCCAGTATGTTAAAATACAAGTATGGGATATAAGTATTTTTAAATGTTGAGTGCATCCTGTTGATTGTGTTTCTTCTTGATGGAGGATATCTTGTCTGCTTTTGGGTGGAAGGGTTTGTAGCCCGAAGTACACGGGGAGGCTTTTGATATGAAAATGTGTATTGTGACTTCCTGAATGGGGTAAGGCACAGCGGCTGGGGTGGCTCTACAGAGGAGGGGCCTCGGTCCAGCCCAGCCAGGAGCCACTCTGGAGAAGCTGCGAGGCGTGAAAGGGTGCTTTTAGGAAAGTCTGGGTCAGACATGATGTTATAGGAAAAACTGCAGCGTCTAAGGAAACAGCGCGTGAATCGAGAGGAAGCCAGGGGACAACGCAGGGAGGATGTAAAGCAGACTGTTAGTGGGAGCCGGAGAGAGGGGCTGCCTGGCCGAAGAGGCTGGGCGGCTGCCTGGAGGGGAAACAGGAAGGGATGCCCTGCTCCCAGAGGGAAGGCCAGGCATGGGGTGGAGTGGTTACGGAATGGCTGGTGATGCCAGGAGTCCGGCTGCACCTTTCTGGAGCATGAGGACAGGCAGAGCCTCAGACAGAGCCGCTGGCCCTTGGTCTGTGCCCAGAGGAGTGACTGTCGGCTCGGGAAGCCTCCCTGTGAGGGGCTTGTTGCCCACCTGCCCGAATGCCCAAAACTTTGGGGAGGGTGAGGAACAGGGTCCACAGAAGGGGGAGGGAATCTGGCCCAGCACCCGCTTTGGAAAGGACGGAGAGAGGTAAACTCTGCCTCCCGTTGTCCCCTCCCAAGTGGCAGGTGAAGGGGGCAGGAATCCCATCTTGGGCTCCAGGCAGCTTCCAATGTGTCTAAGAACAGAGACCATGGGTCACACCTCCGGCTCCAGATCCTGTCCCTGCCACTTGCCAAGTGACCTGTGGTAGGGTGGGGGAGGGCAGGTTCATCTTCGTGCCTCAGTTTCCTCACCTGTGAAAGAAGTGAAAGTGTTAGTTGCTCAGGCGTGTCCAATTCTTTGCGACCCCATGGACTGTATCCCACCAGGCTCCTCTGTCCATGGGATTCTTCAGGCAAGAGTACTGGAGTGGTAGCCATTCCCTTCTGCAGGAGATCTTCCCAACCCAGGGATTGAACTCAGGTCTCCTGCATTGGCAGACGGATTCTTTACTGTCTGAGCCACCAAAGAAACCCTCCTCACCTGTAGAAGAGTGTTAATATTAGTGCCCCCTTCAAAGGGATGTGAGGTTTAAGTTAATTCTTTTTTAAAAACAGCTTTCCGGAGGCATGACTCACATACCGTAAACACAGCCACTTGAAGGATATATTAACAGTTCGATGGCTTCTAGTATATTCAGAATTGTGCAGCCATCACCACAGTGGTGACTTTTGTCACCCTCCTCCCCCCAAAAAAACACCGTATTCACCAGCTGTCACTCCTCATTTTCTCCCAACCACCCCTTTTCCCAGCCCTAGGAAACCACCAATCTACTTCCCTATTCTGGACAGATTTTGTATGAATGGAATTATATACCATGTGGTCTTTTGTGACTGGCCTCTTTCATTTTGCATCCTGATTTCCAGGTTCCTCTGCATAGTAGCGCGTATTAGAACTTCATTCTTTCTTATGGCCAGGTAACATTCCATTGTATGCACACACCATATTTTACGTATTCATTCATCAGTCAGTGGGCGTTCGCGTTGTTTGCGCTTTCTTGGCTGTTGTGAATAATACAGCTGTGAACACTGGTGTATAGGTTTTGTGTGGATGTGTGTTTCCATTTCTCTGGGGTATATACCCAGGAGTGGAACTGCTGGGTCACATGATAACTCTCTGTGTAAGGTTGGAAGAACTGCCAGATTGTTTTTCAACGGGGCTGCACTGGGAGGAATGTGTGAGGCTTCCACTTTCTCCTTACCCTTGCCAGCACTTGTTAATATTTGTCTCATCTGGGTGGGTATGCAGTAGGTGGGTATCTCATTATGGCTTTGGTTTGCATTTCCCTGATAGCCAGCGATGTTAAGCCTCCTCTCATGGGCTTGTTGGTCATTTGTACATTTTCTTTGGAGAAGTGTCTATTCAGATCCTTTACCATTTTAATTGGTTATGTTAGTTCTTAGATGTGCTTGAGAGGAATGCCTTCCCCGTGAGAAGCTTATGGAAGTCACCGTTAGGGAGAGATCCTTGGATTTGGCATGCCAGACTCCTCACCTACCTGTGCATGCCAGACTCCTACCTGTGTGCAGGATTCGGGGATGGAGGTGGGGCTGGTGATGCTGTATAAATAACCAGGCATGCAGGAGTGGGTACCTTTCTATTTTCTTCAAATATACCGCCAATTTGAGGAGAGGCTGGAATGTTTGCAACCCGCCACAGGCCAAACGCCCACCTGCACCTTTCCAATTTGGTTTTTCTGCCTCCCTCTGGCTGGGCTGTCCACACCTGCTGCCTGTGGCCGTGACTTCCTTGCTGCTCAGGTTTTGGGTTCTGTTCATCCTCAAGCCCCGCCAAGAGGCTGCTGGTGGGGGTGTCGGCAGCGATGGGAGCCCCCTCAAGATGCCCCAGGTCCTGCCCCACCCCCACCTCCATCACACCCCGTTATCTTCCTACCGTTTTTTTGTACCAGCTGCCAGTTGCTCTGGTGGCTCATAGGCTCTGTATACGCTTTCCTTTTCCTTTTCTTCTTGCCTAAAAATACTCAGGTTTTTCCAAGAGTTGAGCAGTGCTTGCTGAGGATTGAATTCAGGTTTGGTTTGACCTCAGCACTTCCAAGTGCATCATCTCCTGTGCCTTACTGGAGACCTGTGTGAGCCTCAAGGGAGGAGCCCATCCGAGAGCTTGAGGATTAAGCCCCCAGGCTATGTGTCACTCTCTGCGTGGTGGGACCAGGAGGGAGGTCGGCCCTGTTTCAGTATAGGGCCAGGTGGGGCAAGGAAAAATGAGGACACCCATGGTCCAGATGGACACGGGCAGAGAGCTGGAAGTCATAATTAAAATTCCCAGGAGACACCCGGGTCCCCGCAGCCGGCTTGTTAATGACCCCACTGGTGATAAAACTCCCGTCTGCTCCAAAGGACGATTTCCTCCTCCTTTTCCTCGAGGCCATTTATATTCAGATTCTTGCTCCCAGAGGAGGGGGAGGCATTCACTCCACCCCTTGAACAGCCCCTCCCCAGCTGCTCCCTCCTTGCGCTGTGCCTCGGAGAGTTAATTTTTCATCCCGCAGTATGATATCTGGCAACGGTGCCTCACCCTAATTTTGGATTCCTCCCCCTGCTTCTCCGTTAATCCGTGCCTGCTGTAAGCATGCTTCCTCCGTGACTTCCCCCGCTCTGCTCAGGCCCTCACGTTCTCTCCGGGACCTCTCGGCATTTTTATGATGACGATCTTTCTGGCACTGGGATAATCTGTGCTCGCTCACGTGTGCTCTGCAGAAGCTTTTCTGCCTCCCCCAACCCCTTCTTGTGCCCGTGAGTCATTCAGCCAGCTCCCCCGCACCCCCCGTGTCACCCCCTTATAGGAATGCGGTCTGCAGCATCTCCCCTCCACCGCCCACCACCCCACACCCCTTGGTCAGCTGCATCAGGGCCCAGCCCAGGGCTGGCAATTCTGGCCAGGAACAGTTTTTCCCTGGACACTCCAGAACAGCTGCCTCCTGCTTTCACAAAGCATCCTCCCCTCCGCTGGCTGCCCCAGGCTTTTCTACCCGCCCCCCCCCATCACACCTACTTCAGCCAGTTCTCCCAATTCTCCCTTGTGTGACCATTTCCGGACCTCTCGTGGTCTCAGTCACCTTCCCCCTACAGCTCCTAATTTGTCAGTGCCTCTGTTGATATGGCAGAACTGGAATACGACCCAGTCAGGGTCAAGGGAGTGCTGTCTTTCCTGGTGTGTATGCATTTGGGGTTCTGAGGAATTAAAGTTCCAGAATTACTTTTTTTTTTTTTAGCAGCAACACTCAGTCAGTCCCAACACACCCAGAAGTCCTCTCAAACTTGGCTCATAACTAGCAAATGGTGACTCTGATGGAGCAGTGGCTTTTATTTCCTTCCCAGTGATCCTGCTGATCACTCTACCAGGATGCCTTGACCCCTGATGAAGAGCAGAAGAGTGAGTCTAGGGGAGCCTTATATCCCAGGCAGTGGCTGGGTTGTCAGGGCATGACCCCAACCCCCAAGTCTGGCACCGTTGTTTCCGATTGTGTATGTGTGTGCTCAGTCATGTCCGACTCTGCAACCCCATAGACTGTAACCTGCCGGACTCCTCTGTCCATGGAATTTTCCAGGCAAGAATACTGGAGTGGGTTGCCATTTCCTACTCCAGAGGATCTTCCTGACCCAGGGGTTGAACCTGTGTCTCTTGCATCTCCTGCATTGGCAGGCAGATTCTTTTTTGAGCCACCTGGGAAGCCGGTTAAACTGTCCTATTGTTTTACTTTTCATGTTTCAAAGCCAATGCTTATTCATTGTGGAAAACTTGGAAGACTAGACTAGAAAAAAAAAAAAAAGAAAAGGCAAGTAACAGTTAATCCCACCAGCCCGAGTGACTGCTAACGCCCCAGAGTATCTGTCACCTTGCAGACCTTTGTCTCTGAGTGTTTGTTTCCATCACACACAGTCATACTGCTTTTCACTTAATATATCGTTGCCATCTGTCTGTGTTGTGGAATAGTATTGTGCTCTGGAGTTTTGTGTGGGCGCATAGTTTTGTATCTGTGGATGTGCCTCGGCTTACTTCATCAGGCATTAAAGTAGGACTTCGGGGCTGCTTTCGGATTTTTTGCACTCTGAGCTTTGCTGGGTTGAATATCCTTCTGAGTGGATCTTTGTGCCACTCTGTGTTCCTTTAGGATAAATTCCCAGATATGAATCTGCTGGGTCAGAGTGAGCACATGTTGAAGACAAAATCTTAATGTGTGTTGTTTCGTTGCTTTCCCCCACAATCATCCCAATTTACAGAGCACGGAGTGCTTGTCCCCGTTTTCACGTGGATGTGTGTACATGCTCAGCCGCTTCAGGTCATGTCCGACTCTGCGACCCCATGGACTGTAGCCTGCTGGGCTCCTCTGTCCATGGAATTCTCCAGGCAAGAATACTGGAGTGGGCTGTGGGTTACCATGCTCTCCTTCGGGGATCTTCCCGACCCAGGGTATCAAACCCACTCCTATGTCGCCTGAATTGCAAGTGGATTCTTTACACTGAGCCATGGGTGGAGGCCCTTCTTCTCATGTATGAAAGAAAGAAAGAAAGAAAGAAAGTGAAAGTCAGCCAGTCATGTCTGACTCTTTGCAACCCCATGGAATAGTCCATGGAGTTCTCCAGCCAGAATACTGGAATGGGTAGCCATCTTCCCCTGGAGACCCAGGGATCAAACCCAGGTCTCCCGCATTACAGGGCAGATTCTTTACCAGCTGAGCCACCAGGGAAGCCCAAGAATACTGGAGTGGGTAGCCTATCCCTTCTCCAACAGATCTTCCAGATCCAGTAAGAGAACCGGGGTTTTCTGCATTGTGGGTGGATTCTTTACTAGCTGAGCTACCAGGAAAGCTGCTCATTAGTATACTGGACACTAATTACTCTAAAAAATACTGGCTAACCTGGAAGATGAAAAGTAGTATTTGATTGTTTTAATTTGTGTGTCTTTGAGAACTTACAAGAAAGGTTGAACATTTTCCGTAAGTTTATATTTTGTGGATTACCTAATGGGATATCCATACATTCTTCTAGTAAGAGTTCATCTTTCTCCTTAAGGAACTCTTTCTGTGTGACAGATTGTAACTTTTAGTCCATGTTTGGTCTTACAGATCTTTCTCTTGGGTTATGATCGATTTTATTATTGAAATTTTTAAATTTATGGTGCTTTTTGACATATCAAAAAAGTTTAAAATGGTCCCGAAGTGAGATACACGTTTTGTAGTTTTTGCTTTTGGTATCATCCTTTAGAAAAGTGATCTGGACCTCAGTATTATATAGCTACTTACTTTTTGTTCCAGTAATTTTTGCAGCCTCATTTCTTACAGGTAGACTTAATTTTTTTAAATTAATTTTTAAATTTATTTTTGCCCACCCTGCATAGCATGAGGATCTGTTTCCCAACCAGAAATCAATCCTGCGCCCTCTGCACTGGAAAGGGAGAGTCTTAACCACTGGACGACCGGGAAAGTCCCCATTTCTTCCATGTAGACTTTAAGTCTGTCTGAGTTTCCTTGGAAGAAGGAAGGGAAGTAGAGTGTAGCCAGTATACTTCCTGGATGGTCAACCAGTTGCCTCAATACCACTTATCTGTCTTTTTTGCCTCTACTTTTCCTCCTCGACTTTTTTGCCTCAACTTTTGCCTTATACTTGCTGGATATAAGCAAATCTTATTTTAGACTCCCTGTTTGATTAGGTTTTGTCTCTATTCTTATGCCAGTTCATACTGTTTTGACTCTTGGGGCTCAGGATACACTGTAAAACTTCAGGAGGCTTGGTGATCTGTATACCAGCAAAGGAGTATTCATGTTGCTGTACCAAGTTTTTGAATATAGTTATAATCACCATCCTCCCTGGTGAGAGTAACACATTCATACAGTAAGTCCCCTACATACGAAGGAGTTCTGTTCCTAGAGTGCATTCATTAAGTGCATTTGTTTGCAAATACAACAATGTAAGCCTAAGTACTCACCTAACATAACCAGCTATATACTGCTGCTTTTATACTTGCTTCCAGACATCCTGGGCTTGAAATAAAGATGCCATACTTCTGTACGCTATACAGTGTTGTTGTTGTTCAGTCGCTAGGATGTGTCTGACTCTTTGTGACCCCATGGACTGCAGCACACCAGGCTTCCCTATCCTCCACTATCTCCTGGAGTTTGCTCAGATTCATGTCCACTGAGTCAGTGATGCCATCCAACCACCTCATCCTCTGTCACCCTTTCCTCCTCCTGCCCTCAATTTCCCCTAGCATCAGCGTCTTTTCCAATGAGTTGGCTCTTCGCATCAGGTGGCCAAAGTATTGGAGCTTTGACTTCAGCAACAGTCCTTCCAATGAATATTCAGGGTTGACTTCCCTTAGGACTCTGTACAGTACTGTACAGCACACAATAGCACAACCTCTTGTAGAGGATGCCCTCACATGACAGTGTACGCCTGACACGTGAACTAACTTATGTGATTGGATATGAGATCGCACGTTAGCTTCTTTGAAAGTTCGCAACTTGAAGGTTTGTATGTAGGACACTCACTGAAGTTTTTTAAAGCTTGTTTCTCTGGATCCTGAGTACAATGACTTTGTCTTCTGAGCTTTCGAGGGCTCAGGTCTGTGGGCAGCATGGGGCTTATCCCTTGCCCCTCAGCCTCGCACAGCGCCCGAGCCCCCGGAAAGGCAGGTCTGTGTCAGCCCAGGTCCCTCCATTCCCACATCTCATAGTCATATCCATTTTTCTTAAAAAATCAGCAATCCGGTTCTGCTGACTCATGTTCTCTGACTCCCAGATGCTTTCCTTCCATAATTGGGAGTGCCGGGCACGATCCTTGCTTTTTCCTTCCCGAGGTGGGAAATCCAGGGTGGAAATGTGGGAAAGGACACCAAGGTCCAGCAAGTAAGGGACGCCCCTTCCCTGCTCCCCTCCCTGGGCTATTGCCATGACAGTCTCTAAGACAGACCGTCCTCCGGTGCCCTCCTTCGGGCAGCTTGTCTCCAGATTCCACTTCCTGAGCTTTAGGGAACTTGTGGGTGGAAGCCTGCTGGGTGGTCTGCCCAGACTCCCAAGAGCTGTGTAGCCACACCTTGGGCAGGGCTTAATATGGCCTGGGCCACACTCAGCAGCTCTTTCTTTTCTGACAACGATGCCAATGATGACAGTGACTTTGGTGATGACCAGGCAGTAGCTGGATGCTGAAGAGGAGATCCTGTAGAGGCCTCCTGTTCACAGATCATAGTTTAATGACTGAGCACCACCCTGTCCCCTGAACAGTGGGAGATGCTGTGGGCAGTTAGAGAAACCTGCTTTTACAATGCCTTGTCCTGGTACCTGGCTTCCCCGGTAGCTCGGTTGGTGCCAAGAATCTGCCTGCAGTGCAAGAGACCTGGGTTCAATCCCTGAGTTGGGAAGATCCCCTGGAGAAGGAAATGGCAGACCACTCCAGTATCCTTTCCTGGAGAATCCCATGGACAGAGGAGCCTGGCAGTATGTAGAGCCGAGTGGTTGAGCTCTCAAACCCTGGGACCTGGCTGTTTCCGTCTGAACCCTGACTCTGCTTCTACCATGATACACGGACAGATGACTTCACATTTCTGTGTCTCAGTGTCTTTATCTGTAAAATGGGGATGTAAAACAGGGATGATGTGAGGATTAAATGAGTTGGTCTGTGTGGACATCTTCTGGTGCCTGGCACATGCTTCGTGTTTGTGGTTAGTGTTCTTGTGAATGCCGTGTATGTGCCTATTTTTCCTACACTTCTAGCTACTGGAAGCTCTGTGAGAGCTTTATTTATTTATCTGTCCTTTATTTTTATTTTTTTTAATTTAAAAATTTATTGAAGTATAGTTGATCAACAGTGTTGTGTTAATTTCTGCTGTACAGCATGATGATTCAGTTATTGTCATTGCTTAGTTGCTGAGTTGAGTCTGACTCTTTTGCAACCCTGTGGACTGTAATCCGCCAGGCTTCTCTGTCCATGCAGTTTCTCAGGCAAGAATACTGGAGTAGGGTTGCTGTTTTCTTCTCCGGGGTATCTTCCTGATCAAGGATCGAACCTGCGTCTCCTGCATTGGCAGGTTGAGTCTTTACAACCAAGCCATCAAGGAAGCCCTGATTCAGTTATAGATATATTCTTTTTCACAATGGTTTATTATAGGATATTGCATATATTTCTTTGTGCTGTACTGTTGGACCTTGTTGTTTGTCCATCCCGTGTGTAATAGTTTGCACCATCTAATACCAAGCTCCTAATCCATCCCTCCCCCGAGCCTTCTCCCCCTAGGCAGCCACCAGTTTGTTCTCTGTGTCTGTGTCTGTTTCTGTTCCATGCATAACTTCGTTTGCGTCATTATTTTACATTTCATGTATTAGTGATATCATATGATATTTGTCTTTCTCTTTCTGACTTACTTTGCTTAATTTGATGACCTCTAGGTCCATCTATGTTGCTGCAAATGGCATTATTTCATTCTCTCGTAGCTGAGTAGTATTCCATTGTATTGGAGAAGGAAATGGCAACCCACTCCAGTGTTCTTGCCTGGAGAATCCCAGGGACGGGGGAGCCTGGTGGGCTGCCGCCTATGGGGTCACACAGAGTCGGACATGACTGAAGTGATTTAGCAGCAGCAGCAGTGGTATTCCATTGTATAGATATGCCACAGCTTCTTTATCCTTTCGTCTGTCGATGGACGTTTAAGTTGCTTCCATGGACTGGGGAGCAGGATGTTCAGAGAGGCAGTAGATACAGAGGAGAAAGACCAGACCCTGTCACCTGACTTCTCTGGTTGTATTGAATACTTAGCCTCCACTGGGCATACTTGCTATTCTTTGGAACTCTGCATTCAGATGTTTATATCTTTCCCTTTCTCCTTTGCTTTTCGCTTCTCTTCTTTTCACAGCTATTTGTAAGGTCTCCCCAGACAGCCATTTTGCTTTTTTGCATTTCTTTTCTATGGGAATGGTCTTGATCCCTGTCTCCTGTACAATGTCACGAACCTCATTCCATAGTTCATCAGGCACTCTATCTATCAGATCTAGGCCCTTAAATCTATTTCTCACTTCCACTGGATAATCATAAGGGATGTGATTTAGGTTATACCTGAGTGGTCTAGTGGTTTTCCCTACTTTCTTCAATTTAAGTCTGAATTTGGCAATAAGGAGTTCATGATCTGAGCCACAGTCAGCTCCTGGTCTTGTTTTTGCTGACTGTATAGAGCTTCTCCATGTTTGGCTGCAAAGAATATAATCAATCTGATGTTGACCATCTGGTGATGTCCATGTATAGAGTCTTCTCTTGTGTTGTTTGAAGAGGGTGTTTGTTATGACCAGTGCATTCTCTTGGCAAAACTCTAGTAGTCTTTGCCCTACTTCATTCCGTATTCCAAGGCCAAATTTGCCTGTTATTCCAGGTGTTTCTTGACTTCCTACTTTTGCATTCCAGTCCCCTATAATGAAAAGGACATCTTTTTTGGGTGTTAGTTCTAAAAGGTCTTGTAGGTCTTCATAGAACCGTTCAACTTCAGCTTCTTCAGCGTTACTGGTTGGGGCATAGACTTGGATTACTGTGATATTGAATGGTTTGCCTTGGAAACGAACAGAGATCATTCTGTCGTTTTTGAGATTGCATCCAAGTACTGCATTTCGGACTCTTGTTGTCCATGATGGCCACTCCATTTCTTCTGAGGGATTCCTGCCCGCAGTAGTAGATATAATGGTCATCTGAGTTAAATTCACCCATTCCAGTCCATTTCAGTTCACTGATTCCTAGAATGTCGACATTCACTCTTGCCATCTCTTGTTTGACCACTTCCAATTTGCCTTGATTCATGGACCTGACATTCCAGGTTCCTATGAAATATTGCTCTTTACAGCATCGGACCTTGCTTCTATCACCAGTTACATCCACAGCTGGGTATTGTTTTTGCTTTGGCTCCATCCCTTCATTCTTTCTGGAGTTATTTCTCCACTGATCTCCAGTAGCATATTGGGCACCTACTGAGTTTCTCTTTCAGTATCCTATCATTTTGCCTTTTCATACTGTTCATGGGGTTCTCAAGGCAAGAATAGTGAAGTGGTTTGCCATTCAGCGATCAATGCAAAATAATAGAGGAAAACAACAGAATGGGAAAGACTAGGGATCTCTTCAAGAAAATCAGAGATACCAAAGGAACATTTCTTGCAAAGATGAGCTCGATAAAGGACAGAAATGGTATGGACCTAACAGAAGCAGAAGATATTAAGAAGAGATGGCAAGAATACACAGAAGAACTGTACAAAAAAGATCTTTATGACCCAAATAATCACGATGGTGTGATCACTGACCTAGAGCCAGACATCCTGGAATGTGAAGTCAAGTGGGCCTTAGAAAGCATCACTACGAACAAAGCTAATGGAGTTCCAGTTGAGCTATTCCAAATCCTGAAAGATGATGCTGTGAAAGTGCTACACTCAATATGCCAGCAAATTTAGAAAACTCAGCAGTGGCCACAGGACTGGAAAAGGTCAGTTTTCATTCCAATCCCAAAGAAAGTCAATGCCAAAGAATGCTTAAACTACTGTACAATTGCACTCATCTCACATGCTAGTAAAGTAATGCTCAAAATTCTCCAAGCCAGGCTTCAGCAATATGTGAATCGTGAACTTCCTGATGTTCAAGCTGGATTTAGAAAAGGCAGAGAAACCAGAGATCAAATTGCCAACATCCACTGGATCATGGAAAAAGCAAGAGAGTTCCAGAAAAACATCTATTTCTGCTTTATTGACTATGCCAAAGCCTTTGACTGTGTGGATCACAATAAACTGTGGAAAATTCTGCAAGAGATGGGAATGCCAGACCACCTGACCTGCCTCTTGAGAAGCCTATATGCAGGTCAGGAAGCAACAGTTAGAACTGGACATGGAACAACAGACTGGTTCCAAATAGGAAAAGGAGTTCGTCAAGGCTGTATATTGTCACCCTGTTTATTTAACTTATATGCAGAGTACATCATGAGAAACGCTGGACTGGAAGAAACACAAGCTGGAATCAAGATTGCTGGGAGAAATATCAGTAAACTCAGATATGCAGAGGACACCACCCTTATGGCAGAAAGTGAAGAGGAACTCAAAAGCCTCTTGATGAAAGTGAAAGTGGAGAGTGAAAAAGTTGGCTTAAAGCTCAACATTCAGAAAACGAAGATCATGGCATCCGGTCCCACCACTTCATGGGAAATAGATGGGGAAACAGTGGAAACAGTGTCAGACTTTATTTTTCTGGGCTCCAAAATCACTACAGATGGTGACTGCAGCCATGAAATTAAAAGACGCTTACTCCTTGGAAGGAAAGTTATGACGAACCTAGATAGCATATTCAAAAGCAGAGACATTACTTTGCCAACAAAGGTTCGTCTAGTCAAGGCTATGGTTTTTCCTGTGGTCATGTATGGATGTGAGAGTTGGACTGTGAAGAAGGCTGAGTGCCGAAGAATTGATGCTTTTGAACTGTGGTGTTGGAGAAGACTCTTGAGAGTCCCTTGGACTGCAAGGAGATCCAACCAGTCCATTCTGAAGGAGATCAGCCCTGGGATTTCTTTGGAAGGAATGATGCTAAAGCTGAAACTCCAGTACTTTGGCCACCTCATGCGAAGAGTTGACTCATTGGAAAAGACTCTGATGCTGGGAGGGATTGGGGGCAGGAGGAGAAGGGGACGACAGAGGATGAGATGGCTGAATGGCATCACTGACTCGATAGACGTGAGTCTGAGTGAACCGCGGGAGTTGGTGATGGACAGGGAGGCCTGGCATGCTGTGATTCATGGGGTCGCAAAGAGTTGGACACGACTGGGCGACTGATCTGATCTGATCTGGACATACTTGATCTTAGAAACTGCTGTGGACTCTGGGGGCTGGAGATAATAAGTGTCAGGGACCCCAGGCGTCCTGCAGCTTGGCGCTGGGAAATGGTGGAAACCACCAATCATTTCACTGATGCGTGAGACCTGAGTAGCTTGGGGCAGAGTTAATCTCGGGAATCAGGAGGAGAAAGTCCCAAGTTCGTCTAAGGGTATCCCAGGCTACCCTGGCCTCTGCGGTCCAGGAGATGGGGCTTCTGATCTGATCTACCCACCTCAGAACTGTTCCTGTGGCTCACCGATGGAGTGGGAGGCTAGTGGAGGGTGGGCCGTGACCACGACGCTCCTGGCCATCGGCCCTGGGCCAAGGCAGCCAGCTGGAGGGATGTGGAGGCGAAGGTGGCTCCCCAGCCTGGCACCTAAACTTGGCCCATGAATTTTCTCCTTGTCGTCTGTGCAGGGCAGAGGGAGTGTTCCTCATGCTTTCTACATCCTCCTTCTTCGCCCCCCACCCCTTAGACTCTTGCTTTTGGACTCATTTTCTCCATCTGAACCCGAGGCTGCACCTGGTGGTTTTCCTTGGACTCAAGTCTTGGGAGGAGGTGGAACCCAGAGACCTTGGCATGCCTGGTCCCTTTGGTACACCACCAGGGAGTCCTCTTACCCATCCCACAGGGCCTCTAGAATGTTCCATCTCCACCCTCTTCCCAAGGCTTGTGTGGGTGACGTTTACCTAAACCCAAGTGGAGAGTTGTGACCAAAATAAAAATCTTCCTGGAATTTCTAGGCACTGAGAGAACAGAAAGAAATATCCCTAGAGTAAAAAAAATAAAAAATTCCCCAAATCGCATTTGACATTTTCAGAGATGCTCTGGACCAGAAGAAGGAGAATCTACAACTTAACCAAGAGTCTGCAGTCCTGTCTTGGACGCTGCCCTGTGTGACCCTGGCCAGGGGCTTTGTTTTTTCGCTCATAGAACCAGAGTTCTGGCTCTATAATCCCCCAGCACCTTCTGGCAGTAGTAACATGACTCGAAGTGGTTCCCTTCTGTTGTTACCTAGAGCAACATAAATCGAGAGCTGAGATTAATACCCTTAGTTAAGTCTCTGGAGAACTCAGACCTGAGGAAATTGAAACACACTCCAGCCACCGTGGGACTGGGTTTACAGTGGGTCCATTGAAGACCTCGTTCAGGGCATCGTGACTTGAGAGGCTCCAGAGTGGCTGGGGAACCTGGACCTTATTAAAAGGCATTTTCTGTAAGATCCTAGAAAGCCTGTCCTTGAGGGAGGCGCAGTCAGAAAGGGAGATGGAGCCTCCACGGGGCGCAGTGGAAAGAATGCAAGTTAGAATTGTTAGTTTCAGGTGTGCCTCCTGGTCCCCTCATGGCTGCTGCTTTCTGGTTATTTTCATTGTCCCCATCACTTTTCCTCTCGGGGAGGAAGTAGTCCCTTCTGGCCCCAGCATTGAGCGACCTTGTGAATTTCATCACGCCTACGGTTCTCTTGGTTCTAAGGTTTGTGCATAAGTTAAAAGGAAAACGCAAGTGAAATCAGGAGCCAAACTGCGTCCCTCTCGGTATACATCTTCCCAATCTCTGATGACTCCAGATCTTTAGCTTCCACATCATTTTTACTGTCACCTCCTGTGAAGCGTGTTTGATCACTCACATGTGGCCTGTGACATTTTTTTTTTTTTAATTTTTCTTTATTTTTTGGCTGCACTGGGTCTTTGTTGCGACCCATAGACTTTTCCCTAGTTGGGGTGCATGGGCTTCTTATTGCTGGCTTGTCTTATTGTGGAGCACAGGCGTTAGGGTGCGTGGGTTTCAATCAGCGTGGCACATGGGCTCAGTAGTTGTGGTTCTCGAGCACAGGCTCAGTTGCTCTGAAGCATGTGGGATCTTCCCGGACCAGGGATCGAACCTGTGTTTCCTAAATTGGCAGGTGAATACTTTACCACTGAGCCACCAGGGAAGCCCCAGGAGTTTCTGATCTTATTTGGAGATCTCTGTCCCTGAGAGCTGTAGCTGGGGTGGCCACCTACCTCCTGGGCAGACCTGCCACTGGCTGCCCTTCAAACTCAACCGCCCTGGGCTGAATCCATCTGCTCCCCTAGACCTGTCCCCACTGTGGGTTTCCTCTTGGTCCTTGACATCTCTCGGTCCCTAAAGACCTCAGGGCATCTCAGATGTCTCCCCCTTCTTCATGAGCTGGTGTCCAACCTCAAGATGGAAGCTGTTGTTTAACCTCTGCCTAAATCCTTCCAGTGGCTGTACCATTCTGATTCAAGCCCCCAGTCCACACCATCCCACCCAAGTTGGCAGGGCCTTGTGGCACAGGGGTTATTCTTATCTATCATGAGAGTGGTGTCCCAATTAGCTTAGTGTCTTGAACTTTTTTTTATCTCTGCCCGTATTTCCTGTCTGTTTTCTGACTGACTCTTTGCAACCCTGTGGACTGTAGCCTGCCAGGCTCTTCTGTCCATGCGGATTCTCTAGGCAAGAATACTGGAGTGGGTTGCTGTGCCCTCCTCCAGGGGATCTTCCCAACTCAGGGATTGTACCCAGGTCTCCCGCATTGCAGGCGGATTCTTTACCGTCTGAACCACCAGGGAAGCCCAAGAATACTGGAGTGGGTAGCCTATCCCTTCTCCAGGGGATCTTCCCCAACCCGGGAATCAAACCGGGGTCTCCTGCATTGCAGGCAGATTGTTTACCAGCTGAGCCACCAGGGAAGCTGTTTCCAACAGTGACCTCCATGCTATTCCTCCAGACTGCCAGGCACATTCCTGCCACTGGGACTTTGCACTGGCTGTTCCTTCTCCTGCAGTGCTCCTCCCCTATGTGGCTCACACCTCAGCTGTTTTAAGGTCTTCACTCACAGGTCACCTAGCGGGTTACCACCTCTGTGATACTCACAGCATACCTCTCAGACACTCTGTCCTCCTATCCTGCTTTATTTTCCTTCATAACACTCGTCATCCTCTCGCACACCCTGTGATCCCTTCCTGTGCGTTGTTGATTGTCCTTAATCACTGGCGGCAGAGATTTTGTCTGTTCCCGGCTGATTCTCCTGTGCCGGGCACAGTGCCTGGCACGTGGGCTTTCAATAAATAGCTGCTGAGTGAATGAATGACGTGCATTTACCCCATGTTTAAATGGTTCATTTTAGTTTCTCTACTCGATGCTGGCCTCCTGGAGGGCAGAGCCTTGTTCTGTTTGTTTTGGCCATCGTATTTCCTCGATGCCTTTTTGGTGAATAAATGATTGTCTCAGCCTCTGTCGGGATTCTCTCTCTGAATAGAATTCTGAGCATGTCGCTTTGGCCTTTGAAAGGCTGTCTTTTTGGGTAGATTCTGTATATTCACCCAATCCCCTTGTCACTGAATCCTTTGACATCTAATCCCTTGTCACCTAGCCACAGCTAGGTACCTGCTTTCCTCTGTGCCCCCTGCACCCCACACTCGTACTCCTTACACTCTCACTTTGCCCTTCCTGATGGCTCAGTGGTGAAGAATCCGCTTGCCAATGCAGGAGACGTAAGTTGGATCCCTGGGTTAGGGAAGATCCCCTGGAATAGGAAATGACAACCCACTCCAGTATTCTTGCCTGGGAAATCCCATGGACAGAGGAGCCTGGTGGGCTACGGTCTGTAGGGTTTCAAAAGAATCAGACACGACATAGCAACTACAGCATTGCCCTCTAAAAAGCCCTGTGCTTTCATGAACATGATGCAGTCCCATCTCCAAGCTTTGGCTCCTGGTGTTCCACCTGCTGTCCCACCTGCTGAGAATGCCCTGGCCTTTGGGCCCCTGGCAAAACCCTAGTCATCCCTCACTTGCCTTGAACACTTCTTTCCGGCGCTTCCCTCCCCTCCAGTGGGGGCCCACTCCCTAAGTCATGCCTCCTTCCTTTGTTCGAAGGTGAACTCTTCAAGCCAGTTATCACATCCCATGCCCCTTCGTGCCCTTGGGCCTGGCACAGTGTCTGGCATGAGACCAACCTGCACGTTTAGTGAATCAATGAAGAAATAAACGATGCATCCACACTGATAACACAAAGCTCCATGTGATTGAGGGTCAACAGGAGTGTGGTCCAGTCTAACTCCTGGAGTATTTTAATTAAAACCCAGTTATTCCTTCCGTAAGGGCTTCCCAGGTGGTGCTGGTGGTAAAGAACCTGCCTGTTAATGCAGGAGACATAAGAGATGTGGGTTCAGTCCTTGGGTCTGGAAGATCATCTGAAAGAGGGCATGGCAACCCACTCCATTATTCTTGCCTGGAGAATCCCATGGACAGAGGAGCCTGGCGCGCTGCAGTCCATGGGGTCACAAAGAGTCAGACATGACTTAGTGACTAAGCACCAGCAGCAAGAAAAAAGGACGCTGGGATAAGTGCTTATGTCCCCGTCCTCCAACCATTGTGCACCTCCCCCAACTTCTCTCTCTCTTTTTTCTGTTTCTTAGAAATTGGTCTTTATGAAGCCCCCACCTCATCCCGCACTCCAGTCTTGAGTAGTAGGAGCATGCACTGTGGTGAGAAGGTGAGGGCCTAGAACCAGCAGGCAGACCCTGCCCTCTAGTCCTTATAGAAGTTAAGGTCCTTCTGCAGTGTCAGCCTGGCCCCTCTAACCCTTCCTCCCCAGCTCATTCCTGCCCTGCTCCTCCTTTATGGGCAGAAAGTGGGCAGGATGAGGGCAGTGGGAGATTCCAATCTCTTTAGTGTCCTAAAAGGAATGTACATGGACGGTAAGAAAAAAAACACAGTGACTGCTCACTCGGGCTAATTCTCTGCTTCAGGGCTTAGGAGAGAGCCTGAGTCCCCAAGTTGGTCTACAGTTTTCCAGTCCCATTTCCTCTGCCTGGAGAGCTTTCCTCCCCTCCCTCACACACCCAGCTCCTATCCCTTCCTTAAGAGCTAGCTCAGATGACACCTCCCCCAGAAAGATCTCTCTGCTGGCCCCATTAGAAATGACCTCTGCGTTTTCTAAACCCTCCTTGTTCACAGTTGGTGCCGGGAACCTGAGTTTCATCCGTGTTTTGTCCCTTTCCCATCATACTGTAAGCTTCTGAATGCCAGAGACAATGCCTCCTGTTCACATTTTATCCCACCCCACCCCTACCGCCACTTCCCCATTGCCCAGGTCAGTTATGACGTGAAGCTGGAGTGCAGGCAATGTTTGCTGAGTGAATATTTGTTTCCTGGCAGGGGTGGGAGGAGGGAGGGAATCCATCATCAAGAGCAGATCCTGCATGTGGTAGGCACTGCGTGAAGAATTTTTGTTTTAATTATGTATTTATTAATTTCTTTATGTATTTTTGGCCATGCTGGGTCTTTGTTACTGCGTGCAGGCTCTCTCTGATTGTGGCGAATGGGAGGCTACTCTTCATCGCGGTTCGCAGGCTTCTCATTGAGGTGGCTTCTCTTGTTACCGAGCGCAGGCTCTAGAGTGTGCGGGCTCAGTAGTTGTAGCACAGGGGCTTAGTTGCTTCGAGGCATGTGGGATCATCCCAGACCAGGGATCGAACCTGTGTCCTCTGCATTGACAGGCGGATTCTTAACCACTAGACCGCCAGGGAAGTTCCATGAAGATTTGTTGAGTGAGTGAGTGAATGAATGAATGGATGAATACTCAGTGCATCCTATCCCTGGGGTGGGCTCGTCTCCACCAGTAAGAGCTGGTGAGCATTTCCGGCATTCGGGGCTAGACCGGGGTTCTTTCCCAGTATCTGGTTCTGGAAGGAGGTGGATGTTACAGATTGCCCAGGTCAGGGGCTGTGGCCCTGTGGTTTGCTCACGGCCGGCCCGCCTGAAGCCCAGCTCCCCATCCCCTTCCTGCCCAGCCTCCTCCACCTCCCGCAGTGAGGCCCGAGCCCCCTGAAGCCGCAGGGCCTGCTGGTGTGCAGGAATCCCGGTGTGTTTTTTTCCCAGCGAGTGACTTTAAATCGTCTTTAAAATGATTGCTCAACTTGCAAACCCCTGCAGGCGGGTGTCTGGGGTGGTTTGGATCCCGCTGTGCATTTCATTCCTTTCCCCAAATTGCTCATTATTTTATTTGCATAAATGTTAGTGGTGAGATATTGCCCCAGGCCGAGGAAGCTCCAACAGACCTTGTAATGGGGCGGCCGAGACAAGGCAGGGCCTCAGTCCGGCCGAGACGCGTGTCTCCGATTTTCTCGGGCCCGTCCTCTGCGCCAGCTCCTGCAAGAGCAGCCCCAGGAGAAGGCTCAGCCTTGAACTCCAGCCCCGTCTGTCCCTGACCTTGGCCTGCCCCCACCCCTAGCATGTTGTCACCCAGGGCCCTGCCCAGGCGGGAGATGGAGGGCAGAAGAACCCTCGCTCCCACCTGGGCTCTGGCAAACCCACCCCCCATCAGTCAATCCGTCCACACCAACTTATTGAGAACTGTCACACTGACAGCCGGGCCCTAGGTACTGTCACGGGGAGATGGGGGAGCGAAAGACACAAGGAGGTAAGCCCCTCATGCGGGGGGCAGTGTGGACAAGACACTGGGTTCCAGTGGCAGGCCGTTGGAGCTCTGGCAGGGGGATGGGGAATTGGAGGAAGAGAACTTGGGACCTGGGGGGTGAAGATGCGGACTGGAAGAGGGCCGTGAAGGTTGGAAAGCCAGGAAGCCTAGGACGGTTTTTTCCCACCAGATGTGCCCCAGGTGGCAGGTGGCTGGGAGCCCAGGCCAGTCTCCCACAGGGAGCAGGTGGGCAGACGTGTCCGGGCTCCGGTACCTGACTATCCTGTTGTTCATGTGGCATGCGGTAGAGGAAGTTGGGAGGCTGCCCTGGGTCAAGTCTGTGGCCATCACATCACAGAAAAAGGATTTAGTCAGAGGAGTCTTTGCAGGGAGTGAGTAGTTGGGCAGGGCTGGGGAGTGGAGGGGAATCGTGGGTGACACCGGCCCAGGGATCAGGGAGTTTGCAGGGAGCCTTGAATGCCAGGCCAAGGAATCTAGACACATCCTTTAGGCTCTGAGGAGCTGGGCAGGCTTCTGAACACACAAGGGGCCTGATAAAAAGGCCACTTTAGGCCTGTCTGCTAGGCAGTGGCATGGGGGCAGGAGGAAGGGCAGTGGCAGGAACCCAGGCCTGACGGCATGTGGGTGGCAAGTGGGCAGAGTGAGGGCACGGAGAAACCCCCCCATTTGCCACCCTGACTTTTCAGACTTGCCACCTACGCCCACATTTATCACCCTCCCCAGGGTTCAGTTTTCAGGGAACCCTGGCTTCGGGGGCCAAAGGTGAGGCTGTCAAGGATGGACTTGGCCTTCACCGGGCAAGGGCCAGGTATGGGGTATGCAGATTCCTGTTCCAAGAGAAAGGGCCTGTGTTATACCTCAGGGCATAAGCTTCCCAGTGGTTCCCTGGCTCGTCCAGAAACTCACTCAATCTCTTGTCTCTCCGTGTTTGCCAAGAGCCTCCAGCAAGTCCTGCACGTGGTCATGTCCAGCGAGAGAATAGGAAGGAAGGAAAACACGGCCCCCCGTCCTCAAGGACGAAGCATAACCACATCCAGTGGAATTTCAATGAAGCATTTTTGGACCGTGACACACAGTAAAAATACATTTACCATATGAATCATGACCCAATACCTCTATCCATCCATCCACCCATCCATCCAAAATAAAACTTTAATGAACCCTGGCTAGGAGCGGTCCACCCTGATATTTTCTGTTCCCTTTTGTTTTTCTAACCCTGTCCCACAACCCGCTAAGCCCATCTCGTGACCCACAGAGGGGTTGTTATCTCAGTGTGTTGAGCACTGGCCACACTGGGGATTGGAAAGCAGCACACTTAACGTGTTGGCGGGCATCTAGGAGAGCTGAGTGCTCCTTAAAGGATCCGTCTGGCAGGGAGGGCTGTGTGCGCTCTGGGTCACCAGGCAAGGGGAGGTCCTTGAGGGGCACAGGGTGGCATTTCATCCATCGACGTATCTGCACTGCATATGGCAGAATGGATGCCCTGCCTCTGAAGGCGATGAAACCAAGCACAGGACAGAATATTTTTTAAAGGAACAAAAACACAAACTAAAAAAATGCACCATTGAGCTGTCGAGAGGCGTCCCTGGTGGCCCAGACGGTAAAGAATCTGCCTGCAATATAGGAGACCCGGGTTCAATCCCTGGGTTGGGAAGATCCCCTGGAGAAAGGAATGGCAACCCACTCCAGTATTTTGCCTGGAAAATGCCATGGACAGAGGTACAGTCTAGGGGGTCACAAAGAGTTGGACACGACTCAGTGACTAACACTTTCATTAGCGACTATAGTAAGTCCCCTACATATGAACCTTCAAGTTGCGAACTTTCAAAGATGCGAACATACATGTACAATTACGGTAGTCTGTGTGTCTGGTGTACACTGTCACACGTGTGCATCTTCTGCACATGGTTATGCTGTTATGTAGTGTACTATACAGTGCTGTATAGAGTACAGTAGTTGTTTGTTGTTGTTAAAGTTGCTATGTCACGTCTGACTCTTTTCGACCCTATGGACTGTGACCCACCAGGCTCCTCTGTCCATGGGATTCTCCAGGCAGGAATACTGGAATGGGTTGCCATTGCCTTCTCCAGGGGAGCTTCCGGACCCAGGGATTGAACTCATGTCTCCTGCATTGGCAGACAGATTCTTTACCCCTAAGCCACCTGGGAAACCCAGAGTACAGGAGGGCAGTGTCTTTATTTCATGCCCAGACTCTGTGCCATCAATGTCAGGTATGAGTGAAATAGCAGCTTACCCTCTGACTGCAAGATATGGAAGCAACCTGAATGTCCGCTGACACGAATGGATAAAGAAGAGGCGGCATTGCTTACACAGCAGCCCCTGCTCCGTTGCCCTCACACCTCAAGCTGCTTTGGGCTCTTACCTTGCCTGTTGTTCTGTTTTCTGCCTCCCTGTCAAACTTCTGCTCCTCCTTCTTGCTGTGTTAGGATTCCGTTTGAACAGAGAGGAGAATCTGAAGAGGAGACCTTCTGGGACTAAAGAGCATCCATCTTAGTGGAGAAAAGTGGTGACCACCGTTTTGACTGCTTAGAGATTTTTTTTTTCCCTTTTGTGTTGTTCTTGACTCTGTTCTAGATGGTTTATGTTCCAGAGATGAAAAATGGCTATAGGGAGAGTCCCTTAAAACTCTGGGCACAGGGATTTCCCTGGTGGTCCAATGGTTAAGAACCTGCCTTCCAGTGCAGAGGACACAGCACTTGTTCAATCTCTGGTTGGGGAACAAAGATCCCACATGCTGCGTGGTAACGAAGCCTGCGTGCCCCAATGAAAGGTCCTGAGTGCTGTAAGTAAAACCTGCGTAGCCCCAGAAAGAAAACAGCAACAAAAACAAAACAAAAAACCCTCTGAGCACAAACCATGTCAGTCCACTGCTGGAACAGTGTATCCTAAACTGCAGGGGCCCTTGGAGAAGAGCCGGCCTTGCTTCTCAAGGGACAGGGTCTCTCCCCTGAGGGGACCCCATTTGTGAGCATCCTGCTTTCTGCCTCTGTCTCCCCATGAGGAATCCACCCAGAGCTCTGACCATCTCTTAGCATTGTGTCCTGAATCCGGACCTTCCACGGGTGCCTGGAACGATGTTACCAGAACGATCATGTTAACTTCGGTACTGTCCCCGTGTGTTAGCTGCTGTTAACAGGTGGGCACCTTTATTGTCCTCATCCAAGTAAGGAAACTGAGACCCAGAGAGCTTAACAAGCACATCCAAGGTCAAGTACACGTGCTCCTGTGTGACAGACAGGATCGCACCTCTTGCGTCTCACCCTGCTGACTGTGTTTTACAAGCCTTATCTCATCTGATAAGGGGATGCCTGTAATTACTCTTCACTCCAGACGGGCAAAGCTGGCTGGGAGGGAGGCAGGTGTCTGGCCCAGGTGGCCCAGGCAGATGACTCGAGCAGGCCGTGCACCCCTCTGAGCACCCCTGAGCTCCTGCCTCCGTGTTGATGAGACAAACGGATGAAACCCCATCTCAACTCCGGCCTAATGAATCCCGGTGAAGCAGCTTGTTTGCATTTGTTAGTTAATTCGTTTTCCAGACAGAACCACAGACCAGTGTCCCTGCCTTCCTGCCAGTGTGCCCGCCCCGGGGGCCTGACAGCGGCTCCAGGCCACCTTGAGCCCCCTGGCCTGGCCAAGGCCAGAGAAGGGCTGGCAGCCAGCACAAGGGGCCTGTGTGAGGTGAGGACAGCTGCCTCCCCACCCTTGGGGCCGGTGGGGCGCCCGGCTCCCTGGCTGGAGCAGGCACATGAAATCTGAACTCTGGAGGGAAATTTACTGCACAATAAAGGAAGAATGGCCCGCTTTGGGGACAATTAAAGCCACATTACTGTGGAATTACAGAGGACGCCCGGGGAATTAGCCAAATCCAAAGCAGCCAGAAGCACCAAGGCCAAGAAACGTGGGGCGTTTACACGCGGGTCCATCCCCCGACTTGTACGAGGAACCTGTCTGGTTCCCAAAGCCCCTAATTTTAAGGCAAAGGAAGACATCCAGAGGCTTCACCTGAGAGAACTGTTGTCACTAAGCCACCCCAGCCAGCCCAGCCCCGCTTGTGCCTTAAATCATTCTCTTCTGGTTATAAAGCCAATCAAGTCACCAGCGGAGGTCCGGGAGGCCGGGCCAAACCCCACGGTTTGCTGCTGGGGAAGCAGGACGATGCCAGGATTCCAAGCTGGAGCCAAGCAGGGTTCCATCCAGTCTCCTCTGCAAGCCATGGAGGCTAAGCCTGGGGCCTCGGCACCCTCATCTGGAAAATGGGCATGAGGGTGCCTGTCTGACCCACTTCGCTGTGAAACGTCGGGTGGATTAAAGTATTAGGCCCCTAGTCCTCCACCTTTTTTTATTCTGTGCTTTCCTTTAGTGAGATGAAGATACATAAATTATACATTCTGGGGCGTTTTGAAGAGCAAGGAAGTTTGTGCTAGCTTTCTATTCATGTCGCCAGTGAAGAGGAAGAGACGTAAAAAGATGGTTTCTAAAAAAATTTTATTGAAGTATAGTTGTTCTATGTGCGTGCGTGAATGCTAAGTTGCTTCAGTTGTGTGTGACTCTTTTCGACCCCGTGGACTGTGGTGCACCAGGCTTCTCTGTCCATGGGATTCTCCAGGCAAGAATACTGAAGTGGGTTGCCATGGCTCCTCCGGGGGATCTTCCTGATTCAGGGATCGAACCTGCATCTTATGTCTCCTGCATTGGCAGGCATGTTCTTTACCACTAGTACCACCTGGGAAGCCCATAGTTGATTTACAATGTTGTGTTAATTTCTGCTGTACAGCAAAGTGCTATTTATATATATACACGTATATACATGCAGTTTCATATTCTTTTCAGTTATGTTTTATCACAAGATATTCAGTATAGTTCCCTGTGCCATACAGTAGGGCCTTGTTGTTTATCCATCTTAAATATACTAGTTTGCATCTACTAATCCCGAATTCTCAGCCCTCCCCTCCCCCACCCCAGTCGCCCTTGGCAACCACAAGTCTGTTCTGTGTCTGCGAGTCTGTTTCTGTTTTGTAAATAAGCTCACTTGTGTCATATTTTAAATTCCACATATAAATGATATTATGTGGTATTTGTCTTTTTCTGACTTCACTCATCTTGGTAATCTCTAGGCCCATCCATGTTGCTGCAAATGGCATGATTTCAGTCTTTTATTATGGCTGAGTAGTCGTTTATGAGTGTGAGTGTTAGTCCATAAAGAAGGCTAAGCACCAAAGAATTGATGCGTTTGAATTGTGGTGCTGAAGAAGACTCAAGAGAGTCCCTTGAACAACAAGATCAAACCAGTTGATCCTAAAGGAAATCCCCGAATATTCATTGGAAGGACTATTGCCGAAGCTGAAGCTACAATATTTTGGCCACCTGATGCAAAGAGTCAACTCATTGGAAAAAAGACCCTGATGCTCGGAAAGACTGAAGGCAAAAGGAGGGCAGCAGAGGATGAGATGGTTTGACAGTATCACTGACTCAATGGACATGAATTTGAGCAAACTCTGGGAGATAGTGAAGAACAGAGGAGCTTGGTGTGCTGCAGTCCATGGGGTTGTAGATTGGATGTCCAGTCTACTTAGTGACTGAACAACAATGAAGCATTTCACTGTATATGTGTACTGCATCATCTTTATCCATTCATCTATCGATGGACATATAGGTTGCTTCCGTGTCTTCAGTTCAGTTCAGTCGTGCCCGACTCTTTGCGACCACATGGACTGCAGCACGCCAGGCCTTCCTGAGCAGTGCAGCAGAATCTCTCAGCTTGTTTGTGAGCTAGGCATTTGGCCACACTATTGATGCTCAAAACAATTTGGAGGAGGAGAGCAAAGGGGCTCACCCATCACGGGACCCTCTCTTTTCCTGTTAGGGCCAATCTCTCGTGGGCTTCTGGCCTGGAGCTTTAGTACGACAGAGCCAACAAGCCACTGGGATGGAATAATTTAGGAATAATCCAAGGGAGATGCTTAGAATGCCCAGAAACAAGAACTTCCTGGCACTAGCCATCACGGAGATCCCAGCTGCATACATTGGTGTATATGCATTGGTGCATTTCTGCAGAAGATTGGTCTGTCCCAAAGCCTTTGAAGCCCTGAAAAAGTGGCTGGTTTTTAGCCAAACCACCACTGTCCTGCTGTTGCTGTGCTGATCTGAGAGCCCTTTTATTTCTTTTTCCTTTTGAACTTTTTATTTTGTACTTGGGTATAGCCAACTAACAATGTTGTGATACTTTCAGGTGAACAGCAAAGGGACTCAACCACACATAAACATGTACCCCCCCAGCCCCCCCCGCCCCCCCCCCCCCCCGCCATCCAGGCTGCCGCATAACACTGAGCAGAGTTCCATGTGCTGTACAGTAGGTTCTTGGTGGTTATCCAGTTTACATATAGAGATGTGTACATGCCCATCCCAAACTCCCTAACTAGCCCTTCCCGCTGGCAACCATTTGTTCTCTAAGTCTGTGAGTCTCTTTCTGTTTTGTAAGTTCATCTGTATCATTTCTCTTTAGATTCCACGTATAAGGGATGCCACAGGCTGTTTCTCCTTTTCTGTCTGACCTACTTCACTCAGTATGATCCTAAGTCCATCCATGTTGCTGCAAATTGGGTTATTTCATTCTTTTCAATGGCTGAGTGATAGTCCATCATATATATGTCCCACATCTTCTTTATCCTGTTGATGGACATTTAGGTAGCTTCCATGTCTTGGTTGTTGTAAAGAGTGCTGCAGTGAACATTGGGGTGCATGTATCCATTCAGATCATGTTTTTTTTTTTTTCCCCAAATATATGCCCAGGAGTGGGAATGCAGGGTCATATGGTAGCTCTGTTTTTAGTTTTTTAAGGACCCTCCATACTATTCTCCATTGTGACTATACCAATTTACCAACACATTGTCCAAGAGCCCTTTTAGAAGATGCTCAGCTGCTGAGCTATCTGCTGTCTATGAGGGAAAGGTAGCCATGTCCCCTGGCCATTTTCCCTAGCTGTGGCTGATAACACGGGACCTCGTTCCAGAAGGACCATTTGGACTAATTTTCAGCAAGTAACTCCTCAAGGTTTGCCCTCAGGGAAATTCTTCTGCTGTCTCCTTCTCACTCAGGGTCATTTACAGGCTGGAGGACTTCTCGGGACACCCCTTTCACTAAATCATGTTTAAGAATGTTTATGACTCCAGCTAGAGCCTCAAACATGGAAGGACCTCCCAGCCCAGCAGTGGAACCGTGTCTCCTCTTAGGCTCATTGAGTAGAAAGGGACTTTATCTGGTTCACCTTCCCTCTCAGAGCCAGAATCTCCTGTACTGTGTCCGTGTTCTTGAATGCCTCCAAAACGGCAAGATCACTCTCCTGGGGGCGGCCCATTCCAGGTTGGCTGGAATCAGCTGTTCCCGGTCATTCTGTCTATTCTGTGGTAGGCCACCCACATTCTTCAGTGAGCTGGTATTTAAAGTCTTTAATTGTGATAGCATCCACACTTGACCAATACATCTAAATAAACTATACCAACTGCTTTGATTGAAATAACTGGATTCAGGTTTAGGATTCAGGGTTTAATCAGTCCTAGGTTTTATCATGTCCTGATGAAAATGACCTTTTTTTGGATAGAGTTTTGACCATTCTGATCATAACTGCCTTCCTCCTCTTGTTTTTTCCTGGAAGGTGGTAAGATTCCATGGGGGCTGTTTGCATCTGATACTGGGGCATGCTGGGAACCACCAGATCCCTAGAGGGCCTGATGGAGACAAAGCAGTGGCCTGTCTGTTCAGCATTGGTGGTGGTGTCCATCAAAAACACTTTTTGGGTCATCACGAGACAGGCTGGGACCTGGAACCCTTTGCTGCAGTGCTTGCACCTGGAGAGATGTCTCTTCCAGCAACAAAATACAAAGAAATCATAAGGGACTAAACTGTGTGTATGTGCAGTTGGTGCAGCTTATGGACAGGAAGATCCAAAAAGACCAAAAGAACCCAACGGCCACTTCTGAGGCAACTTCTGAAAAGCCGGAGGCAAAAGCACATGCCCCCTTCATATCCACCAAAGGGGCTCTAGCTTGATCTCTGGACCCACCCTACCCTCACCCCATATAAGGAACAAGCTCCCCCCAAAGAGCAAACAAGAGCACTAGTTACTTGTTTTCAGCCCCTTGTGTTGCAGCTCCAGTCCCAGTAAATCCTTGCCTGAATTTTTTGTCTGGCCTCTTTATCAATTTCTATTGATTAGGGAGTCCCAGAAACCCGGTTGGTAGCAATCCGATGGGCAGGGTCTTTCCCTTCTCTCACTTCTCTTCATGGTCTCAGGCCGGGGATTTCTGTTCTTATGGAGCTGATGCAGAAAAGGAAGTGATTACGGCAGGACAGGCTGGCACGGACCACACAGGAACTGGAGAATCAGACAACCCTTGAAGTTCAGAAAAGCCTGAACGCACCCCCCACCCCGGTCCTGACGAATTGGGGGACCCTCTTAACCTCTTTGGGGGTTTTCAGGTGCCAAGAAGATCAGATCCACCTTTGATAAAAGCTTGTTGTACCAGATCACATCTTGGGCGAAGCACAAGTTTGATGGGGATCTGGAGGGTGACGGAGATAGGACCACCCTGCAGTACTTGGCATAGACCTTCACTCAAAAGGGCTTGTTGAAATTCCAACTGAACTGGGCGTCCTGTGTTTTTATTTGTGAAGTCTGGCAACCCTAGTTGGGAGCACATTAGGAAACCAGAAGGCACGTTGGTGTTGACCAGGTAGGGGTCTGTGGGGACCTCAGCTTCAGCCTGGCCCTGTCCATGAGCCAGAACCTCTGTGTCTTGGGCTCTCGTGGTCCTGCGTGCGGGGTTGCATCCCCCGGAGCAGTGTAGGGTGCAGCCAAGACTGGTCTCCAGGCTTCCAGCCCACGTCAAAGTTATCTGCAAAGTGGAATTCAATTAACTGGTCCAGCAGAGAAGCACAGGGTCGTGGCACCGTGGGGCAAGGTATCTGGGGAATTGCATGTCGCATGTTTTCCTGCCTGGTGTCAGGGGAACAGAATTGGCTGCAAGTCATTAAAGCGCCTCACGGCCAGCCTCTCCCACTGCCGCTGGAGGCTGCCGCCTGGCATGTGCCAGACTCGGCTACGGGACCCGTTACAGATGGGAAATGACTCCGGTGGCGGGGGAGCCAGGGGCCAGACTTGGCCAACTGGCAAATCAGCTCTCCTGTGTCTGTTAATAAAGCCTGGGGACCGTGTGCGCCACCTCTGGGGAGCGGAGGCTGGAAGGCAGCCCCCTGCTGCTAGACAAGGCATCTGGGCAGGGTGGAGAGGCTGGGAGGAAACAGCATCGCTTGGGGGGTGGGGGCAGTTTTGCTCAGACAATCTCTTCGCCTTTGAAAACTCTTGGCCTTGGGAAATGAATTCCAGCAACCATGGGGTTTATCGAGCTTCTTCCTGCCCACGGCCGTGCCACCTCACTGTGCTGGAGGTCTGGAAAGAGCTCCCTAACAAGTTCCAGGTCCTTGGCAAGGTCTCTCTGCCCGTCGGGGCCTCATTTTTTCTCCTTTCTTCTGTGACAAGACGGTAAACTAGAAAAACTTGGAAGCCCCCAGCAGCCCAAGATGCTGTTTTTGCCCTTGGAGGATGGCGTGCCATTTTCCTATTGGACATGACTGGGGGTGGGCAGGGGTGTTCACACAGAGTGAGCCCTGTTATAAGCGAGAAGCAAGACTCCTAGGCTCCGGACCTCTCTTTTGAAATTAATACCCTTGAGGGCAGGGGAGTTGGCATCTTGTAGTCAGTGGGTGGCCGAGGAATGTTCCAGAACAGGGTAGTGACAAGGTGAGAGGAGGGTTAGAAGAGGGAATCGGGGTGGGGGGCCCGACTGGAGTTGGGAAGAACACAAGTGGCCCGGGCTGAGGTCCCCGAGGGAGGGGCCTGGGTGGGGTCCTGGGAAGTGAGGGTGTGAGGAACTGAAGCTGCAGACCAAGAACTGAGACGCCTCCTCAGGGCTCACTGAAGCCTCCCCGGCATTTCCGAGAGGAGGATGTTTGTGCGGCAGGAGCCCTGAGTTATTCCTCGGCAGCAAAAAAAAAAAAGCCTGGGAGACGTTAGGAAGGATCGTTTCAAAGCCTTCGGGGGAGGTGCAGCAGCCAAAAAAGGGCAGGGGAAAGAAAAAGCTCCGATGTTTACAGAGAAAAAAAAGTCAGTGGAAAAAGTGACGGGGAGGTCAAGCCCATTCGAGGGATGGTTCTGTGCGGTCCCCTGGGGAGGGGCCAGTCGCCCTCACAGACCTCGGGGGAGAAAGCCACTCGGTCTCTCACCCTGCCACCCCGCATCCCGCCGCCGTGGCCCCAGCCCAGCCCTCGAAAGGCCCCCTCCGGTCCGCTCTCTGTCTGCCTGTGCGCAGGAATCGCGTTAATCCACTGTCTCCCTGCGCGAATGGAGTTCACATTTCTGCTTGCAGAGCTCAGATGTCTGCACCCCCCCCACCCCACCCCACCCCAGGCCCTGCTTCAGAAGCCCAGGAGGGTCTGGCTGGGTGGGGGAGAGAGCTCTTTTGTACTCTGTCTTGACAAAGGGGCCCCGGCCTTTCCCAAGCCCCACAGGTGTGAAGAGCTTGTTACCCTGGTGTTTGTTCAGCCCTATTAGTGGCCTGAAGGACTGTTGACAGAGGGCCCCTTTGTGTGCAGACGCGGCTAAAGCTCTCTAAGCCTTCGACAAACACAGGCCACTTCTCTCCCGGGACTTTATCAGGAACCATCTAAAGCCCGCCTTGGCCGCTGGGAACTCCAGCCTCCAGGATGGGACACTGGGGAAGGTTTTGAAAGCATTTTCTAGTGTTTTTTTTTTTTTTTTTTCCTTTTTTTCTTTTTTCTTACACCTTGATCCACCTGTTGTCCATTCTGTTTCTGATATCAGAGATAAAGCACAGGTCTGGGGTCAGAGATTTTGTTTTCAAGTTGGAGCTTAAAAAAAAAGAAAAGAAAAGCTTTGTGGCTTGGCAGGCCTTCTGTCTCCTAAGAGAAGGTGTCAAAGAGATTTCCAGAAAGCTCAGTGGACTCCCCGCTATGAGAACTCAGCTTCAAGGGGGTTCTTGGGCCCCCCCACCCACGGTTCCTCACTGCTGACAGCCCTCTTGGAAATCCTCTCACCAAGATTCCTGCATCAGCTCTCCACCCAACGACCTTCTCCTTCAGCATGGTTTTCTCTGCCCAGAGCCCTGGCGAGTCCGCCCTTATGAAGCAGGTGGTTACCATTCTTGTCGACTACTCCCCTTCTGAGGCTGCTCCCGTGGTGAACGCCCCATCACCTCCACAAGATCAAGGTCACGGTCTGCAGGAGTCCCCTCAGAGCCATGGTACCATTGTGCCCTATCTCTGACCTACCTGCAGGCTGAAAATGGTCTTCCTGACACCTGACCCACTCAGTCCCACCCCTGTGGCTTGTTTGCAGCTAGAGCACACTCCTCCTGAACTCCTAGAAGCATCCCTGCCAGGTAGAACCTGCCCCTTAACCTCCAGGAGTTTTGGTGTCCCTTTGTCATAGACTTTCAGGGCTGGGAAAGAACTCGGAGATCATCAGACCCAATGTCCTTATTTTTCTGATGAGAACACAGAGGCTCAGAGAGGCCGAGGGCTTTCCAGTGATGGACACTGGGGTGAGCCGCAGAGCCAGGGCTAGCACTTAGGTCCCCACTCTCCCAAATCAGCTCCAGTTCTCTTGCCTCTCGTCTCTGCAGCCTTATGATGTTGTATTAGTTGTGTGCCACTTTGACTTTACTTAATCATAATGGCACAGTGGTAAAGAGTTCACCTGCCACTGCAGGAGACGCAGGTTCAATCCCTGGGTTGGGAAGATCCCCTGGAGGAGGAAATGGCAACCCACTCCAGTATTCTTGCCTGCAGAATTCCATGGACAGAGGACCCTGGTGGGCTACTGTCCATGGGGTCTCAAAGAATCGGACACGACTTAGTGGCTAAACAACAATAACAACAGCAACGATCATGACTCCACTCAAATGTGAGGTTCTAGGTCCTTTCTTTGCCTTCACACATCTTTTTTTGCCTCTGCATGTTCTGAGCCAGTGGTCCTCATGGTGTGGCCCTGGGACGGGCAGCGTCAGCATCACCTGGGGTGGTGTTAGCAGCACAGGTGGTCATGCCCCGCCTGCAGCCTACTGAACAGGTCCTGGGTGTGGGGTTCAGCTGCCTCTGTTTTGGCAGGCGCTCCTGGTGGTTCTGCGCACTCATTTATGCATTCACGTTTGAGAACCATCTCATGCTGGGTTCTTGGCAGGGGTTTAGTGGCTCCTTGAATTGAAAAGCAAACCTCAAGAGAAGGAAGGAGGACCATATATAGTCTTGAACAAGCAAAGTGTAGCAGGATCAATCCCATTCCAGGTTTGCTTCCCAACTCAGAGGCTGGCATATCTGAGGGGCTCTGTTAATATTTATTGAATGAAGAGAGGGACAAGCCCTCGTGCAGAAGTGTGCAGTGTCTGGTGGGGGGTGTCATTGGTGGTCCGGTCTCATGTCTTTAGGCATCACATCTTCTTTCTGGGAACCCCCTGGAACCCCGTGGACCAATCCTTAGCTCAGCTGGGCACTGTCACACCCAGCCTGGACTGTTAGCTTTTCTTCCAGTCAAGCGAGTTGTCCAGTCCTCCTGGCTGTGTCTAGGTGGTGCGTTCAACAGTAGTTCAGATTGAAGCTGACACTTGGACACAACGCAACACACTCTGCAAATGACTGCAAGCCCCCGAGCCTTGGCTGGAACCAAATGGCTCCCATGAGATGCTTCTAGTCTCTTAGCAGCTGCACCGCCTCTTTGGCTCACCCCAGCTGGGCACCACCGTGTCGCATTGGCAGCTGATGTCCGGGTGACAAGCTTTAAGCCCTGTATTCAGGAGGAAGGGGTAGTCCTCAGGAGTGAGCTGACAGCAACATTGACCAGACTTTTTCATATACCAGGTATCCCCGAAGACTCTGCCAGGGTAGGGACCACATTTGTCCTGCCTACTGTGCTATCCCAGCCCCTTGCCTGGAGCTTGGCATGTAGTAGGTGCCCAGGAAATACCAACTGAGTGAGTAAATAAATCTATGGGCTACCAGATTTGCCATTAGTAAAAACGAAACCTACAGTCTCGAGTTTGCAAATTGACATATGCCAGTGATCATTTTTCTTATGCCCAGCTCAGCTGTAGGCACAAAGGGGTGGGGGCCCCAGAAATGCTTGGGTGGGTTCTGCCTCAGCCCCTGTCCAGGACGAAGCCCTTGGAGGGCCCAGCACAGTGTCCACAGGTGCTGGCGGGAGCCAGGTGTGTGGGGAGCCATGACAGCTCAGCCTGGTCATCTTGGAGAAGCTGGAACTGGGCTCCAAGAATCCACCCCTGGGGGCGGAATACTTAACATTTATAAAAAAGGGTCAAACGATTTCTAAATAAACAGTATACCAAGTAGAGTAGCAAAAGACTAAATAAAAGGAAGTACAAACTACCCCAAATTCTTAAAAATAACTCTCAAATATTTTTGTTATTCTGAACCGGTCGTTTCAGAAGTTTCTTCTGAAAGCAGACCTCCCCCCACGGCTCCATTGCAGACGCCACCTTTGCCTCCCCATGGGCTCTCTCTCCAGGGTGGCTTCTATTCCAACCGATTTCTTTTCAATTTAGTTCTAACTCCACTAACCTTTGCTGCTGGTCTGTGGACCAGTAGCAGCAGTGCCCGGGGTTGGGGCATGGGGGTGGCTGTTAGAGATGCAGACTCCCAGGCCCCTCTGGCCCTTCTGAATCAGAATCTGCATTTGAACAGGTTACGCAGGGGGTTCCATCTACAGCCACGGCAAGAACACTTATCTGTCCTCTGATTTTTTTTTTTTCAGACCCTGCTGTCTCTATCTGGTCTCAGCAGAAGGGCCTCCCTGAGCATCAGTACCCCCATAGCTCTAGCATGCATACTCAGTTCTGTCTGACTCTTTGTGACCTTTTTGACTGCAGCGCGCCAGGCTCCTCTGTCCATGGGATTCTCCAGGCAAAAATACTGGAGTGGGTTGCCATTTCCTCCTCCAGGGGATCTTCCTGACCCAGGGATCGAACCCGCATCTCCTGCAGTGGCAGGTGGATTCTTTACCACTGAGCCAGCCTTGAAGCTCCCATAGCTCTAGGCACAGTGGGAAATTCCAGGTCTACAGTGTGGTTACCAGACTGCTGTCTGGCTCTCTTCTGAGACAGAAGTGCCCTGAGGGCAGATCTCTGTCTTGTCTGCTCACACCACAATCTGGTCCTTTTAAAGGCTTCAGTTGGCATTTGTTGAAGGAAGAAACGGCTGCCGCTCTCTGGGTGGCATTTGAAGCTGCAGAGTTTGCTGTGTCAGGCAGCAGCCAAGGATGTAAAGCTTCCCCTACCCTTGGGCTGAGGGATTCACCATTTCTGTAACCCAGGCTTTCTCACACTTGGCAGTATTAGCATTTGGGGTGGTATGACTTGGCTGTGTCTGCTCTGTGCTGGGTAGGACTTTGGTGTCTGTCCTCAAGATGCTGATAGCAGCTCCTTTGGCAGTTGTGACATCCAAAAATGTCTGTAGTAATGTTGTCCAACGTCTGCTGGGGGACAGAATGGCCCGTGGTTGAGAACCACCGCTCTAATCCCCTACCTGGAATGTTCTGGACATTTCGTGTGTCACTTAGTAGGTCTTGTGGGCCTCACCTGGCAGCCACAGACCAAATTAGCAAAGGAACTGGTGATGGAGGCAGCCCCTTCCCCTTCCAACCCTGTAAGTGCCCACTGTGTCCCACCTGCCCCGGTAGCCTGGACATGTGGAAATGTGTCCATTCCATTTAAGTTGTTGAAATCTTGACAGCAAGTTGCTTAAAAGTGTCAGGCGCTCAGCTGAGCTAGAGAGACACCTGAGATGTTCGAATTTGAAGCAGGTGACTTAAACAACAGGTCTAAAATGATAGTAACATTGAAATCTTTAATCAGAAAGAGGCTTAACCAGTGAAAGTGGTGACTGCCCTTAGCCCCATTTTCCTCATGGAATGGTCCACTGGTGGAGGGACAGCTGGATCAGACAGTTAGGGGCTGGTCTCACCAGTAATGAGTGAGGGGTCTCATGGCAGGTCTGAGAACTGTGCTTCCATGGGCACTCAGGCAGCCCAGGGCTAGGCACTGTTTCCTGCATACAAAGCCCCCAGCCTGTGGGTGGAACACACAGGAGCCGGTTATTTGGGGCAGTTCAGTTGCAGATACCTGAGTCCAGAGTGCCCTGCTGTGCTGCCAGACTAACCCGGGCAACTTTTCTCAGAAGTGCTGACCTGGAAGGGGAAAATGTTAGGATGGATCCTGTGTGCGGGGAAGGTGGGGAGGACCCTGTGTTCCGAGCTCTGAGGGGACCCATTGAACAAGGCCCACCCTGTTCCACGAGCTCCCCTGAGCCACATGGCATTCAGGGGAGCCAGGACCTGAGTCTCTGAGAGACAGGGCCAGGATCCAGCTTAGCAACATGTGCTGGGTTTTCCCAGGGCCTGGGAGAGCCCTGGGGGGACTGGGGTTAGCACATCACACCTTTCAGGAGAGGGCCAGCTCCTGTGACAGGTAAAACCAACAAACCAATGGGTTTGTT
This sequence comes from Bos taurus, assembly GCF_002263795.3. Taxonomy (NCBI): domain Eukaryota; kingdom Metazoa; phylum Chordata; class Mammalia; order Artiodactyla; family Bovidae; genus Bos; species Bos taurus. Next base: position 28,578,016 of record NC_037346.1, read on the forward strand.
ATCAAACCAACAGGGGCGGATTCAGTTGCCATGGTGTGTGAGGTCTTACTAGGCCTTCCTTGGGGTCCCAGAAGGAGTCCAGAGCATCCTAATGTGGGTTCTTCTCCTTGGAGCACTGCAGTCCACTTGAGCAGACAGAAGCTAAATCAATGAGTTAAAGCAGGAGGACAAGTTTAAAGGAGTTCAAAGCCACAAGAAATATCACAAATGCCACAAGGCTATGCCTTGGTGGAGGGTGTCAGTCCCCCACTTATCCTATATTTCTACCTATCTACCTACCTAATCTTTCTACTCATCCACCCACCCATCCATATATCCACCCACTTACCCATCTACCCATACACTCATCCATTCATCCACCCATCATCCATCCATCCACCTACCCACCCACCCACCAGCCCATCCATCATCCATGTGTCCATCTACTCAGCCACCCACCCATCCATCCGTCCGTCCATCCATCCATTCATCCGTCCGTCCATCCATCCATTCATCTTCCCTCTTGCTTTCTTATTTTTGCTCTTTCTCTCATTTGTACAGTGAAAGCATATTGAGGTCTGCTGTGGGCTGGAAGATATAAGGGTGAACACTGTCCGCATCCTCCAGGAACCATCCCCACTGAGGGGAGCATTTGTCCCACTTAATGTAAGAGCTTGCTCGTCTGCCCCATCCATCTATGATACCAGGAGCCCCTGTCTCCCTCAGGGCCTGTGGCACTGGACGTGGCACAAAGCTGGAGCACCTACCTGTGTGTTGATTGAACCACCTGGAGGTGGTGAGGGGTTGGACAGTCCAGGTTGGTGGGAGAAGTTCATAGAAGCTTAAGGAGTGGTGGTGACAGGTATGTGTGAAGAGGCTTAGAGGACCTTTCAATAGGAGAGGAAAATGGGACCCATCTCCTGAACCCCTTTCCCTGCTGGGTGGTGGGTGAGGAGCTTGCTTCCTCCTTCCTCTTTCCGAGTGTCCCCATGTCATGCCTCTGGGTCTGAAATGCAACTGTCTGTGACGTGTCCTTGGCGATCTCCACACAACAACTGAAGGAGGCATGGTGCTTGGGGTGCAGGCCAGACCAGCTCCCTTGGGTGGCTGGTCTTTTGGTCCCAGGGGTCCCCCTGGTCAGGGTGCAGCGGTGCTCCTCTAAGCTGTGCTGCCCTCTGCCCTCCCTGGTCTCCCAGGCTGACCTCTCCATTCTCACAAACCTCCCCTTTCCTTCCCGCCTTGAAATCTGATAACAGAACTAATACCCAATATTTTTGCTTCCAAGAGAGGCAGGAGATAAACAGGAAGGCGTGAGGGATTAAGGTGTCTTTCCAAGGAAGGGGCAGGAGACAGGCTGGGAGCCGGGTGACATCCCTGTGTACAGCCGAGGGCTCCAGATGTGAGCTGCTTGGCCCGACGCATTTTTCCATTTGTGCAGAGAAAATAAAACAAAGAGAAAAGAAAACAAGCCGTAAAATGCGTTGCAGAAGCCTGAGTGTGGGCAATGGTCACTGATGTCCCCTGACAGCTCCAGGAGAAGGGGGGACAGGGTGGGGGGCAGGGGAGCCCTGCCTTTTGATGTTCAGTCTCTGAGCTTTCTTTTGTGTGACCAGTTGTTTGAGAAGAGCTTCGGTTGGTGGAAGGTGCGTGGAAAGTAGAGCGATACCAGCCAGAGGTTTCCCTTGGAGTGGGGAAGTGGGGTGCTGAGCTCCCAGGAGGTCACGGGGGACAGATGGGCTGACTTTGCAGATGTAAATACCAGCTTAGCATCTGCCTCTGAGATGGACCAGAAGATGCTGTTCCTGAGGCCTTTCTCCTAGCCCAGAGGCCTGAGGAAGTGTCACCCTGGAGATCCTTCTAGATCCCTATGTCAGGCCCTGTGACTTCTGTCCAAGTAGAAAAGATCTGGATTCTGATCCTTGGTCTAGGGCGAGCTGTTCCTTCCAGGGACCTGGGTCCTTTCCTTTGGGGCAATTGGCCAGGAACCGAGACCTGGGCTCTAGTCCTGGGCCCCCATTTCCTGGCTCGGTGGTCCTAGGCTGGTAGTTTGCTTAACCCCTCAGAGCAGCACCCTCTCCCCAAGTCTGGCTGAGTGAGTCCCCAGGGACTGTGAACTTGTATCATGCCCTGTGCTCCTGGGCAGGGCATGGCTGAAGAGGTTTCTTTGTATCTAGTTGAACTCAGCCCTGAGGGCTGGAGATGATGAGGGGAGACTTGTAAAGCTCTTGGGAGTCATTCTTTGGCCTAATTTGGCTTCTGGATGCTGCTTCCAGACTTCAGGCTTAAGCTGAGGTCTTTTCTCTTGTATCACACACAGCACGTCCTCTAAAGCCCTCATCCATCTCTACTTGTAAATAGTGTGTCATTTGGAGAGTGACTCTAGGAAGAATATTTAAAGAAGTTTATCATAACATCAGAGAGAAAAATGAAAGAGGCAAAAATTTTTAAATCACCAAAGTAGTATGTGAATAAGAAACTGGTAAAAATATTTGCAACTGGTATATAAAACATACAAATACAGTAGATGTCATCAGAAAAAAAAACCCACCTTATCTGAAAACTGGGCAAATGACATGAACAGGCAGTGCATATCCAAAAAAAGAAATATAAATAGAAAAACAAACACACGGAGAAATGTCCAACCTCACTGGTCATCAAAGACATACAAATTAAAATTGTGTGTTTTCCAGATGAATTGGCAAAGGTTAAAAAAAAAAAAAAGGAATGCTGATACCAAATGCATATTGTTTTTCTTTTCAGCAGTATGGAGAATAGGAAGTAGGAGCTTTCACATCCTGCTAGTGGGAGAGTAAACCAGGACAGCCTTTCTTGAGGGCAATTTGGCATTTGGGATCTTGAGTTAAAAACACCAAAATTTAACATAGCAATTCTGCCCTGAGAAATTTACTGTATGACAGTCCTCAGAGCAGAGTACACATATGTGTGTTCAAAGGTGGTTACCCCTGTATTGTTTATAATAGTGAGAAACTGGAAATAACTGCCCAACCCGGGAAGGCTCTGCTTTTTATTTTGAATTTTTGGCCACACCTCGTGGCATGTGGGATCTTCCTCAACAAAGGCTTGAACCCACACCCCCTGCATTGGAGGGCAGAGTCTTAACTACTGGACCACCAGGGAAGTCCCAAGGCCCAGCTTTTCACTGCGTCAACTTCTGTTTCCAAGGAGCCCATTTCGTGTATTCACGTTATCTGACATTAAAAAATATTCATCATCATGCGAAAATACCTAGGAAGTGAGAGGTACATGGATGATCCATGTCTGTCAGAAAGAAAGAGCTCCACAGCTGAGTAAATGTTAATTAAAGCCTGTAGGGAAAGCCCCGATATTAACAGCAGTTGGTGGAAATTTGAGTGTGTGTGTGTGTTTTTTTTTTAACCTTTCTGCTTTTGTTTTTCAAGTGTCTGGTATTAAACATATATTTAACAATTACATAAAAGGTGATTTAGGACTTTCCTGGTGGTCCAGTGGTTAAGACTCTGCTTCCAATGCAAGGGGCACGGGTTCAATCCCTGATCAGGGGACTAAGATCCCACATGCCACGTGGTGCAGTCAGGGAAAACAACAAAAAAAGCTATTTAAAACAAGCTTATCACAAAAGCAAAAGCAAGTTGCATTGTAGAGTGTGCAAGATTAGGCCAGATTTAAGCTGGAGATAACCCCGAGTTAGAAGCCTAAAGAAGAAACAGGTAACAGTGTCACAGGGTAACATAAGGAATGCTGAGTGGGGGGGCCCTCCTGGGTGCCTGGGGAGCTCAGATCCTTTGTGTGTAAGCTGGGCGGGCGGAAGGTGAAGATGGGCCTGGAAGTGACATTGAAACCAAGAAAGGGCTGATGGAAGGAGGCAGTCAGATGAGAAGGGGGCTTGAGAGCAGAGAGTCCTAGGAGGGAAGGAGCAGCACATGCCTGTCCCCACAGAGGGGACGGGTGAGGGGTCCTCATATGTGGCCTGCTCCAGAAACTGCAAGGGTTTGACACAGCTGAAGCCTAAGAGGAGAGGGGGCTGAGCAGAGCTACAGTGGGAGAGAGGAGCTGGACCAGTTTATACAGAGCCCTGGAGGCAGTGTTAAATGATTTTGATTTTATTCAGTGGGGAGCCACTGAAAAATTTCAAGTAGGTGCTGGACATCCTCAGACAGGGGCTCAGAACTCCTGTCCCGGTTATAGTGTTGGGAGCCTGGAGGGCTCAGTGGGGCGGGGGTTGGGGGAGGGCGGTGTCTGAGATCTGATGGATGGAGAGCAGTGAATGGGTCTGGGGGAAGCGCCTCTGGGTCCACAAGAAGACCTCGAAGCGGAAGCCGGAAATGTGGATTTGCGGGTCAGGAGCACAGAGGCAGTCACTGCTGTGAGGGGTGAACCAGGCAGACCCGGGAGAGCATCAGAGTGGAGGGGAAAAGTCCACAGGAACACTAGTGTGGGGAACAGGCAGAGGGAAACAGGATTAGGCAGAATTGTGAAGCCCAGGGGCGGGATGCTGAGGGCCTGTCTGGAGGACCCGGCTGCCAGGAGTGTGGCCACCACGCTGTGGGAGGAAGTTCTGCAAGTTGATGGCAGGAGGGGAGATGGTGCAGGAGGAGGTGGGGAAAAGGAGAGTCCAGGCCAGTGTCTGGAGCTCAAGGACGTGCGGAGTGTGCACGGGTAGAAGTGATGCTCAGAAGCAGTACGTGCATCTGCTTGGGCTGCGGTGATAAAATGCCTCCCGCTGGGACGCTTAAACCAACACATGTATTCTCATAATTTGGAGGCTGGAGTCAGGATCAAAGTTTGGGCAGGTCTGCTTTCTCCTGAGACCTCTCTCCTTGACTTGCACCCCTGCCACCTCTCTGGGTGTCCAGACTTCCTCTCTATAAAAAGAGGACACCAGTGCTTGGACTAGGGCCCACACTAGTGTCCTCATTGAAACGAGAGAGGACCCCATCTCTAGGGTACGTCCTCTGTCTGCCAGTGAAGTAAAAGTCATTCAGTGGTGTCTGACTATACTGTCCATGGGATTCTCCAGGTCAGAATACTGTAGTGGGTAGTCTTTCCTTTCTCCAGGGGATTTTCCCAACCTAGGGATCGAACCCAGGTCTCCCTCCCACATTGCGGGCAGATTCTTTTTTACCAGCTGAGCCACCAGGGAAGCCCAAGAATACTGGACTGGGTAGCCTATCCCTTCTCCAACAGATCTTCCCGACCCAGGAACCAAACTGGGGTCTCCTGCATTGCAGGCATATTCTTTACCAACTGAGCTATCAGGGAAGCCCTCTGTCTGCCAGGATGTCTCCAAATACAAGTTACATTTAGAGATTCTGGGGTTAGGGCTTCAGCATATGAATGGGGGGCAGGGGAGGGGCACAGTTCAGCCCATAACAAGCAGGATTTGGGCACAAGAAGGATGCCAGCTGCACCTCCCAACTCTGACTGGATATAGATAGAGGGTGGGGGTGGTGATCCTTTGCAGAAATTGAACCATCTCCATGGGGAGGGAAGCAAGTGCCTGGCGATGGGTCAGGCACAGTCAGGTGGTCCGTAGGGGCTGATGGATGCAAACAGGGGAGCCTAGGAAAAGCTCCCAGAGGAAGGGCTGGCTTGAGGTCGGGCCGTGGAGGAGGGGGAACTGGAGGGGATGTTCAGAGTCTTCGGTGGCCCCCTCCTGACCGGAGTCCCTGCCTCTCACAGCCTGTAACTGCAACCTGCATGCCCGGCGGTGCCGTTTCAACATGGAGCTTTACAAGCTGTCGGGGCGCAAGAGTGGGGGCGTCTGCCTTAACTGTCGCCACAACACGGCCGGCCGTCACTGCCACTACTGCAAGGAGGGCTACTACCGCGACCTGGGCAAGCCCATCACCCACCGCAAGGCCTGCAAAGGTAGGCGGGGCGAGGCCCCGGCGCCGCCTCTATCTTCCTATATCTATCTATCTATCTATATCTGTCTGTCTGTCTATCTCCCCCTCTATCTCTTTTATTCTTATCCCCATGCTGAGATCATCGCATGCATGCACGCCTTTTGGAGGTGTAAGCCGGAACAAAGGGGCGGTGGAGACGCGACTCAGGGAGAAGAAAGGGGGGTGGTGATCCCCGCGAGGGTGCAGGGCTCCCGGCCCCGCCCCGCCCCCTCTGTCCGCACAGGTGTGCTGCATACCGCAGGGCGGGGGTCATGTTCCCCCGGCTTACTCTCGGCACAAAGGACTCTCTTTCACCAAAACCTCGCAGATGCATTTCTTTGGAGGTGTGCGCCCACCACCCTCCACCCCACCCCTCGCGGCCTCCTCCAGCCCTCAACACTCAAACAGACGCGCACCTTCACAGATGTCGGCAACTTGGGGAGGGGGAAAGTGGGGTGAGAGGCAGGGGTTCAGAAGGAGCATTTAATCCACCTGCAAACAGTTTCACTTCTCAGGACAAAAAATTAAACGGAGACGGGGGTCTCTATTTTCGTTCCTTGAAGCAAGCTGTAATGTTTTAACTTTCTGCTGTTTGTTTTCTCCCACTAACAAAAATGAAGCCGTGATCAGATGACTCCAAGGAGTTGATGAAATGCCAGGGAATTTAGTGACAATGGGGGAGGGGAGAAGTGCTCCCCTCCTCCTCCCCACCCTGCCACATGCATTTGTTTTTGGGAATTCCAGGAACCAAGGCCCTCTGGGTCCAAAACTCGGGGCCTAGGGACACTGCTTGCCGAGAGCCTGACTTCCTGGGAAGATGTTCATCTCTGAGGGCTCTTGGGCCACAAGCCAGTGTGGCTGGGATCCTCACAAGGGCCTGTAAAGACCCTGAGGCAGGAGAGACCCAAGCCAACCTAGGCCTGGATGAGGAGCTGCAGCAGAGGAGTCCTTCTATGGCTACTGCTTAGCCCTGGATGAAGCCAGAGTATCATCTTCTTAACAGGAAATCCACCAGATGTTGGGCACTTGTGTGCAGTACTGATTACATAATTTGTGGGCCCCGGTGCAAAATGAAAATATGGGACTTCTTCTTGTTCAGCAATTGCTAAGAATTTCAAAATGGCAAGCAGAGTTTCAGCCTAGCTTGTGCCCTTCTGAGTGTGGGGCCCATGCAGCCTGCCCTACTGGTGCAGAAAGCTTTTCTCTAAAAAACAGATTCCAAGTCTGTCTTCTCCCAGAGAAGTCCCTGAGATTCCAAATAAGCAGAGATGAACAGGGTGGCTTCCCTCACACAAGGTCTCTTTCCAGTTCTGTGGACCTAAGGCTGCCTCTGGTGGTTGCTGAGAGAAATTTAAGCATTAAGGTAGCTGGGCTGTTTTCCATGTTAAAAACAACCGATCCAGGTGAGAAAGCCCCAGGAGAGTTTGACCAGAAATTGAGAAAGATGACCTGGGAAAACGGACCCAAGAAATATCCACAGTAGCAGGAAGGCAGGGGCACCAGGGAAGGAGGGCTTTGGGTTTTCAGAGGAGGTAGTTGGAAAGTGGCCAGTGCCTTGTGCCCAAGTGTTTTGTTGTCTTTTTTCTACAGAAGAAATTGAAGTTGAGGTCTTATAAACAACTGGCTGCACATAGATTTCTTGGAGATTTGGCCAAAAAAATTTTCTCAACGGGAGCCAGTCAGGTGGGCAGTCCTGTGCCCGTGAATGAGATCTGGGCTCTGTTTGGAAGGGCAGTGGTCACTTCCTGTAGTGCCAGTTTCAGCTGTCAGAGAAGGAAAGGCATGTCCCCTGGAGAGTCAGGAAGGAGCAAGGCCTTGGTCATCTTGCCATCTGCATCCCCTCCCTTTCCTCTGTTGCTGTGGGGAGGGCCGAGGGCCGAGTGTGGCCTGACAATGCTCAGAGTGAGATCTCAGAAGGCCACAGGGTCCTGGGAGCCTGCAGACCATCCTCTGGGGCTCTGCCACTCTGGTTCAGTGGTGTGGAACTACAGGCTTCCTGTGCTGGTTTCTAGGAGGAACAGGTTCAGGCAGGCGAGGGTGGGGTCCTGGCTTCTTTCAAATGCTCTGGCTAGCCTGGGTGGCTTTGTCTTTCCTCCCAGCCCTGGACAGCAACCACTTTGATGTTAACTCTGAGAGAAGGACCATGGAAGAGGAAAAAAATGTAAGGATGGAATCTGCTCAAAAGAATACTTGCTTATCCTTCTGGGGAAATGTGTTAGGAGAAGTGAGACTGTCAGTGCCTCCTGATTAGCAGGGGAGGACAGTGTTTCAAGGATCCTGCCTCCTGATTGGTGAGGAAGAGCATTTCCTGAAGGGCTCTGCTTCACGACTGGTGAGAAGAGACAACACGTTGAAGATATCATCTCTGATTGGTGAGAAGAAGAATGTGACCTGAAAGGTCCTGCCATTTCCCTCTGAGGAAAGGCATCTTTTGAAAGTTCCCCATCTTTCCTCTTAGCTCTTTTTTTTCCTGATGTCACCCCCTTAGAGATGTGGGAACTTGGAGTCCACAGTTCCCCCCACTCATAAAGACCCTGGGATTTGTGGGGAACCAGCTATAGTTCAGAAGCTGGCAGGGTAATGTGTACCCTCGAGATCTTCAGACAGGGGTCTTTGTCATCACCTTCGGAGAATTCCACTGTCTTGTCTTCCCAGGGCTGGATGGTTTAAGGAAATGGTTCCTTTGGTGGCAGCATGATCCCAGTATTTTGATCCCTGATTGTTCACTGTCAGAGACTTCTAGAATCATGTAGATTGTAGCCCTGAGGTGAAAGCTGTACTTCTTTGCTCTGTCTCAAATGCATTTCATGGGGGAAATGGGACAGCCAGCAGTGCCTCTTGACTCAACTGGGCTGTTGACCTAAGGGTGCCTGGAAATAGTCATGGGGGCCCCTTGAGCCCGGACTTCCCAGGGACTGGGAGGAGCCCCGAGCATGGGCCTGAGGCCACCCATACACTGCGGGTGATGGGCTGACTCCTGACCTTGTTCAGTTGAGAGCAGGGGTGGACCCAGACAAGAACAGCCTGGAGCAAGGGCATTCCATCCCAAGCATCATTATGCCATCCCCCCAAGGGAAGTTTCGTAGCAACAAGTTTGTTGGGTTCTTTCTCCCCTCCCCTAGTTTGGAACCAGATGGGGGGCTGGCAGCGCTAGTGCATACAAAGGGCTGTAGTCAACATGCCCAGGGAGCAGGCGGCTGCACTCTCTCTGCCATTCAGCGCGATTTCACAGCCCTGGGAAGGCCTCATTATGGCCTGGGCTGTTTTCCTATACAAAGTCAGACGAGATGAGTTTCTCCCCTTTCTCTGCAGAAGGGTGTGTGAGTGATACTCGTCCTGGAATCTGTCAAGAGGGATAGGCGGTTTTGTTTACCGTTTGTCTTCTTTATGGACTCGGGGGCTCTTTTTCTTTAGAGCCAGCAAAGAAGACGTTACCATTTAACCATTTCAGCCAGGCCTCCCTTTAAACGATATTAATTTATCATCTCCTCAAACCATCTGTGATGGATAAAGACATTCCGGGTGTCTCCCGTGAACTGAATTGTGATGAGAACGGAGAAATTACCCACGGCATCCAGCGCCCGCCTGGCTCAGAGCGGCCTGTTTCTTGCCGTCATTGCCCTGCCCCCTTCAAGTTCACAGTCACCATGGCTCGTCGCAAGCCGCTGAGAACGTGCCTGAGCCCTCGGAAGCTGTGGGCAACAGTGGACCTATAGCCCCCGGGGGTCCCCAGTCTGAGCAGAAAAGCTTCTGCTTCTCCCCCACACCCCCCCTTAACAGGGACATTACTTGGGAAGGAACTTCTGCTACCAGAAGAGCAGCAGGTGGTCCCCAGCCCCAGGCTAGGAATTGTCCCATCTGAAAATGGGAATTAGTAACAGTCCCTTCTTGGGACTTCCCTGGTGGCCCAGTGGGTAAAACTCCCTGCTCCCAATGCAGGGGGCCCGGGTTAAATCCCAGATCAGGGATCTAGATCCCACATGCTGTGACTAAGAGTTCACATGCTGACACTAAAGATTCTGCATGCTGCCAGAGAAGATCCAAGATCCGGAGTGATGCAGCTAAGACCTAGCACAGCCAAATAAATACATATTAAAATGATATCAGGAAGAGACATCACTTTGCCAACAAAGGTCCATCTATCTAGTCAAGGCTATGGTTTTTCCAGTAGCCATGTACGGATGTGAGAGTTGGACCACAAAGAAGGCTGAGCACCAAAGGCTGGTTTCGAATTGTGCTGGAGAAGACTCTTGAGTCCTTTGGACAGCAAGAAGATCAAACTAATCAATCCTAAGGGAAATCAACCCTGAATATTCATTGCAAGGACTGATGCTGAAGCTCCAATACTTTGGCCACCTGATGCAAAGAACCGACTCATTGGAAAAGACCTTGATGCTGGGAAAGGTTGAGGGCAGGAGAAGAAGGGGATGACAGAAGATGAGATAATTGGATGGCATCATCAACGCAATTGACATGAGTTTGAGCAAACACTGGAGATGGTGAAGAACAGGGAAGCCTGGTGTGCTACAGTCCATGGGTTAGCAAAGAGTTGGACATGACTGAGCAACTTAACAACAGCAACAATAATAATAATAGTCCCTCATCCCAAGTGTTACAGAGTTGATTAAATGAGATGATGTAGAGGAGGTGCCTGGCACATGGCGTGCACGCCACACCAGGAACTGTTACAATCATTGGTACAAGCAGAGGAAAAGTGAGTAACCAGAGCTGCTGTTACTGCCAGCGTGCACACCACGTGGAGACCATCGCCCAGGCTCCCCTCGGCCTTAGTTCTTTCCGTGAGCGTGGTGCCTAGGACAGCTGGCCCCTCTTACTTGAGGGGCTTAAACCTCATGTGGACTTGAAAGCTGATTCCCACCAGACTGCATAGGGCCCGAGGAATTTGCCCTAATTCCATTGCACACACTCAATATTAGGAGCAAAACTGATAAATGGCTGGAACAGCAGAGCTGGGTGCCTGGCAGCTGCAGGCAGGGGTGGGGGTGGGGGGCTCAGCGGAGAAGATGGGAACAGGTTGGGTGTGTCCAGGTGCGGTTCTGAAGGTGCCACTAAGAAAGATCCACAGCATCTGAGGGCCCTCGGGCTGAAAGGCAGATGCAAGGCCCGAGTTCGTCCCCATTACCGGTCACCCTGGTGCTCTGGCATCTCCCCCACCATCCAGCCCCTGCTTGCCTGCTGGACTCTGTGCATCCAGTGTGTGCAGACAACACACATACACATCTGAACCTTTCACCTGTAAATCAGCTGCAGGAAGACTGTAGTTAACTATTAATAGATCACAGAGGGTCAAATAACCCAGTTTGGGATGCCGGGGCTCCCCCTTCCACTTCCTGCTGTCTGCACCTTCATCCGAAAGTGTCGGGGGAAAGAGAGGTCGTGCAACTTGAAATGTGTCTTCTTTTGTGCCTCCTTAGCAACTGCTGGGGGGAGAAGGTGATGGCACCCCACTCCAGTACTCTTACCTGGAGAATCCCAGGGACAGGGGAGCCTGGTGGGCTGCCGTCTATGGGGTCGCACAGAGTTGGACACGACTGAAGCGACTTAGCAGCAGCAACCGCTGGGAGAAAGAAAAGCAGAGCCTAGGAGGAGCGGACAAACAGCTGAGATGAAGTTTGCAGATTACCTGTGGATTTAAATTATCCTCGTCCCTCATTAGCACAGAGAATTTGGAAGTGGGGAGTGTTCGTTGTTGCGTTTGCCACTGATCTCAGATGTGAGGGGAGGGTCTTTCCTGCGCGTCCCTCCTCCTCTCCTCCAGATTTAGGGTCCATGAAACAGCCTCTTCCCACAGGGAGGGCGACACAGTGGCCCTGAGCGTGTGCACTGATTGAACCCGTGTCCATGGATCTCCTGCCCCACATGGGAACTGGGGGTCCAGTGGTGACCAGCACAGACAGGTTCCTGTGGAACTTATGTTCTGGAGGGAGGTTGATGATAAAGAAGAAACAGTAAGCAGAGGATTATTATAGATTGTGGTGAGTTACATGGAGGAAATAAATAAGCTGGAGATAGTGTAACTGGCAGTGGGGAGGGGAGGCTGCTTTGCAGGGCATCCCATGAGGACCTGTCTGAGGATGGGATGGACTTCAAGATGAGACCTGGGGTTCAGGGGCAAACAGCCATGGGGACACTGAGGAGCGGTACCCATGCCTGAGAGCAGGAAAGGGCTGGAGGGCTGGAGGGCTCTGAGTCAGAAAGGAGGGAAAGGAAAGGGCCAGTTCTGAGAGCCACGGGGGCCGCCAGGAAGGCTAAGGATCAGTGACCAGACTGATACTCACAGTGTGCCTCGTAAGAAGCTTCTGCTGTGAATGAGCAGACAGGGGGAAGTATTTGTACATCACGTATCCGGCCAAGGATTTGAATCCAGCTTATGTGGAGAACTCTCAAAACTGCACAATAAGGCAATAACAACCACTCAGCTAGAAATGGGCAGAATACTTGAACGGCTACTTGGTGAAGATACAGGGATGGTGGATAAATGCCTCAACCATCATTCTTCTGCATTAGGGAAATGTAGACTAGAACCATGGCGAGATGCCACCACCCACCCATTGTTGCTGTTCAGTCGCTAAGTTGTGCCCCGACTCTTTGTGACCCCATGGACTGTAGATCTCCAGGCTCTCTGTCCTTGGGATTTCCCGGGCAAGAATACCGGAGTGGGTTGCCATTTCCTTCTCCAGGGGATTTTCCCAACCCAGGAATTGAACCTGCGTCTCCTGCATTGGCAGGTGGCTTTTTCACTCCTGAGCCACCAGGGAGAAGTGAAGCATAGAGCTGCCATAATACCAAGCAATGCTTCCTCTTGATGTTTATCCCAGAGAAATGAAATCTGTGTTCACACAAAAAAAGGCACATGGATGTTGATAAAAGCATTATTCACAACTGGCAAAAACTGGAAACAGCCCAACTGTGCTTTGGTGGGTGAATGGTCAAACAACCAGTGGTATGTCCGTGTTGTGGAATCTGGCAGTGCAAATGGACACGCTGTTGACTGACCTGGCAACACGGATGCATTTCAAACGCATTAGGCATGTGTGTGTGATAAGTTGCTTCAGTCGTGTCTGACTCTTTGCGACCTTATGGCTCCTCTGTCCATGGGATTCTCCAGGCTAGAATACCGGAATGGATTGCCATTTCCTGCTCCAGCGAATCTTCTGAACCCAGGGATTGAACGAACCCATGTCCCTAACATCTCTTGCATTGGCAGGTGGATTCTTTACCACTAGCGCCACCTGGGAAGACGCACTGGGCATAAAGGAGGCCAATTTTAAAAGATTACCTGCTGTATGATTCCATCCACCATACATCCTGCTGCTGTTGCTGCTAAGTCACTTAATCATGTCTGTCTCTGTGCGACCCCATAGATGGCAACTCACCAGGCTCCCCCATCCTTGGGATTCTCCAGGCAAGAACACTGGAGTGGGTTGCCATTTCCTTCTCCAATGCATGAAAGTGAAAAGTGAAAGTGAAGCTGCTCAGTCATGTCCAACTCTTTGTGACCCCATGGACTGCAGCCTACCAGGCTCCTCTGTCCATGGGATTTTCCAGGCAAGAGTACTGGAGTGGGGTGCGATCACCTTCTCTGACCATACATCCTGCACCTCCATAAATCCCAGAATAAGGTATTCTGAAAAGATCCGGGGTTGCCGGGCGTCAGGACAGGGGCCTCACCGCAGAGGAGGGTCAGGGCTGCCTGCCTCCGGGTCAGCTTTGTGGGGGCCCTCAGTAACCCCAGTGCACTTCTCATAGCTGACAGCACAGATCTCAGAGACCAGAGTCCAGCCCAGTGCAGCAGTGCATGGTGTCGGGCAGGGTGCCCCATGGGTGTGGCGCGAGGGCCTGGCATGCCTGGCGGCAGGAGCATGTTCCTGGTCCCCTGAGCTGAGACACTGCAGTGGACTGCAGCAGTGGGGGTGACGGTCCCCGGGGACAGGACACTGCCCTGGATCTTAGCCTGTTTGGTTGGAAGCAACTTTAGTGCAAGTATAAACCTCTGGCCTTAGAGATGAGCTACCCAAGACTCAGAGCGAGGCACTAGCCCAGGGTCATACCGCATTACTGGCAGGGAGGGATCAGACCTGGGTCTCTTGACACCCATATGAAACCATCTGTGTGTCCTTAGCTGTTCCTATCTGGCTGATGACCCCAAGCAAGGACAGTCTGGCTTCTCTGCACCATCGGGCTACCATCCAGCCCATGTGTTCATGAGAAACCTGATCCGGCCGCCTTCTCAGGGCCCTGGGCTTCCTCCTGGTCTCACCTTCCTCTTCATGGAAAAACTCTCCGGTGGATTGTTTCCCAGGGCCAGGTTCTGCCTGCTGCGTGCAGATGATGACTTGCCGGGGAAGGGCCTGACCTCCTCCGAGTGGAGTGGCTGACATCCAGGGAAACGGGAGTCACCGAACCAGGCTTCCTGCAGGAGAAGACATTCTGACCCAGAGCCTGTTCTCGGAAGAATCCGGGAGGCTCTCACTTTGTCCCTTTCACCAGACCCCCCGCCAAGGAGAAGACTTCTACTCGCTCACGTCCACATCCTCCCAGCTCAGCCGCCCTCATCCTCTCCCCTGCCCCCTGTGGTGCTGTGTGCGCCTGCGTGTCTGAGAGTTGTAGGAATCTATGTGTGTTTGTGCGTCTGGGTGTGTTTTGGGTTTTGGAGGATACAGCACAATCCCTTTGGCTTTCTTTCTCTAAGGACCAGGGTCATAGTCTCCTGTGTAACTGGTGGGCAGCTCAGACCCTCTTCCTGTGGGCATTACTAGCTGCATTCTCTTGTTCAAGGTTGTAGAGAACCTACTGTGGGCTGTTGTGATTCATCAGTTCTCCCCACACCTTGAAGCTCATCCTTCTTTGCCCAGAAGGTATAACTTAGCTTTCTGTAATCACAGGGTTTGAGGAAAACTCTTTACTTTGGGGCCATTTAGCTGTGAATTGAGAATGAGTGCAATGCAAGTGTCTGTGTCGGGACTGCATTTGGCCGCACGTAAGAGATGCCACCTGGCCTTGGTTTCAACAGGGAAGGGTGTATTTCTCCTTGCAGAATGGGAAGTGCAGGGGGACACACAGGAGAGGGCGAGGGCCCTCCATGACGCGCTCAAGAGATCAGGCCCTTTCTGTCTCTCCACTCCTGGCCTCCTCGGTATAGTCATGCTAATTTCACAGGCCGGTGCGAGGACCAGAAGGACGCCATGTGGGGGTGTGTACGGCTCAGGGGTCCGAGTGGCAGGGCTGTGTTGCAGGAGTGCCCACCTCTGAGGATGGTCCCCCCACCATGGCAGTGACCTGAGTAGCCTCCCACTCACCGCCACCCACGCCTCCGCCTGGACCCTCTGGGACTCGGCTGACTTCTCTTCCTGGAACAGTGATTTGCGTGAAGCACAGGGCAGCCTGCTGCTTCTCTCAGACCAAGGGCCAGCTGCTTGGAGTCTTTGCAGATCTTGAGAGAATGATTTGGAAACTGCACAGCGAAGAGCCCTCTCCTGTAACCAAAGGCTGGGCCTAAGGACGTGCCTGCTCCGTGAAGCAGACACACTGCCCTGCCATCACCGAGTTTGGCCCTCAGCTCTGCCCGTCTCAGCTGGCGCCCGGCTCCTCCCTGCCAGCTCACCAACCCCAGGGGGCTGAGGGGTCCCCAGCTTTGAAGGGCCTCAGGTGAGGGCGATGCACTCTGCTCCCCCCAGATTCTGCTCTGGGCCAGCTCCTGCCTCGATGAAGATGACCTGGGTCTGTGGGTGACTTGGCTCGGACCCTCCAGTGACCATGCAACCTTTGGTGACCCTCTCCTGGCCAAGTCCAAGGCCCAGAAGTCACTGGCACACAGCTGTGTTCCGTTAGCACGGAGGGGAGGATGTCTTGGCGTGGGTTTCAGGATTACCAGCAGGCTTGCGAAGCTGGCCAAGGGAGGTCAGCTGGCAGGAGCCTGGGGAGTCCATATCCGCCTGGTGGTGCCCACGCCTGCACCAGGGGCTCGGGACACCAGGCGCCTGTGCTTGGCCCTTTGCTGTCACCAGGCCAGCTCAGAGAGGCCTCCGTGGCCCATCGCCCTTCCTGTCACAGGGATGGATCTAAGGTCATTGGTCACTTCCAACCATCCCCTCTTCATAGCATCATCCACAGTGCACTTTGAGGCTGAGTGAAAGAAAAGAGGGAAGAAGAAGAAAAAAACATTGGGAAATGAACTTGAATTTAGGATAGATTTGACAGAGGTTTCTAATAGAATGTTTGCTGCTGTCCACAGGGGCGGGATTGGGACAGTTCCATTTCCTCCTTTAGGCCTTGTCCCCTGCCCTCCCCTCACCTGGCTTGGAGTACCCCGCCCCATGCCCCCTCCTCCGCCAGACCCGTACTCCCAGGGTTTCCAGAAGCTCTCACGTGTCCAGACACAACTTCAACAAGCAATTCCTCACATTCCTGTCCTTTCTGCACCCTTGGCCCTCCGCCTTCCTCTTCCTAATTCTCCGGGGCCCCTCCTGGGCCCAAGGCTGGCCAGCCGGGAGAGGCCGGGTCTTCACCCGCGGCCTGGCGCCCTCATGCTGAGCGGCACCCGCTGGGGATGTGTTAGTGTAGCTCTTCGGGGAGCACTGCTCTCACTTATTCCCGTGGATACTTTTTCCCCATTTGGAATAGAAACAGAGCAGCTCTGGCACCAAGTGAACGTGCAGCAGGTCGCCCTCCTGCAGACAACTCCTCACCCTCTCCAGGCTTCTCTTCCCTGGGGGGAGGGCCAGGGAGACCCCAGGGGAGTGGGCGAGGGCACTGGCCTCCTTCCTGCCTCCCCTCCTCTGCCTACGCTGAGTCCACTGCCTCGGTCCAGGGAGGCAGGTGTCCTGTGTTTGCAGATACACAGTTCTTGCTCAAGCCTCATGGAGTTAATGGGCATCGAGTTCCCAGGTGACACTAGTGGTTAAGAGCCTGTGTGCTCATGCAGGAGACGTAAGAGACGTGGGTTCAATCCCTGGGTTAGGAAGACCCCCTGTAGAAGGGCATGGCAACCCACTCTAGTATGTTTGCCTGGAGAATCCCATGGACAAAGGAGCCTGCGGGGCTACAGTCCGTGGGGCCACACAGAGTCGGACACACTGAGTGCACATAGCACGATCACTAGTCCTCTGTGTCCAGACACTACAGACGGGGTGACTTAAACCATAGACACTCATCAGGATTTTGGAGGCAGAGAAGCCCAGGATGGAGGTACTAGCTGATCTAGTGTCTGATGGAGGTTGCTTCCTGATTTGCAGACCGCCACCTTCTTGCTGTGTGCTTGTACTGAGAGCTCTTTCTCTCTTCCTCGTCTTCATGAGGGTCTCACCCACGTGACCACATCTACCTGATTACCTCCCAAGGGCTCTGCCTCCTAATGCCATCACATTGGGGGTTAGCTTTCAACATATGAATGTGCAGGGGGGATGGAGTCATTCAGTCCATAGTAGGGGGCGTGTCCCCTTAAACTCCTCTGGCCATTTTGTCACTGGGTCCTGGAAATAGGGACGGAGCCTTGGGGTGCAGTGTGACGGGGTGGGCAACCGCAGCTCTTTAGCCCATTGCAAACCTGGAGGAGGGGTGTGGGGTGCAGCAGCCCCTGAACTGAGAACCAGGGCCTTGTGGCACTTCCCAGTTTGGCCAATCCTTTTCTGCAAGGCCCTGGGAGGTTCTGTCACCTCCAAGTCTTTTAATTTCATCAGGGTCTTTAACTGAAGGATAGTTGCGACTCTTCCTGGAGCTACAGTTGATGGGTTTTGTGATCCAGAAGCCTGCATCTCAGACTGCCTGCCTGCCAGTCAGGTTGGCTGGACAGAGCAGAGTGAGGGCAACAGCCCTGGGAGGGACACTCCTTGCTGACTCCCTCTGAGCTGGCAAACCCCAGGGTTCCATCAGGTCCCAAACCCTGTCCCTCCCACCCAGAGGTTAGCAAGGATGCCTGGGCGCTAGGAGCTGGCTGGGGGCAAAGGAGCAAGAGGGCACAAAGCAGCCTGTCAAGGGCAGGTGTACCCCCAAATCTGACTCCTGCCCTCCCACTCAGCCAGGGGCTGTGAGGTGTTCCTCCTGGGCCTTCAGAAGGGCACCCCAACTTGACTCCTCTGCCCAGACTGTCCTTTCCGGTTGGTCCATTCTGATTTTCATTTCCCGTCTCCAGGTAGGCAGGTGGTCAGCGATCAGAGCTTCTGGAATGTGTGTGGGTTGGCCCCCAACACCCCGCTCAGCTCTTCCCCTGCGGTGGGGTCTGGGAGGGTACCGCTAGGTGGGGAGGCCCTCGGAGGAGGGTGTGCTCTGGTCACTCCCACCCTCTCACCCCCTCTGTTGTGTGTCCTCCACAGCCTGCGATTGCCACCCCGTGGGCGCTGCTGGCAAGACCTGCAACCAGACCACAGGCCAGTGTCCCTGCAAGGACGGCGTGACCGGCATCACCTGCAACCGCTGCGCCAAGGGCTACCAGCAGAGCCGCTCGCCCATCGCCCCCTGCATAAGTATGCGGGGCGCCCCTCCTCCCGGCTGGGGCTCAGGGTCACCCATGTTAGGGGGCCAGCGCTCATTGAGGTGGATCTCTGCACTCACTGGGGCCCTGTGTGAGACCCCCAAGCCTATGGGAGTCTCAGCAGAGCCAGCCCGTTCATGGCTCTGTTCTGACAGTCTCCTGCTCCCGGGGTGCCAGGGGAAGCATATCCACCTCTTCCTGTATCCACCTTGGCCCTGGGCCTGGGCTGGGAGTGAGGTCTGGATCAGGGGCTGCTGCTGTGGGAATTCTAGGCCCCTCTGGCCTGGCAGAGTCAGAGCAGAAAGAACAGACTCCAGGCGGGGCACCAGTGGCCTTTAGGAAGGATGGCAGCATCTCTGAGGGTTCCAGAGGCCCCTGCAGGCTAGTGGTCAGCCCCTTAGTTGCTGGAACTTGGGGAGAGAGCAGGGGTGGCTCAGGGCCTTGGCTCGGGAGAGCTTTAACATGTTAAAACTGCACAGGTGTCACGAGCAGAGGCTGGCTGGGCGCTGGCCCCTGGCCTCGGCCTGTTTGATCCTGAATACAGGGCTGACCTGAACCAGAAGGGAGGATGAAGGAGGAGCGAACCCCAGCCTCCGAGGCAGACCCCAGGCACGAGGCTGCCTCTCCGGAGCAGGGCTTAGCACACCCTGCCTGGGGATTTGGCTCACTGCCTGGTTTTATGTGGCTGGCTGGGGTTTTTTTTTTTTTTAAAAAAAACCTTTTAAAAATGATTAAAACAAAAATTAAAAGATTACTAATTTACGACATGTGAAAATGATATGAAAGGAAAAGTTCAGCGTCTGTAAATAAAGTTTAATGGGACCCAGCCGGGCTCACTTGTTCATGGACTGCCTGTGGCCACTTTGGGGCTGTGACGGCAGAATTGAGTAGTGGCGACAGAGCCCCTGTGACCTGAAGGGCCCAAAACGTTTCCTAGCTGGTCCTTTGCTGGAGAAGTCGGGCAACCCCTGCTTTATGGTTTTCAGTGTCCTGTAGCTCTGGGTGGGCACCAGCTTCTCAGGTCAGATACCAGGGTCTTGGAACAGACAACCTGAAGCAGAGCAGGAGGCTGGGGCCAGGCAGCTGCTTGGGGTCCTTGGAGTGGGCCCTGGATCTTGCAGGGAATCTGCTCCCCCCTACACTGGGCGGGGACATCCCACACCTCACCCACTTGACTTGAGTGTGGCCGCATGTCCAGGACAGTCCGGGCTGCGTGGCTTCCAGCAGGTTTTACGACCAGGAGATGTTGCCATGGTAACAGCGGATACCGCAAATCCGAACCACGGGAAATTGAGCCTGTGTCCATCCAGCCTGTGTCCAACCTGTGGAGCAGGTTGAGATGGTTTTCACGACGTCTAATTGTCCGGGTCTCAAGCTTGCAAGGGTCTTTCTCTTCTGGCCCTCTAGAAAGCTGACCATTTTTAGAAAGCTGGGAGGAGATCGGCCCCACCATCCGAGCTTGTGAAAACATAGGAGAAGCAAACGAGGTCTCCTTGCGAGGGGGAGTCAGGAGCTGTCACGTTCCCAGAGTGGCTGGAAGCAACATTTCAAATCCCTGAGGGGAAAGGCCTGGAAGTGGAGCTGATGTTTCAGAATTAGGGATGGAAACCTTGGGAGATGAGAAAGCATCCCGCTTTCCAACACGCTGTGTACCTTTTCCCTTCCTCTTGAAAAGGGCGGGCTGATGCTGGGGGTGAACGTCACTGCCAACCACCTAGAGACCCAGGATCTCCATCCTGGGATTCCTGTGAGCTCTTCCTGCCAGCACCAGGTTTCAGGTGTCCAGACAGGACCTTGGACTCTTGTATCTGTTTGATCACAACTCTGGGAGTCATGGGGCCCTCTGCTCATGTCCTAGAGCCAGGCCCGAGGAGTGGGGCTCGGGCAGCCAGGGTGCCTCCATGGCCACTGGCCCCAACCCTTTCCTGGACTTGCAGGATTAGGCTGGGCTGTCTGGATTTCCCTCTGGAATGTTCCTGCTGGGACCAAGTAGCTCATGAAGACTCAGAGAGAGCCCAGCTTCTTAATGAGCTGCTGTAACAGGGCACCTGTAGCTTGCTGTCGATGATAAAACAACCTGAGAGTAGAGGTTCGGCTCCATATCGAGGGCCAGCCCTCTGCCTGTTGCTTCCAAAGGTGCACAGCTGGCTTCTGCGGGTGACCCTCAGGTTTGCCCCCAGGCCCGAGTTTTCCATCTTGACCACCCACCAGGACCCAGGTGGCAGCTGATCTAGAGTCTGGGGGGTCCAAGGGAGATCTTAACCCCTAGCAGTCAGGTGGTGGCCAAAATCAGTGGGGTTCGTGGAGGTGACTGTGACCCCACATTCATACAGTCACTCAACAGGGGAGGTGACTCCCTGCCACTCAGGGAGTTTGGGTTCTTAGTTTGGCCCCGACTAGAAAGAGAATCTGGAGCCGTGAAGTCTGGGTCTTGCCTAGAGACTGGCTGAAGCTCCTCTCCTTTTCTGAGCCCAGGACTGGAGCTTGTAGAAACGCATTGCTGTTCTCAGTAGGAGAGGAACGGTCCCAACAGAGCACACTTCTCTCTGGCCCTGCAATCTTCTGTATTGTTAGTCTGTCTCCCTGCCGAGAAAACATCTTAGCTCTTGAGGTGTGAGCCCGTGGGAACGTAAGCCAGGGTGCAGGCCCCTCTTTGCATGTGGAATTCACCTCCCAGCACCCTCACATGCCACCCCTGCCACAGACAGCTTCCCCACCCATAAGTCAAGGTCAGCCAGAGCTGAGTCCATTGATGATGAGTAAGGGGGACCTAAGGACCCCTCTCTCTGCCCCCGGCACCGAGGCGAGTAGATGGCACCCAGAGAGCAGAGGGGGCAAAGTCCTACCTTACCCTCCTCCAGTCTCTGCCAGCTGGAGGGACAGCTTCCAGCCGAGAACAGGGTGGCCTGGCCCCTACGCCAGGCTTTCCCTTCCTCCCTGACCATCATCTCCCGGGGTGAAGAGTGGGACCAGGAGGGAGGGCTCAGGGAGGTTGGGAGGAATCTGCACTGTGCTCTTTCTTCTCTAAGGTCAAAAATAACGTGTTCTGACCTTGTTTCCCTTTCCCTCCACCCTGAACCCCACAAAGAGATCCCTGTGGCACCGCCAACCACTGCAGCCAGCAGCGTGGAGGAGCCCGAAGGTAAGTGGTCCCCTTGCTGCTTTCTTGCTTTTGCTGTGGGGTGCGCTGGGGGCTGGGGAAGGGAGGTCAGAGGGGCCAGACTCCCCGGCCACCACTGGGGCGCTGGCTGGTATCAGTGGTTCCCCTGGGCTGCACTGAGCAAGATGGAGCCACATGGCATTTTCTGCGATGATGTCCCTTCTAAGAGTAAAGGGGAGGGGGCTTTATTATTGCCTAGGGCTAGCTTGCCTTCCAAGCTTGGGACCCTCAAAGCCACGGTCCTCCTGCTCAGCCAGCGAGGGGAAGAAGCTGTCTTCTAGCCCAGGGCCATCCAGGCCAGGGTCCTGTAAATTCCTTCTTGCAGAGAGGGAAGGAGATGGGTGGTGGGGATGGAAAGGACATTCTTAGAGCACTGGGATCCATAAACAAAATGAGGAGGGGTATGAATCGGGACAGGAAGAGACTCACGCTCTCACTGTTCCTTCCCTCTAACTGAAATTAAGAGTTTCCAAAAAAAAAAGAACTTCCCTGGTGGTCCAGTGGTTTGGACTCTGCACTTGTACTGCAGGGGGCATGGGTTCTATCCCTGGATGGGAACTAAAATCTCGCATGCTGTGTGGCCAAAAAAAAAAAGTTTCCTCCATTGCAAAGGTGGACCACGAACCACAGCCGGGTCAGCAACATTGGAGATTTGGCCACCTGCAGAAATCCCAGCCGTTTTCACATCATGTTAGAGTTGGTGCAGGTATCATGAAATATTATTTATGCTTGCTAATTGCTTAAAAATGATGAAAGTTACCAGCCCTGCTGTGGGATCTTGATTTATAATCATTAATAAAGAAACACATACATTACATCACTGTACCATAAATCTGGGGTTTTGAAAATATTTGGGTAAGTGTACTTCAGTATTGATTAGTTTCCTTGGTAGTCTTGTGGATTTTATTTCTGCATTTAGAAATATTACTGGGAGAAAGGGCCCATGGACGTCACCAATCCTTGGTACAAGAAGGGTCACCCAACCCTGGCTTTGGGCACAGAGAGGGCTCCAGCCTGGCTGGAGGGGGCACCAGGTGGAGAGCAGGTCAGGCTGTACCCAGTGCTTTGGGCCTGGGGTCACATGGGGCTTTTGCGTACTGGTACTTGGAGTAGGGAGCTTCCCAGGTGGCTCAGTGGTAGAGAAGTCGCCTGCCAGTGCAGGAGGCACAGGATGCATGGGTTCAGTCCCCGGGTCTGGAAGCTCCCCTGGAGAGAGAAATGGCAACCCACTCCAGTATTCTTGCCTGGAAAATCCTAGGGACAGAGGAGCCTGGTGGGCTACAGTCCGTGGGGTCTCAAAAGAATAGGACATAACTCTGACTAAACAACAGCTTGGAGTAGAAGTGGGCATGGGGGGGCAAGAATGGTGACAGTGGAGCCCCTAGGGGACCTCAGGGTCAACTCGGGGGCCCCCTTTGCTCCTCTCCTGGTTGGCCTGTGGGGGAGGCCCGGGTATCCGTGTGATCACCTGAATGCTTTAGAATAGACTGGATTGTTTCAAGTGTCGGCCGGTCTCTGGGAACTTGAGAAAATGGATTCAGAACTTGGATATTCATAGTCACCAAACAGCCCTCAAAGAGGAAAGGCCAGAAAATTTCAGGGAGTGCTGGAGGCCTCACTGGGGAGAACCAAAGACATAGTGGACCTAGGTTGCTGGGTCTTCAGCACCTTTGGTTGAGTCTCGGGGACACTTACAGGAGAAACTGTGCTGGGAAGGGGCTGGAGGAAACAGCATCATGGGTGCCTGGGAGGACACTCTTTGATAAAAAACAGATTCAGAGGGACAACCCCAGTTCATCCAGCTCCTGGGCTTCCCTGATAGGTCAGTTGGTAAAGAATCCACCTGCGATGCAGTAGATTCCGGTTTGATTCCTGGGTCTGAAAGAGCCCCTGGAGAAGGGATAGGCTACCCACTCCAGTATTCTGGACTGGAGAATTCCATGGACTATGTAGTCCATGGAGTCGCAAAGAGTCGGACACGACTGAGCAACTTTCACTTTCAGAGCAGTTGAAGCGAGAAGACACTTTCAGGTCATGGAGTCCTGTTTCTTGCTTTTGCTGTGACATGAGCCCCAGCAAAGCTCACCAGGATGAGCTCCTCAGGCTGAGAACACAGCCCATCCAAGGTCAAGGCAGATCTTCATGGTCTCTCACTCTCGTCTCCCACTTTTCTGGTCCTTCCAACCTTGACTTTAGGTTTCTCATGGTCGTTTTTGGCTTTTTCCTTCCAAATTCGAAACGTGCAAATGGAATAGAGGAGAAGCAAAAAAACAACTCATGAGATTTCTCTACAGGCTATGAGAAGCTGGTATAAAGCTCAACCAAACAAAAGATTCCTGGGCAACTAAGCGGTAGCATCTTGCTTTGAAAAAACTTTACTAATTCTCAGTTAAGTTTTCTCATTCCTTTTGGTTTTGTTACTGTTTATTTCCTTTCTTTCTTATGGACCTTGGAAAACACAATTTCAATGGAAGCAAACAGTCAACGAACACCCTTGACAAAGTGCTTCCTCCACCGAGGGGCTAGGTGAGCAAGTGTGATGCCTGTCGAGATGCTGGGTCCTTGGCCAGACCCGTTGTGACCTTCTCTGGGTCTCCGGATGCCCGGGATCTCTCATGCTCTCCCCAGGGAACTTGGGCCAGATCCGGATCACGGGCTTTGGGACTCTGGGGTCTGCCACAGCAAAGGCCTTGCTCGCCTCGTCTCAGCAGGAGGGAAGTTGTGGGCAGGAGGCCAGGGGGCCCCCTGGGAAGCGCGGCCTGGGAGCTCAGTCCATCCGAGCCTGTCGATTCTTGCAGTGTTTGAATAGGGAAGGCCTCCATGCTGGGCTGCCTGAGAAAAGCTTGTTTACTTTTGCCTGAGGAACGAAGGAGAATTAATAAAGCCGAGAATTTGTCCTGAAAGCTGATGGACATAACCTTACCCTGAACCCACCCATCCCCTTGAAGGGCCAGTTCTCTCTGGGAATGCTGTCCACCTGCTCCCTGAGCCAGCTGGTACCCCATTCTGGGGGGAAGGGAGGCAAGGAACCGTGTGCCCGTGGGAGACCTGGGGCTGGGAGGGAGATAAAGACCACCCGCTTCAAACCCACTGATTTGTAGTTGTAGTGACCTCTACCCCTGCGTCCCCTTGCCATGCATCAGCTCCAAGATATCGGTCTATCTGCATGTTTGGTTTGTAGAGGCTCCTGGGTTTAGCAGAATAAGCACTGTCTCAAAGCCAGGAGATCTGGGGTTGATCCAGCATTGACAGTGAAGCCTTGAACAGAGCAAAGACTGCTTTCTGCCTCCTTGAAGGATGAAAGGATGGGACCACTGGTCCTGGGCCTCCCTGCCCTGCGTCTTCTGGGAGGAATGAACTTCTGCTAAGCTTTCTTCTTCCGTGTCAACACCTGCTCACTCCCCTGCTCCCTCTGGTGATCTGCTTCTCCCACGAGCCTCGCATGCCCCCGTGGGCAGAAGGTGCAGGTAAATAGTTAACACCTGGCTGGAGGTGGGGCCTGATTTCTAGCCTTTGCTGCTCTCCCTGGTGTAAACCAAGCCCAGGTGAGCCTCCCCACTGGAAATAGTATGTAGACGCCTTGGGAACCAGAAAACCAGAGAGAGGCAGGGCGGCCTCTGAGAAGGCCAGGCGCTGTTTGCTTGCGCTGGCCTCCGGGTCTGAAGGGACATGGCTGTCGTCCGAGTGGAAGCTGGACCCCAGATGGAGGTAGGAGAGCGAACAACCAACGCCTGGGCTCCCGCCACCTCCCAACTGGTCTTGGGTCCTCCCTGCAGCCCAGCTGCACTTACCCCTTTTAGGGCCCCACGTGGTGCCCTCTGCCAACCGCTCCAGTGGCCCAGCCTGGGGGTAGGGGTAACTTCCAAGGCCTCCCACCCCCAGCAGCCCTTCAGGGGAGCCAGGCAGCTGAATCTACATGAGCCAGCAACCCCCCAACTCAGGTGCTCCCAGGTCAAAGTTGGGGGTGTTTAAGGGGATGGGGGTGTGTGTGTAAGAGGTAGGGGTGGGCTTAGAGATGTCACCTCTGGGGACCCAGCAGCACCTCTGTTTTTTCCCAAAAGACAGTTTGGTTTTTCTAGACCTGTAGCTGGATAGGGTTGGATTATTCTCACTTTAGACTTTGGTTTTCCGGGGGAGAGGGTAAGACTTGAACACAGCATTGGCTGGTATTTGGGTGGGGTTGGGGTGGCGGGGTGAAGGGCACTGAATTGGGAGTTTTGCCTGATCTTGTTTCCTCTGCTGTGAAATTGGGTAATGATAACACTGTTGAGTATGGTTATTGTGGGGATTAAATGAGATGATCTGGGTAAAAACTGTAGTTCGACAGTGGGCTTATAAGTGCTCAGTTAAAAAAAAAAAAAGCAATGGAATGCCATGGAAAATATAGATGCTTCCCTGGTGGCTCAGTGGTAAAGAAGCCGCCTGCTGATGCAGGAAGGGGAGGGGTGGGGTGTTGATCCCTGGGTCAGGAAGATCCTCTGGAGAAGGAAGTGGCAACCCACTCCAGTGTTCTTGCCTGGAGAATCCCAGGGACAGAGCCTGGGAGCTACAGTCCTTGTGTTCGCAGAAGAGTGGGACACAAATTAGTGACTAAACAACAGCAAGATGGAGGGAGGGGCTGAGCTGGGCTAAAGTCTCTCCGTTCCTTGCTGGGACTGTGGGTTTACATGAGGACGGGTGCAGAGAGTCAGCCAGAGGGAGGGCCCTTGGGAAGACCTTGATTGGAAGCATGTGGGGCTGCCCAAGACAGAGGCCAGGTGGCCTCCTTACAGACCATAAGACCCTCTTAAAGACTGGAAACCAGTTAAAGAGCTTGACTTCATAATAGCCAAAAGGTGGAAACAGCCCAATGTCCACCAGTAGCAGACCAGATAAACTCCATGTGCCATGTCCATAGGATGGAATATCATGCAGCCATAAAAAGGGATGGAGTACCAGCATGGGCTCGACCCATTGAACATACTAGAAGAAAGTATGAATGCTGGTACCTCAAATACTAGCATTTAAATGCTGGAAGCTTGAAAACACTATCCTGAGTGAAGGAAACCAGACTAAGAAGGCCACAGAGTCTATGATTCTGTTTATACGAAATGCCCAGAATAAGCAAATTCAGGGATAGAAAGTAGATTTGTGGTTGCCATGGAGTGGGAGGAGGGAGAGATGGGGAGTGACTGTTTGATGGGTGCAGGCATTCCTTTTAGGGTGATGGAAGATTCTGGAACTAGAGAGTGGTGATGAGTAACACTGTGAATGTACTTAATGCCACTGAATTCTACATTTAAAAACGGTAAATTGTATGTGTGCTTTACCACCATGTGAAAAAAAAAAAATTGTGCCAGGTCTTAGTTGCGACATGCAAGGTCTTTGCTCTTTAGTCACGGCTATATGAACTCTTAATGGCAACATGTGGGATCTAGTTCCCTGACCAGGGATCGAACCTGAGCCTTCTGCATTTGGAGCATGGAGTCTTAGTCACTGGACTCCCAGGGAAGTTCTTACCACAGTTTTTTTTTTTTTTTTTTTTAAGTTGAATTTTTGAGGTCAGAGTGCAAGGGTGCAGTGATCTGGTTTGTTTGGGGTGGGCTGACTGGAGAGCGGGAGCCCTGGGGACGGGGCGCTGGGGCTCAGGCAGCAGTGGGCGACAAGCTTGCCTTCCCAACCTTTTGTTCACTGGGAGACTTCTGAGTTTGGGGGGCTTCTTCGTACCTCCCCACTTCGTCCCCAAGCAGAAATAGCTCAACCAACATGGGGAAATGGTGGACGTCCTCTGTGACCTTCTGGATGTACACCAGTGGCTGTGTGGCTTAGTGTTATGTTGAAAAGATCTGCCTGCACAGCCCGCGTCCTCTTCTCCTTTTAGGGTTGTCTTAGGAGGATGTGGTTCTCTGGGTCCCAGTAAGGGAGCCATTGTTACTCCTGGTATAGGAGAAAGGGACCTGTGAGTTCGTGGGGGCGGGAGTGGGGAGCTGGGATCCCCGACCACAATCACCTGTAAGCAGCTCTGGCTACTTGTAAGGACAAGGTCTGTTAATTGATTGCTAATTGGATTTCAGGAGATGGGGTGAAACAGGATGTAGGGCTGTCCTGGATCAGCCATTTGAGTAAATGGCCATCAGATAAGTATTGCCCCTTGAAGAGTTTGGTCCAGACTCAGGAGTGAAGATAAAGCAGTTCTGGCTAAGTGAAGGAGAAGGAGATGACATTTATAGAATGCCTGCTCCGTGCTCGGCAGTCTTCCCAAATCTTAGCCATTTAATCACCTCATTTACCTAGGTGAAGTAGGTACTGCTATTACCCCATTTTATGTAGGAGAAACTGAGGCTCGGAGAGGTCAGCGAGCTGAGATTCCAACCTCAAGGTCTGTGAGTGGTGTTATTTATTTATGGCTGTGCTGGGTCTTCATTGCTGCCTCGGGCTTCCTCTAGTTGCAGTGAGTGGAGCTACTTGTCATGGGGCCTGGGCTTCTCTTTGTGGTGTCTTCTCTTCTTGTGGAGTGTGGGCTCTAGGGTGTGTGGGCTTCAGTGGTTGCATCTCGTGGGCTCTGGAATGAGGGCTCAGTGGCTGTGGCTCCTGGGCTTAGTTGCCCTGTGGCGCGTGGGGTCCTCCTGGACCAAGGATTGAACCGGTGTTCCCTGCTTCGGCAGGTGGGTTCTTAACCGCTGGACCACCAGGGAAGTCCCTGTGAGTGGCATTAACCTCCCTGTCATTTGACCTCTCGGTAGCCATGCTAGTTGGTCAGTGTAGGGTAATTAAAAAAAATTTTTTTAAATATATAAACACGTATATATTAATATATATATATATGAACACATGTAGTCACACACACACGACCTTGTGGTAACATCCTACCAAGAGAGAAGACAAACTTGTGTCCATAGGGGACCTAAAATCAAGGTAGAGATGGAGGTGCAGCCAGTTAAAAGCCACTGTCTCCCACAGGTGCCCGTTAAAGTGCCCCTTGGGAGTGTGGTTTGTCGGTGTGGGGCGCTGGAGTGGCTGGTGTGCCTGAGGCCACAGGATCTGGGCTTGGGAGAACCACTTAGCAGTGACCTGTCCCTTTGGTCACAAGGCAGCTGAGCGAGACCAGCATGTGGATCAGCTTATAGGTTGGGGGTTGGGGTGGGCAGGGCCTCGGTGACTTCCTCACAGCCTTATGTCCTAAAAAGTGTCTGCAGAGAGTCAGCTGAAAATTGTTAAAACTGCTAAGACTAACCCAGGGAAGCCATTAGAGAATTAACATGCAAAGGTCAGTAACTTTTCTTATATCAGCAATACCTAGTTACAAACTGTGTCAGAGCCAGTGAAAAGCATATAATGGCCTGTAGAAACTGTTTACTGAATATACCTTTTTTTTTATGGTAATGGAAACAATCTCCCAATTAGAATAGCAACAAAAATATCAAATACACAGAAATAAAAGTAGCAATAAAAGTACAGAGTATATATTAAAAAAATAGGGTAAAACTGGAAATTTGCCGGTGGTCCAGTGGTTAGGACTCTGCATTTACACTGCCAAGGACCTGGGTTCAATCCCTCCTCAGGGAACTAAGATCCCACACGCAGTGCAGTGTGACCAAAAATAAAAATTGAACTTAAAAATTAAATTTTTTTAAAAAGAAATAAAAAAGATTATTTCCCAAGGGACACTAAAGAAAAAATTGGAAGATCGTACCATGTTCTGGGAGGGCAAGACTCAATACTGTGAAATGTCAGTTCTCCCTGAAATCTATAAGTTTAGCATCATTGTAGCCAAAATTCCAACTGGATAGAATGTGATTCTTAAGTTCAGGGAGGAAAATAAATGAGTGAGAAGAGCCATGAGTGTTTTTTAAAAGAGAAGAGTGATGACAGGTGACTCGTCCTACCAGGTTTTTTAAATACTGTAAACAGGATATTGACTGTAGTGTCATCCTGGCATAGGAACAGAAATCACAAAACCGAGTAGCAACTCCAGAAACAGAAACAGACTTGAATATGAACATAAGGACTTGTATACGGTCAAGCTGTGATTATAAATCAGTGAGGAAAAGGGTGAATCGGTCAGTAAATGGTGCTGGGAAAACTGGCTGTTTATTTTTAAATAAGAATAAAATTAAATTTCTGCTTCATGCTGTGAACCCACATAAATTCCAGTGGATGAAATTTATTTTTAAAATCTTAAAAATTCTAGGATAAAGCATTGCTAGTATCATGTAATCTTTGACTAAAGAAGGCTTTCTTGATATACAAAAGTCAGAAATGATAAAGGGAAAGATTTTAAGTAGATAAAAATAGAAAACCTCTGTACCTCAGAAATCTCTAACCAACATAAGGCAAACGAAAAGCTGAGAAACATCCATTTTTAATGTGAATGACAAAAGACTAATATCCTCAATAAATAGCTTTTACAATTCACCAAAAAAGAGATCCTAATACAAAATTGAGCTGAGAAAATGAACTAGAAATTCAGAGAATTTATTCAAATGGCAATAAGTATCTGAAGTAATCAGTTCAGTTCAATTAATCAATCGTGTCTGATTCTTTGTGACCCCGTGGACTGCAACATGCCAGGCCTCCCTGTCCATCACCAACTCCTAGAGTTTGCTCAGACTCATGTCCATAGAGTCAATGATGCTATCCAACCATCTCATCCTCTGTTGTCCCCTTCTCTTCCTGCCTTCAGTCTTTCCCAGTACAAGGGTCTCTTCCAAGGAGTCGGTTCTTCACATCAGGTGGCCAAAGTATTGGAGCTTCAGCATCAGTCCTTCCAATGAATATGAAATCAGGATTGATTTCCTTTAGGATGGACTGGTTGGATCTCCTTGCAGTCCAAGGGACTCTCAAGAGTCTTCTCCAACACCAAAATTCAAAAGTATCAATTCCTCAATGCTCAGCTTTCTTTATAGTCCAGCTCTCACATCCATATATGACTACTGGAAAAACCATAGCTTTGACTAGACGGACCTTTGTTGGCAAAGTAATGTTTCTGCTTTTTAGTATGCTGTCTAGGTTGGTTATAGTTTTTCTTCCAAGGAGCAAGAGTCTTTTAATTTCATGGCTGCAGTCACCATCTGCAGTGATTTTGGAGCCCAAGGAAATAAAGTCTGTCACTGTTTCCCCATCTGTTTGCCATGAAATCATGGGACTGGATGCCATGATCTTCATTTTTTGAATGTTGAGTTTTAAGCTGGCTTTTTCACTCTCCTCTTTCACTTTCATCAACAGACTCTTCAGTCCCTCTTTGCTTTCTGCCATAAGGGTGGTGTCATCTGCATATCTGAGGTTACTGATATTTCTCCCGGCAATCTTGATTCCAGCTTGTGCTTCATTCAGCCCAGCATTTCACATGATGCGTATAAGTTAAATAAGCAGGGTGACAATATACAGCTTTGACGTACTTCTTTCCCAATTTGGAACCAGTCCGTTGTTCCATGTCCAGTTCTAGCTGTTGCTTCTTGACCTGCGTACAAATTTCTTAGGAGGCAGGAAAGGTGGTCTTGTATTCCCATCTCTTTAAAAATTTTTTCCACAGTTTGTTGTATTTGAAGTATTACACTTTAGTCAATAAACATTTTTATTTAATAAGTATTTGCTTAATAAAGAAATAATATTAGCAAGAATACATTTTAGGGACTTTCCTGGTGGTCCAGTGTCTTAAGACTTCAAGCTCCCAATGCAGGGGGCCTGGCTTAGATCCCCGGTCAAGAAACTAGATCCCACATGCTGCAACTGAGACCTGGCACAGCCAAACAAATAAATACTGAAAAAAGAATACCATTTAAAAAACCTTATTAAATTGACATTAGTAAACAAAAAGTAATTCCTAGTGTTAAAGGAGTTAGGGAAACAGGCACTCACCTGCTCTGGTGATGGGAAGGTAACTTGGTACCACTTTTATGAAGGGCGATTTAGCATCATGTATCAAAATGTATTTTTGACTTCATCCTTTCCCTCATAGGAGTTTAGCCTAAGGAAGTAGTGATGTATGGCAAGACTTAGCTACAAGGACCAAATGTCTTTCACTAGTGTTTTAGTGACTCCGTTATGAAATATCCATATAATTATGTTGTAGGAGAATATTTGAATATGAAATGAAAAGATACAGTATACCCGCTAAAGCAGATTACACATATAATTACATGCGGAGGATCAACTTTGGTTGGTGAAAAGACTTGCTTACACAGCATTTCGGAGAAATTATTTCGTTTGTGCTCATATATTCACATAGTTCCCAGCCTGGGACTGTTTTGCCCCCAGGGGATGTTTGGACATTACTGGAGACATTTTTGGTTGTCAGTAGGAGGAGAGTGCTAGTGGCATCTAGTAGGTTGGGGCCAGGGATGCTGCTGAACATCCTGTATCACACAGGACAGCCCCCTCGGCGATGGATTATCCAGCCCTGAATGGTAATAGGAGTGCCGAGGTTGAGAAGGCAGGTGTATTTTTGCAAGATAGCACCCACGTGCTCTCTCCAGAAGTACTGAGGCAGGATGCTGCTGGTGATTTCTCAGTTACTCGTCGAATTGAAACAGATGCAGCTGAGGGTTTAGAAGGGGACTTCCTAGGTGGCTCAGTGGTAAAGAATCTGCCTGCCAATGCAGGAAACTCAGATTTGATCCTGGGGTCGAAAAGACCCCTGGAGTAGGAAATGGCAACCCACTCCTGTGTTCTTCCCTGGAAAATCCTGTGGACAGAGGAGGCTGGGGGGCTTCAGTCCATGGGGTTGCAGAGTCGAACATGACTGAGCACGCACGCACATGCATGAAGGTTTAGAAAGTGAAGTTTTTCTCTCTCTTTTTTTTTTAATAATATTTATTTATTTGGGCGCATTGGGTCTTAGTTGTGGCATGCAGGCTTCGTTGCCCCAGGACATGTGGAGTCTTACTTCTGTGACCAGGGATCGAATGCAGTCCCTTCCATTGTAAGATGGATCCTCAACCATTACTGGACCACCTAGGGAGTCTCTAAACTGAAATTTTCGGAAATCAGCTAGCTGTGATTTCAGAAATCATAGGTAATGCTATGCTCACATAGGCAAGTGTTTGTCTGATCCTTTTTCCATGGTGAATTTTAGCCCAACCAAATATGAAATTTATCCAAAGTTCTGAGCTTTACTATGTATTACTGTATTTTGAATTAATGTGATTTAACTGATTTAAAATTTTTATGATGAAAAATCTTGGAGCAGTGGCCAGAACAGAGTTAGACTTCCGTGTTCCCATCACATTGATTTAACACTTAACATCATGCCCCATTTGCTTCAATGATTTTTTTTTTTTGCCAAAAGATTTTCCGAGAAAAGCTTAGACATTATGACATTTCACCCCTAAATATTTCAGAACCCCTCCTTCTGAAAAAGAACATTTCTTACATCTTCTCAGTAGTTTTATTACACCTAACAAAAGGAACAATAATTCTTTAATATCATCAGATGCCCAGTCCACCTTCCAGCTTTCTTCGTTCTCCCCCAAATGTCTTTTGCAGCTGGTCTACTCAGTGGTTTAATGATTACAACATAATGCAATCATGTGCTACACGAAGCATTATATTTAGAAGTGCATTAGCGTTCTGTTTTTGAGGGTAGAATGTGTGTGAAGTGCCGTGTCAAATGAAAAGTGCTACCTGCGTGTTACCTGTCGTCATTGTTAACTTCATGATCTTAAGGGGCATGGCCACATCTGGCCATAGGGTCGTGGGCTTTGGGGACAGGGGTGGGGTGATAGCTCTGAGCTTCCTTCAGGGGAGTGTCCCTAAGGAATGGGCACCTCCACAGCCGAAGGGACAAGGGAGCCAGCCACCATCATAAATCCTTGTCACTACCCTCTGTGATGGGAGCTGAGGGTGCTGGAGCTAAAAGCCATTCAGCAGTGGCTTCAGGTGCCAAGCGGGGCTGGAGAATTCTCGGGTGTGGGGCTGTCCCCTGCATTTTCCATTTGGTTCAGCATCTCTAAATGGTTGTGACCATCCAATATCCTCTGGTGACAAAACAGCTTCTGGTTAAAAACTGCCGGGTTCTGGTTAAGCCCAGATTTCCGGACATCAGTGGTGTTCCCTAAAACACTCTGGGAAAGGAACCAGAGGCTGAGCCAGGGGACTCAGTGGTTCCCAAGGCCCCTTTCTCTCGAGCAGCACCCGCCCATTCCTCTTGCCCTGGCTGGAGACCGGACCGATCTGTATGTGTTAGGTTGGACCGAATGGAATTGCCATTTTCTTTGAGCATTTGTGGCCCACAGAAGTGGCGATTCACACGACTCAACTGACTGCTTCTGTCCTTTTGGCCAGCAGACCCAGGCAGCCTGCTGGACAGACTTTCTCTCTCTGTCTGTCAGTCTGTCTCTGAGACTTTTCTCTGCCTTTGTCTCTGCCTCTCTTCTCTGCCACCTTCCTTATTCCTTCGCTTTCCCTCCATCTCCTCCCCCTCCCTTTCCCCCCTTTTTAGGGCCTGCACAAAGGGCCGAGGGCAGAGGTCAGGCTGGGGTGAGCAGGACGGGGAGATTGCGCCGCCCCCATCCCACCACCGGGGGCCTCAGTCACCCTGGGGAGCACAAAGGAAGCCCCTTGGCCTGGGAGGTTTCAGGACCCTCATTGTTCCTCTTTGGCCAGGCCTTTGCAGGTGGAGCTGCCACCAGCCTTGGAGGAAGATAAAGGGATGAGCCCCCAGAGGCCAGGGGAGCACGTGGGGGCGGAATATTCAGCCCTTCTGAGGGCTCTTCCCACTGGGGACTCAAGGGGGGGGTGGCTGGTGGGGATGGGACAAGTGACAGGTGTCAGTGAGAGAGAGGCTTGGAATCCCCGGGGCCCGCCCCTGTGTCACGCGGATGTCACAGGGTCCTTGTTGCTGAGGCTGGGGGGTTGGGGGCGTGCAGGCTGCAGAGCTGGCTGAGGTGGGGCGGAGGCTGAGACACCCCCACCCCCATCCCGAGGGGCGGCCCCTGCCCAGAGCTGTGCCTGGAACCTCCCTTGGGATTCCTGTAGCGGCCGGGGGCTGGGCGCTGGTGTCAGGCATCACAGTCAGTCCCCTCTCTGCTTGCTCTTGGGTTTGTCCCCTGTGAAACCTCTCTTGCTACTGAA
Organism: Bos taurus; assembly: GCF_002263795.3. Lineage (NCBI taxonomy): Eukaryota > Metazoa > Chordata > Mammalia > Artiodactyla > Bovidae > Bos > Bos taurus. The sequence goes on from NC_037346.1 coordinate 28,612,580, forward strand.
GTTAGTAAAGCCCCCCACCCCACCAACCCCAGAAGTGGTCCCTGATTTCTTAAATACCCTGCCAGGTTTAAATCTACTCCAGACTTGGACTTTGCTGGTGGTCCAGTGGTTAAGAATCTGCCTGCCAATGCAGGGGACAGGGGTTCGATCCCTGGTCCAGGAATATTCCAGATGCCACAGGGCAACTAAGTCCCTATGCCACAACTACTGAAGCCTGCGAAGCCTGTGCAGCCCCATGAGGAGTAGCCCCATTCACTGCAACTAGAGAAAAGCCTGCACAGTCAAGAAGAAAAAAGCTACTCCAGACCTAAAGCAATAATAATAATAGTAGTGTATTAGTTCAGTTGGGCTGCCCTAACAAAACACCATAGACTGGGTGTCTTAAACAACAGAAGTTTAATTTTCTCAAAGTTCCAGAGGCCGGAAGTTCATGTTCAGGGTGCCGACATGGTCCAGTTTTGGCAAAGAGCCTCTTCCTGGCTTACAGACTGCCGACTGCTTGCTGTGTGCTCTCCTGGCGGGGAGGGAGCTTTCTGATGTCTCTTCTTCTAAGGGCCCTAATTCCACCCTCATGGGCCTCACCCTCATGACCTCATCAAACCCTAATTACTCTCCAAAGGCCCCACCTCCAAATACCATCACTTTGGGGGTTTGGGCTTCAACACGGGAATTAGGGTTGGACACAGTTCAGTCCATGGCAAGCAGTGATGACAGCATTCTTAAATGCCATCATTTACTTTAAAACAGAGGTTTTGAGTATTCCATGACCCTCCCCCACACCAGTGACTCAATGAACGTGTCCTGCAGACCACTTGATAGCTCTGGGATCTGTCTTGCCATTGAAATGAAGCTGTGGGCTGATGGTCTGTTCAGCCCCCTCCCAGCCCCCTCCCACTCAGTATTTCCGCGTCCTGGCTGGTTGGCAGACAGTGATTCTGGGGCCTTTTGGTCACAAGTGGTTGCCTTTGAGGCTCTTTCAAGATTGCGTTGAGGGGATCCTGGGGGATTTGGACCAGGAAGTGTGCCCAGACCTAGGGGAAGGAAGGTGAAAAGGAGAATGGACGGGACATCGTCTGCCCATTATCGAGCATCCTCCCTGGCTGTGGACGTAGAGCTTCAGTACTGGAAGGACCAGTATGGTCTTGAGGTGGGAGAGGCTACCAGCTGCCCCTACCATCTGATATGCATGAGGGACTGTCCCCACTACCCCCCACCCCCACCCCGCCACCTCCTGTCAAGCAGGACTCTCTGCTGCTTGTCCCACTGTTTCTAAACTATGGACAGGGCTTATGAAACCGGTCCCACTCTACCCCAAGACGTACCCGCACAGATCAGGGGCCTTCAGAGCTTTAGTTCAGTTAGGCCATGGACCTGAATCTGAGGAGACTCCGGGGACCCTGCCCTCTTCCAGTTCCTTCCAAAGGAGAGGTCAGCTGCTTCCCAGGGGAGGTGGTGGCCTGTGTGACTTGCATTGTTTTGTGGGTTCTGCTCAAGAGTAAATTGTGTTGTAGGATCAAGGAAAGGAGAGAGCTATTCTGTTTGCAGAGGTTAGAAATGAATCAGGGTCTGAAACAAATTTATTTTTTACAAAGACGTGTCTGAGAATTGGTGGTGTGCCAGAGCTGGCACACACCTGCTCATGAGAGCCGACTGCTGGCATCTCTTCCAACTCTGCATTCAGGGCACGGTGCTGGCAGTTTGAAATTGGCTGTGGTGGGAATATTTACACCTTGGAAATTGGCACAAGCTGTGAATCAAGGCTTTTTCTTCCCAGGGAGCTGGTGGTTACACATTTCTCAGCATTTCTCCCCAGAAACCTCCCAAGACTAGAATTTTGCCCCCTGATAGCAGTATGAAATCTGGACTTAGTGCATCCAATCTGGCTTCCCCATTTGACAAGTGGGAAAGCTGAGCCCTAGAGGACAGTGACGGCTGAGGTTACACAGTGGATTGATGGCAGAACCCAGGTGAGGACCCAGGTCTCCCATCTCCCCACATACCGTACTGTCTCAAGCCAGCACCCTTTCAAATTGTGGAGAGAGATCAGCATGTGGACTTGGAAGATTCCTCTTGCTGAAGAGAGATGAGAAATTCTTAAGGGTTTGGGGCAGCAGATTTAGTGGAAGCTGCTTTAAAATTTCCTTCGAGCCAGGACAGGTTAGATTTTCACTCACTGCCATCTTATCCCCCTCCCCCAGCAGGGGGACATGGCCCTAGCTTCCTGGCCAAGCCTTCCTTCTGTCCCATGAGGTCACCTCCTTCAGTCCCAGGGTTGAGAAGTCATAGTTTAGCATCTGAAACCTCCCTGCAGGCGAGGACATCTTCACCAGACAGAGAGAGTGCTGAGAAAGTGGCCATCCTTTTAGGGCTGATAATCCAGGATTGTCCTGGCTCTGCACTTCATTCCTGTCCTTCCTCCTCTTTGGTGGTGAATGTACTGCTGTGGACGGGGATAAGGCACAGCACCAGCTGCTCTTTCGGGCTGTCAAGGGCCCCACGACAGGGGTTCTTGTGCTGGCGATTTATTGAGGTGATGTTCTCAGGAGAAACCAGTAACAGAGTGAGGGGAGCGGGACAGGGTGGAGGAAGAAGCTAGGAAAACTGGCCTAGCTCAGGTTCAGGAGAAGACTGGCCTCAGCCTGTCTCCATGGGTGCTCTGGACAGTGAGTCACCCCAGAGAACCCAAAGAAGTTGTCCTGCATACAAGCAAAAGGGCTGGGTAGTTATGTTGTTCGGTCACTAAGTCATGTCTGACTCTCTGCAGCCCCATGGACTGCAGCATGCCAGGCTTCTCTGTCCTTCACCATCTCCCAGAGTTTGCTCAAATTCATGTCCATTGAATTGGCGATGCTGTCTAACCATCTTATCCTCTGCCGCCCGCTTCTCCTTTTGCCTTCAATCTTTCCCAGCATCAGTGCCTTTTCCAATGAGTCAGCTCTTTGCATCAGGTGGCGAAAGTATTGGAGCTTCAGCTTCAGTCCTTCCAATGAATATTCAGCGTTGATTTCCTTTAGGATTGACTAGTTTGTTATACCTACCCACAATGCTGGCTGTTGGCTGTAGACTTCTTCCTGGGATGGGGTATATGGATATTGCCAAGCAGAGCAGTTTCCATCAGCCAAGGGCAAACCTTCAGAGAAAGTGCAAGTGTGAGCTTGTGGCCACCAGCTCCTGCAGCAGCTGGAGGTGGGTGCACTGGCCCAGGAAAAGGGATCTTATCAGTGGATTTCTGTTTTGTTAACTCTCCAACAGCTCTACTGTGGAAAGGCCTGGTGGTTATTCTCTGGGGCCTGTGCCCTCCCTCTTGACCCCTGACCAGTCACTCAGTACAGACAGTCTTGCAATCTCCCTCAAATCTCTCCCCTCTGCCACACACACACTGCTGCTACCATCCTGATTCAGGATTCTGTTTACTTCCCACCAACGGTGTGTTGGTCAGAGTGGGCTCTGTGCTGTAACAAGTGTCCCCAACAGTCCATCACAGGTGTTCCTGGCTGGGCGGCTCCCTTCTAAGCAGTGAATCCGAGGTCCAGGCTCCTTCTGTCATGTGGCTCTGCCATCCCCTGAAGCCTCAGGGTCATTGATTTGGAAAAGAGAGTACTATGGGATCACTTTCCAGGCCAGGCCCGAAAACATCTGCATCACTTCCATCTGAGTCCCAGAGCTGGACTCAGTCACAGGACCACACCTAACTGCAAGGGATGCTGGGTAATGTAGTCTCTAAGCCCAGGAGGCAACTAAAAAGGTGTTTGGAAACTATATACAGTCTTCCCTGTAGACTTTTTTGTTCACTCTGCTGACTTTGGGGCGTCTGTGGCCACCTATTTTCAGGGTGCCACTGTTACTGGCATGAGAAAGCAATGGTGAGCTTTGAGGGCCTTTTCTCTGTGTAGGAAGCAGGTTAGCCCAGTCTGGGCCAAGGGGTGGACATCCAGCCTGCCCAGCTGCCCAGATTGGGGTGTAGCCCACCCAGGGAACTCAGCAGAGGTGTGACCGCATTGGCACTGGCCTAACTAGCTGGGCTCAACTGCCAGCCAGCCAACCAGTGTGGTGAATACTGCAGGGCCACCAGCTTTGCTCTCTTTCCTGACCTTCCCAGGGAGCCTGGCTTCGCCTCCCTCCCCTGTGCCACTGAATCGCCCTTTAGCGCCTATGGACGGCAGCTCCAGGCTGTGTCCATCGCTGGCTCTCACTGGAGAAGCGTGTCCACGGCCAACTGGATCCCCGTTGGGACAGCTTTGTTTCCCTGGCTGAACACAAAATCCCCTGTTCACTCACAGAGCCGACAAGGAGACCCCGTGGGGCTGGCCCTGTGGGAGCAGACAGCAGTGAATGCAGGGCCCCGATGGCTTCAGCTTGTTAAAGGCCAATACACAGGCTGGCCCTGCCCTCTGCGCGGCAGACAGAAAGGAGGGCACGGAGCTGTTACAGGGGATTAGCGGCCGCAGACGGACGGAGGCAGGTGCAGCCTTTTCTGCAGTTCGGAAGGGTTTATGAAATACTGATCCCGCGCTCTATAAATCCTTCCCTTGGCCTCATCTGGGCAATAGCCTGAAAAATGGGGATTTCTTGTCAAGCCAGGCTTGGGAGTGGTTTTGAGTGTCCCACCGCCAACTCTCAGCACTCCTTGGGAATGCCAAGCCAAGGATTTGTGCACTTGTCTGTTGATTCATTTTCTTTTCATTCATTTATCAGAAGCACATTTATTGAGGGCCTGTATTAGGGGCTGGGGTTCCAGAGATGATGGAACATGGAGTCTCGAATTCAGGGGACTGTGGTTTATGTGAGAAAGATGCACAGATAGATGACTCTAAGTCAGAATGTTAGAGCAGAACCAAGGATTTACATGGCGGCAGATACCCCCATGGCTGTCTCTGGGCCTCCCAGTGTCAGGCTCTGTTGAGAGCCTGCTGGCTCTGTTCTGCACTCATTCAAAGACTCAAGTCCCAGGTGGCTCGTCAACCCTCGGTTGGGCTGCTGTTTCCCCATGGCACTGATGGCACATAAGGAGAACCCATGGCAGAGTGAGAAGTTTGGGGTCTTCAAGCAAAACTTTTGGAAAGTCTGTCTCATGTGGCAGAATTTGCATCTTGGAAAAAGACCAGGTTGTGGTTCTGATGTGGCTCTGATGTGGATTTGGCTTCCATGTCTTTCCCTCCTAGAGGTGGGGACCCTGCCGCCGTCTGCCGCAATCAGACTTCCCTCATCCAACAGGCAAGCGCATCGTCAAGCAAGTAGGAATCTCTTACCTGAGCTCTCTGCCGGGCTTCACAGTGCCCACCTCCTGCAGGTGTTGGATCTTTGACAAAAGATGTTGGAACCTGTTCTGCGGCTCAGGGCTTCAGTGCGAGTGTTGTAGTGGGGAGGGGAGGGAAGAGGGTGGTTGGGACCTCAGGGCTTTCGTGAAGCCTGACTTCAGAGGGTGGAGGCATATGAGGTCAGGAGGGTCTCAGTTAGCTTGTCCCAGGACCCAGATAGGTATTTCCTGGCTTGTAATGGGAGCTGGTGCTTGGGGGTGTAGGAACAGAACTAAGGGGTACCTCCGACACATGTGGCCTCACCTGTGGGTGAAAGCTGGTTAGTCTCTTGGCTACCAGAATCGCACTGGATGCTTCTCCCAGCGTGAACTTCCCAGCAGTGGGTCAGGACAGCTCTGGGGGGTCTGTGGGGTCCACAGCAATGCTTGGACCTCTGAGACACACCATCCTCTGGTTCCAGTACCCTCTGGTCTCTGGGTGGGAGTTGGGCAGCAGAGGCTCAGAAGGTGCCCTGGACAACAGGGACACAGATGTGGAGCTCTTGACTGGGAATTCCGTGTCTGGGGGACTCCTGGGGCAGAAGAGATGGGTAAGAAACAGAAGCCTACTATAGAAGATGACTTTAGCTGTCTTATTAAACCTGGATGTGTCCAGGTGGGGAGGGCAGGGCAGGGGTGAAGTCCACTGGCCTGTTGGTGACCATCACCCTCTAGGCTCTGCAGTGGCTCTTGTGGAGGACAGCCATGCCTCTGCCTGGAATGTGAAGATTCTAGCACCTTCCATGGGAGGCATGGGGTCTGTGCTGGTGACCCAAAGTATAACCAGAATCCTTTCCTTCCCCAAAGCAAATGTGGTCTCTTCATTTTCCACTTGAGAGGGTAGCAGAGTCTGGTCTTGACAAGGGAGGGTTTCAGTATCTGTCATGGTTCTTGCATTTTTGTGGAATGAGCGACCCCCATAAATACGGTTTTCAGATGCCATAATTCGTTGAAATGCCATGTAACTTTTTTAAAAAACCATTTTGCATGGAAATCTTTCCCAAGTATATTGCCAGCTTTCCTGCCATATTCAGCAATGCACATTGAACATGATTTAATGTCTCAGGATGATACAACCATTGCAAAAAAGGGATTATACTGTAAAGAAGCTTTTTCAGCCGTTGAGGAGTGTTGGCCTCTATTCAAAATGGCCCTTAGGTATTTTACATCTGCTATTCATAGTTTCACAGTTTTCTCTTTCTTGCTCTCTCCTAGCCAGTCCTTCCTCCTGCCAGTGGGTGAATCTTCAGAAAGTTCTCCCTACCCTTTAAATAGGTAGATCCCAGGGTCCTGTGTTCTGGGAATGGCGGTTGTTGTTCAGTCGCTCAGTTGCATCCAACTCTTTGCGACCCAACTGCATGGAGTGCAGCACACCAGGCTTCCCCGTCCTTCACCATCTCCGGGAGTTTGCTTAAACTCATGTCCATTGAATTGGTGATGCCATCCAACCATCTCGTCTGATAATGACATTTATTATCAGTGTTTGTGAATTAAGGATGGTTAAGCTCTAAATGAAGATCTAGAGGGATTTCCTTTGTGGTAGTAATTTCAGTTCAGTTGCTCAGTTGTGTCCGACTCTTTGTGACCCCGTGGACTGCAGCATGTCAGGCTTCTCTGTCCATCTCCAACTCCTGGAGCTTGCTCAAACTCATGTCCATCAAGTTGGTGATGCCATCGAACCGTCTCATCCTCTGTCATCCCCTAGTAATTTGTAATTTGGCTGTAATTTGTAATTTGGCTGCTTCCAAACTCTTCCTTCTGTTTTCTCACCTGTATCCCAAGGAACTGAGAGAAACGGACAGGTGGCCTCCAGGCAGGTAGGGTTTCACAGTCTGGAAGCGTTTCCACACCCAATGTAGATAGAGACAGGATTAGCCTCTTCGGTTCTCACATCAGACAGCTGAGGGACAGAGAGGTTAAGAAAGACCAGCATGATGAGGGTCCAGGAAGTCATGTTCTTGGAGTTTGAAGAAACCGAGAAGCTTGGGAGGGCAGGGTGCTTTCCCCAAAGTCTTGAGGGCTGAACTGTTGGTTAAACAGGTGATGGGTAGGCTTGTGCCGGGCTGTTCCAGCAGGTGGAACGAAGGATGTGGGGCGGGGTAGGGGGGCAGTTACAGAATAGGTGAGGCTCAGGTGATGAACATCCTGCACAACCCTAGGGTCAGAAGTGGGGCCAATGGTGCAAGGGTGAACTGCCTTTTAAGATCCCACTTTCAGCTCCCGTAAGGTGGATTCCGTGGCCTGTCTCCAGTCTATCAGTTGGTGACAAGTGGCAGAATAAACCAGGAATGGCAGGAGTGCTCAGTTGCTCAGTCGTGTCTGACTCTTTGCTACCCCCTGGACTCTAGCCCACCAGGCTTCTCTATCCATGAGGTTCTCCAGGCCAGAATACTGGAGAGGGTTGCCATTTCCTTCTCTAAGGGATCTTCCCAACTCAGGGGTCAAACCTGCGTCTCTTGAATTGGCAGGCAGGTTCTTTACCACTAACGCCACCTGGTAGGAGTGTGACAGCTTTCTCACTGAGCAGCAAGAGCACCTGATTGAGTTCTGGGCCTCTGGGTTCTGAGGTTGATTAGTAATGTCTGCCATGAGCTTGGACATGGAAATTAAGCATGCATGCTGTCTGATTGCTTTTTTTGCTTTCACGCTTGCTCCCAATCACTGTCTTCTTGGGCAGCCGTTGTGTTTATTCTAGAGATAAGTTGCTCCTCATCAAGCCTTTTCAAACTAGGACTCCAGAGTGTCCTGCCTGCTTTCTCTGCCAAGGCTTTCATTCGCTTCTAAGGGCCAGAAGCTCATCTCCTATTTTGATGGGGAACTACATCAGAAGCAGTTGCAGGAAAAGCAATCTACTCTCTGGGTGCAGCAGCTTCTTGACTTGGTCTGCCTGCTCCTGCCTTCCTCTGGCAACCTGTGATCACAGCCCCAGGTTGTGTTTCCTAAGGGCATGGCTGGTGGGAGGAAGGACTGGGCATGGTGATGGATGCTGGCTCTATGGGAAGGGCTGTGATGGGATGTCTGAGGGTGGGGGGTCTGGGCAGAGGGATTCTGCCTGAGGACAGGAAGCCGAGAGTGTGGTCCCTTGAGGAGGGGTGGCCCCTGCATCAGAGGTAGGGGAGGTTAAGGGTCAGTGCTCAGTCATCAGGTTGCCCAAGGCTTTGTGGACAAAGACCCCTCTGGGTGGCCCTAACCTGGAGTGAGGGGCAGTTGGTGACAGGGAAAGTGTCCCCAGTGGACGTGACCTGGGATGCAGAACACTGTGGGCCTGTGTTCTCCTGTGTAGTGGAAATGGTGGTCCTAATACCACCTGCCTGGCTTCTTACTGGTCATTGTACAGCTCAAATGGGGTCATGGGTGGAAAGTGCTCTGGCGGGTACTGTCCAGGTATAGCACCCACTCAGCTGTTCAGCTGAGCTCCCGTGGGGCTTGAGTATCGGACACAGCCGCCCTCTGAGGCTGAGGTGGGGTCTGCAGGCAGGAGAGAGGGGACCCCAGGCCTGCGGGGCTGGTGGCAGCACAGGACTGGGGACCACCTCTGGGATAGGACGAAGCCCCTCGGTGTACTTCGCCCCAGCTGGGAAGGACTGGGGATGGGCAGCTGAGGGCTGAGAGAAAATTCTCGATGTCCAGGCACTGGTTGAGCTTGCCGAGGTCTCCCGCCTCCAGTCGGGAGGGCTTTTGCAGTCCCCCAGGCTCTGGGCAAGAGGCTTTAATCTAATTACATGCTTTATTTGAGCCAATTTGTTTTCCAATCCATCTTGTTCAGCAAGAAGAAAGAGCGTGCTGGGGACTCCTGGCACCCTCTTGTTCCAAGTGGGGAAGAGGGGCTGCTCCCCGCCTCATGAGGCTGATGCAGCCCCCTGACCTCGTCCAGCCTGGTCACCCCACCCCCAAACCAGACTGCAGGCCACCCTGCCCGGCAGGGATGGGACTGGGGTAGGTTGACCCTTTTCACAGGCTGGGCTGCAGAAGGGGAAAAACCTGGCGTGCTGGTCTCCCCTCCTGAAGGCCCAGCCCAGCCTGTCTGTTCCATCAGCGCTTCCTGCCTGTGCCTTTGGGGGTCCCAGTGCTCCAGGCAAGACAGGCTTCCAAGGCAGCGGCCTGGTAGGGGGCTGCACCTTCCCACAAGGAAAGCCCCACCCAGCTCTGACCCTCCCTGGCCCCTCCTACCAGGGTTGCCCTCCTAATTCCAGGCCTGGGATGTTCGCCCCACCCAGCTCTGACCCTCCCTGGCCCCTCCTACCAGGGTTGCCCTCCTAATTCCAGGCCTGGGATGTTCAATCTGCAAATATATTTTCGTCATAAGGCAGCAGGTTTTGAATCTCTGTTATTAAAGTCCAAACAAAACACTGAAGCCCTTCCAAAGTCCCTGGAGAGGGAAGGCTTGCCGTCTCCCGCTGTCCTGCCCAGGAGAGGAGCTGCTCTCGCCAAGCTGCGGCTTTTTGTGTTTCACAGCATTTTCCAGAATTGTCTTTTTCCACCCTTCAGAATCCTGCTTCAGGATTTGCTCTCCTGCTGTTTACACAGACTCTGTCCTGGGGCGGCTTCTTCCCCGGCAGGCCTGGGGTCTTCACCCTTGGACTGCGGCCGTGTGGGGATTGCTGGGGCCAAGGGTCACTTTGCCACATGGTGGGGGCGGCTGAGTCCCCCGCTTATTCAACAAATATTTATTGAGAGCTTGTACGTATCCCAGGCCCTGGGGAGAGCAGTGGAAGGGGCAGTGGCCCCTGCCTTCAGGGAGGGAGGCAGACAAAAAGCAAACCATGTTGAAAAAGTGTGAGACCGCACTGTGACACGTCCTGGGGGTGGGAGACCAGACTGTCTCAAGATGGGTTTGTTTTTGGGGGCAGCCAAACATCAGTCAGTAAATGTGATACATAGAGTGAGAAATTAAAAATAATTTTTTTTTTAATAGGGTATGCCAAGAATACAAGATTGGTTTTCTTGTCATGGCTCCTGAATTATAGCAAAAATAATAACAGGTAACATTTTTAAGAGTTTGTTAGGCTTCATCTTGTTAGCACCTCAAAGGATTACATGCTCTTACCCTATTTAATAAATAAGGTTTATGGGGAAAGAGTCCAAAAAAGAGTGGTATATGTATAGCTGATTCACTTTGCTATATGCCTGAAACTAACACAACATTGTAAATCAACTATACTCTAACAACAACAACAACAATAAATCTGGATAATAAAAAATAAAATAAATGAGGACTCTGAGGTTCAGAGATGTGCAGTCACAAGCCCAAGGACACACAGCTTAAGAGTCAAGAAGCCAGTGTTTGGAGTTCCTCCATAGCCTACCTGCTGACTGCTGCTCCATCCCATGGCCTTGATCCCCATCTGTTTTCCCATCTGTATTTTGAGATAGGGCTTCCCAGGTGGTTCAGTGGTAAAGAACCTGCCTACCAGTGCAGGAGTCTCTGGACCTGTGGGTTCAGTCCCTGGGTTGGGAAGATCCCCTGGAGGAGGAAACGGCAACCCACTCCAGTACACACACACCCACACCCACACCTACACCCACACACACCCCCACCCCTATCGGTCGGTGCACCAGGTTGTATCCTGGGGTCCCAGGCAGAGGCATCCTGTCCTACGGACACTCTACCTCCCAAGGAGAATGGGCAAAGCCCTCATATCCAGAGCTCAGGGTGTTGCTTCCGGTATCAGCTGCGCCTCCTGGCAGAGGCATCAGGACCTACCCCCCCGATTTCTGGAGTCACTCAAGCCCTCGCCAGCCCAAATCATGCCCTCTTTGTTGTCGAAGAGCTTAGCAGATTTAAAAGATGCCTGAATGCCCAGGCTTTCTCATGGGTGTCCCCAGAATAATCGAGAAGGATGCTTGTCTTTTGTTTGGGGAGCCTGATTTGGAAGTTTGTCTGAGCAGTCTTGGTATCTCACAGGGACAACTGCATTCAGCTTTTAAAAAAATTTTTTTTAATTGAAGGAAAGTTGCTTTACAGTGCGTTCACCTTGTTTTGCACTGTTTGTGGACACGGGCTTAGCGGGTACCCAGAATTTACATTCCAGTGAGTTCCACGGGAGTTCAGTGGTGACCTCCCCGCACCAGGTGCTGGGAAACAAGGTTCCAGTTCCCTGCTGGGTGGGGAGGCAGACAGATAATTCTAGACCATGTCCTGAGTGCTGAGAGCATAGAGGGCGGCCTGCTGTGCTTGAGGGCCCAAGAGGAAGGCTGGAACCCTCTGGTGGCTTTGCATTATATTTACGCAGAATCCAAACCTTATCCAGCCCTGCCCTGACCGTCCAGCTGGTGTGACTTTTCTTCTCTGCTCCTCCCCTCGCTCACTCTCTGTGAAACTTCCTGGCTTTCATTCGGACCTGGACTCTGCCAGGGTCGATCCTACCTCAGGGTCTTTGCACAAACTGTCCTTCCTGCTGGAAACCGTCTTCCCCAGGCCTTGTTGTCCTGGCCTCCCTCTCACTGTCTGGGTCTCAGTGCCGTGTTACCTTCTCAGAGAGGTTTCCCTGACTCTCTGTCCCAGCCACCACTCACTTCTTGTGAGGGAAAGAGAGGACAGACACACAGCCTCACCCACCCCACCCCCACCCAGCAGTAGAAGCCCTTTAGCACTTCAAGTGCAGAGGGCAAGGATTCAGTCCCTGGTCAGAGAGCTAAGATCCCATATGCCAAGTGGTGTGGCCAAAAATATGTTTTTTAATTTAAAAAGTTAAGGACTTCCCTGGTGTTCCATTGGGTAAGGGTCCACTTGCCAATGCCAGGGAACACAGGTATGATCCCTGATCTGGGAAGATTACACATGCTGGGGGGTAACTAAGCCCATGTACCACAACTCCTGAAGTCTGCACACCCCAGAGCCCACGCTCTGAAACAACAGAAGTTACTGCAATGAGAAGCCTGAATGCCGTGACTAGAGAGTGGCCCCTGCTCGCTGCAACTAGAGGAATTCTGCGTCCAGCAGCGAAGACCCAGCACAGCCAAAAATAAATAAAAAGCATTTTAAAAAAGGAATAGAAATATCACCTCGCTGAATAGGAATGTAATGTCATTATGGGATTCCTCCCATTCAGTCCCCATCCTCACTGAAGAAGAGACTCACCTCAGAATGTTGTTTAGTGTTTTTCTTCTAATACCAAAATGGTATATTCGTTATCGTAAAGTTAAACATACAGATAAGACGAAGCAGGAGTATACAGAAACCAGCCACAGTCCCTCCTCCCTGCATTTTGGTGCACAGTGTATTCTTCTAGAATTCAAACCCCTTCCATGGTTGACAAGGGACGCCCATGAACCATGCAGTCTCATCTCAGGCTGCCCACCCCCCACCCCCAGCTCCAGGCCTGTCTTCTGTTGGTTCTTCAGTCCTGCGCTGCCCTTTCCTGGCCTGGCTGCTTCACAGAGCTCCTCCCTCGTCCTCCTAGATGTAACTTCTCCTCACAGTGGCTTCACATCCAACGTGGTCTCCACCTGGACCCCTAACTCCATCCTCTGCTAAGGCACGCATGCTGGGTATTGTCCTCATTTTGTGAGTGTGGCTACACTCACGTCACTGACATGTTCTCCCGCTATAAGGCCACCCTGACCATTCCATGAGCCACGCCTAGCGCCTCCCAGAGCCGGCCATGTGGAAGTCTCTTAGCCAAACTTTGAAGTGTATGAAGCAATGATACATTCTTAGAAATGGGGCTGCTGCAATCAAGGGTGTATGCTCTCCAGGATTTTGACTTTCTATGGCAGCTACACTCAGGGAAGTTGGTACTGATTTGCACCGCAGCCACATTATCTCAGACTGTGTGTTTGCTTTGACACCTCCCTAGGCAAAGGCCTTACATTTCTGTTGATTAAAGATGTGTTTCTTTGATTATTTGAGGATGAGCATTATTAACATCTCCTTGTCTACTTTCTCCCCTCTTTTGTGAATTGCCTGTTTCTCTCCTTGGAGTGTGAGGGTGCTTATCTTTTCTTATTGATTCAGAAGAGTTCTTTATATATTAAAGACACCCACGCTTTGCTCTCTATGTTGCAAATACTTTTGGTTTTCTCCCCAAAGCTTTACAAGGCACCTCATGCCAGTCCATTACTTGGGACTGCCTCATTTGGGATGATGACCTTGGCCTTTCTGCCCCAGAGTTCAATGGATGTCATGCTGTGGAGACAGGCAGGGCTGAGAGGTGATAGAGGGGGCATACGAGACCAGTATAGGCCAGGAGAGACCTGTGGGTGCTTGGGAGCTCCCTGTGGACTCCAGCTGTCTGCCGATCAAAGTGCTTGTGGTGGGGGTGCTCAGAAGGTGGTCTCCCCAGGGGGAGTGAGTCAGCCATCTGCAGCCTAGGACCCAGAGGGTGAAGGCTGGCTTGGAGGGGAGTGCTTCCTCCAGCCTTGACACAGTCATTATGAAACCTACAGATACTCTCTGCGTGTGAAAATGACACACACAGACAGCCGGTCTCTCTGGCCTGCAGAGTTCCAAGTGGCTTTGTGGATCCAGGTCAGGCAGCCAAAACTCTGGGCAGATTGGCCTCACCTGTCTTCTGTCACCTGTTGGTGGGCAGAGTGGCCCCGCCCCCTTGAGCTCTATCCCCAGCAGGGTCAGGGGTGGAGGTGGGGTGGGGGGTTCCAGGAGCCCCTCCCCTGCACCCAGCCAGCAGAATTTAAAACTGCCCTAGCCTCCAGGCCTCTGTCTGGGATAGACCCCAGTGGCTGGATGTCTCTCGCTCTGCTCCCACCACCCAGCTTTCCGAGCCGACAGCCCAGAAGCAGAGGAACCAGGGTGCTGCCAGGAGTGAGAACCTGGCCAGCTCCCCGCCCTGCTCCAGGGGCGGTACCAGCTGCAGCGCCCCTGGCTCCAACAGGGGGACGCCGGGCGCCGCCTGCCATATGCTCAGAGTTGAGCCTCGATCCGGCGAGCAGCTCTGCCCAGCGGGACTTTTGGCACCTGGGGCACAGGAGGCAGGGCTGAGGGTGAGCTACCCAAGGTGGAGGAAGAGGAGGGAGGGGCCCAGCCACTGGGATGGGGCCTGCGTGGGGCGGCAGGGGCTCCCTGCTCCGTTCTTGGCTGCTGGTCGGTCAGGGGAGCAGGTGGGGGGAATAAAGGGAGGGTTGGCTGCTCTCAGGAGGAGCCAGGATGCCAGCCAGCCAGGATGGGCCTGCTGCGAGCCACAGATGGCGGCCCTGGGTCTCTGCACTCTCCCTGGGACAGAGCACGTCCGGGTGAGGAGATGAGCGGTGCCAGCTCTCCTCCCTGGCAGCTCCCCTCTCCTTGGGGAGGAGGGTGGGGTGAAGGGTGACCCTGGTGCAGGGGCCCCCGCAGATCTTCCAGTATTCCCTGCACACCCTTAATTCTAGCCCCGCAGGATCCCCCGGGGGGTGGGGGTGGGGCTTCTTGCTCACCTCATCCTCCTGTGTAGAGCAGGGGGCGGGGCCCTGGGCCCAGAGAGAATGGGGGCCTTCAGGGCATAAAATATCAGACCTGATTAATCAGTGAGGCCGACCAATAGTCTGCAGGTTCTGTGTGTCTAAGCTCACGGCAGTGCTTATTTAAGATCAAACCATACGAAACTGCTTTTTTCTTGTAAAGTTGAGGAGTGATCGATTTTTAGGCACTTTTATGTGGTTCATCTTATTAGCGTTCCTTCTTTTTCTGTTTTCTAACCAAAGAGCGTGAAACATCCTTTAAATGTTTGCTTGGAGTCAGCCTCTGAAACCATCTGGATCCAGAGATTTCTTAAGATTCTTTATCTATTCAGATTGGGTATCGCTTCTTTAGTTCACTTTGGTCCCTTATGTTTCCCTAACAAGGAATGCGTTTCATTCAGATGGCCAAGATTTCAGCCCAAAGCTGTATACGATAGCCTTGTAATTTATAAAATCTTCTTTAGGTTGTGGTTATACCCCTTTCTCATTACTTCCTAATGAGTCTATTTTCTCTTTTATTCATTATTAGACATAACAGTGTTTTATCTGTGTGTGTGTGTGTGTGTATTTGTTGGTTTGGGGGCTTTACGAAGATTCAATTCTTGGGTATATTTATAACTTTGAAGCTTTTTCAGCATCCTACTGTATTAATTTCTACTCCTGTTACTAATTATTTCCTCATGCCCTCTTTGGGTTTTATTTTCCTTATTTTCTAACTTCTAGAATGGAAAGCACTTCATTTATTTTCGTTCTTTTTTGTTTAATATATTTATTACATTGTGGTCAGGAAATGTGGCCTATGCAGTTTCAGCTCCTTGGAATTAATTTAGCATTCTTTTACTAGTTATGTATTTCTGTCTGTTCTTTTTTTGTATTTCTCAAGTTTTTGCATATTTCAATAAGACGTAATAAAAACCAAAATCTTTCTATTACGTTTGAACTTCTTTGTCACCTAGTGACAAACTTTTACAACTTCTTTAAAAGTTGTAAGCTTTTAAAGAATTGCTTTAGTTTTGTTCAAGTCTCTCGTCAACAATCATTTAATGTTTCAAAATTAGCTTTTCAGTAGAGGTGTTGCGTTTAAACACCTGTAAATCTGTAACTCTGTTGACAGTCATTGTTTCGCTTTCGCATAGTGGCTCTTCTGTGATCTGAATTTACCACAGTTGCCTTTTATATTTTCCGGTTTGCGTGTTCTCCTGTCTTACTACTTATACCCATTTCTTCTCTTCTCTCGTGTTTTGTGGTTATTTGGGGGTTTTCAAAAGCACTGCTTGATCGAATAGCTCTTATTTATCAGGGTCAAGCATGCAATAACATCTTTGGTGTTCTACTTACCGCAGACAAAGAGTTGTATTACCCACCTCATTCTTAGTTTTTGTTAATATGATCTAAAGTGCAGACTAGATTTTATAGTTATTTATACATACCTATTCATTGTCTGATGCTCCCTTTCAAACATTTTAAAATTATTCTCAACTTTGCCTTCACTTTTAGAACCGTATTAGAACCCTCTCTATTTGCTGGTTTCTGTGCATATCACCAGTGTGTTTATTCTGTGACTTTCCCCTCTTAAATTCTTATTTTTGATCCATTTCATAGTCGGTTGAAAAACACTACCAGATATTCCTCTCAGAAAGGATACATGGTTGGAATATTGCATACTAGAGAATGTCTTTGGTTTATTATGGCCTGCACACATAGAGGACAGTATAGCTAGGTATAAAAGTCTTGGGACTCAAAGTTTTCCCTCCTCTCAACCTATAGACTTTGTTCCATGGTCATCTGGAGCTTCTTCTTGATGTTAAATCTGTATATATACTTTTTTCTTTATCCGGTATTTCGTATGTTTTGCAAAGATGTATGTGGATGTGTTTGTCTCTTTTTTCCCGGAAATTAAGTTTAAGGCAATGGCAACACACTCCAGTACTCTTGCCTGGAAAGTCCCATGGACGGAGGAGCCTGGTGGGCTGCAGTCCATGGGGTCGCAAAGAGTCGGACAGGACTGAGCGACTTCCCTTCCCTTTCCCTTTCCTTCATATGTAGGTTGGCCTTCAACCTCAGGAGTTCTCATCTTGGTTCACTCTCTTTGGTTCTCATTTCTGTTCTATTTGGTTTCTGCTGCAGTTTTCTCCCAGGCATCTGCCATCTGTCCACTTTCCCTCTTCTGTCCCTATTATTTTCTCTTTCGCAGTTTCCATGTCTTTATTCTGTGTATGAGAATCTCCACAATTCACTCCATGTTTCTGAATCCATCTCCTACAGTGTTATTTTTCTTGATTGCTTCCAGAGTCAATTCTCATTGTGCTGCTGGGCTTTTGGGTTTGGGTTTTTCTAGCTCTTCTTTCTCTCATGTGTTACCCTTTTTGCATCATCATGTGGCCTTTTCAGCTTGACCTCCCTTCCCTTGTATCTTTTTTTCTTCCTACTTCATAGAGGCTGTGTTTTTAGAATATCTTAAGTCTGACACACCCATTCAATTACACGTCGCCTATGGCTGTTTTTGAGCTATGGCGACAGTTCGCATAGTTGTGACAGAGACCGTATGGCCCACAAAGCCAAAAATATTTACTGTTTGGCACTTTGCAAAAAAATTTTGCAGATCCCTGGCCTGGCGTGACAGCTGGATTCCCATTCCAGCCCCAAGCTGGATGGCAGGGGAATACCTCCAGCTCCTTCTTCATTTCCTAGTCCCTACCGGCCTTTTCTCTCAGTTTGCTTCTGCTCTGTGGAGGTGGTGATCTTCTGTCTCCACTGCCAGACTTTCTCATTCCCTGCATCAGTGATTTAGATAAAAACACGAGTTCACGTCCCCGCTGCAAACACTGTCCTTCCTGTCTGTCCCTCCTCTTCCTTAAGCTCTCTCTCGACAGGGCACCTCCATGTCCCACCACCCACTTCCTGCCATTTGTTTTCTGGTTGGTGTCTCCTTGTCATCTTTCCTATTTTCCAGGACTTTTCTGTTCATCAGACAAAGAGCTGTGTCTTGAGGTAAAACCTGGACAGGTTTTCCTTGTTCTACCACCATCTGTCTTTAATTAATAGAGATTGCTCCCAGATTCCAGTGTTGGGTCATCTGTCAGTTTAGTTCTTGGCATTAGTGTGAATTTTCATTTTTTTCATTGTCTTTATAGCTATTTTGGAACAAAACAAGGAGAGGAAACGTGGGTAACTGCCAAGTAGATGCCATTTTGAAGGAGTCAAAGATGCATTTCAAAGCTTCGTCTGGTCCATCTCGAGGCAGTCTCTGTAGCTTTGTGTGTATTTGATAAAAGAAGAAAATGCAGGAACACTTCCCTTATCTGAGGACCTCTTGTCGAGTGACCTCAGTTCTCTGGCACACACCCAGAGAGTCTGCACGCAGCCAGAGAGCTGCTACGATGTCAGTGCTCTGAAGGTTATTCACCATACCCAGAGGACAGCAGTTCCTTCTCTCATTCCAGGCCTATTGACCCATGCTTTGCATACAGTTCTAACAAGCCTAGTCTTTCTGTTTTCCTAGCTCACAACCAAATCAGAATCAGCAAATCGGTAGGGAGTAGGGGACATGTGGGGGGCTTCCCTGGTGACTCAGTGGCAAAGAACTCACCTGCCAATGCAGGAGACGTGGGTTCGATCCCTAGGTTGGAAAGATCCCATGGAGAAGGAGATGTCAACCCACGCCAGTATTCTTGCCTGGAAAATCCCATGGACAGAGGAGCCTGGCAGGCTGCAGTCCATGGGGTCACAAAAGGATGAGACACGACTTAGCAACTAAACAACAGGAACAAGGGCACATTTGACAACGACAAGCACACTGACCTGATGAGAATTTCTGGCTGACAGAAAGGAAAGACATAAGACCCACAAAAAGTAAACAACAACAAACCAGATACAGCTATAAATCTGCACATGTTGAGGCTGGCACCATTTCCTATAAGGGCAAAGCTGTTTGATGTCCTCTGACTCTAGTTTGAGTCAACAGCCACTCCTCTGAGCTTTTCCTCTGCCAACCTGGGTCCTCCTTACAAATCTTGGGTGCAGAGACCCTGGCCCACCTCCCACAGCTGCAGACAGTTCAGACTGTGGTTCTAACCCTGGCTGCCCATTGGTCTTACCTGGGAAACTTTAAAAATCTGGACACACAGGCTATCCTTTAAGCCAGTGAAATCAGAATGTCCTGGGGGGAACCCAAGCACCAGTGTTTTCCTAAAGCTTCTGGGCTATTCCACTGTGTATCCAGGTAGGGAACCAGGCCGTTAGAAGCACAGGCAGGGCTGAGAGCAGTGCCTCATGCCTGGTTAGTGCCCTGTGGGTGGCTGTGGTTATTGGGGGACAGACTTTTAATGTTCATGAGGGTGGCTGTGATTGGTCTCACGGGGCCCAGAGCTGGATCTAATCAGGCAGTGATGGATGCCACGCACTTCGAGGACAATCTCTGGCCCAGGTGGATACTTGGCTTTGAAGAGAAGAGCTGTAGATGCTGCCAGGAGGGAGGGAAGGGAGGAGGGGAAGCCGGAGGTGCAGGGCCAGGTCGTCCCAGGGGCCACCTGCCCTCCTGCCTGCAGTGCAGGGCGCACTTGGAATCAGTACTGTGGCGCCTTGCTGAACTCAACTGTCCTGTGTGTAGATTGAGAGTCGTGGTCCCTCTCTTGAGGGACTGCCCAGAGGCTCAGGGGAGCTGGTGTGCTGTCAGGGGCTGCCTCCAGGGCCATGATGGGAGGTGGCGGTCGAGGGGGTGCTGAGATTCCCCCCTATAGAGGAGGCATGGCAGGTGATTGACCAGCATGCAGGTACTGATGACACGGGCCAAAAAAATAATAATAATGAAAAAGCGATGAGTGGGTTCAAGGCCATCCATGCAGTGACGTCATCAGCACTGCTGGCAGTTCAGTTCTTTCCCGAGTGGAGCAAGCAGGCGGGGATTCCAGCCAGCTTGCTAGAAACGCAAGCTACTCGTGCATGGCCGGGGTTTAGCCCCAGCAGTGGCTTTGCCGTGAGCGTCACCTGCCCGAGTTGGCAGAGTCATGGCGGAGAGTGGCTCTTTCCAGCGGTGAGGTGGTGTCACGGCGTGGGGGAGGGAGTGCCAGTGGCACTGACTGTGGGTTTGGGTCACTGTCACCCTGTGTCTCAACATCCCCGGTGGGCTCCCGGCCTCTCTCTCAGGATGCTCCACACCCCACCTTCTGAGAGGTCCTGACTCCAGTAGCCATCCAGGTGGCAGGAGGAGCTGGCACTGTGGACTCTGGTGCCCCTGGGCAGGGCATGCTGATGGACAGGGGGTGGTCCAAGGACTCGCACCCTAGGGAGCAGGAAGAGGGGCTGTTTTTCTCATTTCCTGAGACTGGTTCCTAATAGGGTGCCCTAACGGCAGCAGGGAGCTGCCAGGCCCATGGCTCCCAGGGCAACAGGATAGAGCTCTTTCAACTTTAATTAGGACCCTGAAGGAGGCAGTCATCTCCCATGGGACCAAAGGCTGACTCTGGGGTGCTCTCTGAATATTCCTACAGATCTAAGTGATGGTTTGGGGGGCAGGGGGCCCAGGAGGCCTGGCCTTGTTGTCCTGTGCTCCCTCACAAATCGCTCCTCACTCCACCCTGGCCTGGGTTTTCCCCTTTAGAGTATGAGGGGCTGGCACCCGCTTCTAGAGCAGCCATGTGTGTTTCCCCTTCACCTTTTGAGTCCCCTCGCCAGGACACACACCCAGCCCAATTCCAGTGGGTACAGTGACCTTCCACCTCAGACCCAAGTTCAAGGCCCAGCCTTGACTTGCTAGCTGTCTGGGATGCACTGGCAGGTGGTTTTCGATACCTAATCTGTAGAATGGGAATAACCCCCACAGCTCAAAGAAGGGTTGTGAGAATCTAGTGAGAGCCGGCATGTTGAGTGGTTGTACAGGGGGTGCTGGAGTGATGTAGTGAGACTCCATGGTGGGCTGGCCATCATGCCAACAGCTGATTTGTGAACACAGATCAGGCAAGGAACTGTATCACCTTATCTGGTAAAGAATTTGCCTGCAGTGCAGGAGACCCCAGTTCGATTCCTGGGTCGGGAAAATCCCCTAGAGAAGGGATCGGCTACCCACTCCAGTATTTTTGATCTTCCCTGGTGGCTCAGCTGGTGAAGAATTCGCCTGCAACGCAAGAGACCTGGGTTCGATCCCTGGGTTGGGAAGATCCCCTGGAGAAGGGAACGGCTACCCACTCCAGTATTCTGGCCTGGAGAACTCCATGGAGTATACAGTCCATGGAGTCGCAGAGTTGGACACAACTGAGTGACTTTCACTTTCAACTGAAGAGCTGGCGGGGAGAGGGCCTGGTGGGGCCGGTGTTGGAGGTCTGCCTCTGCTGGGCCGACACAGGCCACCCCCAGGGGAAGCAGGCCCCTGGGCGCCCCCCCAACATCCTGCCCAGCTGACGCTGGGACGCCCCTGAAGTGATACCCTGCAGACGCAGGCCCAGCAGCCCTGGCTCTCAGCAGTGGTGGGGCTCATTAGAACTGAACTCTTCTTCGTGGGGCATTTTATTTGCACACTCCAGTAGCGTGGACACCAAAGGGGTTTTCTCCTGCTTCATGGGCTGCTAATTTTCTCCGTGACCTCTATTGTTGGGGCCTGACCCCAGCCAGAGGCTGCTCGCCATGGAAGCTAGCGCCTGACACAGACCCAGGGCGCGGGGCGACAATGAGGCCTCTATTGGCTTTAATCAGGCTCCGGGTGCATCTTAAGAACGGGGGAATTTGTGTGGTGCTCCGAAGCCCTGGGTGGCACAATGCAGGAGCCTGCAGAGTCCCTGTGTGGAGGCCAGGAGGGCCAGTGGGGGTGGGTCAGGCGGGGACCTCTTTGTCCCAGCACTACTCGAGAGGGCCAGACCTGCCCTGAATGGCCCCCCGGGCTGCCCGGCCTGTGGGTATCACCAGCCTCTGGGTGTTTAGGGAGGTGGCCGCCCACCCCGCCCGCCAGCCTATTCTTCGCCTAATTAAGTTTTGTCTGTGCTCTCCCGTCCCCTGCAGACTGTGATTCCTACTGCAAGGCCTCCAAAGGGAAGCTGAAGATTAACATGAAAAAATACTGCAAGAAGGACTATGGTGAGTGAGAGCCCCCTTGTTGGGGGAGGGGGAGGGCACCATGTGACCAGTGGGGTGCAGGGGGCCCTGCGTGGGTGTTAGTCCCAGAGTCCCTGTGACTGGCCAGGAGCTGAGGGGGATGGATCTTGTGCCTGGGAATTTCCCAGCTCTTCCTCCTTGGGGTGGGGGAGCGGTAGCCACAGGTATGGGGACTGCGTTCTCCCCCGGCCCTGCATCCTGGCCACTGGGGGGTCCTGGGCTTCACTCTGCCTCTGAGGGGCTGTGTGGCTGCAAATCAGTTGCTTTACCTCTCTGGTCTTCTGTGCCCTCATCCGTACTCATGGGCATTCAGCCTGAGGCTCTGTAGCTCAAAGAGAAGTCTTTCAGGTATTGGAGAAAGGAAGAGAGCTCTGTGGTGTATTTAAAATGCCGATTTGAGGGTTGACTCCACAAAACAGACCTCCAGGGATGGGTGGAGAATCTGCATTTTAAACTGCTTGCTGGTAATTCTGATGCACCAGAAGTTTGACCAGAGCCTCAGGGATCACTGAGGGCCTTTTCCGTTGGGAGCTGGGGCCTGCATAGACTCTCTGCACTGCAGGCCTCAGGCTCCCTTCCGGGGAAGAGTATCCCACCTGCCAGTCTCTCATGCAGCATCTACCCCAGCGCCCTGGAGGCCGGGGCCTTGCACCTCTCCTTTGTCAGGCTCTCCTCTGCCGCCTTCCATCAGCTCTGCCCCGTGGGAGCGGGGCACCGGCTCTGTGGTTTCTGGTCCCTGAGCTGGCTGGCGGCCTGGGCTGGCCAGACCTCACGGGACTCAGGGTCAAGGCTGACTTCAGGGTGGGTGGGGGCCTGCGGGAGAAGAGGAGCCCCTCACAGCCCCTGGGCAGGTGTCTGCAGATAGCTCAGAGGCAAACAGAAATCCCAAGCAGATGGTCCAGCTGTCTGCTGGCGGAGCTGGGGAGGCCCAGGGTATGGAGGTCAAGGTGTTCGACACTCAGGCAGGAGGTAGCTGCAGCCTGGGCACCCATCCAGTGGGCCTGGTCTTTCCACTCTGTGGCTCTCCTCCTGACCCGGTGGGCCTGGCTATTTCGGGCTGAGGCTGGGCCCCCTCTTCCTGGACCCGAAAGTCGACTCTGCCCATCTCCCCGCGTACCTCCCCGCTCCAGCTGGGTGTTCCTGGTCTTGCTGCTCTGTTCCTCAGCAGTCCTGCCCCTTTTAGCATCACCCGGCCGCCTCCAGGGAAAGGCCAGCGACCTGTGTTTTCTGCCCATCTTTCCTAGTCTGCCCTGATCGGGTGCCTCCTGAGGGACCTGGGGCAAGTCCGGTTGCATGTCTGAGTTGCGGTTTCCTTGTCTGGCATGTGGGGGTGATGCCCGACTGTGTCATATGGAAGCACTCAGCATGGGGCCAGGTGCCTGGTGGGCTCCTGGTAAAGATGGCTGGTCCCCTAGCAGCTGGGTGACAGGGCAGGAAGAAGTGGGCTGGGGAGGGAACAGTGACCCGGTGCTGAGGCCTCATTGTCCACAACCTGCATGGTGTCCCTCCCAGACCCCGGGGGTTCTGGCAACCTGGCCTGGACGCCAGGCCTTTGGGGTCTCATTGGGGCAGCTGTTTGAACCAAATGCAAGGTGTCCTTCTTTAATAAGGACAATGGCCAGGACCTTTTAGCAAAGGGAAGAGAAAGGCCCAAAGGAACCCAAAGGAATGTTGAGAACTTCTAAAACTTCCTCATTTTATTGTGCACACACATGTGTCTGTGTGTGCATATACAGGCATACGTGTACACACAGGTACGTGCGCACACACCCCACACGGAAGCCCAGTACACGATCGTACTGGAGCAGCTGGTAGGTTTTGTGCATCTGTTCTGAAGCAGCCAGGCCCTGGGTCCATAGCGAATTCCTGAAAAGAAGCCCCTTTAAAGTGCTTGTATCCCAAGGCAACTTTCACAGGAAAAACCAACCGTGATTTTGGTAACAAACTTTGGGGTGATTTAAGGATAAAGGAAGTGCTGTCTCTGACCCAGGGTGACAGTAGCCAAAGAGGCCCCGGTGGTTTGGGGTGAGGCTTGGGTGACCCTGTGCTCCCAACCCCGAGCTATCAGAGTCTGCTGGGGATGGCAAGGTGGGATGTGGGCAAGAAGGCCCAAGGTCCTGTGGTGTCCCAGGCTTAGGGCTGGGGGCCACGTGGGGATGCCCAGGGTCAGAGAGCCAGGGTCACAGAGGAGACCCCTGGCCTGTCACTCTGCCACCCCTTATCTCCCTCCCCCACAGAGAACAGGAGGAAGGAGCAGCTTGGCCACCTGGGGGAAGGGTGGGTTTAATTTCAGTGTGGAGCATCCTCTAAGCAGACAGACGCTGGGGAGACTTTCTGTGAAGGGTTAACCACCACCCCCATTCTGTTCCTCCAATGAGAAAAGGGAAAATTGGACTTTTTAAAAAAATTACCCAATGGATCCGTTTTCCACCTGGTTCTCTAGGACTTGTTTTGTTCTCTTCTGACTTCTTTTCCTCCATTGAATTCTGCCTTCCCCACCCCTGATACTTCCGGGGGCACTTTGGCTCCCTCTGACTCTCCTGCCCACTCCTCAGCAGCAGGCAGGCCCCTATCTCTGCAGAAGGGGGCCTGGCTCCCTCCTGTTATAGACCCAGGGGGTGTGCCCTGAGCCGTGCCTTGGCTTTGCGCCACCCCACCAACCCTGGGCAACAGGGCTGTGCGTGGGGAGTGGGGACTCAGTCTCTGAGCTCTTCTTGCCTTTTGCTCCCTGACTTGGTCCTCCCTTCCTCGCTGTTGACTTCCTCCTGGATTGTCCAAGGAAAGCTGGTGTCCTAGGTGGGGTCCTGGTCCGGCTGGCTGACTGGCCCAGCAGAGCCCCAGCCTCCCTCCTGCCCCCTCATCACGTTGATCTCCTGGACCCCATCCGTCCCAAAACCAAGAAAGTGAAAGTTGCTCAGTCGTGTCCAGCTCTTTGCAACCCCACGGACTATACAGTCCATGGAATTCTCCAGGCCAGAGTACTGAAGTGGGTAGCCATTCCCTTCTCTAGGGGATCTTCCCAACCCAAGGATCGAACCCAGGTCTTCCTAGACTTCACCTCAGCCACCCCAGCTCCTGGCCCCACACTACTGCCAGCCCACTGCCCAGGTGTCCACATTTCTGCTGCCAGGCAAGATTTGAGGAACCGCAGAGTCAGGAGAGAAGCGGGGTGCCCCCTTAGGGTGCTGACGAGGTCTGGAGCATGGCACCCTCAGCTTTAAGGTCCTCATCCCCATACCCTGGCCTGGAGGCCTGGACTGGCACTGCTCCTCCCATCCCCCAAAGGGTCCCCCGCACTGTCCATAACACTCTTGGGGTTACCTGAGTGTTGGGGAGCAGCCCGCCCGGCTGGATACCCAGGCCTGAGTGTTCAGGCTGGAGGCAGGACAAGGAAGTGTCAAAAGTGGGGGTTGGAGGGGCTTCTGGGGAGGGAGACCCCAGGAGAGGCTTGTGGAGGGCGGAGTGAGTGGCACCCCCGGTGGCTGGGCGGGGGCAGCCGGGCCTTGCTCTGAGGCAGGCCAGGTCTCCCTCTGGGCTCTGCACGCCTGGCCCCTGGCCGGGCCCCTGGAGGAGGGGTCCCTTCCACACCCGCAGACCTGGGTCAGGTGAGCAGGAGGAGGGGGCAAGGGGAGTTGGCTGGCCTGGGGTGGGGCGGGGGTGCAGGTGGGCCCAGGAGGATGGGGAGGGGGCTGCATAATCCCCACCCCGTCTCTGACTGACACCTCTGCAGGGAGCCAATTAGGAAACGCATTTCCTCTACTTTCCAGCTTTCCAGCTAGGGCACTTGGATGTTCCAGAAGCTGCTAATTAGAACCTCAGCAGGGTGCGTGGGGTGGAAGTCAGTGAAGGGCAGGCCCCAGGCCCCCTTCCTCCTCTGAGGCCAGCTCAGGAGATTCTTGACATTGTGCAGCCGGGACACCCGGATCTGGGTCTCCACCAACCCACCTGGATCTGGGTCTCTGCTGACCCGGGCGGTGGCCAGTGGGCAGGAGGCCGTGGGGAAGGGGGCTGGAGCAGTGGCTTGGGCTGGTTGGGGTCTGCTGGTCCTGCCTGTGTTCCTGGTGAGAGAGGACCCAGCAGGTGAGGGTGGGTGCCACACGAAGCAGGTAGGAATTGGGGTTGGGGAGGCGTGAGGGCCAAGCCCCATGCCTTTCTGGTCTGGAGAGACCCCAGGACCAGAAGGATGGCAGTTCCATTCCCATCTGTAGGTAGGGAAGGGCCACTGCCACAGAACCTGAAGAAGACTCCACGTTCGCTGTGTGACTTTGGACCAGGCTGGGCCTCAGTTTCCTGGTCTGTCCAGTGGAGGTCGATGAAGGGATGCGCTGGCCTTCCAGGTGTGGCAGGAGGGTGGCCCTGTTGCCATCTCCAAGGAGCAGGGAGGGGTTCATGGCGCCGCTGTCATCGCTGGCCCCCCCACCCCGTCCCGGGGCCACCTCAGTCCTCTGTTGCCCTCTAGGGGAATCGGCTCACCTTGCAAATGCTGAGAAGGCACCCGTGGGCAGGCTCAGGGTGGGGCAGTTGTGCACAAAGATGGGGGTTTTTATTATTTTCGAGTGTGGTAGCATTTCCTGTCAACTTCTCAGGAAAACCTAGCCGAGAGGGGCCCTTCTTTTGTGTAGAACGCTCCCAGTGAGTGTGTGTATGTGCGGAGATGTGTGCCTGTATGCACCCACGAGCATTCCCCATGAAGCCCGCATTCACTCAGCGGCTCCCACATGGGCAGAACGTGTCCATCCCTTCTGGAGTCACTGGCTCTGTGGCTCATTTACCTAGAAGCCCGGGTTCCAGAACCTCGGTCTGTGGAGACAGGATGGCCAGATGACACTGTTCCCAGGGCATTTACGGTGGGGGCTGGCGGGAAAGGCCACCTCTTGACAATGACTTCAGGCTAAGACACCCCTTGGCTTCTACCCCCTGATTCACGTGGAAGGGGGGCCAGCCTGCCCCTGTCACACCACCCTCCCAATCCAGTCTAGATCATAGACTCCTTGGCCAGGGTCTAGCCTATAGTGGGTGTAAGTGGGGCCTGGCCCATCCTCCAGAGAGGGTGTGGAGGGAGGGCTTCCTGGAGGAGGCAGCCCAGGTAATTGGTGCTCACTGGGCAAAGCAAGGCTCCCAGGCAGAGGGAGCAAAGTGTCTGAGCACAGAGACAGGAGCAGGCTGGGGAGATGGGAGGAGAGGGCACATAGGGGTACAGGGGCGGAGGCCAGGGAGGCAGGGAGGCTGGTGAGGGTTCACGTCTGTGTGCAGAAGCCACTCGGAGGCCACCAGAGAGCCAGCCCCACTCACACTGGCACACAGAGGGCTGCCACCCACCTCTGCTTCCCTGGGATTCAGAGGTGGGGGGAGAGGACAGACAGCCCATATTCTGAAAGGTGAGATCATCTCACTTTTGCCAGTTCTTGGAAAAATGATTCGTTCCCAGAAATGTCTATTAGTCACCCCCTTTGTTGAAAGACATTTTGGCACCAGCGGATGGAAAAATCAGAATGCTTTTCATGAGATGATTGGTCTCGCGCCTTCCTCCCGCCATCCCTCAAGGATGATTTCTGAGGATAACAGCTCGAAGCGGAAGTCCTGTTGGCATTTGTGGGGAGGAACTGGGTTTGTGAGGCTGTGTGTGTGTGCGTGTGTGTGCACACATGTGCAGTCTTATGGGCCCCTGGCAGAGGAGAGCCTGGGGACCTGAGTGGACCCTTCCTCCCCCAAGTATTGATACCTTGTCTCTCCTGGGGCGGCAGAAACCCCAGAGATGAGGCCTTGTCAGGCCAGTGACTGTTCCTCCTCTGCAGGCCCCGGATGGGCATCTCACAGTCTTCATTCTCACCCTGGGTGAGTCCTCAAAAACACCTAGGAAGGGAAGGCCTTATGGGATGCTGAGACTCAGCAAGATAAGGAGCGTGCCCAAGACTGGGGCCCCTGAGGCCTGAGATCTTTATGTGCCCTGCCTGCACGCCCCTCCCATGCCAGGATGCTGAGCCTTTGGCAACAGAATGGGTGCTGCCCCTACTTGAGGGTCAAGGGCTGGTTCCCCCCCATGGGACCCCTGACTCTCTCACTCCTGATAAGCCAGAAAGGAGTCTCCATGGGGGAACAGCAGGAGTGGTCACCATGGTGCTTGGGTGATTGTCACCACGGTGGGGGGGCTGTTGGAGATGATGGAGCCAAGATGATGGGCGAGAATGTCGGTGATTCTAGCAGAGGCAGGGTGGTTATGACTACTCAGTGGTGGGCTTGGCTGTGCGGCGGAGGGAGGTCATGGGCAGCTCCATGAGGGAGGAGGGAGGAGACTGAGCTGGCAGTGGAGACGATGCTGGCGGTGGAGGGACTGCAGAAGCCCATGGAGTTGGTGTAGATTAGAGGGGGTGCCTGCCGGCTCTCGTCTCGATGCTCAGGCCAGGGATGAGATGTGTGGGGTGATGGGGAGGCCTCATGAGGGACACGGGGCCTCTTGGCAAATGATGGCCTCTGCCCCTCTTCACACCCCCTGCCCTTCCTCATTTCGACCTTGGGGTCAGTGGCTGTTCCTGATCAGGGTCAATCCCTTCAAGGGCCGAACACGGGGCAGGTTATCAACCCTGTTCTGGGGGCCAGGCTCCTGTGTCTGCAGCAGACTGTGACTTCAGGGCTTGGAGCGGGGGTACAGACGTTAGAGGAGCACCCTGGGGGCTGTCCCGCTGAGGGTGGTTAGCCAGGTCCGGATGGCAGCTGGTGGTGATGGCTGGGCAGTCCTCCCCACCTGCCCCAGTACTGTCCCCAGCTCAGAGAGTCAGACGCAGCCCAGCCAGCAGCACGTGGCATGGAGTTTCAGAGGCTCACTGACCCTTCCCCGGGGGCGTGGGTCACTGGCCCCCTGGGGATCCTCCGATTTCCCCAGCCAGATGTGACCTCCCCCCTTGGAGTGCCAGCCCCATATGGAGGCCAGATGTGGAGCTGGGTCGGCATGAGTCAGCCTGAGGTCGCAGAATGCGGGTGACCACTGGGTTGGGCTGGGCGGGCAGCAGGCCCCAGTGACAGCTCGGCAGAAGCCCTTGAGCCCGCAGGGCGCTGCACTGACCGGGGCCTCCTGCCATGCGCTGTGGGGGCAGGAGTGGGCACAGCCCTGCCCGCTACAGCGACTCCCATCCCCACGGACAGGGCCCAGAGCCTAGGCGCCCACCTCTGCCGCCCCCACAGCTGTGGGTGCTGAGGCCTGGCGCTTCCTTTCCTCTGAACGTCCTGTTTTTAGGAAGGAGGTGTGGGTAGGGGAGGGCACCCAGTGAAAGATGTTTCTTCCCATTTCCCAGATGAGACCGAGGGTCGGTGGGGGTGGGGAAAGGTGATCTGTCCAAGGCGCCTGGGGACACCAGCTGGCTCCCTACAGGCAGGCAGCACCTGTCTTCTCCGGCTCCTCAGAGACCCGTCTCCAGGATCACAGAGCATGTCCCTCCCCATCCCCGGGCAGGGGTGGGATGGGCACCTCTCCCCAGGGGGATGGATCTCGTGAGTCTTGACACCCCCCTTCCCTGGGGTCAGAGCCTTAGCACGAGGACCCCAGCACCATTGCTGTTCCCGGGGTCTACCCCCACCTGCTGCTTTACCAGCTTGGCCCAGGCTGCGATGGGAGGGGGCGCACCCAGGGGGTACACACCCTTTGAGCAGCCTGGGTTACCCGTGGGGAGGCAGCCGAGGCCTTAAAAACAGAATAGTTTCTCAAAGGTTCCTAAGGGTCACCCCCAGAATGGGCTCCTCCCCTGGCAGAGCTCTGGTCAGGATCTGCTTTGGTCCCTGTTTCGGGCAACATGGCCCTTTCTCTGGGTGTCCTGGGAGAAGCAGGTTCCATCCTTTGAGGGTGGTTTGATTTTTAGGAGCTGAGTGAGTGTGGTGTTCACAGGGTGACAAGGGACCCAAGTCCCTGCTGGTCGCCCGTCCTCCAGGACAGGGCTCTCTGCAGTGTCCTGGGTGTGGCCAGGTGGCAGCCTAGTGGGGTTTGCGAGCAGGACTGTGGGTGGGGGGCTCTTAGGTAGGCCCCTCTGAGAAGCAGGTAGGTATTTGCAGCCGGGATGTGAGCCCTGGCGCGTGGGGACCAACTCTCATGCCTGCCTCTTCCCCCAGAGGCTGGAGCCCCAGTGATGATGGGAGGCAGGCAGCATCCCCACTGTTGCCCTGTGTGTGGTGGGTGGGTTGGTTTGCTGCAGTCAACCTGGGGGGTAGGTGTGGGTGGTGGGGCATCTCCTGAGGCTGTCTGAGGCCCTGGGGGGCAGGGGGCGGGGCTCTGCCATCCTCCAGGATCACATTCTGACAGCTGTGGCGATGCTGTGATGGGCGGGTGGGGTACATTGGATCAGGAGTGGGCTGGGCTGTTACAGTTCCTTCTGATGGGGAGGGGGGCAGCCTTGGTGGGGGGAGGTACTTTCTCCCTTAGGCTGATTGCAGGAGAGACCAGTCTCCGTGATAAGAGTGCCCTGCTCGGGCAGGGCCAGTCCTGGGTCCACTGTCCTGCCTGAGCCTCTTGCAGAAGAGGGTGGCCAGTCTCTTGAGCTCGTCTCGCCTGAGGGCTGGGTGTGCCAGGCCATCCCCCTGGGTAACAGGGCCCCTAGCATCCCCAGAGTCTGGTCTTCTGAACCCAGATCTCCTGATGTCCCCTCCTCCAGGGAGCCCTGGGCAATCAGCTCATCCCAGGCCCCCTCACCCCTCTCGCTTCCCAAGAACAGAGCCTAAAAACACCGGGACCCGGCAGGTGAAACTGAGGCCACCTCTGTGTTGGTCTGAGAGAGGGGTGCACCGTAACTTCTGCTGAGGGAGGGAAGGATGGAACCTTCCCTAACCCCAAGTTGGGGGGTCCCCATTTTATTCCAGGTCTGAGGTGGGGCCTTGGTGGGTGTGGCAGGAGGTGGCAGCCCCCGGGGTTTTTCTGACCACAGCGCACCTCCAGCCCTCCACCTAATGGGATGCAAACTGGGGGGCTGCTGTGACACCCCATCCACACCCCTTCCGCCCACCCGCCCCTGCTGCAGGTTAGCATCCCCGAGAACAAGGCTGGCCGTGCTTGGCTGCTTCTGACCTTCACAGGGTGGGGTGGGGGGGTGGTGGTGCTGCTGCTGGGAAACATGTGGTCAGAGCTGTGCTTTATGAGAGCAGCTGCAGCTCCTGACACGCTTTCCATACCGGGAGATTTATGGGGCCGCGTGGTTTTAATGGCTTCTGCGGGGCCGGTGTCCTTCCCTGCTTTGTCCTGGCTGCCGTCTTGGAGGCAGATGGGTCTCGGGCTGGCCTGGCCCATCAGGAGGGCACGCTGGGGTGGGGAAGGCCAGGGCTGACCACCCAAGCCTCCTTGGGAGGGGCAGCTGCTGGGAAGCCCCTGGGGACCCCATCTGAGCAGCCCATAAATCGAGGAGACCTCCAGGAGGCAGGAAGCCTCGGTGCAGAGGTGTCCCAAGCTGGTGGGGAGAGGAGGAGAAAGGCCTGCCCCCCTCCCCAGAGCCACAGCCCCAGGCCCCACCAGCAGGTCGTCCACCTTGGCTGGGCCGGCAGATGAACGTGCACCAACTGTGCTTGTCGCTGACCCAGTGGCCATGCTGGGTCCTAGAACCTGGCCTGGCTGGGAGCTTTGACCCCAGCCAGGCATCCCCCAGACCTGCGAGTGGGGGGCGGCAGTCAGCCCAGTGCTGCCTCCTGCTACTGACTGTCCAAGGTGCTGGCAGTGCCCAGTCCTCAGACGGTCCGGAGCTGACCCATCCTTGGTCTCTGGGGTCAGGGCAGGAGCTGGGGACGGAGTGAGGCTTTGAAGGAACCAGGGGCTGCCTTGGGGTGCATGGTTCCCTTTGGAGGAATCTGAGCTTGAGCTCGAGGTGGGACCCCAAGCTCCACTTTTCAGCTCACCCTGGCCAGCTTCCCACTTTCCCAGCACCAGGACCCTCCACCAGGACGTGGAGGCCCCGGGGTAGGAGAGCCAGAGGTCTGCGCCTATGCAAGGACATGTCGGGGCCTCGGGCTGAGCCAGGAATGGGCATGGGCAAGGCCCCTGGCCTGCCTCCTAGCCCGAGGCCTCATGGCTCAGACCAGCCCGATGCTGACCCCTGCCTCCCTGGGCTGGTGCTTACTGCCCTGCTCTCCCTCTCAGAGCCCCAGCCCGCCCTTGAGGGCCAGGGGCAGGCCTCTACCGAGGGACGGAGAGCCATGTGCCCGGTAGCCGGATGGCAGACTCACGGGCCAGCAGGGGAGATCGGCCCTCTTAAGCCCTGCCCTGGTGGCTGGGGTCGGCTCCTGGAGCACAAGGCCCTCCCGTGAGCCCCGGAGTTGCTGAGGGGGCCCTGTTCCAGCCTGCCTGCTGCCGCACCAGCAGAGCTCTGGGGCCCTGGGGACTTGGAGGCCAGAAGACCAGGTGCAGCCCGGCCCCTGGGACCTGGAGGCCGATTCTACTTGCTCAGGGCCCCACTCTTCCCCTGCTTGCTCTATCCTGCAGGTCCCCACTTCCGTGGTGGTGGGGGGTACCTTTTGGAGCCAGCCTCACCTGCGTCTCCTCGGGGGTTCCTCCCTACACCTGCCTGCTGACTGACTGCACAGGAGCAGAACTGTGGGACCTGTGAAGCTCACCTGCACCGTAGCCCAGCCTGGGAGTGGGCAGACACCAGCAAGTGGGGCAGGCTCCTGTTCCAGCCAGTCTGCCTTAGCCACTCCCTTAGTCAGTGCTTTAGAGTCCTGCCCCCCACCCCCAGCTCAGTGCCGGGACCCTCCCTCTTTCTTTGGGGGCGTGCGGGGGGAGGGTCTCGGCAAGCCTCTTATCACCCCAGTCTGATCTCACCATCTGCCTTTCTGAGGGTCGTCTCATCTGCCTCCTTTCTGAATAAGGGGTGGGGGATCCTCCCCGAAGCTCCTTGTTCTGGCCAGTTTAGGACATCGGCACACGGATTGTGGAGCTTAGACGTCCCAGGGGCTGAGGCTAGTTAGCCTGGAGTTAGCGTTGGGTGGGTGTAAAGGACACAGCCTTGGAGACCGTGCGCCTCAGTCAGTTCACTCATACAGTTGTGTCTGACTCTTTGTGACCCCATGGAATGCAGCACGCCAGGCTTCCCTGTCCATCACCAACTCCTGGAATTTACTCAAACTCATGTCCATTGAATCAGTGATGCCATCCAACCATCTCATTTTCTATTGTCCCCTTCTCCTCCTGCCTTCAATCTTTCCCAGCATCAGGGCTTTTCCAAGTCTAGTTTTTTCTGTGCGGCTAGGGTGGGCAAGAAGCTGCCCCTGGCCACTGCAACCCCACCTCCACCCCCAATTGGGCAGTGCCGTGGGCCCCCAGGAGATGCCGGTTGTTCCTGGCCCCCAGCCAGCAGGGCATCAGAGCTGGTGGCGGCCCCGCGCTGTCTTGAGCCCCGCACGCTCCCCGAGGGGGCCGAGTTGGTCTGCCTGAGGTCACTGTTTCAATGTGTATTTTGAGTATTTTCAGCCGTGTGTGCACCACGGGGACTTGGCCTGTGCACTGCGTGTGCAGCTCATACTTGGTGGGCTGTGTAATATGCGGAGGCGTTGCCAAGGGCAGCGGAAATGTGGACTCTTTCCAGCATAATCACATGAATCTACCACCACCCGCCCCTGCCCTGCCCCCGGCCCATCCCACCCGCTGCCAGGGTGCTGCTGGGCTGGGAGGAGGATGAGGGCCAGCGCTTCGTCCCCATCGACCTGTGTCCACCACCAGGTCCCCCTCCAGGCTGCATCCTCCGTGTTTGGCAGGCTTCCTCCAGGCTGGGGAAGCAGGCTGCCCCAGAGAGAGGGTGGGTGCAGACCAGGGAAGGTGGGGCAGGGGTCTCCAGGCCTCCTGCTGGGAAGGGCCACATCCCTGCAGGTCCAGGGAATGTTGGGCCCCGGGGGCTTGGAGGGCCAGCCCAGGGCCTGACCTTGTCCAGCCGGCTCTCTGGCCTCACAGCCCTCCCCTCCCACCTGGCCCTGAGCTGAGGCCCCGGATCCTGAGTCTCTGATTCCAATGGTTATGAGTTTGCCGGCGCTGCCAGAACAAAGTACCACTGAGGGGCTCAAACAAGAATTTGCTTTCTCCCAGCCTTGCAGGTTGGAAGTACTGGATCAAGGGGTTGTCAGGAGTGGTTACCCCCAAGGCTCTCTCCTTGGCTTGGAGGCAGTCGTCATCTTGTTCTGTCTTCATGTGGTCTTCCCTCAGTGCGTCTCTGTGTCCTCATCTTATGAGGACACCAGTCAGATTGGGTTGGGGCCCACCCTTCGAACTTCCTCTTAACTACCTCTTAAAGACCTTATCTCCAAACACTGCCACGTTCTGAGTTACTGGGGGTCAGGACTTGTGTATTAATTTACCGGCAGGGAGCGATACCCAGTTCAGCTCGTAACACCAGTAGATAGGCAAAGCCACCTTCTTTGGGGTGCCTCCGGCAGCATCCTTGTTGGGCTACCTCAGCCCACCCTGGCTGCAGGGCGGGACACTGCAACTGGACCGGGAGTCTGAGGTCCCACACAGGCAGCAGCTGCACCCTGGGGGAAGCTCATTCTGCATTCAGCTCAGTCCTGAGAGGAGGAAGCTGGGGCTCCTGGGGATGCTGGGGGCGGCTCCCCTCCTTTGCTTAGCTGAGGGGCACTCAGTTGCCACGGTGACCTCTGTCTGCACAGTCAAACACACAGAGCCCAGCCACTGCTCCAGGCTGGAGGGCTCCCCACCCCCTCCTCCGAGTTCACACTGAGTGTTGAGTCCCTTGGTGACGAAAACATGGAAACGGTTGCCATGGCAGCCATTCTTTGGAGCCCTCAGACTGGAGTGCAAAGTTCAGGATGCCCAGGAACAGCTGAAATGAAAATATGGGAAAATCCGCCACTTGCTTCGCCCCAGAAGGGTGGGATTCGATGGAGGGCCTGGCCATCCGTGCCTCTTCCCATCGTCCTCGGCCAAGCGTGGGCACAGAAGGGGTGTGGGCAGGGCCCAGGGAGTAGCCCCCTGAGACCTTGAGAGAGGCTGGCCAGCATGGGTGAGTGGGCCCAGCACCCGGAGCTAAGAGGGCAGGTGAGACTGCTCGGCCTTCCCTTGGGTGCACGTCTGCGTGGCTCCTGGAGCCACTGAGCCCACCTTGTCTCGGTGTCTTCACCTGTAGAGACAAGCCCCTTTCTCAGCAGGGTTCAGGTCTGCACAGCTGCTAGGAGAAGCTTCAGCCTGACCAGGGGTGGAGGGGAGGGTGCCGGGTTCTGACCATGGGGATGGAGGAGGAGTGCAAGTTTCCTTTGGCTGGACATTAGTCCAGTGTAGACTTCTGCACTTAGCCCCTGGAATGGTATGTGTCCCGTGCACCCAGAATGTTCCTCAGCTAGGCCCTGTGGGGCTCTGGTGACTTGAGATAACCACCCAAAGGGCCCTGCAGTCAGAGTTGTTTGGGAAGCCCACAGCTGTGCAGGTGCACATAATTTGTAGATTAAAGGCTCTGAAAAGTCCCTCAGTAAGAAAACTTTTTGACTTTAACCCACTATTTCACCTAGTGGTTTGAACAAAATCCATCCCCCACCCTTTAAAAATGTTTTTCTCTTATAATATACCTTATATCCTGCAGAAATAGCATCTGTTGACATTCACTAGGGCATTGATTCTTAAAGTGTGTTCCTTGGATCAGCACCATCTGGGAGTTAGTCAGAAGTGTGCCTTCCTGGGCCCCACTCCACAGCTGGTGAATCGGAAATCGGGGCGAGGCCAGTGATGTGTGTGTGACAAGCCGTCCAGGGGATTCTGATGCCTGCCCTAGCTAGAGAGCCCCCATACTCAGGGAAACAGTAGCAGAGAACTGAAAGGGAAGGGAATGGCCTGGGGGCTTGGGGAGGGTCCAGAGGACACGGAGGCCTGGCAGGGATGGGAGGGGATAGTACAAGGACCCTGGACTTCAGAAAAGGTGCTGTGGCCGCCTTGGAGGGCTGTTCAGGGTGCATGGCCCCTGGGCACTGAGACCCCAGTCTGAGATTAGATCAAGAGCAAGGTGTTTGTCTGGGGGTGTCATGAGGCTTGATGTTAGGTGGTGGGGTCTCTGGAAATGCCCAGGAGGTACTGCCCGCTTTGGTCCACCCCAGTGGCCAGCACTGTGCTCATGGAGGGCACCTGCCCAAACAGCTGGATTCTGCCCAGAATTCATGGGGTGTGGTCAGTTCCTATAGTGTCTTCCTGGACTCTGAGGGGGATTGTCCCCAAAGACAGGGCTGGGTGGCACCTTCAACACAGGCAGGAAGTAAGACTTATCCGAGCAGTGGCCTTGGCCGACGTATCAGCAGGCAGGATTCTAGGGTCAGCTTTGCCTCCACACCCATTCCCCCAGTGGGGCTCCTGCTGCAGTCACCTCCCAACACTGGATCTCCTATTCCTTCTCCATCAAACAGGCCGCCCCATCCCGGGGCCTCTTGGCGGCAGGAGCCAGGGGGCCCAGGCGGCAGCCGAGGCCCATGCCCTGCCTGTGCTTCCTTGCAGCCGTCCAGATCCACATCCTGAAGGCAGACAAAGCCGGGGACTGGTGGAAGTTCACGGTGAACATCATCTCCGTGTACAAGCAGGGCACCAGCCGCATCCGCCGGGGTGACCAGAACCTGTGGATCCGCTCGCGGGACATCGCCTGCAAGTGCCCGAAAATCAAGCCCCTCAAGAAGTACCTGCTGCTCGGCAACGCGGAGGACTCACCCGACCAGAGCGGCATCGTGGCGGACAAGAGCAGCCTGGTGATCCAGTGGCGGGACACATGGGCGCGGCGGCTGCGCAAGTTCCAGCAGCGCGAGAAGAAGGGCAAGTGCAAGAAGGCCTAGCGCGGAGGCAGCAGCGCGCCGGCGGGCTGGGCGCGGGGGCGGCCACCGCGGCGTGGACTTGGCCCTCGGGGGCTTCCCAGCTGGGGGGAGGGTGGGGGTGGGGCCGGGGCCCTCGGCGGCCCCGCCCCCAGCCCCCTGGGCGGCCAGGCCCCGGAGAATTGAGGACCGAGACTTAGCTACCTCACGGGCTCCCTCCAGAGCAGAGATGCGTTTCCCTGGGGCGGGAGGGCGGCCGGGGCCGGCGCAGGTGGGCAGCAGCGATGGGTAGAGAAGGGCACGTGAGGAGGAGAACTGTGAACCCCCGGGCCCGCAGCCCCAAACAGAAAACCCCGTCTGGTTCCCCTGACCCTTCCTGGGGGATTGCCATAGGAACCCTAGCTGTGACAACTCGGGCTCCTGTCTGCAGCGGCCTGGGGGCACCTGGGGAGGCGGAAGTGGCCTGTCCAGCCAGCCTTCCCCGTGCCTTCTGTGGTCTCCACCTGCCCCCGCCATCCTCCTGGTGGTGGGGGGTGGGGAGGGGTTACAGTCTGTGCAGCCAGAGCAGTGAAGCCCCGTCCTGGTCCTGCCCTGGTCGGGTTGGGGGTGCGGGGGGTGGGTGGGTGTGTGCTTGGCCAGGCTTCTGGACTAGGGACACGCCTGAGAAGCCCACGCCGGGTGGTCGGTCACTGCTCACGCCGGAGCTGCCTGATGGAAGGAGGCATTGCCAACGCAAAACCTCCCAGAGAGTTTCCTTTCTGGAAAGTTGGAAGCAGCCCCTTTATGACATTTTCCAGGGGGCGGGGGGAGGGGGCATGGCTGGGCTTCGGCAGCGACACTATTTGTGTAATGACGTCAGCTCCCACAAGGCCCCTCAGCAGTGTCAACAGCTGGGAAGGGCCTGGAAGGCAGGCTGCTAAGGCAGTTGGGCCTGGCGGGGTTGGGGGGTGGGAGTGGGCTGGCTGGAGTGGGGATCTGCTCTGCTGGCTCAGGGAGGCGTGGGAGTGCCCGAGTCGCGGCTGGCAGGGATGGAACCATTAGGGCCCAGGTACCAGGGAAGCCTTGACCACTTCCTGCTGGGCCCTCGCTCCTGGCTCCCCAAGGAGTGGACAGAGGAGGCTTCCCGCCACCATCCTGGTACGGCCTGGGTGGCACCTTACCCCCTCCTGTCGGCCCGCTAGAGGGGTCAGGCTCCCTTTCCAAAGCTTCCGAGAGATACCGTCTCCAAGCTGGCAGCCCTAAATCAACCCAGGTCTGATGGCCTCACACAGGACCTGTGCCCAGGGGCCCCCACCCCGCTAGCCGGCACTCTGAATTCGAGGCCTGGCTCCTCTCAGTCAGGAAATTGGTTTCATCTTCCCTGCTGGAGTTTGGCTGCTCAGAAGGGTCACACCAAGTATGAAGCTCGGGCCCTCCTGGTCTGGCTTTCCTCTGCTTCCACCTGCGTCGCCACCGCCCCATTTACCGAGCACCTGCTGTGTGCCAGGCACTTTACCCCGTAACCTCACACTATCTTCATGACAGCCCCGTGAGACAGGGGTCCTCACCGGGCACTGTAACCCCTCCTCGGTTCCCTCGCAGGCTGTGGGGGGTGCTTCTGGGTGAGTCACCTGCGAGATGCTGGCCCTGGTGATGGCATCTGGCCTGGAGAACAGACGTTAGGAACTGGGGACTGGGATGGGCACAGTCACATCTTGAGAGGTGACAGCCAGGGCGGTGCGTGAGGCTGGTGTATACTCACTCCAGGTTCCAGGCAGGCAGGCTGTGGCTGGTCCTAAGGTGTAGGCAGAAAGGAACCCTGGAGGGGTTCCAGAGGTGCCCCCAGGGGCAGGGGCAGGACAGAATGGGCCTGGGGAGGCGTAACTGTGCTGCCTGACTCCAAGCCCAAGGCTGGAAGTGTAGGGCCCTCTCCACACAGTTGGCCCTCCACCGCCGCTGCCCCAGTGTGGTTTGGGTGTGTTTTGTCGGCTCACAGTCCACGAGAGGCTCTGTCCTGTGTGGGTAGTCGTCCTGTTTCTGTCCACACCAGCCTGGCTTCTCTGCTTTGCCCAGGAGGGCATGGCAGCCCTGCCAGCTCCTACTCCAGGCCCAAGTCTCGGCCCCCGTTGTGAGGGGTACTTGCACTGGTGGCCTCTGCGGCCAGCAGCCCGCCAGGCAGCGATGCATCTTGCTTTAAATTCAGCCAGTCTCGCCCTCTGGCTCAGCATCCCGAGAGCAGAGCAGCCTGGCCTCTGGGGAATGTCGGGGCCACCAGTCAGCCTGGGGGGAGGGGAATTCGGGGGGGGGGGGTCAGTCCTGGCAGGTGGCC
Organism: Bos taurus; assembly: GCF_002263795.3. Lineage (NCBI taxonomy): Eukaryota > Metazoa > Chordata > Mammalia > Artiodactyla > Bovidae > Bos > Bos taurus. The sequence continues at coordinate 28,651,414 of NC_037346.1, forward strand.
TTCCCCACCCAGCCAGAACCCAGCCCACTGCTCCTCTGAATCCAGCCACCAATTCGGGAGGCCCCCCCCCCCTTGGGAAAACACCCCTCTTCTTCCCTCGCCCATCCCCCCGGGTAGAAATGGAAATAGGAATTGAGGTTCCGGTTTGTACAGTTAGGAAAGGATGTAAAATGGAACTAGATTTTGAAGAGTGTATTAACCAGAGTTGTGATATGTAGGTGTTTGAAGAAAAACATACCAGATTAGTCTTTTTTTTTTTTTTTAAGAGATTTCCAAGTTGTCCTTTTTCTTACCTGCTGGGGGGTCTGGAGCCCCTGACAGCGGGGTCCCTGCCTTTCTGACACACAGTAATGCTAAGGATTGGGGTGGAGGGAAGGAAGAAGGATGAGGAGGCTGCCCCCTGGACTCACTTGCAGCTTGGCTTCTGTCCTGAGCAAAGCAAGGTGAGAGGCAAGTCCTGGTGGTAAAGTGGGAGGGCCCCCCGCAGCCCAAGCTGGGGGTGCTGGGAGCTGCCCCAAGGTCTCTGGTACTCACCTAGCACGCTGCCCCCAGAGTAACCGCAGGAAATGGGTACAGCCTGTCTTGGGTTAACCCCAGGCTGGAGACTGAAATCAAGGAGAGACCCCTTGGGGTCAGGAGATGGTCCCTTTAGGCAACTGAAAAATGTTTGGGTCTCACTGCTCAAAGGAAGACTGGAGAGTGGATGAACTAAACCCATGGATGGGGTTACTGGGCCACGGTTCATGGCCATAGCCAAGTCGTACCCTAAGGGTATTGAAGTGTGTACTTGTAGGGCCTCGCCCCTGTCAGAATCAAGCCAGTCCTGCTCCCTGTGTCACTGAACGTGGCTCCACCTCCCCACGCCCCCCTGCGTTCTGGAGTTCTGTTCACTCAGAATTGTAAATGTTTAGTTGTGACCATGACATATTGTTTGGGTCAGTGTTCCTTTCCAATGCATACTAATATATTATGGTTATTATATATGAATATATTTAATGACATGGAAAAAGTTGTGGATTTTTTAAGTTTTTTCTTTTTTTTTTTTGGTTAGAGTTGTAATGGACCCAGATGGAACTTGTAACGTGGGCCCCACATGATAGAACTAAATTCAGATATCAATTAAATAAACTCTTGTACACTGTTCTCTGTCTCCCAGTCTTTATTGGTGGTCTGATCTAGGGGTGGTCAGCCTGCTGGGTGAGAGGCTGGCGAGTCTTCAGGCCATTTAAGGAATATGGCTTCTGGTCTAAGAGCTCCCGGCAAGACAAACCTGAGACCAAGGCCCCGTGATGCTCTAGAGCGACAGTGCCCAAACTTTCTGGCACCAGGGACCGGTTTCAGGGAAGACGGTTTCTCTACGGGCTGGGGAGACGGTGGATGGTTTCAGGGCGACTCAAGTGCATTATATCTATTGTGCACTTTGTTATTACATCAGCTCCACCTCAGGTCATCAGGCGTTAGATCCTGGAGACTGGGGGCCCCGGGGGTAAGCCAGAGCCTACCTTTGCTCTTCCCCATCTGACTCAGAACTGGCAAGTGGAGTTACTGCCCTTCGTGTAACCAGTTTCTTCTATGTGAGTAGAGGGGAGACTCGCCGGCAAAGACAGCAGGATCAGTGACACTGGAGAATGTTCTCAAGCCGTCGTGTCGCTAACGCTTCGTGAGGTGCAGGGATGGGGCCGGGGCCAGCACCACCAGGAGCTGAGCTCACTGGGTTTCTGGGAGGCTATATTTAAACTTCCAAATGGTTGCGATTTCTCTATTAAACAAACAATTCAGTCATTAGGAACATGTTGTGTTGCCATGCAAAGTGGAACCGATCGTCACCAGGAAGCTGTAATTTCTGCACCCAGCTGTTTTGAAGACAAGTCTCAACGACACAGATTCATCCTTCCCCTGTATGGCACGGAAGGCCCTTCCCCCTGCATGATCAGGCTGGGAGGCCATGAGCTGCTGCTCAGGAAGGACTAAGGGCTTCCCAGGGTGCACCAGTGATAAAGAACCTCCTGCCAATGCAGGAGACATATGAGACACGGGTTCAATCCCTGGGTTGGGACTATCCCCTGGAGAAGAGCATGGCAACCCACTCCAGTACTCTTGACTGGAGAAGCCCATGGACAGAGCCTGGAAGGCTGCAGTCCATGGGGTCTGAAGCAACTTAGCACACACGCAGGAAGGAATAAGGCCCGTCCTGCCTCCTCAAGGGCTGTGGACATGGGAGCTGTGCTCTCAGAACAGGGGTCAAAGCCAGCACAGGTGGTTGCAGGGCTGGTCCCTGGTGTAAGCCCCGTCATAAGGGCAGCACTGACACCCCGTGGCAGAGACAGGATACAGGTCTCAAGTGGCCGGACAGGCCAAGGGGAAAGCGAGGCTTTTCTGCGGCTTTGGGCTCCCCTCAAAGCCAGTCAGACCCAGCTGGACCATTTGCCGGATTTAAGACATCTGCCGAACTCAGTGCAGGAAATCAGCCGGCTCCCTGTGGAGCACTGACCCAAGGTGGTTGGAAAAGTCCATTTTAGAGACTGAAATGCTGAGGAACAAGGAAACAGAGATTCCCATCAGGCACTTGGGGGCCAGCAGAGTTCAGTCCAAAGCCCAGACCCTGCTGGGTGAGAGCTCCCCAGGGTCTGGCTGAGGAGGCGCCCACATTTCTAAAGGCCTCCCCCACGCCTCCACCTGCCAGGGCCAGAGACAGCACTGTGGCCGGGGGTCGCCCACTCACGGTAGAGACACACCTGAGTTTCAGATTCTGTTGAACACAGCTCTGTCCATGTTAAGACTAAATAAAGATGTATAAGAAATACACCAAGAAAACCTAGGTGTGAAAGACAGCCAGCCCATGTGAGAAATACAGCAATGAATTAATCCACCCAAATACTGTATCAAAGTGGAGACTCGACCAGAGCATCCCACCCCCACCCTCATGTCAAGGTGGATGTGGGCGTACAGGTGGCAAGGGCCCTGCCTCCAGCCCACCCAGCAATCACCCCTTTCTTGCCCTGGGGGCCCAGGATGCAGATATTGTACAAAAGTTTCTAAATCCCTTCTTTTCTATGCACTTTTTTATTTAAGTGGCTGGGATCACAGGTGGGAACCCCCCGCCACAATTAAGTCTGTCAGTGTTTGGGGGAAAAAAAAAAGTGGACACTCGCCAGGCCAGCAAGTCTGGTCTGCAAAGACGCAGATGCCTTCTGTTACTGCAGGCAGTTGGGAGGAACTCTGAGGCCATAAGAAGCAATGAAAGGAAAGAGGAGCCTTGGCCCACTTTTCAAAAGAAGGGGGGAAAAACTGCACTTACCTTCAGCAGGGCTAGGTTAGAAAACCCAGCTAGATAAAAGATGACCTTGAACTAGTCTATGCCAAGAGACAGGGAGTACCAGCCACAGGCCAGCCGGCAGTTTTCAGAGGACGGGTCAGGAGAGAACCCAACACTTCTCAAAGCAGGATGGTCTGGAGTCCTGCAGGAGCCCCGTGGAAGGAGGGTCCAGAGCTTTGCCAGGAGCAGGTGTCCTGGGGCTACTGAAAACTAAGCTTTAGTTACAGTTGTTGATAATCATGAGGCCTCAACAGGACAAAAGTACCAGTTGTAACTAGGTACCCGGATTTCTTGACATGGTACACCTTGCCTGGAAAATTCCATGGACAAAGGAGCCTGGCAGACTACAGTCCATGGGGTCACAAAGAATCGGACACAACTGAGCGACTAAATAACAAGAGCCTTTAAATGCTTATGATTAGTAAATGATCAGTTCAGTTCAACAATACTTATGCTGTTGTTTGAATCAAGTTACTTTCATTGAAAATGCACCCAAGGTGATGGGGTCTCACCGCTCTTTCTATGCTGAGAGCTGTAGCTGTTCATGCCACCCATCCAGAGCCCTTAAGCCACCCCGGGACCTGGTCCTGATGCTTCTGTGGGGCGTGGGGAGGGGAGGGGGCAAACCAGGTCTGGCCAAACCCAACTGGAAAAGGCCACGTGACTGCACCGTGTGTCCTGATGCAGCAGAGCCTAAGTGGCTCCACCCAGCCACTTGAGATGCCTTGCCAATTTCAGGCTGCCCTTCAGTTCAGAGTGGGGTGGGTGTCTCCCATGAGAAGCCCACCCTGAGGAAGCCAGGGTACAGGGGAGCCTCCCTGCCCGGCACTGCTCCAGGCCTGGATGACAGATCCCATGGTCTCAACCAACTAGCTTCTTCCGCCCACCCCGTCCCTGGGTCCAGAGAAGTGAAGCCACTGGTCCCATGACAGTAGTGCGGGGGCCGGGCCTTGAGCGCGCTCAGCCGGGAGGACAGAGGCCGCTGTGTGAGGACCTGGGCTCCACGCTTGGCTCGGAAAGGCCTTCCCCGTGTGGCTCAGCCAGGCCGCCGGGGCTCTGGCTCAAAGATGCCTTATGAGTTGCTGAGGCTCCATGCTGAGCAAGTCAAGAGGAGGTGAGAAAGTCAAACAGGCCTTAAATGCCACCTCCCATGAGCCCCGAAATGGGGGACTCCAAGGAGACGCTGTTTATACAGATTTGGGGTTTAGTACAAGATGGGTGGATTCTTGCTCTTCCATGGGGCATCCATTGGCAACCGCCCCACCCCCCGCCCACAGGGAAAATGCCTCCAGGGCACCTTAAGGTCCAAACCGCCTCCCGCCCCCGGCAGTCCAGCCTGGCCCCTCTGCTGGTGTCTTGGCCTTGACGCAAGCGCGCCTCCATGGCCTCTCCTCCGCTACCCTGTCCTGATCCCTACAGTGGGGCTCCCACTCACGGCTGCCCTGCTCCCCGCCCTCAGGTCCCCACTCTGAACGTGGCTTCCAGGGCCTCGCCAGGTCTGCACGGGCTTGCCGCCCAGGAGGTCAGTGGGCAGCGGGGCCAGTCAGACAGGAGAGCCGCTGCTGTGCCCCGGCTCACTCTCACATCCTCATGACAGTGAGGTTGGGTTGGAGAGGATGCCTGAGCCCTGGACACGGAGACCACCTGGCCCAGCGGGTGTAGACTATGCTGAACCGCTCTGGGCACTCTGTGCCGACACGGGCTGACTCACCTGGTCCTCATGGCAGCTCTGGAGGCAGAAGACCGTCTTCTCTCCATTGCCTAGAGGAGGAAACGCAGGCCCAGACAGCATCTGGCCTGTGGTCACACAGCTGACGAGCAGTGTGCTGGTCACTGGGGCTGTCCCTTCCCAGTTCAGGCTCTCAGTCTTCTGGGCACTTCCAGGTCCCCTTGCTGAGCAGAGCAGGTGACAGTCAGGCCAGTGAGCTAGCTGTGAGCAGAGCTGACGGCTTCCCTCCTGGGCAGAGCGTTTCACGGCTGGTGCGAGGGTGTCCAGAGTCCCCTTTCTTCTGCCAGAGCCATGGGGCTGTCCCCTGGGCCTGGGTCTGGGCCCCCAGCTGACCTGCGTGGACGAGCAGCAGTGGGGAGGCCCTGACACTGGGACGGATCTAGGTTGTCGGGATTTGGGGGGGTTGTGACTGCAACACCGTCCTGGCTAACACGGAGCCGAGTCCAGGTACGGCCCAGGCAGGCCAGGCCCAGGGCTAGACCGCCTCCCGGGAGAGTGCCGTGTGTCACCATCACACACACAGCAGGTGGGCGTGGGACTGCCCAGGTGGCCTGGAAGTGACCCAGCCCCTTGAGGGGAGAGCTGGAAGAAAGAAGGTCACCCACCCTTTGCAGTGACTTACAGGAGACCAAGCGCAGAGCCAGGGCTCCACTGATGGAGGCCCAGGTCTTCCCTGCTCACTGCCATCTCAGGTCTCGGGGTCCCAGTAGATAAAGCTGTGCCAGGGGCACATAGCCCTCCCATGCCTGTCTTGTAGTCTCTAGGGAATCCCCAGGAGACCCCCCCCCCACCTCAAAACTCCCCTCCAACACACCTGATCTGGCCTCTTCCAGTGAAATTTTGTGCTTGGAAACCACCCTAATTTTTCTATCACCAACCCCAATTCTTTCTCCTTGAGCCATGGATGGCAAAGCAAGGCCTGGCAGCCCAGCCTGCCTTCTGACAGCCAAGGAGAAGGGCATGAAGCTTGGCCCTCCGCCCCTTCCCACCCGATCCACCACTGCCCTTGAGGGCCTGGCACCCCGCTCAAGGTCTAGCCCATCTGTCTGCCCTCATCATCACACATGCATACATGTGTGCAATGCGTGCAGTGCACACTCATACACACGCAAGGTTGTCACAGCTGGTTTGCTGTTGTTCAGTTGCTAAGTCGTGTCTGACTCTCTGCAACCCCCAGGACTGCAGCACGCCAGGCTTCTCTGTCCTTCACTATCTCCCTGAATTTTCTCAAACTCATGTCCACTGAGTCAGTGATGCCATCCAAACATCTCATTCTCTGTCACCGCCTTCTTCTCCTGCTCTCAATCTTTCCCAGCATCAGGGTCTTTTCCAATGAGTCGACTCTTTGCATCAGGTCAGGGTCAGTTTAGAAGCCAGAGAAAGGCCCTGTTCTGACTGCAGAATCGTACCTTTCTTTGAACCCTACGTGGTACTTTCCCGCTTGATCATTCCCATCTCCCTGCCTGGTTCATCAGACTTGATTCCGCTGCCGATTGAGATGCATCAGCTTCGGAAAAGTGGTTTACTACGTCAAGGGAGGAAAAAAGCATGTGATTCTGGGTCCAAAGGTAGTTCCCAAAGTAGAGTCCAGAGACGCTTCACCACTAGGAGTGGCAAGCTTGGGGGGGAAGGGGGGCAGTTACACAGAGCCCTGCCTGCATTACAGCTCCTTCCTCCCTCCAAGACACACGTGGCCTTGGCTGCTCGCTGGTCTCCCATGTGGGCATGTGACTGCCCAGAGCAGACCAGACATGCCAGGTTACAAACTGCCAAGAATTCAGTTGGAATTCAGCATCATCCCACAGGTGGCCCGGGACACTGAAGGGGTGGCCAGAATCCACTGGCAGCCAAGGGGCAGTGACCGCTGAGGGACCTTGGGCTAGCACCCCAATGACCAAGGCAGAACCCCAAAAGCCATCCTGCACGATACCTCAGCAGAGGCACCACCCGGTTTGTTTTTGCTGAAGCGACGCACGGCGAGGTCAGAACTTTGGGGGAATTTATTGAGAGTGGCTTTTGGGTACCAAGAGGAAGCTCGGCTTTACTCCATCTCTGGCAGGTGTCCTGGTTGGTGGCCCCTTGAAGGCCACTACTTGGTCGGCCAGACTGCAACTACCACGATGGCCACGAGCAGCAGTAAAATCACCATTATCATCCCTGAAAAACAGAAGCGTGCAAGACCCCCTGTAATGCTTTCCACCAGCAGAGCCTCACCTCTCCCATCAAGTATCTTCTGAGACAGCGGGGCGGTTCTCCAGGGAGCCCCAGTGTGTGTCAGGGGTGTCAGCAGCCTCTGGCTTCGCAGGCAGGAGGGAGGGGCTCCAGGGACCCCAAAGGGCTGCCATCTCGCCACTTGAAGAATTGTGCCGGCCAAGTGCCCGTGCTCCTGACCAGGTGGGGCCTCCCCATTCAGCCCCCCTTGCTCTGGCTTCTGTGTGCAACTTGGCCATGTTTTGTGTCCTAATTAATGAGGGTGTGATAAAGCAAAGGGCTTTAGAGTTCACAAAGAAATACTGACTCTAGAATCCATTTTCTCCCCATCCACACAGCTTGGCCTTTTCTTCTTGGGCTGAAGAAACTTATGTCTTTCATCTGGAAAGAATTCTGAAAGAGGGACCTCTGCTTTACTTTTTTTTTAATATTAATATTCTCTAGTTTTACTTCAACTTTTTGGCTGGGGACCACCATGTACTCCCGGCCAGTCTGCTCCCTGCGTCCAGCCAAGGCCACCCCGCCTCCCTTGGTTCACACATCTGGACCTACCACTGCCTACTCCTTCAAAGCAGATGAAGAGCGAGGGGCCAGGAGGACTCAGCCCATTTACCCGACGCCCTCACCACCTTCCATGCTGACTTCTCCTGTGGGCAATAGGTGCTTCCTTCACCCTGGAGGCCAGCATGGTGGTGGCACGCCAGAGACACGGCACGGCTGTGACAGAGCAGGCGCTGAGAAATGAAGGATCCCTGAGCCACTGAGGCTCCGAGAGGGGAGTGAGGAGCAGATGAGATGAGACAGAGAAAACGCTCTACAAACTACCGGGAGTCAGGGGTCACGTGGCCGTCTGGCCCACCAGGACTGCCCACCGCAGGCTGAGGAGCTGTTTTGGCAAAGGTCAGGGTTCCGAGCGTTCAGCAACTTATTGTCTCCTAGGAAGCCACTAACATGCTCTTGATCTTATTAACTAGATAACCACTGGCCACATCTGGCTTCAGGAGCTAAAGAGCCACATGTGGCCGATGGCTACTCTACTGGACAAAAACAATACAGGACAGACATCTCCATCATTGTAGCAGGTCCCACTGGGCAAAATGGACATACTGTGTGGAGCTCCGATTATTTCATTCACTGCCATTTATTTCCACACATAACCGTTGAACTGACGAAGGACTGAATAGCTGCTCAATGCGTTTTCAACACTCATGCCACACTTGGGCAGCTCCCCACGGCGGGAATTCTGCTCTCTTCTTGAGTTGCTGTTGTTAAATTGTATTTTGGGGGGAAATTGTCCATTTTTTCCTGAGTATCCAAAATTACTGAGATAAGGCTATTCATTAGACTCTCCTATAATTTTAGCACGACACCTGTCTCAGTCCTTTTTATTTCTCACATCACCTGGTTGTGCATTTTCCGCCCCCAACCTTGCCACAAATGAGCCTTTTTATGAACCTTTTCCGAGAACAAGTTTGACTTTGCTGATCACTTCTCATTGATTAATTTCTCCATTTACTTTTATTAATCCTACAATTCAGACTTTCTTTGGATTTAGTTTGTTGGTTTTTTTTTCCTTGAACTTCTTTACTTGAAAGTTAATTCATTTTCCACTTTCCTCTAAATAGTACCATTCTAAACCTACAAGTTTTGATATAAAATAATTTCATTGTTGCTAGTTTCTAAGTTCTATTATTTATTTATTTGCTGCCCTGTGTGGCATGTGGGATCTTAGTTCTCCAGGCAGAGCTCAAACCCGTGTCCCCTGCAGTGGAAGCACGGAGTCTTAATCACTGAACCACCAGGGAATTCCCTCTAAATTCTAAACATTTAACAATTTTCAACAATGTCTTCTTTGGCCCAGTGATTATTTAGAAGTGATTTTAAGATTTCCAATTTTACTGAAACAAGCTTATCGAAATGCACTTCTTAAAAATTCTGAGACAATGATGGTGGTGGGGGTTTTAGTTGCTGAGTTGTGTCCGACTCATGAGACCCCATGGACTGTAGCCCACCGGGTTCCTCTGACAATGATACATGTACTATATTTTGGTGTGAAAACATTTGTGATTTCTGTGAGTGGCAAAATCGCAAGCACGATTAGTTCTGCTGTGGTTTGCTGCCTACCTTCTTAATTGAAGAAAAGAAATGGCAACGCTCAATCAGAGGTTTGTGAAGATAAGAATGTTTTCCCATCCAAGCTCATGGACTCCCTGAATTCTATCCACAGGTGCCCAGGGTTCGATGTAATTCAGTCTGAGTAAATTTTAAAACCAACCCAAGTAAGCACAGCATGCTCATGGTTTTAAATACTGAGGAAGGAGTAGCAAGTTCACGGCAGGCTTCCCTGTCACCTCCCTGTGACAGTGGGTGCACTTTTTCTAACACACCTTCTTTCTCAATGAATCGAGAGGAGAACACCTCCTCTTGAGGATCTATGATTTTTTTTTTTCTCCCGTCTTCACAAAACCCAAGCCTCGACATCAGGGGTCTGCAAACTGTGGCCCATGGGCCATATCTGGCTTGTGGCCTGTTTTTGTACAACCCATGAGCTAAGAGTGGTTTTCATACTTTGAAAGGGTTGTCAAAAGAGAAACAGGAGATGTGACGCACTGTCTGTGGTCTGCAAAGCCCAGCGCGCTTACTGTCTGGCCTTTTACGATATCTGCGGACCCTGCTCTGTCACTGCGGCCGACGATGACCTCAGGGGCTGGGCTCTGGCTCTCTCCCCACTTCTTTCATCTGTGCATTTCCTTTCTTCCTTGTATTAATAAACGCAGCCATCCATTAACACTCGAGGGGGTGGTGTAATAGTTCATCTAGCATTTCAAGATGCTTGTAGCAAGGGTGGGTGGGTGTGTGTACGTATGTATATATGTGTGACTATTATCTCAGTTCATCTTGCCAGAACCAGAAGAACACATTTTTTCATTCATTTCTCCCTCCAGAAACATCTTCAGGTTGACCAAAGCCTCCACTTGGGCAGGAATCCCACTACTTCTTGGCTGGGAAAAAGGTTTATATTGTACAACGTCTTTCCTTAAAAAATAATGGAAATGGAGGAAGCAGACAGACCGATGGGAAGTGGCAGGACAATTTCTGGCCCTCTCAAGCCCAGGCTCATCCTGAAGATGAGGGGGAGGACTGCATTTTTTGAGGAAAGAGGAGAAAATGGGCTGAGTGGTAGCTGAGGAAGAAGCCATGCCACCAACACTCATCCAGAACCGGAGCTGGGCGGCCACATGGGCCTGAGAGGCTGCCCCTGTGGCTCCGGTCTGGACCGAGGCTGCGATGGCCCAGAGGAGAGGCTCACAAATGGCCCCGAATTTTTAAATCAGGGTGGTTATGGGTAAAGCAGAACAAGTGATGAGGACCGAGGAGTCAAGAACAATAACAGGCTGGGAAGGAGAAAGCACACATCTGGTTTGAGTTTCCATGCATGAAGCCTGCAGTCCAAGGGGAGCGGCCTCGGGCATCCGTCGTCACCAGCATCTCCTGCTTGGGTCACTGCGGGAACTGACCTGCTGCTCCTTTTACCTGATCCTTTCCCCTTGAGTGAACTGGAATGGAAATCAGATCAGGCTGCTTCCTGGCTCAAAACTGTCTAATGGCTTAAAATCCACACACTTCATGGTGTTTGAAGACCCTGCGCCATCTGCCCCAGGACCCCTGAAGCCACACCCTGCACCTGTCCTCAGGCCACCCTGGCCTCCGGGTCTTCCCACGGGCCCTGTGCCCTGCCTCCTGGCCTGGACCCCTGCTGTCCTGAGGGCACTCTCTCCTGGCACCCCTGGCCTAGTGAATTCCTGCTCATCTTCCAAAACTCAGCATCAGTTTCTGGGCCTTGAGGAACCACTTCATGACTTGCAGTGGACCTTGTCCTCTGTCTCTGCAGTGAACCTTCTTAAACTATGATTTAGGTCCTCGGTTAATTACTCTTTGCCTCCACCATCACCACGGGAGCATCCATGGCAGGGCCTTTGCCCTGTGGGTTCACCACCACGTCCCCAGTGCCTGGAGCAGGGCCTGGCACACAAAAGAGGCATGAGATGTTCTTCTTTCTATAAATGAATGGGGACCTCCCTGGTGGTCCGGTGGCTAGGACTCTGCGCTCCCAACGCAGGCGGCCTGGGTTCAATCCCAGGTGAGGGAACTAGATCCCACATGCCACAATGAAGACCCAGCACAGACAAATAAATAAGTATTTCCACGAAACTAAAAGACACTTGCTTCTGGGAAGACAAGCTATGACAAACCTAGACAGCATATTAAAAAGCAGAGACATCACTTTGCTGACAAAGGTCCATCTAGTCAAAGCTATGGTTTTCCAGTAGTCATGTATGGATGTGAGAGTTGGACCATAAAGAAGGCTAAGCGCTGAAGAATTGATGCTTTCGTACTGTGGTGCTGGAGAAGACTCTTGAGAGTCCCCTGGACTGCAAGGAGATCAAATCAATCCACCCTAAAGGAAATCAACCCCGAATATTCATTGGAATGACTGATGCTGAAGCTGAAGCTCCAAAACTTTGGCCATCTGATGTGAAGAGCCGACTCACTGGAAAAGACTCTGATGCTGGGAAAGACTGAGGGCAGGAGAAGAAGGGGTGACAAAGGATGAGACAGTTGGATGGCATCATCAACTCAACAGACATGAATCTGAGCAAACGCTAAGAGATGGTGAAGGGCAGAGAAGCCTGGAGTGCTGCAGTCCACAGGGTTGCAAAGAGTTGGACATGACTGAGCAACTGAAGAACAACTAAATATTTTTTAAAAAAGGAATAAATGCATTGAGTATCTGGAAGGAACAAGAAGAGCCAATGAGAAGGACACTGCAGGGACAGACAACAGGGAGAGAGGAGCTGGGAAGATGCGTCAAGGAGGCTGAGAGACATACTCCCAAAGATGCTCGACCCCAATTGCAAACCCTGCAGCCACACCAGGAGGGTGGAGGAGAGCCTGTCCCCGGGGCCTTGGAGATGGTTCACAGCGCGGCAGGAGCAGAGGGCGGGAGCTGTCAGAACCATCACCAACACAGCGATTCCTCTGTCAGCTGCCACTTTCTCACAGAAACCGGGTTCTACAGATGGTGCCACAGGACAGGTGCGACAAGGTTCCCCAAGGCCCGTGAAGAAAGAAAACGGGCTTCGCCAGCTGACATCATAGATGGCAACTCGATAAGATGTGATACACTGGGTTCTAATCCAAAGATGAAAAGGGGGGCTTGGAGAGCAACGACAAATAAGATGCTGACATGTCCAACCCTTTCAGAGCAAAACAGGGCTCCTCCGGATAAGAGGCTTCCAGCAGGCTTAAGTAAACTGGGGTGCCCCCAGGGTCGATGGAGGAAGTCATTCTAAGGTGGTGAGTGACAGTGATAAGCCAACTGAGGCCTCGTAGATTCTTTGGGGTCAAAGAGTAGATATTTACAAACCTTATTGCTGCAATGCTTTCTCTTTAAGGACTCGGGCTTTTCTGGAATGTGGACACAACTCTGGCACCTTCCTTGAATGGAGTCTCTCTCCTCTGAAGGATGTTTCAGAAAGAGCAATTGAGGGTCTCTGGAAAGCCAGGGAGAGCTGGGCCATGGCGTGCATGGATTATTCCCATGGGCCAGCCAGGTGGCCTCGCTCGAGTCTCAGCAATAGGTAATTCTCATCTCTGTTTTCTATGAGGAGGCTGAGGTTCTGGGAGGCTCACTCTGTCACCCAAGGCCCCAAAGCTGGTGAGAGGAAGACCTGGGACTGGAATCCAGGGGGCAGGGACCCCCTCGGCCATGCTCTTACCCTATTCCTGCACCAGCGGGGCCTGTCCAGAGGGATCCTGATCCCAGATACAGCACAGGGTTCATCAGAGAGAGAAGCCCAGATGTCTTTGGGCTGAAAAATCGAGATCAAGAGTTTCTTCTTTTTTCCCCCTTTCTTCCTTCTTATAATTTTTTATAGTGGGAAAATGGAAGCAAACATAAGAACAGACAGAAGAGTCCATGGAACTGTGATGAACTCATCACTTGGCTTTAACAAGGGTCAATCTGAGGCCCACGTGGTTTCACCTATACCCTCCCCCGGTGCATCTCTCACCCGTACCCTCCCCTGGTGTGTTTTTTGGAAGCAAATCCCAGACATGTTTCATCTACAGAAACGTCAGGAAGTATCACCAAAAGGCATCATTAGCAAACTCGCCGCTGCCACCACCACCACCATGCAGAACATTAGAGAGGCTGCGACTTCTTAAAGACTAAGGCAGGGGGGAGCCCCCAACACTTCAGATGTAGGAAGGAGGATCCAGTCAGAGGACGAGGGAGGCTCAGCCACAGCTGGCCACCGGCCACGGGAAGGACGGGAACAGCGTTCAGCCACATGTGAGAGACAGAACTCCCTTCTCTCGCCTCAGAGCAGGGCTTGAACCTCAGGGGGTCCCGTCATCCATCCCCCACCCCGCTGAGGAAATGTTTGACATTTCAGACCGAGGAAAGACAGCGGAACTTCTGGGAACCTGCCAGTTTCCGAAACAATGAACGCTCTTTGCCCCTGAGCCCAGCACAGGAACACCTGGTGAGGCTGAGGGCGCCGGGAGCCTCTGCCCACACGTCACTCCGCCCCGCACGGGGCCTGCCGGCACCGGTAGAGGCAGACTTTCCCTGCCAATCCCCAAGTGCCCCTTTTTGGGGGGCAGGCCTGGGGTGCCAGAATTCCAAGAGTGGAAAAAAAAACGTCCGTTTCCTCTGGTCAGTTCACCAGATGAGTATTACTCAACCACATCTAATATTTACAAGTCCAGCTCATGGCAATTACCAAAAAGATGTGAGAAAACGTCCTTTGCAAACGGGGAAAGGATATGAAACATGGTCTCTCAGGAACAGTGCGGTGTTTGCTAGAGATTGTTCATCGGGATTTAGGGGCCATGGTTTTTTTCTAGTGAAACACTGGAAACCAGCAAACTATGGCGGCTGTGAGGCCAACACCTCTGCCACAGTGGAGCGAGGGCAAGGCTCCAAGTGCTTATTGATGAGGAGGACGAGGACAGGCGGGGTGTAGAGTCTGGCTTTTCTTGACAGAGTGGGAGCAGGCCCTTGGGCTGGTCAGTTCTCCCCTTAGGAAGGGCTTCCCAGGTGGCTCAGTGGTCAAGAATCTACCTGCCAATGCGGGTTTGATCCCTGGGTGGGACGATCCCCTGGAGGAGGAAGCGGCAACCCACTCCAGTATTCTTGCCTAGGAAATCCCATGCACAGAGGAGACTGGTGGGCTTACAGTCCATGGGGTCGCAAAAGAATCAGATATGACTGAGCGACTGAGCACACATGCGTGCCTCTAAGGAAACTGCAAGAAAACCCAAGTGATCAGCATGGGGGCGGGGAGCCATTGGAGGGGAGAGGATGCGGGAATAGAGGTGAGACATGCAGGAGGTGGGGGGGGGCTGCAAAGGCCAATTTTATCTGGAACTCTTTTTATCTGGTTCTTGCTCATCACAAGGAAAGCCATACTGGCTGCCGGCTGTGGTTGGTTGGTTGGAACCAAAACGAATCTTATCCGATTTGCTTTGTTCTTCTTGTAGGAAGGATCAGGCCTCAAACAGCCCTCACGCAGCCGCTGAAGATGCACAGAGGACATTTATGGAGGACTCCTCTAGTTGTCCCCTCCCCCAATAGGTGACATTTGCTTATGTATTAACCAGTGGGTTCTCACTTATCAAACAGGCTTTTTTTTGCAGCAGCAGCAGCCTCCTGAGTTGGGGGTGAGGAATAAGCAGGAGGAAAGACAAAACTGGATATTTGTTTTCTAAAGTTCATGTAAATATCCCCTTTAATCCTGTTACTAGGCAAATAAGCTACGAAAAGAGTAGACACAGTACAGAGATGGTGAACGTACTGACATTCTGATTTTCAGGCTGAAGGCCTGAAGCGTGGCAGTTCCCCTCGCACTCACCCCTTGGCCCAGACCTGCCCACTCAGGAGCTGTGTCTGGCTTCCTCATTGGCCACGGGGTGTGGACACGAGCCGCCTTCCTCCGACCTACCTGGCAGCTCGGCTGGGCTGGGAGAAACCACCGTGGGGGCCTGGGTCTGCCCAGACACAGTGGGCAGACTGGCCTGCCTGCTCCTGAATCTGTTTCACACCTCAGTCCCCCATCTGAATTCTCTCCAAACTGTGCTTTCATCAGAATACTGTGCAGAAGTCACTTCTGATGTGCTGAATTTGGTTTTGTTCTGTCCTGGCACTTCCCTTTCTCTGTTGGGGAGACCTTCCTCCAAGACTCTCATGGGCTCCCCGCATCTCCTCACCAGACCTCCCATCCCTCCTCCTCACCCTCCTGCCCCTCTGTGTGCACCCCCAGCCCTTTCTCACCCCAGCCCGGATTCCACTTCTCCATGAAGACCTCTCCACCCACAGAGACCCCCACCTCCCTGAAGTCAGAGACACACTCAGAGCCAGACCACTGCTCTCCACCGACTGGCCTCCATCTTTCAATTCTTATCTTACTTGTTAACACTTCTTCACAGGCTCTCCAAAAGCAAGGACCATGGACAGAAGGGGCACCGGTTTGGGGAGCCAGGGAGACCTGACTTCCGGCCCACCCACTCTCCAGCTATGAAATGCTGGGAAAGTTACTCGACACTGAGTTTGGGTCCACCATCTGCAGAACAAGCCTGAGAGTATCGACTCCACAGGCTTGCTGTAAGGATTCAATAAAAGGAAGTGTATAAAACCTCGAGACCATAACTGGCACTCCATAAATGGCAGCTATGGTGACAGTAACCTCGACTCCTTGCGTGACCCACGGCCCGAGAAAGGTGCCTTGTGTGCGGCAGACGAGCGAGCCGGCCTTTCGGCTTAACGACAGGAATCAAACGTCACTCACTCTGGAGGAGAAGGAAGAGGCGCAAAAACAGGGGAACACCTGGGTGGCATTTAGCTGAGTAACAGCCCGATCCTAGCCGAGGCTCAGCGGTGATGACGGGCATCCAGGAAAGGCTGGATGCTCAGAGTGGAATATCTGGCAGCATCCATGACGGTTATTAGCCGCAGGAAGGGCAGCTGTGCCGGGCGAGGCGCTAGCTGAGGTCAGAAAGCAGGCGGAGCCCAGCCAAGTGGACACCAGGTGAGAGAAGCCGTGGAAAAGTGAAATGGGAAAGACCTTTGGGGAAGGGCAGGGCAGGGGCGTGCTGAGGACGGAGCTGCAGGCAGCAGAGGGAGATGGTGAAAGCAAACCCAAACAGCACTGGGCAGGTGTGCCTTGCATCGGGGATGCGCCCGACCACAAGGGAGGATGGGCAGAGCGGGACTCGGGGGCCACTTGCGATGGCGACGACCATGACCACAACAGCGAGACAAGAAGTGCAAATGTCAGGGCTCCCGTTCTGCCATGGGGCACACATGCTCTGAAAGCTCTCCAGTGCTCACATCCCAGTCGTATTCTCACCTTTGGGCAATGAGCAATAACTTTCCCCCGTTTCTGGGTGAGAAAGTGGGGGCTCTGGGGTGATCTGCCTCGTGTGGCCCTTCTGAGAGCCCAGGAGGGCAGGAGCAGTCACAGGACTGGCTGGGATGGAGCGTCAGGTGGGGAGGGGGTGGCCTGGGGGCCCGCGGAGGTCCAGGGGGTGAAGGAGTGAAAAGTCGGGGCTTGGGACCCAGAAGTGACGGCGCAGCCCCTCTAGAAATACCAAGAAACACATCTGAAGGCAAAGAACGGGCTTGGAATGTGCCTATGCTTTGGTTCTGATTGAAACCACACAGATCTTAACGTTCCCGTGGCTTCACGTCACATCGACCGGATGAGTGTCTGGCCTCAGACAAGGTCACAGCTTAGGCCCCTGGCGCAGAGCACCAGGAGGACCTGCAGACCCCAGCCCGGCCCCGTGCTGGCCTGTGTGAGCTGGCTGCCCCACACCTCTGGTCCCCGGGGCTGACAGAGGTGGCACACCCCAGGCTGTGGGAGGGTCACGTGACATTCCCAGCACCCCACCTTGGGGGCGGGGGCTGGCACATGACTCCATTCTGGAAGGTGCCCTGAGGTTGAGGCTTTGGGGTCTTCTTTGGAGTGAGTCTCTGGAGGGATGAGCCTGGTGTCCCCGAGTGTGGCTGGGCTGGATCTGCGCTGATGTGATGCTGGCTACTCACTCCTGTGCTCTGACGGTCCACCTCATGGGGAGCATCACCCCCGCCCCAGCGGGCACCCTGTTTCAATGTGGACAGGAAGTCCTCCTCTGTGTAAACAGAAAAACTCACCAGGAAGCAACTCTGCAGACTGGGGGAGGGGAGGGCGGTGCGGGGGACATCTGGGGGCCAGAGACAGCGTGGTTCTCAGCAGGAAGCAGGGAGGGTGACCTGGGAGGGGTTGGGGGTGGGAGGCGAGGAAAAAAGGACTTGCCTAGAAACAGGAAATTAAAAGGAATTAAGACTGCGCGAGACGGGGCAGAGGAGCTGGACCGAGGCCGAGCGAAAGGCAGGCTCCCGGAGTCTGGGCTCCAGGAACCAGGGCCTTGCTGGACGTCAGGCAGCCCTGTCACAGCCGCCGGATGGCGAGCTGACCCTCGGCCCACGGAGCCCCAATGTGAGGACCTGAGAGCTCACTACACTGGCCCAGGGCAAACAAGGTTCCGACGGAGGGGCCAGACGTATTGGTCAAGTGCCCTGACTGAGGGCACCGCCCTGGCTAAGATGTGCCCAGGGCATTAGACTGACCCACATCAGAACCACACTCCACACAATGTACCGAGTGCCTACTGTGGGCCAGGTGCGATGGGGTGAAGATACAGGCCTCATGGGAGAGGCAGAAAATCAAACCCATCCCTACCTCCCCCAAAACAAAAACAAAACATCCCACAGAAGACACCATTCCTTGGAGGAAGCGTGTGAAAACCCAGCCATTAGTGCTGCTTCCTGCACAGAGAGTGCTGACTGGTTGCTAGTCTCCATCTGTGTTCTTAAAGTGTCATTCATTTCCCTTCCCTGAAATAAGTTCAGCCTGGCGACCGCCGCAATTCAACAACAGGATCCAATTGTGACTAGGTAATCCTTCATATCAGCTGTCCAAGGCAGCTTATGATGAGTTGTCAAGTCAGTAATTGAATGCCAATTCCCCGGCGCATCAATATCTGCTGAGCAATATCCCCTCACCGTGCTGCACGTCACCCCTGGGAATGGAACTCTGGCTGGAGTCTGGCAGAAATTCAAGTGTCTCCAAGCACAACCGTCATGAGCTTGGTTATGGATATCTTGTTCTGTCAGTTTCCTCTTGACGAAGTGTCGGACGATTTCTGGATGGCTCCGGCCAGGCTGTGGATTCACCGTTACTCACCCCTTCGTTTGGGCCCTGTGGGCCGGGAAGCATCATCTGGGGTTAATTAGGGACGATGAGCAAGGTGACAGGAAGGCGCTCAGGCCAAAGTTCTGGCTCAGGTAGAGACAGGCAGGGAGGACTGGCCATCTGCGGCATGCTTTCTCAACATACCAGACGCTTACCCGTCTGTTCTGTTTTGTTTAAAGCAAATCACTTGACCAAGATGCACAAGGCTACTGGGCGGTAGATCTGAACTGAGTCTCAGAGTCCCAGACCTCGAAAGAACACATCTCTGGCAGCGGAGGAGGCGGCAGCCACGTCTGTTCAACTTGATCCTGTCCCTACAGCCACAGTTGGCAGGTCCAGTAGTGAAGCCTGTGTGAAGACAACGAGGCTTGCTTCTCCAGGAACTTTGTGAGTTTGGATGGACAGAGGTGGGGCTCAGCCACAGTCCAGGGGACTCTCCAGAAGGGTGCTCCACACATGTAGGCCGCTGTCTTCCAACTCTTCCTGAGACTTGTCTGGCCCCACCAACACTTAAAGAGCCTCACAGGTGACCCAATGTCATTCAAATAAATTACTTGTTCGGGTGACCCAACGACATTCAAATAAATTATTTGTTCTTTAACCTAACGGAGCCAGAGTCATTTCCTCTTACTTGTAACTAAGATTCTTCAGTAAAGACACCATCAGCAGAAACAATAATTTGTCTCGAATTATTTGGGAAAATATGAGAGTCACATGAGGACGGTTTTGCTTTACTGGTTGAGTGCTGAAAGCACAGTGCGAAGGCGTAGCTCCTGGGCGCCTACGGTCTTGGGCTGCACCTCACACCTTAGTCTGAATGGGCCAAGGTCCCACTTGAAATAGCTGTCGCCATTAAGATACCTTCTCAGAGACCAAACTCTTTTTTACATTCACATATCCTATAATTACAGTCCATGAGATCACAAAGAGTCAGACACGACTGAGCAACTAACACACACACACCTCCTATTATTTTAAAGTATTTTCTAATTTGCCAGAGATGTCCTGAAGCATCAAAGGCAAGAAAAGCTGCCCTCCAATTCTCAGGCAAGAGGTATTTGGAGAGATCAGGGCAATAGAGCCCCCTCTAAACAGTGCTAACAAGGACCCCTGGATAGCATGAACTAGGCATTCAGAGCCTCCCCACTGGGGTCCCCTCCTCCCCAGGACGCACCATGTACGCCCACAGGGCGCCTGGATCCAGCAAGTCCCGCTGTTCCTGCCACCAGAGTCCTAACAAGAGCCACCAGTGCCACCATTAGCGCTGTCGGGCATGTGGATTCTTTACACACATTCACATGGAGTCGCTTGATCAGTGTTTAATCCACAAATGAAACAGACGGTCCCCACTGCCAGTGTGGTTGGGAAAGCAGAAACAGTGCCGATACCCTCTGGGTTCTCTCTTTCTCAGCTGATTTATTTCACAAACATCGACAGAACATGTCCAGGGCACCAGGCACCATTCTAGGCACTGGTTATATCAGCAATAAGCCAAACAGACAAATCACTGGCCTCACTGAGTTGCTATTTGTGTGTCTGTGTGTGTGTGTGTTGGGGGTGCAGCGGGCGAAAACGGACAAAACCCAAAATAAGTAAACCATGTGCTTCGGTGGTTCCTCAGACATGTCTGACTCTTTGTGACCCCACAGACTGTAGCCCGCCAGGCTCCTCTGTCCATGGGATTTCCCAGGCAAGGACACTGGAGTGGGTTGCCATTCCCTTCTCCAGGGGATCTTCTTGACCCAGGGATTGAACTCACGTCTCCTGAATTGGCAGGCAGATTCTTTACTGCTGGGCCACCAGGGAAGCCAAACTGTGTTCCAGAAGGGGGATAAGACAGAGGAGCACAGCCTGTGTCGTCCTAGTGAGCAGGCTGTGGGCGGGGGTTGGTCTGAGGCATGTTCTCCTCTCACTCAAGTTCCAGGGGCATGTGGAGGGGAGGGGGCACTAATTCTTTCCAGAACCCGGTCGCCCCACAGCGGGACCTGGAAACACACTGCGGGTGAGATTAGGGTGCCTTCCTATGCGGCATCAGAGAACTGCCATCCTTGAATGCTAATAATATGTAAGCTTAGAAATAACACATGACGAGAGTTTGCTGGAATGAAGGGTGATGTAATGACAAGTGGAAACAGAAGGGGGACTTATTATGGAGTGTAGAAAAGGTGGGCCAGAGAGGAAGGGCTTGCCAGTGGCAGCCAGCCCTGGCCAGTGCAGGGGGACCCTGGCCCGCACACTCCGCGGCCGCTTGGCCTGTGGGGATGCATGGTCCAGACCGTGTGTCTGCGGGTGGCTGGGTTTGCAGTTCCATGCCCTGGTGAAAACTGTGCTTCTTAAACTGAGGGCTGTTGCCTTAACCAGGGGCCTCTCACTTTACAGAGTGCTGGTCACCAGCTGGGGGCTTTAGTCAAGAGGAAGCAAGGTGTGGGGGGTGGCGGGGGGGTTGGAGGTAGGAGTCAGATGACAGAGCAGACACAAGATGTCACCCCAAATTTGGGTGAATTTGGGTAAATGCGTTTCAGCTGACGTGGGGCTGGTTAGCACATTCCTTGTGCTTTGGGTCACTCTGTCATCTTGAAGTCATACTGGCCCCCCACCTAATCTCTGTTTTTCTCTGTCACCTCCAAGGTGACAGGGACTATATATAACCAAGAGCCACAGTGGGGAGGACAGAAGGATGACCGCTAAGAGCTGTGGGAGAAATGAAAACTGAGGGCTGGGGCGAGCAGCCAGGAGTGGTCATTTCACTTGAAGAGCCAAGTCTCTTACCAGAGAACCAGAATGACGTCCTGGTCCCTCAGCTTGTCTGCGCAGTCCGTCCCCATCAACGAGGCAGCCCAATGAGCCCTACTGTGAGCTGGAGGTCACTCTGGCTTTCAAGCCACAGCCATTAAGTGATCGCAAATTCTCTGTCCCACCACCTCCCAGCGCTGGACGTGGTACTTCCCAACCGTGCAGCAGAGGGATGGGGGACGGGCGTGGACACACGCTTTCCCTCCTTGGGAGGCCGCAGAGCGGAAGAGCCAGAGCTGCACCGTGGGTGGAGACGCCAGATGGCTCGCATTCAAATCACAACTCTGTCACTCGGGGAAGGAACCAATCCTTTGAGCCCCAAGTCGGGAGAATTCTAACCCTGAGCTCCCAGGGTTGTCATGGAGACGCCACGAGGTAAAAGGCCTGGCACCGAGCACATGACCTGGTCCACGGCACGTTCTTGAGTGACACTGGCTGCTGTTATCACCTCCTATAAACTGGTGTGGCTACGAGCATGGCACTCAGGGTCCTCAACCTTTGGCCAGGAGACACTTTGCTCTGTCCCTCATCTGTGACCCCCTTTAGCCTCCAGTGCTGCCTAGCCTCCTCCAGCTCACAATACCAACACCCAGGAAAAAGGGTTCTCTGAGGGCTATGTGGCCAGCCACCTGCCCTCAGGCATGACCACTCGGTGCAACCCAGATACGACTGCCACACTGTTCTTGAAAATCTTCTCTGTCACTCCTCAAAGACTACCAGGAAAAACAGATTCTGAAATTTGTGCTCATGCAAAATTCTGCAACAGCCTGTATGCCTGTATGTACAAAAATTAAAATACACTTCTTAATGTATCATAAATTAAGAGTGCATCAATAAATGCAATTCATATCTGCTCCATCAGAAAGGACACGCAGTCTTCTACCTGGAGGGCCCCGATGGCCTCCTCTTGCTGCTTTCAGACACGAATTTAATGACGTTGCTGCAGTGAGACGCCTGGCTGCAAGGGCGGACTGACAACCTTCCAGCACCCTGGTGAGGGGCTAGCTTCCCGTGGGCAGCACGGAGAGTTGTGAGCCCGTGGGCGCCGTCAGGATGGGTTGGGTGAGAACCACAAAGATTGAGAAGCTGCTCTGCACTGCGTCATGGAAAAGGGCCCCTTTCTCAAAGCAGCAGCAGGCTTGCAGTTCAGTAAAGGAAACACCCAGGATGGTCAGGCTGCAGAGCACCCACCCCACGCGTGGTCTCACCGCAGCACTGTTCACACTGTGGAGTGAAGGTGCCATCTTACTGTCGTGTGGACCCCTGCAACAACGCCCCATCCAGAACAACATTCTCTAATGTGCTTCACCACCCACAAAGACATCCTTCTACGAACGGCGAGGATCCATTAACCTTGACCTTCACAGAAGAAAGGCGCCTTTTCGGCAGCACCAATTAGTGAAGCATCAGAGTGTGGGTTCCTATGTGAACACTCAGGGTGGACAGTCATCCTTCCTGGCCCCAATGTGGCTCTGACAGGTGCTCAGGGTCAATGATGTCACCAATGAGCTGACCGAAAAAAAAAAATACCCAAACAGGTGAGATCCCCAACCAGATATTCTAGAATATGGTAGCCTAAAAACTGTTGAGCAAAAATTCTACTGGCAAGAAGAAATCAACAGAAGTCTCTGAGGCTCAGGGATTCACTCAGCAGAGTTCAAAGAGGGGGAACCAGACCAACCGAAGGACCGGCCTGCAGTGCTGGCCTACAACACGTGGACCAAGGAACTTTCAAGGATAAGGCAACCCGGGAAGAAGTCCTCGTCCTCTTCCTTCCTCTGAAGGTGGTCAATGTGTAAGGGGCTTAAAGAGACCACAGAAGTACAGTCACAGAAAGGCATGCTGAATGGCCACGGGGTGCCAGGGGTCACACGTTACGAGCCTGTTCAAGCTGATGACGGGTGTTTGCCTCTGACACGCTGTGCAAAACGCATGGAGAGTCTGCCTTTCAGATGTGAGCTGTGAGGGCAGATGCTACAGGTGTCTGAGGATAATATTAAAATGATGTCATTAATGTCTCCTCCTCCACTCCCCCGAAAAAAAGTCGAAGAGATGATTTCAGGATGTCAGGTTTGGCTTTGAAATATTTGTTGGCTTACATGAAAAAATGGTCTGTCAGATATTTCAGAAATCATTTCAAAGCAAAATACAAAAAGTGGAATTCTGACACAGTCCCAAAGAAACGATCCAGCTTTCCCACCCCGGCCTCTCACTCAACATGCACCCTCTCTCACACCTTGGCACCTTGGCAGGGACTGTTCGCACCAATTCTGAGCCCCCTGCCAACTTCTACAGCCGGCACCCCAACACTGGCTTGGGGCCTCAGCTCAAAAACATTCCCTCCCCCAGGGACACCTCCTCCCGTGTGCCCAAGGCGGTCTCTGAACCACTGTTTCTGGGCGGCTTCTGCATACTGAACATGCGCATTAGAGACATTGACTTAACACTTGGGGAAATTAATGACTGACTGGGTTCAGGCTCTACCTCCCTAATGGCCGGAAAATTCTGAGAGGACAGACCTTGTGTTTCCATGTCCGTGTCTCCAACATGTTATCCACAGGTGACCAGGACAGATGTCACTTAATACCTGCTCGACACATACGTATTTTTGTTTTGGTGGATTAAATAGCACCTCATTGTTGAGATTCAAATACTGTTTTGGATATTAAGAGAAAGTAGAATGGATTTCGGGCTTCCCTGGTGGCTCAGGGGTAAAGAATCTGCCTGCCACTGCAGGAGACGCAGGTTGGATTCCTGGGTTGGGAGGATCCCCTGGAGAAGGAAATGGCAACCCAGCCAATATTCCTGCCTGGGAAATCACATGGATAGAGAAGCCTGGCTGGCTATAGCCCATGGGGTTGTTGAGGAGAGGGACAGGACTTACTGACTAAACAACAACAGGATGGATTTCAAATGCATTATCACTTGGCAGTAGTTCGTGTGGATGTTTTAGCTGGTAGAACAGCACTTGGTGCATAATAAGTGATCGATGTATGTTGAAATAAGTGAGTGAGTGAACACATGAAAGAGCATCAGTTCAGTTCAGTTGCTCAGTTGTGTCTGACTCTTTGTGATCCCATGAACTGCAGCACGCCAGGCTTCCCTGTCCATCACCAACGGCAGAAGCTTGCTCAAACTCATGGCCATCGAGTGGTGATGCCACCTAACCATCTCAGCCTCTGTCATCCCCTTCTCCTCCTGCCTTCAATCTTTCCCAGCATCAAGGTCTTTTCCAATGAGTCTTTTCTTTGCATCAGCTGGCCAAAATATTGTATTGGAGCTTCAGCTTCAGCGTCAGTCCTTCATTCCAATGAATACTCAGGACTGATTTCCTTTACAATTGCGTGGTTTGATCTCCGTGCAGTCCAAAGGACTCTCAAGTCTCCTCCAACACCACAGTTCAAAAGCATTAATTCTTTGGCACTCAGCTTTCTTTATAGTCCAACTCTCACAACTAATCAAACCGATCACATGGACCACAGCCTTGTCTAACTCAATGAAACTATGAGCCATGCCGTATAGGGCCACCCAAGATGGACAATGGGTCATGGTGGAGAGCTCTGACAAAACGTGGTCCACTGGAGAAGGGAATGGCAAACCACTTCAGTATTCTTGCCTTGAGAACCCCATGAACAGTATGAAAGAGCACAAACTACCAATAAAAGAGGTTATCATAAAATATTGGCTCTAAAAAACTATAAGGGGCTACAGGTAAAGTAAGTTGGTGTTGCCAAATTAAAAATCAATACATTGCCCGTTAGTGGTTAGTGACCTGGTATCAAATCCTAGGAGAGAGCAGATTCTATGTGTATCTTTCAGGTAAATGAACAGTTACATTTTGGTGAAATGCTAGGATTTTACCAGATGCTCATGGGCTTCTTTCTAACACACAATTCAGACTCAGAATTTTCAGCCAAGGGGACCCTCTTTGTATCACATTGAACAGTTCCTGTTCACAGTTCCTTCATTCCCTGGAATTTTTATTCAGTTGCCATTTGCTGATATTCCTGAGAAGGTTATTACCGAAAACTACCTGATGCTGCCAACGCTATGCTTGTGTTCAGAGCAGTACTACTCATGCTGTGGTCTCAGGAGTATCGCCCTAGAGCTGGTTAGAAATGCAGCTTCAAGGGCCCCACTCATGCCTACTGAGTCCGGGTCTCTGGGGGTGGAGGGGCCTCCCAGAAGCTGGGTGTTAACAAGCCCTGCTCGTGATTCTTCTGGCACTTACGTTTGAGAACCACTGGGTTGGAGGTCAGGATCAAAGCTCACTGGTGGTTCTCCACACCACAAGATCAAATAGAATCTGTTAACAGCACAAGAAGAGCCAGGGCTTTCTCTGGGTACTAGATAGATGACGCTCAGGGTCCCCAGCCAGGAAGAAAGTCACTGTCCCGGCTGATGATACCCAGAGTGAGGAAGGCAAGCAGGCTGTATCTGACACACCAGTCCCACCTGCCCCCAGCCCCACATCAGTATCACCTTGGCCTCCTTTCCTCTTGACTGAGAGAGCTATGTTCTGAGCTCTGCAGGACCAAACCAACAGCTACAGTGGCCCAAAGACGACCCCTGCTCAGAACAGAGAATGATTCAAAGAACCAGTGCTATGGTTTTTCTGGTAGTCATGTACAGAGATGTGAGAGTCGGGCCATAAAGAAGGCCGAGTGATGAAGAATGGAGGCTTTCAAACTGTGGTGTTGGAAAAGACATTTGAGAGTCCCTTGGACTGCAAGGAGATCACATCAGTCAATCCTAAAGGAAATCAACCCTAACTATTCATTGGAAGGACTGATGCTGAAGCTGAAACTCCAGTCCTTTGGCCACCTGATGCGAAGAGCTGACTCACTGGAAAAGACCCTGAAGCTGGGAAAGACTGAGATAGATTGAAGGGAAAAGGAGAAGGGGGCAGCAGAGGATGAGGTTGGCCAGTAGCAATGCCCGAACACACATGAATTTGAGCAAACTCCAGGAGCGAATGGAGGACAGAGGAGCCTGGCGTGCTACAGTCCACGGGGTCACAAAGAGTCGGACATGACTTAGCGACTGAACAGCACAGAACCATCTCCACTGGGTTGCCAGACTTTTCTGTCAAGCATCAGGTTGACCCAGGCAGCCTTAGTTCCTAAGGAGCTTTGACCCTTCTTCTTCCTTCCAGAAGGAAGGCCCTAAGAGAGGAAGAAGAGCCTGGTGTGATTCCAGCTTCACAGGTGACCACTGATTGCCAGTGGGCCAATGTGACATTTATTTCCCGTACCGTGTACATGTGTGGGGGTGCTGATCCTGGAGAACATGTGTATTTCTAGTGGTGTACCCCAAAAATAGAGATTCATGATGCTAAAGCACTGGGTGCTGAGTCAAAGGAGGCACTTGCTCACACACACGTACACACACACACACACACACACAGTTGCCCCATCCCAGAGGGTGCCCCAAAGCCAGGATGCTGGGGAGCTGGTCATAAAGCATGGCAGCCACTCCTTTAGCCGTCTCCTTCGAGCACTGTGGGTGGGGAAACGAGAGGGGGATGGCTAATGATTAGTTCCTTATGGTCCTGGCATTCTTGAAGTATATTCTTTACACCCGCTGGAACACTCCTGCATTCTTGATTGTGGGGCTGCAATATATGAGCCTTCCTTTCCGAGTGCTGTCTTTTATGGACTCACCGACATGGCCTCGGGGCGAGACTTGCCTCCCCCACCCCCCACGCCCCTCCTTCCCCACGGCCACGCTCTCCACGCCATCTCCTGTTCTCTTTCTAAGAATGCAATAAACATTTCAGCACAATCTTTTCAATCCACATTATTTATAATATTCTGACCATCCATCGAGCCTGGCTAGAAGGCAAAGTAATAAATCAAACTTAACAACAACAGAAAAAAGAAGGAAAGGGCGGGAGGGTGGAAATCCCCCTTTGGCTAGGCTAAGGCCGGAGACGTTTCATTCCCTGAAGGGTTTAGCTGTGTTAGGAAAAGTGAGATGAGATGAGACTCTGGGTTTAGAATGACGCAGAGTCAGGAACTCCAGTCTATAGGCATAATCATAACTGTGTAGAAATCTCAAACAAACGTACCTCTCAGGGGTGTCGTGAGGATAAACGAGATACGTGGGAAGCACTCCGAGTGCCTCAGATAAAGGCGACTGGAGCCCAGTTTCCCCTTCTGGGTCTAAAAAAGGTCATCTTGGAACGGAGAGGGAGCAGTCTCCTTCCCACACCCCCGAGCTCCAGTCTCTGCTAACCAGCAACCCCTCTACAGGCTCCAATGTGTGTGAGTGTGGTGGTGGGGGTGTGTGTGTGCAAGCCTGATGTGGCGGCGGGGCTGGGCCCGGGCAGGCAGTGTGACAAAGGCGGCCTGGGCACTGGGTGCTGACTCTGGTGGCCACCCTCAGGGTGCCCCTTCTCCCCACCAGCGAGGACCACGCCAGGCCACACACAGCCAGGGGTCTCTCTGAGGATGCCGCTGCTCCTGGAGGGGTGGCGGGAGAGACCGGAACTCCTCCTGGGTCACGCTGCGTGGTGCTAGGCAGGTGTACACAGTCTGACTTTTCCTCACAGAGACAGACTCTGGCTTAAGAGCTTGCTGGCAATTTCAAGGTTTATTTAAACAAATGCGGAGGCCGGCACAGGCTGTTGGCTAGCTGAGTTACTGGCCTGAGGCCTCTGCTCTGGCGAGGCCCCCGCTCAGGCCGCATCTCACTCTGGAAACCTCGGAGGGTCATCCTTGCCCCGGAGCCGGCAGGGGTTACCGGGCCTGGACCTCAAGGCAACGGCTCCAGGCCTGTGGGTCCTGGGGCAGCCTCTGCCATTGGCTCCAAGTGGTCCCCTTGAGCAGTTTTCCGGATATGAGATGCTGTTCTTCTGTCCAGGCTGAATTCAGGTATCAGATGGAAGATCAGAGCAACTGACTCACAGCCCATATGTCCATCACCACAGTCTCACCTTGTTTCTGGGGAAATGACTGTGAGTGACTGCACGTGAGACTCTGGTACCAGAAAATCGGGCAGGCGAGTAACTTTTTTCATTAAAATTGTCCAACTTGCCAATGGATGTCACTCGCCACTCTCCCATTTTGCTTTTCAGCCTAACTGGGTTTTGTTACAGGACAGACACGCGTTCCTGTTCAGACATGTCACCCGTTTGCTGGACAGGGTGGTAGTGAAGGTCCTGACCAACGTTCTAGAAGGGTTCTGACACCAGCTTGATTTTTGTTCGTCACTTCTACCAGTAAGTGCCCAAAGGGAAAGCAAACACATTTATGGGTAAGATCCACATTGTTTAAACAAAGTCCCTCTAAAGCACAACAATTTATTTTCAAGGTCCCTGGGTCAGAAACCACCCAAATTTTCATCACTTTACTACTACAGTCAGTGGTTCACTTCTTCAGCTGCTGATGACCAGACCTGCTCTTACTCTAGCGTATAAGGGCTGAGTGGCTGACCCAGACCCCAGGGGTGTCCTCCTCACTATAGGCCACTCTTACCCACAAGCATCGCAGGGGCCTCTTCCCTCAGCATTGACCCCCCGGGCTGAACCCCTCCCCCGTCACTCCCCAGTAGCGGCCCCACGACACTGGGGCCCACCAGTGCTCACCATCTCCCTCCTCTCGGGTCCTCTCCCTGGTTGCTCTGCCCTCCCCACCCTTCCCTGTTTATGTGCCCCATCTCCTTGTCTTTACCCATGGTCTCAGTGACATGGAAGGCTCTAGAGCCACACTGCTTGGGTTCAAATTCTGGCCACTCGACTTCCCGTCTGTGTGACTATGGGCAAGCTATTTAACCTGTCTTGGTCTCACCAAGACATAAGGATAAGAATACTGTACATGAGGATAAGAGTACTGTACAAAATGCCCCGGAAACAGAATCTGTAACACAGTAAGTGCATGACAAACATTGCCTTTTCTTCTTCTTAAGCATTTACCAGGCATGTTTCCTGGTGTTTCAATAGCCCCTTCCAGTGGGATCTGTTTAGACCAAGGCTCTGGTGGAGGGTGGCCCAAGGCAGTGGCCATTTATACCCCATGATGCTGCCCATCAAGCCATGGTGACAGGGGCACACAGAGAGGTCAGCCAGCCCACCTGGCCCATCTCAGCCCAGCACATGAGGCTGAGTTGCACAAACAGGTTCTTTGTTCTGGAGCTAAACCAGGGAATTGGGAGCAATGCAGGCTCCCCAGGTCCGCTGTGCTCCCCAGGTCCGCCGTATTCCCTAACAACAGTAACCAGGTCCTTAGGATAAACCCGCCTGAGCTTATTACTGTGATAATGTGAGTGATTCTAGTTTTGTTTCCAACCAAAGAAAGAAAGAAAGTGAAGTCACTCTGTTGTAATCGACTTTGTGACCCCACAGACTGTCGTCTACCAGGCTTCTCTGTCCATGGGATTTTCCAGGCAAGAGTACTGGAATGGGTTGCCATTTCCTTCTCCAGGGGATCTTCCCGACCCAGGGATCGAACCCAGGTCTCCAGCACTGCAGGCAGACGCTTTACCATCTGAGCCACCAGGGAAGCCCAAAAGATCTCCCAAAGAACAAAGGTTTAATTACCATGTGTCTCGTGATACGGATATATGCACTTAAACGACAGAGTTGGACGGAAGGAATACATTTCTAGTTTCAACATTCTGAGTCATCAGCAAGATGGCGGGGAGGCTTTCTGTCACTTGCGGAATCAGACTTTTTAGGCCATCAGCGAGATAACTAAGACATGAACAAAACTGGTTTTTGTCAGTCACCTTTTAACATCCACCCCCTTTTCAAATCCAGATTCTCAGGGTTTGCAAGTATTATCAGGACCAGTGTCTTCATGACTGAAGGTGAATGAAGAGCAAACTCTTTTCCAGTTAATGTCCTTGTCACTCTGGAGAATGGCCCTAACCAACCACGTGTCTCCAATGAGAAATCATGGAGCTTTCTGGAGCACAGGGTGGAGCCAGGAGAGAAGGAAGGGCGGGAGATGAGAGCTGGGGAAGGTCACTGAGGGCAGGATGTACATGGGTCCGGATGGGGTCTAAGCTGGGCCGAGAGGAGAAGCCACGCATCCTCCATCCATCACTAACTGACTCTGTGCCGGGTATGACGTCAGAGGCTGGGACTACAACAGTCAAGATGGACGTGACCCCTCGCCCCAAGGAACTTCCATGCCAATAAGAGAGAGATCCCAATTACCACACAATACGACAATCACAAATCACGGGTAAGTGCGAAGGAGCCAAACAAGGGGCTATGATCAGAGCTGCTTTGATGGAGCGCCTCCTCCTGGCGACCTAGAAGTTAGGATTTAGTCACGAGAGAAGCTGAGAGTGTACCATGTGCTGGGCACTCTGCTCACCGTCTTCTGTACATCAACTCGAAGCCCCATAACAACCCTGCAAACCGACAGCATGATTGTGACAATGATGATGTCGGTGAGAGAACCCGAAGCTCAGAGATGTGAAGCAATTTACCTAAGGTTTCAAAGCTCTTTTGTGTTGGGCCTTGGATATGAACCTGGGTTTCACCAATTTCAACAGTCATGGTCAAAACTTTGCAGTAACATTAAGACTGTACAGATGTATGGTTGGATGGCAACACCGACTCTATCAACAGGAGTTTGAGTAAGCTCCGGGAGTTGGTGATGGACAGGGAAGCCTGGCGTGCTGCAGTCCATGGGGTCGCAGAGTCGGACACGACTGAGCGACTGAACTGAAGACTGTACAGAGGTATAGGAAGTCCTATGAATACCGACAACACACCTTCCAAACCACCCTCTCCGCTTCCACTGCCAGTCGCCTGGTTTCAGATGAACTACTGTGGACAACTCTGCCTTCCTGCTCCAGGACCACCAGGCGTCAACAGTCGCCCTCTGCTGCTCAAGTCAACCCTCCTCTTAACTGTGAATTCAAAGCCTAACCACATCTAGTCCTTGGCTTCTCTTAGAGAACTAAAGGAGACAATTATTGCTTGCAGAAAATGAGAACATCTAAGTTGCAAATAACTGAACAGTCAACAGAAAACCTATATAAACTGAAGTAAAGAGGGTGGTTAATGGCACCCCACTCCAGTACTCTTGCCTGGAGAATCCCATGGACAGAGGAGCCTGGTAGGCTGCAGTCCATGGGGTTGCGAAGAGTCGGACACAATTGAGCGACTTCACTTTCACTTTTCACTTTCATGCATTGGAGAAGGAAATGGCAACCCACTCCAGTGTTCTTGCCTGGAGAATCCGAGGGACGGCAGGGCCTGATGGGCTGCCGTCTGTGGGGTCGCACAGAGTCGGACATGACTGAAGCAACTTAGCAGCAGCAAAGAGGGTGGTTAACAAACAGAATGCTACAAACCCTTTCTTAATGAACTGGTCACAAGCCATCAGAAAACACAATGAAAAAATCTGACTCATAACTAAGCTAATAAACAGAGAACAAAGAACTTAATAAAAATGGGCAGGATTGATAGTTTGAAAATGCCATAATACTGAAGGGACATTCAAGAATAAGTCTGAAGAAAAAGACAGCCAGACTCATATGCCTGGATGGGAAGATCCCACACTGGGCACAAGTCCCTTCTCTCCAAATCAGCAGAAACATTTAACTCAGCTACAATAAAAGCAGCAACGGGGGTTCAGGAATCTGCTAAATTACTGTGAATCTGCCAGGGAGATCCCTATATTTTGCAGATAAGGAAACCAGGGCCTAGAGAGGTGAATAAAACGAAAAACATCTAAGACAATCAGTGTGGAGACACAAACACTCACCACTGGACCTTTGCTGCCACAGAGCTGTGTGTGTGTGCATGTGTGTATGCATGCACACACTTATGTCCACATACCCGTGCACATGTGTGCTTGTGTGTACATGTGTGTGCATGCATGTGTGCACATGTGTGTGCAGGGAATAAGGAGGAGAGCAGGTTACAGAGGGCCTTGAGTGTTGTCACCAAGCAGACCCTGTCTGACAGGTTTCTGCAGAGAGAAATGGTGGCAAAGAGGAAAATGGTTGCTAAAAGCAAATTCACATTTTCCCAAAGCATGCCCTGGCTTCTGTGAGGAGGGTGGGTTGGAAGGGAGACAGGGAACAGGGTCAGGAGATGCCAGGAGGGACCCAGAAGATGGCAGGCACCTGGAGGAAACCTGTGAGGCTTTTCCAGAGCCACTCAGGAAGCAGGATCCACAGGGACTGGGCCAAGCACAAGGGGAAAGCCAGAAATGACTCCTGAGGATTTGGCTGGAAAAACTGAGTGCTTGGTGGTCTTGCTCATCAAATCAGCAAATAGAGAAAGAAGCGCGGGGCTGGAGAAGATCACAAGCCTGACTCTGGACATTTTGGGTTTTATTTCGAGCAAGTTTTGACAGCCTGGTATTTGCTTTTCTTCCACTGGGATTATATAAAACTTGTCTGTTGGGCTAGCCAGCCATTGAGGAAAATTTCCTATTTTGGTGGGGGGTTTGGAGGCAGCCAACAATCTACTTTAAGGATCCCAAGTGTGAAGCAGGCATGGCTTGTTGGAGCGGTTGTCAGAGTGGTAAGGGGCTCGGGTACTGGTCTAGCAGACGGCTGATAGAGACCCCGCCCTGCAAGGCCCTTGGGGTCTCCTGCCTGTGCTCCGTGCTCCTCTCAGAAGCTAAGCCCCACACCGCCTCCCCATTCTCTCCTCTCCTCTCTCCCAAGACTCCCAGATACTCACTTTACGTTCTTGTACATGTGATAATATTTTGGTTGGTCCCTGATGATATTTTCTTACCAGAATCCCTCCTCTTTGACATCCTAGGCTACGTGCATTCACTCCTTGTATTCCTCCAAACATGACGGTGTTTTACAGTCTGGTAAGAAAGTTTCAATGGAAAGGCACGTAATTGGAAGCCATCCTTTTTCATTAATGAAACAGTGTCTCCAGGTGTCTGTTTTCTTAACTTATAACGATCCCCCGTGTACCCTGATCCTTAGACTGAGCTGTTGATCCGAGAGTGGCGAAAGGTCAGCCAGAGGAAAGCTGGCTGTCTCCTCTATTCCACACGCCTCTGGTCAAACTCTCTGGGCAAAAGAAGCAGAGTTGAGCTTCCCTGGCTCACCTGTGGCAGCCTACCCAGCTGAAAGAGGGATTCTAAGAGGAAACAGGCCTTTCTGAGAGCCAAGAGTTGAATCTGCAAATTCAAATGTGTGAAATGAGACAGTGGCTTTACGGGGATGAATCTGTCTTCCTTTAACCAAATGAAGAACCGTATGTACCTACTGGATGTCTAAGACACCCATCAACACAGGTGGAAGCAAGAGAGCTTAGATGTTTATTGTAGAACCTTGCTAGGGATGCTGGAGGATAAGGCAGTCCAGGAAATCAGACAGGTATAGGAAAAAGGGGGCTTCACGGTGACAGACCCCCTAAATGGAATGTGACTCCAGACTATCAGAATTTGAGAGAAAGTATTTTGTGGAGCCCTCAGGACTGCCTGTAGTAACTTCTGAACCCTCCACCATCAAATAATATGTTTTACTCTGACAAGAAGCTGTAGATAATTAGAAATGTCTTTCGTTAAATGAAGGAGGCTTTTTCCTTTTGATCAACAGTCAACGTTTTGTGTTTCAAACAGAATTCTCAGGGTTTTCATTTCATAGGGTCAGAGTACAAATTTGAGAAAAGTACTCGAATGTAGAGCTTTTCCAATAGATGGAAGATACCCTTTTTACTTCCTGAGCTTAAACTGTAAGCATCTTTTGAAATAAAAAACAATGTTCTTAAGCAACTAGATGTTTCCCACAACTTCTGTCTGTAGGGATTCCAGTTCATTTTCTGGAATTTATTAATCAAACACCAAAGTATTATCTATTCAGAAAAGCCTGATGGAAACTGTAACTTGAATAATATTCAAGGATTTTTTTTCTTTTGAAGCAGAAAGCCAGCAATTACTGCACTGGGGAAGGCTTTTTTTTTTTTTTTTACTATGGTGCATTTCCTCAGGAGAGGAAATGATTTTTGAGAATACTGAAGCCTTTTCTTATTCTAAAGCAGGCTAGCAACACCTGTACACAATCTTTCTAGACACAATGAGACTTTTCTGAGGTTTCATGTCATGACCATTTAATTTAATAGCTCTAAGAGCTTACCCAGGACACTAATACCTCAGTTAACTGGCACGATTGGTGAATTGGGGATTCCAGTTAACTTAATTTTTCCATCAACGAATAGTAACCCATTTATGCAATGAAATTTCCCCAGCAGGATATAGGGGATCTGGACATCTCTTTTTCAGGTATGTACAATTGTATGTTTTGTCTCTCAGTTTTACATTTAAAAAAAAAAAGAAAAAGAAAAATCAGCATTTTCCCGCCCATAAATCTTCAAATTAATAAGCCAATAATCAACCACATGTCAGAGGCCTCACCAAAGAAACAGAGGTTAAGCTTAACTGTGATAGTATTAGTTAAAGAAAATCAACTTAGTGAGTAAAAGAAAATATATTTCTCTCCTCCATGGAGCAGTCATTTAACACACAAGGCATCAATCTGCACACAGGTGCCACAGGGACAAACAGTACACGGTTTTGGGATCTCAGAAGCTCACGGTTTACATATAGATGGAGTCGAAAACTTCAAATGATACAAGAAATGATGGGTGTTAAAATTTTTTTTCCTTCAAAAGCATAAAAACCAACACTTGCTTTTGATGAATCAAGGCAAATGAAATGTACTTTTGGAAATAATTAGTGAAAAGAAAATAAATTTAAAGTTGCCTTTAACTTTTTAATAAGAGTCTCTAACTTTTTAATTAGGGCTTCCCTGGTGGCTCACTCGGTAGGTAAAAAAATCCGCTTGCAATGCGGGAAACCCAGGTTTGATCCCTGGGTTGGGAAGATCCCCTAGAATAGGAAATGGCTGTCCACACCAGTATTTTTGCCTGGGAAATACCATGGAGTGAGGAGCCTGGCAGGCTACAATCCATGGGTCGCAAGTGTTGGACACGAATTAGTGACTAAACCACCAGCACTAATTTTTTAACCGGCAGAATAAGGACCGATTTTATATTCTGACTTCAACTTAGCAGAATTAGAAAGCTTCAAAAGT
This sequence comes from Bos taurus, assembly GCF_002263795.3. Taxonomy (NCBI): domain Eukaryota; kingdom Metazoa; phylum Chordata; class Mammalia; order Artiodactyla; family Bovidae; genus Bos; species Bos taurus. The sequence continues at coordinate 28,686,788 of NC_037346.1, forward strand.
TGTTAGGAATGAAACAGGTAAAAGTAACTTCTGAGAAGTTCTGATGTGATTTGTCAGGGGCCCAAAGACCCTGGTTCCCTGGGTTATTCTCCGTCATTCACCTTTTTTTTTTTTTTTTTTTTTGCTGAGCTGTGTGGCTTGCAGAATCTTAGTTCCCCAATCAGGGATTGAACCTGGACCTTGACACTGCAAGTGTCAAGTCCTAACCACTGGACCTCCAGGGAATCCCCCGCACTGGTTTTACGTTTTTATTAATATATGCAAAGTCTTTCACAGGCACGAATGGGGCTTGGTTTCTTCCCTCTGATGGTTTCCAGCAGGCAACCTTAGGATCTGAAGTTTTCTGGAATACTAGGTTCCACGCTCCTTGCTTCTCAGTCACCCTTCCCCTCCACCCCTGCAATCCTGATTCAGTGGTTCTGGGATGTGGCCCAAGAATCTGTATTTTTAATAATAGCATCATGTGATCCTTATCAACAAGAAAAACATATGGTCCTGGATAATATGATTTGCCTAAGCACGGGGTGGGGGGGGGGAGGGGGCAGGGACTAGGGCCGGACCCGCGGGGAAGTCATTGGAGCTAGGAGGGAAAGGTTGATTTCCAGGCCTCAGGATCCGGAGAGCCAGCTTCAGTAAAGCCTGGGGCTGGACTCGGGAATCTGCATTGTAAAAAATAATTTTCTTTACCTTTTTGTTTTGGCTGTGCTAGGTCTTTTGTTGAAGCACAATCTTTCTCTAGTTGTCGCAAGCGGGGGCTACTCTTCGTTGTGGTGCACGGGCTTCTCACAGCCATGGCTTCTCTTGTTGCGGAGCATGGGCTCTAGGGCACGTGGGCTTCAGCAGTTGCAGCTCCCGGGCTCCATAGCTGTGACGCATGGGCTTAGTTGCCCCTAGGCATGTGGGATCTTCCTGGATCAGGGATTGAATGTGTGTCTCCTGCATTGGCAGGTAGATTCTTTACCATTCAGCCACCAGGGAAGCCCCTGGGGAATCTGCATTTTTAATGAGTGCCTCAGGTGACATCTGGGTTGTAAGAAACATCTCTTTGATTGCTGATAAGCAGCCAAACTTGACTTAAAACAACAGAATCAGGAAAAACTGAAGTCATGATCCAGGGGACTTGCCTGGCAGTCCAGTGGTTAAGACTCTGAGCTTCCAGTGCAGGGGGTGCCAGTTTGATCCCTGGTCAGGGAACTGAGATCCCACAGGCCATGTGGTATGGCCAAGAAAAAATAAAGTCATAATCCAAAGGGGGGAATCGGGGACACCTTGGTCTTCCCAGGCCCAACTGCTTCCTGGATCTACACTGGATGGGCTGTTTCTGAAAGGCCTGCCTCCAGGAGGCCAGGGCTCAGTCCAAAGCACTGTGGGCCATAGGGCCTGACCCTATATGGGGCAGATCTAGAACACCTATGGGTGGACGTCTGGTCCTCTGAAGCAAGAATCACCTTTGGGAAACACACGGAGCGGCAAACTGTCTCTGGGAAAGGCCACGGCCTGGTTATAGCATGCCTGCAAATCGCAAATGAGACACTTCGGTGTACCATCGCTGGGTCATAACCACACACCCTGTTTACTACAAATTCTGCTCAAATAAACCTGTCTTCACGTACAGTTGCTAAGGCACTTGTGCTTAGAAAAACAAACACTTTAAACACAAACAATACCTTCACATTTTCCCTTCAAAAGTGACTGATTTGCTCAGTGCTGAAAAAGCTGCAACACACTTCTGGAAGCCTCGCATCACTGCGCTTCACATTTGCCAATAACTATACGGACCTCTTGGAGAATGCCAAGGGAAATACCGGACTTGGGAAGGCTAGGAAGAAGGGAAAAAATAAAGCGAGATCATACAGAGGATGAAAAACGCCCCTTACATGCTTCCCCGTGAAGTCAGACTATGTTTCTTGCAAATGCTGAACTCCATAAGCACCTCACAGTTTAGCTGTCTTGATTTCAAACCCCTGCCCACATGGCTCACATTTGCAACTTAAATATTCGGTATGAAAACAATGTTATTTGACAGGATTCTTCTCTGGAGGGGAGAAGGAAAGGCACGTGTTTCAGCCCACACACATACGCTGATCTTTGACTCAAAGTATTGCTGTAAGACACGCAATTATTTTGGCTTCGGAAGACTATACTGTCTGCTGTGTTGGGGTGGGGTGGGCAGTTACCAAAAAAATCTTGTCTTGAGCAGCGCCAGAACCGAACATTTTTATGTGTGTGAGCTGGAGGGATTTTATTATGCATGTATAGTACAAATGGTTCTTTTTTCATTTTGGAAAGAAAAAAGGCACTTAAGGGGAAAAAAAGAAAAGGTTTGGTGGGGAGGCTTTGCAGTGGTATTTCACCTCAATACATCTTTCAAGTTTGATGGCTCGTAAGCTCACGGCTTGGTTCTTGTCTTCAACCTTGAGACAACGCTAAGCTGTCCGCAGCAGCTGCAGAGGCCAGGTCTTTAAATGAAATAGAGAAATAATTGCTTCAGGAAACAAAGGGAAGAAGGGGGAAAAAAGGCCCGTGAGCTGAACGACATGGCCCCTTGGGACTGCCTGTGGTATGTGGTCCTGATGGATATAGTGCAGTGTGCTAAGAAGGGATCCGTGAGCAGCCCTGGAGAATCAGAAGTGTGATGTGGCTGGAAGAGTGTGAGTTTTAGAGACACACCTGGGCCCAAGCCTTGGCTCTGTGACTGATTAGCTAGTGACCCTGACAAAGGGCCTTGCCTCTGGGTGGGGGCAGGGGACTCCTGGTTCCTTATCTGCGGTAAGGGAGTACTTCTACCTACAGCAGGGACTGCAATGAAGACTGGAGGGTACAAGGTATGCAATGGGCTGGTTCCGTTAAACACGGCCAAACTCACAGTTACCTCTGCCCTGCCCCAGGACCCCATCTCTAAGGGGAGAAATGGCATGAACCCGTGATCCAAAATAATAAGGGAGAAAATGACATCCAATCAGATGTATCAACACGGTGCTGGATGACGGAAAGCACACGGGCAAGTGATGAAGGACTGAGAGGAGATGCTGAAACAAATAAGTGAGTAGGGATGGGGGTGGGAAGAGGACGTTGGCTATGGGGCTGGATCCCTCTCAAGGCTAGGGATGGTAGTACCAGGTACTCCTGAAGACAGAGCCAAAAACAGCGGGGCTGGTCAAAGATTACGTGAGGACCCACTCTACCTCACATCCCTCCATCACCCTGCATAACCAACCTCTGCACTATCCTCTTGGGAAAGAGGGCCAGTGGAGGAATGGGACGAGAGGATGAGGATTCTGAGCATGAGGCGACAGGTGCAGGAGGAGGAAGGGAGGAGTTGAGAGGCTGAAAGCAGAAGATAAATACACATTTTCACATGGGAGGTAAGAGCATGCGGCCTCCCCAATATTAGGCTCCCCGACACTAACAGCTAAGCCTCTATTCACCAGGCAGGAGACCACAGGGCCCCTTCTCAGCAGAAAGGGACTAACCAACGAGAAAAGACCTACAGACGCCAGCATGTGGGGACCCCGCTCCCTGTCTGATAATCTCTTGTGAGACCGATAACTCTACACGCCCCATCCACGCATATAAAACTTTCAGATGTCTCTTTAGTGCTTCATTCTTAAATATTAATGGGTAGACAAGAATCACTAGATACCTGACCAAAGAGAAAAATGAGACTCCAAACATACTCCTCCCCAAAAAAAAACAGAAAAAAGAATTCAGTAAAAAGATACAATGCAAAGAACAGAAGAAAACAGCAAAGAAACAATCATTAATATGCTCGGAAGTATAAAATGCTTTGTATCTGTAACACTAGGACACAGTAGTAACATTTAAGAAATCGGAAAACTTGAGAGTTTAAAAAACAGCAGCAAAAAAGAAATTTCAGGAGAAAGTTTTGAAGAAACATTCCCAAGATGAACAAAAAGCAAAGACAGGAAAAAGAGGAGAGAAAATACTGAGTTGGTGTAAAAATTCATTTGGGTTTTCATAGTTTATGAAAAATGCTAACAAACTTCTTGACCAACCTGATAATAAGGAAATAAGAAAGCCCATTTCCATCTAATGAATGTACCAGAAGGAAAGAAAAAAGAAAAAAACCAAGGGGGTAATTATCAAGACTTTAATATAATGAAAAATGCCCAGAAGTGAAGGCATGAATTCCAGACTGAAGGGTCGGCCGAGTACCCAACACAACAGTGCTGTACAGGGGAGACTGGACTGGAAGGCTTCCACTGAAATCTAGATGACTCAGGCCAAAGGGAAGTTCTTGAGAGAAAACAGGGCACGTGACCAAGTGCAGTGGTCAACCTGGCTCAAGAATCAACAAGGAAAGATAGACAATGAAAAACGCCTACAACATTCCAGTCACAAACTGCCTGCAACCTAAAGTTCTGTAGATGTGGTCAATTGCTCAACTGCAAGGAGCAGCATAAAGATATTCTTCAGCTACAAAAGGGCTGAGCCCCAAGGAAAACATTAAAAAGACAGGTCATTTGATGTGCTTTTCACCATATCCATAGGGATTTCTCAGCGCTGAAGTAATTTAGGGCAAGCATTATGAATAGCAAAGGAGGAAAAAATAACAGTAAGTTTAGGAAGAATGAAACAGTGTGTAAGAAAGGAAATCTGATTATAGTAAGCTACATGGTTCAGCTAAAAACATTAATACATTCTGAGTTTGCTCCCTGGCATCACCACCAAAAAAATATTTAATACAGCTGAGATGAAAATGCTGAGTAGTGATTTAACTGACAACTGTGATTTAATGCTGTTGGTGGCACAGAGGAAAAGTGTAAGTGCAACGTCTTCCACAGCAGGAAGTTCACAGACAACACCCAGAACTGCAATCCAATCGAGTAGTATTAGTACAAACACATTATTTAGAAACAAGGAGCAAAATAGAAGAAACAGCGGAGAGAGGGGACTTCCCTTTGGAGTGGGAGGGCTAGCAGGGCAGGTAATGGCTGGCCTCCCTTTTCTGTTGGGAAAGGCACCCTGGACCACTATCTTTGTAAACCATGCTTAGGTGTCATTCTGACTCATCACCAGACTGGGGTCCGGGTTAAATGCCTACCGCTATGGCTTGGCACAGGAAGCGAGGGCAGGTGTGGCCAGAACAGGGACCACATGGAATAAACACAGTATTGGGCTCCAGAGAAGAGAAGCACAGGCCCATGACAGCCTCCCCTGGGCTGCCAGCGAGCCTACGTGTGTCTGGGCACACAGATCCACACACCCGTGTAAAACTGCAATAACCTAACAACACACACATCCTAATACAGCTCTCCCAGGTGCAAACCAAACTGCATTCACCTCCTCCCCAAAGGCAGAGAAACCTCGCATCATGAGGAACGGTCATGGAAGCTCCGCTCCGTTAAGTCCTGGATTTCCGGTGGATGGCCATCTTCTCAATCCAGGCCACACATGGTTCTCTATATTACGATTCGTAATTAATCACCTCCCATATGCCCAACATATATACACTTGTAGATCAACACCTTGACCATGCCACCAAAAGCTCCCATTTGGGAAAGGAGAGGTGGGGAACAGTCCAGAAAACATACCCTTCTTGTCAGGCTGTGCTAAGCCTTCCTGGGAGGTGCAAGACTTGCAATGCAGAGGTCGTGGTTTGATCCCTGGTCTAAGGGGACTAAGATCCCACCTGCTGAGTCCTCCCACTCTGGAGCCTGTGAGCCACAGCTAGGGAGTCCCAGCACCGCAACCAAGATCCCACGTGCCACAACTAATCCCATTGACGCAGCCAAATAAATAAATAAGAAGGGGATGTTACACAGCATGGTGGGTGTGGAGACAAATTCCAGGAAGACAGGGATTTCGTCAGATCTAAATGGAGTATCAACCCAAACACATATTGCTATCAAACAAATAGAAGAGCTGTGAGCTCTATAAAATCACTGTTGAATTATATGCTCCAGTTACAGTGATAAATATTTGGTACCAGGAGCAAGATTGCCTTTCTTGGGAAAAAGTTTGTTTCTTTCCTATTAGATGGTGTCTTGTGTCACATATCCTGTCTCCCTTGTTGTGTTATGTTTCCCTGGATTCTAGTCTTGGTGCTAAATTTAAGGCTCCAACGTGGGCTTCCCTGGTGGCTCAGCTGGCGAGGCTCTGCTTGCAATGCGGGAGACCTGAGTTCGATCCCTGGGTTGGGAAGATGGAGAAGGGAATGGCTACCCACTCCAGTATCCTGGCCTGGACAATTCCATGGACTGTGTAGAGTCCATGGGGTCACAAAGACTCAGACACGACGGAGCAACTTTCACTTTCAATGTGGTCTCAGTTTATTGGTTTGATAAATTCTACGTACATTCTTGTAAATTCGATTTAAATTTCTTCCTTTAGCAGCTTTGAGACTTTACACAGATGCGCACCCTGTCTTATAGTAAGCTACTCCACATTTTCATGACACAGAGGTTACAAATTATAAATAAAATCTACCCTGGGACAGAAGCTGGGCTATCTTTAAGTTTGCCCTACAAGATCCTCGGATCCTGAGGTGGCTTTGGATGGTCCACAAGCCTTGCCAGCTGGTCTTCACTGCTCACTGTTTTGCTATTTTATCCCCAAGTCTTGGTCTGCAAGCCAATCTCTGTGAACTTATCCATCTAATTTAACCTGTTGTGTATATTCTGCTGCTATTTCCAAGCAGTAGTTCTCACTGCAATCCTCCAGCCTTGCCTTAGTTGAACTAAGGGGAAACAGGGCTGTTCTCCTCACATGTCTGTGTGTTCCGGAGTGCAGGCAGGATGCAGCTAAGCGGACCAGAACTCGAATCTGGGAACGGGACTTAGAGCTGTGGGCAGAAGCAGTGTGAATCAGGAGGACCAGGCCAGAGGGGCATGGATGCTGCCCACCGTCCACTGAGCAACTCCTCAGTTGCTCAGTGGTCAAAGGAAAAGGAAAAACATGACAAGTAAGTGGACACTGAACCTGCCTCTTACAAGGGCAAGAGAAAGTCAGTGACACACTCCCAACCTTGGTGCAGGGCGCCGGGACTTCCCTGTTCGTGGGCTTTGAGACCCACCCCTGTGGCTTAGATGTGTCGCCACCGTGTGGCCGGAGAGAGACTAACAGGCGCGCAGGACCCAAAGGGCTCCTCCTGGTTCAGACTTGGAACGCCTGGCGGAGCCACGGCTCTGGACAAAAATAGAATCTGTTTATTCGACTTGTCTCTTTCATAACAAGACACAGATTTCAGAAAATAATCATATGGCAGACAAAATAAAGAGGAAAAAAAGCACTCAGAGGTTTCGCGAGCTACCTGCAAAAGACTGAGCTCCAGTGAGGCCTGTAGGATGAGGTTTCCTCCTTTCACTGCCCCCTGAAAGAGAACTCCCCCTTTTTCACTTGCGCACTGAGCCCCTTGGGAGCGCAGCTCTCACTGCTGGCTTCAGCTGACCAGGGCTTGTAACATCATCTCGCCTAACTACCGCAGGCTGGTTTGAAAAGGGCAGACTTTCCTTCTGAGCTGGCCATCCTTGGGCTCTTTTTTCAGAATATGCTTCTCAGCTACTGTGCTAAGTCCTCAGACATCGCTAGGTATTCAAAGGTCATGGCCGCTGACCCTCTCCCTAAGCATGGGCCTTCTACCTGGCTGGCAAGTCAACTGCCTGGAGACTATTTTCAAGGCAGATGAAAATAATCCGACAGACAGTGGAACCAAACTTGACTCTCAAGAGTCCCTCAGACTGCAAGGAGATCAAACCAGTCAGTCTTAAAGGAAATCAACCCTGGATATTCATTGGAAGGACTCACGCTGAAGCTGAAGCTCCGGTACTTTGTCCACCTGATGTAAAAAGCCAACTCATTGGAAAAGACCCTGATGCTGGGAAAGACTGAAGGCAGGAGGAGAAGGGGACGACAGAGGATGAGATGGTTGGATGGCATCATCAACTCAATGGACTTGAGTTTGAGCAAACTCTGGGAGTTGGTGATGGACAGGAAAGCCTGGCGTGCTACAGTCCATGGGGTCGGACATGACTGAGTGACTGAACAACAACCAACCAACTGGAAGGTTAAGTGAGGTCATACATAGGTGGGGACCTAATCTGATAGGTCCTTAGACATAGGAAGGACAGGGAAGCCTGGTGTGCTGCAGTCCATAGGATTGCAAAGAGTTGGACACAACTGAGGGACTGAAGTGAACTGAACTGATGTCCTTAGAAGACGACTTCGCTCTCTCTCTCTCTCTGTGTACTCACAGAGGACAGGCCATGTGAGGTCACAGCAAAGAAGGCAGCCATATGCAACTCCAGGAGACAGGTCTCCCCAGAGGCCACCTCTGCTGGCACCGTGACCTTGGACCTCCTTTCTCCAGAACCACGAGACAATACATTCTTGTTGCCTAAAGCCAGTCGGTCTGCAGCCCTTTGTTACGGTGGCCCAAGCAGACCGACCATGGGAGCCTTGACCTTGCTACGCCCTGACCCTCTTATTTATCTTTCAACACTCCAAGTAACCTCTTCCGTGAGGTCATTCTCTTCTACCCTGGCCACTTCCTCCTTGACGCGCCCCTTCCATAAAGAGATTATATCTTAGAACCCTGTAACACATTATTGACTTAAAAAAAAAAAAGTCTGTCTGCCCCTACTAGACTCTGAACCCCTTGAAAGAAGAGACATTTCTTAGATAATGAAGAAGTGACAAAATGAAGGATTAGCTGTGTAAGAGCTTGCAAATACAGGTACTTATGTGAACTATTTACCATGAAATGTGTGGCGTGGACTCTACAGTGACACGAAGGTGACGGCCGAACCCTCACATCAGGGTTAATACCAGTTAGGTGACCTTGGGGGGCCCACTACTTCACTTCTTGGGGCTGAAATGGCCTCATTTTCTTAAACGTAAATTTTGCTGAAGCATAACACACTTACAGAGGAGCACACAAGTGGTCAAGAACTCAATGAATTTCCTAATTGTTCCAGCTTGTAAGTGGGGATAATGATAGTGTCTGTCACACTGGGTGGGTGTGAGGATTTAATGACAAAACACTTCTGAAGGATGGATGTATCTCATTCCTGCCACCCTGCCCGCCACTTCAGTTTAATGGAGAGATTCTTCATCTACTTAAAATGCCAGACAAGCTTGTCGTTTTAAAGCAGGGCTGAAGGAGGCAATGAAATAGGCTTGGAAAAGCTTCCTTGGTACCTGAGAGAGGAAGAGGAAAAACCCTTCTGATTTCAGCATATGTGACTTCTTAGCCACATAAGAAGGGTAAGGGTAAGGGACAGGTTGGTCCCTGGTCAGGGAACTAAGATCCTGCATGCCGCGGGGCAATTAAGTCTCAGCCCCGCGACAGAGATCCCATGAGCCACAACTAAGATCCGATGCTGCCAAACAAATAAATGCTGGAAAACAAACAAACCAACCGCAAAGCCCCCCAAAACTGAGGGGCATCCACCCCTGCAAATGTCCTTCTGCCTCTCCTCTGAAGACCTAGGTCCTTCTCAGGAGCCACAGCAGATGTGGCTTAAAAGAAAGATGCTCGCGGAGGGTGCAGCGGGGGGTGGGGGGTGGATTTACAGCCTGTGACCAATTAGCCAGATGGGCTCACCTCCCCACCTGGTTTTTCTCTGGTCGGTGTTTCGCGGGCTCTCTCTCACTTTCATTCCCTCCCCGTTAGCTGAAGAAGGTCGCTTCCCTTTGGCCTGGGGGTTGGCCGTCTGAGGCCAGATTGGGTTCACATCTGCTCTGGGGCTTCAGGTGCCCTGGTGGCCGGGATGAGCTTTCTCCGACGTGGGTTTTAGCACGGGCCCCATGACCTCTCCTCCTGAATTCAGATCTCACCAGGGTTGTCCACGTTTTCCTGAACTCCAGCTTCAGCTAGGGCAAATGTGGTTTGATTAATTCCAAACATATGTTCCTTAGAAATGCACAATCTTACCATATCTGCCCTTCCTGTACAAAGCCAACTGGGGGACTGAGTTTGAGCTGCGAAACCCCCAGGATTTGGAGGGAGGAGGGGACTAGCCCGTTTCCGCATTCATTCTTAACGCTATTGAACGCTGATTACACTACTTGTGCCTCCAGTCAGTGGAGCATGGTGACTTCTTTCTAGAAGCCCTCCTTTCAAGTTCTCTGTTTCTCTGAATGCAATGTAAACTCCTTTACTTTTAAGCTCAGGTTTGTCTCCATCAATTAACGTTGCCAGCACCTGGAGATGAAGAGACCCCGAAGCAGTTATCTCGTTAAGAACTTTGAACTTGGGTATGGTATGAACATACATCACAGAAGACAAACATTTATCCTGCCTACTTTTTTTTTTAACAAATTTCCAGAGTTGAAAAAGCCTCCAATTGCTTCAAAAGCCAAAGAAATGAGACCTGACATGTATTTACAAAGGCATTTTCATGCATTACACATCCGCTTTCTTTTTCAATCATGGGTTTACTTTCCCAAGAAGAGCGCCATTTGTAAACGCAAAACAGAATCACAAATGTCAGTTTTTCTGACCGGCATTTATTTCCCAGGCAAACATTCTTTGAACTGATGTTTCCTCTCCCCTCCTTTGTCCCTCCTTTGGCTAGGGCAGTCAATGCATGCTTTCCTGCTCAAGTCAGCTCCGGCATTTTGGAAAATTCTGCACAACTGCAATTTTCTTACTGCTATTCCACAAATATCCTTATGTTTAAAATGCATGTTATCCACCATCCCCCTCAACAGTGTGCAGGAGCTAAAGCTCTTCACCAACCAAAGAAGCTTTTTTTAATGAAATATTTTTATTTTTACTTATTTAGCTGCAGCAGGTCTTAGGTGTGGCACGCGATCTTCAGTTGAGGCATGCAGGATCTACTTCCCTGACCAGGGATCCAGCCCAGGCTCTCTGCATTGGGAGCGTGGAATCTTAGCCACTGGACCACCAGGGGAGTCCCCGCCAAGATTTTTTGTGTCTGTGTAATTGCACCTCGGATCTTTTGCATTTCTTTCTGCTCTTTTCATTTTGGCAAACGTATTCCCTGAATCATATGTAGGAAAGACAAACTTAAAATGTCTGTTACCCATCTTTGGCTGGAAAAGACTAATGTAGAAGGAGTGATGGATGGGAAGGGAGTCTGCTTCTGCATCTAATGTAACTCTACAGCATCTTGTGCACAGCGGATACACAGAATAATTTGAGTGATGTAAGAATATCAGATATTAGATCTCTGGATACCTAATTCAGAGTTCCTTGGGTTATATAAAAATTGTTCAGGGAGGAAAGCTTAAAAAATTTGGTGTCAACACTGGATCATATTTTAAGCCCAGGATAGATGATAAAATAATACTGATGAAAATAGTACAAATTAAGCTGATTCCTTTTCACTGGGCAAAAATTTTCCTAGCTATTCTCACCACGTATGTCTGTTTTTCCAGATGAACTTTAAAATCATGATGTCAAGTAACCCCCTCAAAACTCCCTTTGGAATTCTGAATCAGATTATGTGAAATTTATATATCAACTTGGGGAAAAAGTTACATCTCTGCAATTTAACTGAAGCCAGCCAATCTGGGACTATAGCATATTCCTACACTTAATCAAATCTTCCTTGTCTGTAGCTATAATTTTTCCTGCCTAGCAATTGTCACCCCAACCAACCTCCACACTCTTCAGAGGAAACAGCCAGCCTGTGCCCTGGACCACAGGCTAAGTTGAACATAATAACCCATGTTTCGGGATAGATACAAGATTCCAGCCAGGTCAGAAAGAAGACCTCCCTACGACTTTCCTCACTGTTCTCAAGAAGCAACCCTTCCACAGAGCAAGGGGGACTTGAATGTGAGGCTGCCAGTGGTCATGTTCTCCACCAGGGAGACAAAGCCAGTCTGAGGCAGGAAAGATGAAGCCGAAGCAGAGATGAATGAGTGGAGGATGTAACCCCACCACTAACCCGAACAGTGACTTTGTGTGTGCTAGAAACAAGTGCTCCTTCCTATGACAACATGCCATAAATCTGACGACCCCAATACATCTATGATGACTGCCTATGAACGGCAAGCCTTGGGGTTTAGACTTGTTTAGTGCACGCTCTGAACAACTGAACCCTGCAGTCCAAAGGGAAAGAGTCCTAGGAGCTTTGAGAATCATATGTTACTGATCGAAACACGTTGCAGCTTCACTTGGTTCAACCTAATGCAATGAATTTTCCCCCCAATCCATCAGATTGGCAAAATTCCAAAAGCTGAGCAACACACTTTCAGCAAGGCTGTGGAGAAATTTTCATAAAATACCAATGGAACGACTGAACCCTACAGAGGGCAATCTGGCAAAATTGATCAAAACTGGTGCATGTGGGAGTCTGTCCTACAGCTGTATCACACACCCTTCGACACCTACAATAACGTATGTGCTCGGTGCAGGAGACAGTGTGGGGGGTAGGGATATGACACACACACACACACACATATGCATATTTGCTTGAATCTGCAAAAAAGACACACTAGGAGAAAACACGAGAAGCTTGGTAAAAGTGGTTACTATGTGGGGAAGGAGGAAGTGAAGTAGACAGGAGAGGAGTGAAATTTCCAGAGTACATCTTGTTCATTAAAATATATATTCAAAAGAAAAAGCAAGTTGAAAAGTTAAAAAGTAAAGTTACAGGTAGGTATTTGGAAAAGCTGGCCTTTTAAAAACAACTCATTGGCCAGTCTTAAATAATCACTACAGTATATAATCACATACTTGCTGTTGCTTAGTTGCTCAGTCGTGTGTATCCGACTCTTTGCAACCCCATGGACTGTATGTAGTCCATCAGGCTCCTCTGTCCATGGGATTTCCCAGGCAAGAACACTGGAGTAGGTTGCCATTTCCTCCTCTGGGGGATCTTCCTGACCCAGGGATCGAATCCACATCTCCTGTAGTGGCCGGTGGATTCTTTACCACTGAGCCACCAGGGAAGCCTCAATTATGTACTTACAAAGATCCTTACCATTATCAACAAAATGAACAAAAAAAACCTGAGTCTCAATTCTCTTTTGGGCTGGTTATTTTCCATTTGCCTCTCTCGATCTTTCTTCCCCTCTTCTCTGCACTCTGGATTGGGGATACAGGTGGCTGATCTCCACACACTAAATCCCCTGGGCTCTCCTGCTTTCTAGCTTCCTGTTGGGTTGGCCGATGGAGGCACTGGCTGGATCCCAGGTCAGGAGAGGGAAAGGCTGGTTTATTTGTTCTCGTGTCAGCACTGCAGTTCTGTACCCCCTTATATCCACACGTCCTGTCTGCTGCCCTCTTCTCTGGTTCTAGCTCTAAGTCAGCTTCAGAAACACTGTGTTTTTCCCCTTGTGCTCCTTTGGGATGGGAGTTGACAAGAGTGAGTAATAGCTTCCCACTGCGGCTGATCCCTGGTGCCCCAGCATCTCTTAGCTGGTCCCACATCCCCGCCCACACTCCCTGGAAATCACCTGGATGAACATGCCATCTATTTTACGCTGGAAACCTGGCTGATCTATTCCGTCATCTGCTTCTTAGACCACTCACATTTGTTCTTTTCTCCTTTGTATATCCCAAGGCCAGTTTATTCAGGGAATGTCACATACACATTCTTTTTTCGCTCCCAAGTACTCTTCTGCTTTTGAGGTTTGTGACTCTTTTCTTCCTTTCTCTCTTCCTCTTAACAAGTCTTAAATTCTTCCCGCACGGTCATCAGTTAACCTGTGAACTCACCTTAAAGGTGTTCACTGAAGTATCTCTAACGACTGTGCTCTCATTCATCCAGCCATTCATGCAGGAAATATTTTTTGAGAATTTAGATACTGAGCGTAAAATGGTATGTGAAAGACAGACAGGATCCTTATGTACATATAGGAGGTACAACTTTGAGGAGAAAAAGACCATACAAAAAAAACCCCTGCAATTACAACAATGAATGGACTTCCCCAGTGGCTCGATGGTAAAGAATGCACCTGCCAATGTAGGGTTTCATCCCCGGGTCGGGAAGATCCCCGGAGGAGGAAATGGCAACCGACTCCAGTATTCTCGCCTGGAAAATCCCACGGGCAGAGAGGCCTGGAAGGCTACAGTCCACGGGGCTGCAAAGAGTCAGACACAACTTAGTGACTAAATAACAACTGTGAAAATGGTATAAAAGAAAGACGGACACGAGACTCCCCAGCCTGGGGATTAGGGGACATGAGACTCCCCAGCCTGGCGATTAGGAAGGGCTTCCTAGAGGAAGGATGAGTGAGCTGGAGATCTGAAGGATGGGAGGGTGCTGACCAAGCAGGGCAGGAGTTTCTGGTTCTTCCCTCTTCCAGGGCCTCTCTTCAGTCGACAAGGGCATGCAGCCCCCTCTGCCTTCAGAGGATACCCAGCAGAATCTCCCCTGGCCCCCTCCTCTCAAAGCAAACTGTATTCTAACTTTTTTCCTGCATAGAAAATCCATTTTGTCCTTGCTGGATGGTGTGTGACTGTACTCACAATGTCAAGGATACATGTGAAATATACCTAAAAAAGTACAACCAGAAAGTATTAGGAAGTGTATTTTTTTTTTTTCAAGTGATTTTTCTTGCAATGAACAAGGTTATTCTTCAATTTCTGACTTGACTGAAAAAAGAAGAGAAGGTGGGGGTAAATTAGCATGATCCACTGGAGAAACAAAAACAAAAACCTCCCAGCCCCTCCAGGGAGCCCACATCCAGAGCTATTTGCAAAACTGCTAGTCCTATCTTTGGAAGGACATTTTTCTCACCCATTTATGCTGCAAGGGAAAAACATCTTCCACGAAGCAAACATTTTTTAAGATTGCAGCCTTTCAAATTCGTGGTACTTGTGATAAAGGGTGTTTTCAAGCCCTCTTCTTCACTTAACCTGCCAACTAACATGGGAAACCATTAGCTCAGGCTGCTACAATTAACTCAGGGCTGCTTGTTGAAAGGCTCGCACAATTCCCAGCTACTTATCATGCAAACAACCTGGGAGACTCATTTTCCTTGCAAGGCAGTAGGAGGGGTAAATTACTGAGATAAGTAGATTATTGGGGAAAAAGTCACACTCAGAGGCCTTATGAAATGATTAAACCCTGGGAAATTCATCCCCCAAAATCCCTGGCCCCTGACAGTACACATTCATTACTGGATCCTGGATGATCTACAATGAAGAACCTTCTCGGGAAGCAATAAATACTAGGACTCTGATGAATTTTCATTTAACTTTCCAAACAGTTCTTTAGTTCTGATGGGTGAGGTTCACCCTGTAGGGAGCAAATGAAAGGAAAGGGGGAGGGGGGACAGGTTATCAGACTTTAAGATTTAAAAAATTTTCTCAAATACTAGAGGTACAGACACTGATGCCAATAAAATGATTACTCTAGGAAAACATGGGGCTTCCCTAACCTCCTTGCATTAACTCCATAAACTCTGTATGTGCTGTGTGTGTTCAGTCATATCTGACTCTCTGCGACCCCATGGACTGCAGCCCACCAGCCTCCTCTGTTCGTGGAATTTTCCAGGTGAGAATATTGGAGCGGGTTGCCATTTCCTACTCCAGGGGATCTTCCCTACCCAAGGACTGAACCCACATCTCTGTGTCCCCTGCATTTGGCAGGCTGATTCTTTACCACTGTGCCATCTGGGAAGCCCATAAACTCCATGCAGATAGAAGTTATGTGATTAATAGCCACCAATAGCCGTGTTCAAGCCTATTGCAACAAAATACATCTTCCCTGTTGGAAGTATTCCTTGTAGCACACACTAGTCAATAATCAAGTTGACTATTATTAGTCAAATTGACGAAAAGCCTGAAATGATGTTTCAGAGAGAGAGAGAGAAAAAAAAAAAAGTCCAGGAAAGGAATGGAAATAAATGCAAGTGATCTGGAGGCAGAAAACAAACCCTTGTTTCTCTGGCAGGAGGGAGAAACCAACCCAATGACAAGCCTACCGGGAGCTCTGATAACCGAAATCTAAATAAGAGAACTTGGCTGTGGAGGCTGTTAGTATCAGTGCTGACTTTCTGCTTCCAGTAACTGAACTGTGAACAGCCGGCATAAACAGGCATGACATTTCCCTTTGAGGAGCACAGCGGCGACCGGAGGCATTCCAAACCAGAGCGGAGCGCTCGCTCATCTTCACTCTTGGAAACAAGTCAAGGAACCATGAACTCTCTAAGTCAAGCTTTGCGTGGAATAATTGAACAGGGTGAAATACTGCTGCTGCTTCTCTTTTAAATGAATACTCTTCGACTCCCAGGAATTTAGGCTTCCCGACACCTGTCTGACAGGGCAGAGGACCTGCAGAGATTCTGCCTGGGCCAGGATGGGCCAGGAGGCTGACCACGAAGCCCGAGGGTGCTTCTGGGGAAAGAGTAGCGGATGACAAAGCAGCGCTTTTAAAAAAAAATTTAATTTAAAGGGAAGATCTGCTTTGTACAAATTACATTGTAACCTGTCTCAGTGTGAAACCTTCTATAAATTCTTTATTAAAATTTTTGGAGCTGTTATGGGTGTGGTGATGGGTGATGTGCTTGTTTGGGGAGGAAAGGGTAGTGTAGTGTGCTGGGATTAAGTCTGGATGGGGGAGGTGGGGCGGGAGAGGGTAGTATGCCCTGGTGATCTGTTCACATGCAATTTACAACAGGGCTATCCTCACTTTTATAGACGGAATCCCTGGAGCTTAGAGAGATTGTCTCCTGTCCCAGGTCTTAATGCTTGAGCTGGCGTTCAAGTCTCCATGGTCTGAGTTTTGAAGCCAAAAAATGATCCTACTGCACTAGACTTATCTTGGAAGACAGTAGAGGAAGGAAGTACTAATTGACATCCTTTCCTAGTTGGCAGACTTTCTTTAGAAGAGAATGCACTACTGGGGGGTAACAGGATTGCTACTGAAAGAAGAGGACTCAGTAGGTAGCATGGGACATCCATTACCCTAGCTATGCAACAGCTGCCCCAAAGTTTTATCTGTGATAGTATGACACCAGATTTCACAACAGAATTGAGATTTGAAATGCACAGTGAGGAAATAACATGCGAGATAAAAAAGATGTTTTTTCATAAAAAAAAAAAAGAAGGCTGGCAGATACATTAATGGGATGTAGCTTTTAGAAACCACAAGTTGTGGTATTAGCATTGAGATACTCATCACATTTTATGGTTACATAGAAAAAATGTTCTTAATATCCACATAAAGATGCACAGGTATCTTGGCATCCTTTAAAACAGACTAAGGGAATGCAGGTAGGGTATGGTTTGAATCCCAGCTCAGCCACTGACTAGCTGTGTGGCCTTGGGCAAAACATTCAACCTTTCTGTGCTTCAGTTTCTTCATCTGTACAACGTGGACATTAAATGTTCCCATCTCCTTGGACTATTAATCAAGTGCTTGGAACAGCACCAGGAACATAGTACAAACTTTCTAAGCATTAACTCATATGATATCCTTAGTAATAAGTATGTGATGGGAGCCTATACCAGCCTGGAACATTTTCAAGGTTATCGTAAGAGACAACAAATGCACTGCTGCTGCTGCTGCTAAGTTGCTTCAGTCGTGTCCGACTCTGTGCGACCCCATAGACAGCAGCCCACCAGGCTCCCCGTCCCTGGGATTCTCCAAGCAAGAACACTGGAGTGGGTTGCCATTTCCTTCTCCAATGCATGAAAGTGAAAAGTGAAAGTGAAGTTGCTCAGTCATGTCCGACCCTCGGAGACCCCATGGACTGCAGCCCTCCAGGCTCCTCCATCCATGGGATTTTCCAGGCAGGAGTACTAGAGTGGGGTGCCATTGCCTTCTCCGCAACAAATGGACAGGTAGGTCCAAAGGGTGGGACACTTGAGTGCTGGCAGGAGTGTGGCTGAGATGAATACTCGTTCGGTCGGGGCTTCCAGGGAAAGGAAGCTTCACTGACATGTCAGAGGAGAGGGATGGTGAGGCTGAAGGGCGCTCTGAGTGGAGTGGGGAAGAGGGATGAGAGGAGGCAGAGAAACTTTTACAGGTGATTCCACTCCAGATATACAGACGCCAGGCTGTAGCCATGGAGACGGAGAAAGGATGACGCTAGAACGGTGGATGGGTCATCCCACTGCAGGATGGCAAGAAGCAGAGTAAGAGAGAACTGGGGATTGAGCACCCAAATCCTCAAGGAGCAATGGTGGGTGGCTGGAAGGTCAAGACAGATCATATCAATGGGGTTTTAGTTGCTGATGACAATAGTCACTCTAGCTAGGTTGGGCAAAGGGGGCTTAAAAAAAAAAAAAAGGAGCACCAGATCTTCAGCACAAGCCGAAAACCAGATCTGGAGGATATATAACTGGGACCAAGAGGGCCAAACACATGAGGTGACAGGTGGGCACCACTGCTGCAGCAGCCAGTCACGTGACACACAGGACAAGAACTGGCCCTCCGATCTTAGCTGGGCTCCTCGTCAACAGCCGAACGTTCCCAAGCCCATGCCCACCAGAAGACCCGGTCTCTTAGGGTTTCGCTGACACCTCACGGTGGTCACTGCTATTTTCACATCTTTAAGGTGGAAGCCAGGAAAGATGTGGAATCTCAGTGGCAAGGAGTCTGAGAAATGTAGCTCGTAACTTTCCAACCTCTGTAATTCAGGGAGGAGAGTTAGGAGGGGGCTGAAGTGGGCGGTGAGGGAGTTGATCAAAACTCTTTGCCTAGGATTTCCCTGGTGGTATCATGGTGAAGACTTTGTCTTTCAATGCAGGGGGCACAAGTTCGATCCCTGGTCGGGGAGCTTGGATCCCACAAGCCAAAAAAAAAAAAAAAAACCCAAGCCATAAAACAGAGAAGCAATATTGTAACAAATTCAATAAAGACTTAAAAATGGACCACACTGAAAAAATCTTAAAAAAGAAAACCAGAAACTATCTGCCAGAGGAGGCTGGAAAGGAGAAGCTGACTTCATGTGGCATGGGCTTCCCTGGGTGGAATAACAGGAGGGCAGGAATGGAGGAGCTATATTTTTGTGGTTCTGAGATATAAAAATTGGTGGAAGAATAAAGATCCTCGACTGAGCAACGAGTGGTCAGAGAAAACCTATGCTTCAATTATGAAGCAACGTTCTAAGGCAGGAGTATCACTTTATGATGACACACAATGAGCATCTTGGAAATTCTGGCTCCAGTCGAGAAAAATTTCTCCTTGTACCCTGGACTCATCTGAGTAATGCCCTCTCCTCCCCTTCATCTAGGTTGTCTAAGTCTGCTGTCTTTCAACAAGTCTGTTTTAATTTCCTTTATTCCACATGCACGCTTGCATGAAGTCACCTCTTCACTCTTTAAATTCCTGTAACATTTTACCTGTATTCCTCTTATACCTTTTATCTCATTTTGCCTTGTATTGAAGAGATACTTAGATACGTGTCTTATCTCCTTCATGTCCTACTTCCCCTTGAGGCAGGGTATGCATCTGATGAACTTCTAGTACAGTTCCTTACAATCCTAAAATCTATGAAGAATGAATGAGCTGTCACGTGGCTTCTCACTGTATCAATTCCTGGAGAAGTATTGCCAGGTTTGTTCCTGGCAAGCCTTTGAGGTTCCTTCCAACCAAAACACAAAACGTCTAAAAATGCCCATAATTCTGGGCCTGGCTCTACCTAAGCTATGGGCCTCCCACTAGATTGAGAGATTGGGAATGTATCATTTACATCTTTATGCATCCCATAATCCCTACTATAGTATACACTCAAAGAATACTTGCTGGCCTAAATCCCAGGCATGGACGGGCCCTGAACTTTAGCTTACTAAGGACATCTACCTACTAAGATCTCTGTGTGAGTATTTGGGCAGATGAATAGCAGTAACAGACATAAGATCAGATTTGCTCTGAAAGAAACTGTTCAAGAGGAGATAAAGCAGAGAGGCATAGAAGAGGAGGCACAGCTCCACCACAATGAACAGAACTGGGGAGGAAGCACTGGTGAAAGAGAGCTTTCCCCAGATTTCTAGAGGACAGAAGACAAATGTGGAAGGGCTGACTATGCAAAGTGAGGAGGAAGCAGTGGCTGAGAAACCACTGAAGAGAGTGCCAACTTGCTAATAGTAACAAGCACGGTTCCTGGGAGGCTCCAGACTGAGAGACACCAAGCAAGAGAATGAGAGAAATGGAACTGAGCACAGGACTCACTGAAGATCTTTATATGAACCTTCCCACCTACTAAGTAGCAAAACCAACTGTTGACACCTATGTAGAAAACGAGGAGTGCTTTCCCTAAGGAAATTGGGCAAAGCTCCCTGGGGCACCAGAGCTACCAGTGTGGGTGCTGCTGTCCTACAGCTGAGTCCTCCGCCTGTGGCATATTGTGAGGGGTGGGAAGGGGGTCCTCTGCAACCTGGCAATGAGGCCTATTAGTCAACCGGATCCATCTATATACACAGAGCTCCCACAGCCTTTCTACTTCCAGGTTCGTGCGTACAAACTCATCCTGAGGATTCATCAAAGCAGTTAAGCAAAGTCCATATCATGACTAAGAAAGCATCAGTAAACAAATAGAAAAACTGACCATAGAGGATACAGAGATAATTCTGATAGAAGAAGAGAACTGAAAAATAAAACACAACATGATAAAAGACTCTAGTATTCTTGAAGAGACTTGGGGAAAATATTGCATCTATAAAAACAAGAACAGAATCCAACAAATAAAGAACAATCAAGAATAAGAGCTTCTACAAATGAAAAGACCCACAACCAGATGCATTGTTCTGTTGTTCTGACAGCAACAGTAAAAGATTCTAAAAGCTTCCCGAATAATAAACAAACAGTATGTCAATGATAAATAAAAACAGGTCACAAACAAAAGAACAAGAATCAGTCTGGGTGGACTTGTCATCAGCAATACTAGATATTAAAGCAAAACCTGAAGTAATTTATAATTCACAACTCTATACTCAGACCAGCCACCAACGGAGCATGAAGATGGAATAAAGCGTTTTTACGTGTGGGAATTCATAAGGCATACCATTCTTGCCCCTTTTCTTAGAAAGGGTGTGGTTCAGCAAAATATGGACTAAAACTTTAGAGAAAGAGAGATCAGAGAAATAGTATAAGCACGTAGAACAACAACTAATAGAAATACCACGGCGACGAACAGTCCAAAAACCCGAGGTGGGGGGTGGGGACCCAAAATAACCTCGCTTAAAGAAGAAGAGGCATCTAGAAGGAAAACTACTAGGAAAACCAATAAACGAAAAGCAAACAACAAACAAACCAAAAGATAAATAAAAACACTGAGATTATCTGATGAACTTTCCCACAGAGAAATTAGCATTGTGAGGCATTTTAAAGACATGTTGATATATTGGAAAGAATTATCCACAAGAGCATGGAAAAGTGAAGAGAAGAAAAAAGGGAATAACCAGTTATCTGGGGGAGGGGGGGAGTGATAGAAAATAGAGCAGTGGCATATCACTTGATTTGGCAATAAATACTGTTTACAGAGCCATAATCCCACTCAGATTGGAACAGAATGCCTGAGGGCTTGAGGATGTAGGTTTCCAGGAAAAAAGGGAGATTCAGTTTAGAAAAACTTCAAGACAAATAAAGGGAATGAATATATGGAAAATCGAAGGCAATCAGAATATCTAAGAAATATAAAGGGCAGGGTAAGTTTTGTATGGCATTAGTAATAAGTAATTTAGAATAAGCAAATTAAAACAGGAAGTTCATGGGCTTCTAGAAGAATGAAATGGATTCAAAAGATATCAGGTGTGGTGAAAAAGACAAGCTTCTTCTCACAACAAGAAAAAGAAAAAAACAATCAGAAGAAGTTAAAAAATAACAACAACAAAAAGAAATCTGAAAAAAATTCTAGCAAACCAAAATGTGGCATGGTTTTAAACCAACGATAGAATTTAAAAAAAGAATAGATCTCAACATTCTCCTTTGACTAACACAGGGATTATGAGTTAGGAATTACACCGATGGAAATATAATCAACCACAGTGCACGTCTTGGTTTTTCAGTGCACAGCATTCACACAGATAAAGTAACCTGAAAGCTATTTATCGGCTATTAACTTGGAAACAACCACAGTTTAGAAATCTTAATCGTGGTCAAAATAGAATGCAAATTATCAACATCTGACAGAAGTGAAGGGCTGTGAGATGAGAAGAGGTTGGGAAAAAACGTGAGGCAAATATACTGTGTACCACCCATGGAGCTGGAAGTAGAGATTTAAGTGTTACTGAAAGTGACAATAATAATACACAGAGGAATAAAACCAGGATCTTAGAAACAACGAGGCTGAGTACCCAGTGAGTGAAACCCTATGTATCAGACCAGGAAGTCAATAGGTAATGTCTACAGTTTAGAAATAAAAAATGATGTGTTAATACGCAAGGAATCACTTGAAGAAGGACAAGCAAAAATGGTTCAAAGTGATTGACTCTTGGGATCGTGATCGGGATGGATGAGTCAGGGCACTGTTTGGTTTTGAAAAGTGAACGTGCACTGTTTAATTCTTCTAAAGTTATGGTTTACTCTAGAACCTGAATATTTTGGCTCATGGCTGCCAAGAAATTAACCCTTGACATGTACCCCTGGATGCACCTAATTCTACTGGTACAGTTCCTGTCTAGGGATCCAGACACTGGCCAGCAGGAAGCAGGTCTTCAGACAGATGGCAGCCCACAGGGCATGGTGTAACGGAAGTAGGAGATATAAACTGGGTTAGTGGTCACCTTAGGGAATTTCGAGTCATCACAAAGAGGAAGATCTCCGCCAGGCTCGCTGCTGGAATAATCCTGGGTCTTACCAGGCTTCCAATGCTCCTGCCGGACAGAATAAGTAAAATGTCCTATATTTCCCTTTTGAAAGCACTAGGAACAGCTCAAGGATTTGCAGAGCAGAATGAAAGAGGAGCTGTCACGGAGTTCCTTAGGACTCACAGCTTGAAAGGAAAGAGGAGGCCCACAGGGGGCCTTCGGACCGAGCCCAGCGGGGGAGACTGAGCACTTCCACAGCCCAGGGGGTGGGACCATAGCTCTTAAAGCCACAGATCTCCTCTGTAGGCACAGAGACCCTCACAGCGGGAATCCATTCACACCAGTCACCCTTGGAGACTGCTATTTATGCTAAAGAAATTTATCCCACTCCATTGTATGTTTCTTGTCCGGAGCGCTCTGGGATCCCTTGTTTACGGCCTTCGCCCATATTGTGAGCAGGGGAATGGACAGGCCATTTGAGAGGGCAGGGGTGGCTAATGATGGGTCTGTTAGCTCTGCAGTCAGGCTCTCCTTTGTGAACCAAACCCAATTTGGGTGCATTTGCTTAAAGAAAAAAAAAAAAAGCAAACCCCATTTGAGGTTGAAGAAATGTTAGTTGTGTTCCATTCCTTTAATAGGGGTAAAAAAAAAACACAACAACAGTAGAAGAAACTCAAAACTTTGTAATATTATTTATTTATAATCCATCCTTTAGGTTGAAATACACATCCAATTATCTCAGGTATAGGTGCACATGCCGCCTTAAGATAGAGAGGCTCTTAAAAAAAAAAATCAGGGGCCTTTCATCACTACAGAGATGCTAATTTTTATCTCCAGGAAAGTAAGGGAAGCCCCTTCTGAAATGTTTTCTTTTGAGGTAGAACTTAAACGTATGCCACTGCTTTCATGAATCCTGTGAGCCAAATCCTTATAAATCCTTTGAGTTGACAGATCAATTATTCCTTCTAACAGCTAATGAACTAATAACCTTTGGAAATTTCTCCTTCCCTGGGTTTAAAATGAAAAAAAAAAAAAAAAAAAATCTTGAAGGGGAAAAAGTAATCAGTTAAAGACTACCATAGCAATAAAAACAAATTCATAATAATAGCTTTTTAAAGAAAGCTATATTTTGAGAGCTATGATTTTTAAATTAAAAATACGTCAAATAATCTTGTATTTTATAAATATAATAAATTTTATTTTTAAAAAAGCCTTAATGTCATATAGTGTCAAGAGAATCGAGAAAAGGGTAGGAAATAAAACAGAAAAGGAGAGAGAGACAGTCGAGAGACATCAGACAGTCCAGAGACATCAATAAGCCAGGTGAGATTAATAGACCCGGCTCTGCAGAAGACATCGCCCGAGGTGGGCTCTCTGGGAACCAGGAGGGGGCAAGGACACACACAAAAGCACAGGAGAGAAAGGAGAAGGCAGAGGAAGCAGGAAGATACCCTGGTCATTAGGACTGTGAACACAGGAAGCCCATACGGAACATCTTGTGGACAGAAGGAGTCTTGGGGTGGTATGGGTAGAAGCTGGCAGGCAGCGCAAGCTGGACATTCAAGGGGTTGAACCCCAGGGGGACACCGAAGGCCAGAGCAAGTGGCAGAAGGAGAGCTGGAAGAGAGGGAATGCATGTGGGCCCCAGAGTGTGCACTGATACCAAGAATGAGATGTGCCTGCCGGGTGAGCAGGGCAGAGAGGCACCAACCCTATCTTATGACAGAAGGCCAAGGATTTCATAGATGTGAAAACTGAAGCCCTGGGAAGTTGAGTAAATGACTTGCTCAAGGTCCTAGGGCATCAATCTCACACACACACATCCATACTTTTGTGCTAAGTTGCTCAGTCATGTCCGACTCTTTGTGAGCCCCATGGACTGTAGCCCACCAGGCTCTTCTGTCCATGGGGATTTTCCAGGCAAGAATACTGGAGTGGGTTGCCATGCCCTCCTCCAGGGGATCTTCCCAACCCAGGGATTGAACTCAGGTCTCACGCATTGCAGGTAGAGTCTTTTTCCCACAACATTAACAATTCTGGAGACGATGCTCCAAAAGCGTACCTTCCAGGGAGCATCACACAGCTCTTTCTCTGTAAGCTCCTGGTACGTGGTGTGACATGGTGTAGACAGAGGGGAACTTCAGGGTCAGAAGATGTAGCTTGGAATACACAGCTCCACTGTTCTCCAGCCCCATCTGCCCTATCTGTAAAATGGGGGAAATCATAATCACACCTCAAGTTGTGGGCAGGAAACAGTGAAATAACACTGACCTACCGGAATCTACTTACAAGACCTGACAAGGGCCCCAAGACTCAACTATAAGCCCATGATCCTGTTCCGGAAAAGCCACCTGAGTAGTGACACAGGGTCCCATGCTTAGAAGTCCTATGCTGTCACCATCATGATAGTCTTAATAATTTCTAAACAAGGGGCCCTGCATTTTCATTTCTCACTGGACCTCACAAATTACATAGTTCGTCTTGGGTAAAGCTCCGTGGCTCAATGAGATGAGTCTTGGAGAAGACGTCCATCTTTGGCAAGTAACTCTCGTGTGGGCTTCCCTGGTGGCTCAGATGGTAAAGAATCTGCCTGCAATGCAGGAGACTGGGGTCTGATCCCTGGGTCAGGAAGATCCCCCGGAGAAGGGAATGGCTACCCATTCCAGTAGAGAAGCCTAGCTGGCTATAGTCCACGGCTGTCGCCCGCCAGGTTTCTCTATCTATGGGGTTGCAAAAGAATCGGACGCAATGAATGCATTTTTCCCATGTGAGCTGCAAGTCTGAAGTGGACACTAGTTTCTCAGCTGCTCAGCCTCTGAACCCCTTTTTTTTTTTTCTTTAACAAGGGAGGAATTCTTAGCTATATGAGTCTTAGTAGGAGGCAAGACTAAAAGGGCCAAACACTGGCAACCCCCTGCCTCCCCACAAGCACCAGTACACAGCCAGACAACAGTGGTTCTCTAGGGACATCAGAGGCAGCCCTCTCCTGGCTACAGCCTCTGCTGGTCAGCACCGGTGGGGTTAGCGGATGGCAGGCCCGGAGAGCATCCAGTAATCATGGCAATGAGAAGTTGTACGAGACGGTTCTGTGATGGGGTTGTGGGGATGATCCAGCCGCCTGTGGTTTAGTTTGATTCTCCAGCCTTCTCCATGAGTGATTTTTCAAACCACTCAGTATCCTTCTAACACCTCTCTTCTGTACTTCAGTAATCAGGGATGCTTTCTGTTCATAGCCAAGAGCTTGTTCTGATATAAAGCTGGACTGTGTTACGGAGCCTGATTCTCCTTCAGCTGACAGGCAGCAAAGAAGCCCTGCGTCCCGAGGGAAAGCCTGTTGGGCCCCGAGCCCTGGGTGGCGACTGGAGCGCTGGTGCCTGCCCACGTGGAAGTGGACCTGGCAGGTCGCGTGGCCCACACTCCTTCTGAAAGTGGGACTCCTTCCAGAATGATTCAGGGTCAAAATAAGATGCAGATAAAGATGCTTCCGATAGCCAGAGGGTACACTAAGCAGAAGGCCGTTATCGTGGGTGACAGACCTGAAGACTGGCCATCTCCTCTCCCCTCCAGGTCAGCAGTCAGCTTGGGGCTTTCGAGGACATCCCCAACTGTCGTCAGGTTGTCAGGAATGGAGTTCAGGGACATTCCATGTTGCTCGCAGCCAGAAGATGAGATGTCTTTCATTCGGAGTATGTAATTAAGCTGGCAGTGGGGTTCCTGATGGAGTTCTGGGGCACAGTGGGGCTAAAGTGCTCTGGGATTCTGAACACCAAGGACCACACTCAAAAGACGCTTCACATACATCAGGGCCGCAGAAAAAGCCAGATGCGTTGAACACAGTGGTGTGGCTTCTGCATCCGGGTCAAGGATGCTCCAGGACTCCGCCCTCACCCCACTCCCTTTTATAGGCGTGTTCTATCAATGGTGACAATATTTTACTTTTTGCCAAGGGTTGGGAGAGGAGGCAGAAAGAAAGCTCTGACAAGCTCATTTCCCAACACTTGAACTGAACTCCTGGCTGGAACAAAATCACTTGATTGCTGGCATTTACGGCTTTATTTCTACAGTGCCACTTGGCTGGCGGGGTGATTTTCCAGCCGCTGCGTGAGTGACACTAGTTCCAGGACAGGCCCATTAGCCTGGAACTGCAGGAAGACCCAATTACGAGGAGTCCTGCTGGAAAAGCTCAAGACGCAGCCCACCCGACTCTGTGTGGGCAGCAGGCGTGGAGCAGGGGCAGAGAGGTGGCAGGGACAGAGATGTCGTGGGGCCACTTCGAGGCCCATCAGACCACTCAGGCCATCACAAAGGGGGTCCCAGGGGCAGGACACTTAATGCCAGACTAACGAGGAGGGTCCCTCTCGTCACAGCCAAGCCAATGAATGGACAGAGGTGACTGGAGGCTGTCGGATGTCCCAGAGCTGGAGAGATAGAGACAGTTACCACACATTTGGGAGAGAAAAGATTGGCACTCATTCGTCAAGCTGAACAGGTGCGGGGGTGGGTGGAGTAGGGGAACAGAGAGTCCAGGCAAACAAGGGCCAGGGCCGGTGCTACTGGGAGCAGCTGGTCTCAGCCTGGAAGAAGGTGAAGGTCTGCTGGGCTCGGTACCCTGGGAGGCGCAGGTACCCTGGGAGGTCCCGACAGCATCAAAGGGGAAGGGAGGAGCTGGGCAGGGGGAGAGAAGCAGGAGGGGCTGAGAGCCCCGCTCGGCAGGCTTTGCAGGGTGAGGAAAGTACTCATACCCGGGGCTTTATTTGAATTGATCACCTCTTATTAGTGTCTTTTGAAATGCGAATTAGCTGATTAACCACTGCTCACAGCCTTCCCACTGTTCTTTATCCTCCAGCATTCAGCAACTTTGTTCTAAATAGGGTAGGCCACAGTAGCCCACCAGGGGGAAATTATTCTCAAGGTTACAAGAACAGTGGCCAGGCAAACTTTCTCCCTGGGCTTCCAGGGGTGGGGGTGGGGGTGGCGAGGGAGAAGCAAGTTTCGGGGGGAGACGGCACCCGAAGCTGGGCTCCCGCCACCCCGGGTTTAGAGACCAAACGCTCGTTCCCAGGACTCTGAGTGCCTCCTGGGTCCATTCTCCAGCCAGTGATCGGGGCGCAAAAGCAGGACTCCGACTCCCGACCACCTGTATATCTACGAGATTCATCTTGTAAAAGTCCCACTCGGTCCAGGCCCCCAAGGGACACCCGTGCACTGGCGGTGGCTCTGTTTGGCGCTGGGGGCAGCACGGGATGGCCTCTGGCAGAGCCCCGTCCCCACTTGCCTCTGCCTCCAGTTTGGCAACACGACACAAAGGCGGTACAGAATGTATACACTTTCCAGGCTGAGCCCCTATTCAGAGGGGGCTGCAGCTTGCACGTAATGGGCCCCCCACAGACAAAGCCAGCAAGTTTCTTAATTAAGTCCAAGTGAAAGACAGATCCCGCTCGCATCTTCAGAGAACCTTCCTTCGGAACTTCAAAAACACCCTGCGCTTGCCTACCAAACTCAGCCACGAATAACCAGAGAATCGTTTCCCCCTCCCCTTTTTAAAAAACATAGAAAGCCGAGCCCCAGGCGCCCACTCTCCGGCCCCTCTCACTTTCCCTGCAATTTCAGACATGCCTCTGGTTTATAAGACGAGAAACAAAGGGACTTCTTGTGCGGAGGAGAAGCCCTCGGAGGGTCTGCGTTTCATTCGGCCTTCCCCGGAGCACTGCTGTCTGAAGAGCCCTTTAGCTGGTTTCGTCTCATTAACATTTCCATGTGGTATCAAAGGACAGTCTGCAAAACCAGCCCCCTGTGCGTACAGCAGGAAGGACGAGTCCGAGGATCGAGTGATGCTAAAAAATTAATTACTAGCTCATTGCCTTTGCAGAAATGTGATTTTCGGAGCCCTCCCCACTTTGCCTAGCCCCAGCAACCAGCTCTCAGACAGACCTTTCTGGGTTTTGCAGTGATAAAGTTCTTCACAAACAGCCACCAATTATCCTGCAGCAGTAGGTTACCAGGAGTAGGAAATGCTGTGATTTTTTCCCCCCTTGTAGCGGCCGCCCGGGGTGGGTTAGTGAGGTGGCTGCAATCATGCAAGCTGAGATGAACACTTAGAGCAGCATCGAGGCCGGCTGTCCTGCAGGGAAAATGGTGCTCAAAAATAAAAGTGCGTTTATTGTGGCGAGAAGCTAAGCAATGAGTTGGCTGTTCCCAGAACTGTATTCTCTGCACCAGCATCCTGGACTCTGGTCCCCAGCGTGTCCCGTGCACCTGACTAGCTTGTAAAAACGTCACCTTACGGTTGAAGTGCTAAACACGCCCTGTGTTTCCTCGCCTGTTTTCTTCTCCCTACACCGCACCCCCCACCACCACCGCCTCTTGCCTTTTTCCTTCTGCAATTCTTTGCTTCCTCATTAGAAATGCCCGGCAACGTCTGGCAGACAAAGAACACTACAAACAAAGTGTATGGCAAAGGGAGAAAAAAAAAAAAATTAAAAAGGGGGAAAAAAAGTGCAGAGGAATTCTTCATTCACTGATCTCTCGAATACATTAATATCTGAAGCTGTTGGCACAGCCTGAAATACTTGGGCAGTGAACAATGCGAGCAAGGATTCGAAGTCTGGGATCTTCAAATAAACCCCGGCGCTGTCATGGCCACCAGGAAGGGGAATAATGGCCATATTAGCTGACCTTCATTTTGTTGTTTCTTCAGAAACCTGACTGCTGGACCTCTGTTTGCTTGTTACTAGGATTTCTTGGCTGAAAAATTTTAGCATTTCCCAGGCCATACAACAGCCAGTTTATTAGGTAAATAAACCAGGCCTTAGGCAGTCTTTTCTGCTTCATAATGAGGACAGGGTGAACTGGAATGCGGGTTGGGCTGGAGTCAGGGAGGGTGACTAAGTATCAGAAACTGCATCATCTTTCCTTCATCCAAAGCACCGATGGACAACGAGGACTGGTTATACATCGTCACCTCGAGGTGCTGGCTTTGGTTAACTTCACCAGCATCCTCCACGACTGAAGGGGGATGAGGCTCACAGAAGGGAAGAACAAAAATTGCAGCTGTCTTCCGCTAGCTCTTCTAGCTTCTCCTTCCATATCTTCAGTGATATATCACTGAGCCCACGTGGATGAGGAACCGGAGACTGGTTTATGACACATTCAAATGGAGCCAATGGTATTGGATTTCATTTGTCTGTCATAAATTATAATACTTAAATGTGCTTGCGTTGTCCAAGCCACTCTCTGGTGACAATCTTAGTGATATTAAAAAATAAGTAACAGAAGAAAAAGTCGCTCAGTCGTGTCTGACTCTTTGTGACCCCATGGACTATACAGTCCATGGAATTCTCCAGGCTAGAATACTGGAGCGGGTAGCCTACCTCTTTTCCAGGGGATCTTCCCAACCCAGGAGTCGAACCTGGGTCTCCTGCATTGCAGGCGGATTCTTTACCAGCTGAGCTACCAGGGGA
The DNA here is from genome assembly GCF_002263795.3 of Bos taurus. Lineage (NCBI taxonomy): Eukaryota > Metazoa > Chordata > Mammalia > Artiodactyla > Bovidae > Bos > Bos taurus. The sequence continues at coordinate 28,716,884 of NC_037346.1, forward strand.
GCCCCAAGTAATGCAGAACTGGATGCCTTTTCAGAGCCGTTGGATCCAGAGGGCCTTCTGGCTGTCTAGACTGTCACAGCTGGTAGTTATGACATCTATGTGCCTGTTGACTATTTACTGTCTTCTCCACCCCTCCAACAGCCACATAAGCTCCCTCGAGGCCAGGGCTACAGTACTATCCTGTTTCACCCAGTATGGCCCCCAGAACCCAAGATGTGCTTGCCGAATGAGGTGGAGATATTTTTTGCCTGCCTTTGGGAAAATACACAATATCTTTAAAAAGCTTTCAGCTGCCACTCCCCAAAGGAATGACCTGCAAATCTTCCTCAAGGGTGGTATTTCTCCACTGAAAATGAATATGAGAGTTTATTTCCTGGGACTTCCTTAAAGATTCAGCGATTAAGACTCTGCATTTCTGGGCATGGGTTCGACCCCTGGTTGGGAAACTAAGATTCCACATGGCCTGCAACCAAAAAAAAAAAAGAAAAATAGATTTGTTTCCTGTGGTTCCCAAATTTCAAGGATATCTTATAATAAATACAATATAAATAGGATAATGTATAATAATATAAATGCTAGAAATTTTTACTCTTGCTTAAAGCAGGAAGTCATGTAAAAAGATAATAATACACAGTTTTTGAAAAAGTTATACAGGCATCAGAGTCATTGTTTCGGGAACTCTGTAAAGACAGAGAAACCTTTCAGACTCTGGGAAGCAGAAAGCAAGTTGTGTGGCATATAAAATATCATCCCAAATGGTTTTTAAAAAGTCATGCATGTAGACATATTACACATATGCACAGAGAAAAGACTAGAAAGATATACCCAAAATGTTAATGTTGATTATGGGTGGGGGGTTCTTTTGTGCTTAGTGTTCTCTATTTTGCTACAGGAAATTTATTATATTTAAAATAGAAGAGACCTTCAACAAGCATTTTTTAAAGTAATATATTAGTAAATGAGCTAAATGTGCCTGAAGAGTTTCAAAAAATAAATTATTAACTAGCAACCCACTCCAGTATTCTTGCCTGGAGAATCCCATGGACAGAGGAGCCTGGCGGGCTACAGTTCATGGGGTAGCAAAGAGTTGAACACAACTGAAGTGACTTAGCATAAGAGAGGAGGCACCCAATTGATGTGTCTTACACACACACACACACACACACACACACACACCCTAGACACACATGCCTAAAGCTATACAGAAACACTGGTGGTGGGGGAATCCTGTGAAGATTTCTTTTCTAATTTATTGAGCCAAAATTGCTGCTGAAGTCTGGGGGAAGTGTTCTCTCTCAGCTGGAAGCAACCTGGTGTCACATTTCTGGGTTTTAAAGGAGATGATCCTCAAGGACGCGCAATTACTTTGAACAGGTGTGACATTCCAGGCTGATGGGGATTCGTACCTGTCAACAGCTGTGCATTAGCATTTCAAAACCTTTCTGACTTTTTCACTAGAGCACTCAGCGTGTTGTAGAGATGGGAAGACTGAGTGCAAACCAGGGTTAAAACCCTTTCTGTCAGGAAGTGGTCACCAAAGAGATGTTAAAGACCCAGCTGCCGAACATGACTTTACAGACCTATAGGCCCAATACTGCCGCATCAGGAAATGGGAAGAACACCGCTTTAAGTGCTCAGGTGGGGACTCTGAGCGGTATTGACCGTACCTAGTGCAAAGAGCGTGAGGACGAGATGGGATATATGATAATACTTGCTTGTCAAGGTTTTTCACCTTCAGAATCACTTGTTTATTCATTTCCACTCATTCCTACAAGGTCACGGCTAGAAATGGCGAGGCGGGGAGACGGACCCAGAATAATGAAATGTCTGTTTTAAATCAGGCACCCATCCCCCACCATCCTTCTTTCCATTCTTCCTTCCCTTTCCTCCTCTTCATTCATTCAATAAACACTGACTAAGCCTCCCTGCTGTGCCCCCCAAACCCCCGACTCAGGCACTATGCTGAGTGATGGTTCTTCTTCTACACTGTGGATGCTCTGAGCCCAGGGACCAGGTCTACTAGACATCCTGGAAACCTTGCACAGTTCCCCAGAGCACAGAACAGACGCCCCCTCGGAGACGGACATGGTGGGCATGAGGCTCAGGTCCGGCGCACCATGGGTGTCCATCACAGCCCAGACCTGGGGAGTCAGGGAAGACTTCAGTCGCCCAGGTTCTCAACGTGAACATCAGAATCACCTGGAAAACTTTAAAATCCCAATGTTCTGTATTCCAGAGCAATGAAATCAGAATTTAGAGGGAAGGGGAATCCAGGCAACGGGAATTAAACAAACAAACAAAAACCTCTCCAGATGATTCTGATTTGTCTGGAACTGCTGTTCTAGATCCTTCCTGCTTGGTGGGTGGCCCTTGGAGCAGCAGTGTCCACGCTTTCTGGGAGTGAGTCAGACACGCAGCAACCGGAACCCCACTCCAGACCCTCAGAATCAGAATCTGCATTTTGATGAGCTTCTCAGGGGCCACGTATGAGCTGCTCTGGGAGATGTGCTATCCACACTGAATGCTGAAGGCCTAGAAAGCCAGCAGAGGGGAATGAAGAACAGAAAGCAGCTTGTGTTCTGTGGGGAGAGAGAGTGAGAGAGAGAGAGAGAGTGTGTGTGTGTGTGTGTGTAGACTGCATGTGTGCATGCTGGGGGCACTGTATCAAGCAAGTGTGTGTGTGTCTGTGAGAGAGAGAGAGAGTGTGTGTGTGTGTACACTGCATGTGCGCATGCTGGGGGCAGTGTGCCAGAAGGTCAGGGACCAGATTTGCTAGGCTACGAAACCACATTCTGGGCTCTGGACTTTATCCCCTGAAGGATCATAAGCTGGGGAGAGACTTGATCAGATTCCCCTGAAGACCCACCGTTTTCTCCACTTGTGCTCCATCCACTCACTCCACTCCCTGAGCCTGAAGTTTCTTAACCCAGTGCCAATCATCCGTGTCCCACCCATCTTGTCTGCAATAACTCAAATGCCTTCCTGGCACCGAGGCTGGAAACGAGCTCTCACCCCACCCTCACCTTCTACAGCGCTGCGGATGGACCTCCAGATGAGCCTCGTCACAGCCTCTCTGCTTCTGCAGTTCTGTCTTGTCTGCCATTTTCGCTCTCCGACTTGTGAACCCAAGCTTTTCAGCTGTTCAAAGGACAGCTCCCAAGGAACCACCTACTTTAGGACATCGGGGTCCAAGACTGCTGTCACCCCAGGAATCCAAGCACCTGACATTGTACCTCTGCGTCAACCTGGGCACACCGCAACTCAAGAGGTAAGCAAACACGGCGTCTTCACCTCCTTTGTCTGCTCGTCCACAATTAAATAACAAATCAAGCTGCTTCCATAAATAAACCAAGAAAACTTACCATAACTTAATTATATACAGTAGAAAGGTACTCCCCCTCCTTCCTGATTTGTACCCATTCTATTGGTCAGTACTCAGAAACGGCTTTTCTCCCAAGAGCTAGGAAGGTGTCTGGGTTCTCTCATCATGGATATGAGAGACAAGACTGGAACATATATACAACAGACTATTATTCATTCATTAAGAGAAATGAAATTTTGCTATTGGCAGAGATATGGATGGACCTAGAGACTATCACATAAGAGTGAAGTACGTCAGAAAGAGAAAAACAAATATCATATATTAATGCATATATGAGGAATCTGGAAAGGTGGTACAGATGAACCCATTTGTAAGCAAAAATAGAGACACAGACCGAGAGAACACATGTTTAGATACCAAGGGGGAAAAAGGGGGTGGGCTGGACTGGGATTGACATATATACACGACTGTTGAGATGGTTGGATGGCATCACTGACTCAATGGACATGAGTCTGAGCAAACTCCGGGAGATAGTGAAGGACAGGGAAGCCTGGCCTGCTGCAGTCCATGGGGTTGCAAAGAGTTGGACACAAGTTAGCAACTGAACAACAAGTGTATAAAATAGGTAACTAATTAAAAACAGACTGTCTAACACAGGGAAGTCTACTCAATGCTCTGTGGCGATTTGAATGGGAAGGAAATCCAAAAAAGAGGGATTATATATAATATACACACATATAGCTGATTCACTTTGCTATATACCAGAAACTAACATAACATTGTAAAACAACTATATGCCAATAAAAATTTGAGAGAGACAGACAAGACTGGAATCAAAGGTCCCCACAGAGGTGACATAAGGAATATGAGAGACTATGTGGCTTTGAAAGCAAACTGCTTCCTCTTGTTACTACTAACTTTTTAAGCTGGTCGTTCAGGAACTGTGAGAAACACTCACCACCCCATCTCCGGTACTACTGTGGTTGTGAGGGTTCTTTTTTTCTCTCCCACTAGACTTGAAGCAACTTGCAGGTGGGATTACAGCCCATATATCTCAGGATCCCTGGCATGGCTGAAGAGACTCAATAAAAATGGGATGGGCAGATGACTATGTCACAAGAGCCCAAGGTGGGGGGGGCAATAAACTGCAATTCATCTGGAATCGGCACCTGTGTGGGAATTCTCTGCACACCTGCCGAGGCCGCCTCACTCGTGTCTTCTCGGCCTGTGAGAGGGGGCAGCTGGTGCATCCCCGTGACCTTCTCTCACTCGTCTAACCTGGAAAGGGCCGGCATCCTCCCCAACACACTGGCAACCTCTGCACCGACTAACCCTGCTCTACAGACCGGCCCCCTTTAACGTCAATCTAAAAAAATTCCATGTAAAAATTTATTTCATTGGAATATTTTCATAAAAATGAAAATAACCAGGGGCTCTTAGAGGCATCGGGTTACATTACTAACAGAGATGTTATATTACTAAATTCATCTGTGAACAGTGACCACTGCCAGATTATCCTACCATTTAAATCCCAGGTTCACTGAATGAGCCTTCAACTCCTGACTTCCTAGAAAAATCTACTTTTACAGATCCAGAAGCCATCCTGAAAAGCAGCGCTGTTAACTCCGTTTTGTATTGGTACACAGAATGTACTGCTATTTCATAGCCAAGCTGCACATGAGATAGTCTTTCAATTGTCATTTTAAGGAACTGTGTTCCCCTGGAAGTTACCACCTTTAAGTATGATATGAAAAAAATGTTAATTAAGCAATTTCACAGGGAAATGGGAGCTTCTGGCTCTCCTTGGGGAAAAAAAAAATCAAGGTGGACCCAGCTGGCTACCTCACAGGCTCACCCAGGGCCGAGCTCTCCGAGAAGAGGGTCGGATTCAATGCCCCCGCAGCCCAGGGCATTCGCTTCAGCACCAGCCTGTGGTGACCACACAGAGGAAGGCCTGGGTCCTCCCCCAGAGAGACTTAGATTCACTATGGTCATAAATTGAAGAGTAAAAATACCTGCATGCCCTAGAGGGGAATGATAGTATTTAACTCTTAAGTGGAGCTGGAGGAAGATGCTTGGAGAGAGAACAGCACCACTGCGAGCAAATGCGCAGAGGAAGAAATGGACAAGTAAGGCTTAGAGGAGGGGAGGTAACTGGCTTGGCTGGAGTGGAAGGTTCCCATAGGGGAGCAGGAAGGCAGACACACTGCAGAGGGCCCCGGGGCCACAGCTGAGGATGGCCAGGCAGGCTGGAGCTCCGGAAAGCACCGGGCAAAATGAGAGTGGTGTCTCAGAGCGATCAAGATGCACGGGAGAGAGCTGAGACCAGAGGCAGGGATGCTGGCGGCCCTGCACGAAGGTACAGCGGCAGGAGCTCGGCCTGGAGGCCAGCGGTGATGACGACGAGGGGGAGACAGAGCACACGAGAAAGGCTGTGGCTTGGGGGATAGACAGCCCTGGGGAAAGAGGAAAGGCTCAAGTAAGAAAGCAACTGTCCACTGGAGTCGTTGAAGAGCAGTGATGAAATAAACAAATCCTGGAGAGAGGCCGGCTGTTTGTTTTGGTGTCAAGTGTACCTAAGTACCGGAGAAGGCAACGGCACCCCGGCACCCCACTCCAGTACTCTTGCCTAGAAAATCCCGTGGATAAGGAGCCTGGTGGGCTGCCGTCTATGGGGTCACACAGAGTCGGACACGACTGACGCGACTTAGCAGCAGCAGCAGCAGTACCTAAGTACTGGAGAAGGAAATGGCAACCCACTCCAGTATTCTTGCCTGGGGAATCCCAGGGACTGGGGAGCCTGGTGGGCTGCCGTCTATGGGGTCACACAGAGTCGGACACGACTGCAGTGACTTAGCAGCAGCAGCAGCAGCAGTACCTAAGTACTGGAGAAGGAAATGGCAACCCACTCCAGTATTCTTGCCTGGAGAATCTCAGGGACGGGGGAGCCTGGTGGGTTGCCGTCTACGGGGTTGCACAGAGTCGGACACGACTGAAGCAACTTAGCAGCAGCAGTACCTAAGTACATGTGTGTGTCTTGTGTGTGCACTCAAGGTGGTGCATACTACTACTACTAAGTGGCTTCAGTCGTGTCCGACTCTGTGCGACCCCATAGACAACAGCCCACCAGGCTCCGCCATCCCTGGGATTCTCCAGGCAAGAACACTGGAGTGGGTTGCCATTTCCTTCTCCAATGCATGAAAGTGGAAAGTGAAAGTGAAGTCGCTCAGTCATATCCGACTCTTCGCGACCCCATGGACTGCAGCCTACCAGGCTCCTCCGTCCATGGGATTTTCCAGGCAAGCGTACTGGAGTGGGGTGCCATTGCCTTCTCCAAGTGGGAGGTTGTAAATGATGAGTGTGGTAGGAGACGTGAGAAGTGCCAGGAAATGACAGGATGGTTGAGAGAGACATGCGTGGATAAGAGCCACACACCGGAGGCACGGCATGACCAGGACCACTGGGACAGAGGGGCGGAGGTGATTTCTGAGAAAGGAGATCGGAGGTCTGGGGACAATCCACAGCACTGACCATGAAATGTTTCTGCTCCGTTTCAAGGAAACTGCAGATTTGATTCTTCCACACACAGCCTCAGAAACCAAACCAAACTGTTTGCCTGGAGATTCCCAACCACTCTAGGTTTTTACCACTAGAGTTTGTCTCAGTTTACCCGGAGGCGGTAAAATCAGATGAAAGCGGTCCATGACAGCTGTCCTCCTACTGCTGGGTGCAAAACAGCCTCAATGAGGCCATGATGAAACTTCGACTATTTAAACAGCCAAATTTATCACTGTAATTTTTTTTTTTTTGTCTTGAGGGGAAAAAAACCCCAACAAAATTCTACACATTTTTAAGCTGTATTCCTATTTCTCAAAGCCCCTCCTATAAAGAACCCATACGTGAAAGACGCCAAAAATAATCCTAGACCTTAAGAGGCCGTGATTTATCATTTCACAAGCGGATCCCATGCATGCATCATCCCCATTTCCATGCCCTTTCCACGTTTTCGGAACTTAACCATAAATTCTGCCTTCAGATCAGGGAAGGCAGGCCTGGTGGTGATGGATGTCAGACCAGGGGTGGGGAGGGTGAAGTGTGGTTCCCGCCTGGGAACAGATAAGCACACGAATCACAGATTCTCACTCAGCCCGTGACCCTCCCCGCTCCTGCCTCCCAGGTCCCCCATCTGTCAGCTCCTGGCCTTTCTACCAGCTTCTTGCTCTACTCACTGCTGTGCTGGGGGAACCAGGCTTCCACTCTTGTTTCATCTTGGTTGGGTTTGGGAACAATATACCATTAGTGCTATCTATTAAAAAATGAAGTTAATGTTCACCCAGGTTCCTTTAAAATTTTTTCCTTTTTTTTTTTTTAAAGGAGCAGATAAACATACATGAGCAACCTGTTCACGTTCCAGGATTTATGTCGCACAGGTATAGGACTCATCCTTGCATTTCTGCGTAGGTTTCACCTTTAAGCAAAGGGAGTGTTTCCCATTTGCCCGGTGGGATGGGAGAGCAGGAGTCTGGATGATGAGGGGGTTCTGGGTAAAATGAAGAAGCGGGACAGTGTGTCTTTGAAACTAAACTTTTTCCTTTCTTTCTGTGCTCTGGTCCTCCTTTGCCTAGCACCCAGACAACTTGAGATCCCATGCTACCACCCCGGACCTGTCACGGTCCACAGCATCCGACCGCATCCAGGCCTGTCCACCCCGCCAATCCTCCTCCACCCAGGGTACAAAATTATTTCTCCATCAAAGCGCTAACTTCCCTAACATGGATGACTCCCTGGTGATTTTTCCAAATCAAATTATGTTATTCTGGAAGGCGAGTAACAAACACTTTGACCTCCCCTCACCACCCCCTCCCCACCATATGTTTGCCCCTAACTATATCCACTCTCTGCATCTGATAATACTAGTAATTTGTGGACTTAAATCACCAGTCATAATTCAGCAGCCAGGGAGCCAGGTCTGGTCTACAGTTATGTTTTGACCTCAGCAGAGTTTTAAAAATTCCACAATAATTTCCAATTCCACGTAAAATCAGATTTCTCTTTAAAAGACAGAGAGAGAGAAGGCGGCAGCTGACTTGGGCATGCAGGGCCCCCAGTTCTAGGGGCTGAAGGGCAGGCATGCCATCCAGGTGGGCACATGTGCTCCAGCTCCTGGGGGCAGCCAGCACTCCCAAATGTTACATGTCTGGTCTGCAGCTCTCAGGTTCTTAATACCTGCTTAGTGCTTGGATCCGTGACACCTGGCCTACGTGACTCTCTAAATGATGGTACAAGTAAATAAAGGATTTCTTGGAAAGTGGGGAGAAGCAATGTTTTGAGGTATGGGTCTCTCCTAGCTTTTTGCTACAGACCTAGCCATCTGCCATGCCTCATCCAAACAGCCATATTTTTCACATTTATAAATGATTTGGGGAATCAAGAAACAGCTGCTGTTTCCTCCACTGTTTGTTAGTGTTAGTCACTTAGTTGTGTCCAACTCTTTGCATGTTTCCTCCAGTATTACTGGGCTTCCCTGGTGGCTCAGACGGTAAAGCGTCTGCCTGCAATGCGGGAGACCCGAGTTCGATCCCTGGGTCGGGAAGACCCCCCTGGAGAAGGAAATGGCAGTCTACTCCAGCACTCTTGCCTGGAAAATCCCATGGACGGAGGAGCCTGATAGGCTACAGTCCATGGGGTTGCAAAGAGTCGGACACGACTGAGCGACTTCACTTTCACTTTCATTTCCAGTATCACTTAGTGTTAGCTGCTCACTCGTGTCCGACTCTTGACACCTTGGACTGTAGCCCTCCAGGCTCCTCTGTCCATGGAATTCTCCAGGCAAGAATACTGCAGTGGGTGGCCATGCCGTTCTCCAGGGGATCTTCCCAACCCAGGGATCAAACCTGGGTCTCCTGCATTGCAGGCACATTTTTTACCGTCTGAGACACCACGGAAGCCCTCCACTGTCAAGATCAAGAAAAGGAATCACAGTCAGGAAGCAGATTCCACAGGGGAGCACAGGGGACCTCTCTTCTTGACCTTTCAAAACCACTCTTCTCTGTTTCCTCTCCCATCTCTTAAATTTCCTTTCTTCTGCCTCTCACTCTACTAGGCCCTCCCCCATCTCTCTCTCTCCCCTTGACTTGAGCCTGCATCGCCCCAGGAGCACACATCTTGCCAGTCTGCCCATCCATCGTCTTGAACCTCAACCTCAGCATGTCATGGAAAATGAAGAACTTGTGAGAGGTACCACGGGAAGAAAAAGTTTAGCAAGCGACAACCACAAACCACGAACACTGGCCGCACTTGGTCACCGCTCTTTACAAAACTCAAAACACTTTATCACATACTCAATAGAGGGGCAGGGGAGGGTGTTTCTAGCTAGTGCGGGACTAAGGGTGGATCGCACAGGCCTCCGAATTCAGGAAAAAGAAAACCAACTCAGAAATCAGGAGGAGGGAAGTGCGCAGGCTCCCTGGAGCTTCTAATGTGCTCAGTGGCACAAGTGACACCATAGGAATGGTCTTGTTGAGTCGGATCCAATGTTCTGTCTTTCGCTGGATTTATGATTAACAAGGAGGGACACAGACACGTCTCTCCTTGTGAGCAGCTTCAAGAGTCAAATATGCCCCCAACTTACCTTAGTTTAATAACCCATCATTTTATAGAAAACCAGGAAACCCTCAGCCTTCCCAAATTGCCTGTGCTGCTTGACACCACAGGATCCTAGAGAAATTACTCCTTATTTTTCATGGTTTTCTTTTTCTTTTTTAATTGTGGTAAATTACACATAACATAATAAGTTACCATTTTAACATGTATATTCATTGGCATGACTTACATTCACAAAGTCCTACAACCACTGCTACTATCTTATTCCAGAACCTTTTCATCACCCCAGAAGGAAACCTCATACCCACTAAGCAAGACCCCCCCAGCTTCCTCCTAAACCCATGGCAACCGCTAATCTGCTGTCTGTCTCCATATAATTGACTCTTCTAGACATTTCATATACGTGGTCTTTGGGGTCTGGCTTCTTTCCCTTAATGTAATGCTTCAAGGTTCATCCACAGAGTAGTATGTATCAGCACTTCACTCCTGTTTCTGGTTGAGTAATATTCCACAGAATGGGTGTGTGTGCCTTTGCAAAATGGATGATGGTGGCTGGGTAGCCTGTGGCTGCAAGCTACTAAACTTAAGGAATTTATTTATGCGACAGGTGGTTTTTTTTTTTATGGCCCTAGACATTAGAATATTGTCGACTATGAGAAACAAATCCAAGTGATCCCTATCTATGTCATTCATAATCTAATAAACTTTCTAGCTATACTCAGATTTTTATCTTTCCAGACTGACAAGTCCTTAAAAAAGTCTGTGATGTAGGATACAGGATGCTTGGGGCTGGTGCACTGGGATGACCCAGAGGGATGGTACAGGGAGGGAGGTGGGAGGGCAGTTCAGGATGGGGAGCACGTGTACACCCGTGGCAGATTCATGTTGATGTATGGCAAAACCAATACAATATTGTAAAGTAATTAGCCTCCAATTAAAATAAATAAGTAAAAAAAAAAGTCTGAAGACTCAGAAAACCCCCATCTAAGATACAATTGATTACATGTAAAACAGATAAATAATATCCTACTGTATAGCACAGGGAACTATATTCAATATCCTGTAATTAACCATAATTAAAAAGAATATGAAAGAGTATATATATATATATACACACACACACATATATATATACATATCGGAGAAGGCAATGGCAATCCACTCCAGTACTCTTGCCTGGAAAATCCCATGGAGAGAGGAGCCTGGTAGGCTGCAGTCCATGGGTCGCTAAGAGTCGGATATGACTGAGCGACTTCACTTTTACTTTTCACTTTCATGCATTGGAGAAGGAAATGGCAACCCACTCCAGTGTTCTTGCCTGGAGAATCCCAGGGATGGGGGAGCCTGGTGGGCTGCCGTCTCTGGGGTCACACAGAGTCGGACACGACTGAAGTGACTTAGCATAGCATATATACATATAAAGTGGAATCACTTTTCTGTACACCAGAAACTAACACAACATTGTAAATCGACTATAATAAAAAAAAAAAAAAGGAAAAGAAGGAAAACCATCACCCACAGGACTTCAGCTGCCTCTCAAATAAATCCCATTCAAAGTCCATCATTTTGCAAGCTGCTAGGAATCAGAATTGAAAGACATAGTTCAAAGACCTCAGGAAGCTCAAGGTCTAGTGGGAAGATAAACATCCAGACATCTTCCCCACAGCAGGATGACTTTCAGGATGGGAATCGAAACTGTGAGGGTTCAAGTTCACCAAGTATTCCAGCTGAGGAAGCACATACGCTGGCTGCGCAGGCAGGCCATCCTTCAGTTTTGCTTCTTACCTTCTTGATGGCCTAGGTCTTCAGTGAAAAGCCCCAGTGAGATCAGGGTTTCTTTCCTGCACAGCCAGAGCCTCACAACCCTGTACGTGCAGCGCCTACCATGTTCGCCTAATCCTGCTCACACTAAGATGCCTTCATCTTTCAAGATCTTCCTACGGTTTCGGACTTGACTGGAAAGCAACACCCACTGGGGCACACCCAGATGCTTCACCAGGTTTTCATCCCTTCCTAAAACAATGTGGTACGATAGGAACACGACAGTAGTCCAGGGGAAACTTCACTGTTTATATTTTCCTTGTTTTTCCCCCACCCTGACCTATTATTTTGAAAGATTTAAAACTTACAGAAAAGGAAAAAAAATACCCCTAATTATCCCAATTATACCTCTAGAGCTGTGTGAGTTTTGATCCAGAATCCAATCAAAACCACAGACTGCATTTAATTGTCATCTCTCTTCAGTCTCCTCTAGTCTACAGCAGCGCTCCCATCTTTTTCTTTCTTCCATGACACTTGTAAAGGACCCAGGATGGCTGTCTTATAGACTGTCCACCAATCTGAACTAGTCTGTTTCTCTCAATTAGATCTGGCAACAATGTTGCATTACATCCTGCCTGTCACATTTGGAGCTGCACAATGCGAGGTTGTCACTCACGCTGGTGAGGCTAAGTGTGGTCACTCTGTTCAAGTTTCTTTCCTCCTTTGTAATTAATAATTTGGCCATTTGAGACTGTGAACATCCTACTTTCCACAACCTTCTCACCTAACAATCTGGCATCCATTGACAATTCTGAAATGATTATACTGGTGGTTGCAAAATTATGATTTTATAATTTTATCATTCTTCTACATTTACTGGCAAGATGACCCTCAGCCTCACCTCTGCCTTTTTGGACTACTGATGTGGACTCATGAATACATTTTTTAAAAATCCAGCCTCTTTCCCGGCTGGAACCATGGAGGGTGCAGAAGAGAAGAAAAAGAAGGTTCCTGCTGTGCCAGAAACCCTTAAGAAAAAGTGGAAGAATTTCGCAGAGCTTAAGATCAAGCGACTGAGAAAGAAGTCTGCCCAAAAGATGCTTCGAAAGGCAAGGAGGAAGCTTATCTATGAAAAAGCTAAGCATTACCACAAGGAATACAGGCAGATGTACAGAACTGAAATTCGAATGGCTAGGATGGCACGAAAAGCCGGTAACTTCTATGTACCCTCGGAACCCAAATTGGCGTTTGTCATCAGGATCAGAGGTACCAATGGTTGAGCCCAAAGGCTTGAAAGGTGCTGCGGCTCCTTCGCCTCCGGCAGATATTCAGCGGCACCTCTGTGAAGCTCAACAAGGCATCAATTAACATGCTGAGAATTGTGGAGCCATACATTGCATGGGGGTACCCAAATCTGAAGTCTGTAAATGAACTGATTTACAAGCGTGGTTATGGCAAAATCAACAAAAAGCGAACTGCCCTGACAGACAACGCATTGATTGCTCGATCTCTTGGGAAATATGGAATCATCTGCATGGAGGATCTGATTCATGAGATCTATACCGTTGGAAAACGTTTCAAAGAAGCAAACAACTTCCTGTGGCCCTTTAAATTGTCTTCTCCACGAGGTGGAATGAAGAAAGAGACCACCCATTTTGTAGAAGGTGGAGATGCTGGCAACAGGGAAGACCAGATCAACAGGCTTATTAGAAGGATGAACTAAGATATCTACCAGGATTATTATTGTAATCTGGTTAATAAACAATCAAAACAAACAAAAAATCCAATATTTATTACCATCATTATTTTTACTACTTCAATTATCTAAATTTGACCAGCAAGGGTCCCTTTAAGCCAGCTCCAAGCCCTCATCATTGTTAGGGCATTTCCTTGACTTCTGACCCAAGAAGTTCCACCCTTGCCTTATAATTTCTCTGCTCCAGACCTGGAATTAGTTGTTTTTACAAGAAAAACTTGGTTTGCATATGTGTTGTTGCGGGGGGAGGGGGGGGGGGGCGCGGGCGGGGCAGGGTAAATACTATTTAGAAACTCCTGGATTGGCCATAAAGTTTGTTCGAATTTTTCCCAAAGATCTTAATGGCCAACCCCAAAAAGATCTAGGCACTAACTGTCGTTAAATACTGGAGTATCACTGCTTCTAGGCTCTTTAGGTAGTTAAAAGAAATGTCTTTTTTTTTTTTAATTTTTTCCTTATTTTTAAATCATGAGTCTACAGTGATACTTCTAATTCAAGTCTAACACCATAAAGTTCATTCTTTCTTTTCCATTTGCTATCTCTATCTGTTTTGCTCCTAAGAACATCAATATATTTACTAACTTATTCTCTTCTACTAACACATGCAGTAGATTCTGATTTACTCTACTAATACCACTCCCAACAACAATAGTAACATTTGAGGAGTCTGCAGTTCATCATTCTGGAAATATATCCAGCTAAGGGGATACAAAGGACTCTTTAAAAGTTACCTGAATTTTTTGTTACTGGATAATCTTTTTATTATTTTAATTAACAGATTTTGTTTACTATTTAGAAGCTTGTCCCTCAAGTTTTTAAAGACCTTATAAACCTAAAGACCTCAACACTAAAGAAAATTATTGCATCAAAATGATTAATGCAGAAATAAATTTTTTATTCAAATAATTCTAAAATAATAACTAATATCTATATTATTATGGCTATGTATATGTCTATGGCAGGTTACAGTACATGAGGTCACAAAGAGTTGGACATGACTAAGCACACACACACACACACCCAGTAATGCATTACAATTATGTCTCCTTTTTTGTATTACTAAGAATGGCAAGAATAAGATATAGCAACCACAGTGATTAATTCACTTACATTTATTTTCAAGATGCCCTCTGGTTTTTGAAGCCACTTTTGTTCCTACTTCTATTTTGCTTAGGCAAATCTATATAGATTTAAGTAAGATTCTGTTAGCACATCACATAACAAATGGCTGTATGGAACAATATTACAAATTATTTTACAAAGATAACAAGAAATTTTATTCTCACTTTGCCATATTTCCTGGAATGGGGTACACCAAGTATTTACTCATTTTTTAAACAGAAAAAAATTTTTACTATGCTAAAAACATGTAACACAAAATTTACCACCTTAACCATTTTAAAGTGTACAGTTCAGGGGGTTAAATATGAATTCACATTACTGTGCTGCAACCACCACTGTATTTATCCATTTAAAAAAGCGACTCTTTACAGTTTTCTTTCCACTTTTCTGTTGGTTTACAGGTAAGAAGTTATACTAGACAAATGCCAACACAATGATGAAGAATCTTAGCTCCAGATTTGCCCAAAAAAAAAAAATTTTTTTTTATTTTTTTAAAAAATAAGACTTCAGAAATTCAAAAGTCATTTTGAAAGGAATGAGTGCTTGGAGGGCCAAAAGAAAGAAGGGCTCTTATCACCATAAATCAACTTGTGGAAGAATGTGGAGTGGTGGGGTAGGGAGCCGCTCAGTGGACACGTGCCCTGCCAAGGCCACGGAGTCTCATTTTGCAGGCTGCAGTCAGCGCAGAGCAGCACAAAGCGAGATACGGGGGGGGGGGTCCTCGATACTGCGCATGCGCGGAGGGCCGCGTCATGGACCGCTGATGCCGGAGTCCAATACAAAGATCATTCTGCTGCTAATCCGGAGAAATTGATCTCAGTGCTCACACTCTTGGACAGAGAAAACCCAACAGTGATTTCAAATGAGCTCCAAATCAATTTTTCTCAGGAATTTAACACCGGTTCAATGACTGGAAAGTGTCATGACTGCCTGGCTCTGAGATAGAAAAGGTGAGCAGAAAACTAAAAACAAAAAGGTGACCAGAAAACTAAAAACTGTGACACTGGTGAGGTTCTCTTGGAGCAGATGAATGGGTCCCTAGGGCTGATTTAAAAAAAAATTCTTTTATGAATGCAACAAGGTCTACAGTCAAGTTCTTTAAAAAAAAAATTAATGTTGGGAGCTTTCCTGGCAGTCCAGTGGTTAGGACTTTGCCTGCCAGTGCAGAAGTGTGGGTTTGATCCCTGATGGGGGAGCTAAGATGCCACATGCCTCTGGGCCAAAAACTAAAATATAAAACAGAAGCAGTATTGTAACAAATTCAACAAAGACTTAAAAAAAAAAATTAATGTCAGGGCTCTGGACTGGAAGCACTGCCCTGAAATTGAATTGCTTTTCACATGGGCGCCGCTGTGAAGTCTGCTGCTCAGTGAAAAGTGGTGGCTGGGACTTAGTCCTGGACAGGCAGCAGAAGGGGGTGACAGAGACGCTCTGCACAGTGAGAAATGACTGCAGCCAGGTATTAATTATTATGACTTCTGAAGGTATGACAGCTCTTTTAATTTTGCTTGTTTCTATTCAACTTTACCAGTGGTTACTCTTTTCTCCAAAATCACCCGGGCTCCAAAATCACTGCAGATGGTAACTGTAGCCACGAAATTAAAAGACATTTCCTCCTTGGAAGAAAAGCTATGACAAACCTAGACAGCATATTAAAAAGCAGAGATATCACTTTGCCAACAAAGTTTCATCTAGTCAAAGCTATGGTTTTTCCAGTAGTCATGTATGAATGTGAGAGTTGGACTATAAAGAAAGCTGAGCACCCAAGAATTGATGCTTTTGAACTGTGGTGTTGGAGAAGACTCTTGAGAGTCCCTTGGACTGCAAGGAGATCCAACCAGGCCATCCTAAAGGAAATCAGTCCTGAATATTCCTTGGAAGGACTGATCCTGAAGCTGAAACTCCAGTACTTTGGCCACCTGATTCACTGGAACTGATTCACTGGAAAAGATCCTGATGCTGGGAAAGACTGAAGGCAGGAGGAGAAGGGGACGACAGAGGATGAGATTCTTGGATGGCATCACTGATTCAATGGACATGAGTTTGAGCGAGCTCTGGGAGATGGTGAAGGACAGGGAAGCTTGGCGGGCTACAGTCCTTGGGGTCGAAAAGAGTCAGACATGACTGAGTGACTGAACAACAACTCTTTCTCGGAAGCATCCACATTGGGCATCATGGCTGATGTGGTAGTAAAACGATGTTCTCTGAGTACACACTAGAAACTGGCCCGGGCTAGAGAGCCTCAGCAGAGTGGCAAGAACCAGAAAGTCAGGAAGGTCGTCTGATATCTGAATTTCCCTTTGGATAATACAGAGAGAAGATAATCCACTTGTGAATCACTGTGACTTTAAATAACCCTAAAATCAGCTAAATGTCCACTTATTCCATTTCATAGTAACAATTTTTGAGGGAGAGTGGCATGAAAACCTGAACCCAAAACTTAAATTTTAGGGGATGTTTTTCAAAAATTACAGCTTCCTTTTAAAAAATTTAATTTACTAAAAATACCCTAGAGCTATAACAGCCAAATTGAGAGAAACGTGTGAGGCATCTCTTCCAACTACTTATAACACAGAACCCAGGAGTTATGCTCAATAAGCCCAGTGCTTTATTTTCCAATACAAACACATACTACAACAGATGGTCTCTATATCTTCCATTTAAAAATTACCCTATCTCACTTGGTTTTATTCTGTTATATAACTGTTAAAATTTTCCCCCAATCAAACAGAATACATAACATCAAAGGTCAAAGTCCCTGTTCAGGTAGGATTTAACTCTGCAAGTATCTAACCTGGTGCCAACCACCCTATATGAAATGAGATCAGCAAAGTTCTGGCCAAGACCCTTGGCTCACATCTGACGACGTGTGTGTGTGTGTGTGTGTGTGCGCGTGTGCGCGCACGCGCAAGGAAGTGTCTAATTCTCCTCAAAGGGGTATGGAAAGAGGACAACAGAGTTGGATCAACTCAAAGACCATCTAGTCTAAGTCACTGACTCCCCCCCATCCCCACCCCCCACCTACTGACTTCATGAGATTTGGATGAATCTAGCTATAAGGACTTGGGAGAAGGCAATGGCACCCCACTCCAGTACTCTTGCCTGGAGAATCCCAGGGACGGGGGAGCCTGGTGGGCTGCCGTCTAAGGGGTCGCACAGAGTCTGACGAGACTTAGCAGCAGCAGCAGCAGCTATAAGGAAAACGGCCAATTTCTTCTGAGGAAATCCAATTATAATTGGATTAGAGTCCAATAATAAACCCTTGTAATGTTGACCGTTAGCTTATGGTCAACGTTACTAACCAGGCTTCCTAGGTGGCTCAATGGTAGAGAATCTGCCTTCCAATGCAGGAGACACAGGAGACTCAGATTCAATCCCTGGGTTGGGAAAGTCCCCCGGAGAAGGAGATGGCAACCCACTCCAGTATTCTTGCCTGGGAAAATCCCATGGACATAGGAGCCTGGTGGGCTACAGTGCCTGGGGTCACAAGAGTCAGACACCACTGAGTGACTGCAACACAGTGTTACTAAGCCATTGACTTTATAGGTAAAAGAAAGATATCAAAGAGACCAAGACTTCCCCGTTTGGATTAATTTTGGTCACAAAGAGAATCCAATTCCTCATTTCAATTTACAAATATAAAATAACATCAGTGTAAGAATGAGAAGCACTGGCCTGTAATGGTAAACTCCTGAAAAGTCAGGCTGCAGGCACACAAGTACCCTGAGTAGGCACTGGGGCTCTGCCTCCCATAAGTGGTAGACACACGATAGAGGTGAGTGAGATACACGTTGAGTGAGCAAAACACGCTCTGTCCCAGGCCATGATCATCCTTCTAAACCCAGCCAGTACTTGCCGGTCCCATGGAGCAGGCTGAAAGACGAATTCACTGGTGAACAGACACAACCAGAAAACTCGCACGAACATGCCCGGGGGAGGGGTATCAGCCAAGCCCGTGCACTGTGGTTATTGCTCCATCACAACAGAAGCCGCTCTTGGAAATCACACCTTATCTTTCCAAACCACACCGAGCAAAAACAATAATCAAAAAATGATTCTACTTTGTGATCATTTCTGACCCCTTGATGATAGCAAAAGTCACTGCCTCGTAACAGATTAGAAAAGCGTGGCGGCCTCGCAGGCGGTCATGGTGACAGCTCTGGGGCTGTCAGCCCTTATCAATCACCTTCCATTAAGTAGGGGTTTTCCAATTTGGCGCTCCTCTCAAAGGCTTCACTTTGCCTGGATTAAGCCAAAGCATCAACATTTGAACAGCCTGGTCCTTTTCTCGCTCCCCTAAAATAAATGTTGTTAGCAGAAAAACCAGGCTTTTCCACAGTAGGAATTCAAAACCAAAGCAGACAACAGTGGTGTGGTCACATACAAAAGACACCTGATTACAAACGGGTCACACATGCATGACACCAGTGCCATATGCACCCATGGGGCCCAGGAGGGGAGTATTCAGAGGTGCCCGGAGAAGGACTGCGAGTTGTACGTTTCAGCTCCTAAAATGAGTATCGAGCAATTCCAATATATTCATTGGAGTGTCCCCGTATTTCCTTGGACTTTAGAAGCAGGTGTCCTAAGAATTTTACGCTCTGTAGTTTCACTTCCTGGTATCTATTATCTCCATGATGGAGAACAGTCATTTCTCTAAAATATACAGCAGATATGTCTAGGGAGCAAAACAGTTTTAAATCAACTGAAAAGGGCACGTTGACAAAATAAGAGAACTCTTAAGAGAAGCATTCATCTTGTTTATCTTGGTAACACTGGTAGCCAGGTAGACGTCTCCTGTATTCAGACACCAAATTCACAAGACGGCAGGCCACAGTTTCTATAAATATGACCAACGCTGTAATCATGCACATTTTTATGTACCCAGTAAACAGAATTCTTCATTATCATTATTATTTAAGGTTTTATTTACTTTTAATTTTTTCAGCTGTACCTTATAGCCTGCGGGATCTTCGTTTCCCAACCAGGGATCAGACCTGAGCACCCTGGAATGGAAGCTCGGATTCTTAACCACTGGACTGCCAGGGAAATCCTTTCATTATTATTTTTAATGTGACAAGAGCCAGAAACAGAGTGGTGAGAACACAAAGTGATGAATGGGGAAGACAGATACTTCACGGTTATTCTCAGACAGGCCTAGGGGTTGACCAAACAGAAGTGAGAGAGAGGCCCCAAAGTGTAGGGCTTCGCCACATGCTTTACTTGGCCCACGTGGAATTTTTTTTAAATGTTCGTTTACTGTCAACACTAAAATATTAGGAAATTTCACTTAAAGATCCAGATTTCAGGCTTCCCATAAAAATAAACACACAGATGATCCGGCGTGGCATTCCCACATAGCAAAACTCTGCTGTTCACTCTCTCGTTTGCCACCAGAGAGAACAGCGAGGGCCTGCTTCCTTCAAGGAGACTTGCTGTCTGGCTTCTGAAAGCCTCTGAGGGAACACAGGAAGTTTTGAGCCTGAAGAAATGGGGAGCAACGGAAGAGGAAGCTTATTTGGGGCTAAAGACAATGAGTCTATGAAGAGCATACAGGGATTGAGAGTGTGGGCGGGGGATGGGGGGGTGGGGGGTGGGGGGGGTGCGGTCAAGAGAAACTGTGTGGCGGCAGCTGAAGACACAGACCCTGAGATTCAGGGGAAGTTGGGGTCTGGGATGCAGAGCTGTGAGTTGCCTGTGAAACCATCCAAGAGTCAAAAGAGTAGCTTAAGGAAAAAGTGCCAAGGAAAAAAGAATAAAGGACTGAGTCCTAAGTACGTCTTCCATGGAAGATGGAAGAGTGAAAAAACAGAAAGACAAAGGGAGGCTGAGGGACTTCCCTGGTGGTCCAGGGGTTAAGACTCCGAGTTCCCAATGCAGGGAGCCTGGGTTCGATCCCTGGTCAGGGAACTAGATCCCACCTGCCCCAGGTAAGACTCAGCAAAGCCAAATTAAAAAGGGGAATAGGAGCGTACGGAGACTGAAAAGACTGAATTAGCCCCCTTGGCTCTCCAGGGGCTGGTTTGAGGCTGCCTGAGTAGCTATTCTAGGGAATATCACGATAAAGCAAATCATACAAATTTCTGGTTTCCCAGTGCATATAAGCCACGTTTAGACTGTACTGTAGTCTACTAAGTGTGTGACAGCATTATGTCTAAAAAAAAAGTACATACCTTAATTTAAAAATACTCTCCAAAAAACGCCAACCATCATCTGACAAGACAGGGTTGCCACAAACCCTAAACTTGTAAAACACAAATAAAACCCCAGAACATCTGTGATGTACAATAAGAGCAAAGTGTAATACGATGATGCATGCCTGTATACCAAAAGGCTTAATGCTGCTCCCACCCTGGGTCTAAACAAGTCTATATGGAAAATAAGTCTGTAATAAGTAATAATAATGTGCTAATAAAAGAGCAAGTCATTTCTGTGCTATACAAAAGTCAAGCCATGCCACCTGAATAGGCCCCCCCAGGGGGCTTTCACTAATTTCATGACTGGAAATGGCTTCAGCCACAAGATTATAAATTCCAGCTTAACTGGGGCGGGGGCGGGGGGAACTGACTCCATTTCTGATTAAATGAGGATGCAAACTTCCTAGCTCCATAATATTCCACCATAACTTTCTTGAGTCATCACTATTTTCCTTAAAGACCATTCTAAGCTGACTTCAGTGAGAGGTAAGAGCCTCTGAGTCTCATTCGTCAAGGCGGCTCTTGATGACCAATTTACAGCCACATTTTAACATTGCTGGCATTTACTGAGGACTCAGTAGCACAGGCATGCATGATGCCACCCAACTTGTTCTTGTATAGTCTGCAGAATAACCATGGTACGCCCATTTTGAGCCCTAGAGAGAGCAAGCCACTCTCCGAGTCACCCAGGTGGTCAGTGTCAGAGCCCAGATTGTGACCTGGGTCTGCCTGGGCTCACAGCCATGCGGAACTGTCCTTTCTGAAAGACTGAACGGATCCACCTTGCCCAAGCCACCCCATTTCTGAGGAGTGGAAGGCAAATCCAGTGGTTCCAGATTAAGACAGTGTTAACACAGTGCCAGCAGGGCTGATTTCTAACCACATCCCTGAGACGCTGCTAAACTCACAATGGCTGTGCTTAGACAACATTACGTAATAGTCCATATGCTGAGAAGCAACACTGTCCCTCGACCCGGGTCATTCAGAACTCTGAGCCTGGCCTTTCACAATTGGCTGCGTCCCTCAGACTCAGACGAGGCTCTATTTTGAATTCTAATGAGGACGGGGCACAATGAATATTTAAACTGCAATTACAAAGATGCTGCTTTTATGTGGGTGTCCTTAGCACACATAACAGATCTGAACGGACATGTAGGTGCCAATGAAAAATAGCAGTCTCGTTTGTGTTTAGAAGCTGGAGAGAGACAATATTGTTTTATACTTGATGCTGTTGTTATTGGGGTGGAGGTGGGTGAAGAAAAGGGAGGTGGGGGAAAAAACCACCCAAAGATCCCAGTAAAAAAAAAAAATGTTAAAGCCCAGGCTGCCGAGTGAAAGGTTCATAAAGAGGCGTCTGAATCCTTTGTTAACAACTGAACAAACAGATTCATCATTGGGCCCTTCTGAGCGGGCCCCCTTGCAATCGGGTCTGTCTATACAACCAGAAATTTCCTCATTGGGAAAGCATCTATGACTGATATTATATCAGATCGGTAGGGCGATATGCTGGCGGTAGGAAAACAAAAGACCATTTCACGGTTCACAGCCTTTTTTTTTTGCACTCCCTTAAGTAAAATGATGAGGCGTCACTGCTATTCTTAGCTCGCTCAAGCCCTCTTAAACAGTCATCAAGTTAACAGTAACTGAGTTACCCTGAGAGGCTTGATTCCCACCCACCCCGCCCCCAAACAGTTAAAATACTCCCTACTAGCAGCTTCAGGTACTGTGTGTCTGTATTTACATGTCAATGATCAACCTGGCCCTGCACTTGGGGAGAGCAAATGATTAACTCTTTGCTATGTCCTGAGGCTCTTAGACCAAGCCCTTACCCCACTAAACACCTTTTTTATTAAGATCATAATTTAACTTCCATGGTGTCTGGACAGCCTTTTGTAAATGCCTGCATTTACAGAAAGGGAATATGTTGGGTTTTTTTTTTTTTCCCATCTGTCCTCTAGTTGAGTCCCTCTTCTGCTGGGTACCAAATATGTCCACAGAGTCTTGAACTTCAGTTACTTTTTATTTCTAGAAGTTCTGTTTGATCCCTTTTGATTTTCTAAGTTACTCTTTATAGCTTCCTATTCTCTGAAGATACTCTCAAGCCTGTCATGTCTTTCTTTAAATATAATAATTTATTTCATCATTTGTATCTGAAAATTCTAATACGGCCAGCGTGTGCAGGTTGGTTCCTGCAGTCTGCTGCTGGTCCCTGCTCATGCTGGGCTGTCTCTGTGTATGCCAGATTATCTTTGGGTGTGTGCTGGTCATTGCCCTGGACGTTTTATTTCTGGTTGATTCCTAGAGACCACGGATAATATTCTCTCTTCCAGAGAGGTGTTTCATTGCTTTCGCCAGGCACCTGGAGCTACAACAGATGAGTGTGTCTACTCAGGATACAAATGCACATGAGGGCCTTTCTGTGACCACAACTTGTCAGAAAAAATGGTCTTTCTTCCTTTTCTTCTCCTCATCTGTACAGGGCCAAGGCTGCCTTCTCCACAATCCCCAAGGCAAGTTTGGTTCTGGTTCACTCTTCCCCCCAGGGTATAGCTCTTTAGGGCCCCACTTTAATGGGGTAAGGGTCTCCTCTTACACTTGCCAAGTAGGCAGGCCCAGGACCTTACCTTCCACCCCACTTGCCTGCCCCTCTCAGGTTGCAGAAGTCCCTGACTCCTCCCTGCAACTGGGCTTTTATCACACTAAAAACAAAACAAAACAAAACAAAACCAGTAGAAAGTAACTAAGAGTTTAAAGGTTGAAAGCAAAACAAAAGGTCAGGTCAGTAGGGCAGGGCCTTCTCCAAATTCAACACTGAATTACAATTTGATTCAGTGATTCTACTTCAGATGGGGCTTCCCTGATGGCTCAGATGGTAAAGAATCTTCTTGCAATGCAGGAGACCCAGGTTCAATCCCCAGGTCAGGAAGATCCCCTGGAGAAGGGAATGGCAACCCACTCCAGTATTCTTGCCTGGAAAATCCCATGGACAGAGGAGCTGGGTTGGTTATAGTCCACGGAGTCACAAAAAGTTGGACATGACTGAGCGATCAACACTTTGACATTTCACTTC